>NW_028227256.1:113797631-115237631 GCF_978045245.1 Mus caroli | reverse complement strand
AAGGATCAGAGTTCAAGGCCATCCCCAGCTACATAGCAAGGTTGAGAGTAACTTAAGCAAGAGATTCCTTCCCCAAACCTTGGGAAGTGTTTAAGGTTTGAACTCAGTCTGGTCAGTTGAATAATAACGTCTGCAGGTCTAGGAAACTCTGAAGCTATAGCCTCTCACATTACAAATTTCCCTTCTTTCTGGACCCCAGAACCTGTAAAAGTCCAAGCTATGGCATATGCCAATAGTCTCAACTCGTGGGTGGTGGAGACAAGTGGACCCCCGGAGCAGACCTAACCAACCCAACCTAACTGTCAAGTCCCAGGCCAATGAGAGACCCTGTCTTCCAAAACAAGGTGGTTTCACATAGTGTTGCATGCTTTTAATTCTAGCATAGGCAGGTGGATCTCTGTAAGTTCCAGGCCAGCCAAGGCTACATAGTGAGACCCTGCCTTAAAAACCAACCAACCAACCAACCAACCAACCAACCAAGGTGGGCAGCTCTAAGGAACATCACTCACTTGAGGCTGTCCTCTAGCCTCCACATGCACACTCATGTGCCTGCACACCTGTACCCACACATACCCACACACACATGGACATGAACATACACAAAACACACGTGCCTTTCTGTTCTGTACCTGGGAGAACTTCATAAGATCTCCCAGTGATCTTCTAATTGTATTCATGTGTGTGTGTGTGTGTGTGTGTGTGTGACAGAGAGAGAGAGTTGTATGAGTGTGTGTGAGTGTGTGAAAGTGTGTATGTGTATAAGTGAGTGTGTGAGTGTTTGAGACTGTGTGTGTGAGTGTGTAAGTGATTATGTGTGAGTGTGTATGTGTGTGCGAGTATATGAGTGTGTGAGAGTGTGAATAAGAGTGTGTGAGTGTGTGTAAGTGTGTGGGTGAGTGTTTGTGTGTGCGTGCGTGTGTGTATGTGCACTTGCTCATGCACATGTGTACATGTGTGAGAGCAGTGTACAGAAGGCCAGCAGACTGCTTTGGATATCTTCTTCAATTGTTCTTCACCTTATGATTTTCCCTCACATTTATGTTTATTAAAAACCAACAAACAACCTGTGTGAAATATCCCAAATTGCTCATTGTTTTTAAACAGTTATCTTGAGAGACATTTTCCCCTTCTGCTGCTGCTACAGCCACAGTCCATGGCCTCAACCTTGATGTCTTTTTTTTTCCATATTTTTTATTGGGTATTTATTTCAATTACATTTCCAATACTATCCCAAAAGTCCCCCACATGCTCCCTCACCCACTCCCCTACCCACCCATTCCCACTTCTTGGCCCTGTACTGAGGCATATAAAGTTTGCACGACCAATGGGCCTCTCTTTCCACTGATGGCCGACTAGGCCATCTTCTGATTCATATGCAGCTAGAGACATGAGCTCTGGGGGGGGGGGGTAATTGGTTAGTTCATGTTGTTGTCCCACCTATAGGATTGCAGATCCCTTCAGCTCCTTGAGTATTTTCACTAGCTCCTCCACTGGGGGCCCTGTGATCCATCCAATAGCTGACTGTGAGCATCCACTTCTGTGTTTGCCAGGCCCCGGCATAGTCTCACAAGAGACAGCCATATCTGGGTCCTTTCAGCAAAATCTTGCTAGTGTATGCAATGGTGTCAGCGTTTGGAAGCTAATTATGGGATGGATCCCCAGATATGGCAGTTTCTAGATGGTCCATCTTTTCGTCTCAGCTCCAAGCTTTGTCTCTGTAACTCCTTCCATGCCTTGATGTCTTCTTGAAACAGCTTTCCTTTTCTAAGATGTCACTTTAGGTCAACATCTACAATTAGCAGATCCAAAGGAAAGCTATCTTGTAAAAGAAAAAAAGTGACTGCTCTTTCCTCAGCTACGGAATGCTTCTAAGTCATAGTTTCTCTACCTTCTATTCTATAGGGTCTTTTTCACAGCTCTAAGATACTACAGTTTCATTTTTTAAAATCTTGGGGGCTGGAGAGATGGCTCAGTGGATAAAAGCATTGGCTGCTCTTCCAGAGGTCCTGAGTTCAATTCCCATCAACCACATGGTGGCTCACAACCATCTGTAATGGGATCCGATGCCCTCTTCTGATGTGTCTGAAGACAGCGACAGTGTACTCATATACATTTAAACAACAACAACAACAACAACAAAAACAACCTCACGTGCTTCATCCTAGAGATGCCATCTCCCTTCTGGTGTGGATTGTACCCAGACCCCAACCACCAAAGACCAACTGGGAGTATGAATAGTTAGAGAGACCCTGCAGGACTGAGATGGCAGTCCCCAGAGACTAGAGGAATGCTTTGAGCTTTCTCTACATTATTCTTTTAAAAACTTATTTGTTTGTTCATTAATTCATTCATTCATTTAGTTAGCTAGGTAAATGATAATGGTGATGATGACACATAAACAGATAGATAGATAGATAGATAGATAGATAGATAGATAGATAGATAGATAGATAATACATGCATACATACATACATACATACATACATGGGTCATAGATATGTTTGTACATGTGTGCATGTATGAATACATTCATACCATGAGACACATATAGAGGTCAGAGGTCCTGAGGTTGATTCCAAGAACACACAAGAAAAACTAGGGAAGAGGAGACAAGAAGCTGTCTAGGGCTCACTGGTCAGCCAGGGTAGCTGACCTTAGGGTCAGGTCTCTTCTTCGACTTGATGGGTTCATGGGATTGAACTCAGGTTGTCAGGATTGGCAGGCAATGAGTACTTTTACCTGCTGAGAAATTTCACAAACTCTGACAGTCCTCACACTACATCTGAATGTCACCAAGTCAGCTGGAAACAGGGCCAATGTATGTATGAGGTTGCTATTGGCCAGGGCCAAGAGGATGGTCAGCCTTGTACACAAGCTGCTGTGAGCTTGATGCCTCAATGTGACTTCTCTTTTAGCTCCAGAAACTATGGCATCATGGGAATGAGGACGCCCTGTCCTCACAACCTCTCCTCGTGTTGAGTTTCTGCAGCTTCTTCTTTCTTTTTAAATCTTCATTTCATCCATTCTTCCTTCCTTTTTGGTACTTTGTTGTTGTTGTTGGTTTTTTTTTAGACAAACTGGCCCAGGCTTGCCTTGAAGTGGTAGTAACCTTCTTCCCGCGGCCTCTTGAGTGCTGGGATAATAGGTGTGAGCCACAAACCAAAGCTTTGAAGGTCCTTTTTGAATGGCATAGTCAAAGCACGCGGCTGACAACATGACAAAGTGGAATTCAATAGGTTCCTGTCTCTAGGGTGGGGTCAGGCAGGCCAGTGCTGGTTTGTCACCAATAAGGTGTGGAGGAGGTAAGTTCAGAATGCCAGGGACAAAGGCACAGTTCCATACCATTGCCCTCTGCCATGACCTAGGCTCAAGTAAAGCCAGATCCTTGGCTTTGAAAATAATTGCAGAGCTAGTGTGTTAGTTACTTTCTGTTGCTGTTATAAGACACCATGGCCAAAGGCAACTTGAGGAAGAGAGGGTTTATTTGTGCTTATGGGTTTTCAGAGGGGGGTCTGTGAAGACAAGGAAGGCATAGCAGCAGGCAGTCAGAGCAATAAACTGAGAAACCACATCCTTAGTTGCTTTAAACTCTCAACCCCCTCCCAATGATGTGTTTCCTCCAGCAAGGCTTCATTCACCTCCTAAAAGGTCTATAACCCACCCCCAACAATACCCCCAATTAAGGACCAAGTGATCTAATATGTGAGCCCTTGGGGGACATTTCTCATTCAAACCTCTGCAGCATAGGTAGGGATTATTACAAATAGAAAGGCAGGGCTGGAAAAATGGCTCAGTGGTTAAGAGCACCTGCTGTTCTTGCAGAGACCCTGGTTCAGTTCCCAGCACCCATATGACAGCTTATAACCGTCTGCAACTCCAGTTGCAGAGGATCTTGTATCATCTCCTGGCCTGTGTGAGCACCAGGCATGTATATGGTAATATATAAGCATTCAGGCAAAAGATTCATATGTATAAAAGTAGACAGACTCTCAGGGGAGAAGAACACATAACCGAGAGCATGATGTGGCTGAAAGAAGAGTCTCCGCTTATTTAACAACATTTTAAACACAGATTTTAATCTTAGGACTTTAGAGAAAGAAAAATACTTGGGGAAAGTAGGACATTCAGATATGGATATGAGCTTCTCAAAGGACAGTGACAAAGAAGCAGATGGGGTGGGAGGGCAGTGGGAGGTAGAGGGGAACCTGATCTGGTATTTGGTGAGGGAAAAGGACTGAATCCCTGAGGGCCAGCAGAAAGAATGCAAACAGGCAACCTTAAGAAATTGGAGCTTGGGGGGACCCCCCAGAATGTACTAGAGACCTGGGAAGTAAGAGACTCCCAGGAGTCATAGGGAGGGACCTTTAATGAAACGCCTGATAGTAGGGAGAGGGAACTTATAGAGCCCACCTCCATCAGGAAGACAGGACATCAAGTGAGAGATGGGGTTGCCATCCCACAGTCACACCTCTGGCCCATAATCGTTTCTGTCTGAAAGAATTAGAGGGATGGAAATGGAGAGAAGCCTGAGAAAAAGAGGGTCCAGCACCAGGCTCAAAGTGGGATCCAGTTCAAGGTCAGATCCCAAGGTCTGACACTATTACTGAGACTATGGAGTGCTCACAAGAAGGGATCTATCATGACTGCCCTCCAAAAGACCCAACAAGCAGCTGAAAGGGTCAGATGCAGATATTTGCACCCAACCAATGGACAGAGCAGCTGACCCCTGTTGTTGAATTAGGGAAGGCTGAAATAAGCTGAGGTGAAGGGCAATCCTGTAGTAGGACCAACAGTCTCAATTAATCTGGACTCCCGAGATCTTTCAAACACTGGACCACCAAACAGAAGCATATACCAGCTGATATGAGGCCCCTAACACACATACAGCAGAGGACTTCCAGGTCTGTGTTCATTCAGAGATGATGCGCCTAACCCTCAAGAGACTGGAGGCCCCAGGGAGTTTAGAGGTCAGGTGGGGTGGGGGTGGGAGCACTCACATGGAGATGGGGTGGGATAGGGAGGAGGTGTGGGATGTGGAACAGTTGGAGGGTGGATGGGGAGGGGTAGGGAATGGAATATGGAGTGTAAAAAATGAGTTACAAATACAATTAAATTTTTTTTTTCAAAAATGTCAGCCATCTAGATGATGCTCTGGGCTCTGAAATGATAGCTCAAAGGACTGCTAAGAAACATTTTTATTCCATCTCTCTTTTCAATAAATGAGATCAGTGGATGGCTCTGTAGAAAGCTCAGAGGAACTACAACCTGATACAAGACAGAGGCCACTGGGGTTGCATAAGGAGCTTAAGACATGCCCTGTCCCTGTGACAGAGGTTTCTGGGGGGATTTCTAGAAAATGTCAAACTTTCAGCTGAGAGGAAGAAGGCCTGCAACAGATGTTGTTTGGTGTGCTGGGTTTGGTGTACTCTGAGAGGCTCCCATCTGGCTCTGGGCCCAGGGCCCCTTATCTTCCCATCCTTTCCCATCTTGCTTCAAGAAAGTCATAAAGGCAATGCTGGCAGAGACCACTGGGAGCAGTGTCATCCTGTTAGTGGCATCCCATTGGTGTCATCCTGTTAAAAAGAAGGAAGGAAGGAAGGAAGGAAGGAAGGAAGGAAGGAAGGAAGGAAGGAAGGAAGGAAGGAAGGGAGGGAGGGAGGGAGGGAGGAAGGGAGGGAGGGAGGGAAGGAGGGAAGGAGAGAGGGAGGGAGGAAAGAAGGAAGGAAGAAGAATAAAGAAAAGAAGGAAGGAAAGAAGGAAGGAAGGGAGGGAGGGAGGGAGGGAGGGAGGGAGGGAGCGAGCGAGCTGGGGGAAAATGCCCCCTTCCTGGTCCCAAAGTCCTGTAGATGGCTCATGCTCACTGTCCCAAGCACTGTCTTCTTGGTCCTCCCCACTTAGAGATGGGAGGTTGTGGCTTTTGGTCATCTGGGGACTGCAGCTCTGGAACCTTGTGCTATTCAGCCCTGGATGTCTTTGCCTAGAGCTGAATTGCTGGTTGCATGCTTACTTCCAAAGGTCACAGTTGTGCTGTCAACACCAGCTCCAATGACCATGCAGAAGAGGACATTGAAGTCCACCTACAGGCCAGGCTTCCAGCCCAACAAGGATCTGGGCTCTCTTGCTTATAGCAGCTGCTGTGTGGTGGGCTTTTATGGGCATGACCAAGTCCCAGCTATTAAAATGTGGCTTTCTACTATACTTTGCTCAATGAAGAACATTAGGGGTTCTCTGTCCCACCTTCCTATCCGCCCCCATGTAGCAGTCACTACCCTGTATAGCTACTTCAAGTGAAATTAAACTTAATCCAATTAAGAAAACAGTCTCAGGCTGCAAAGGCAGCTCAGTTGGTGGAATGCTTGCCTAACACACACAAAGCCTTAGATTTGATTCCCCATCAGTGAGTAAACCAGGAGTGATGGCACTCCTGTAATCTCAGGAAGTGGAGAAAAGGGGACTCAGAATTTTAAGATTATTCTCAGAGTCTGAGGCCAGCCTGGGTTACATGAGATTAACCACCCCCCAATATCCCCTGCAACACACTCAGGCATGCACAAATGCATACAATCCTTCCTCATTAGCTACCCAGAGCTGCAACTTCGCTCCTTAAAGGCATCCTTACCTTCAGCATGGAGAGTTCTGTCTCCAGACAGCACCCTCTCTATATAAAGCCACTGTCTTTGTAGGTGGGGCTGACCAACAGCTGGCCATTCATGGAAATAGCTGATACATTTGATTGGCAGAGAAATGTACTCAAAAAAGAATGAGACATGGGGCCATTGAGGCAGCTCAGCAGGTTATGGTGCCTGTCACAAGGCCTGATTCAATCCCCTGATTCCCACAAGTTGCTTTGACCTCTGTAACCCCCAAAACACATGAACACAATAATAAAGAGAGACGTGGCTGTATTTTGATGAGGAAAGGTTGATAATGGTGGGTCATGCAACTGTGGCCCTTGAAACAAAGCTGTCACACGGGCCACAGTGCCAGCCAGGCAAGCTGGGAACATGGCAGATACACAATGACTGCATTTTTGAATGGTTATTACTTAAACACGGAAAAAGTCGAAGAGACAAAGGGAGTTTGTTTTGACAACTTGACTTTCAGTGCAGGACCTGAGCTTTCCAGTTTGTTCCCTTGGGTCTTGGGTGTAGAGGAGGGAGGAGGCAAGGTCAGAGCAGGAGGTGCCTGGTGGCCTCTGTGCAAGGAGAAGGATGACCAGGCCTTTCCACTGCCTGGGTGGCCTTTTCAGCTGCACAAGTCCAGAAATTGAATGTCACTTGGGTTGTCAGTCTGGTTTGACTTGGCTTTGTTCACTGTGACCAAGGATGAGGAACCATTGGATCTTGGCTCTTCATGCTCCCATGGTCTGATAACATATTGGTTCCTTCTTATTGCCTGTTGTGAGCACAGGCTGGGTTAAATCACTTGGACCACCATTTCAGGCACCTTTAGGCACCTGACCCTGCTCTGGAGTGGACACTGCTATACCACAGCTAGTGAATGTCTTCCCCCAAACCCTCTGACCCACCTCATCACACGCCCCTCAGGTGGATTGCTCTCAAAGTTCATCATCCTTCCCCAGAGAGCTGTGTTTCATCCCATGAAAATGCATGAGTTTGGTGTAGTAGAGTGTCTGTATTCCTTGTGTATAAGGATAGCACTACATGAGATCATCCCCCCACCCCAAATTGTTTTTTTACTAGAAATGAGAGAGGGTGGGAAACCTGGACCCTTCTAGCCATCTTTATTCTGATAACAGTTTTTCAGCTCCACATTTAGCCCAGGCTGGCCTTGAATTATTTAGCTGAGAATGACTTTGAACTTCTGATCCTCCCACTTACTGCTCCCACGGGCTGGCATTCCAGGTATGTACCACCATGTCCAGTTCAGGTGGTGCTGAAATGGATCCTAAGGCTTTTGAATGCTAGGCAAGCACTCCATCACACTGATCCAAATCCCCAGTCCTGGTATTCACATTTTGCAGATGGCAAAAGATCAGTTTGGCAGTAGATTGGCCTTCCAGCTTGCTGCTTACTTTCTGTGTAAGCAAACTCAAGTAGCTTGCCATCTTTCAACAATACCAGCCAGAGTTCAGCCTTGACACACAACAGACAGCATCCTTCATCCTTGTCTGCTACTTTATCTGGTTGCCTTATAACACCACCCTGGCCATGGCTCAGATAGGAGCTCCTGGGGCAGTATCTGGGCTCCAGGACGCTCAGGCCACTGAGAATTATCAATGTTTTAGGGAGGGTAGACCTCTGAGACAAATCAGAATCCTGAACAGGATCATACAGAGGCAGGGCCAGCTCACTGCCGCATCTGAGGTCAGCCCTGAACTCAAGACTAAAAAAGGTAGAGCAGGGGCTGGGGTGGACTGGCTGAGCAGGCAAGGGACTGGTTCTGCAAGCCTGAAATCTGAAGTTTAGATCCTCAGCATTGGTGTAAAAGCTGGGCAGGTACAGGGTCTCCCCTGGGATCCGAGCACTTGGATAGCAACAAAGGACTTTTGGGGCACTTTGGGGTAGATTACTTATATTGTGAGCTCTGGAGTTAACTGAGAGAAGCTACCTCAGTGAAGAAGGGGAAATCAGCCTCAGACCTCCACACACATGTGTGCTCAGACACACATGCACACACACATACATGTGTACATATGCACACACACATCCCACACAAATATACACAGACATGTATACCATACACACAGACACATGAGAGAAAGGAAGAAGAAAGAAAGAAAGAAAGAAAGAAAGAAAGAAAGAAAGAAAGAAAGAAAGAAAGAAAGAAAGAAAGAAAGAAAGAAAGGAAGGAAGGAAGGAAGGAAGGAAGGAAGGAAGGAAGGAAGGAAGGAAGGAAGGAAGGAAGGAAGGAAGATGAAGAATGAAGGAAAGAAGAGGGAGGGGGAGAGAAGGAGGTGTAACCACCCACCTGGGATGTCCCCTGTTGTGCCCCAGAGGATGGGGCAGGATAGAATCACCTTTTCTCCATTGCTGAGCAGACTCACTGCTATCACCCACCCACTGACCCACAGCAAGAGCCCAGATCGGAGGGACCTGTGGTGGGTGCTCAGTAGTCTCAGGCTGGTCTGAGGGATGAGTGGCCATTACTTCTGTCCTCATAGGCACCTGTTTCTCCCTCAGCCACCCAGCTATAGCATGGCTGTAAGTGCTGAGCATGGTGCCCAGCCTGGTGCAGGGAAGGCACATGGAGACCCAAGGCCACCTCTGCACTGTGAGTTCCTACAGCGAGATACAAGTGTGTGTGTGTGTGTGTGTGTGTGTGTGTGTGTGTGTGTGTGTGTGAGTATATGAGTGGATGTGGTGGTTGGTATCTGTGTTTGTGAGCACACATGTAAGAGTGTGACATGTGGGGTGTGAGTGTGTGGGAAGTCAAGTCCGTAGGATGTGAGTACATGTGAGAGTGTGAGAGGGTGTATGTAAGCATCATGAGGATGTGTGAGAGTGTGTCTGAGTGGGTATGTATAGTTTATGTGTATGAGAGACTGATATATATGTGTGTGTGTATGCTACATGTGTGTGTATGATATGTGTGTATGGTTTGTGTGAGTATGTGAAGTGTACGTGCATGATGTGGATGTCTGTCTGTCCATCTGTGTCTGTGTACTCTGTGTGTCCCCCACAGAAAGGTAGCCCAAACAGCCAGAGGTGCTGCCGTTGCCTGGCCTTCCCCCACCAGGAGAACTGAGACCAGGTGACACTCTGCCAAGTGCAGTTCCTCCACAGAACAGAAATCTAGAGCAGATGGCTTGGCTGGAAAGAGCCAGACCTCTATCTGTCCCTAGCATCTGCAAGGAGAGCTTCTAGAGCCTGAACCACATGCTCGGCATGACATGGCAGGGGTGCTGTGTGCGGTGACACAGTGACTGACCGCACAGTCAGGGCAGAGACTTCCAACAGTAAGATCACATCCCAGCTCATCTGATGCTTGTTTGGGTTCCATCCCAGCCCTGATTAGATCAGTTTGTAGTGGTCCATTTTTGTAATCATAGCATTGGGAGGTAGAGGAAAAGGAATGGTAAGGAAGAGTAAGGGAAAGCACGAGTGATAGGAGGTATCCCGAAAGACAGGGAGGTCTAATGAGCTGCTCACTGAGGGACTTCTCATGGCACTGATAGCAGAAAATGGACACATTCCTACTAAAATCTCTTAGTTCTCCGGGCTTACCCTGGGGAGAGCTAACTGGTGAGGCCACACTCTATGCATGGTCTTCCTGCCCAGCCAGGTGATGATCACACCCGTTCACATACCGTTCGCCCAGTCAGGAGGTTGTTGAAACACACCTGTCTGGCTTTGGGTCTGCTTTGTTCATTGTTGACCTTGGTTGTCTGCTGGCTACCAGCCTGCCAGTCGATGACCTTACAGGTATCTCACACAGTGTCAATCAAATAGTCCTGATCTTGTTCTCACATTCACTGTCAGCTTGTAGTTCCCAGCACGAGCCTTTGAGCTATTCCCTGCCTCACGACAAAGCTGCTTTCATTAATCGCTTTTCTCATCATCCCTGTGACAAAAAGCCAGACAGCAATAATGTAAAAGAAGAGAGGTTGGTTCTGCCCATGGCTATCCACCAGGCCCATGAAGGTGAACAGCACAGATGTCAGCAGTGAAGCTTGTGCAAGGGGCTTGCGCCTGTAGTACCAGACAAGAGGCAAGGACAGCCTGCAAGTATAACAGCAAAGGCCCATCATTAATGACCTACCTCCACCAGCCAGGTGCTACCTTTAAAAGCCTAGGAGCCTTCAAAGTAGAGCCACACATTGGGAACAAGCCACTGAAGACATGGGGACCACCCAGTGGAGACATGAACCTGTATTGTACATTTCAGTCTCAAGCCAAAACAGCTCTTATTTAAATAAAAATAAAAATAAAAGTGTTGATTAAAAGCCCACAGGGAAGGATGGCTCAGTGGTTAAGAGCACTGAGTGCTCTTCAAGAGGACCCAGGTTAGATTCCCAGAACATACATGCAGCTTCCCAGTGGTCTGTGACTCCACAGTGGTTTGGGGAGTGGTTTGGAGATCTGATACCTTCTTGCTGGCCTCTGTGGGCATGGAGCATGTGCATGGTACACCAACACACATACATGAAAAATAATCTTGAGTACTTAAAAACAAAAGCCATAGAGAAGGATTTAAAGATGGTAGTGTCTTGGTGGTGCACTTGCTGAGGACAGATCTCACACATTGAGCCCCAACTTACTGAGCCCCAGTCTTACTGGAAAGGTTTGTCCTGATTCATAGTTTGAAGGTACAGCCTATGAGGTGAAAAAGGCACAGCAGCAGCAGCATGAGGCAGCTGGTCACCTGGCATCCCGTCATGAAGCAGGAGAGATGGATGGATGCTGGCACTCAGCGACTGCTTTCCTGGGTGATTCTAGTTGGCAGTATAAAGCAGTGTGGTCCTGGAGAAGGGCTTGGCTGATTTCACGGGATGCCATCCAACAGATGTCCTCAGAGAGCAGAGACATGCGTGAGACACAGTGGAGAATGACACGAGCTTCTGAATACACGTGTAACCTGGTAGAATAACTAAGGGCATTCTCAGAGACAGGCACTTAGCTCCACAGATGATCAAAGGTGAGTGGTTGATGCACAAATCAAGAATGAGTGTGGGAATGTTTAACATTTCCCACAGACAGGATGGCCCTGTGAACCTTGGGATGGAAGATGAACCAGGGGCCTGGGAGTATAATGCCTCTTCCCAGGCAGTCATTGTGGGCAGAGGTCAGTTCTCTGTTGAATCTCTTCTGGAGCTCTAGTACAATCCAGTAGCACTGAGGCATGGAGAGAGATGGGGCTACCTGGGATAGCACTGATGGACCCCTCAGGGATAGGCTTACTGCACTGTCTTCCAAGGTACTGAGTGGCCCTGGAGAAGGACCCTAGCTCAACACCAGGGAGCCAGAACACAGGTTCTGAGACTAGGCATGGGAGTAGAGGTGTATGCTGGCCACTCTTTGGAGCTGTAGAAGCCTCTGTTCCTGGGAAAGTTGTCAGCCAACATGTCTTCAGGAAAGGGCAGATAGAGTGGTGGGCAGTAAACAGCCCACCCTGGGACAAGGCACTCCATCAACATCAGTCAGTGCTTCTCTCTGAGACCCTCTCAGTCCAGAAGGAAGTAGACTTCCCATGATCTGTGTGTGCATGTGTGTGTGTGTGTAAAATGATCTGTGTGCATGTGTATTTGTGTGTGTGTATATATATGTATAATGATCTGTGTGTGTGTATGTGTGTGTAAAATGATCTGTGTGCATGTGTATTTGTGTGTGTGTATATATATGTGTGATGGTCTGTGTGTGTGTGTGTGTGTGCGCGCGCACGTGCGCAGATAAAAGTAAGTGCATATGGAGGCCAGAGGAAACCTCAGCTAGTAGTCCTTGGGAATGCCGTTATGGTATTTCGAACAAGAAATAGCTCCCATGACCTCATTTTTGAAAACTTGCTACCCAGTAGGTGGCTTGGGGTGGGGGTAAGAAACCGTTAGGAGGGGGAGCCTTGCTGGAGGAAGTATGTCACTGTGGTCTTGAGGGCTCCTATCCTTGCCCCACTTCCTGCTCACTCTTGGCTTCCAATGTGTGGATGCAAATGCCATCAAGCTCCTGTGGTTAAGCTTTTCCGATGCCTCCTCACCTTGGTGGGCTCAATCCCTCTGGAACTGTGAGCTATATAAATCTTTTCTTCTTTAAAAAAAGTTTAAAAAGAATGAATTTATGAAATTCCTAGGCAAATGTTTGGACCTGGAGGGTATTATCCTGAGTGAGGTAACCCAATCACAAAAGAACTCAAATGATATGTACTCACTGATAAATGGATATTAGCCCAGAAACTTAGAATACCCAAGATATAAGTTACAATTTGCAAAACACATGAAACTCAAGAAAAACGAAGACCAAAGTGTGGACACTTTGCCCCATCTTAGAATTGGGAACAAAACACCCATGGAAGGAGTTACAGAGACAAAGTTTGAAGCTGAGACAAAAGGATGGACCATCTAGAGACTGCCATATCCAGGGATCCATCCCACAATCAGCCTCCAAACGTTGACACCATTGCATCACTAGCAAGATTTTGCTGAAAGGACCCTGATATAGCTGTCTCTTGTGAGACTACGCCGGGGCCTAGCAAACACATAAGTGGATGCTCTCAGTCAGCTATTGGATGTATCACAGGGCCCCCAATGGAGGAGCTAGAGAAAATACCCAAGGAGCTAAAGGGATCTGCAACCCTATAGGTGGAACAACATTATGAACTAACCAGTACCCCAGAGCTCTTGACTCTAGCTGCATATGTATCAAAAGATGGCCTAGTCGGCCATCACTGGAAACAGAGGCCCATTGGACTTGCAAACTTTATATGCCCCAGTACAGGGGAACGCCAGGGCCAAAAAGTGGGAGTGGAGAGCCGTGAGCAATCGCCATTACAAGATGGCGCCGGCTTCCGCTGTGCCTAACTGGTAAACAAGCAATGTGTGCAGGAGCAAGAGTGAATTCATGCCAAGTCACTGCCCATCCCGGGGCGTAGCAATGAGGCGATGGGCAAGCAACAAATCAGGTGCTGACACGCCACTCCAAGGTGTTTATAAGCAGCACCATTTCCCGGGGGGTCGGGGTCTTCCTCCTAATGAAGCAATAAAGCTTTGCTGCAGAAGAATCCGGTTGTCCAAGTGTGTTCTTGCTGGCGAGGCACAAGCTCGGGACAGGTGGGTAGGGGATTGGGGGGGGGAGGGTATGGGGGACTTTTGGGATAGCATTGGAAATGTAAATGAGGAAAATACCTAATTAAAAAAAGGAGAAAATATATATATAATAAAAAAAGTTTCTTTTTTGGTCGCAGTGTTTTATCACAGCAACATAAAAGCAACCAATACAGCCCTTGGTTTTTGAGACAGACCAGGACTTCAAGAAAACAGGCTATGTGGATTGGATAGCCATCAAGTCCAAGGGATCTACCTGTCTCTGCCTTGCCAGTACTGGGGTTGCAAGCGTTTGCTGCCAAGCCTAGATCTTAATCCCCAGCACCGCATGAAACCAGGTGTGGTGGTGAATGCCTGTAGTTCTAACACTGGAGGAATAAAGGCACGTGGATCAGAGGTCATCCTCTACTACATAGTGAGTTTGAGGTCAGCCTAGCCTACATTGAACTTTGTCAGAGAGAGATTGAGACAGACAGAGAGAGAGAGAGAAAGAGAGAGAGAGAGAGAGAGAGAGAGAGAGAGAGAGAGAGAGAGAGAGAGAGAGATTGATTCTCTGTTTGGCTACAGCTGGAAACTACAAGCACACACCTAATCTTGCCCAGTGCATCCAGAGGGCACCAGTCTGCTGGACCAGAATCTGTCAACTGTTCCTGGAGGTACGCAAGGTGTTCTGGGAGCCTAAGGGATTGGAGAGGTGGGGGCTCACAAACCTGTCTTTGCCCTGAACCCTCCTGCAATTATCATCTTCAAGCTGCTTATGGCCACCCCAAGGTTGCTAGTTGCCAGGCTCCCAGAACTCTGTTCCAGCTCGCAGGCCACACACAAGGCCTTGCCTCTCACTACCTTAACCTTCGTTAAGAATCTGTCAGCAGTCAATTATTGCCGAGCTACCTGTCTTTAACTGTGTCTTTGAAACAGATTTTTCTCTCTTGCCACATGTGTGAGACTCAGAGAGGTGAGAACAGAGGTGAGACAGAAATGCATGCAAGAGCATATACACTTGTCAGGATGGGGCTGACACTCAGGTAGATAAGGCACTTTCCCAGCAGGTCTGATGTCCCAGGCTAAGTCCTGGCACAGTCAAAACACTTTTTAAAAATGGAAAAGAAAGTCAGGCCGTGGTGGCACACATTTTTAATCCCAAGACTCAGGTGGCAGAGACAGTCAGATCTCTGTGTTCTAGGCCAGCCTTGTTTACAAAGTTCCAGGACATCCAGGGCTAGACAGAGAAACCATGTCTTGAAAAACTAAACAAACAAACAAGCAAAAAAACGAAGGGATAGAAGAAAAATAAAGAGAAGGAAGGAAGCAAAGGATAGTAGTCCCTGCACTGGTTGGTTCCAGAGTCAACGCCCAGGATACCACAGTCTGCTGATTGTGAACAATCTTGATCTGTGGATCAGTCAGTAAAGTCTTGCTTTGCAAGCCTGGGACCTGAGTTCAAGACACATAACCCAACTAAAAAGCTGGTGCGGTGTGTTTATAAGCCCAATGAGGATCTCTGGGGTTCACTGACCAGCCAGCCTACCTAGCCTGGTGATTTCCAAGCTCATGAGTAACTTCATTTCAAACCCCAAGATAAATAGCACCCTATGGTATCACACCTGAGGCTTCCCTCTGCCCTCCACAGTCACACACACATACATATTTTTTAATGGCTGGTGTTTGCATAGAGTCTCTACATGTCTTCTCATATACTTTAAATTGTCCCTAGATTACTCATAAGCCTGAACACAATGGGAATGCTATGGAAATAGATATATTGTTTAGGAAATAATGACACGGAGAAAAATGTGGGTCAGTGCAAACACAACTTTGTTTTGAATGTTTTCCAGCCACAGCTGGCTGAACCTGCAGAGGCGGAAGCCATGAGTAGCTGGCCCTCACAGGACATCTGTGATGAATGGCAAGGTGTGGTAAGGTCTTGGTCTGTACCACACCGTTCTTCACACACCATCCCACCTAGCAACCCTGTGAGGCAGGTGCTGCCTCCCCATTTTACAAACGGAGGCCTGGGGAGATCAAATCACTTGCCCAAAGTGTGTGGCTATCCTTGTTTTCTTCCTGTTGCTATGTTAAAAGATTCCAGCAAAAAAGCAATTCAGGGGAAAAAGGGCTTATTTGTGCTCACAGTTCCAGGTTGCAGTCCACCACTGCAGGGAAGTGGGTGGCAGGAACTTGAAGCAGCCAGTCACATCCCATCCATAGTAAGGAGCAGAAAGAACACAAAGGCACACATGCCTAGTACTGGGTTTGCTTTGTCTACTCTTATACAATCCAGGACTGAAACCTAGGGAATGGTACCACTTACGGTGGGCTGGGTCTTTCCACACCAATTAATCAAATTCAGAAAAAAAAAAATTTTCCCACAAGCATGCTCACAGACCCACTTGATCTAGACAATTTTTCATGTGAAATAGTCTCAGGTGACTCCAGACCATGGCAGACTGAGAATTAAAACTAACCAGCATAAGCGGGAGGGATCTTACAGGAAAGGCATCTTCTGCCAGTAACCCTGGCAACTTGAGTTCCATCCCGGAAGCCGTATGATGAAGAGAGAGAGAATGGATTTCTGCGAGTTGTCTCTGACTAGAACACACATGCATGGCATGTTTTCAAACACACACACACTAAATAAATGCCATGGCATTTGTTCAACACATATACACACAATAAACAAACAAATAAATAAAATGTAACAACAATAACCAAAAATCTCCCCAGCATATTGGTAGATTTGGCCTTTGATGCCATTGTCTGTGATACCTCCCGTCTCCTGTGATGTCACCTGTCACCTCTTCCAGCTTATCTTCCTCTTTCCAGGGGAATGTCCATCATTGGTCTAACTAAGTCAGGCCGCCTTAGATTTCTTGCCACTCACTTGCTGGGGATCCATGTGAACTCTCTTTCCTTCCTTAAGCTGTTCCTGGTACAGCCCCAGACCAAGGCGCTCAAGGAGGGTGAGACTGGTCTCAGGAGACATCCAAGGGATGAGAGACATAAAGGGATAGATGTCATCACAGCAGCCACTGAGAGGTTTTCTCGCATCCAAGTAGCCACCAGGTTGGACCCCACTTAGCTTTTAAGAGCAAACAAGAGGGTGTGTGTTCAGGGTTGTGTGGCTGTAGACTTGGAGGCTTTTTGGAAGAAGCATTGCTGAGAGAAATTTCTCTTTTTGTGGTATATTTTTTGTTTGGGGAGGGAGAGTTTTTGAGACAATTTTATGCAGCCCAGACTGATTTCAAACTTTCTCTGTAGCTAATGACAGAGCTAATGTAGCCTTTAATGCAGTGCTGGGATTACAGATGTGAGCTACTGGAGCAAGTTTATACCATACAGGGGATGGAACGCAGCTTCCTGTTTCCAGGCAAACCCTCCCCGCTGAGCCCCATCTGCAGGCCTTTGTTCCCTCTCATGCTGGACTGTGAGACTCTAAGACAGAGCTCTCCATCCGCTCCCATCTCAGCTGCAGTCTCTGTGCTGACACTCATGACCGACATCAGCGGGCAGTCAACAAACACTTCAGAAATGAGTGAGCTATTAGAAGACTCCCTAAAAGCTTTTGAAGCCTGAATGCAGGATAGCCTGGAAGGTACAGGCGTCTGAAGATTTACAACCAGCCTCCTTCCTCATGGTTACCATTGTAACTGTGGGGGAAACATCTGCTTTGACCCCAACGACATTACGACTGCTTAGAGCAACTTTATTTTTTTCCTTAAAAAAAGACAGAACTTCATGTAGCCCAGGCTGGCTCACTCTGTAGCTAATGATGGCCTTGAACTTGAACCCTCCTGCCTCTGCCTCCCTAGTTCTGGGATTACAGATGAGAGCCACTATCTCCAGTTTATGCACTCTACTGTGCTTAGCATTCTGAGGGCTTTCCCAAGCTCTCTGTTTCCAGTAGGCCCCCCTCCCCTGTGCCACCTGGGAAGCAACCCCTACTGGATCTTGCAGAGCCATGGTGTTCATCTCAGTGACTACCCTCAGACAAGTCCATTCTCAGGCACCCTGAACCAGAGTAACAGCTGCCCCATCCTAAAAACTCTCGGAGGCAATAGTCAGTCACTGCCAGGGAGCGGCCCTGCCCTCCTCTCATGTCTGCTTCAACCCCAGCAGATCCCACACAGCCCCTTTTGTTCTCTCTACTCCTTAACCCTCCGGATCCCTGTCTACCAACTCTAGCCCACCAACCAGGCATGAAGCTTGTCTTGGTGACTGGAGGGGCTGAAGGTTGTGGACAGCTTCTTGGAGTTCTTCTCTGGACCCTTTACAGATCCAGCACACCCAGGCCCCGCTTAACAAAACACTTCCCTTTTACCATTTCCCATCTCCTACAGGTTCAGCCCTGAGCAGGCCAGTCTGTAGCCCTCTGACCTCACCCTAGCAGGGATAGGGCACCCAGGGAGGGGAACTCCTGACACTAAGCCAGTGTGCCAGTTCTAGACTGCCAGCCAGGCATCGACACATTTGTCTGTGACAGGTATTACAAAAGTACTCGTGGGACTGGGGATATGGGTCAGTTGGTAGAGTGCTTGCTTAGCATGCATAAAGCCTCGGACTCCATCCCTACCACTGCCTACGCCAGTTGTGGGCACTTAGTCCTTAATCCCAGCATGGAGATGTGGGGCAGGAGGTTTAAAAGTTCAAAACCAGAAGATGGAGAGATGCTCAGCAGTTAGAGTACTTGGGGTTTTTTGTTTGTTTGTTTTGGTTTTGGTTTTTCAGTTGGTTGGTTGGTTTTTTTTTGTTTTGTTTTTTTTTGTTTTGTTTTGTTTTTGCAGAGGACCAAGGGTTCAATTCCAAGCATTTACACAGAAGTTTACAACTGTCTATAACCCCAGTTCCAGAACATATATGATATATAGATATACATGTAAGCAAAATACTAGTAAAAATAAATAAAAAGGAAATTAAAAAAAAAAAAGGTTCACCCTTGGCCACATGGCAAGTTCAAGGCTACCCTTGCATACATGAAACTTTGTCAGGAGAGGGAAAGAGAGAGAGAGAGAGAGACAGAGACAGAGACAGAGAGACAGAGAGACAGAGAGACAGAGAGACAAGAGAGAGAGAGAGAGAGAAGAGAGAGAGACAGAGAGACAGAGAGACAGAGAGACAGAGAAAGAAAGAAACAGAGAGACAGAGATAGAGAGACAGAGACAGAAGCAGAGATACAGAGAGAGAGGAGAACCTATAGTAGCGATCTACATTGAGCCCACCCCAACTACTGCCACCCTACTTCTGAGACCTTCATTCTTAATTCCAGAGCCAAAGCTAAGACACTAAAACCCGTGCTCTGGATGCCTAAGTCATCCTCAGTGGGACCCCCAGTACTCTCGCACTAAGATTTGGATGCTTCCCAGTGCTCTCCAAGTCCCTTTAGGACTCATCTCTGGCCTTCAGCTCTGGGAGAAGACAGCTCCACTCCCTCGAGGCCTCCCCATCTCTGGAAGCAGAGGTGTTGGCTACCGGATTTCCCTGAGCTAGGGGTACCCATGCTGGGGTGGGCTTTTTTGGTGACGCTCCTATAAGTAACCCTCCCCCAGTATGTATTTGTTTGGCCATCTGGACCTTAGTAGAACTGTAGTAGCTTAGATCTGGAATCAGTTCCATAAATGGGGTGAGTAGGAACTTGTTCATGTCTCCCCAGAAAAGGACTCACACACCAGTACAAAGAGGAGAACGCTAACTTTGACCAGACTGTCTTAGACAGAAGCCCCCACAGAAATGTTTACTAGCCCTGAAGCTGGAAGGGTCTTGTTCTCTATGACCTCTGAAGATTGAAATGACGGAAACTAACTCAAAGGATTGTTGTAGGCAATAGAAACACCAGCACCTGATGTGTGCTTGCTATTGTTACTGAGGTGAAAGGTGTCCAGCATAAACAAAGTGGGTCCAATGTAAATACCATAGATGTTCTGAGGTGTGTGTGATTGAGTGTGTGTGGATGGTTGTGTTTTTCAGTGGGGCGGGTGCTGAAGCACATCTCATAGACCACTGCCAAGTGCAAGTGAGCGGGCCCCAGGGTTCCCTCAGCCAGAGCTTGGCCCCACCCTTCACCATGAAACTTGGGGCCAGATGGCTCAGCAACAAGGTTCCATTGTTCTTACATTTTCCACATTACGTGTTTAAGATACTTCAAGTTTCCTGTGCCAAAGGAACACTCTCGGCTCTCAGGTCACCACCAGCCTGTGAGCCACGGGGACATGTGGAAAGGACTTCAAGTTAATGGTGCGTGGCTTAACATGCTCAGCCAATCACGAACCAGGAAATGAGAAGACACTGGTATGTAAGCAAAAGGCTACTTCATTCTTGTGTCCACATTAATATCGCCTTTTCTATCTCTATATTTTTCTCTTTAAATTACATCTATGTGTAATGGCCTGAATTCTCCATTCCCCTAGGACAAGTGAGACAGCTTGGTGGGTAAAAGAGCTTCTGCCAAGCTTTCTGACCAAGGCTCAATCCCCAGAACCCCAGAGACTGGGAAGAGAAGAGCAACCACTGCAAGCTGTCTTCTGACCTTCACGTGTATGCAGTGACATGGAGGAGGACTGTGGCGCTATTTGCTATGTCTTCATACAGCAGAGTATGGGTTGCCAACTTTTTGTATAAAAGACAAACACAGGGCCAGCAAGGTGGCTCAGGAAGTAAGGATGCTGCCACCAAGGCTGATAACTTGAGTTTAATCCCGGTGGCAGAAGAAATTCAACTCCTGAAAGTTGTCCTCTAACCTCCACACACATGTTATGACAATGTATGCTCCCCCCACCGATTAATTAACTAATTAATTAATTGAAATTTGTTTTTAAAAAAGTAAATACTTTAGGCTCTACGAGCTTAATACTGTTTCTATAACATATTCTTCCTTCCTGTCATCATCGTCATTGTCGTCGTTGTCCTCCTCCTCCTCCTCCTGTTTCTCCTCTTGTTCTTCCTCTTCCTCCTCCACCTTCTTTTTGAGACATGATTTTACCATGTAGTTCTCATGGGTCTGGGACTCACCATGTAGACCAGGTGGCATGTGCCACTATGCCTGGAGCATGCATTTACTTACTTATTTGTTTAGAATTTATTCTATTCTTATTCACACGTTTGTATGTGTACATGCTTGCAGTAATTTTGGAAGAGGGTATCATGTTCCCTGGAGCTGGATTTACAGGTAGCTGTGGACCACTCAACATGGGTGCTGGGAACTGAACTCTGATAAATGAACTTGGGTCCTCTGTAAGAGCACCAAGGACTCTTAACCACTGAGCCATCTCTCCAGCTCCCTTCTTTTTCTTTCTTTTTTTTTTTTCCTATCATAAGCATCAAGGAACCAGGAGAGAGAGAGAGAGAGAGAGAGAGAGAGAGAGAGAGAGAGAGAGAGAGAGAGAAATATAGCAGAGCTCAATGAAATAACATACTCACCATTACCTGTGTATAATGGACAATTTGACCTTCTCTTTCTGTGCATGTTGTCTGTATCCCCTTCATACCTCAAGTACTCTTTGTATGGGGTGTTTGGTGGTATGTGGGGTGTGTGTGTGTGTGTGTGTGTGTGTGTGTGTGTGTGTGTGGTGTATGTATGTGTATGCATATAGATGCCTTGAGACAGGGTCTTTCACTGAGCCCAGAGCTCACATTTTTTCAGCTGCACTGGCAGCAGCAAGCCCCAGCAATCCTCCCATTTCCACTTTTAGTGCTGGGCTAGGAAAGCCTTCCCACAGTGTATGCAGACCTTAATGGGACATTCTGATGTGAGCTTAGAAGACAAGGCAGTTGAGGGGAAAGGGCAGTGGAGGCCTGGCCACTAAGGGTGGGTACTGAAAAAGGCTATTATTGGTACAGAGAAACCTCAACCTCTGCACCAAGGCAACAGAAAAGTGCCTTCAGAGCTAATGGCTGAGCACCGGAAGGCTCCAACTCACAAAAATACCAAGTTGTTTGAAAGGAGAGAGAGCACAGTTGGAGGTTTCCTCAGAGGGAAAACAACCACTGAGGAAAGTGTTTCCCTAACTGGAAAGCAGAGAGAGACCAGCCAGGCCCCATCAGGAGCTAACAGTATTGTCCACGTGGTACTGATTTTGCAGAAATGAAAAATAGATCAAGTCTATGGTTCCAGAAAAGCTCTGGGGCCAAGCAACGTATAACAGGGTCAGAGTTCCTGCAAGGAGACCCTTAGGTGCCATTGCATGAAGCTTAAAGAGGAGACCCAAATGACAGTAGAGACTCCAGTTTATTGGAGATATTAGGGCCATGAAGTGTCCTCTGTGGAAAGATGCAAGTGTGGAATGGATCTAGACCAATAGAGAGACTATATGCACTTCTGGTGGCAAAGCTTGAGGGGTGTGGCTACCTGAGCCCATGGAACTCAGATAGTTCAATCCTGATTTCTAAATAACAAACATGGCAGGTCTCTGACCATGTGACCTTGAAGGGCAGAGTAGGACCCCACTACCTCCTCTCTTTGACTTACGTTGTTTCAACATAAGGGGAAAGGGATTGATTTTGGCTCATAGTTTGTAGTGATACAATCCATCATGGCAGAGAAAGCATGGCAGCAGGAGAAGATGGCTGGCTGGTCACAGTGCATGTGCACTCAGAAAGCAGAGAGGGAACAAAAAGTGGGGCCAGACTATACAACTTAAAGTCAGTCCACACACATATGCATAATAGACATTCACACACACACACACACAAATAAATAAATAATCTTTTAAAATGGTAGCTAGCACCTGCAGAATAACTCTGATGTCCACATGCGTGTATATACTCTCATACCCACTCACTCACACACAAACAGACACATGTGTACACAGACAAAAGAACATGGAAAAATTACTCTATCCCTGGTCATGACTACTATAGCCTGATATATCTTGATGTTTGACCATGTTTGTTTTCTGGCAGTCCTGGGGGTTGACCCTATGTCCTCTCACATGCCAGGCAAGTGTTCACTGAGCTCTAGCCCTCAGCTTCCAAGTCTTCTTTTTCTAGGTTAGTTTGGCTATTCAAAGGTCCCAGCATTTCCATATAAGTTTTCACAGCAGCTTTACTTGACTATGAAAAGGCCAACAAGAATCAGTGGAACTGGAGCTCTGTTGGCTTCACAAGTCAGTCCTGGGGGAGTGGCCACATAAGAGACAGTGATGCTACTCAAGAAGCTGAGAGGGATGTGCTGTCTTTAGGTTCTCAGAGGTTTGTGAGTTAGTACTATTTCTTCTTGTCCCCTCCTTTCCCCCTGTAGGCATAAAAAGTCCTCAGCCTACTTGAATAAGCTTACAACATCCCCTGCAGCCCACCACCCATCAGTGGTTGTAGAAGAGAAAAGTTATGGATATGGGGGAAGTTGACCTGTTTAGAAATTGTTGTTGGGGGCTATTTCAATCATCATTGTCAGAAGCTACAAACCAGTCCACTCAGCAGACACCACACAGGAATCAAAGCTGCAGTCCAGTCCACTCAGAAGACACCACACACAAATCAGCAACTGCAGTTCAATTTAGAAGAAACCCCAAGACTTGCCAACCAGCCCGGGTCCTCAGAAGCGGCAGAAAGCCACGGGAACCTCATGAGAAGTTCTTTGCAGAGTTTCTCTCTGAAGTCACCACAAGCAAAGCTCAGTAATGCAATGTAAGGAGAACAAATACACATGTGTGGTCAGCAAAGATAGCGAGGCACAGTAAAGTGAACCAATGCTGGAGCCCTCACTCTCTGTGGGGTCATAGCTATATTCCTTCTAAACATCATGAGTCCTTTCACATGTCTGCTTTAGCAAAACATCCTTTCACCTATGTGTCCCAGTAAAACATCATTGTGACATACTGACTTTCCAAAGAAATCCTAAGTTTCCACTTCACTCTTTTCTTCCCCACTCCTTTCGGGGTTTTTGTTTGTTTGTTTGGTTGGTTGGTTTTGGTTTTTCGAGACAGGGTTTCTCTGTATAGCCCTGGCTGTCCTGGAACTCACTTTGTAGACCAGGCTGGCCTCGAACTCAGAAGTCTGCCTGCCTCTGCCTCCCAAGTGCTGGGATTAAAGGCGTGTGCCACCACGCCTGACACCTTTTGTTCTTTTTGTTTTGTTTTGTTCTGTTTTGTTTGCATGTGTGCAGTATGTATGTATGTATGTATGCATGTATGTATGTATGTGAATGTGCATGTGTGTGGTATGTGCATGTATGTGCAAGTGTGTGCCAGTAAGTGTGTGTTCATGTGTGTGTGCGTGCGTGTGTGTGTGTGTGTGTGTGTGTAGGCCAGATGTTAACCTTAGCTGCTGTGCTAGTTATTTTTTGTTTTCTTGACAAAAGCTAGAGTCACCTGTGGAAAGAGAACTTCAGATGAGGAATTGCCTCCATCAGATTGATCAGTGAGCACATCTGTGGGATGTTTTCTTAGTTAATTTTTTTTTTTTTTTTTCTGAAACAGGGTTTCTCTGTGTAGCCCTGGCTGTCCTGGAACTCACTCTGTAGACCAGGCTGGCCTCGAACTCAGAAATTCACCTGCCTCCGTCTTAGTTAATTATTGAGGCGGGCAGTGCTATCCCTGGGTAGGTGGTCCTGGGTTCTATAATAAAGCAGGCTTAGAAAGTTCTGGAGAGCAAGGCAGTAAGCAGCACCCCTCCATGGCCTCTGCATTGGCTTCTGTCTTCAGATACCTGCCCTGACCTCCCTCAGTGACACACAGTTACCTTTGCTTTTGGCATTTATCACAGCACCAGGAAGCACACTACGTCAGAAGTCATCCCTCAAGGGACCGTCCACCTTAGTCTTTAAGTAAAAGGTCTCACTGGCCGTGGAACTTACTGATTTGGCTAGGCAGGCTGGCCATGAGCCCTAGGGTCTGCCTGTCAGCTCCTCCAGTGCTGTGGTTCCAAGCACATCCCACCACTCCTGTTTTGTCACAGGAATGCTGGGACTGAACTCAGATCCTCCTGCTCAGGAGGTAAGCACTTTACCCACTGATCAATCTCCCCAGGCAGGCCCTTTTCCTTTTCTTTTTTTTTTTTTTTTTTTTTAATTTTTATTAGGTATTTTCCTCATTTACATTTCCAATGCTATCCCAAAAGTCCCCCATACCCACCCCCCCACTCCCCTACCCACCCACTCCCCCTTTTTGGCCCTGGCGTTCCCCTGTACTGGGGCATATAAAGTTTACAAGTCCAATGGGCCTCTCTTTCCATTGATGGCCGACTAGGCCATCTTTCGATACATATGCAGCTAGAGACAAGAGCTCCGGGGTTCTGGTTAGTACATCATGTTGTTCCAACAATAGGGTTGCAGATCCCTTTAGCTCCTTGGATACTTTCTCTAGCTCCTCCATTGGGGGCCCTGTGATCCATCCAATAGCTAACCTTTTCCTTTTCTATAGGAGCTTCTTTTCGCACGGTCTGGATGATGGTGTCCACAAGCGTTTTACTACTCTCAAATACGCTCGAAGTGAGTTGGGTTGAAGGAGACTTGTTGGCTCACTCTGGTGCTTGCTGGGGCCACCACTTCTCCCTCCTTCCCCAGCCTCCATGGGTGTGACAGTTAATCTTGATTGCCAACTTGAAGGCAATGCAGGGTTCTCTGGCACAGGAGGACCTTTCTCCTTGTGCTTGACCCAGGGTCCTAAGGGTACAGACATCCAATGTTCCCCAAAAGTCGGCCTCCAACAATGGGTCTGAGGTCCTGTTTTTAAACCAGTGCAGACTCAGACATGGACTCTAGTGGTTGTAGGCAAAGCAGATGTGAGCTTTATAAATATTACAAGAAAGTAAAAGGTTGAGACAAAGTGGGTTTCCAAAAGAGCAAAGGTAATGTGTCATGGGACAGGTCAGCTCTCTGAGTGGCTCGGGCCCTGCCAGTTCTGTGCTGTGTGCTTTCTATAGTCCCCCAGGCCCAATTGTCCTGTGAACTCTGGCTCCCTTGTTCCTCCCAGACCATCAGCCCCATCTCAAGTCAGGGATTCCAGCCCACCACCCTTCTTCTCTGCTTTGTTGCCTGTGAACTCATGTGCTGGATAGGAGTAAAGCATGTTCTGTCTGTTTCTATTTCTTGGGAATATTGCCTCATTGTCAATTGTCATTGTGCTACAAACTGTTGCTTCAAACACCTTATCGGATTTGTTCAGGTGATTGGCTAACTTGGTTCCTCTTAGTTCAGTCTTCCTCCTTCCTTCCCTTTTCCTCCCCTTCTGTCTCCCTTCCTCCCCTCCCTTTTTCCCTTCTGTCTCTGTCTCTGTCTCTCTGTCTGTCTCTGTCTCTCTGTCTCTCTGTCTCTCTGTCTCTCTGTCTCTCTGTCTCTCTCTCTCTCTCTCTCTCCAGGGTCTCCTATCTCTCAGGCTACTCTCTAACTCTCTCCGAAGTCAAGGATGACCTTGGGCTCCTGCTCCTCTGACTGCCATGCCCTGAGTGCTGAGATGGCATGTGGGTAGCTCCATGCCCAGAACTGGGAAGGAAACCTAGAGCTTTGCATGTATTAGGTAAGAGCTCTGCCAACGAAGGTGCACCTTCAGCCCCATGGTATAACATTCATAGGCAAACAGAAACACCAGTGACCATGCAATATTCTCCCTAGCTTTTTCATGTGGAGAACTGAACTCAACTTCTCCTGTTGGCACAACAAGCACAGGACCAGCTGAGCCATCTCCCAGTCCCTTGTTGACATTCTTCATGGAGTTTCATGTGCTGAGCTTAGACATTTCTAAATACCAGACCCGAGAGACACTGTGCCCTGGATTTCTATCCCAGTTTTCTCCCATCTGCAGAAGAAAGTCTGCAACCCAGAGGTAACTCGGGCATCTGGACTCTGCCATGTACGGTGGGCACAGTCTGGCAGGTGGGGGAGGAGAGCTGCCACCCTTTCCCCGAGGTTCAGGTGACAGACAGCAAACCCTGTTCCCTCGCCAGCACTCAGCCTTGCCTGCTCATGCACCAGGAAAACCACACGCTTGAGTCCCTTCCGTCTACAGTGGCTCCGGTGTCTTGGTTAAGAGCCAAGTCCCTAGCATACCCTGTTCCACCAGGCCACCAAACACCTGGGGAGGTATCATTCTATGCTGTCACTCTCCCTGAGCTGAGCCAAAGCCATAAGAACACACATATTCACTATGTTGGGAGCAGCCCAAAACCCTATGACTTCTGTGTCCCCTCTGGGACAGCAGTTTCTATGTTAAGACAGATGGATGGATACATGACCATGGGGAGAAAAATTTGGAATCTGACAGAGTTCCTACTATACTGAGAGATGCTTCCTTTGATGTCTCTGAACTTTGTTTTCAACAAGAGGGTATAACGGCGTACTTACTAAAGTGAGAAAAAGGATTTAGATGATGGTGGGCTAGAGATGGCTTAGCTGGCTGAGTATCTTTGCCACAAGGATGGGGAGCTGAGTTCAATCACCAGAATCCATGTAAGAAACTGAGTATAACCCCAGTGCCAAGGAGGTGGAGACAGGTAGGTCCCTGTGTCTCTCTAGCCTGCCAGTCTAGGCCACTTGGTGAGTGCAAGAGACCTTGTACCAAAAGGCAAGATGGATGGATGATCTCTGATCGTCACAGGAATGCACATAGCACATGTACACACACACACACACACACACACACACACACACACACTTGCACAACATGTACACTCATATACAAGCAAGCAGGCATAATCACACACAAAAACAGTGGGAGAGAGGGAGAGAGGGAGGGAGGGAGGGAGGGAGATGAAGGAAGGAAGGAAGAAAGGAAGGAAGGAAGAGATGTTGAATCCTGGCTCCTGCATAACCATGCAGCTGGCTCTCATAGGAGGTCCCTAATGTCCCCCTGCTGGAGTCCTGAGTGAGAGGCTTTCTTTTAGGAGTGAGGAGACAGAGGAGACTACTGGGTGGGGACATGGGTGGCAGTGTGCGCATGTGCCTCTCTATGCACATGCTGAGGAGACAGACCCACAACAAGTGGAGCAAAGTGCTTGATGCTTCAGGCAGAGGGGGTGGTCAGTGAGTAAAGTGCTTGCAATGCAAGTATGGGGATCCCCAGAACCTGTGTAATGTCAGGCTTAAGGGTGCACATCTGTAACACAGGATTCTTACAGAGAGACGGGAGGCAGAGACAGGAGCATCTCCAGATGCTTTGGGGCCAGCTAGCCAGGTTAGGCAACATTGGACAACAGAGAGCCCTTGTCTGAAATATGGTGTAAAATGGAGATGAACACCTGAAGTTGTCCTGTAACCTCTACACATGCACTGTGGCATGCACACACCTGCACTGCGGCATGCACACACTTGCATGTGCACACACACACACAGAGCACCACTCCTGCCCCACAACATGCACTGAGTAAATAGTATCAGAGAAATGAATAGGAAGGAGAGTGTGGCATAGTTGGTAGAGTGCTTGCCTGGCATGAACTGAGTTCCAAGTTCGATCTCCAACACTTCATAGACTTCTCATGGTGGTCCACAGCTGTAATCCAAGTACTTGGGAGGTAGAGGCAGGAGGACCAGAAGTTCAAGGCCAGACTTACCTGTGTCGTGTGTTCAAGGTAAGCCTAGGCTATCTGAGATATAACAACAACAGGAAAAGACTAGGTGTGGTGGTGTACTCCTGTAATCCCAGTCTCAGGAGACAAGTTTGCGGACAACATGGGTGTATAGGGAAAGCCTCTTTCAAAACACACACACACACACAAGGAAACTGAGTTCCAAGTTCGATCTCCAACACTTCATAGACTTCTCATGGAAAAGGAAAGAAAAAACAACTCAGGAAGAAATAAAACAAGTCTGTTTATAGTTGTATATGCCAATAGTCCCATCTCCTAGGTGGGTGTGGCAGGAGGATTACCAAAAGCTTAAGAGGAGCCTTGCATACATAGTGAGAGCCTGTCTCAAAGAAAGAGAAAGAATAAAGGAAGGAGGGGGAAGAAAGAAGAAGAAGAAAGAGACAAAGGGAGGGAGGGGAGAAGGGGCAGGAAGACAGGGGAACAGAGGGAGGAGGAAGAGGAAGAGAAGGGAAGACAGAAAGAGAGGAGGGAGAGGAAGAGAAGGGAGGACAGAAAAAGATGGGTGGAAGAAAGGGAAGAAAAAAAACAGTAAAATGAAAGTCTGCATGAACAAAATGAATATACTCTGAGTTTGGCTTCCTGGGACAGGTATACTGAAGTGAGCCACACCCCCACCAGCACACCAGGGAGAGAGGCTCCTTTTCCTCGGGACCTATCTTCCTCAGAACATGAGCCAGACACACCTGAACACCACTCCCTTCCTCTAGACCTATTTTCTGGGAAGTTGTCCCTGGGCTCATCCCAACCAACGTGCCT
This sequence comes from Mus caroli, assembly GCF_978045245.1. Taxonomy (NCBI): domain Eukaryota; kingdom Metazoa; phylum Chordata; class Mammalia; order Rodentia; family Muridae; genus Mus; species Mus caroli. Next base: position 115,208,652 of record NW_028227256.1, on the reverse strand, counting down.
GCGGCCTCTGAGAGGCAGGTGGCTGCTCAGGCTAAGTTGCTTCTTTGTTTGTAGCTTTGAGGCAGGAGAGTGAGGTTTTGGCATCTCTCACTGTCAGGTTGGGCCTGCCAGAACAGGGGGACAGAGCAAGGCTAGAGAATGTCTCAGGAGATTCCAAGAGAGGAACAGAATCCTTAGAGCATGCCTGAACTGCAGGTTGTCAAAAGTGAGTTGTGCTTCCCACAGAGGTGAGAGCTGCTGCCAAGGGCAGAGAAGTTCCAGGAGACTGGGTCAACCTGGTACAGCACCCCCTCCTCCCTTGAACAGAGGTCATTAAAAAAAGTTTTCTGTTTTGCAGCTGGGCAGCAGGGCAGGTGTGTATGGTCCACCAGCTCTGACACCTAAGCCAGCTTCAGCTTCTCACCCTGGATTTCATATGTGCATGTGTGTGTGGCAGTGTGTGTGTATGTGGGTGGTGGCGGTGGTGGTGGTGGTGGTGGTGGTGGTGGTGGTGGTGTCTTACTTAGGGTTTCTATTGCTATGATGAGACACCATGACCAAAAAGCAAGTTGGAGAGAAAAGGGCTTATTTGGCTTACACTTCCATATCACTGTTCATCATCGAAGGTAGTCGGGGCAGGAACTCAAACAGGGCAGGAACCTGGAGGCAAGAAAGTGATGCAGAGGCCATGGAAGGATACTGCTTACTGGATGACGCCCTGTGGGTTGCTCAGTCTACTTTCTTATAGAAGCCAGGTGTGTGTGATCCACCAGCCATTACCAGGACCACCCACCAGGGCGTGGCCCCACCCAGAATAGGCTGGGCCCTCCCACATCAGTCACCAATTAAGAAAATGCCCTCCAAGCTCATTACAGCTCCATGATATGGGGGCATTCTCTCAACTGAGGCTCCCTCCTCTCTAGTGACTCTAGCTTGTGTCAAGCTGGCATAAAACTAGCAGCACAAGAGACAAGGCTCTTGGTGTCTGTCTCCAGAATAGCGTCTATGGAGCCTGCTCCATGTCCTTGTGTTGTAGTAAACTCTAGCCTCTTCAATAGTGTCCTCTCCTGGGGTGGGGGGCACTTTGAGGAGTTATTACCTCCACCAGAATGTGATATTCTTGTGCCTCTTTAGTTACTTACTGACAACTTTATTCCTGATTAACATTATTTGAGCTGCTGCTGCCATCTGTGTGTGTGTGTGTGTGTGTGTGTGCCTGTAACCCCTGCACTTTGAGGGTAGAGGCAGAAAATCAGGAGAACAAGGTCATCTTAAGTTACATGGTAAATTTGAGACCAGCATGTGCTATATGAGATCCTGTAATTTTGGGCTTTTCTATCTGCATGTCGGTTCCTGAAATAATAACTCTGATGGTTATTATTTATGAATGAATGCCTAGGCCATAGCTTGGACCTATTTCCCACAACTTAATTAACCCGCTTATTCTATCCTATGAGTGCCACATTTGTGGCTGGTTACCTCTCCTCAGTTCCATGCATCTGCGTCCTCAGAGTTCAGGGCAGATCTCTTCCCACACCTGACTCCATCCCAGAGTTCCTCTCTTCCTACCAGAACTTCCATCTTCTATTTCCTGCTTCAGCTAATAAGCCATCAGCTTTTCATTGACAGGTGATATGTCCATACAGGACACAAGGGCTTCTTGCTACAAGATCCGATCTCAACAATAAGAAAACAGAGAGAAACAATAAACAATAAGAAAACAATAAGCCCAGGGAGTAGTCAGTTAGTAAAGTGCTTGCTTTACAAGCAGAAGGATCCAAGTTTAATTTCCAGAACCCATGGGAAAATGCCAGACATAGAGGTGGTCACTGTAATCCAGCACCAGAGAGCCTGAGACAGATTATCCTCCGGGTTCGCTGTTACCTAGGCAGCTGTGGGCCAGTGAGAGACCCTGCATCAAGAATGTGAACAATATTCCTAAGCATGACACTTAATGGTTACCCTCCAGCCTCCATATTCATGACTACACACATGCACATGTATCTGCACACATATAAACATGCACATACACACAAGCTTTAGAAAAGAACAAAACAATGTTTAAATTCTTTGTAAAAATGGTGTCTGTAGTCCTTGCCACCTGGCTAGTTCTCCCCAACTCCTTGGGCTAATGACACATGTTTTTATTGCCTTCTCCGGGTGAAGTCAGTTGACCTTGTCATGACATTTAACATGAAGGGAGCCTTCAACCCTTTCCTCAGATCACCCATAAAGTCACTGGTTACCAGATTTTCAAAGATCTTCCACTTCTCCTGGAGAAATATTCAAGTTCACATGTTTATAGACAAATAGAGTTTTACTTGAATCCAAGTTCTACTTCCTGGTAGTTAGGTGGCCTTGGGCAGTTTGGCTCTCCTTGCACAGCCTGGTGTATCATGTAGAAATAACAACAGCACTTGCTGAAAAGCTGAGGGCCAGCCTGGGCTACACAATGAACTTTTTCAACTCTAAATCCATGAGCTCGAGGTGTTGTTCAGTGGTAGATCATTTGTCTAGTGTACACAAGGATCTTAGTTCAATCCCCCGCAACATACAAATCTTAACTGTCTACATGCCAGTGACACTGTCTACCAAGCTTCCAAGATCTGCCTCGTGGTACATGAGTGCAACACTCATGAAATCTGCTGCTTACTGCATTAAAAATTACTTGACAACTTCACAAATATATTTACTATATTTTGATAGCATTCACTGTCCCCTTTAACCACCAACCCCCTTTTTAGAGACAGGACCCTATAGGCCAGGTTAGCCTCAAACTTGATAAGTAACAAAGGATGACCTTGAACCCCCCCTTTTTTTTCAAGATTTATTTATTTATTTTATTTATATGAGTACACTGAAGTTGTCTTCAGCCACACACCAGAGAGTGTATCAGATCCCATTACAGATGGTTGTGAGCCACCATGTGGTCGCTGGAAATTGAACTCAGGACCTCTGGAAGAGTAGTTGGTGTTCTTAACCACTGAGTCATCTCTCCAGCCCCGACCCTGAACTCTTATTTTATTATTATTATTATTATTAGATATTTTCTTTATTTACATTTCAAATGTTATCCCCTTTCCTGGTTTCCCCTCCAAAAAAAACACCCTCCCCCCCCGCTCACCAACTCACCCACTCCAGCTTCCTGGCATTCCCCTACATTGGGGCATAGAGCTTTCACAGGACCTCTCCCCTCATTGATGACCAACCAAGCCATCCTCTGCTACATATACAGCTGGAGTCATGAGTCCCACCATGTATACTCTTTGGTTGGTGGTTTAGTCCCAGGGAGCTCTGGAGGCACTGGTTAGTTCATATTGTTGCTCCTCCTATGGGGCTGCAAACCCCTTCAGCTCCTTGGGTCCTTTCTCTAGCTCCTCCATTGGGGACCCTGTGCTCAGTCCAATGGATGGCTGTGAGCATCCACTTCTGTATTTGTCAGGCACTGGCAGAGCCTCTCAGGAGACAGCTATATCAGGCTCCTGTCAGCAAGCACTTGTTGGCATCCACAAGACCTTGAACTCTTATCCTCCTGCCTCCACCTCTCCAGTGCTGGAATTGCAGACATGGGCAATAACACCCAGTTTATGCAGTGCCAGAGATTCTAGACAAATACTCTACTAACTGAGATATATTTTCACCCACTCTCTTTTTCCAGTTTTGGTCTCACTGTATAGCCCAGGCTGGCCTCGAACTCATGGTGCTCCTCCTGCTTTAGCCTCCTGAGTACTAGGATTAGAGGAATATGCTACTATACTCGGCTACTGCTTGCTTCTAGTTCCACAAACACATTGGTCAGAACTGATCAACTGAGTAAAGTCTTCTCTTGGTTTTTAATAATCCTGCCAACAACTTAGTATTCAGCAAAGTCTTGTGCAATGCTGGTATGTCTCTAAAATGAAATAAGCATTAAGATTTTGGGGGCATGTGGAGATGTTTCAGCAGTTAAGAATGTGTGGTGTTCTTGTAAAGAACTCAAATTTTCTTCCCAGCACTCACATTGCGGGGCTCACAACTGCCTGTAACTCTAGCTCCAAGGGTCTGGCACCCTTTCCTGAACTCTTAAGGCATCTGCACTCACACATGCACACACACACACACACACACACACACACACAATAAATATTAAAAATGGTTTTGCTTTTTGCAGTACCAAAGATTGAACTTTGCATATATTAGGAAAGTGCCCTACCACTGAGATCATGGCTTTAGAGTTTCAAGTCCCCGGCTGTCCTGGAGGTGAACAGCTGTTACAGATGGTGTGGTCTAATCAGCAGCTGCTGGACATCCTCGGAGTGTGGCCACTGGAGTGTGATAGGGTTGATGTTGACTGTTAATTTGATGGGCTCTAGAATCACCTATGAGACCATCCCAAGATCTGTCTGTGGGGGAGCTTCTAGACTGACATAACTGAGGTGGGAAGACCCACCCTAAACATATGGGCAGCAGCATCCAATGAGCTAAATACAATGGTCAACCGAGCCTCAGCACTCATCCCTCTCTGCTTCCCAGCCACGGACATGATGGGACTGACCAGCTGACGCAACCGCCTATTGCCATGTTTTTCCCATTACAGTAGACTGACCAAATCCTCAAACTGTGAACCTAAAATCCCATCTTCCTTAAGTTGCTTTCATCGGGGGTTTTTTGACATAAGGTTAAGAAAAGCATCTAGAGCTGGGTGTGGTGGCGCATGCCTTTAATCCCAGCACTCGGGAGCCAGAAGCAGGCGAATTTCTGAGTTCGAGGCCAGCGTGGTCTACAAAGTGAGTTCCAGGACAGCCAGAGCTGTACAGAGAAACCCTGTCTTGAAAAACAAAACAAAACAAAAACAAAAAAAGAAAAAGAAAGAAAAGAAAAGAAAAGAAAAGCATCTCATTTGTTCTTCACTAGGAAGAAAAGTCCTTACACAGAAACAAAGCCTAGAGTGTTTACTTCCCTCATGTGTATGCATCTATAGGTGACAGTACTTGTGAGTGTACCTTTTCCCAGTAACTCTTCCTGGTGGCTTCTTCCTTGACGAATACAGTGCCACGTTCCCTCTTTTTTTCTGAATGCAGTTCACAGGTGTGTATATGCAGTCCTGTCTTGCCCCAGGGCTGACCCAACAAGAGTCAGTAGGGCATCTCTCCTATGGCAACACACTCTCCCACTTTGATGTGGTCTGGAGTCACAGTCTTGTGAGCACTGTGCTTGGATGCCACATTCCACCCTTTTAGCTTACAGTCAACTAACTCTGACTTGTGAATGACTAACAAAATATCTGTAGCTGAATTATGAACTGGAAATAAATATTGGGTCACCCTCAGTTATTATTCTTCAGGCACTGTATACCTGGTCTTATGAGGCGGGTCTCTCATTAGCTTAGGGCTCACCAAGTACTCTATGTTGGCTGGCTAGCAACTCCTAGGGATTTGCCTGTCTCCATCTCCCCAGAGTTGAGATTACAAGTGCATGCTCCCTTATCCAGTTTTAACCCCTCCCCCTGGTTTCTGGGGGATAAGAGCTCAGATGCAAGGCAAGCTCTTGACTGACTATCCAGCATCCCTCAGTGTCCCTTTCCGTGAAAGGAACTCAGTGATTTCCTGAGAAATCAGTAGATCCCATCTCTAGGGATGACCTTAGATGGTTGCCATGGGGCAAAATATGATTGCAAATGAGTATGTTCACCATGAGTCCTGCAGTTGCAATGGGAGATACTCCATTCTTACTGTCTAAGCTGAGGGAGTGGATGGTTATAGACATTAAGTAATTTGCCAAGAACACACAGCTGGAAAATGGCAGCATCCACATACCTGACAGCTGTCCTCCATCTCCTGCATCCTCATGATGGATACAGAGGATACATGGAGGATACAGAGGCTGATCTTGCCACATGTCCTAGGAAGGCTGCTGCAGAATACTTCGCTAGTTGCTGTTCCTTGCTCATCTGTAAGGCCTGACCTGAGAAAGATGGATGCAGGATGGAAATTAAGAAAGGATGTGAGAAGGGATGGTGGAGATGGCTCAATGGGATGAGGCCTGCATTTGGATCCTCAGCATCCATGTCAAAGCTGGACACAGTGGGCAGAGATATGTGGGTCCTCTGAACTCAGTGACTAGCAAGCCTAGCTCTGCTTGACTTGAACTATCCACATCTCAGCTCAGACAGTAAGAACGGAGTATCTCCCATGTACAAGTTGCACTGCAACTGCAGGACTCAAGGTGAACATACTCATTTGCAATCTTATTTTGTCCCATGGCAACCATCTAAGATCATCTCTAGAAATGGGATCTACTGAGTCCTTGAGCTCCAGATTCAGTGAGAGAGCCTCAAAGACATAAAGTATCGAGTGATCAAGGAGACTACCTCAGGTATGCATGTGTATACCTGCGTAGACACACACACACACAAACATAAATGTGTATGTATTCTTATACCTGCATAGACACACACAGAGTAAATAAATAAATTAGAGAATTGATTAAAGGCTGACTGAGAACTTCATTCCTCTCTTCATCCAGGTGACATGAAAGGAGGTCAGAGCATGAGGGTCACCAGGAAAGGGAAGAGTCATGTGTGATATAGAAGGGGGTAGAGCAAACAGATATGTGGATGAATGGGCGGGGTTCACCTGGGCCAGACACTGCAGAGTTATTGACAGATTACATCCATGGTGACCCTGGCTGTGACAACCTCCTACGCCAGAGGCATCTCTGGGACTGTTGTTTTAACTGCTTGCTCTATGACACCTGGGGACATTTCTTGTAAGTGTGTGTGTGTGTGTGTGCGTGTGCGTGTGCGTGTGTGTGTGTGTGTGTGTGTGTGTGTAGACATGCATGCCATAGCACACGTGTCAAAACACATGTCACTGCCACACACACCAGGCTAGATGTGTCTGGCTCCCAGCTCTCTAAATAGGCACTGGGGTTACAGAAGGGCACTGATGTGTCTGGCTTTTCATGGGGCCTAGGAATTCAAACTTAGATCTTCATGCTTGTGCAGCAAGCACTGTCCTCGCTGAGCCATGTCTCCAACCCCACTTTCAATATCAAAAATTATCACCAACTATAAAACTTTCCAGTCCAAGCGACAACCATGATTGTTGTGTAAACAAACATGACCTCAACCCTGACCACGAGTCAGTTGTTGCCTGCTCTGGCCCCTCTGCGGTCCCCTGACGGTGTTACCCACGGGTCTCTGGTGACTTAGGTGCCCATGCCCATTCTAAAACTATCAGTGCTGGAATATTGAAGTCCTCATTAAGAATCTATCTGAGCCAGATGATAAGAAGTTACTCCCCTACCGCTGCTGACGCCCTAAACAGCAAGCCACGTGTAGATGCTGCAGGGGTAGCAGTGCAGAGACAAGGAATCCTCCACTGCAAAAGATCACTCCAAGGGGTCTCTCCTACTTCTCACCCTGCCCTGTGCTGCTGCTCATGATTTACAGGGCCCGCCTACCTGTGAGATTGACAATCCCAGGCTCCAGTAGTCACTTCCTCTGCCTCATTCCTTCAAGATTCAGTTCATATTGTCATTACTTTTGTGCATGCTTGGACATATCTATTATTTAAAAGCCATGTTTGTATGCATGCCTATACACATGCACTTTCGTGTGTGTGTGTGTGTGTGTGTGTGTGTGTGTGTGACTAGAGGTCAGAGGTTGATGACAGACATCTTCCTTAATTACCCTCCAACTTACTAGTTTTTGAAGCAGCATCTCTCATTGAACCTGGATCTCACTAATTCTGCTCAACTGGCTGAGCAGCAAGTCCCCGGGATCCTCTCATCTCTGTTTCTCTAGTGCTGGGGACACAGGACCACACGGATGCACCCAGTCTTGTCATATGGGTCCTCAGAATCAAACTCATGTCCTGATGCTTGCCTGACAAGCACTTTATTGTCTGAGCTACCTTCCCAGGCCAAAGAGTGATATTTAAAATACTTAGTTCAGATACCATCTCCTCCAGGAAGCCTTCCTTGACATTTGGGGACAACTCACATGTCATCATTTTCCTTCAGATTTTGGCAACGTGCTATCTACCAAAGCAGCACATAGCAATGACGTGGAACATCACGGTGCTCTATGTTGTGTACATCTGAGCAGGCCCTTAACCACTGGATTACATTTCATATAGTTGGCTTGATAATAGCAAACCCTCAGAGGGTTTAGGGTTTTACAGCTGTTGAATGACGTAAGACACTGAGGAAACTGTAATGCGTGACATCGGGCATGCTGAGCAAGTGACAGCAGTCATTTGTAAATGACCACTCAGCATAGGTGACAGTATGGAGAGTGTGGCTGTTCACCATCTTCTGGTTGTCATCTTGACAGGAGTGTAAATCACCCTGGGACGGCACCTCTGGGTATAATTACGGGCATGTTTCCAGACAGGCTTAACTGAGAAAGGAGCGTGAGAGGAGGGGCTCCACGGGCTGGGGTCCTGGACTGAGTAAGGAGACAGTGAGCTGAGCCCCTACACCCATCTCTGCCGGCTTCCTGACTGTGGGTACAGTGTGACCAGCAGCCTCCACGATCCCGCTGCTGTGCTTTCCTGGTCATGGTGGTCTGTACCCTCAAACTGGGAGCCAAAATCAAGTCTCCCTTCTTAAGTATCTTTGGTTAGGTATTTTGTTACAGCAAGGAAAAGTTACTTCCTCCTTTTCTACCATAGTTACCACAGGGGACTAGAAGGCAGGTGACCTTCTGTGAGTCCTGATTTTGCCAGGGATGCATGACCTTCCAATGCCTTCCAGGATGGCAGTGTCTCTCTCTATAAGACAAGAAACCAGCTACATCAAACCCCAGGCCTCTGCATGTCACTGGTGGCCTACTCTGGATACCCCTTTTTCCCTGTGGGATAGCACCCTGTTTATGCCCATAAAGCACTCCTGTTGGGTCATAGTCAAGAGCAGGGGGCGGATTCTAGTCAACATTTCAGAACTAAGGCCTAGGCTCTGCCTCTGCACTCTCTGGCACCCCTCTTTTCTTTCTCACAGCAGTGCCCTGACTTCTCTCCCTCAAAGTCATGCTCCCTTACAAGACCCCACTGGGAGGTTGTAAGCTCTGGGCTGGGATATATACCTCACCTGTGGAAGCATTCATGAGGCTCTGAGTTTGACCCATGGTGCCACATAAAGTGACTATATGGCTGCACATCTGTAACCCTAGAACTTGGAAGGTGGGCAGATCAGGACTGAAGGGTCATCCTCAGCTACACAGCAAGTTCAAGGCCAGCCTGGGCTAAAAAAAAAAAAAAAAAAAAAACAGCAGCAGCAGGAGGAGGAGGAGGAGTGGGGGACAGTCAGCTCTGCATCTCAGAGAACAATAGATCTGGGGATGCCCCAGGCTTCCATCTGTGACACAGAGTGTGTTCTTTAGGAAACACTAGACCAGATCTGAGTCATTCACATCACATGATGTGTGACCCCGCTTGCTCATTGAATATCTCCCTCCATGACATGAAGCTGAGCTCCTGGAGCCAATAAAATAGTAACAATAGTATCCTCTGTGGCAGATCTTGCACCCTATAGGATTGCTTTAAACAAAAACAATTACCATGTGAAGTTTGCATGGGGTGCCAAGGGCAGTGATGACAAGTAGAGCCCCCAAATATCTGCTCCTCTAGAAGCAATTCAAGGGAACCACTGCACCCAGAATCCCCCATAAAACTGAGCCTCATTTCCCCTCCATAGACCCCAGGATTCCGTGTCCACAGTCTAAATGATGTATGCCCTAGGCTAAATGATGTATGCCCTAGGCTAAATGATGTATGCCCTGGGTCTCAAGCCCAGAATCAGGGCCAAGATCCCGGCAAGCATTCAAGATCAACAAGCCTCGGGTTTCCTGCTTGAGGTCACGCTTGAACAACATGTTCCCTCTTCCCAGAAAGGGGGAGAAGCCACAGAACCCAGCAACCCAGCCCTGGTACCTCTCAAACACTCTGCCCTGTCCTTGCCCCTTGTCCTCAGTTTTCCCCTCTATGGCCTCTGCCTGTCCACATAGATGAACAACAGATTCCATTCAGCCTGAAGGAACCTGTATCTACAATCTGCAGTGCCAATGGCCAGCCCTGGGTAACACCCATCCCAAGGTGTTTGTTCCCACAGGGTCAGTGATGGCAACTGCCTTTTGCCTCTGGCTGCGGGAGTGGGGGGGGTGTCCCCAGAGGCCCAGGAGAATGAAAGGCTGGCATGAATGAGGCAAGCTATTTGTGGCCAGGCTGCTATGCCCTGACATTGCCCTCAGCCCTCTGGAAGTTGCAGGTTGCCCGACACAACCCTCTTAGAGCTATTGACCCATGAAGATCCCTGAGTCAGCTACAATCCCTCGTCAGTTTCCACATGCATCTCCCCAGGGAGGCTTCTCCTGCCCAGGCCCTCCCCATCCCTGGCCTCCTAGCACCCACAAGCCACAGGACTCGTTGGGACTTTGGAGTCAGGGCCATGTGGCTTACATCCTCAGAGCCACACTTCTTTGGCCACCCTCCGAATGCTGAGCTGAGTTTGCCAAACTCCATGAGTCTCACACACCAAACCAGTTCTGGGGTCCTTGTCCTTTCAAGGCCATTATGAGAAAAAGTCTCATGATACCTCTGCTCACCCAGTGGCCCCACCTCACCAGCCATCTTGCCTCCTGTTCTGGTTTAAATGTGAATCTAATTATATATTATATATAGTTTATATATAATATATAACTCTATATATTATATGGGATATATATATACACATACATATATATACACATATATGTATATAATTATATCCCCTATAATCTTAAGGGTCAGAATTCTTGGTGTCCCAATGGTGGCAGTGAATGGGAAGGTTCTTGAACACTGCTGGAGAAAGAGGGGTGAGCCTTGAGATCTGATAGCCAGGCCCTACTTCCTGACTTTTCACTGTGGCCCTGACTGTGGGATGTGGCCAGCCAGCCTCTTGCTGCTGTGCCTTCCCCACAGTGATGGACTGTAGCTCCTCTAACTGTGAGTCAAACAAACTCTTCGTCCTTCAAGCTGCTTCTTGTCATGGATATTGTCACAGGGATGGGGAAAATAACTAATGTTTAAGAACATGTAATATGATAAAATATCATGTGAATAACGTGTGCCACACTGTGTCACCGTGAGCTGTGGTGCATTGTGCTCCCGTCCATCAGGATGCTTGCTTCTCCTCTGACAAATGGCCACCTATTTTAACTTGCAAATCTTAGGGAAATGTGTTGCTTTTCTCCACAATGTGACCAAATACCTGACAAGGACTTAAGGGAAGAAGGCTTCCTTTTGACTCGTGCTTTGAAAGTACGGACCCTCGTGGCAGTGGGAGGAGGCTGTTCACTCATATCCCAGTGAGTCAGGAAGCAGGAGTGTCTGGGACTAGGGCCAGATTCTAACGCAGAAGGCCTTTCTTTCTCCCAGGAAAACCCACTTCATACAGGTCCCACATGGCCTCCTGAGAGAGTACTGCCAGTGGAGGACCAAGTGTGCAAACACAGGAGGCTTTGGGAAGCATTTCATCTCTGAGTCATACCAAGAAACTTCCTAGATGAAAAATCCCCCAGGCCAAGTGGGTGTCTCCTGGGGACCCCCTTAGAACTGGAGCCTTTTTCTGTCCTATTGTGCCTATGGTATGCTTGTGTGATCTCACCTACTGACAGAGTTCTCTGATGATAGACTGCATGTCCTCCTAAAGTCCCTGGGGGCTCAGCAAAGTCTCAGTACAACACAGAGATAAACAACAACAACAACAACAAAACCCAGGTGTTTATGGGATGGGTAGATAGATGGGTAGACCACGGAGAGGACAGACAAACTAATAGATAGGTACCTGTGAGTATCGAGGACTTCAGGATTTCCTCTTATCTTCCACAGTCAATAAAAACTTTAAATAATAAGATGAATTTGAATTGCAAAGCCCCTTAGAGGAAGGGATCCCCCATAGACACCTGCCTTATTCATATAGTTAGCATTTACTGCCAGAGCCAACATGGGCCCAAAGAAGGCAGAAAGCCCAGCAATGAAAGACCATGGCTTTGTCTGCAAGAAGCCAGCACCACCACCCAGCCTAGTGTATAAGAAATGCTGAGATCCAGCAGATTCCCCACTGACCAGGGTGGTTGGAGCAATGAGGAAGCCCCCAAGCTGCTCTGTGCTGGGCACTCCCCCTTTAGGACTTGAAATCTTCTCCAACTCAATGCTCTCATCCCATGTATGAACATGACCTCATCTATAAGCTATCCTCACAGCCCTGGCCTCTGACCTTGACCAGTTGGACTTTTCTGTGTGAGTATGTGTGTGTTCAGGTGCTTCAGATGTGCAGTTGTGTGTGTGTGCTTGTGCCTCAGGTTTAGTTGCTCAGTTGCTACCTGTATTTTTCCCTTGAGAGATGGTCTTTGTGGTGGTTTGAATATTCTTGGCTCATGGGAAGTGGCACTATCAGGTGGCCTTGTTGGAATAGGTGTGGCCTTGGAGGAAGTTCGTCACTGTGGGGGAAGTTTGTCACCCTGAGGTCCTATGCTCAAGCTCTGCCCACTGTGGAAGAGAGACGCTCCTCCTGGCTGCCTGCAGAAGAGAGTCTTCTCCTGGTGACCTTAGGATCAAGATGTGGAACTCTCAGCTCTTTCTCCAGCACCATGTCTGCCTGGACGCTGTCATGCTTTCTGCCATGATGATAATGGACTGAGCATCTGAAACTGTAAGCCAGCCCCAATTAAATGTTTTTCCCTTATAAGAGTTGCCTTGGCCATGGTGTCTCTCAGAGTAATGAAATCCTAAGACAGTCTCTCACTAGCCTGTAGCTCACTGAGTAGGCTAGGCTGGCTGGACATTGAGATCCAGGGATCCACCTGTCCACAATACATGCTACCACACTTAGCTATTTTACATGAGTTCCGGGGATAGAACTCAGTTCCTAGTGTTTGTCAGGCAAGCATTTGACTGATGGAGAAATCCCAACCTTAACCTATGACTAGCTCTGAACTGTTCCAGCCTGTATGAAGTCCCATCCTAGGACTCCACACTTTGCCCATACAAGGGGGCTCAAGAAATGTCAGAAAGAAGCCTGCACAACTCTGAAACCCTGAAGAGAAGACACTGGTAAAGGCAGAGGAGTTTTAAAGAGCAGCTTCAAGGCTCTGGAAAGATAGCTAGAGTCCATTAAGAGATAGCTTCAGCCCTACAAACACAAGGACCTGGGTTTGATCCCCAGAATGCCCACAAAAAAGTCAGGTGTGGAAATAGCCAGGTCCTTGGGGCTTACTGCCAACTCCTCTAATCTGACAACTGAGTTTGTTCTCTGGCCTCTGCATGCATATACACACATACTTTTAAAGGTGTCTGTTATCACTAGCTCAGTGCACATTAGCTGTACAGTGACTATGGTCCCAGTCCAGAGATGTCACTAAAGGTCTGGGGTATTGCAGAGAAGACTTGAAGTACCTTTCACTAATCCAAGCCCCCAGATTCCCTTCCCCTTTATTCCAGGATCAGTCCAGCCCCCTCATTCCTTGATTCCACCAATGAGAGGTAGGCACTACATGCCGCATGTCATTCATCATCTGGAGACAGGAGTGGGACTCTGCTTAAGCCATCCGGAACTCTGGGGAGCATGGGCCTGCATCACCCTGGTGCCCAGTGGCTTCTGACTACACTGCTCTGACCTGGTCCTATTCCCAGGGGATACAGAGGTTTTCTGATGCCACCCAGCAGGACTTAGATTAGCAGGATCTGTGGGCTTCCTGGAGTTCTGATTACTGAGTAGGAATATCTTGGAAGACTCAGTGAGCACTTGCTCTGGCCTTGACATGGCAGGGCAGGGAAGGGGAGAGGAAGCAAAGGAGAGGCTATTGCTGAGTGGTATCTCCTGGGCATGGGGTTGAGGCAGTCTACTCCCTACCTCACAGGCAGCTGTGGCATTGGAGATGACGCTGCAGAGCTATCTCAAGCAGGAGCCTGAGGCTATATCCTTATACCTCCACAGAGTCATCACTCAAGGTCACCATGCAAAAGACATGGTGTTCATCCTCTGCCAGGAAAGAAGCCAAGGGGATCTTAGCCATGACAATGCTTAGTCCCAGCAGCTGGGAACTAAGATGGACCAGGGTCACTTACTTCAGCATCCCTCCAAAACCTTAACTACGAGAAGCAGCATGTGGACAGGAGACAGCAGCCATCTTGGAATCCAGTCTCAGACCTCTATGTCTATAACCAAGCTCTGGGCAGCCAAGGATCCAGCTTCTTCAATCCTGTGACACCATCAGTTTCCTGGCGGGGGAGATACTTAAGCTAAGGAATGGATGCTGGCCCTGCCCAGTGTGGAGCACTACTCAAGGCTGAGAGAACCTAGTGGTGGTTGAAGGCTTAGGCTAGGTGCTGAAGGCAGGTTTGAATGGTGACACATGTGACCAGCCATTGGACAGGGGTCAAATCACACAGGACTACAGGATCAAGCAAGGGGAAGGTAGACCTAGTCACCCTCAGCATCCTTGTTATAAGGGTGGTTATATGTTATGTATTCTGTTACTGTGATGTGCACACCAGGCCAGGCTACTCTGAGCAGTTTTTCAGACGAGCTCAATAAACCTAACGCAGCACCACTGGCAGGCAATCACAGCCCTGTTTCATAGATGAGTTAGCCGAGGCCCTTAAAGGTTCAGTCAGCTATCCACTGTCACCCATCGAGTAAGAGGCACCAGGCTGGCTGGCTTCAGAGCCCGGCCCAGGAGCACCTGAATCTTCCTGAACCCTAGCCTGCTCCTCCCGGTGCCAACCCTGTGAAGATGCTGACAACCTCAAGGCTCCAAGGCCTTAAAGGCAGTTTGTCTTCCAGAGACAATGCAGCTGGCACCAAGCCCTGTGGTGGTGGCAGTAGGCCAGGGACATAGTTTGGTCCCAGAACATCCCTGAGCAGTTGGCAAAACCTTCAAACTGCAATTGGAGCAGCTAGGGGAGGCAGGTGAGGTACAGGAGCAAGGCTGTGTTGTCTGCACCCCCATCTCATTGGTGCACCCCCTTTTCCCATGTAGCCTCTGAAGCTTCGGCTATGACCTCTTTCCTTACCCGACATGCACACTCTGGTTGCTGCTGCTCCACCTCTCTCCTCAGGGGTGCAGGTATCTCTCAGCACAGTTAAGGTCACTTTGCCCTGCCTACCAACTACAACATGAGGGCTCATCATGAGATTTCTTGCCTCTGAGCAGGTTCTGTGGGGCATACTTCTGGCCTAAAGGCCTTGAAGGAGACACAATGCTTCCCAAGGGTCTGTCATGTGTGAGGCATATGCTTTATCACTGAAACCTTGGCAAACGTTGATATAGAAAAGGCATGGGTCCCTTCTGTGTGCTGTGAAGCCTGGCAAGAATGTCCTGGTCAGAAGGTATGGCTAAGTGAATAAAGTGCTTGCCTTGCAAGCATATGGACTTCTGCTCAATCCTGAGAACCCACGGTGGTGTACACTTAACCCTCATATTGGGGAGGCAGAGACAGTTTGCTGGTAAGCCAAGTGAGATTCAAACTAGTAATCTCAAAAACAAAACAAAACAAACAGAAACAGAAAAGAGGGAGAGTAGATGGCACCTAGGGAACAATGGCAGGAGTATCCTGTGCCCTCCTTAGAGAAGTGCAAAGACAGTCACACACACACACACACACACACACATATACACTTGCATTTGCATGTGAGGGATCTGTGGTAGACAGAAGAATAGACATCTTACCCACCAGGACACTTTGGGGCTAACAAGTGACAGATACAGGCCTGCCCAAGGCTGCTTTGAGCAAGCCACCTGTCATCTGCCCGGATCTCCCACCACATCATGAGGCCCACGATGGACTCAAAGCATCTTTCTTCAAGCTCACACATCAGCCCAAGAGGGGTTAAATCTAGTTCTGAGTAACCCAGGCCCAGGGGCACCACTATTATGGGGGATAGGAAGGGATAGAATTATGCGGCTTGTGACACAGAAGATGAAGGCCCTGAGAGAAAGGGTGACTCACCAGGTGGTTACAAAGCAGACCTGGCTCCTGCCAGTTGTTTTCCCTGACTTGATTTTTCTGTTCCTTCCTGCCCTCCACTCCTTGTTCCCTGCTTGAGGACATTCTGTTCTCACTGAACATGGCCACTCAATTCTCTGCCTGCGGATCCAGGGTCTTTGGCTGACCAGGGTTGTCAGCCCAGCGTGAAGCCTGGCTGTGGGTAGGATCCTGGACCCAGGGCTGCAGGACACTCCTGATCCCGCTTGTGAGTCCTGGGCTTCCTACTCCATTCTAGATAGGTTCACCCTCAGGCTTCATCTCAGACCTCTGTGAGGAGTGCTACCAGCTCCGAAGTCTCCTTCCCACCCCTGCTGGCCATCTCACAGCCTCACTCATCCACCAGTCCACTTCTCCTGTCAATATCCTTAGAGTCTCAAAACAACTCAAATCAATTCCTCGTGCCCCAATACTGCCCGGTGTGGGTCCTGGTGCTAAGGTCATGTTTAAAAATCCTTAGCTGGGGATGTGGATCAGTTGGTAGAGTGCTTTCCTGACAGACACAAAATCCTGGGTTCAGTCCCCAGCACTGCCTAAAGGGGCATGGTGGTGCATGCCTGTAGTCACACTACAGAGGTAGAAGCAAGAGGGTTAGAGTTCAAGGTCATCCTTTTGATGTCATGAATTGAGGGTAAACCTGGGCTACACGAGACTCTGAAATAAACAGGACACTGGAGAGATGCTTCAGTGGGTAAAGTACTTGCCACACCTCCTAAGACCTGAACTCCAATCTCCAGCACCCATATAACCCCAGTGCTAAGGGGAAGAGGGATGTGGATATAGGTAGACCTCTGAGCTCATTGGTCAGACACTCTTGCCCAAATAGTGAGCTCCAGGTTCAGTGAGAGGCCTTGCTTGTCTCAAAGTATAAGATGAGGAGCAATTGAGAAAGAAACCCAGTGCTGACCTCTGGCCTTCACACATGCATGCACAGATCACAGATCATTGTACCTACACGTACACACGGAGGTGGGCATGCATGAATATAAGAACATGGGGCTGGAGAGATGGCTCAACTGGTAAGTATTTTTTACTCTTCAAGAGAACCCAAGGTTCAATTTCCAGCACCCATGTTAGGTGGCTCACACCTGCCTATGCTTCCAGTTCCAAGGGATCCAAAGTCTTTTTCTAGTTTGTGGCCACACACACACACACACACAGAGAGAGAGAGAGAGAGAGAGAGAGATCATAAGTAAACACATTCATCTCAAACATGATGTCCAGAAAACACCCAAACCTTCAAATCTGGTCTGTGGGGATGTGGGGTTTTTTCCAGGCACCTCCTCCCACATTCCCAATAAGACCCCTCACTTCATGCCCTAGGTCCTGTGGGATGGGTAAGGTCTAAATCAGATCTGGGCCTCATGGTATGGGAACTTTACTCTGCACTTTGGGCTCCACCAAGTGAGATGATGCTGGTGCCTGACACCCACAGGTGACAGGGAAAAGAGGGAAGGAAATGACATTGAGTCGCAGGCCCGGTAAGCCCCTTAGAGTGTAGCACCTAAGGCCCACTTTCTTGAGCCTTGACGATGTGCCTTTTCTTTCACCTGACTGGAAGCAATCAGCTCCTGTGAGTTGGGGCCGGGCTCTGGGAGAGCCCAGTGTTCTTCTGGGGTTCTGAGGGGAGAACCAGGCAGCCAGAGCAGGGACAGAGGTGAGGGATCAGTGCCAGCCATCAATAGTCACAGCAGGTGTAACACAGGTGAGTGGAAAGTACAAACGTGTGAGACACGAGGAGAAGCCCCATCTGGTCACTATGTGTAAGTTGGGAATAGGGGTGTGCATGATCACAAATGAATGTTGGTGCACCCAAGTGGGCCCATATACAGAGGTGGGAGGAGGACTTCAGGTGACCTACTCTGTTGATGTCCAGCTGGTTCCTTGGAGACAGCATCCCTTCTCAAACCTAGAGCCAGGCTGGAAGCCAAAAAACCAGCAACCCTCTTGTCTCTGCCCTCCCCCTCCTCTAGCTCTAGAGTTACAGGCATGTGCTCACAGTCACACCTAGGCATGTGTGACCTAGGGATTTAAACACAGGTCCTTGTGTTTCCACAATAAGCGCTCTTACTGAGCCATCTCCCCAGCTTGCTCCCTCTTGTCTTTACCGAACATCTTCTTGTCTGGCTCTGCTCTAGGCGGCTGCCTCACAGAGGGTAAGAAAGAAAAGCTTACATCCCATTGGATGGCATCCTAATCCATGGGCGAGTGACAGACACAGCCCTCTGTGGCATTATGAAGCAGATTCAGAGGACCGACAGGGCATAAGAGATGGCGCGGGACTGCGACATGAAGCTATAGAGAGGCCTTCTTTGATCACTAGGTTCCTGGAAGCCATTCATTCATGCTGTGGGCTGCGGGATTCACTCAGAGAGAAAGTACTTGCTGCTCAAGCCTGAGAGCCTGGACTCAAATCCCAAGCACCCATGCCAGGCAGCACCCAGGTATAGTCCCAGTGCTGGGAAGGTGAAATCAGGAGATCTATGGGGCTCAGTGGCCAGCAAGGGGCCAGCCCTGCTGACTCCAGGTTCTCTGAGAGACCCTCTTTCAGACAGGAAGCATTAGAGGAAGAGAGCCATGGTCAGGCTTTGGTTGCCCTCCACATGTGTATATATTGGCACGCATACCTGCACACACATATGTGAACATACTGTGTGGCCCAGGTTGACCTGGAAACTCATAATCCTCCTGCCTCGTTGCTATGACTACAGGCTTGAATCACACATGGCTTCCTAGGGTTTTTTTTTTTTTAAAGATTTATTTATTTATTTATTTTATGTATATGAGTACACTGTAGCTGTCTTCAGACACACCAGAAGAGGGCGTCAGATCACATTGCAGATGGTTGTGAGCCACCATATGGTTGCTGGGAATTGAACTCAGGACCTTTGGAAGAGCAGTCAGTGCTCTTAACCACTGAGCCACCTCTCCAGCTCTCCTAGGGTTATTTTTACTGAAGATGACAAACAGACAGACCTTCCCTAAAGTCCAGACTCTAAGCAGATGCAAGAGACCCTGGGATCAGGTAACCAGTGGGGGGTGGAAATATGTAATCCAGGGATTCCTTATGGGGTCGTGAAAGCAAAGGATGGTGTCTGGGCCTGCCAGGTCAGGAGGTCAGGAGTGAGCCAAGTAAGGGTTCCACTGAACTTGGAAAGCCAGAGAGAGGGAGACATCAAACTTGGGTGTGTCTAAAAACAGAGACGCACAGGTGGCCTCAAGTGAGGAAGTCATATGCACGCGCGCGCTCACACACACACACACACACACACACACACACATACACACAGACAGAGGGGGAGGGGGAAAGGGAGAGAGAGAGAGTGGGGGGAAAAATGAATGGAATGTGATAAGACCTTAAAAGGCCATCTCTTTCCACACCCAGGTGAGGCCCCAGCTGCTAGAATTCTTAGTCCCCTTAAATAAGGACAGTAGAGAAACTACACCCCCTTGGCCTGGAAGTATGGCAAAGGTGGGTGAGGCCCAGAGGGAGGGTACCTAGCATCCCGTTCACGCCTGTACCAGGAAGCTGATGCAAGGGAAGCCAGAACTACTCTAGCTCTCGGGAACTGCTCTCCAGCTGGACACACCCCGAGGGCAGGTCCTTCAGCTGAATGGCACATTTAGTTTATCGCAGTCCCCTCCTCTCCTGTCAGCTCCTCATTGTGCAATGGAATTCACACGCAGAAAAGTACAAAACAGCACAGCTCGGTGACTTTGCACAAAGCCACAGTCCATAAATAGACACCTTTGTGTTCCCACCAGGCACCATGGCCTCTCCCTTCCAGAGAAAGCCAGCCTTGTGACTTTGGGATAGTAGGACCGTGTCCATATACCTGGTGTCACCATTGACTCCTTGGTATCCACTTTGTGGGCCTTCTGCTGTGTGTAGAGAGTGACAGAGGACAGCCAATGACAACCTCCTCTGGCCTCATCATAGACATAGGACCACACATCCATATCTTTCATACACAACAATAATAATAGTAAGATTACTGTTGCTACTAAAAATAATAATTTAAAGCAAGTTTTTTTTAAAACTTAGCTCCAACATAGCTCCCCAGATAAAGCCACTTTTGTCCAAACTTGAAGTCCTGAGTTCGATTCCCAGAACCAAAATGCTGGAAGGCAAGAACTGCTGCCATGAATTTCCCTCTGACTTCCACACATGTAATGTAGCACATGTGTGCACATCCTCACACATCAAACAAACAGCCAATAAGGGTAGCTGAAGAAAAGCTGTGTGCAGGAGACTCAGGACCTTTTTATAGCTGATTTACATAGCATGCACCTGGTCCATATTTGAGTATGGCGGGCTTTCCTCCCACTTACTGGTGTATGAAGCCCAGCTCAGCTGAGAAGGGCTTCTGGTGCTTTTCTAACTGGCTTCAGGATAATCTTGATGAGCGTCTTCACATCTCTATCTGCCACATGGTGATGATTTGTTGGACACCCCACTGGTGGCCAGAGCAATGCAGCACTCATTGGTGCATTGTATGTGGTGTAGAGAAAATGATTTAAGCATGCACACCCCCACCCCACCCCTAGTACCACAAACTGAGCATAGTATGCCCTCGGGGTGGAGTTGGGAGCACAGGTTCAAGATCAAATAGTGTTCGAGGTTAGCCTGAGCTACAAAGAGAAGGTGGCTCAGCCTACACAGCTTATGGTGTGGGCACCTGACTTCTTTGCTTCCTTTCAGTGGGCCTCAGCTTCCCCAGCAGCAGCAGGAACCACAGAGATTAAACTAGCTCCGAGTCCTCACACAGTCCTGAGGTTTTTCTGGGGGCCTCAGAGCACACAACACTCTGCCTTCCAGAGTAGCCCTGAGCTGCTCTCTCCTAAACGAGGGGTTGGGAGGATAAGTCTACACAATTTCCTGCTTCCTATGGCATGCCCCTGGAGGCCAGCAGGCCAGTGCCACAGCTGTGTCACGCAGGAGCTTCGACCTTCAGCCCTGCCTGACAGTGGGCCTCTGTGTGCCCAGCCATGGCGGCCCCACACTGCCCGTCACTGTTTGGTATACAAACATGGCCCTTGGGGCTTTGGAAGGTTCAGGCTCACTCTGTCTTTCCACAAACAATGCACTTTTTTTCTTAAAGTTGACAGCATATGCTTGAGTTAGCCACACAAGTAGGGGCCTTGGAAAGATCCTGCAAGAAGTAGAAGACAGTCACCCTCTCTCTATTCCTGTCGGCATTGTAGTGCCTGGTACTGCACACTGTGGGCTCAAGAGGACAACTGGTTGGAAAAGAACATGAATGAATTATAAACAAATAGGTCCTAAAGATCAACTTTCTTCTCACCACCCCTAAGCACCCCACCCCTGCTGCCCTGAAGCACCAGGTATGGGCTCCTCAAGAAGAGTTGCCTTGGCTTTTTTGTTGCTTTAAACAGAGTCTCAGGTAACCCAGGTTGGCCTTGAAATCTCCATGTAGCCAACAATGAACACTAATGCCTGATTCTCTTGCCTTTACCGTCCAAATTCTGGGATCATAGGAATGTATCACCATGCCCTGCTTATGCTGAGGATGACTTCCAGTAGGCTAAGCAAGTACTCTACCACCTGGCCTCCTTTTATAAAGAAGGGCTGAGCCTCAATAGGGGTGCTAGAGACCTTGGTACTGGACTCAGAATACAGCCAGGCAGAACCGGTGTGGGCAACACTGGCATTTTTCTTGTTTTCTTTCTTCCCCAGTCCATTCTCACACATGCATATGCATATGCGTGGGCATTTGTACATGTTCATGTGTACAGTAGTGTGTGTGTGTGTGTGTGTGTGTATTTGTAAAGGTCAGAGGTCAATGCTGAGGGTCCTACTCTATCATTATTTGCCTAATTTGTTGTTGTTTGGGACAGAGTTCTGTGTAGCCCTGGCTGTCCTGGAACTCACTAGGTATGTAGACCAGCCTGGCCTCAGACTCACAGAGATCCTCCTGCCTCTCTGGCTTTCTATCTCAAGTGCTGAGGTTAAAGGCATATGCCCCCCATGCTCAGCTTGCCTAACTTAAACAGGATCCCTCACCAAATCCGGAGTTCACTAATTGAACTAGCCAGTACTCTAGGTACCTGCCTGTCTCTACTTCCTCAGGGCTGGCTTTTAAAAAACATGTATTTAAAAATTTTTAAATTTAACGTTCAGGTTCTGATGCTCAAAAGGCAAGTACTCTATTGCTGATCTATGTCGTAAGCCCTAGGAAGAGAGGTTTTCTAGAGAATAACCATAGTCAGATTGGGAACCCCAGGGGGAAAGTGCCAGAGCTAAAAATACATCTTCATCAGACAATCTGAAGCAGAAATTTATAATTATAATAAAATAGCAGACGTAAGATTTAATAAGACAGGAAGACATGTCATGGTGTCTAAGCTAGACCTTTCTAACCTAGGTCTGCAAGTTCCACACTTCTCTGGGAGGGAAAAGATCCCTGTGTCAGGGACACAGGGTAGCAGGACATCACAGGCCTTCCCAGTCACCAACAGGGGCCATCAGCAAGGTCAGTATAGGTCCAGGTCCAGGAGGTACCAGGGGAGTGGGGTGCTGAGGTCAAACCTTGGACATCAGAGGTCTGTAGGGTCCAAAGAGGTGACTCTGCAGGGACCCAAGGTGTCACTTTTTGGTTTTTGAGACAGTGTATCATTTAAGGAAGCCTGGCCTCAGTCTTGGTATATAGCCAGGGATGACCTTGAACTTCTCACCCTCCTGCCTCTACTCCTCACTGCTGAAATTATAGGAATCAAAACTAGGGCCTTTGGAATCTGCAGAGCCCATCTGCAGAGCTGATGGTCACAGATGGGGGGTGGGGGGGGGAGGTCTGTGATCAATGAGAGTGAACACATGCATGGCCCAGCCACCCAGCTGAGAGTATCCCTAAGCTTTAAACCAGAGGAGATCCTAACACATACTGTAACCTAATCTCCTACAACAGACAGATACTGAATGTCACTTAAGTGAAGCCCCTCATTTTCAGATTGACACAAAGTAGGTGGTAGCTGCAAAGGGCTGGGGGAAGGGACTGCAGAGCCATGTTCAATAAGGCAGCAGGGTTTCAGTTCTGCAAGATGGAAAGAACACCACAGATGGAGCATAGGGGCAGCGTGTGTGTGTTCCTAATGCCACTGAGCTGTGTCTCCCAATACTCTACAGTAGTAAATTCATTTGCTACAGTTCAATAAACAAAGCGAGTTGAGGTTCCAGCCACATGGGTTTAGTACAAATGGTTTTATTTGCATTCTGACCCAGCACAGAGCCCACATACAGATTTCTCATTTACAAGTGCAAAATATGCTTTATTTCAGGTACAAAAACAACATGGCATTATGACAACATGGGTTTCCATGACCCCCTTTCCACACATTTGACCAGTCTGGACTACCACACCTAAAAAACCCTACCACCTTTAGAAAAGAATCACCCCACCTGGAGGAAGAAGAGGGTAGATGAGAAAACCTCAAGAAAGAATCACTTCAAAGCATGAAAGAACATGGTAAGTAACCAAGACTTTACCCAGCAGGAAGAGATAGGTCAGTGCTTGAAACGGTCCCCCTTTGCTTGTCTCTAATACTAGCCCCACAAAGCTCTCTCCCGCTGTTCCGTCAGCCCAGTGACAAAGCCTCAGGGCAGCCATGTGGGAAGAAGCTTGTCCATGTACTTCACAGATGTGGCCTTCGTAGGACCTGGCTCAGTCCACGGAAGGTTGCATATCCTAGATAAACAAGCCTCTACCTGGGCGGGTTGAGATCTTGAACTACCAATACATACAAATGTAATACAGTTATCTTGGGGATGGGATTTACATCGAAACACAAGATCCACTTGTGTTTCCGCATATGCTGTACACATGACCCAAGGGTAATTTTGTTTGTAGCATATCCATGTTTTGAATGTGATCCATTCCATGCAGTCAGGTATAGAATTCTGGGGAAAACAGAATGTGTAACTTCCTGTAGTTTAAGGACCCAGTCTGTCTCTCATTTTTCAATGGTTTCCCCAGCTAGAAATCTGGGCAGAGGGCTTGAGATAAAAACTCAATGAGAAGCAGGTCAATGAGGAATATAGGATAGGCAGGTTTGGAGTGGCTGAAGGATTCAAGGGGATGCAGAAGACATGGAGGGGGGAGGTCTACAGATAGACAAGCCATAAAAGATGAACATCCCTAGGGAACACCACACTCTGCCCCACAAGTACTGTAGAAATCTGGGTCTAGGGAAGACAGGAAGCTGCCTAGAAATCACAACCGCACGGGAAGGGTCTAGCATATATGGGGAGGGGTCTGTAGGCTCCAGGGATGCTAAGCTAACAGGGGTTTAGTCTTCAAGACACCTGCTGAAATCAGTCTGTCCTTTCCAGGGCAGGTTCTAGTAGGCGACTCAGGCCACTGCTACCCCCTACAGCTCCGCAACCCATAAATACAGCACAAAAGTCCTTTCTTCTATCAAACCCTGACCAGAGGACCAGGACAAAGGCCGAGCAGGGTTCCAGGTAACAGGAGCATTTGAGGAAGAGACCTCTGTACTCTCTCTCATGCAAAGGCTGAGCATAGTCCCTGGGAGCCAAGTGAGGAGCAGAACTTTCCAGAAGTGAGATACACAGAAGGCAAGGAACTCTCCAGACTTCTCTGAATGCACCTTCTACTTCTCCTAAGTTTATGCAAAATGCATTGTTAAGACAGCCCTTAATGCTTGAGAGTGCCCTAAGTAATCCTAAGGAGAGAGAAGGCTACTGAGGTTAGGGGCTAGCTCAGTGGTAGAACACCTGCCTCACATGTGTGAGGCCCTGGATTCTGCGTTTGTTCCCTACCACTGACAAATAAGACAATACATTAAAATGTAAAAAAAAGGAGTTGGGGAGTAAATATATCAGTATTTAAGGACAAAGAGGTAAAATTAAGTATGTTGGCACAAGAGAAAACAATTTTTTAATAGTCCAGACTAGCCTCAGACTCAGTCACCCTACATTTACTCCCTGGCCACAGCATTGCCCTGAGTACTGGGATTACAGCTTTGCCACCATACCCAGCTCTCCACAATGTTATTGGTTTTATGGTACTAGGGATAGAACTCAGAACCTTGCTCACAGTTGGCAAGCGCTCTGCCATTGAGCCACACCACAGTCCTGCATAATTTAACACAAGCAATCCAAAATACAGTAATTTAGTGTAATTTTTGATGGCAAGGCTATCATTCCCTGAACTAGGTTTGAAGATAATGCTCTCTAGTAACTAAATGATGGCAAAACCAGTGGACAGCACTGAGTTTAGTTCCTGTTTACAAATATAAAGGGAGGGCACTCTTTGGAAGGAAGGGAACACAGACCTCTTCACTCCAGTCCTTAGAACAGCCTGATGGCCCAGGCTAGAGACCCTTTACAGCAGTGCCTGCAGGGGTCAGAGACTCCTAGTGAGGCTGAGAAGCAGCTAAGGAGAGCTGGCCTTGGGAAAGGAGTCTGGGTACTTCCCAGAGTCTCACTGCTCTATGGGCCCAGTAGTCCTATCTTCAAAGGACAAAGAGATTGGAAGAGGGAAGAGAAAAGAACACTCTACACTGGCCAAGTAGACTGGCTCGGATGACAGCAGATAGCAGCACATCACTCACACCTACACACCTACACTCACCTAGCTGCAGTCAGGGAAAGCCTGGGACTTGGTGAGCAGACATTCATCCACTCGGGTTTACCTGCAGCTGCAGCAGCACTGGTGGCACTGAATACTGAGGACAAGCAAAGGTCACCTGTCCACCACATGACTTTGATGAATGGGAAACAATGGTAAAGTTTTCCCGCAGCTCAGATTCACCTACTGACTAGTTCCCAGGTTCTCAGGTCTCCAGGTCAATGCTTCTTGTTTTAGGGGGCAGTTCTGTCATTCAAACACAGGGACAAACACTCTACTAATGGGTTCTACTGTTCACCTTGTATTAAAGGGAGCCTGGGACCCTTGACTTTTGGTCCTGTCCCTCCAGTGTACCTAAGGCAGTGACCATATTCAATTCTCCTTGCCCCCAACAACCTCAACTTTCCACTGACAACAGCTAAAGAGTCTTTCTATTTCTTCCACTGATGTGTTAATAATTTTCAGAACTCCAGCTACTTGGGCCAGCCCCTGAAGCAACACTGGACTTAGGAACTGGTAACGTGCTTATGGGCTCTAGCCTTTTCCTGGTTAATAGCTCTCAAGGGGCTCCAGGCAGACTGGGTAAGAGGTCACTAGGGCAATGTCTGACCTTTTTCTAGACCCCCACAATGGCTAATCTTGATTGTCAACGTGATGGGACTTAGTATCACCATGGAAACAAACCTCTGACTATGTCTGCCAGTGAGTTTCTTTTCTATTCCTTTAATTCACTCATCAGGAGCAAGAATACATTCCCCCACTACCAAAAATTACTCAGTCAAGCACATCCAAATAATAAACATTACCCAGGAAAGACCATCTCTTTGATCATGGTCTCTCCCCTGCCAAGCAAGTGTATGAGGAGTCTTCTAGATTAGTTATCTGAGGTGGGAAAACCTACCCTAGCATTTCATGGCTGAAGTTTTGCAGAGTAAAAAGGTGTAGTAGCAGTTTTGTGTGTCAGCTTGACACAAGCTGTAGTTATCACAGGGAAAGGAGCCTCCCTTGAGGAAATGCCTCCTCATGGATCCAGCATTTTCTCAATTAGTGATCAAGGGCGGGAGGGCCCATTGTGGGTGGTACCATCCCTGGGCTGGTAGTCCTGTGTTCTATAAGGAAACAAGCCAGTAAATAACATCCCTCCACGGCCTCTGCATCAGCTCCTGCTTCCTGACCTGTTTGAGTTCCTGTCCTGACTTCCTTTGGTGATGAACAGCAATGTGCAAGTGTAAGCTAAATACACCCTTTCTTCCCCAAGTTGCTTCTTGGTCATGATGTTTTGTATAGGAATAGAAACCCTGACTAAGAAAAAAAGAGATGGTAAGATAAACATTGTATTCATTTGCCTCTGCTTCCATCTGTCCCATGCTCTGGCTGCCAAGACTTCTCAGCCAGGACAAACTGGACCTTCAAACTGTGAGCCAGAAAGAAACCCTCACTCCTTGGTCACATCCTTGGTCAGATGTTTTTCACAACAATGAGAAAAATAACTAATACAGACCCCAAGACAAGACTTGGAAGGTCCCATGCCATCTGCTCTTTTTACAGTGTGCCATCTTTGGCTCTCCAGTTTAGACCCACTTTGGTATGAGAAAAAAAAAAAGGTATCAGTTTAGTCTCTCTTCCTTTAGCCCATGTAGAGCTATCACTTGGGAACAGGGGCCACAGATAGCCCGATGGGCTGAAAGTCAGAGGCCCAATTAGTCCTGTTTCTCCCAGTGTCTCGCCTTGAGCATATTATTCTAAGTGACTCGGTTGCCTCTCTATCCAAGCATGGAAACGTTTGGGAAACATTTGGTCATTACCTTCCTCTAGAACTAGGAAGTGTTAGTGCCAGGAAAAATGACAGAACAGAGGGGTACCACCCAGTCCTGCTGACAGGAGGAGAGAGAACACAAGAGGAGAGGAGGGAGGTGACCATAAGAGCAGTAGACCCAAATGCAGACCAAGAAGGTAAAAGGAACAAGAGATCAGCAATGGTCCCACCGTGCTCACAGAGATCCAGGAATCAGAGGTCTCCAGACTACAGAAGCTCCAGTCCTTTCAGTAATTAGGGGTAAAATAAGTAGATGCTCACATGTAAAAGGATGAAACTAGACTCTCCCACTACATATGATATATGTAAAACTAACTCAGATTGGAGCAGAACTCATTGGAACAACTAAACTTTAATCATGTTCCTAAGAGGGACCAGGAGAGATGGTTCAGTGGTTAGGAGCATTGGCTTCTCTTCCAAAGGACCAAGCTTCAATTCCCAGCACCCACATGGCAGCTCACACCTGCTTGCAACTCCAGTTCCAGAAGATCTAACACTCTTACAAGGATCTATGTGTATGTGTGTATATACATCTATATATACACACACACACATACACACAAACACACATACTATACCAATGTGCAAAATACCAATGCACATAAAATAAAAATAAACAGCTTTTTTAATTCTAAGGAGAAAACACAGATTTTCCTGAGTTTGCATTAGGTCATGGTTTCTTAGTATCCACATCAAAACTACAAACAGCAGAAGGTAACTCAGGCATGACACACATTAAAATAATGATGACAATTGTTTCTGAGACTGGGTCTTACTATGTAGGTTGGGCTGGCCTCGGGAGCCTCAGCTGAGTACTGGGAGTGCTGGTTCATACTAATAAGCACAACCAATTTAGAAACATGTACACCCCAAGGAGCATCAACCATTAAGAGGGTGAAGACAGCCTACAGAATGGAGCAGAATGGAGAAAAACTGATGAAGGATTTTCATCAACAACTCGTACAATTCAATGAAGAGAGCCCAATTTAAAAACAGGCAAGACATAACCAGACATTTTCCCAAAGATATACAAATGGCCAATCAATGTGAAGAGACATTGAACATCATTAGCCAGAGACATGCATGACACCAGCAGGATATTGTAATAAAAGACAGGTCACCACTAGGGAGGTGGCTCAGCTGGTAGAGAGAGCTCTTGCCTAGCAAGCACAAAGCCCTGGGTTCTGTCCCAGCACCGCATACATTAGGTGTGGAGGTACTTTTCTATGTTGTTAGCATTTAGGAAGCAGAGTCAGGAGGATCAGACGTTCAATTATCCTCTTCTACTTAGTGACTTTGAGGCCAGGCTGGACTACACGGAAGAAGAGGAGGGAGGGAGAGAGGACAG
This sequence comes from Mus caroli, assembly GCF_978045245.1. NCBI lineage: Eukaryota > Metazoa > Chordata > Mammalia > Rodentia > Muridae > Mus > Mus caroli. Next base: position 115,179,894 of record NW_028227256.1, on the reverse strand, counting down.
GCGGGCAAGAATGAGAAATCACAGCAAATGTTGATGAGGAGGTGGAGAAACTAGAGCCATCCTCCATTGCTGGTGGTAATACAAACAGGTGTAGCTGCGTGGGAAACACTGGGCAGTTCCTCAAACCGGTGAAAAGTTACCTTATGAGCTGTCCATTCTACCAGGCACATTCCCAAAATGAAACCCTGTCCACAGAAAGCCTGTGCCAATATATTCACAGCACCAACATCTCAATAAAGCTGTCAACCCCACCCACATGTCTCAAAAGACAAGGAACTGAGAGCTCATCTTTCCTGTGAGAGTAGTTTTTCTGCCTGTAAAATAATATTTGCCAAAACCTTTGGCAAATCTTTGAGCTTAGAAGTAACTCACTATGGCTCGAGGATTAGAAAAGAGTGGTTGAAGCATTGGGTAGGCGTAATAACGATGAATTAAGTCTACCATAGCTACTGATCCTCAAATTCCCCCAGGGTTAAGAAAAGTGAACAAGCCAGGCAGTGGTGGCACATTCCTTTAATGCCAGCACTTGGGAGACCAAGGCAGGTGGATTTCGAGGCCAGCTTGGTCTACAGAGTGAGTTCCAGGACAGCCAGGGCTATACGGAGAAACCCTGTCTCGAAAAAAAACAAAACAAAACAAAACAAAAAAAAGTGAACAATTCAACCATGCCAACAAAGACAAAGCACCCTATCTATATACCTACAGTTAGGAAAACATAGAATCTTAAATGAGCAATGAAAAAAACACCATACTACCCCCGGGCCACTTGGCAAACAGCAGTGGTTAGCTGAGGTTGTCTGAAAAAGAGAATTCAGTAAGCACCTCCTGCTGTAGTACTGGGATGGTGCCCAGGGCCTCATACTTGCCAGGGAGGGATCCGAGACATACCCCAACCCAATGTCTAGAACGGATGGTCAAGGCCACTGGATAACAGAATCTTCACCTCTTAGTACTCTTTACTCAACAGAAATGAGACTACACAGTAGTGGTCCACAAGGAATCATTCTGTCCTCACCTCTCTCCCCTGGTGAGGAAGTCACATGTCATCTCCTAGTCCATAGCATCTCTAACTAGAAACTGAGGGAGGTCACATGGGCAAAATGAGTGGCTTGAATGAGAAATGTATCCCATGGGCTTATGTATTTGAACACCTGGTCCCAGTTGGTGATGTAGTCTGCTGAGGTTATGGGGCTTTTAGAGGATGCAGTCTTGCTGGAGGAAGTATGTCACTGGGGTTGGTGGTCCTTGAAGGCTTGTACCATTTCCTGCTCTTGCTCTCTCTCTCTGTGCTTCCTACGTGTATGAAAATGAGATCAGCTAGCTTTCTGTTCAGCGCCTTCCTCACCATAATATCCACCATAATCTAAGCCAAAACAAGCCCTTTCTTCATCAAGTTGCCTTTTTCAGAGAATCTTATCACAGCAACAGAAAAGGAACTAATACACAATGGCTGTGAGAGGTCACATAGGTACACTGTGCCATCTACCATGTCAATGCAGAGACTCTGGGCTTGAATGTAGCAGATCCTTAGAGACAAGGCGACTGAGAAAGAAATGGAAGGCACAAAATAAATAGCTCCAGTCTTATAAAGTCATCCAAGAACAGGAGAGACATGGCTACCAGGGTCCTGAGAAAGGAAGTCAGTATTAGGAGGAGAACTGTGTGTGGTGTCCTTGTGAGGTTGGCAGAGCTAGCCATGAAGCCAGTGACTCAAGAAGAAGCAGGATCAGGGTGACATAAGAGAGGAGACAGGAAGGACCAATACATCAAAGGACCCTCCAACTGCAGGGCTCAGAGTTTAAGAGATGCACATCCCCACTATCTGCCCAGGAAACAGAACAAGAAACTTAAAAACCTAAAAGCCAAGAGGAAAGGGAACCGCTGGCTTTCTTCTGTACACCAGACTTTGTGTCCATGATTGTCTGTAGCTTTCCTGGTCTGGGTAGAGTCCCTCCTAGTCTGAGCTTGTCAGGTGAGACAGCAGCTGACAGTGGTGCACCTTCTACAGCCAGGGATCCATGGGGCAGGGGACAGGTGCAGGCGCTGCTGCTCAGAGTCCACACTTCAGGATGATGTGGTAGCCGTCATTGCTTTCTGCTGCAAGAGAAACATTGAGCATGGGCATGTGTCACAGGTACAGAGTTGGTACAGTGTGACTTGGGTGTCCCAAAAGGCATGTGTTAAGACAGAGGCAAAAATCACTCAAATGACTTCATAAGGAAGAGTCTGTTTACAGAAGCAGGAATTTCTACACAGGTTTTGGCATCTGTTTACACAATTACTGTGTGTGTGTGTGCATATACTTGTGCAGAGGTCAAAAGGTATCATCCCTTAGGAGTTTATCCACCCTGTGTTTTGAGACAGTCTCTCATCGGTCCAGAGCTCACCAAGTAAGCTAGGCTGGCTGACCAGTGAGCCTGTCTCACCAGGCTAGGATGGATCACAAGCACACACCACCAATGCCCAGCTTTAAAACAAAACCAAACAACAATAACAAAACATGGGTTCTGGAGACTGAGCTAGAGGCTTCCTGCTTGCATGGCAAGCACTATATTGACTGAATGATCTTCCCAGGCACTGTGGTTTGGACAAAGAGCCTTTTCACCATAGACAGCCCTAGGCTCAAGGAGGAGGCTTTAGGCAAACTATGGCTTTCTGCAATTGTTTGTGCTAATTAGGATCTTAAGGCCCATGTTGTGAAAGGTTTAGTCACCAGCTTATGCTAGCGAATGATGATGGGAGCTTTAAGGGGTGGAGCCAAGTGGGAGAAAATGACATCAGCCCTTGGAGGGAACACTGAGCCTTAGCCCTCCTCTCCCTTCACTTTCCAGCTGTCTTGAAGGGAACAGAGCAGCTCACCACACTCACACTTTCATGTGCTGCCTTGCCACAGGGCCAAATACAACAGGGCTAACTGGCCATGGCTGAAACCTCCCAAACTGAGCCCAAATAACCAACCTCACACATTGTCACAGTAACAAAAAGCTAACACACACAGCCTAGGACCCCAGAACAGGGTGGGAGGTGGTCTCAGTGAACCCAGTCTCCTGATCTTTTTTTCTTTTTTTTTTTTTTTTTTTTTTTGGTTTTTCGAGACAGGGTTTCTCTGTATAGCTCTGGCTGTCCTGGAACTCACTTTGTAGAACTCAGAAATCCGCCTGCCTCTGCCTCCCAAGAGCTGGGATTAAAGGTGTGTGCCACCATGCCCCTGGAGATGTCCATTCTGGTTTGGCTAGGACTAGGTATGAGAAGACTTGGTTTTCCTTGCTCTCAAAGGCTGCTCTAAGTTCAGCATCTTCTGGAGGACCCTAGACTGGCAGATCCCACCTGCCACCCATCACCTATGACACCAAGGGACACAGAAACACTCTTCAATCATCAGGAAGGCAGAGAGAGGCTTACCTTTTAATGTGCTGAGGATAAAACAAGACTCATCTTGGAAATTCTGAACCATCTGAAAGGCAAAGGCAAGACATGTTCTTCACAATGACATCACAAAGGTTTAACGGGGGGTTGGAGAGACAGCCCCATCAATAAAGAGGTTGCTGTGTGAGCAGACAGGAGGCACCAGAAGGACACCATTCAGGGTCTCTTTTGACCTCTACATGCCCACATGCACAAAATAAAAGTTAGTGAAAGAGCCAGGTGGCGCACGCCTTTAATCCCAGTATTTGGGAGGCAGAGGCAGGTGGATTTCTGTATTCAAGGCCAGCCTGGTCTACAGAGTGAGTTCCAGGTCAGCCAGGGCTACACAGAGAAACTCTGTCTCGGGGAAAAAAAAAAGTTAGTGAAAGATAATAGGCAGGCAGTGGTGGCACATGCCTTTAATCCCATTGCTCAGGAAGTAGGCAGGTGGATCTCTGTGAGTTCAAGACCAGCCTGGTATATAAAGTGAGTTCCAGGACAGCCAATGCTCTGTCACACAGAGAAACTCTGTCTCCAAAAATGTAAAAGATAAAACATCTATTTGTTTATTATATGTTGGGTCATCTAGGTCTTTACTGGACTCATTAAAGGAAAGTTTATGCTACAACAAAAAATATATTTAAAAAAATTGAACACAAAACCAGGCATGGTAGTATATACTCTTAATCCTAACACGCCGGAAGCAGAGACAGACATATCTCTGTGAGTCAGTCCAAGGCCAACCTGGCCCATAGAGCTAATTCTAGACCTGCTAGGGTTATTACATCATGAGACCCTTGACTCAGAAACAAATAACAAATTTAAGCACAGTCAATCCCATTTTGGTCAACAACAAAACACAAATACAATTGGTGGAGCTGAAATTTTCTCATTGCTTAGTGGCACTGTCATCCTGGTAACACATCCTATTCATGTCTGTGGTAAAGTTGTAAGCACCCTACTATGTGGCCAGTATGGTACAGATGACCCTCAGTACACACACTTGGTAGTGACCCTAAATTACTCCACTGCTGATTTACACATTTGACACATTATCTTTTGTGCTACTATTTTAGAGTGTCCCCTCACACAGCAGTCCCCTCGAGTGCATTGATGCTATGCGCAGTGACTGTGCCATCCGGGGTTGAGTGCCTATAAGCTAGGGTGCTTCCATAGTGATGTCCTCACTTAGCTAACCTGTTTCTAAAGCAATTGCGCCTGAATGCAATGCAAATGTGCTCCCTGGACCAATGTCTTTGAACCAGAGCCAGAGCCAGTGGTACCATTGGCAAAGTTGTGGAGCCCTTATGAGATGGAGCTTTGCTAGAGGACAGGTGTCAATGGGTGTGTCTTGAGCACTTATAGCTAGACGCTCTGCTTCCTGATGGCCCAGTGGCCTCCCCAGCTCCTGCTGCTATACTTCCCTCACACTGATGGATCCCAATAACCCTTCCTCCCTGTGCTTCTCAGCAGGTCTTCTGCTATGGGAACAAGAATTAACTAACCACCATAATTAATAGATGTGTGTGTCCGTGGCTTTACAGGGACCAAACAGAAAGGGGTTAATACTCCCACATGATCAGGAAAGACAACTCATAGCCATGTCTCCTAAGCTCTCACTATGATTTGCAAACACTGACCACAGAAAAGCTTTCTGTTTCTGGCTCCACGGCCTCATCTGTAAAATAGAGCATCCTGATGATAACAACGTAAGCAGGGTGTACAATGGGAACTAGCACCTCTGCAGGTGATAAATCTCTAGAAAACATCATGTTCTGGATGGAGGTCACCCCTCAAGCTCTCCTGCTCATATGCCCTAGACAAACGCCTTCACACGTGCATCTTTGGCATTCTCAGTAGCAGGAGTGTGAGTCAACTGGGATCTAACCACTCAGAGGTACAGTGACCCTCAGCTGCACATACTCACATATTTGTGAATCAGAACATATGGTGGAGGGAAAAGAGGAACACGGAGAGAACGCATGCCCAGTCCACACTGGGCTGAGGAGATGGCAAGTTGGAAACATGCGCTTTGCAGGCATGAAGAGCCAAGTTTGATCCTCAGAACTCAGGTTAAAAAACAAACAAACAAAATAGGCCTGATACTGTGGCTTGTAACCCCAGTTGCTGGGCACGTAGAGACAGACAAGAGGATTGCTGAGGCTCTCTGACCAGCCATCACAGTCTACATGGTCAGCGCTAGGACAGGAAGAGACCTGTGTTAAAAGCCATGGTGGGTAGTACCCGAGGAACATGAGGAACAACGGTCAAGGCTATGCTATAGCCTCCACAAGCACACAAACATGTGTACTGCCCCACCCCTAAGCACGCTAGGGAGGGAAGAGGAAATGATTAGTGTAAAATATACATGGACAAGCAAGGGCCAAACAGGATACTACAAAGGGGCCTATAACCATCACAGTCTAGTGACCTGGGTGCAAGGCCTTAAATACTTATTAAAATTGCAAGTCAGGGCAGTGAGGTGGCTCAGCCAGCAAAAGCACTTGTCATGCGAGCCCTGTAGGCCCAAATTTCATTCACAAAACCCACTCACACACAGTGTCCTATGATTTCCACACATACACTTTGTATGCACACACACATATACAGGCACACATACAGGTAAAATAAGTTTTAAAAACAAAATGTACATTAGTTTTACAGGATCTTTGCATGTGTAAGCTATATTTCACAATATACATTCAGAAGCAGTTAAAAAATATATGTAAACATGCATGCCAAAACCAACAGAGTAGCAAATCTCCTTTCTATTAAAAAGAAAAAAAAAAAAACCAGGAACCCACATTTTATTGCCTGCTCTGGACTACTGCCTCAAATCTTACAAATGCATCCACCTGTCGACCCTGACCCTCCCCGCAGGGCCTAATGGTGCATGAAGTACATTTATTCTATACCTCAGCCTGCTCCAGTTCGGACTCTTGGCCGCCCAGCCACTTGGGCATGAAAAGCCCTAAGCAGGGCCCACAAGGGCTTAATCAGTAACTCCCTTGTTTAATTGAGTGCCCTTGCACCCCAGGGGCTGGCTCCTTGCTGGCCAGGCTGCCTCCAGCACTCTGAGTAATTCAGAGCTGAAGGTTTCCAAATTGATTCGGGTTGAGTGGGAAGGAGACTTGGGGAATGAGAATGGCCTACTTAGCCAGGGTGGCGTTTGAGGTCTGTTCCCTGCTTCACTTGCTTAACTGCCTGCTGTTGAGGGCACAGGGCAAGTGGGGGAGGGACTTCCTCAGGGACCTGGGAAGGTGCAAGCAACAGTCATGGTTTTTGTCTTCTTAAACAGAAATGGCTGAGGGTCTGAGGATGTGGCTCCAGGGCTTGCTTAGTTAGTCTGTACCAAGCTCTGGAGTCTGTCTCCAGCACAGCATAGAGAAGGTATGGTACAGTGCAGGGCTGTAATCCCAGCACTGTAATCCCAAAATGGGGGCAGGGCAGATCAGAAAGTCAGGGTTATCCTTGGCTACACAATAAATTCTGGGCTACAGATCTTCCTTGAGGTGCAAAGTGACATGCCTTCCAGTTCATTAGTGTGGTCGTCTACCACTTGGGCCCTTTCACCCTCCTAGCTTCTCTTAGCCCTAGAGGCAGGCACTGCTGGTCTCAGGATCATTTTCTGTGAAACAGGAGCAAATAGTAGCTACTTTAAGCTAGACCTGGTGGTACATGCCTATAGTTCCAGTGCTTACAAGGCAGTAACAGGATGACTATAACATGATTAAGGCTAGCCTGGTCTACATAGTGAATTCTGGGCCAGTCTGGGTTTTACACTGAAGCACTGCCACAAAACAAACCAGAACAGAACAAGGAAGTACAACTTCATTGAGCTGGGCTTGTTGCATACTTCTCTAATCCTGGCGCTCAGGAGACAGAGGCAAGCAGAGGATTGTAGCAAGGTCAAGGCCAGCCTGGACTACATAAGGAGTTTCAGGTCTCATCTCGAGATTATCACAAAATCAACAAACAAACAAACAAAACCATAGCTCCCATTTCTCAAGAGGTTGGATCTCTTACTGGTTCAGCTCTCCAACAATTGGTTCATCTGGGTTTCTACCTTAACTTCACTCCATATCAGCTGTAGCATCTTTGGGCAACTACTCAGTATCTCTGTGCCTCAGTTTCCTATGTATGACATGGGATGCTAGCAGATGCTAGATGTGTGTGTGTGTGTGTGTGTGTGTATGTACATGTATATACATATATATATGAATATCATGTACATATTACTTAATACATGATACATGTGAACTATATACATATATATGTAAGTAGGAGTAGCAGCCAGGACATAGTGGCCATGTGACTATGATTTGGATATGGAGTGTCTCTCAAAGGCCTCTGTACTGACTGCCTCTGTGCTACTGAGATATGGAACTTTTAAGAGGTTGGGCCCAGCAAAAAAGTTAGGTCACCAAGGTTAGTAGTGAAGGGGATACCGGGACCTTAGTACCCCATACCTACTCCCTTGCTTCTTGGCCATAGTGAGAACAATTTGCTTAGCCGCTCTCCTACCATGATAGTTTCTATATCTCCATCACTGGGGTTGTACTGTGGTTTACCACTATGCCCAGCTTTTGACACGGGCTCAGGCCACTGAACTCAGGTGTTCATACTTTCAAGGTGAGCCTCTCCCCAGACTGAACCTTTCTTCTTAAGTTCATGATCTCAGGTATTCCTTACAGTGCAAGAACACTGACCAATACAACACCAAACACACATTGCTGTTAGTTGGAAATGTCAGTGGAAGGAAGATCCAGGACAGACAAGCTTAGGATCATCTGTTCCATCATGGGCAAGGGATGCTCAATTTAGCAGGCAAGTCTGCTCAACACATCACTCCTCACAGGACTGGACCAAGGCTCTGGCAAGGCTCTGTCACTTTCTGGATATTTGCTAGCCACTATTTCCACCTTCCACAAGATTGTGTTGAGCACAAACTCAGTGGCACACACCTTCATCACTCAGGGAGGCCTTGCTAGTGTCTCCCATGGGCCACAGCAGCCCATCTTTAACTACTGAACTCTCAGGACATGATTCCTACTTGATGGGTAGCCCATTCTTCAGACTGCAGTTGCCCCAAGAGCACTCAGCCAAGGACAACTGAAGAAGGCTGTCCTCTAAGTATAACAGCCATTAGCATCTTAGTCACAGCAGCTAGGATTACTCACAAGAGACCCTCACAATAGAGCCTGTGGGGCCACAGAGATGAGTGAAGGTGCTTGCCCCAAGTCTGACTCCTTAGTCCCACATGGAGGAAGGACAGGACTGAGTCCTTCAATCTATCCTCTAATCTCTGTATGTGCATTAGTCCCCTTGTACCCATTCACCTCCTTACCACCCCACTAAATAAATGAATAAATAAATGTATTAAAATGTCTGTTATTGTAGGGCTTGTTGCTAGTTCCTTATAGAGGGCAGAGAGCATGAGGAGGGTTCTCGGCCCCTCACATGGGACTCTAGCTGATTCTGCACACCTTCCCTCCAAGTTTAAGTGACTAGTTTGGAAGGTAAACTGAGAAACTCCATCTATGTAGCTATGGGGACAGACTTTCGGTAATAAAGCTGTTTTGGGGTCATCTTTGCTCCTAAGCCCAATAAATGAATCAGTTTGAAATTCTTACTTAAGACTTTTGTTGACACCCTAAGAAGACACTTGTTCCTATTTTCCCAGGAAAAGGCATACAACATCGACTCAGCAGTGGTAAGAACTTCCCCTTGCTGATATCATAGGCAGCCAGTAGGGTTTCAGCTTCATGCAGGCAACATGCATAGAAAACAGAGACCCCCTGATCCGGTGGAGGATGCTCCTGAGTGTATCTGGGGCTCTTCCGGAGGGCCAGGTCAGCTCACCTCATTGCTTACCACCACATGGATGCCGGCGGGACCCTGTCGATAGACCCGGTGGATATGCTGTGGGGGGATGCTGTACAGGCTGGCAATCTTCTCAGTCAGCTCCAGGGTAGTCAGCTCTTCCAGGAAGATAGCATGGTATACTGCAGGGAGAGGAGCAAGTGCCTTCTTTTAAGTGGCCATTAAATTAACAAGAACCTGGCAATGTGTTTCTACCCCATCCTGAGAAGCCAACAGCTTACATGTAAGGATTCTCATGCCCCAAGCCATGGATGCCTGTCAAGCTAAGAAGACTGGTAAAGCATACTGACAGGTAAACACAGGTTAGCTGTTTTCCTCTCTCTTCGTCACATATGTTGACTCCTGGGCCCAAACAGGCACCCAGCTAGGGAAAGAGGAGGACCCTGAGGAGCCCTGATTCATCTGTGGTGCCTGGTATGCAGCTGGTGGGAGGGGGAAGCGCCAAGTCACCTTTCTGCTGGTAGCAGAAAGGTATTTACAGACAATTGCACCAGTATTCATTGCTCTCTGCTTCCTCATGTTGGATTCGGTGAGCAGCTGCCTGGAACTCCTGCTGCCATGCCTGTCCTCCCTCCATGAACTACCACCAGACTATGAGTAGTAAGAAACCTTCCTTCCTAAGTTGCTGTCGCATGTGTCAGGTATTTTGTCACAGCGATGAGAAAAGTAACTGAAACATGAGAACAGAAATTGAGCAGGCTCAGGAGTCAGGTTGAGGTTCTATTCCACTCACCACACAGGCTGTTATCCCCATTGTCATCCTGCTTCTGTGGCAGGGGTAGCTGGTTCTGCTCCAGCTCCTGACAGACATAGATGGTCATCTTTGGCCTCACATTCCTTGCAGAGAGAGACAGAGACACAGAGAGAATAATTAGTGAATATGATGGACTGTTACTCTAGAGTAACCTTGCAGTATAAAGGGATTTAGGGGAGAAGCAGTGGTAGGGATGCAGAATGCTTTTCATGGACTGGCTTCCGGGGATAGAGTCCAGTCCTGATGGGTCTTTATAGCTTCACAGAGGATGCTCTAGAAGAGGTGGGGTAGATGACTTTTCCCAACCTGCCAATCTGAGGCTTTTCTGTAGAACCGAATCTCAAGATCTGGATTTCAAGAGGTGGTGTGAGATATAGGTTGGTGGTAGAACATGTGCATAATGTGTGTATCATATGTGCAGACCTGGGTTCCATTCCCATCAAGGGAGAGAAAAGAGACAGAGAAAGAACTGGACAGAGAGAGTTCTTCACACAAGGCTCATCTCCCCCATTCTACATATAGGGAAACTGAGGTTCAGAGGGGCAATGGCTTCTTTCTCATTGCACAGCTCCTAGGAGACAAATCTGGGATTCATCCTGCTTTGTGTTCTCTCACTCTACGACTGACTGTGCTGTGTCCTTGGGGCGCAGGAGCAGCTCAGTGACAAAGCATGTGCTTGGGATACAAGGCTCTGAGTTCTAATCTCAGCATCACAAAAACTGAAAAGTACAAAACTTCAAAACTGAGTCTGACTGTAATGTTACCTCCAGTGCCTCAGTACAGGGTCCCACATGGCCAGAGATTTCTGGATTGACTGTTGTAGAATATTTCATTTTCATGGTGGTGGAGAGTCTATCAGACAGCATAGCCCTGAAAACTGCACTGTGGTTTTCAAGGCCATGCCCAGTCCCTGGGGAGTCAGAGCTGTCATCCTGGACTCTGCAGGTGTCCAGAGTCTGGGCTAGTGACTAAAGGCCAAGATCCACAGGCTCTGGGCCCAATGGAGGAGAGGGAGGTTGTGATGGTTAATATTAATTGATGATCTAGAATCACCTAGGAGACAAACTTCTGTGAGGAAGGGAGTTTCTAGATGGGGTCACTGAGGGAAAAGGCCCACCATAAATGCAGGCAGTGCTAGCTCATGAACTAGGGTTTGTACTGCATATGGAGGAGGGGGTAATCCAGATCCCCAGCATTCCTTCTGCTTGCTGACTTAAAGACACAGCAAGACCAGACACCTCCCACTGTTACAGCCATGACTTCCTTATCATAATGACGTACTATGTATGCAGAGTGGAGGAAGCCCCGAGGGACATGTGTGCGGTGGATATGACCTGGCTATGTCAAGGGCCCTAGTGTCAAACCTATGGGAAATGGCAAAGCCTTGCCCCGGAGTGAGGCTCAGAGTATGTACCATACTGGCTGGTTTTGTATTTCAATTTGACCACAGGCTGGAGCTATCACAGAGAAAGGAGCCTCCCTTGAGGAAATGCCTTCATGAGATCCAGCTGTAAGACATTTTCTCAATTAGTGATCAATGGTGGGAGGGACCCTTGTGGGTGGTGCCATCCCTGGGCTGGTAGTCTTGGGTTCTATAAGGAAGAAAGCTGAGCAAGACAGGGGAAGCAAGACAGTAAGTAGCATTCCTCCATGGCCTCTGCATCAGCTCCTGTATCCTGACCTGCTTGAGTTCCAGTCCTGACTTCCTTTGGTGATGAACAGCTATGTGGAAGTATAAGTCAAATAAACCCTTTCCTCCCCTACTGCTTCTTGGTCATGATGTTTTGTGTAGGAATAGAAACCCTAAGACAGAGTCCATGATTAATGATAGTGGGTTCTGAAAATGTGTACCATGGCTCCACCCACCTGAGATATTTATGCCCTAAAGACTGTTCCTACAGAGATTAGCTAAATCTGCCTCCTTGTTCAGCTGTATACTGTAAACCCTCTTTCTTATTTACCTGTATGCACTAAGCCTTGTTCAGCTGCACGCAATAACCTCACTTCCCTGTACAACTCTAATAAACACACCAAGCCCCTGGCATGCTGAGGTTTCTCCATCAGAGAGCCCATTCTCTCTGAACCCAGCTCTCCTGTACATGTGTCTGTCTTTTCTTCATTCCCTAGGGAGTCCCAGTCTGGTCCATCCCTTGAGATGTCAGGATGTGTGTGACATTGTACCTTCGGTTTGAATGAAGCCCAATGAGCTTTCTTTCATAATCTGACTTGGGCATTTTGTCATAGTGATGAGAAAAATAACTAATGCTAAGATATTTCAAGCAAGGGCTACTGCAGTCGGATACTGAGGTGGTCTCCACATGGCACTCATTCACCATCCCACCCTCCTGGCACCTCCTCCAGTATTTACCTCCATGTTGAAAGAAGGATTCTTTCCATCACCTAGTCCCACCAGCAGGCTACTCACAGTTAAAGAGGCTATGGTGTGACTTCCTGCTATACACAGGCAGCCTACTGGCCACAGTCTTTGGTTGGCACCTACCTGCCTTTGATGGCATTGAAGAGCCGAATCCCATCTGCAGGGCCACAGACCTGGACCAAATCATCTCTGGACATCTTCAGGAGGTCAGCACCTAAGCAGAGACATGCACCACTCATTACAAGCAAATACCTGCCAATCCCACAGCTGGGCTAGGGGACAAAGAGGACTCACAGTTAGAGGCTATGGTGTGACTTCTTGCTATACACAGGCAGCCTATTGGGTGCTCACCCTCAGTGGGCACCAGACCCTCCACAGAGAGAAATGGCATGAAGATAAACAATCCTAGCAGATCACAGCCACACAATGTCGGAAGCTAAGAGCTAGAGAAGATAAAGTCTACTCCCGCCTGACTGCCCACCCCTCCCCCACCCCGTCCTTTTCATCAGCAATGTTCTATCTGCACAGATTTTATCAGCATGCTGCCACCACCAACATGTGTATGTCTGTGCAGAAGCACACAGATCACTGAAAGTTGACAATACAAACACACCCTGGGAACCAACCAGAACAAACTAAGAGGCAAAACATCAGTCTCTCAAGAGACAGCCATGGACAGACCTACCACCCCATTTGAAGGGGCAGAGGGAGGCCCCCAGTGTGAAATCTTTAAAGATCGAGTCCCCCAGATTCTAGTGCTCCAAAACCCCTCTACAAGGGGCTCGACTCTCCTCCTCCTCTTCCTCCTCCTCCTCCTCCTTCTTCTTCTTCTTCTTCTTCTTCTTCTTCTTCTTCTTCTTCTTCTTCCTTCTCTCTCTCTCTCTCTCTCTCTCTCTCTCTCTCTCTCTCTCTCTCTCTCTCTCCCCCCCTCCCTCCCCCCATGACTTGTCAGAAGTAGCTGCAGACACAATGGCTCTCCAAATCCAATCCCCACTTTTTCTTTTCTTTGAGACATGGTTTCATGTAACCCAGGGTGGTCTTAAACTATACAGCCAAGGTAACCTAGAACTTCTCACTCTTCTACCTAAGTGCACTATACCCAGTTTATGCGGTGCTGGGAAATAGAACAGGGGTCTCCTAGATGCTAAGCATGCAGTCTACTAACTGAGCTACAGCTTTAATCCAGAATGGTTGGTATGGCCAATATCCTTCTATGTCCCTGCCAGAATCCAGATCACTGCCCCTAGTCATTCTGTGACACCCACCTCACTGAGGGTTCCCCTGGACACAGCCGTAGGCCCATGAGATCATGAGCAAGCCAGGAATCTACAATACTCACTCACCTGAGAAGCTGGCAAAGAGCCAGCAGAATTGTGAGAAGCGGTTGCGATGCAGCCACTGCTGTGCATCCTGGATAGAGGCTGATGGGAGCAGGTGCTGCAATTGAGAGAAAGGGAGGGTTCAAAATGGCCACAGAGCCAGAGGGACCACCAGCCCATCAACACTCATGCATACTTACATCACTGCCCAGGGGTAAGGGCTCCACTGGGTGATTAGGTGAGCTGTTACTGTAATGGAAAAGGGACAGTTGATGAGCATGAGGGATTCCAGGGACACAAAGAAGGTTCTAGAACCTAAGTGGTACCTACATTCATTCCAGCAGGTGTGTGACTTGCTTTAAATAAATTCTGCAAGACTTCCTGAATCAGTTACAATTAGTTAGACCCAGTCTCTCATGATGAATGTCTTCGTCATTGTGCAACTTCACAGGAGTTTAGATGGGCCACACTGTACCAAGCAACATCGACACCTCTATCTATGTCGTCTTTAGCAACAACCAAGGGCTTGTCTGTTTCATCTGGATCCTGTGCTGCACAATGGAGCCTCACCCTTGTGATGGTCCACTTTGACTAGACTTAGAGTCACCATGGAAACAAACCTCTGAGCATGTCTGGGAGGGAGTTTCTACATCAAATTAATTAAGGTGGGAAGACCCACCCTAACTGTGGGCAGCACCGTCCCATACATAGGCTGGGGTCCTACACTGAATAAAAAAAAAAAGGAGACAGTGAGCTGAGCACCAGCATCCAACTCTCTGCTTCCTAACTACAGATACAACTCGAGCAGCTGCTTCAAGCTCCATCCACCATGGCTTCTTCACAGTGACAGACTATCTCCTTTAATTGAGAGCTGAAATAAGTCCTTCCTTAAGTTATTTCTTGTGAAGTATTTTTGGTCCAGTGAAAGAAAATGACTAAAAATACCCACCAAGTTCCAGCCTAAGGAAAGGACAAGCTGACCAGAGCACAGGCCTCACTTCTTCCAGTAATTCAGCACCTAGGAAGCTGCAGCTGAACCAAAAGCATCAACCAAGTCCTAGCCAGATAGGCATGTAAGGGCCACTGCGGTGAATCCACAGGTTGGCCTGGGTTTTCCTGATAGGAATGGACAGGGATGCTTGCCTTGTGAGAATGTTTGATACCTAACACCCACATTAAAAACAACAACAACAACAACAAAAAACAAAAAAACTGGTGCTGCAGGACATGCCTCTAATCCTAGTACTGGGATGTGAGCTTCACTAGAGAGCACTAGCCAGCCAGCCTCACCAAATCAGTGAGCTCCAGTGAGAGACCCTGTCTCAGAGAGTAAGGTAGAGAGTGACAGAGATGCCTGACATCAACTCCTGGCTTCCAGGTGTATATGCATGCCCACCCATACATTTTTATACACACACATACACACACACATACTAGACGCTCGCAGAGATGACCCTCATCCCAGCTGTCCATTGTTAACAGCAGCCTTCTACTGCAGCACAGGCACATCCTTCCTCATGCCCTTTGTTGAACCCCCAAGCCCCTTCTGCATCGGGCAAAGCAGGGCTTAGGGAAGTTAAGGAAGTTGTTTCCCTAAAGTGCAGCTCTGCCTGATCTAAATGACCCTTTTTTAATTCTATACTCATGAGAAGACATTTCACAATGGTAAAATCTTTGACTTGAGCTGACCTTGAACTTGCTATATAACCTTGAACTGCAGATCCTCTTCCTCTACCTTTAGAATGCTAGAATTACAGGCACCACCACACCAGGTGCTGAAGGTCAAACTCAGCGTTTCCTCTACTATCACTCAACTGATTTCTTATTATGGACTGACTACAGAGTAGAGTATGGACCTCAAAACAGAGGTCCTGCACTGGCTGGCTGGAGTTCTCCTCTATTCACTACCAGGACCAGGATGTTACTGCAGAGCCACCACAGAGATATCAAAAGCCTCAGTCTGCACACACAGTCTGCCGGTTAGGATCTGCCTATGATGTCAGCACTGTCCTATCCCTGTGTCCTTGGGGCCACAACACCTATCTGAAGAGTCAGCCAAGATTCAGCAAGACTAGCTTTGGTGCTACAACACTGAAACCCAGGGTGGAGGCTCCTACCTGGACAGTCCCTTCAGGAAGGGTACACAAGAGGTAGACAGCAAACCAAGGAGGGCCTTCCAGATGCTTCAGCTATGCAGCACAGCACCCACCTCAGCTGAACACTGGTCTTCAAGGTAAATTACAAACCTGTTGCTACTTATGGAAGTATATAGAAAAGAGCACGTGACACACACACACACAGATATCAGGTGTGATAGCATAGACCTATAACCCCAGCACTCAAGAGGTTGAAAAAGTAGGATTGCAAGTTCAAGGCCAGCCTGAGGTAACCAAGTTCAAGGTCAGTCTGGGCTATATACATCCCTGCCTTAAAAAACTCAAAGATATCTGGGCCGTGGTGGCATTTGCCTTTAATCCCAGAACTCAGGAAGGCAAAAGCAGGCAGATCTCTGAATTTGAGGCTAGCCTGGTCTACAGAGTTCAAGGACAGTCAAGGTTACAGAGAAACCCTCTCTCAAAACAAAATCAAAACAAAACAAAACCCAACAAACCCTAAAGTTAAATATAAGAGTTGAGGATGTAGCTCAGTGGTAGAGTTCTTGCCTAGCATGCACCAGGCCCTGGATTCCACCCTCAGCATGGGGAGCTAGAGAGAAATAAACATGGCTGTGACTGCTATATCAGTTAGCCACACTAAAACCCAAGCAGATGCCAGGCCATGGCATGAAAGAAGACCAAAAAAGGACTAGCCCACTGCATGCCAGGAACCCCAAGGAGAGGAAGGTTAGACGTACCCTTCACGGAGGCCAAAGCTGTTGGGAGAGCCATTGTAGCTTGGGGATGGGGTGCTGTTCGCCTGGTAGGGGACATCAGGCCATGGAGAACACTATGGGAAGAAACACAACACAGGCAGTGTCACACAACAATGATCTTGGAATAACCTGAAAGGACAATCCACGGTCTTCGGGCCCTTCTGCAGAAGCAAGCATTCATGAGCTCTGATGCCTAAGACCCTGTTGTGTCAGCATAGAGTCTACAGCGACTAAGTGCTCAGGAGGAGCCATGGCCAATCAGACATACCGTTGCAGAAAAGACCTAGAACTCAGGAAGCCATCCTGGATCAGGCAAACCATGAAATATACCAATGCACCCCTTTGAGCTGCCTGACAGTCAACCCAAAGGAAAAGAAGCATCATGTAATACGAAAGCCCACAAACTGACTGGTCAATTATGCTTAAATATGCATCACACATAGGATAGATGACCTCTAAAGAAAGAGAAAATAGTAAAATGCAGGGCTAAAACCCATGCCATTGGGTGAGGAAACTGCAGGCAGGAAGGGCCGGGAACAGGCAGGAGGACTCCTGGAACTCTTCCAAGACTAGATCCTCCCAGACAACTTAATCAGTTACTCCATTTTAGTACCCATCTGGGCTCCAAAAGACAGAAACACGCATGATGTGAGCCTTCCTCTGCTGGACATTCCAATGCACAAGCAAAAATGAAGAGGCCCAGTTAGGGGTGTTGGAGAGAGAACATGACTTCCAGGGAAAGGGAGCACCCATGCCTGCCTTTCTTCCCTCCCTCTAAGGCAGTGACTCTGCTTGGAGAGGGCTGGTCTGAAGCATTCCTAAAGACTGACTACCCCCCACCAAATGCCAGGCTGGTAAATATTTAACCATTGTGAGTGTGGGCTGGAATTTGTTGATGCTAAATCCTACCAAGGAAGGAAATCTGATGAGCCGATAGAAGGGGTGCACTGGCATCTCCCAAGGTCATAGTCTGGATTCTTCATATCAGCCATGCTGATAGAGAGACCGTGCTGAGGGCCTGCCTGCACAGCCACAGCACCCTCTCTTCTTTCAGGGGAGTCAGATTGGAACAGAGAAGCTGGGGCTCAGCCAGGATCAGAAACCCAGCACTAGATGGGGGTTCTCCTGGCAGTGTCATCAGTCAGACATGGGCCAGGCATGGGATGAAACTACATGAAAAGCAGTCCTTGTGTTTCTCTGTGGCAGAGAGCAAGCAGAGGTTTTCCTGTACCGGGCTCCCTGCACACGATCACCCTTAGAAAACATAAAGTGCCACATTAGCTTTTTTTTACCCTGTCTTATGCAAATGCTCCTTCACGAGTGGCTTAGCTCATACTATACAGGCATACCCACAGCTGGGACCTGGCTACCCGTGTTGGATTTCTGTACCCAAGTCTCACTATTAACACAGCCCAACCTTGCATGACCACCCTGGGTCATTCATTCATATCTATATATCCATATATCCATATATCTACATATCCATCTCTCTCTCTCATACATATATCTGTTAGAGTAAATCCAATTAGTCAAAATCGCCAACATAATGAGGAATAGCTACCAAAAACAACAACAAACAACAAAAACCCAGGGCTGGGCAGTTGTGGCACAAGCCTTTAATCCCAGCACTTGGAAGGTAGAGGCAGCAGATCTCTGTGAGTTTGAGGACAGCCAGGGCTGCACAGAGAAACCCCATGTAGGTAGGTAGGTAGGAAGGAAGGAAGGAAGGAAGGAAGGAAGGAAGGAAGGAAGGAAGGAAGGGAGGAAGGGAGGAAGGGAGGAAGGGAGGTCAGAGGGAGGGAGGGAGAGAGAACAGGCCAACAAAAGGAAAGACACCCAGATGGCCAGTGACAGGAAGCAGGAGAGCTGCTAATAGCATTTGAGGAGTTTCCTGAACCTGCCTCTTTGGAGTCAGGCTTAACAGGAAGTGTATTTCTGTATCTGTCCAAAGAAGACCTACTCAGCGCTGGGAGTAGGGGCAAACTCAGTGGGTTCCTGGGTTCCAGATCTGACACAGAATCTTAAATTTACTTGTATTATTTGATTATATGTTTACGAGTTTATTTTATTATATGAGTATATACGGTGTGTGTTTGTGTGTGTGTGTGTTTTCACATGCGCGTTCTAATGTGCATGTGAAATGGCTTGTGTATGGAGGTCAGAGGATAACACTCAGAAGTAGTTCTTTCCTTCTACTTTGGAGCTGGGGATCAAACTCAGTTGCCAGGCTTATGCAGCAAGCACTTTTACCCGCCAAGCCGTCTCTTATTAAAAATCCATGCTAGTGGACGCTTTTAATCACAGCACTCAAGAAGCAGAGACAGGTGGATCTCTGTGAGTTGGACGCCAGCCTGGTCTGGTCTACAGGAAAAATTCCAGGACAGCCAGGGATACATAGAGGTCCCTATCTCAACAAAACAAACACAAAACAAAAGCCAGATCTTACAGTACTGGCCAGTGACCTTATGCAGAGTGAAGCCCTGTGCATAGTCCTGCTGTGTTCAGTCTACAAGAGGCCTCCATCAGAACACTGCACAGCTAAACAAGGAACTAGAAAGCTGTTGATGTGAGAAGACAGGAGTCATGTGCAAAATGAGCCACTAGATGTAAAAGACACAGCCAGTGCAAAAGAGCGAGCGTGCATTGTTGATATGCAGACACAGGCATGCCTAGAGAGAGAGTGGAGGAGAGCCAAGGCATGGATAGGTCAGTGGTTGCTCTGTTTTACATTTTGACTGAATGTATCACCTGTTCATTCACATTTTCAAAAGCACCAACATTCAAAGGCGGCAGGGAGCTCAAAGTGATGTCAGAATAACCCACCAGCAGCCTCACGGGATGTGTGCACTGGGCTCTCTCTCAACAATGCTCCCACCTACCTTCCCTGATGGCTGATCTCCCACTACTCTGTGCACCTTGCCCACGGCCTGCTGCAGGCCCACTCTCAGCTTCAGCCCTGGCTCGCTCACCTCGGTAAGGATGGTAGTTTCATAGGATGGCTGGTATTTCTCCTTCTCTTGAGCCGTCCTTTTTTCCATCTTTTCCCGGTCGGTCTTCTGTTTCCGATCAGCTCCCTTAGGCTGCAAGCATAGAACACAGGGTCCATTTAGGCCAGAAATAGGCCATTGGCTGGGAAAGAAGGCCAAGGCCTGCACTTCAACCCGGTGCCCGAAGAACAGGCAGGACTAGCGGCATGTTTTCTTTCCACCCCTGTGATCTTTGAGCAGGAAGTACTTAGGACGATTGCCACTAGTGGCCACTTGCTTCTGGAAGGAGCCATGGAGAACCAAAACAGGACATATCACAGTGCTGGGGTGACTGATGGAGACCACAGAAAGGTAGGAGAGTGGATTCTGACCCACACTGTGCCTTGTTCAACTCTGCTCAGGCCCAGCACACCCAGCCTCGGAACATGGCAGCCCCAAAGGCATCCGTCCATCCGTCTCTGCTGTGGCTAAATGATGGTGCAACAGGCTGCAGAATCTATTTCTAGTCACAGATAGTGCCAGTGAGTGCCAGCCTCAGAGCCACCATCATCTCTCTTCTTCACAAACTAGAGGCTCAGGGTTTGTTGGCAGGAGAGACCTGAGGGTACAGTCACTCCCTCACTCACTCCTGTGTCACCTTCATTGTGTCTCTCATGGCTCCCATCCTATCCTGCTTGGCAAGCACAGGTACAAGCCCCAGAGCCCTTGATGTGCAGATAGGAACACTTAGTTCAGGTCTAGTGGCCGGCCGGCCGCACAGGGCTTGCATCCCAGTGTGCGTCTTCCTCAAGAGATGCCTTTTGGTTCCCAGATCAAGGGCTTTTAGGGAAACCTCCCTTGGGGTGACCCAGCCCTAGGTAAAGATAAGCTTGTAGTAAGCCACACAGGGACACTAACAGCAGGCATGAAATTCTATGTGAGCACAAAGGACTTGTCAGGGGAGCAGGGCAGACAGCCACACCTAGCCCCCTGCACTAAAGACCTATGCTCACTGGAAGCCTCTCTTCCTTGCCTCAGAAGCCATAGGTGAGGTAAGTACAGCCAGCTCATGGGTTAGCATGAATGTGGAGTAAAGCCCTCCACCTCAAACCCTTCAAAGAGCTGGTCAGAACAGGATGGCTTTGTCTTTCAGAAATCCATCAAGAACCCAAATTTGATGCCCCTGAAACCATGTAAAAAGGCCAGGGTCTGGTGACAAACACTGGGAATTCCAGAGATGAGGAAGCCAACCAGTGAGACTACCAAAGACTGGCCCTCTTGACCTCATACCTAATCCTTTAGCCTAATGGGCTAGTTCTAGGAGCAGTGAGAGGACCTATCTCAAAAATAAGGCAAATGACTCATGAAGAACCTAAGATTGACCTCTGACCTCCACATGCTACACATGTGCACTCACCCCCCACACACACACAAATATAAAACCCCATACATACAGAGAGGGAAAAATAGTTTGTAGGTAACATGCCTGCCATAGACTCAAAATGGCAGGCCGCAAAGAGTGAAGGTAGACTTGCTTTCAGGGACATCAAGCCAGTTGGGGGGCAGCCTCAACTGCTCAGCCTCTAGGTCTGCGGTTATACCTGTGAATATTTAGTTCCTGTCAATCACTGCTTAGGAAGATCAACGACTCTTGCTGTCTCTCTAACACAGCCCTATCTGAAACTGATCTGTTTCCAACAGGTTCCAAATTCATCTAGGTGTGAAGAAGGGTATTAAGTCTGGTCACACAAAGTGACCCCTGATAGGAGGGGGCTCTCAAGTGGACAGAAACATGTTAAACCTGCTGGTTGTGGGCTAGCCTCATGCTGTAAGAATGGCACAGGCCTGTTCCACCTTCCTTTTCCCTAAGGGCATTAGGGATGGTAAGAAGCTGGCTCCCACCTTCAGGAAATAATCAATCCAGATGAGGAGTTAGGAACCAGTAATGAGAGACTGCAGGGTGACTCAGGGCAAGAGGAGGCTGGATAGACTTCTGAAGATGTTCCTTTCTTGAAGATGACATGTGACAGAACTCAGGATGTCCTTGAATGTTAGAGCCAATTCCCTATCACTGAGCCACAGTGCTTCTCAAGAGAAAGCTAGACTGGGGTGGGGAACATTTCTCAATAGCAGAGCTCCTGTAGAGTGCCTGCCTGCCATGCAAAAAAGAGGCCTGAGTTTGGAAACAACCTCCACTTAAAGAGCCAGGTGTGACAACACATGCCTTCCATACTGGTCCTGAGGAGGCAGAGACATGAGGATCCCTGGAGCTCAATGCTCAGTCAGTCTTACTGAATGGAAAGTTCCAGGTTCAGTGAGAAAACCTGGCAAGATTCCTCAGCACATACACACACACACACACACACACAGAGCCAACCAATGCAAAGAAAAATGGCATTGAGCGAGACTACCAAAGACTGGCCCTCTTGACCTCATGCATACTTCTCTTTTGTTCTTATTTTGTTGGCGACAGGCTTCCACTCTTACAAAAGCAGAGTCTTGTACTGACATGGGAGACTCCCCAACAATTTTGAGTAACAAGAGAAGGCTGGGCAGGGACACAAGCCAGAATCAAGAGAGAGGAGCTAATACGAGGCCACACACCCAGCTGGGTCTGTGATCTAAGCCAAGGGTCCTTTGACCAGGTTTGACCAGGGTGGCTGTGTTAAGTGCATCATACCTTGAACACCTTGATCTGGCAGCTGGCAGAGTGTAGATGCTCTGAATAGTCCCCACTCTCATTCTGCTTAAACGTGTCAATCTGCACCCGAAAAGGCACTCCCTTCTCACCTCCATGCTTCCTGGGGGTGAATTCCGTGCTGATACAGTGCACCTGCGAGGGGAATGTGGGGCCTGAAATTGGGTAGATGAGGGGACTCTGGATGCCCCTAATGTCTCCCTCTCCCCAAGGAGGTAACCAAGCCTGCTTCCCCTAACTCTCCACTTACCCCATCAGGCCAAGGCCTTCTTGTCCTTTAGCCACAGAACAGAGGACATACATATCATCCTGCCTCTGTCCCTTAACTCTGGAGCTCTGTCTGATCAGCTAAATCCTCACCTTTGTTCCAGGCCACTAGACACAGTAGCCACCACCACCCCATCCATAAACCTTCCCCTTCATCACACCATCACCCCTCCCCACCCAGAAACCATCCCCTTCCTAAATCCCAGACTTGTGGGGCAACTGAGCACAGCCCTGTTGTTCTCTGACATCCTGGTCACTGAACAAGTCTGGAGTCATGGTCAGAATGCCAAACTCATCTCCATATTTTTAAGTGCATATTATATAGGAGGTACCAGATACCTATGTATTGTTCTGATATTGTAATGTGATAAAATTCGGTATTACTGCAATACAAAAAAACCTAAATTTTGCAACAAGAATATTATTTGCTTTTAAAGATTGTATCAGTGTGTTCCTTGTGTGTGTGTGCATACATGAACATGTGTACCTAGAAGACAGATTTTGACATTTATGTCTTCTTCAGTTGTCCCCCTCACCACCACCGCCGCCTCAACTTTTGTTAATGTTGTTGCTTTGTAGTTATTGGTTTTGTTAGATTTTTTTGATTTGTTGTTGTTATTACTGTTGTTGTGATAGATAGCCCTGGGGGTCCTGAGACTCACCCTGCAGACTAGGCTGATCTTAAACTCAGAGATCCACCTGCCTCTTGAATGGTGAGATTAAAGGCATGGGATAAAAGCCCACCATGACTGACGAGACCCACTTAATTTTTTAAGTCAGGGTTTCTCACTGAACTCATAGATTTGGCTAGGCTCGCTGGTAGATAAGCCCCAGGAATCCTGTTGTCTCCACCCCTTTAGCACTGGGGTCAGGTGTATGCAGATGTGACCAACCAGTTTTTACAAGCTGAGGATGGAACTCAAATCCTCATGTATACACAGCAAGCATTTTACTGTCTCTAGTTTTTTGAGCCATTCTCTTGGACCGGGCATATGTCTTAACTGTTAATAGGCTAATATAATCCTAGCACTCAGGAAATTGAGGCAGATATGTTCAAGGTCAGCTTGAGGCTCCATAGAAAGACCCTGCCTGTCTCAAAGACAAACAAAAATGGGGAAGAAATTTTATAAAACAATAACATACAGCTAGTCAATGAAAAGGCCAGGCTGGTAAAGAACCATACCAGGCCTTGGCCATCTGAACTCCAGATGGTATATAATTCAAGGTAGGAGCCATACATGTGCAAAAAAAATGAACTCAACAACTAGATAGAGTGGGAGAATGTTCCTTTCCAATTATCTGGCAAATACTGGCTTTAAAAACTTTGTTATTGCTAGGCATGGTGTCACATGCCTTTTATCTGGCACCTGGGAGGCAGAGAAACCTTCTGTAAGGTTGAGGCCAGCCTGGCCTACATAGAACAATGGTTCTCAACCTTCCTAACACTGAGACCCTTTAGTTCTTCATGTTGTGGTGACCCCCAGCCATAAAATTATTTTTGTTGCTATTTCATAACTGTAATTTTGCTACTATTATGAATCATAATGTAAATATCTGATATGCAGGATATCTTGGCCTACAGGCTGAGAACCACTGAAACGCAGTGTTCCAGGATAGCCCAGGGCTACATAGAGACACTGCCTCCAAAAAACCTCAAAAACAACAACAAAAGTCTTCCCGTCTTCTGTCCTCCCTTAGCTACTTTCCCTCCAACTGGAGACCATCTTAGTTAGCTGGCAGGCCGCCCTCCAAAGCTCTCATGTTTGCTTACCTGAATGAATGCAGATGCTCTCTTCGATGGGTCCCACAAAAACTCCACAGCATTCAGTTGGGTTGGGCTGGCCCTGGGGTCCAAGATACCAACAGACAGTGGAATATCTGTGCACACACACACACACATACACAAAAGTAAAATGGTCAGCTTCTCCCAAATATTGAGGGGAAAGACCCAATATGCTTGGGTCATCACTGAAAGTTCTCATGTTTCCTTCTTTTCTTTCTTTCCTTTTCCTTCCTTCCTTCCTTCCTTCCTTCCTTCCTTCTTTCCATATATAGGTGTATGGGGGTATTCTTGTGTGTGTGTGTGTGTGTGTGTGTTTTAGGGACTGAATTCATACTTGCACTTACCAGCCAAGCTATCTCATCAGTCCTCTTTCTTTTGGAAAAAGAAACTATATATATATATATATTTATGTTTATATTTACATTTGCATTCATATTTATGAACCATCCTGGCCTCAACCTCAACGTCTTTCTGCCTGTGCATCTCCAGTACTGGGCTTGCATGTATGTGCCACCATGCTGGGCTTCCCTGTGAACATAAATCCAAGTGGCACTCACAAAGAAGTCCCATATGGCCCAAGTGTCCAGGGTTGGTGCTGGCTAAGGAGACTCACCAATGTCCAGGATACGGTCCCCAGGCCGGCTCCACCGCCAACCCTCCAACTGTTGGTACTCTGTGTACTGCAGCCGGCGGTCATGGAAAACGACACGGATGATGCTCTGTGGAAGGCAAATGTTGGAGACAGCTCTGTGTAGGGACTGCAGGGCCACAAGATGAGCATGTATCCCTGTCCCCAGCCAGGGAAAACCTTCTACCCCTCTCCAGTCCCTTTTCCTAGGGCTTCCTGTCTATCCTCAGAATCCCAAGAACACGGACAATGGTAAGAAGGTGGATGCCTTCCCTGGTCTCCAGTATTCCGAACAGCTTCATATACATATCTGATTACTATGCTGTTATGTGCAAGTAAGAAAGGCTCAATTGAGGGCAAAATTAGGCCACAGCTTCTATCTATCTAACCCAGAACATACTTCACCAATGTAAGCCACCCCACCCTGCTCCACTGCCTATCCATCTAATCTCCACTGGGACAGTGCACTCCAGAAACTGGGATGGGACTAGCTCAGGGATTCCTTCCCACCACCCCCAGCCCCAGGCATTCAGACCCCACAGGCCCCTCTAGCATGTGAGGAGCCAGCCCTGAGGCTCACTCACCTTCACATATTTCGTGTTCAGATCTTGGAAGTCCCCTAGCTTCCGATTCTCCAGCAGCCGGATTTCATAGGACTGACCTGAGGGAGGAAGGCAATACATTTTCCATTTCTTTCTGTAATTTTATTCTGAGAGTGTATCTCATGTAGTTAAGGTAGACCTTGAACCCCTGACCCTCCGGTTTATGCCTCCTAGCCACACTCAGTTTATTCATGGGCTCTGGGCTTCAGAACTCTGGTCTAAATGCTCGCACAGTAAGCATTTTACACAGAGTAAAAATGGTTTCTAAAAATTGGTTTAAAAAATTAACTTCTCAGGGCCAGAGAGATAGCTTAACAGTTAGGAGCATTGAGTAATCTTCAATAGGACCCCAGTTCAATTCCTAGCTCTTCCTGGCCTCTGAAGGCACCAGGCACACGTGTGATGTACAGGAAACCAGAACACATACACATAATTCTTAAAAATTAAAACAAGTATTTCTCTCAAACCAGATGGCCTCAGCCGTGAACAACACAGAAATGGCCAAGGTTAAAGCTCAGGACCTGCGCAGCAAGGAAGAGGAGCTGTTGAAATAACTGGATGATCTGAAGGTGGAATTGCCCCAGCTTCACGTCACCAAAGTGACAAGTGATGCTGTGTCTAAGCTCCCCAAGATGTGAGTCGTACACAAGTCCTCACTTCCATTAGCCAGACTCAAAAAGAAAACCTCAGGAAATTCTACAAGGGCAAGAAGCACAAGCCCCTGGACCTGCGACCCAAGAAGACTAGAGTCATGAGCCACCATCGGCTCACCAAACATGAGGAGAAACTGAAGACCAAGAAGCAGCAAGCAGTGGAAGTTGCAAGACAACCAGGGCTACCAGTGAGACCTTGCCCCAGAATAAATAAACAATCTGTTTCTCAGAGCTTTATTTTAACATGAACAGCTGCTATGAGATGCTTAGTATGGACCAACTTTCCCAATCTGGGGTCAGAGACAAAGAGGAGATATGGCTCTAAAGTCACATGTATATAAATGTGAGCCTAATCCCAAAACAAAGCGGTCACAGCGACTCCTGGATGGCTTTACACGCAGCTATCAGAGCTTCAGAGAATGGAGTTGCAGCCTAGAACCCCAGTATAGGGGAAGTTGGCAGTTTAAGGCAAGCATAGGTCATGTGGTGAGACTCTGTCTCAAAAAACAAAGCAAAGAGCTGGTGAAATGGTGTAGGGAGAGAAGAGACTGTCATCTAACCGTCAACCGCCCCCAAACACACACACACACACATACACACACAGAGTGTTGAACATATTAAACAAAAGAAGCAACCAGTTAGAGAAATACCTCCACCCTCCTTCTGCTGAAGGGGAATCCAGTCCTGGAAACCGGGAATGTTTGACTAGATAGTCTCAGACAATCCGCCCTGAGTCTAACGACTTGCACAGTGAGACACACAGAGATGACAGACAACAAAAGACAGGATGTCAGAGGTAAAGAAAAGATGTGGACACAAGCCAAAGACTGCCTGGAGACACCAGAAGGTTAGTGGCCGACAGCAGCACCTTCCATGGGTGCCCAAGAAACAGTCCAGCACTGTGACCCTTCTCTCCCAGCCTTCAGAGCTGGGAGAACGAGCTGCCGCAGAAACAAGCCTGAGTGAGGGCGCCGGAATGGGCAGAGCTAGAAAGAAATGGAACCATTTGGACCATGTGGCTGAGCAGCAATCACATGCAGAGCACTCTGCAAACCCTGGGGCCCTGAGAGTCAGTAGAAGAGTCCCAGCCAGCATGTGGACCAGAGATTACTGACCCAGCCCAGACCGGATATGGTGGTACAGAGTCATTCACCTTTCTCTATTCACCACTGTGTGCATGTAGGTGGGCGTGTCTGTTTATATGTGCAGAAGCTCTGTTGTATGGGTGTGTCCAGGAGTGCAGTATATACACATAAATTTGGCAGCCAGAGGACAACCAACAGCTGCCCTTCCTCAAGCACTAGCCAACTGACCTGGGGCTGCCAAGTTTACTAGACTGGCTGGCCAGAGAGCCCCAGTGATCTGTTTTTACCTCCCTCACCTAAGCTCCGTTGCTGGTCCCCTGAACCAAGAGTCTAGCACTCCTTAGGCCTGGACAAACTAAGGGCCTTCCACACCCTAACTGGTTCTTCCAGTATCCTTGCCTTTGCTGAAGAATATAGATGGTGTTGGCAGAGGTCCAAGGCCCAAGTGGTCATTATGTGAGTGTACAGGCACTCCAGGGGGCCAATTAGCACTGGCCCCAGGTTCTGCAGGCTGACCTCCACTCAGGCCAAGTAGAGGCAGCTCCTGCCAGATAAAGAATTGTTTCTAAGTCTGCCCCAAGAGACAGCCCTGACACCTCACACTTACTGCCTGGGTTGTGGGCCAGGATCACATGGTGAGCTTCTTCATCTGAATGGGAATCTAATCTATGGAACCTTCCTCTCAAACATACATGCCTAGGATGATCTCCAGCCACCCGGCCTCTCCCATGTCATCCTGTTCCTGTAGATCAGCTGCCCTGCCCATGTGTGCCTCAAGGCTCACACATACTAGGTCCAGATTGACCTCCCTAGCCCTCACAGAATCCGCAAATTTCTGAGATTAAATGAGTTTGTATCATGCCTGGTTTTCCACCATACTTTTTGAGATAAGAGTCTCTCAATGAAATTGGAGTTCACCAATCCAGCTAGACTGATAGGCCAGCAAACCCCAGGGACCTACCAGTCTTTACCTTCTCTGTACTGGGAATACCAGAGTCAGTTCTTTTTTCTTTTAGATTTAATTTAAAAATTTCAAATCTATGGGTGCATGTGCGCATGCCTGCAGAGGCCAATAGAGGTCTTAGGATCACTGGAACTGGAGCTATAGGCTGTTGTGTGGCTTTTATGGGTGCTGGATCCTCTGAAAGAGTATCAGTCAGCAAAAGAGGGACAGGATGAAGCATAATTAATAATTCCTTAATAGACTAGGAGATGGGAAGGCTAGGTCCACTCACTCTGACAATGGACAGGGCATCTGAAACAGGCTGGCACATGCAGGTGGCATGGGAGAGAACTCTGAAGAATAGATAGAGTGTCTGTGGTCAAGGGAAGGAAGGAGTGACCATGACAGAAACTCCAAGCAAAGTGCAGCAAGGCCCGGGGATTACCTCTGGAGAACATTAACGAGCAGCTTCACTCATGGGAACACAGTGGTGCTGGAGACTACTGGGATATTGATTTGCCAAGCAAGGTCTCTCAACTAGCCAACAGCAGAACTAGAAACCAGGAGCCCCACTGGATTAAAGTGGAGACTC
This sequence comes from Mus caroli, assembly GCF_978045245.1. Lineage (NCBI taxonomy): Eukaryota > Metazoa > Chordata > Mammalia > Rodentia > Muridae > Mus > Mus caroli. Next base: position 115,151,067 of record NW_028227256.1, on the reverse strand, counting down.
ACAGGTTCGTTCCCCAGACAAACTCAAGCACAAAAAGGGTGAAAGGGCCAGGCTGTTACGTGTGCTTCTTTTTCACCTTTTCTATCGGGAAGGCTTGTACTTAAGGCTATCACAAGAATCTTACAACATGTCTGTCAAATTAAGATCTTTTCAACTAAGCAATTATTTGATAATGGAGAGGGGGAAAATCATTACTGGAAATGAGAATTTTTATTTCAGAGTTATGAAACAAAAGTGTTCTTGGGGTTGCTTTGTTTCTGACCTGAGAATGACCTTGAGAATGAATGATCCTCCTGCTCCAGCTCCAGGGCATTTGATTTCAGGTCACAGACACACCACCACCCTCAGTTTAAGGGGTTATGGGATACTGAGGTCAAACCCCAGGCTTTGTTCACGGTAGGTGAACACTCTGCCAACCAACTTGGTAGCCACTCTCAGTCTCAGCCAATCAAGTCACTTTTTAAACCTGAACCAATATTTTAAAGCATGCATCACATCTTCACACCATAAATCATAATCATATACCATAAAAAGACAGTGGGGAACCATTGTCTTTGTGGGGTCTCCCACCCAGGTTTGTCTCTTGCAACTCTGACACTCTGAGACTTGGAGGGGTGACAGAGTGCCTAGCAAGGAATTTGGTGCAGTCTGGGAGGTCCGAGGATCCCAGCCTGGCAGGAGGAAGTAGATAAGCAATGGCAGTCAGGTGACACCAGAAAACAGCCTCAAGGAAATTCCCTGGGAAGACTCGCCGCCGGCCCAGCCCTCTACTTCAGATTGTTAAAGGCCTGCCTGCCAAAGGATAGCCGGGAAAGAGCCCCAGGTTACTTTGTGATGTAAACTAGCCCTAGGCTGGTGGCTCCCAGCCCAGCCCAGGGAGCCAAGGTGACCTGGGAGTGGCTAGAACAGAGTCAGGACTCACACCACCCTCTCAAACAAGGGTGGCTGAGCCCTGCTGAGCCCTTCCTTCTTCAATCCCAGGGCTCTATATACTGTCCCGCCAAGGAGACAGTACTTAGAGGGGACTCTCTGGAAGAATTTAAGTTCAGCCTGATTCCACACCTCCATCCAATGGGATGGCTGGAAACATGCCCGCCCAAAGGGACCTGAACCACCAGAATGAGCAAAGAAATGTCTAGGTTCTATTGGCTTTGCCTGCTACTTTATCTTACAGTGGCAGAAGGGGTAGTGAAACACACACACACACACACCTCATTTTTCTTCTTTTCCTTAAAGTAACCCACACTATTGGTTGTGGCAGTATCAAAGTTCCCGTGAAGGCTCAGGTAGAAACTACAATCAGTAACAAGTCCCAGTGGCAAGGACCCTGCCATTAGAATATGGAAGCAACTCAGTACCAGGCAGGCAGGAAAGAGCACAGCTGAGTTTCAACAAAACATTTTACTGGCTCCTGGTGGCAGCCAGAGGGTAACCTGTGGGACAGGGTTCTCTCCCTATACCATGTATGTTCTGGGATTGAACTCAGGCATGATGACAAGCATGTAAGGGGAGGTTCTGTTGCTAAGGTCTAGTTCTCCAATTGGTTCTTGTCTTGTCAATAAAGAAGGGGGTGGAGGAGCCGGGCGTGGTGGTGACGCCTTTAATCCCAGCACTGGGGAGGCAGAGGCAGGTGGATTTCTGAGTTCGAGGCCAGCCTGGTCTACAAAGTGAGTGCCAGGACAGCCAGGGCTATACAAGAGAAACCCTGTCTCGAAAAACAAAAAAAAAAAAAAAAAAGGGGGGGGGGGTGGGGTGGGCAATTGCTAGAGCAATTGCTGGACACAAAGTACAGTTGGAACTTCCAGGTCCCCAGAGAAAAAGGAGAGGCAGGGAAAGGGGTTGTGGGCTTTTCTGACATGCTTTGAATGAGAAGAAAGCAGTAGTCGTGTAAGGTCTCAGGGCAGCTAGGGCCTGTGGCCTCCACTATGGGCAGGAGCCGATGTTGGCGGGGGACTAGCTGATGTAACCCACTAAGAGGGAGAAATGGAGATAATAAATTGATACTGGCATGAATTTTCAGGCAGGAGGTATCTGTGCCCAGCAATTGTGCCTTTAGAGGCAAATTCTAAAGGTAACAGAGCAGTGTGTGTGTGTGTGTGTGTGTGTGTGTGTTTTATCCATGGATGCAAGGGTCTCAGGAGTGGGCTGGTAAGAGAAGCCAGGTCAGTGCTAGCAGCTGGATCCCAGAGCTAAGCCAGGAGAAACAAAAAGGAGCCAAGAGGGGCTGGTAACAGGGTCGCAGCTCTGGGGCAAAGGCTGTAGTGTGTTTTTAAAACTGCACACAACACAAGCGCCTAAATCTTTTGAGCTACCCTGCTGGCCCAAAATATGAATTTTCATAATCTTTGATATTTTGCCAGTATCCCTGAAAGTCCTTCCTACATCAATAGTAAAGCCACAGGTCCCAGGAAAAGCACCTACCTGTTCCCCGGAAGAGCTTCCCCAAGTTTCTTGCTCATAGTCGATTCTACCATAGCCCCCTAAGGAGCTGGCAAACTGAGAAGAGCATGAATCTTCCTTATCCCCCGGAAATGATTTAAAAATGGTGAGTAAAAATAAGAGTCTGACTCACATCAGCTTAGCAGTAAGTGAACAAACGCAGCAGACTGTTAATTTCCCACACGACACAGGTAGGAGGAACAGCCATTATCTTACTGTGCATGCATCCTCTCTGACATTTTGACACCCCTCAGTGTGACGGTGAATACTGAATGTCAACTTGACAGATCTAGAACCACCTAGGAGACAGAGTCTGGGACACCAGAGAGTACCTTCTAGGTTAGTCTAACTGAGGTGGGAAGACCCATCCTAATGTGGGTGTCACTGTCCATGGTCTGGGGTCTAAGAGTGAATGAAAAGGAGGAAGTGAGCTAGCTGAGCACCAGCATCATAGAGGATGTCCAGCTGCTTCACAGTTCTGCTGCATGCCTTCCCTGCCGTGGTGAACTGTACCTACAAACTGTGACCAAAACAACCCATTCTTTCCAGACATTGCTTTTGAGTATTTTGTCACAGTAACAAGACAAGTAGCTAATGGTCTTGATACCCCACCTCCAGGGTGCTAGCTCATAGGGTGAACAATGGTGCTTTAGAATATTTGTGCAAGGGGTTGGGCAAATGGCTCAGAGGGTAAAGTGCTTGTCCACATAAAAGTCACGTGAACTTGTGAGAGGTGGAGACCATGGAGTAAGCTAAGCTGGCTAGCCAAAAAAGCCAAACCTCAAACTCACGGTTCAGAGAGAGATCCTACTTCAATATTTAGGGAGCAGCATGGTGGAGGAAGGTGCTGACATCTTGGACATCCATACACACACACACACACACACACACACACACACACACACACAGGCAAGCAAGCACATGAACATACATAAAAGAAAAAGACAGCAGCACTGATAGTTAAACCCTGGAAACATACTGAAAAACTCTACCACTGCGTTCCTAGGAAATTGTAACACAGATGAGGAGAACAAGGTATACGCTGTTACTTAGGGGTCCAAGTTAGCATCGTGTGGGCACAGGAGAGACAAACCTAAACAGAGTCACAGTATACAGCCACCTTGCCTGCACCCTTCAGTATCATGGTAGACAGGGGGAGGTCAGAACAGGTGCAGCTGACCAGCTGATGGGGGAGACTGAGCCTCATCCTCCAAGGAGCTTCAATCAGGCCAGCACCCTGCTACAAAGGACGCTGCCAAGGGCTGCAGGCATGGCACTGTGAGAGAACACTTGCTTTGCCTGCTCAGGACCCTAGGTTTGATTCCTGCTGTGGGGGATGGGAGGTAGGCAGACTGGCAATGGCTGCAGAATCGCACTATGCAGTTGTGGTGTCCTGGAACTCCCTACATACACCACAAAGGCCTCTAGCTCACAAAGATCCACCTGTCTCTGTCTACTGAGTGCTGCAGTTAAAGGTGTGCATGCAATACCATGCCAGGGCCTTAACAGCACTGTTGAGGTATATGACAAGTGCTGCTATTTTATCTGTGCCAAATTTTCTCAGTTTGGGTATATAAAATAATGTGCTTGAAGACACCAAGATGGCTTCGCTGGTAAAGATGCCTGCCACTAAGCCTGAACACCTAAGTTCAATCTTGGGACCCATATGGTAGAAGGCTAGAACCAACTCCCACAGGTTGTCTGTCTGTCTGTTGTATGAACGTGCGCGCGCGCGCGCACGCACGCGCGCACACACACACACACACACACACACACACACACACGGCCAATCAGCCAGGTAGGCATTTGAGGAAGGGGAACCAATTAAGAGTCACAAAACCACATCAAGCAGACAGGAGGTTCTAGCCCAAGGAACTAAGAATCCATGGTGCAGGAGCTGGAGATGTAGATGTTGGTAGAGCACTCGCCTATTATGTAGTATGTATGAGGCCCTGGGTTTGCTATCTAGCACTACAAAAACAGAGCATAGTGGTGCACACTTGTAATTCCAGAACTCAGGAGAGGTAAGATAATCCGAAGTTTAATATCATCTTAGGGGCTGGAGAGATGGCTCAGAGGTTAAGAGCACTGTCTGCTCTTCCAGAGGTCCTGAGTTTAATTCCCAGCACCCATATAGTGGCTCTCAACCATCTGTAATGGGATCTGGTGTCCTCTTCTGGCCTGCAGGCATACATGTCCATTATGTACACAGATGTACAGGCAGAACACTGTGTACATAATAAATAAATCTTTTCTTTAAAAAAAAAAAAAAAGATCATCTTAGACTATATAGCACTGAGTCAGCCTGGGTTCCATGAAACCCTGTCTTGAAAAAAAAAAAAAAAATCAAAGACTCCACAGTGCAATGTAACTATGCCACTTCAAGATGAGGAAAGGGGCTCCAGGGGGATGTTAATATGCCCCAGATCAGTAGCAAAGGCTCGGCCGTCTGCCGCCTAGACCTAAACAAGAAAGGAAAAGGGCCAGGACAGCCAGGGCTAAACAGAGAAACCCTGTCTCGAAAAACCAAAAAAAGAAAAGAAAGGAAAGGAAAGGAAAGGAAAGGAAAGGAAAGGAAAGGAAAGGAAAGGAAAGGAAAGGAAAGGAAAGGAAAGGAAAAAGGAAAAGGGAGCTAGGGTCAGGGCACCCTGAGTCTAGACCCTCCAAGGTCTGGTCTGTATGACCAAGCAATTTCTTTGTTTGGTGGTTTGCTTTTTTGCTGTGATAGAACCATGCATGTTAGGTAAGCACTCTGCCGCTGGGCTGCACAAGTTGTTGTTCAACTTGTGTCATGGGCAAGTTGTGAAGTTATAAGAGTTAGTTGTGTGCTGCATATGCATATGTGTATAGGTTACTGGGAAGGTCAGTGTGAGGGAGGGAGGAAGGCAGGGAAGGGGGGGCCGGGGGGAGAGAGAGAGAGAGAAAATGCTGCATGCATATGTATGTTTGTGTACTGGGGTTCCTGGGCATTACACAGAGGCCACAAAGAACACTGAATGTCCTGTCCTGTCATTCTGTCTTATTCCCTTGAGACAGGGAATAAGGAGCTAGGCTGGCAGCCAGCAAACCCAATTATCCTCATGTCTCTGCCAGCCACAGCACTGGGGTTGTTGGTACAGGTGTAGTCATGCCCATTGTTTTGTGTGCTAGAGACCTGAACTCTGGACCTCATGCTGGCCCAGTATGGCCATCTCCCCAGCTTCCAGAGACAAGTTTTCAACTTGCCTGTGTCTCTTTCTCAATACCTACAAAATGCTGTCTGGAGTGCCTCTTGTGAGCACTCTTCATGACCACATCCTAACAGCAAGGTAAGGACAGCACTTTCTTGACCCGCCCCACCCCTTTGCTGGCCACTCTAAACTATACAAATAAACTCTCCTGCAGCCACACCACCCAATACCCCAAGTAACCCAGTACTTAAGGTCACTTAGCCAGGAGGCAATATAGCAGAAACCCATCCCTGGGACTTGGACTCAAGATCCCCTGTACATATGCATGCAGCACATTCTCTCTCAGGCAGTCCAGTCTTCCAGAAGGCAGCGCCTGTGTCCACAGTGCTGCCCAGAGCAGCCTATCCCAGCTGATCTCCAATGGGCAGAGGCCACCAGGTGCCTTTGCAAGAAGGGCAGACAAGCCAGAGTAGTTCTGCCCAGTGGGCAGAACCCAGAGCACGGCCTTCTGCCCAGATCACTGTGTTCCCAAGAACAGGAGGCAATTGCCAGGGCCAGCCAAGATTTACAGGTTGTTTACTTTCCAACAGTTGCTGGTTTAGGTAATGAATGCCACGTAAAATATAATAAGAGGCCATCCTCACCCCAGAGAAAGGAGGGCAGCGTGCCAAAAGCACTAGAAGAATGGCAGAGGAGGAAAGCACGGTGCAGTGGCCATGCAGCCCAGCACGGGCAATTTGTCTCGTCACCTCAACTTATGGTACTATTCAAGTACCCATGACTGTGACAGAGTGCACTCAGTCAGGGAGACAGCACACCACAGGGACAAAGCCTTTCTGTCCAGGGGCCTGAGCCTTTTCCCTGAAGGTCATGACCTATGTCTAAGAAGGCCTTAACCTCCTTTCTGCTATGAATGTCATGAATGAGGTTATCAAGCCTGGTATACTATAGTCAGAATAGGCAAGACAGTTATCTGTGGGTACTCCTGAAGAAGAAAACCATGGCCTGGGCACTTAGAAGGGGCTGCTGCCAGGACTGCCTCAGGGCAGCAGAAGAACAGGAAACACCTTGTGGTGCAAACAGTGAGGAAATGCTCAAGGCACAAAGTGACAGGGGAGCCAGGCAGAGGCACTCCCTTACAGCATCAGCAAGACAACACGAGCAAAGGAATGGGTACCAAAGAATTCAGTGTTAACCTGTAAATGCCAGGGCAGGAAGATCAGGAAAATAATGGGAAAGTAAATTCTTTCTTTTAAGATTCTTTAAATGTGTGTATTTATGGGGCAAAGGAATGCATACACATGTGAGCTACAGGACAACTACAGGGAGTCTGCTCTCTCCTCTAACTATGTGGGTCCCAGGGACTGAATTCAGGTCAGACTTGAAGGCAAGCATCTTCACCAGTTGAGCCATTTCACCAACACAGAAAATCTTTACCTCTTGATGATGATGATGATGATGATGTGTGGAGGCCAGAGGTCAATGTCAGGGCTCCTCCTCTATCCCTCTCCACATTATTTTTTGAGGCAGAGTCTCTCACTGACCCTGGAACTCACTGATTCAGTGATCCTGGCTAGCCAGTGAGCTGGAGGGATTCACTTGTCTTTATCTTCCCAACACTGGGGTTGAAAGCATGCACTACCACACCTGGATTTTTTTTTTTTTTATTCCTGTGGGTGTTGGGGACCACCAAACTTGAGTCCTCGGGCTTGCTTGACAAGCTTTTCACTGCCTGAGCTATTTTATCTCCCCAGCTAGAGAAAACTTACAGATACATTTCTAATACATGTGTAGGAAAAGGAAAACAAATAGGAAGTCACTATTAGGCAATTACAGAAAGGGGGTCAAGCTATCAGCACAGCCTAAGTGACCCCTCTGCTAAAAGACTTCATTAGCTGCACAGGGACACTTGTAAATCCACCACAGAAGCCCGACAGAGACACACAATGACCATTGGCGGTCTTAATTCAGTCTTTAGGCTAACATCACTAGCACTAAGAAACTCATCATGAGCCGGGCGTGGTGGCGCATGCCTTTAATCCCAGCACTCGGGAGGCAGAGGCAGGCGGATTTCTGAGTTCGAGGCCAGCCTGGTCTACAAAGTGAGTGCCAGGACAGCCAGGGCTATACAGAGAAACCCTGTCTCGAAAAACCTAAAAAAAAAAAAAAAAAAAGAAACTCATCATGATTCCCAGTGGGACACCCTGCCAAGGAGCCTTTTACTTCAGCAGCACTCAGACCAAGAGATGCAGAATCTGCATGTCAAATACAAAACTTCTGAGAGGGGCTCAGGAGCCAGCTCAGAGAGTGAAGTACCTGGTGTGCAAGTACAAAGGCCAGAGTTCCATGCCTAGAACCAGCGCTTTTTGTTGTTGTTGTTGTTAAAAATAAACAAATAAATAAAGCCATGCTGGCCAGGCCTGGTAGTTAGTACACCTTTAAAGCCAGCAGTAAGGACCTAGAGGCAGGCAGCCCTCTGTGAGTTCCAAGAGCCAGGACTACATGAAGGGACTAGAAATCCATAACAAAATGAGACATGGAGTCCCTGGTGCTTGCTGCCTAGCCAGCCTAGCTGAACGTGTGAGTTCTAGGCCAGTTTTAGACCCTAAGTCAGAAGGCAAATGGAAGGTGCTTGGGAAAGGACATCACAGGTATTCTCTGGCCTACACATACAGATACACACATACAAATATACATAGAACGGGCTAGAGAGATGGCTCATCAGTTAAGAGTACTGACTGCTCTTCCAGAGGTCCTGAGTTCAATTCCCAGCAACCACATGGTGGCTCACAACCATCCATAATGAAACCTGATGCCCTCTTCTGGTATGTTTGAAGACAGCTACAGTGTACTTATATATATTAAATAAATAAATCTTTAAAAAAATAAACTCCACAAATATACTTAGAAGACCTTAGAGGATGCTGCGGGATCAGAGGTAGATGTGCATAATAATATGCTCAAAGCACTAGGTGGAATCCCTAACAGTATCATTCCCCACAAGAAGTACATCAGAGGGAGGAGGGAGGTTGTAAGGTTGGACACTGGGTACCAAAACAAGTTGGAAAGGAAGAGCAGGTTCCAGTGTTCCACAGCACTGCAGGATAACTGTGGTTTAGAGCTTCTTATTGGATGCGCACAATCCAGCAATCAGGAGGCTGAGGCAGGATTCGCAAAGGTTTGAGGCCAGCCTAGGCTACATAGAGAGATCCTATCCCAAGAAAATAAAATGACAAAAGAATAAGGAGGGAGTTCAAAGGTTCCCAACACAACAGACACACACACACACCACCACCACCAAAAACAACAATAACACTGATTAATATTCAGAGATGGATATGTTTATCACCTGATGTGATCATTATGACCTACATACACACAACACCACAAACATATACTATTTTAAAAATTAAAGACTGCAATTGGGCATGATGGTGCATGTCTTTAATCCCAGCACTCAGGAGGCAGAGGTGATGGGGTGGAAGGAAGGGTCTCTGAAACCCACACCGTGGAGGAACAGGCTCGATGCCCAGTGTCCTCTGACCTCCACATGAACAAATGCCATGGCATGTGCATACATGTAAATAGACATAATCATATAAATGTCATCTTAAAATATTTTTTAAGGGCTGGAGAGATGGCTCAGCAGTTAAGAGCACTGACTGCTCTTTCAGAGGTCCTGAGTTCAAATCCCAGCAACCACATGGTGGCTCACAACCATCAGTAATGAGATCTGATGCTCTCTTCTGGCGTGTCTGAAGACGGCTACAGTGTACTTACATGTAATAAATAAATAAATAAATCTTTTTTAAAAAATATTTTAAGGTATTTAGCATCCAAGGAACATTGATACCTAAGATTGTCCTTTGGCCTCCACAGACACACACACATGTGACAGAGCAGTTATTTACTATGAACAAGACCCCCAGTTCTCCTACCCACACACCCACACATACAGAGCCAGAACAACAGTTCACCAACTAAAGAAGGACTAAACAGGATATGGACACATTACCCACGTATAGAAGGTGGTTCTGTGATTTCAAGGAGTTGAGGTCATTTATTATATGAAGGTAAGCTAAGCTGCGGAGACACTGTGCTGAGTTAAAGAAGACAGTCTCAAATGGCCAACATTTCCAGGACATCATTAATAGGCAAACTGTATGTGTCCATGTCCATGTGTGTGCATCGCATCTTTCTCTTCTTGTCCCTCCCTCCCTCCCTCTTAGTCAGAGATCTTTCACTGAACCTGGAACTCACTTGCTAGCAAGCCCCTAGGGACCCTCCTACCTCTACTTTCAGTGTTGGAATTAAAGGTATACTACCACATCCGGCTCCTGCTCCTCCACAAGGGTTCTAAGGATTGAGTTCAGATCCTCATGCTGTTCTTACAGAGAACTGAATTCAGTTTCACCCATGAGGCAGCTCACAGCCAAGCTGTAACTCTAGTTGCAGTGGATTTGATGTCTTCTTCTGATCTCCACCTGTCCAAGGCACATGCAATGGTATACATACTTGCATATATACATACATACATACATACATACATACATACATGCAGGGTGTGATGGTTTTATATGAGAATGGCCTCATAGGCTCACATATTTGAATGCTTAGTCCCCAGTTAGTGGAACTTTTGGAAGGATTGGGAAGTGTAGCCTTGTTGGAGGAGGTGTGTCACTGGAGATGGGCTTTGAAGTTTTAAAAGCCTAGTCTGTCTCTGTCTGTCTGTCTGTCTGTCTGTCTGTCTCTCTCTCTGCCTGTGAATCTTTTATAAGAGTTGTCTTGGTCATAGTATGTCTTCAGAGCAATAGAACCATGACTAAGACATGGGGAAAGCATTCCTAAGCATGCTTATGAATAAAAATAAATCTTAAAAAAAAGACAAACAAAAGCCAGGTAGTGGCATATGCCTCTAATCTCCAGAAGCTCATCAGAGTGCAAGTGGCCTGCATGCTGTAACCCCAGCACTTGGGAAGATCAGTAGTTCAAGGCCATTCCTCAGCTATATGAGACCCCGGAGGACGGGAGAGAGGGCCTGGAGGAAGGGAAGGAAGGAAAGGAGGGCTACCACTGCATGTTCTGGGGCAATTCATACAACCTGTCTAAGCCTCGGTTTACCCACCTATGAAAGGCTGAGGAACAAAGGCGAGCCCAAGCTCCTGTAATCTGAATACATTTACAATCACCAGTAATCTGCAGGTTCTGATCAGTTGTCCTGGTGGCAGACACCCAGAGGCCTCTGCATTTCTGTAGGGATGCTGATGCAGACATGTTGAAAGTGAGGTAGTATACATGTCACCTGTGCTTGGGATGGGGATGGGGGTTCTAATTTCTGCCCTCTGGATTCCTAGATCGCCTGGCCTCTCCCTTCCATTCTGGAGCTACAGGGTCCATGGTAATGTGCTTGGGAATGGTAGAGGTCAAGAACATCCAAGGTTCTCTCAGGCATAGAGAGCACTGAGCACTGAGCAGCCTTCAGCTAGCAAGGCAGAGTCCTCTTCAAGGGAGAGAGCAGTCCCAGCTTCTCTGCTCCATTCTAGCCTGCACAGTGAAAACAGATGCCCTAGCCTTCTGATCTGAGGCTCACACACAAAGGGAAGTACACTCTCCTGGAGCCCAGAGGAGTCAGGGCTGTATGCACAGAGATGGCTAAGACCCCACTATGTATGCTGAGAAGTGTTATTCCCCTCTCCAGGCCTCAGTTTTCTCATCAATTAGATGGAGTTGGAAGCAGGAGCCTTCAGGTTATCCCAAGGTCTTTCTTATGCTAGGATATGTAGAGGGGCTGGGACTGGACAGATAACTCAGTAGTTAAGAGCACTTGCTACTCTTCCAGAAGTTCCCAGTACCTACGTCCCGTGGCTCACTACCACCTGTAACTCCACCTCCAGGGCATGTGACTCCCTCTTTCATGGCCTCCATGGGCACTTACACTTGTATGTACCCACCTACACAGATACACAAATACATCTTTAAAACTTAAAAGCATGCCGGGCGTTGGTGGCGCACGCCTTTAATCCCAGCACTCGGGAGGCAGAGGCAGGTGGATTTCTGAGTTCGAGGCCAGCCTGGTCTACAGAGTGAGTGCCAGGAGAGCCAGGGCTACACAGAGAAACCCTGTCTCAAAACAAACAAAAAAACCCAAAAACTTAAAAGCATGTGGAGGGGCCTGGGGATGAAGCTCAGTGTGTTCTGTGCTTAGCATGCTCATTGCACTAGGTTTGCTCTCCAGCACCTAGCTGGGCAATGTGGCGCACACCTTTAATGCCAGCACTCTGAAGGCAGAGGCAGGCAGATCTGAGAGTCTGAGGCCAGCCTGGTCTACAGAGTGAGTTCCAGACCAGCCAAGGCTACATATTAGGACTCTGCCACAAAAAGAAAAGCAAACAGACACATACACATATGCCCATGCTAGTGTGACCAAGACAAGAGAAGAAGACAAGAGACTGTGGGACATTATTTCTAGAGTGGGCATGTCTCCCTGCTCAGTAAACGCCTTTCAGAATAAAGAGAGAGAAAGCATTTTTTGTTTGTTTTTAGGTAATGTGCACCAAGGTCACTTGTCTTCTGTAGTTTATATATCCAAACATGAGGCTAAAAATTAAACTGAAAAAGAAAACTTAGCTGTGGAAGAAAGAGAGCAGAGAGGTTAATCCCACCCCTTTCTTTAAATTCAGTCACTTAGAAACCTGGAAGAAGGAAAAATGTAACCAGACATTCGTGGACCACTTAATTCTCCAGGCAACAGCCCCAATGGGAGGCTGTCCTGGTGAGAACAGCCAGGAACCCAGAGATTCAAGGACTGCCCTGGACCAGAGGCTGGAAAACATCTGAACTACCGGGAGACAGGACCTGCACAGCCCTGCGCAGACCATGCTCTAATCTCCCTCCCTGAAGTGTTTCTCTCTTCTTTCCCTGAAGGTATTTCCCCCACAGTTCCTCAAAGACTATAGAAAGTGCAGGGCCTAGATCTACTAAAAACAAAAACCTAGTTTGCCAATGTCTTCTTCCCTTCCTGCAGGACCCTCTATAGCCCCATCATTCTCCAGACCCCTGTCTGATCAGGTGAGGAGAATAGAGAATTAAGACACCTGTCAGGCTGTCACCTGAAAAAATGAGGACAATGTATTTTAAGGTTTACCTAGGAAAGACTATCAGGGCAGGAATAAGACTCAGGGTTAGCTCAGGCTCTGAGCCTGATCCTCAGTCAGGTATAGGGAAGAGGGATTAGAAAGCGCTTTTCTGATGGACCTAGAGGGCATGTGCTTACCACAGTGATTGATTATAAATGCTCTTAGGGACTGGGGATATGGTGGAGTGCTTGCTTGCTATGTGCCCAAAACTAGGGATAGACCACCAGCCCAGCACTATATAAACCCGTTCAGGCAATCCAAGCTCTTTGGAGAATCAGAAGTGTACAATCATTCCCAGCTACACAAAGAGTCTGAGGCCAGCGTGGGGTTTGTAAGAATGTCTCCAAAAGGAAAGAAAAAGAAAGAAAAGAAAGGAAAAGAAAAGAAAAGAAAAGAAAAGAAAAAAGGAAGGAAGGAAGGAAGGAAGAAAGAAAGAAAGAAAGAAAGAAAGAAAGAAAGAAAGAAAGAAAGAAAGAAAGAAAGAAAGAACAAAAACTAATTCTAAAGTGCTGAAGTCTCACATCAGTCAGGCACACACACACACGCACGCACACACGCGTGCACACACACACAACTAGTGTACCCTATCTTGTTTAATCTTAGAAGCACTCAAATAAATAAATAGCTATAATAAAGAAAAGTTAAGCTGTGTGTGTGGAGACCAGCAAAGCTTGCTTTCTCCTAGGCGAGCACTCAGGAAAGCTTCCCATTTCCAAGGCAGAAAGAAGCGCCTGGGCTTCTCTCTACCTCCTCCCTTCCCTTAGGCTCCAATGTCAGGAAAGCTGGGTCCACCAGGACCTTTGACCCCAGCGGGGAACTTGCAAGCCTTCATTCTGGTCTACAGCTGTTTTCTTTTTTTTTTTTCTTTTTGAGACAGGGTTTCTCTGGATAAACCTGGCTGTCCTGGAACTCACAATGTAGACCAGGCTGGCCTCGAACTCAGAAATCCGCCTGCCTCTGCCTCCCGAGTGCTGGGATTAAAGGCGTGCGCCACCACGCCCGGCTACAGCTGTTTTCTTTAGAAGACTTTTCTCAGAAGATATATTGGCTTTTCAAACCATTTTTCCCACTTCTAAAACCAGCCACCAGGTTTGGTGACCAGGACAGCCCTGTGTGGCATGACATACCTGTGACACTTTTTACCTGAGTCTTCCTGCTGCTGAGACACTCTTTGGACACTGCCCAGGAAATGGTGGTCCAGGGGTTCAGTAAGAGAATTTGATTTATAGATAAGGATCAACATAATAAATATAAATAACTTAAGATAAAAATCTTTCAATAAGTTAAAAGGGAGCCGGGCATGGTGGCGCACGCCTTTAATCCCAGCACTCGGGAGGCAGAGGCAGGCGGATTTCTGAGTTCGAGGCCAGCCTGGTCTACAAAGTGAGCTCCAGGACAGCCAGAGCTATAAAGAGAAACCCTGTCTCGAAAAACCAAAAAAAAAAAAAAAAAAAAGTTAAAAGGGTCTTGAATGGGATGTTGTTAATTTTTAAAACTGTGATCTTAATATATAGCCCAGGCTAGCCTCCAACTCATAATCCTTCTGCCTTGGCTCAGTGCTGAGATCACAGATGCAAAAATTAGATCAAAATCTATAATATGACTTGAAGGATATTAATTCTGCAGCCATACCACCCTGAAGGCACCCAATATTATCTGATCTCAAAAGTTAATAAAGGTAGATCCTGGTTAGTGGTTGGGTAGAGGTAGGCTGAGAAGACACCTGGTAGAGTATCATTAATAAAGGTGAAGGAAAAAAGATATAACATTTTCCAAGTAATTACTGCTCACATGCCATAAGGCACCCAACATAATGCTTAAAGTGCAAGGTCAAAAGGAAAAACAAAGGCACAGGCAGGGAAGACGTAGCCTGACGAGCTGACCTGACCCTGGGATCCCAGAACCCATAGAGTTGAAGGACAGAACTCTCCCAAGTTCTCCTCCAATCTCTTACATATGCATTGCTTGTACACATTCACACAAATAAATAAATGTAATAATAAAATGTAATCATGGGTCTGAGAGTGTAGGCCCAGTGGTAGCATGTATGGCTAGCATGCTCAGGGCTCTCAGACTTTACATGCTATACGCCATGAATATATAAATACCATGAAATATAGCTAAAATGTGTGACAGAGGAAAGATAGTACAATATATGGCCACTAGATGGTTCATAAATCATGTCGCTTCCAGTGGGTGGGACAAATATCTCAAAGAGAAATATACAGCAGACATAGTAATAAAATTACAAAGACATTCTAAAAGACCAAGCGACATTTTTGGTATTTCATCACGTTAGTCATCATTATGGAGCACAGACGGTTTAACCAAGTTAATGGTCACCTATAATCCTGCACTCTGGAAGGCTGACACAGGAGGTTCACAAGTTTGAGGCCACACTAGGCTCCATAAAGCTTGGGACCACACCTTAAAAAAAACAAAAAGAAAAAACAAATCAAGTTTTGAGGACTGAAGACAAAGCAGCTTAGAGGTAAAGAACACACACACTCTTGCAGAGGCCCCACATTCAGTTCCCAGCACCCACGCATGTCAGGCAGCTCTCAGCCACCAACGACACCATCACCTCCTGGATACCAGATGCATCCGACCTCCATGGGTACTGTACTTGCTCTTACAACCTGACTCCACACATCATAAAAAAGTAGATTAAAAGTGGTTAAAAGTGATTTTTTTTTTAAAAAAAAAATCTTTTCAAAAAAGCAAATTCCAGCGTTGAGAAGATGTCTCAGTGAGTAATGCAAGCAGAAGGACCTGGGTTTGGATCGTCATAACCCACATAAAGCTAGCTAGCCATCAGTAGCATCTATAACAATTCTCCTATGGTGCAATGGTAAATAGAGACAGGAGAATCCTACAAGCTTATGACAAATAACTAAGACTCCATCTCAAGCAAGGACGATGGTGAAGTCAGACACCCAGTGTTGTCATCTGACATGTATCTATATGTGTATGCGTACATGTGATGGTTTGAATAAAAATGACCCCCATAGTTCACACATTTGAATGCTTAGTCACCATCTGAAAGAATTAGAAGGATTAGAAGGCATGCAAGGCCTTGTTAGAGGAAGTGCATCACTGGGGTGAGCTTTGGGTTTCAAAAGCCAAGCATACTGCCTCTTTACCTCTCTGCCTGCAGATCAGGATGTAGCTCTCAACTGCTTCTCCAGCGCCATCACTACCATGCTTTCCACCAGACCTCTGAAACTGTAGGCCGTCCACAACTAAATGCATTCTTTCATAAGAGTTGTTTTGGTAATGGTGTCTCTTCCCAGCAATAGGATAGTGTCTAAGATACTACACCAAAGATTTTTATTATTATAAAAAAATAAATCAAGTCTCATGTTTTGCTAATCGTGAAAACTGAGAACACCTGACTTTAAGAGAGACCCTGAGATGCACAGGGCTGGTTGGCATGAGACACTCTGCCAAGAAGATAATATGTAACATTTCAACACTGTAGTTCTATGTTAGGTATATAACTAAAAAACAATCAAGCGCTACATGGAAGAATGCTTGTCAGGGTTTAATTTCTAGACAGACACTGAGCTATTATTATTATATTCCTAGTCCTCCAAGTTTAATTTTTTTAAAATTACATTTCTTTGTATGTGTGTGCACATGCCCAAGCCATGGCACATATGCAGAGGTCAGAGGTCAGCTTTTGGAAATCAGTTCTCTCCTTTCACCAGGTGGATCCTAGGAATTGAAGGCAGGTTATCAGGCTTCCCTGTTGAGTCATCTCGTTGACCTTTAATGTGTAATTTCTAACAAAAAATGACTGCCCACAATATAAAACACTGGAGTAACAGAGTTTATGGTATGGTACTATATGATCCCAATTTTAAAACATGCATATGTAGACAGTCAGTGGCTAGGCTGGCAAGATGACTACTGGTAAAGGCACTTGCTGCCAAGCCTGACAACTCCCACTGCCAGGACCCATGTGATCCTCTGACCTTTGCATGTGTGTCACAGCAAGAGTTACCACAACACTAAATGAATGAAATTACACACACACACACACACACACACACACACACACACACACACACGTGATATTAGAGGGAATTTAAATTTGATTTTTCTTTTAATTTTCTGCCTTTTGCTCTTCTATTTTAAGCTTTCTTTCTTTTTTTTGTTTTTTGTATGTTTGTTTGTTTTTTGTTTTTGTTTTTTCGAGACAGGGTTTCTCTGTGTAGCCCTGGCTGTCCTGGAACTCACTTTGTAGACCAGGCTGGCTTGGAACTCAGAAATCTGCCTGCCTCTGCCTCCCGAGTGCTGGGATTAGAGGTGTGCACCACCACACCCAGCTTGTTTTAAGCTTTCTTGAGTTTCAATTGGATTTTTTTTTAAAAATTGGCAGAAACATGCAAATTAGCAACAATTAATATATTTAGCATATTGACTGGCTACAGTCACACAGTAGTTACCACAGAGAGGAAAGCATTGAATGTAAGTAGTAACTTTTTTAAAGACAGGGTTTTTATGTAACTATGGCTGTCACAATGTAGAATTCACAATGTAGACCCAATCTCAAACTCATAGAAATACCCCTGTCTCTGTTTCCTGAGTGCTGGGATTAAAGGTGAATGGCTAAATAACACATAATAATCCTGATAGCTAGCTAGCTTGCTTTCTTTCTTTTTCTTTCTTTCTTTCTTTCTTTCTTTCTTTCTTTCTTTCTTTCTTTCTTTCTTTCTCTTTCTTTCTTTCTTTCTTTCTTTCTTTCCTTTCTTTCCTTTCTCTCTCTCTCTCTCTCTCTCTCTCTCTCTCTCTCTCTCTCTCTCTTTCTTTCTTTCTTCACAGCCCTTCAGTTTTTTGAGACAGGATTTCTCTGTATAACCCTGGCTGTCCTGGAACTCACTCTATAGACAAGGTTAGCCTCAAACTCATAGAGATCTGCCTGTGTCTACCTCCCAAGTGCTGGGATTAAAGATGTGCACCATCCAGCTTAAAAGACTCTCTTCCTTCCTTCCTTCCTTCCTTCCTTCCTTCCTTCCTTCCTTCCTTCCTTCCTTCCTCCCTCCCTCCCTCCCTCTCTCCCTCCCTCCTTCCCTCCCCAAAGACAGGGGACTCAAGCATCTCAGGCTCCTCACTCTCTATGTAGCTGAGGATAACCTTGAACTCTTAACCCTCCTGCCTCTCAGAGAGCTGGGATTACAAGTGTGTCCCACCACCCTTGGTTTATAAGGTACTATCAATCAAATCACCCAGGGCTTCTGCATGCTACATACGTACTCTGAAAACTGACCTATTCCCAGCCTTCTAAACAATGTCAAAGCAATCTATATCTTCTGTAATAAACATCTATCACTTTACTAGTCAGTCAAGACTAGTCAGCCATTTGCAAAACCTCCTAAGAAACAATCTGGGGTGTCCACAAGATCCCTGGAATCAGAGATACTTTGTCTCAAAATATCAAAAAACAAGAATGCATAACCAAAAGTATCTAGGGATGGAGGGAGTGTAGTTCTGTGATAGACCACTAGCCTATTTTGCAAGGCTTCTCTGAGCAAGGGTTCGATTTCTATTGTAAAATAATAAATCCATAAATATCCAAAGGGAATATACTAAGTTAACACAAGCAGATGGATGGAACCCCAGAGTGGGCCCTTTTCTCTCTTTTAACATTTATGATGGAGAAGAGGATGTTCTTTTAAACGTGTTAGTAAGACCTCATATGCCAGTAAACACCTTCTAACACTGGCTAAATAACAGCGGAGGGGCATGGCGAACACAACCAAAGAAAGCCTTAAGATGGGGAAGGGGACAGACACAGTGTCCCTGTTCAGCAACAACACCTCACAGCGCTCACGTGGAACATGGCCCCAAACAAGACCCACATCAGTTCAGTGGTCTCATTTCTCCCCTCTCGATATTAAGCAAGAATCAGGAAGGGGCTGGGGAAGAGTGATGGAATGATGAGGGGACCGGCAAGGAGAGAGACTTCAACAAGTAAGAAAGCACAAGAAGAAGCCACTGTGCAAACACAAGGGACTGCTTCCAGTTGGCTTGTCATCTGCTGCCATCAATGGCCACCAAGCTACTACAGGAGTAGTAAGTGTGCAGCCCACAGAGGTAAGCAGTGCCTTCCTTAGGGACAGGCTAGCAAGGACGGATTCAACACAGAGGTAGACCAGCCACTTCCATTTGTCATGAGTTCTGGACATGGGCAAGGTCAAATCCAAGAGGCAATTATACATAACGGAGGTTACAAGGGCTGGGCTGCCCTTCCCAGATTCCAACCCCTAGCAGAGCAACCAGTGTGCTAACTGGATTATGAGGCAATCCAGGAGACAGTGCTAACTACGGTCCCATCATCAGGACAGACACCAACAAAGCTCTATCCACCAGGGTACTGCTGGGGTGTCTGACAAATG
The DNA here is from genome assembly GCF_978045245.1 of Mus caroli. Classification (NCBI taxonomy): domain Eukaryota; kingdom Metazoa; phylum Chordata; class Mammalia; order Rodentia; family Muridae; genus Mus; species Mus caroli. Next base: position 115,131,921 of record NW_028227256.1, on the reverse strand, counting down.
AAACATTCAAAAAGGGGAACATGGGGTGGTGAGATGGTTGGCTGGGCAGAGACACCTGCTGCCAACCAAGTCAGTGACCTGAATTCTACATAGTGAAAGAAAGAGAACAAGTTCCTCTGACTTCAAGTGCACATGTACAAACACACACACACACTATATATATAAGTGTAATCACACACACATACACTTATACGTATACATAATGTAATCACACGTGTACATCCATATATACATACATACATAAACATAATAAAAAGACTTTAAACGAAGTATTAAAAGCTAGACAGAGTACAAGACAGAGTCTCAGCACTTAGGAAGTTGAAGCAGAAGGATCTTGAGTTCCATGCTAACCTGGGCTACATAGCAAGACTCCAACTCAAAACACAACAAAGACTGGAAGGACTGATGGTTGCGCAACTGTCATCATGCCATGCAGGTCACTTACCTTCACCTCTTTAAACACCCCCCAAAAATCAGACTTTCTCCTTTTACACAAGAAATCCCCGAGGCCCCGAGAATAATGGCAGGTCACTGTGCTAGAGCCACCAAGGGCAGCTGCTCTCCAGCAGGTGGAAGCCGACTCTGAGCTAGGGAGGATGTGGACCAGCTGTTACTCCATAAAGGACAGCAGACCAGGTCCCAAAAGCACCAAACAGTAACAGCAACAACCTGAGGACCACTGAGTTCCGGAGGCACATGAGGACTGTTCCGAGGTGACCCACCCCTGGCTTTTCCTCCCTTCTTCTCTTCCCCCTTCTCGAGTCTTATTCTGTAGTCCAGGCTGCCTTAGTGTATGAAGTAGGAATCCAGGCTCACATCACCACTCCTGGTTCAGTTTTCAATATTTCCATTTACCCAGTGAAGTCATGTAGGTCCTGGGAAGCCACACAAGCTAAGCCACAGAATCTGACCCTGCGGCCAACTCCTAGTCCCAAGTTACAGGTAAAGAGGCCCAACAGGGTCTTGCACATCATCTGCTAACTATCCCACTTGTCCCCCACACCCAGGTTACAACTCTATGGAGGCCTCTACCTTGATTGAGGTATGTTAAGGTCTCTTCATGTAGCTTCACCGCTGGAGAGGTGGCAGCACACAACACATACTGTAGGGGCGGCAAGCGGGCCCCATTCTCAGGAGATAGCTGTGGCTCTTCCTGCTTGAAGATGGGCAGAGCCAGCACATCACTGCAAAACACAGGAATCAGTGGTCAGGAACATAGAACAATATTGGGCAGAATAGATGCAGGCCATGGCAGCAAAGACAACTTTAGAGTCCAGCACGACTTGCTGGCTGGCCTAGCTCCTCATCCACATGGCCCAAATCCCAGACACCACCATTACTGTATGATCCTAGCTTCATCCACTGGCTCTCATGAGATCTGTTCACCCAAGGCCTGGAAATGTGGAAGTGTAAAGTTGTCTCCTACCTCCCCAAACCTAAGTGACATTATTCTTTCTTCCTTTCCTTTTGTTCCCTCCTTTCTTTCTGGGGGAAGGATACAGTGCTCAGGGACTGAACCAGAACTGTGTCCATGCCAGACAAGTGCATTACCACTGAGCTATATCCCTAGCCATGGGCACCTCATTTCTGTCCGTAAGCACTCACACAAAACATCTTCCAGGACAAACATCTGAACTATGTTATTCCTTTCTTACATTATCTATCTATCTATCTATCTATCTATCTATCTATCTATCTATCTATCTATCTAGTGGGCGAGTGGGTGTGCGTATATGTAGAGGTCACAGAACAACTTGCAAAATTCAGTTCTGCCCTGGTATGTGGGTGCCAGAGGCTGAACCTAGGTCATCAAATTTGGCACCTTTACATACCTACCCAGCCTCTACTTTTATTCTTGAATCAACCCTTCTATGTATCAACAGTTGGCAGTACTCCATAACTGTAAACTCACAACTGAAGAGCTGTTAGCTTCCTCACCCAGATGGATGCACACCTTCATCTCTTCCAAAACAGGGATTTTTTTTTTTTTTTTTTTTTTTTTTGGTTTTTCGAGACAGGGTTTCTCTGTGTAGTCTTGGCTGTCCTGGAACTCACTCTGTAGACCAGGCTGGCCTCGAACTCAGAAATCCGCCTGCCTCTGCCTCCCAAGTGCTGGGATTAAAGGTGTGTGCCACCACGCCCGGCTTCCAAAACAGGGATTTTTAACATGTATGTATTTATTTAGTTATTTGTGTGCCCAGGCACATGTGCATATGAACAAGTGCACACTCGGCATGTGCACACACATCAATATCAAGGGACAACTTTTGGAAGCTGGTTCTCTCCTGCTACCATGTGGATTCCTAGGATTGGATTAGGGTCTTTAGGCTTCACAGCAAGCACCTTTTACATGCTGAGCCATACTGCAGGCCCATAGCTCCCCCTTTTAAAGCTCATGATGAACTCTCCAAAATACTATGAAGATAGAAAACCTTGATTTCAGTTTTCTTACCCAAGTGGCAAATCTTAAAGTATTCAAAAAGCTGTTTCCCTCACCTCTAAATAATGCTCCCTACACCAAAACATTAGCCCTGGACTGGGGAGACAGCCTGTAAAGCACTTGCTTTACAGTGAGGACCTAGTTTCAATCCCAGAGAGCACGGCCTGCAAAAGCTGAGTGTGGTTAGTGTGTGCTAACTACACATCTCCCAGTGCTGGGGAGATGTGACAGGATGACACCCCCCCCCCCACCAAGGCTCACTGGCTAGGCAATTAATCTGCTTTATCAAGTTCTAGACCAGTAGGAGCTCCAACCTCAAAACACAGTGCGTGCTAACTGAGGAACATTATTTATTTATTTATTTATTTATTTATTTTTGGTTTTTCGAGACAGGGTTTCTCTGTAATAGCCCTGGCTGTCCTGGAACTCACTTTGTAAACCAGGCTGGCCTCGAACTCAGAAATCCGCCTGCCTCTGCCTCCTGAGTGCTGGGATTAAAGACGTGCGCCACCACGCCCAGCGCTGAGGAACATTATTAAAGACTAGTCTTTATGAGCAGGTGGATCTCTGTGAGTTCCAGGCCAAGCTGAGTGAGTCCCAGGACAGCTAGAGCTACATAGTGAGACCCTGTCTGGGAAACACACACACACACACACACACACACACACACACACTGCTCACACACACATCATACATACATACATACATACACGTACACCTCAGCCTCCAATCACCCTGTGACAGAGGAACTTGTTTTTAAACTTCTTCAATCAGTACATTGCCCAGGCTAGCTTTGAACGCCCAGACTCACGGAGCTGTCCCACCTGCTGAATTGCTGTGACTTCAGATGGGTGTCCTTGCAAGGAACAATAAAATCCCTGAGGAGCAGAATGACCTACAGGCAGGTGAGACTTCCTTAAAGATTCTAAACTATGTTGCCACAGAAACAACTACCAAAAGATGCCCCACCCGATCTTGATGACCCTCCTCCCATTGCCATGAATCAGATCAGCTGACCCCGCTTCACTGCACCAGTACGTCACCAGTACGATGTGTTCCCTGTACAGCATCATAAATGAGTGTCCATGAAATATAACCCAGCACACACCCCAACAGTACCTACCAGGTTCTCAGAAAGCTTGCCTTTGGGCACACCTGGGAGACATTCCCTGTGTGTGGGGTTTTTTGGTTTTTTGTTTTTTTCCTGCTATTCCTGTCTGTTGCCCAGAGTAGTACTATCAGGGCTGGCCAGTTTCACCTCCACCAGAAGCAAATCTTTCCCCTTTCCAGCCTGGGCAGTTATTAAGGAACACAGAAAGAAGTACCATCCTGCTGCCCTGAGAATTGCATAATTTCATGTTTGCCCAGACCATGTAAGTTAATAACCCAGGCACAGTTACTTTTAAATTAGAGAGAGAGAGAGAGAGTTAAGAGCCATCATTCAACAGTAACTTGTTTCTGGCCTGGTGTTCTTATTTGCCAAGGAATAAAAGTCACCAGAACATCAAACAGAAAGGAGAGGGAGGGCTTAAAGGCCACCCACTATTCATTGAAATCAGATGGCTTGTAGAATTTCTAGCAGAACAAAAACTGATAATAATAAAAAAAAGGAGGGCCAGAAGTTATCAAAATGGAAGAACAAGCATAAGGCCCAAGGTTCATCCCAGCACTACAAAAAATAAATAAATAAATAAATAAATAATATAAAATTAAAATTTAAAATTCTGAAAAAGAAAAACAAGGAAAGCAAAGAAAAATATTCTTACACTAACACAGAACACAGGGTGCAAGGAAGTCAAACCACTTGAAGGTAAAAAACAAAAACAACACCAGCTTCCAGTGGGGAGTATGGACGGTCTTTACCCATTGCTTCCTCAAAGCACCCAAAGAAACAGTGCTGATTTGTAGTGGCTCTCAGGCTCTCAACCTCAATGTTTGCCTTCCTCCTTTCATGCTAAGTCAAAATCTTAAAAGTATCTGGGTTGGCTCACAAACTTCCATCTCAGGCACAGATACATAAACCATACCACGCCTCAAACAAGGATGTTTTATGCAACTAGATTTCAAATACTTCTGCTCAAGGTCACCTTCAACTTCATTTTTAAGATAGGATGAGATTAAATACCTAATGGCTACTCACAACAATCCAAAAGAAACCACAGGTAACCCTATAGAGTGTTATACAGTTAGCATATATTTATTCTATAGCAATTTTATCTGTGGGCTTTGCATTACCTCAACACCACCACCGGGATCTGCAGTCTCATGTCCCTAGTTTGATTGCCATTTTCAATCGTTTGGAGTTATTTTTTAAGAGAAACAAAACCAAAAAACAACCTGAAGATGCACCAATGAAACCTGGCCAATCCTCAGCTTTCTAAGAAGGGTCATGCCTTCCTAGAGGAGTTCTGAACATACATGAATCAGAAGCCAGGAAGTACAAATAACAAAAAAAATCCAAAAGAGGAGACTTGGGGGATCCAAAGAAGCACTTAAGGGTCTGTAGTTAGGGCTGACAGCCCCTGGGATGCCTTCTTGAGCCCACATCAAACACACTTTGGGTTAAGTATGGCACATATAATAAACTGTGACTAGGATGGAAATAAAGACAGGTTGAAGCTGGTTCTGGCGAGTTCAGAAAAAGAAATGCCTGCCTATTAGCCCTGCAGCCAGCTGCACCATAGCGAGGGGGATAAAATCAAAGAATCCCGGAGTCACCAAAGCAAAGTGGGGAGGTGAGGAAGTTCTATTTCCTAAAAGAGGGAGTTCAGAGAACTTTGCGAAATCCCGCGGGACCCTCTTCCCTTAAAGTACGCTAGCGAAATCCTCACAGAAGAGGAGATTTCGGTTAAGCCCCGGCCTAGGGGCCATACCATGTTGACCCCCAGCAAGGGCAGACACCCCCTGAAGCCCGAGCCCTCAGGGCTGCAGCGCAGACCTGCTCCCGCTATCCACCTGTGGGCCCAAGGGCGGAGAAGAGCAAAGAGCGGGCGGGGCCTGGCTTCCCGGGACACTCCAGCTCCTGATGGATGAGGCAAGTTTATTTCTCCTACTGGAGTGAGGAAGGGAGAGGGAAGGCGACGAAACCCGACTGGGGAGTGGCAGGGAAACCTCGGAGAAGCACCCCGCGGGCATCAGTGCGCCGCTTTCCCCGATCATTCCCTAGGGGCCTCCCGGAGGGCCCTTCCCTGGAGGCCTGAGGTCAGTCAGCGCTCGGACTCCGATCGTAGGCAGGTGTTGCCACCTCTTACCGCAAGTAGCTGCCAGAGTTGTGCTGGTTGTAGTGTTCGGGCTGCGTGTGCCAGAACAGCATGGCTGAGGCTTCCGCAGCACCGGCCGGGGCGTGGCACCGAGCTGGACGCGGCGACCCTGGCCGCCGTCCACCTTTAAGCAGCACTCACTCGAACCCGAGTGGGCTGCGGCCGGCGCCCTTTATAGGCCGTCAGGTGGGCGTGGCGCGGGGGGCGTGGTTAATGCAGGGCCACCCCTACGGCTAGCATGGCGGGAGGGCGGCGCTGAGCCGCACCTGCCTGAGCTGTGCCTTTCTGGGAGCTGGCACTTGCTTAGCCACTGACCCTGGGGACACAGTGGCTTACTGGCCTCTGAGCTTCCACGCTGAGCCCAAGGCAGTTGCTCAGGGCGGGATTGTGGTCAGGAGCACCTAAACACTCCCCTTAACGTTTTTGTTTTTCCTCACTCTGAACCTTATAGCCTTTTTTCTTTTTTATCTGTTGCTTTTACTTGTCTTTAACTCCATGACTAGCTCACCGAGCATATCATACATGAAGTCACCTAGCTTACACAAAGCTCTAAGCCCAGGTGTGGTAGAACAGGTCTCTAATCCCAGCACTGGTAGAGGCAGGAAGATCTGAAATTCAAGGTCATCTTCCGCTGCACCGTATATAAAATAAAATAATAAAAATAACATAAACTTAAAAGAGATGCCTGGGCCTCTTACTCAGAGCCCAGAATCAGTCCTTAGTCTGAGTCCGGATGAGCCTAGGAAGCATCAGAAAAGAAAGTTTCGGACAGGTTTGTGACAGTCCTTCTTTGACAAACTAGGCTTGTGTGACGTACAGAAGAGTTTAGGAGATGGGATGAAGTGTCCAGGTGTCAGAAACATGGGAGGCAACGGGAGGCAAGATTCTCTTTCCACTTCCTTTAATAGGGTTGTTTTTAAGTCTGTGTGTGTGTGTGTGTGTGTGTGTGTTGGGGACACGTGCCTTGGTGTGTGTGGAGTGTAAACAACTTGCAAGAGTCATTTCTTTTTCTTCTACAATGGGAGTCTGGGTATGCAACTCAGCAAGGACCTGTGCTGCTGTGCCTGCCACCTTTCTGCTCCTTTAAGATTTTGGATGTAGCCGGGCATGGTGGCGCACGCCTTTAATCCCAGCACTCGGGAGGCAGAGGCAGGCGGATTTCTGAGTTCGAGGCCAGCCTGGTCTACAAAGTGAGTGCCAGGACAGCCAGGGCTACACAGAGAAACCCTGTCTCGAAAAACCAAAAAAAAAAAAAAAAAAAAAAAAAGATTTTGGATGTTCTTTATAATTGGCTTTTGGAAAGGCGAGTCTGCCTGAGTGTGAACAGTAGTAGGCCATGGGTAGATGGGCAGGCAGAAAGGTACACAGTTCCTAGAGGTGAACCCACAGGGTGATGTCTCAGGACCTCCGTTAGGCATATGTTCTGCTTAATTGAATGAGTCTGTAGAGACTTCCTGGGCCTGCAAGCATAGGCACCCAAGTCCCCCTTCCTTTGCTGTCTCTGCACTGTCTCCAGCCACAGGCTGCTGCTCTGTGAGAAACCCTTGGGGTACTCCCTGTCTGCCTCTCCAGGGACCACCTCTGCTGCTCTGGCTCTGGATGCTCCTGGAGATCACATGTCTCAGGGGTTGGGCAACATTCCTGTAGCTATCACACCCAACTCTGTGGATGTGTGACGATGCAAAGGCCATTTTAGTCCTAGAGCTCCCATGGGAGAAACTGGAAAGTGATCACCTCCTCCCTTCCCAGCTCTCCCAGACACCGATACTAAAGAATTCTGTAACCAACATCCTGAGCACTAAGTTCTCCATCAGGGACCAGAACGGGGACATGCTTTCAAAAGGAGAGCACCCTAGGATAATGCCAAGAAGCCAGCCCTTCCAGAGGCTCCGATCATTCTAGCCAGGCCAGTGGACAAGCAGAAGATGACAGAAGGAGTGTCACTATTATGGGAACCATGTATGTGTGGTGGTGAGACCCGGGACTGAATTTGAAACTCTCCAGGGTGTGGGTGGCAGCGAAGCTAAAGCCTAGCAGAGGTGAATGTAGGAATGCCCTCAGGCACACATCAAGTGCTAAGGCTTGGAGAAAGGGAATCCACAAACCCAAGCACGTTCCAAGGGCTCTGCCTTCACTGCTGAGCTGTCAGCTGTAACCTGTGTGGGGGTTAATTGACCCCAGGGTATTTGTACCAAGTGTCTGTATTGGTCCTCACCCCTTCCCTTCCAAGTGGGCTTATCACAGACATAATGCTAGACAAGAATCAGCCAGATTCATAGGGTACCAAGAAGACTCCCTCTTTATCCAAGCCCTAAAATAAATCTGTTGGAGAGGAACTGCTTTCTGGTATCCCAGCCCTCAGGGTTCCAGCAAAGACAAACTTCAGTGGAAACTCCTTCCAAGCCGAGGATCCTGGCCCTAAGAACCTGAAACTAGGAATAAAAAGATTTACTTTCTGGGTTGTTACTAGCTTTGGGGGAAGAGGAATGTGGATTCTTTTGTCCAAGTGTGTGGCAGGTGACCACAAAACTTCTCTCTCCGGAGGGCAAGGGCAGCCTTTTGATTCCTGCTGGGAGAATAAGGATGAATTTGAGCTTTTGACTTCTCAGTCTTTGGAAAAACAATTAGTCTAGAATAGAGAGGACAGATATGCAGATGAACCACCTCTTTTTGGTCTCTATTTTGTAAATGTATATGATTTGCATAGACGGGAATATCGACTTTTAAAAACAATTTTATTTGCAGCAGGGGGCATAGCTTTCAGAGAACAACTTGTCTCAATTGGACTCAATTCGCTCCCTCTAGCAAGTGAGTCCCAGGGATCTAGCAGGGATCGTCAGCCTTGGAGACATGTACTCTGACCTACTGAGCCATCTCATCAGCTGTGCGCCCAATGGCTGGAACCACCTCCTGCTCCTCCTTCTCCTTCTGTTTTTTTTCTTTTTTTGGGGGGTGGAGCGTGGGGTGGGGTGGAGGGTTGGGGAGGGAGATTTCAAGACAGGGTTTCCCTGGAACTCACTCTGTAGACCAGGCTGGCCTCGAACTCAGAAATCCACTTGCCTCTGCCTCCCAAGTGCCTGGCAGCTGGAATCTTCTTGACACATTCTCCCACCTAAGAGCCTTGGGTTCAGGAGGTGGTCACCACAGGTGTGACTTGGGTCTAGCCTATACACCCAGGTCCCTGTCTTTTGATAACCACAGTCCCAGAGTTCTTTTCTTCACTTAGTACTGGGAAAAAAACAAAAAAACAAAAAACTTGATCAACCTGTATGTCTGCCCCGAGAATCAACCTGAGGGTCCCTCAAGAACAAAAATAAGCCTCCCATTCCTGCGGAGTCCCTAGGAGCCCCCCATTTTATCAGTTCCATGAGGGACTCCCAGTTTTTCTTGGAGGTCCCCATGACTTTGAAGCCTGCACTCTTTTTTTTTTTTTTTTTTTTTTTTTTTTTTTTTTTTGGTTTTTCGAGACAGGGTTTCTCTGTGTAGCCCTGGCTGTCCTGGCACTCACTTTGTAGACCAGGCTGGCCTCGAACTCAGAAATCCGCCTGCCTCTGCCTCCCGAGTGCTGGGATTAAAGGCGTGCGCCACCACGCCCGGCTGAAGCCTGCACTCTTGAGAATATGATTTGAATGGGCAAACAGGAGGTCATAGTGGCCTGGAGAGAGGAGCTGGGATTTGGCTGGAGATAGAATGTGTAAGCATTTTTAGGGAATTATCATGAACTCAGGGGCCAGCAGCTGTAGGGGAGTAGAGGAAGCAATGGGCAGGGGTCCAGTTAAGCTATAATGCCTCTCAGTGGATGCCTTGGGGGACTCCAGAAACCAGATAGCAGCAGAGCACCAAGTGCCCTATCCAGGACCAGACACATCAGCTGGGCATGTTAGCACCTGCCATGCTCTCTGAACTCAAAAAGAGCATCACTTACAGCCAAGTTGATGGAGCCTTTTGGAACTGTCGTAGATCTTTGTAAAGATGCATGTGTGAAGCAGAGCAAGCTTCGCCAGGGACTCCTCTTGGCTGTGTACCTCTAATCCCTTGTCCAGTTACTTTAGCAGTTGTAGCAGCTGGGTAGCTCCTCATGAGCTGACTACAATTAATTTCTGTTGCAAGGAACAGAAACCCAAAGTAAGGGCAGGCAGGCAAGATGGTTCTATCTGTGGGACCCACATGGTAGAAAGAGGAAACTGACTCATGCAATGTATCCTCTGACTGGCACATACACATCATGTCAATAGTGCACCCGCACATATATACACAAACTCACAACACATAATAAAATGTAATAAAAAACAAACCATAAATAAGTGTAAGGGACCAAGCACAGTTGGTAGGGTCCTTGCTGAGCTTACACAAAGCCTTCAAGAACTCTGTAAAACGAGCCACAGTGAGGCATGGCTATCATCACAGTACTCTGGAGATGAAGGCGGGAGCATCAAAAGTTCAAGGACATCCTCAGAGAGTTTGAGGCTATCCTGAAACACAAGAGACATTACCTAGAAAAAAAAGAAAGAAAGAAAGAGAGAGAGAGAGAGAGAGAGAGAGAGAGAGAGAGAGAGAAAGAAAGGAAGAAAGAAAGAAAGAAAGAAAGAAAGAAAGAAAGAAAGAAAGAAAGAAAGAAAGAAAGAGAAAAGAAAAACAGTTTAAATGACCAAGAAAGGTATCCCTGCATCAAGTTTTAGAAATCAATGGTCAAAACTGCATCCCGTAGTACCCTCTGCACAAAGGGCCACTGACCACCTGAAATATTACTCATCTGAACTGAGACATTCTAGGAGTGTGACGTACACACTAGTTTCCAAGACTTGTGTGAATAGGCAAGGCTATAGTTCAATTGTATAGTATGAGTTTAGAATGCACAAGGCCCCGAGTCCATCCCCAGTCTGACCAAAAAAAAAAAAAAATCAAAACAAAAATCTGTGCCATAACCTGTTAATGACTCACATACTAATCAAATAAGAGATAATTGCTTTTGGAAACAGGGTCTCATGTAACCTGGGCTTAAGTAGCCGAGGATCATCTAGAACTTTTGACCCTCCTGCTTCTACCTGCCACTGGATCACACAGCTGCCACCACTAGGTTTATATGGGTTTCGTGCATACTAGATTGGTACTATACCAGCATCAGCAGCCCCAGAGTCCCTCATCCTTACAGGGCAGCCATGCCCCCCTTGAACAAATAGTTCTGGGTGGAGTTGGCCACTTGCACTTTGGCACAGTGCTTTCCTGCCAGGGCCAAACAAGAAGCCTGTTATCAGTTCTACCCCTCCTTTTGCAAATGTCCCTAGTTGCAAGTGCCAACCTCTGAGACAGACCACATGTAGCATCTCTTCCTCAGGGGCAGGGAACAGTGGGAGGGATGTCTGAGGAGACTGTAGTAACTCCCTCCGCAGGTCACAGGAGGCAGGAGGGAAGGCATGAGCTTCCCTTGTGTGTGCTCACACACCTGGGGGGTGGAGTATCACTGTCCCACATCATGGGTGAGAGATCACAAGCTCAGGCTTAACAGCTTGTTCAGTCCTGTAAGGCTTGAGGGCAGTGCAGCCATACCTGGGCTGCTGAAGTCTGCCTAGAGAAGCTAGGCCCTGTCTGTTGCTCCCAGATGAAAAGAGAAACTAGAAAGAAGCTGGAAGATGTTGGCAATGGGGTTCAAGGACCAAGACAAGGCACTTCTCACTGACAGTCTTATTTTCAATTATGTGTACGTGTGTGCCTGTATGGTTATAGCATGTAAGTGCAGAGGCCAGACGAGGACATCAGATCCCCTGGAGCTTGAGTTATGTTGTTTGTGAGCTACCTTATGTGGGTGCTGGGAATTGAACTCAAGTCCACTGCAAGAGCAGCAAGAGTTCTTAATGGTGAGCCATCTCTCCAGACATCTCTCGTATGTTTTGAGTCACAGGTAAGCTGAGGACCCTTGGTCTTCCAGGGAACCACAGTTCTCCTCTGTTCTTTGTGAGTTTTGGAAAATTAATCTTGGCCCATTGAATAGCCTCTTCCCTGTCTACTGTGACTTTGGATCCCATAAGAACAAAATACCCTTACCCACCCAGGGCTCTAGCTCCCAGCATCATATGTCTACAGGGTCAGGGTCCAGTTCTCACACATATTGTTCAGAAGTATTATAGTGAGTACCTGATATGATGGTAAATATTGCTGCTGAACTTGACAGGATCTAGAATCACCTAGGACACAAATCACTGGCACATGTGTGAGGGAGTTTCTAGGTTGGTTTAGCTGAAGTGGAAAGGTGTTCCCTAGCTGTGGGTGGTGCTGTTCCATGGGCCAGTCAGTGCCTTGGTGAAAATGAGCTGAGCACCAGCATTTGCCAATCTCTGCTTTCTGATTTCCTGATGAACACAATGTCCATGAGAGATCTCAAGTTCCTGCCACCATGCCTTCCCCATTATGGTGGACTGTGTGACCTCAAACTGTGGGCCTCCCTCTTTCCCTCCATCTCTTCCTTGCTTCTTCCATTTTCCTTCTTCCTTCCTTTCTTCCTTCCTTCCTTGCTTCCTTCCTTCCTTTCTTCCACCTTCCCTTCCTCCCATCTCCCCTTCTTCTCTCCCTCCTTCCCTTTCTTCCTTCTTTCCTCTTCTCTTTTGTCTTTATTCCTTCCACTGATTGCTTTTGCCAGGAATTTTGTCTCAACAATGAGGAATGTAAGTAACACAGGATGCCCTGTAGCTGCCCATGCTTGCACCACACAGTCCAGTGGCTCCAAGATGCCCTCATTTGAAAGCTATGCCACTGTGTATGAACCAACAAGAGAAAACACTGCAATCAGGATCTCAGGAGACAGAGGCAGGAGGATGGCAAATTCAGAGCCAGCCTGGATTCAAAAACACCTTGTCATTAAAAGAAAAAGTGAGGGAGAGAAGAAAGAGAGCTGTGGAGATGTTTCTTATTAAATGTGCATCTTATCTCCCAGCCTACAGTGAAGTCTTACTTAGCCCAGGCTGAGCTCAAATTGTCCTTGAACTCTATTATGTAGCCAACAATGACTTTGAACTTCTGATCCTCGGGCCCCCATGTCCTGTCTGCTGGGATTACAGGTGTACACTACTAGCACATTCAGTTTATGCAGTGCTGGGAACATAACCACATTTCCTGTCTCTACAGTTTAGACAGTTGTATCAACCTTGTGTCTGAAACTCAATGAGATCTGCTGACTCAGCAAATTGTGTGGGGTTGGTGTGGAGTGGGAGGTTGCCCCATTCCTTAGAGTCAATTTTATGGGGTGTTGTCTTAGTTAGAGTTTTACTGCTGTGAACAGACACCATGACCACTGCAAGTCTTATAAAAAACAATATTTAATTGGGGCTGGCTTACAGGTTCAGAGGTTCAGTCCATTACCCTCAAGGTGGGAGCATGGCAGAATCCAGGCAGGCATGGCAGAGCTGAGAGTTCTACATCTTCATCCAAAGGCTGCTAGGGGAAGACTGACTTCAAGGCAACTAGGGTGAGGATCTTTTTTTTTTTTTTTTTTTGGTTTTTCGAGACAGGGTTTCTCTGTATAGCCCTGGCTGTCCTGGAACTCACTTTGTAGACCAGGCTGGCCTCGAACTCAGAAATTCGCCTGCCTCTGCCTCCTGAGTGCTGGGATTAAAGGCGTGCGCCACCACGCCCGGTTTAGGGTGAGGATCTTATGCCCACACCCACAGTGACACATCTACTCCAACAAGGTCACAACTATTCCAACAAGGCCACACCTCCAAATGGTGCCACTCCCTGGTCCAAGAATATACAAATCATCACAGGTGTCATGTAGCTTAGATTGGCCTCAAATTCATTACATATCTGACAATAACCTTAGACTCTAGATCCTCCTGCCTGTACCTCTGAAGGGATGGGATTACAGGTGTGTGTATACCATGTTGGATTTGTGCGGCTCTGGGAACTGAGTCCAGAGCTTTGTGATTACTGGGTAATCACTATCAACTGAGCTATATCCACAGCCCTCAATTTGAATTTTAAAAGAAATGCAGCGGGCCGTGGTGGCCCACACCTTTAATCCCAGCACTCGGGAGGCAGAGGCAGGTGGATTTCTGAGTTAGTGAGTTCCAGGATATACAGAGAAACCCTGTCTTGAAAAACAAACAAATAAACAAACAACAAAAAAGAAATGCAAACAATAATACATTTTAAGACACTACATTTCCATTCTTCTTTGCAAAGGGAAGCTCACTGGCTTCCAGGCCCCAATTATATGTTGTCCTTATGAGAGTTGCCTTGGTTGTGATGTCTGTCCACAGCAGTAAACCCTAACTAAGACAGAAGTTGGTATCAGAAGTGGGGTACTGCTGTGATAGGCCTGACCATGCTTTTGTTTAGAAGAATGTGGATTTTGGGACTTTGGATTTGGAAAGCAGTAGAATGCTTTAATGAGGTTTAATGAGCCATCCTAGTAGGAATATGGAAGACTTTGTTGCTGTGAATGAGTTGAACTGTGCAGACATGGCCCAAAAGGTTTCAGTGGAGAAGAACTTCAGTATATGGCCCAGATACTGTTTTTGTAGCATTTTGGTGAAGAACATGGCTGCTTTTTGCCCTTGTCTGAAGAGTCTGCCTGAGGCTAAAGTGAAGAGACTCAGAAAATTTCACTGATGAAGTGAAACACCCATCATAGACTTTCTCTGGTTATACCTCATGAAGAGCACTTTGAATAAGCATAGCAAGCTTAGAAAGGAAAAATATAAAATATATAGTTTGAATATTAAAGGGTGTACTGGCTGGTTTTGTGTGTCAACTTGACACAAGCTGGAGTTATCACAGAGAAAGGAGCTTCAGTTGGGGAAGTGCCTCCATGAGATCCACTGTGGGGCATTTTCTCAATTAGTGATCAAGGGGCAGGTCCCCTTGTGGGTGGGACCATCCCTGGGCTGGTAGTCTTGGGTTCTATAAGAGAGCAGGCTGAGCAAGCCAGGGGAAGCAAGCCAGTAAGTAACATCCCTCCATAGCCTCTGCATCAGCTCCTGCCTCCTGACCTGCTTGAGTTCCAGTCCTGACCTCCTTTGGTGATGAACAGCAATGTGGAAAATGTAAGCTGAATAAACCCTTTCCTCCCCAACTTGCTTCTTGGTCATGATGTTTGTGCAGGAATAGAAACCCTGGCTAAGACAAAGGGGTACCAGGAAGTGAAATGGAGCTGAATCCTCTGTTCAAGGATATTAAATTGTATTAAGGGAATGGTGACCTTGGGGAAAGATCCTACCCAGCTAAATTTAGATCCAGGAATGGTGGTGCACACCTTAATCCCAGGAGATAAATCCAAGCAGATCTCTGAGTTCAAGGCCAGCCTGACACAAAGCAAATTCTAGGTGAAGAAAAGCTTAAATCTAGACATGGTGGTACACATCTTTAATCCCAGGAGACAAACATTAAATCTCTGAGTTCAAGGTCATTTTACAGAGCAGGATCCAGGACAGCCAAGTTTAGGCAGTAAAGGAGTTGGAAAAAATGAAGCTGGTGATAATGTAAAAGAACAAAGGGACCATGTTCCAGCTCCTTCAAGCAGCAGAACTCAGCAGCTTTGGCCATGTGCCTCTGGCTTTATAGTCAAAAGGAGGAGGAGATTACTGGGACAATTGATGCTGGTTAGCTGGAGCTAAGAAATTAGTGGTGATTAAGAAGATACCAGCATACAGAGACAGACACAATGATCAATGGAATAGAATTGAAGACCGAGAAATATAACCACAGACTTACAGACACTTGATCATTGACAAAGATGCCAAAAGTATAAAATGGAAAAATGAAAGCATCTTCAATAAATGGTACTAATCTAACTGGCTGTCTGTATGTAGAAGAATGAAAATAGACCCATATTTGTCACCTTGTACATAGCTCAAGTCCAAGTGGATCAAGAATCTCAACATAAAATCAGATCACTGAATCTAATAGAAGAGAAAGTGGGAAAGAGCCTTGAACTCATTGTTCAATAGGGAAATTTCCTAAACAGAACTCTAATGGCTCATGCTCTAAGATTAAGAATTGATAAATGGGGCTGGAGAGATGGCTCAGCGGTTAAGAGCACTGACTGCTCTTGCAAAGGTCCTGAGCTCAAATCCCAGCAACCACATGGTGGTTCACAACCATCTGTAATAAGATCTGACTCCTTCTTCTGGAGTGTCTGAAGACAGCTACAGTGTACTTATATATAATAAATAAAACTAAAAAAAAAATTGATAAATGGGACCTCATAAAATTGTAAAGCTTCTGTAAGTCAAAGGACACTGTCAATAAGACAAATGGGCAACCTACAGATTGGGAAAAAATCTTCACTAACCCCACATCCAATAGAGGGCATATATCCAATATGTGTGTGTATATATGTATATATATATATAAACTCAAGAAGTTAATCGCCAAAAAACCAAACAACCCAATCAAAATATGGAGTATAGAACTAAACTGAGAATTTACAACAGAGGAATCTGGAATGGCTGAGAAGCACCTAAAGAAATGTTCAAAGTCCTTAGTGATCAGAGAAATGCAAATCAAAACAACCCTGAGATTCCACCTTATACCAATCAGAATGGCTAAGATGAAAACCTCAGGTGACATCACATGTTGGAGAGGATGTGGAGAAAGAGGAACACTCCTCCATTGCTGGTGGGATTGCAAACTGGTACAACCACTCTGGAAATCAGCCTGTAGGTTCCTCAGAAAAATGGAAATAGATCTACCTGAATACCCAGCTATATCACTCTTGGGAATAAACCCAAAAGATGTCCCACCATGCCACAGAGCACGTGTTCCACTATGTTCATAGCAGCCTTATTTGTAATAGCCAGAAGCTGGAAACAACCTAGATGTCGCATGACAGAAGAATGGATACAGAAAATGTGGTTCATTTACAGAATGGAATACTACTCAGCTATTAAGAATGAGGACATCCTGAGTTTTTCAGGCAAATAGATGGAACTAGAAAATATCATCATGAGTGAGGTAACTCAGACCCAATAGGACATGCATGGTATTTACTCACAAATAAGTGAATATTAGCCACACACAAAAAAAGTACAGAATACCCAAGATACAGTCAGTCCACAGAACTTAAAAAAGTCAACGTAACTGAAGTGCCCAAATGAGGACGCCTCAGTACCACTCGGGAGAGAGAAGAAAGCAATCACAAGTGGGGAGGGAGCAAGGGGCCTGGGAGGGAAAGTGGACAGGGGAGAGGGAATGGGGTAGAGAAGGGAACCTGATCTGGTATTGAGTGAGGGAAAAGGACTGAAACCCTGAGGGCCAGCAGAAAGAATGGAAACAGGCAACCTCTGGAAACGGGGGTGGGGATGGGGCTGCAGAATGCACCAGAGACCTGGGAGGTGAGAGACGCTCAGGAGTCAAAGGGAAGGACCTTAGATGAAACGCCTGACAGTAGGGAGAAGGATCTTATAGAACCCACCTCCAGCAGGAAGACAGGACATAAAGTGAAGGATGAGGTTGCCATCCCACAGTCACATCTCTGACCTGTAATTGTTCTTGTCTGAAAGAATTACAGGGATGGAAATGGAGAGAAGTCTGAGGAAAAGAAGGTCCAACAACAGGCCCAAAGAGGGATCCAGCTCAAGGGGAGGTCCAAGGCCTGACACTATTACTGAGGCTATGGAGTGCTCACAAAAAGGGACCTATCATGACTGCCCTCCAAAAGACCCAACAAGCAGCTGGAAGAGTCAGAATGCGGAATATTTGCACCCAACCAATGGATAGAAGCAGCCGACCCTGTTGTTGAGTTAGGGAAGGCTGAAAGAAGCTGAGGAGAAGGGCAATCCTGTAGAAGGACCAGCAGTCTCAATTAATCTGTACCCCTGAGATCTCTCAAACACTGGACCACCAAACAGGCAGCATACACCAGCTGATATGATGCCCCCCCCAACACACATACAGGAGAGGACTTCTGGGCCTGTGTTCTTTCAGAGATGATGGACCTAACCCTCAAGAGACTGGAGGCCCCAGGGAGTTTAGAGGTCAGGTGGAGTGGGGATGGAGGTATTCATATGGAGACAGGGGTGTGGGGAGGAGGTATGGGATGTGGAACAGTTGGAGGATGGATGGGGGCAGGAATAAAATATGGAGTGTAAAAAATTAAAAAGGAAAAAAAAAAGAAATTACCCTAAAAATAAACTCAAAGGAGCATCAAAATAATCAAACCATTAATATAAATGGATCTAATAAAGTGTATGATATTATTATGTATTGTACTATGTAAGAAATCTATCAGATATACTATTTAACCACTATTAAAAAATGAGTCCTTAACATAATCTATGAAAAACATTAAGAGTTTTTGTCTTGTGTGAAAAATTGTAACTCTGACTTTTTGACATCTCAGGCAGGATACAGTTTGGAAATGCAAATGAATGTGGTTTCTCAAGAATTCTGTTGCTGATGTTGGTTGGTCTTAAAGATCTGTTAACTCAATGATGGCAAGAAATTTATAATGGCTACGAGTCTAATAAAGCATTCATTTGATTAAAAATATTAAAAAAAAAAAAAGAAGAGACCAGCACCATTGAGGTGAAATCTTCTGGGAAGTGTTTTCAGAGAGCACAAAGAAGCTGTGTTCCAGAGATAGCCAAGATTGTAGCTCGTGCCGCAGCTGGACTTGGTAAAACCATCACCACGCAGGTGGTACTGGTTTTGCAGGCATGAAGAAGTCATGAAGAACAACTGAGGCTTGGCACTATGAGAGGCCATGGAAAGCCATTGGTGAAGGTGCAGCCTCAGTTGCAGTTGACAGTCCAGGACTGAAGGGGTCATGCAAAGGATTTGAGGCTTGGCACTATGAAGAGAGCCTATGAGAGGCTATTGGTGAAGTCTAGTTGCAGCAGAAGACCCCAGTGTATTGGAGATGCCAGTGCCATGCATGGGATGGTCACCAAGAACAGCAGCAACAGTGGAGTGGATTAATCTGAGCTTAGAGTATTACAGAGAGCAGAGCTGGAGAAGTGATGTCAGTCCTTTGGAGGAGACCAGAAGATATGTAGATCCCAGACATCCCAAAATGTTTGAGATGCCAGAGCTGTGGCTATCTGCTGAGGAAAGCTGCTAAACAGGAAGTGGAACAGTCCCAGGAGAAAGAAGTCTGTTGCAGTCAACAAAGATGAAAAAGGAATTGGAGATCTGAAATCTGCTTTGACATCAGACATGGAGATGCAGAGTTTGGAGTTTGCCCAGCTGATTTCCTGTCTTGCTTTGAGGATTACAGTTAAGTGATTGGATGAATCTCAGAAGAGACCTTGAACTTTGGACTTTTAGCATTGTTGAGACTGCTATAGACTATGGGGACTCTGGAAGTTGGACTAAATGTATTTTGCATTATGCTATATTTAGGTATGGCCCCCATAGACTCATATGTTTGAACAAGACTATGGGGACCAGGGAGTGGGAATGTGATGGTTTGTATATGCTTGGGCCAGGGAGTGGCACTATTAAGAAGTGTGGCCTTGTTGGAGTAGGTGTGTCACTAGGGCTTTAATACCCTAGTCCTAGCTGCCTGAAAGTGAGTACTCTGCTAGCAGCCTTCGGATGAAGATGCAGAACACTCAGCTCCTCCTGTACCATGCCTGCCTGGATGCTGCCATGTTCCTGCCTTGATGATAATGCACTTAATCTTTTTTTTTTTTTTTTTTTTTTTGAGACAGAGTTTCTCTGTATAGCCCTGGCTGTCCTGGAACTCACTTTGTAGACCAGGCTGGCCTTGAACTCAGAAATCCGCCTGCCTCTGCCTCCTGAGTGCTGGGATTATAAAGGCATGCACCACCATGCCTGGCTGCACTGAACCTCTGAACCTCTAAGCCAGCCTCAATTACATGTTGTCCTTATGAGAGTTGCCTTGGATGTTTGTGGCGTCTGTTCACAGCAAGAAAACCCAAGTCAATGTGTATGTGTGTGCCATAGCATACACACGTGGAGGCCAGAGGACAATTAGCAGGAGTTGTCTCTCTTCTCCCACTTGTGGGTTCCAGGGGTAGAACTCAGGTGATGATGTTAAGCTTTGCAGCAATAATCCTTGCTCACTGGCCTGACTTCCTGCATTTGAAGCCCAGCTCTGTTTCTTACTAGCGATGTGACCACAAGTAAGCTACATGAGTTTGCTGTGCGTGCTTCCAGTCGATGAAGTAGGAGTAATCAGAGCTCTCACCTCAGAGTCTGATTGCAGGTACACTGGAACAGAACCTGGCAGATAGGAAACACTAATTACTCATACTGGAGCCAGAGGTGTCCAGGGAATGGGAGATCAACAGACACTGACCAGGAATGGCATCAGCCATGCCTCAGGAGGAGGTTGAAGAGGCTCAGGGTCTGAACCAGCTGCCTTGCTCTACTCCACACCTTTCTGACTGAGCCCTCTGGAACTCAGACCTTGGTAAGACATGGAGGGAGGCTGGGACATCCAGGGACATCTTCAGGCTGCTTCTAGGACATATAAGGAAGGGTCTGAGGAGGAACCCACTTCTGGGGCCATGGCCTGGGAGAAGGACCCACATGAGGTGGACATGGAGTGGATGTATTTCAGTGACTGTCAATACGTAACCCAGGGTTAGATGCCCATTCACATGACCTTTGTCCGCTCTTGCCTGGAATCTCTACAGTGTGAGTTAATAAATACAGGAGGATTCAGAGAGGTCAGGGAGGTTTGGACTAAGCTAATGGAGGAAGACTATTCCTGAACAGAAAGCTTTTTGTCCAACATGCCAGGACACTTCTGCCTGGGCTCCCCTCTAACACAGTACCTATTTCAATTTTTTTTTTTAAGATTTATTTATTTAGTATATGTAAGTACACTGTAGCTGTCTTCAGACACACCAGAAGAGGGTGCTAGATCTCATTACGGATGGTTGTGAGCCACCATGTTGTTGCTGGGATTTGAACTCAGGACCTTTGGAAGGGCAGTCAGTGCTCTTACCCGCTGAGCCATCTCGCCAGTCCTTTTTTAGTATATATGCATGTACATTGGAGCATCCATGTGTGTGCACATGGATGTGAAGGTCGGAAGATAACCTAAGGTGGTGTTCCTCAGGAATGATACTTGCCTTATTTTTGTGACAGGGTTTCTCTTTGGTCTGGAAATACGCTGGGTGAGACTGGCTGGCCAGGAAGCCCCAGAGATCCTCCTGTGCCTGCCTTCCCAGCACTGGAGTTAAAGGGTATGCCACCATACTTGACCTTTTACATGGCTTCTGGGCATTGAACTTGGTGATGCCAGCTGAACTATCTCCTCAGCTTATTCTACTTCACATTCAATGATCTTAGTTATGGTGTTGAGTTAGTTGTTGCCATAGTTACCTATTACACCAGGCAAGGTGTTTCTCAAGCTGTTTCCTGAAGCCCAGTGGCATTCTAGATTCTGGACCTTAGAATGCTCATGAAGGTTCACTGAGAAACAGACCAGCATCTCAGCATCACCTAGGCACTTGCTAGGAATCCATTCTTAGGCTCACCACTGCTCAAAGAGAGTGGAGCTTCCCCTGGTTCTGATGTATCAAGTACTCAAATACCTCAGCAACTACAGGGAAGGTAACTGGCCTAATGAGGTGTGAAGGAAGGTGCTAGGCTGGTAGGGAGTAGCCTAGGGCTGGCCCTGGCCTCATCTGTCACTATCCAGCTGGGATCTTTCCTGTGCCTCAGTTCCCTCACCTGGAACTGGAACAGGACAGCAGCTCTTTTATCTGCAGATCTGTAGTAAGACATCTTGCTGCAAGAGCCTGATAGTCTTTGTTCAGTCTGAGCTCCTGGAATCCAAGAAACAAGTCAATGTTTATGTCTGTGATCCCGGCTGTCCTGTAGCAAGATGAGTGCCAGAGACAAAAGAATTGTCTGGAAGTTTGCTTATGCTTAAGGTTGTTTTTAAGACAGGGTTTCTCTGTAGCCCTGGCTGTCCTGGAACTCACTTTGTAGACCAGGCTGGCCCTGAACTCAGAAATATGCCTGCCTCTGCCTCCCGAGTGCTGGGATTAAAGGCATGTGCCACCACCGCCCGGCAGACAATAACTTTTAAGAGTCAGTACTCACCTTCCACTCTATGGGGTCCCAGGCATAGCTCTGGCTGGGTTTGAACTCATAATTCTATCACAGCTTCTCAAAACTGAGCACTCAACATCCTTTGTGCGACCCCTAGACTGGGGTCCATGCAGGTGTTATTCAGTCTTAAGAATGAAAGGAATCCTGACACATTTGTTGGCTGAATCATCTCATCAGCTCTAATTAAAATATTTTTAAAAAGCATCAAATATCTCCCAAAGGATGTTGAGTGCTCAGTCACCCTCGCTGAGGATGTAACAGTGTCATAAACAGGAAGGGGACTTCAAACCAGAGAATCTTACCGTGGGACCCTCAGCAGTCTCAGGGGAGGGATTCAGACCCCTTCTATGGCTTCCTTCAAAGCCAGGTGGAATGCTAGAAGTTCTAAGCCCTCAGAGGGCAAGAACAGCTGGAGGTTCCATCCATGCTCCTGGTGTCCCCCCAGAGCACCAACTGGCTGTGTCCTGGGCTTAGAGAACCAGAGTGCAACCTCCCTCTCTCAGGGATTTTCCATACTTGCTAATGAATAATGGAACCCAAGTATGTGGGGAGGGATACAGGCGGCACCAGCATCCCGTGCACTCTAGTCCACAGAGGAAGCAGAGCAGGTAACCAGGGGCCAAGAGTCGCTTCACTTAACATCACCTCTAAATTCCCATAGCACCTTTCTGTCTTGAAACAGGTATTTACTACATAGCTCTGGCTGGGTTTGAACTCATAATTCTTCTATTCCAGCTTCTCAAAACTGAGCACTCAACATCCTTTGTGAGACCCCTAGACTGGGGTCCATGCAGGTGTTATTCAGTCTTATGAATGAAAGGAATCCTGACACTTGCTAGACTGTGGAAGAACTGTCAGGACATCATGTCCCATCATGAAAGTTAGGACACTCACAAAAAGGTGAAACCCTGCGCTTGATTCTTTCTGAGAGTTAGCTAATCTAGAAATTACACTCAGAGAACAGGACTGGGTGGTGCATAGGCAATAAAGTATGTGACTTACAAACACAAGTACCTGCGTTCTAAGTTTGAGCCCTAGAACTCACATTAAAAAGGTGAACGCAGTAATGTGGTAACTTGTCCCAGTGCTGGGGAAGCAGAGGCAGTCAGATCCCAGGGCTCACTAGCCAGCCAACCTAGCCTACTTGGTGAAATCCAGATCAGTGAGAGACCCTGACTCACACACACACACACACACACACACACACACACACACACACACACACACAAAACAAACACAAAAATCAAAGTAGACAGTACATGAGGAATAACACTGAAGGTTGTTATTCCTCTGGCCTGCATGCACATCACACAAACACCTGCACATGTGTGCACACACAGAAATACCTCAGGGAGTGCAGTGGTAGCTACTGGAGTCAGTAATAGTGGATGGTTGTTTCACTGGATGAGTTAGTTTCAGAGATGGCTTCTACACCACCACAGTGGTGATGGTTGAGCAGAGTGAACTTAAAGCCACTGAAATATATATTCTTTTTTTTTTAAAGATTTATTTATGTATATGAGTACACTGTAGTTGTCTTCAGACACACTGGAAGAGGGTATTGGATCCCATTCCAGAAGGCTATGAGCCACCATGTGGTTGCTGGGAATTGAACTCAGGACCTCTGGAAGAGCAGTCAGTGCTCTTAACCTCTGAGCCATCTCTCCAGCCCGAAATATATACTCTTAAAGGGCCAAGATGGAGGCTGGGAGATGGCTCTGCAGTTCAAAGAGCTTGCCTCCAAGCCTGACAACGTGAGTTCAATCCCTGGGACCCACATGGTGGAAAGAGAACTGACTCCCACAAGTGCCCTCTGACTTTTACATGCACACAGACACAAACACAGGCAGACAAGACAGGCACACACACACTTTGAAAGTTCCATGATGGCGAATGTTAAACATTTTAAACCATGACTTTAGAAATCAAGACATATATTTTTAAAGGTTTCAAAGACGATGTGGGGCCACCACATTGTATCCTCTTTTCTCCTACAGCCGGTGCCAGGCCCTACCCTAGGTTCAAGGGCTGAAGAGAGAGTGAATAGCACTCACCCTTATGGAGTCTGGGTCAGTCTTGGAGCCAGGGTCAAGGTTTCCTCCTTGCTTCTCTTCTAGGAAAGTGCTCTTGTTGCTTGTCTGAGAAAACAGGGTCCAGACAAGCAGGGTACTTGCTCATATGGCTGTCCTAAATGGTTGGGGCTCATAGGCGCTACCTGATGGAGGGAGGTTTCCTGGATAGTCGGCTCTTTCTTTTCCTCTTGAGATAGAGTCTATGTAGACACTTGTTATGTAGACCAGGCTAAATGTATGTATGTATGTAGACAGGGTCTGGTCTAGTTAGCATAGAACTTGTTATGTAGACTAAGCTGGTTGGTCTTGAGCTCAGAGATCCATTCCCCTACCCTCAGGCCCACCAAGTGCTCAAATTAAAGGTGTGCACTATCATGCCAGATCTTTTTTTTTTTTTTTTTTCTTTCTCCTGGACCTATATGGTTCAAGATGGCCTTGAACTTATGGAGAGAGAAAACCTCCAAGATTAAGGTGTGTCTGGCCCTGGAGGGGATACTGTAAGACTATGGCACTCATATGTAGGCTGAAGGATAGCTCGATGAAATCAGTTCTATCTGTATGTAGGTTCTGGGGATCACACTGAGGTTGTCAGGACGGCAAAGCAAATGCCATTACTGTCTGGGTCACTTGTCAGTCTCAGGTTTGACCCTTTAATATCACAAAGAGGTCTCTGTCTCAGAAAGGATAGTGGCCATCTGACAAGGCCCTGCAGGGCATCTGAGGGTTCTCATATAGCACCACACACACAAAACTGCATTGTCTTATATTCTAGGAAAAACTCAAAAGGTCGGCTTTTTTTTTTTTTTTTTTTAAATTTTCTTTTTTAGCAAATCCTAGCACATTATTAACAACAACAAAAAAAAATCTGTACATTTGCCATGATACACTTGGGAAGTGAAACAAATAAGATATAAATACAGATATGGATGTAACATGAAAAAGCCTCAAAAAAACCCAAAACAAACAACACCCAATCTGGGGGCGCAGGGACCATGCGTGTGAACTATCTTGGTGGCCGATTGTTTCAGAGCATTTCTCTCTTCCGAACGTTGTTAGCAGTGTCCTGTCTATAAAGTTCTAGTTTGCTGTCTTAAAGTGTGAGATTCCATAAGGGTGGCAGAGAAAGGAATAGAATAGAAGACGTAGGAGACAAACCTGTTGCATTACCTGCACATGTGTTGAAAGCTAGTAGTGAGCCATAGGTAAGGCGAACCCAGGCCATCTGTGGGCACCAGGTCCGCACAGCACGGGGATGCACCTGGAGAGCGCCGATCCAGCAGAGGGAGGGGCAGCTTGCCAGGAAGCAGGAAGTCAGATGAGCGGTCCCCCAGGGTAGGGGGTTTCAAGGCCCTGGATAGTCAGATAGATGGGGAGGCAAACACAGTTCTGGGTGCTGTGAAGAGTCCTTCAGGGTCTAGGTGCTTTGAATAGAGTCCTTTGGGGAGGTGGAGGCAAGGCAAGGCAGCTGTAGCTGTCAGGGTTCAGAGAGCGGCAGTGGGCTCTGTCGCCCTCCATGAGGTGGTGGTGGCATGCGAGTCTCCTCAGCGTTTCGGGCAGCAGTCTTGAGGTGGAGCCCAAGAGACAGAAATGATTGTATTCTCTCTACTCAGATTGACATTCATGGGACATTCGGGGCTAGCCCTTTGTGTGTACTGTGAGGCTATCAGGTAATGTTCTGCAACTGTTCGGTTACAGTGGGGCAAAGAATGCCAGGGCAGGGCCTTTCTAACTGTATTAGGCTTGGGAGTTCCCCTAAGTAACCTGGCCAGGTTGCACATCTACAAGGCTACAACACAGAGGGAGCCTAGTGGAGGGTGAGAAGGATTCTCATTGATGAACTCTTAACAGACAGAAAGTAAGGTCTGGTCCTGCTATGTTCTGAGCCCAAGTCTGTCAATAATAGCAAATCCCTTAAAATGCACCCCTGAGTTCTCTGAACAGTAGCAGTGGGACAGTTAGATGTGTGAGCCACTCGTCTCACACACACACACACACACACACACACACACACACACACACACACACACACACACGGAACCTTCATTTTCAGTGTCTATTTCTCATGGGTTTTTTCCAACCTCCCTATCTCTTTTTGATTGTTTTTCTAGACAGGGTCTCACTAGGTAGCCCTGGCTGTCCTCAAACTTGCAGAGATCTGCCTGCTTCTGTCTGTTGAGTGCTGGGATTAAAGGCATGTGCCACCATGCCTGACTCTTACCATTTGGAGGGTCAGAGAAGCAGAGTGCTAGAGAACTCGCCAGCTCAGCCTCTGCTCTCAGCCCTGGTAGTTACAGTGGGCTCTGCACTAGAAGAGCACATGCTTTTCGAAAACTAACACCGCAAACAAGCTTTTGCTGGGCACGTGGCCCCTGTCAGTAACCCCAGCACATGGGAGGCTGAGGCAGGAGGACACCACATCCAAGGCTAGGAAAGCCTAGGAAAGTTTGCATGATTGCATTAAGAATTGTCATTTGGCTTAAGAATTTTATTTAAAATCTATTTAGCCAAATTCTACCTTAGTTGTTTCAAGAGGTTTGGCCAGCGCTTCCCAGGACACATAATATAAGTCTGGTTCCAATCTTGGCATTTTACAGTCACCTTTTCTTTAATGCAACCATGAGAACTTTGGTGGCATTACTGATTCTATTCCCAAGGCAGGGAAGTTGGCTCCCTCTGCACGAGAACCAACCCCTCGTGTTTGCTGTGAGGCCAGCTCCAGGTTGCTGTCCTTTTCTGGCCCAGACTGCAGTTCCACTTTGAGAACTCTAAGATACACCCTAAAGAACACACAACCTTTTTCCGTGTCATGTAGAAGGCAGGAGGGGGTCTTGTCCCATCTGACCATACTCTAAGAACATAAGCATAAAGAACACACAGCAATACCCCAAACCACCCCCAAGTCTGTATGGACTGAAAAATATGCTACTGTGTACCAAGCACTGGCTAGAGAGCTCTGGATTCTAAGAGCTGTGCCCTCCATGGTTTGGTGATGTCAGCAGGTGGTGCAGACACGTGCAAGTATGGCTCTTCATTTCTCAGTCCCCAGGCCTTGCTTCCGTTACATTCAATACCAGCAAAATTCTACACAAAAGCTGGAAGGGACCAAAATACTGATTGTAATAAATTATGTGCGGCCTCCTTGAATGGACTGGGCAGCTGATGGAGCTTCTCAGAGGCACCACCAATGTATGTTCTGCACAGACTGGCACGGCCACTAGCTGTGTGTGGACACATCAGAGGAAGAGCTGCTGTTGCTGTTGGTTGTCTGGGCTCTCTTTATATATAAGTTCAGCAGCTTCATCTGCAGAGAGAAGAAGACAGAGATGAGTGAACAGGGAGAAGTCAGCAAGTAGGAGAAGAGAGGCCAACAATCCGCTGACTGTCAGAAATCAGTTGGGACCTACAAGTTCTGCCTGGGGTTCATCTAGCAAACACCAATGGTGTGCTGTTGACTAGGCAAGGAGGTCAGGGACACAGTGAGAACTTCAAGTGACATGAACGATGGGCTGAAGGGGCTGCTGAGGAAGGCGCATAGGGGCAGAGCCAACATGGCATAGGGATAAAGCCCCTGATGACCTCCACACCTGTGCTGTAGCTGCTCTGTCCCCCAGGTTCCCTCCTACAGACATCTACTGATGCTAGCCACACCCGAGGTTATCGTGGTTGACCCTACAAAGCCTAGCAAAGCCTTGGTTTTGTTTTCCCCAGCACTGCAAAAAGCTAAATAAATAAATAAATATATGTTAAGCTTAACTCAAAAATCCCAAACCTTTGGGGTCAGTGAGATGGCTCAGTGGATTAAAGCACTTTTCCTGAGCCATCTGAGCTTGATTCTTGGGACCCATATGGTAGGAGAGAACCAACTGAACATGTCCTGTGATTTCCACAAATGAGCCAAGTCACATGCATGTCACATCACGAGTGCACGCACACACACTCACACACACACACACACATCCCAGCAAAACCTACAAATCAATACAAAGAAAATCAAAGCCAACCACATGGTACTGGCATGAAGACTTATGTAGATACTTGGCTTGTCAGTGAATGGCACAGAACTGCAGAAGGAAACCTTCACAGAGATGCTCAGGGGTTTTGACAACAGTGTCAAGACTGAGGGAAGAGGATTATCTTTATAGCCACTGGTGCTGGCAGATGGACAGCTATCTGCAACAGAATGAACTTTAACCTTACCTAACACCACAGGCAGAAGTGCCACTCAAATGGAGCCAGCTGAGCATCATTAGCAGAGGAATCATAAAGACAACATGCTTCACAGACACAATAGATTTTTTTTCAGCCATAAAGCATAACAAAGTTGTGTCATTTGCAGGAAAATGGGTGCAACTGGACATAACCATATTAAGGGAATTAAGCCAGTCTTGGAAAGTCTAATCTTTCTTCTCTCATGTGTGGTTCCTGGAGCTGACATGGGAATATAAAATTGTATACTTATGGCATGACAGCGAAGCAGAAGCAATGCTTGGGGTAGGAGCACAGCCAGGGCAGACAGGATGGGAAGAAGAATAAAAACCACCCACGTGAATCACAAACCTGAATCTAGGAGATTTAAGAGTTTAAAATCTAAAACTCTCCCAGGAATGCTGATCAAGAGTTTCATGACTGTGGATGTGGACATGGTCTCTGCAAAGGGACCCCAAGATCCCAGGAAACAACAAAAAGGCAAATTTATTCCTTAAAATGAAAAACTGTGAGAACCAAGGCTCAATTAACAGAGCAAGAATCTAACCTACATGAGGGAAGAGACATGTGTAAAACATTTATGTCAGAAAGGGCTGGGTAATATTTTTGGATTAATTCATGTGTAATTCCAACTCCTTTATAAACAGGGCCTTGATGGTGCTCAGTGTAGCCAAGCCACATATGAATCCCTGTGGAGGCTAAGGGAGAGAGGAGGACAGCTCTTGGTCTCACAGAGACTACCTTTTTTCATTAACAGATAAAAAAAGCAATCAGCGCCAGGTGTTGTGTCACATACCTTTAATTCCAGCACCTATGAGGCAGAGGCTATTGGATCAGAGTTTGAAGCCAGTATGGTCTATAGAGTAAGTTTTAGGACAGACAGTGTTACATCAAAAAACCCTGTCTTCAAAATAACCCAAAAAACAAAAAAACCCGAAAAAGTATCTGATCAGGTCCTGGCAGGAGGGAAGTGGGAGAACATGAAGACCAGGTAAGGCCAACCAAGCAATCTGTCTATGTTCAGGTAAGGCAAATCAATCCATCAATCCATCTATCAATCTAGAATCTCATGTAACTCAGGCTAGCTTTCAATATCATCCATCTACCCAACCATCCGTCCGTCCATCCATCCATCCATCCATCCATCCATCCACCCACCCACCCACCCATCATCTCATCTAACTTAGGCTGCCTTTAACTCCTTATGTAGTTGAAGATGAACTGATCCTTCTTCTCTCACCTCCTGAGAACTAGGTTACACGTGAAACCCACCAAACCCCGCTGGTTTGTGCAGTGCTCAGGTGGAATGGAGCACAGTGCCTGCTAAACAAACACTCCCTGGCCCTATCCTGACGTAGCCTCACTTGCTTCTGCTGCCTCTGTCCATATGTCTGGACAGAGTATCTCCTCTGGTCTAGTGTTCTCCAACTGTGGATGGTTTTGTCTTCAGGGACATCCGACCATGTGTAGAGCCACTAAGGATAACGAGCTACTGACATCTAGATGGTGATTGGGGTCGCATGCTACCAAACTTCTGATATCACACAAGTGAGCTTTCATAAGCATCCCCAGGGTTGATGGGGAAGAGGCCAGCGCCACCTTGGATGCATTCCAGTGGTGTCAAAGTGGCGGCTGACCTGAAAGGAAGCACTGGCCTACACATTTCTTCTCAGTCAGGGAGCAGTATATTTGTAGTGGTCAGTGTGCACCCTGGCAGGCTGGAGGGAATGGCCACTCTTGGTCCTTGGGAATCCTGTCCTGGGGCTGGGCACAGAGGTGCCTGAATTCTGGGGAAGTGAGGCTCTGGTACTCCCCAACTGTGTTAAACTTCAAATACACTCACTGGAAATTCCTCTCACAAAGAGTAGGGCCATGTGCCCTTGGGTCCCTGCTCCACACCCTGGTATGTCAAGTGTATGGAGCAGGGCCTGGGGAGCAGCAGGCTCAGTGGACATTCTGCTGCTCATGTCTACTGGGCACTCGACTCCAATTCAGCAATTCGTTCAAGGATGAGGCGATCTTGTGTGTGCGTGCATACGTACATGCCACAGAATGCACATGGAGGCCACATCTCTCCTTCCACCTTTATGCAGTTCCAGGGATGGAACCCAGGCTATCAGGCTTCATGGCTGGTATTTTACCCATTGAATCAACTTGCCTACCCTGAGGTCAGTTTCTTTAGTGATTATGTGGAGCGTGAGGGCGGGGGAGACCTGGCTTCTGACCAAGGTTTTCTTCCTTTAGTAAATGTGCTGGAAGTCAGGTGGTCTTTTCAAAGCCAGTTAGAATAGCCTGTGGTGTGCCATCAGCACTGCCTTCCCCTGACTTTACTGCAGAGCCAGCCATTTTCACCTTAGGAAAAATGCCTTCTGCAAAGTCAGTTAAACACACCCAGTGAAAAGGGTTGTCACCAAGGGCTCAGGATGAGCTGGCGGCTCAGGTGCAGGCAACAGCAGGTAATACTATACATACCTTGCTCCCCGTGAGCTGTGCGAGGTGAGGTTTCAGATCTTCTCCGATTACGGAATAGATTGCCACTAAGCAAAACACACTGGCTTTCCGTACACTGCTCTCGGTGTTGTCGTAACCCTAGAGAGCCAAGAGGGAACACGGAGATGAAGTCAGATCAAAGCTATGCCTCCCAGTCAGTGCTTCAGCACTTCCACAGATGCCCTTGGAGCGCAACCCTGGACTCAGCAGTAACAACCACAGAGATCACAGATCTGCGAGTGGATTCAGAGAGCTTCTGCCTTAGAGGGTCAAAAATAAGCAGCTGCATAAGTGTCATGCAGGGGCAGGAGGGCATGGGTACCAGGTGGGTTGCTTTGTCACAGGTGCTGACACTACAGATGGCAAAAGGGAGGAGGAATGGGAAGAGAAGATCCCTGGGGAGCCTAGTCCAGATTCCTCCTGGTGGTGGAACAATCTGCTTGAGCAGAAATGCTTAAAAGGAAAGAGAAGGCTGGGGAGAAGGTTCAGCAGGCAAAGACATGGACTACCAAGCTTGATAACCTAAAAGTAATACCCAGGACTCACAAGGTGTAAGGGAAAAATGGAGTCCAAGTTCTCTGACCAACAAACATGCCAGACAGATGAATTCACACACACACACACACACACACACACACACACACACACATACACACACACACTATACAGATAGCCCTGGGAACTGTGTGACTATCTGTCTTTCCCTCTGTGTGGGATAGTCTAGTCTTTAACAGGAAGTCCAAACAAATGCTGGCAAACAGCAAACAGCTGCATGCATGAAATGGGAAGCTAGTTTCTCTACCTTTCTTCACTGGTGGCCCTTTCTATGTGATATAGCAGACATAGCATAGGACCCTGTTGCCTGCAGCTTCTATGTGGCCCTACCATATGTCATAGCAAGCTGAGAAGCATCTGGAGCAGCAGGGCCTGCCCTCCATACTGCCTCTTGTGTAGGAGAGCCCCAGCAAACACAGACACAGGAGAGCAAAGGATGCAGGGGTACTCTCCATTGGTCCCCTTGGCCCAGGGCATCCACAGGATGCCACAAGTGTTTGTGGAAGCAATGAACAACATGTGTTTACACTGCCAGAAGATTCATTCCTTCTGACCTGGGCTATTGGTTAGCTTCTGCTGCACACAGGAGCAAGTAAGCTAAAATGAAGTAGTAAGTGTGCAAGAATGAGCTGTCAACATCGTGTCACAGGATAAGAGAAGGGAACTCGAGGCCGCTGACCCCTCATCCAAGTATCTACAGGCAGTTAATTGTTGCTGGGAAAGAGAGAGGCATTTTCTTCAGTGGTCCAGCAACTGGCAAGGTGCTCGTTTTCCTGTAAATAACCCCTCACCCACACTTCTGTAAACAACCCTTATGAAACTCACCAGGTTGTCAAGAAATATAAATGGATTTCTAGTGTAGTCACTAGTAGTTGTGTGTTCTTGTTAATATATTAAAACAAGCACCAGCTATAAAACATTGTACAAAGCCTGGGTTTTTAAAAACAAGCTAGCAAAAAGTAAATTAAAAACAAACAAACAAACATGAAAGTGGAAGAGGGGAGTAGAAGGGGAAACTCAGGAGAAGAAGAGAAGAAAATATGATGAAATACCTATGTATAAAAAGGTTACAATATGCTAACAAGTCTGTGGTGGTAGCTCAGACCATTAATGCCAGCATTCAGGAGAGAAGGTGGGTCTCTGAGTTTGAGGCCAGCCTGGTCTACACAGTGAGTTCCAGGACAGCCAGGGCTACACAGAGAAACCCTGTCTCAAAAAAACCAAGCCAAAACCCAAAAGCTAACAAACCACCTTTTAAATAAATAAAAAAAGATAAAGGTTCCAAGGAGAGCACCATTGCTGTGGCTTTCACTCTGCTGCCACTTTGTGTTGAGCAGCCTGAGTGGGGCCTCACAGGATGCATACCTGCAGCAGGCCGGGGATGATGTCGACGAGGAGCTGCAGCAAGGACTCCTTGGTGATCCTCTCCACCACCTTTGTCTGCATCTTGATAGCAGCCAGGTTGATGGGGTAGTCGGCTGTCTGGATGATTGGACACAGCACTTTGATGCACTGCTCTGGGTGGATTGAGCTGGCTAGCGTGGATGCAGCTTCCTCGGCCGCTCTCACCACCTGAAACACAGGACCGCAGAGTGAGTGCTGCCCGCTTCAAGAGTTTTGAAAAGAACCAAATGCACACTCCTGTCCTGCTCCAGAAGATAAATACAGTGATACACTTCCTGAAACACTTTAAGAAAAATGAAGAGCAACCTGGGTGTCGATCAAGGTAGTATGGGCTTGGAGGTCTGGGCCAACACCTTGGCAGGGTGATCTCCAAACGTGTTCCCCACTATGTACTTACAGGTGCACAGTCGCACCCACCACCTTCAGATCTCCTTAGCAACATGGCTTCTCAGGCTTCCCCAGGGGTGCTGTCTGAGAGGGGGACCACTCAGGTGATTATTACCACAGTAGAGAATGTCTGCCCTGAAAGATTAGGACCCTGGGGCCCTGTGACACCAGCATTCACCTGTCTAATTTCTGACAGCAGATGCAGTGTGACCAGCTGCCCCATTCTCCTGTCACCGTGCTTTCCCTGCCATGTGGACTGTACCCCCAAACTGTTAGCCGAGATAAACCCCTTCTCCTGTAAGTTGTTTTTGACAGATGCGCTGTCAAAGCATTGAGAAAAGTAACCAACACACATCTAAAAGAACGGATCTGGAGTTGCTATGTTCTGGAGAGCAGAGATCCCAGAACATGAGGAGGAAGCAAGACACAATTAACCTGGGCCTTACGAAATAAAGCCACGAAAAACTTGAGGAGTGGGCGCGTAAGATGGATCAGGTGGTTAAAAGAGCCAACTGCTAAGAATAATGACCTGAATTCAATCCAGTGGAGGGCAAGAACTGACTCCTCAGAGCTGTCCTTTGATCTCTACTACAAGTGCATCGTGGCACACATGCCACCAACATATAACTCTCACACACACACACGAACTATATAATAAGGTAATACATCTTAGGCTATATACCAAACATAATAAATTAGTTCTTTGGAAAAAGATTAGTCCCAGGTTATTTCCCTAGCAACCAGTTGTCTGAAAAGGGGAAAGGGGGAGGGTTCCCATCATCCCTCAGTTTCCTTCTCTACCCATGGGTTGCTTTAAGGCTATAGTGCAAGAGCTTGCTGGGGAGAGCTGGGCTAGATGTGCACACAGCAAGGCCTATGGTGGGAAACTGGCCTTTCTTTTCAACTTGGCCCAGCAGCAAGGCTGCTGTGAAGACACTAGTTCAGTGTTTCAAAAATTCACCATGCCCAGCTGCCACGGGACACTGGAGGGAACGATGTGGGACTGACTGCAGCCACGGTGTTGTCTTTGTTGTTGCTGCAGTGCTGGTTTGGAGGACTGAACCTGGGCCTTCATACATGCCCAAGAAGCGCTCAACCATCAGTTACATCACCAGCCCAGAAACAGTGATTTAGACTTAGATGTGGTTGATCTAAGTGCACTGATGTGTGGCAACTAGAACTGAAGATCTCACCAGGGGCAGATTAGAACAAACAGACTTGAAGACAGAGTCAGGCCCCAGCCTCTGCCAGTTAGCCTCAAGAGAAGCCACATCCTCAGGCATCTCACAGTGAGAAGACGCCCATGCTCCCTTCCCCCTGAGCAGGTTCAAGTGAATCACTGTGCTGTGAGATGCTGGGAGCACACCCTTTCAGCTCTGCTGAAGTGAATCTCGCTCCAGCAGTAGCATCTTGGGACATCCAGATGTCCCAAGACATTCTAGAAGGTGTGGGCACGAAGCACTTCAACAACAGGGTACACTGGGCTTCTGGAAACTGGACAGCAACTGCCAGGGACTGCACACGAGGATGAGCCATTGAAGGCCTCTCTTTCCCCCGGGGTGACAGAAAGCTCGCCAGGACAGGCACTGGTTTGGCAGAGAAGGTAGTGTTCTGACTTCCCTCCATATGCCAAAACCTGGCTTTGGCAGGCTGCCTGTATCAGGGTAAACTTTAGGTTCTGCCCTGTGTTCTCTGTAACATAAGAAGCAAGGTTATAATGTAAGCAAACAGAGAGCAAAAGCAAACACAGGCAACAGAAGGACAGAAAGGTAGTTTCTCAGTAGACAAAGAGGCTGTTGGTGCTGTAGGTGTTTTAAAAGGGGGGGCATATAGAGCCCCCCATTAGGGTTACAGCTGACTTCTCAGTGGACAGACTCCATCTATATTCTGATTTTGTTTCTGTCTGGTTAGAAACGAAACTTTCTCTTCACTGTTAAGGATGGAAGTGTTTCGCTAGAAAAAGGTAACTGACACATGTAGTTGTTTCACAGATGTTTGTGCAATGAGGAGCTAGCTCTGTGGCCCATGCTGGTCTTGATCTCTTGATCTTCCTGCACACCCAGCTTTTTAAGGAAATGTGATCATGACTCAAAATACTGATGAGTGTTTGCATAAAGATTAGGTTTCTTAATTTTAGGGCATAGAAGTTCTTGACATTTGGACTGCGTGTTTGGAGTGCACTAAGTTTGATTTGGCTCTGTCTCAGATGCAGCAGAACTGGATGCATTACAAAAAAAAAAAAAAAAAGAAAAAAGAAAGAAATAAAGAAAGAGAGAGAGAGAGAGAGAGAAAGATAGATATATAGATAGCAGGCATCCAAAAACAATGATGGCTAGAACCCAAGAGCACCTCCCAGGCACCTGAAGCTTAGCTCCTGGATTATTTGGAAGCTAAAGACATGCTGATGCCACCTTCTGGAACTTGCCAGAAAGGTGTCAACAAATACAGCAGACAAGGAGTCTTGTGTACAGTAGAATAACAAGGGAGCTGGGTGTGGTTACAAATGTCTTTAATCCCAGCACTCCTAGAGGCAGAGGCAGGCAAATTTCTCTGAGTTTCAGACTAGCCTGCTCTACAACAGGGAATTCCAAGTCAGCCAAGGATACACAGAGAAAACTTGTCTATAATAATAATCAGCAACAACAAACTATAATGAAAGAGTAATGTCCCAAAACAACATAGCCAGGAGCTGGGACTTAGAGTGGAAATGGGAGAGACTAGGAAAGCTCTGGCTCCTGAGGCTGCTCTGGCCTGGTTCTGTTCCCTCAGTCAGCAGATGCTGAGGTAAACTCTTCCCATGTCTGTGGTTGTTGTTCCCATCAGGGAAATTATAAGAAGGACTGGGTGGAGAGTTGTTTTGGTTTATAAAATCTTATCACTCATCCGAACCTGATGAGCATTTTTCTCTGAAGAAAAAAAAAAAAAAGCACACCTACTGATAGGGGCTTCAAAACTGCTCAGAAGGGAAGCCAAGACCTGTGCAGCCCTGGCCAGTGAGTGCGTTACTGCCAAGCTTGAGGATCCATGTTTACTCCCTGGTATCTACTTGGGAGAGAGAACTGTTCCCTACATTGTCCTCTGAGCTCTGTGGAGTCACTGCAGCATGCATCACACACACACACACACACACACACACACACACACACAAACAAGAGACTGACCTACTCATTGGGTAGATTGGGGATGGCAGGGGCAAACTGTGAAGAGTGGGAGGGGCTCTAGGAGGGTGGGGTGGGGAGTGGCAGATATAGGCCCAACCCTATAGAGGTGCTGAGCTATGGAGTAATCTCGCATTCCTAAGTCCACTGTCCATCTCTAAAAAAATCACAGTGCTTTCCAGTCCAATGCCGATGCTGGCCTAGCCACAGAAAGCACACACACAACAAACTGAAAGCAGGCAGCACCCCAGGGATACAAGTCATTTTTACAATAATTTAGATAGAGGTTTTTTTTTTTTTTTTTTTAAGTTGAATTTAAATGGCCTCTTGGATCAGTCAATGAAATGCAGTTCAATTACATTTACTGTATTGTGTTATGTGTGTCACACACAAAGTAAATAAAGAAATTAATACCTTTTCTTCTATTTTAAGTTAGCATACTTTCTTCAACAGGAGAAGGTGAAGGGGACATAGCCACCTCACCTCACCTCACCAATATGAATACCACAGGGAAGGACACCTGTAACACTCCTAGACATCAGGAAGCCTCAGAGACATGTCTGGCCACAGCCTGTGAGCTCTGTGCAAACCAATCTTCTGCCTCCAAGGTAAAGCTCTGCCATCCAAAGCAGCTGCCTTCCAGAGCTGCACAGCTTAAGGCCAGGTGTCAGCTAAGGGGCAGGTGGCATGGCTCTCAGGGTCAACTTACCAGTACCAACTTATTCTGCCCCTCAACAGTAGCAGCGGGAGCGGTAGTACCATCCACAGGAAGGACACTGGGCTTGGCCCACTAGGATGGCAACTGCACTGGCTCCCTGACTTGGTGAGCCCCTGCATTCCCCTGCAGTGGGCTTCAACCTGGGTACCTTCTATGCCCGCCCATCCCACTCCATGCTGCACCGGCTCTCAGCCAGTTTTCTTTCTCCTGTTCACCTTGCTGTCCTGGCTGTCTAACCCAATCTTTCCAGCCAGCTCCAAGTTCTTAGTGCTCCTTGCTAGGAACCATACAGTGATCTTTGCTGTAATGAACTCACACACTACAGACTTGAAGGCTGTTGTGTCCTCCTCCCACGTGGCTTACACAGTGATAAAACAGTCATTAGAGAAGTCTGTGTCCCAGCAGTTGCTGTCTCGACAACTAGGAACTACACAATGATGCTATCTAGGCTTCTGATTTTGTCTGTTTATTAAAAAAGCAAGAATTTCCAAAGGAAACAGGGCTTCTGGTCAAATCCTAAGATTGGGCCCATGGGAAACTAGAGATTTAGCATCTTTGAGGATTTAGGTTTGTTACTCAGTAGCCACTTAATATTGAGGCTATTACCCTGGAACTAGAAGACACAGATAACCCTCTACTCTGGTAGCCTGGGGCGACCAGATAAGAAAAAGCAAGGTCCACAGAGGTGTAATGAGTTGTAGGTTCCTGGGTTGCTCTGATGCCAGCAGGGTGCAGAGGGTCATTCCTGAGCACAGGCTGTGGAGATAGGGCCGGCTGAGAATGTTAATTGGCACCTGAAGGAGGATACCCTATCAGGAACAAGCTTACTCTGCCCACAGTATCTGTTACAAGGACTGATCAAACATACCCTACTGCTCGGGAAGGCCAGCCAGCCAGTACCAGGAAGCTCCCCTTTCTGTTGTCAAGCAACTTTGCTCTGTCTCATTTTGCTTCTCTGACTCCTTGAAGTCATAAAATATAAAATTTAACTGGAAAAGAGTTAAAAACAAAATCTCTAGAGAAAAAAGTTATTATTTAGCTAAGAATTCAATTTCCTCAAATAAGTCATGCCATCTAAAACCGGATTCTGATGTTTATGGTTTGCAACTAGAAATGTTTGGTGACATTACTGTGACATGACTATTTTTTTAATTTCTTGTCTCTCTGCCCTCTTTTGTGGGTACATGCCATGGTGCCATGGTGTGTGGAAGTCCAAGGACAAGTTAGTTCTCTCCTTCCTCCACGTGAGTCCAGGATACTAACCCGAAGCTGGCAGACTGCAGGGAGAGCCTTGGTTCTGTATATACTTTTTAAAGAAGCAGGGTCATGCCATTTTGCCTAGGCTGGCCTTGAATTTTGGGGCTCAAGTGATCCCCCTGCCTCCAACTCCTGGCAACTGAGATTGCATGTATGAACCACTCTGCCTAGCCAACATTTTACTCTGTAAGTATGTAAATAGAAACAAACATTGACTAATGTGAAACATCCCCTGCCCCCAATAAAATAAAATAAAATAAAATGATTGGCCAATTCCGCTTCCAGAACTAGAGCTGGGGCTGGCCCTTGGGAGACAAAGCCCACCTGGCTATATATAGAAACTGCCAAGTTTATACCTGCATTCACAATCAGCCCTGTATATGCAGGTTGTATGTGAGTGGACCCTGGGGGAAGGAGGGAACAGCGGGCTTTACTGAGACTCTCTACTGAGACTCTGGTTTCCAGTCTTCTCATACCTCACACAGCCTCTGATGCATGCCCTGCTGCCAGTTCTCTGATCAAAGGAGAGATTCTCTATCAGCCCTAACTCTATCAGTCTAAAGATATAAAAGAAGAAGAGAGTTCACATGAATGAAGTTATCACAAAGGCCACCATATCAAGCTTAGCCCTTTAAGATGTTTGCTGAAGCAAACCCTAACACGACATGCAGAAACTTCATGAGTGCTACAGATGTGAAATGCAACATTACATACTAAACAGACAGTGAGGCCCTGGCAGAGGCTCACTTCCTCAGATTGGAACTATGAAAGGACTATGTCTATGATGACAAATACCAGCTTTCAAAAACAAAGCTTTCGGCTGGGGTCTAAGGCTACCTGTCAGTCTCTGCAGGTTGCCATTTATGGACGGTTACTGCCTGCAGGCAACGTTTTCAATGGGTCAGAAGCATGTTCTGCATGCACTGCTCTTTTGGAAAGAATCTACAGCAGCTGACTTTGGCTCATGGATAAGGAAACCAGCCATCTTGCCACCAGTCCCACCTTTCCAATTTTGAATTGTAGCTTTTTAAAACTCTTAAATTTTTTAAGTTTAATGTTCAGAATCTATATGAGTGTTTTGCCTGCATGCACATATATGTGCCATATGCATGCAGTGTTCTCAGAAAGCCAGGGGAGGCCACTTCTGCAACTGGAACTACTCATGGTTGTGTGGATGCTGAGAAAGTTTTTAACTGCTGAGCCATCTCTACAGCACTGCCCCTGTAAACTATTTCTCTCTCCCCCCTCTGCCTACCCTACACACCCAGCTGTGTATTTGTAGGTATATGTGTGTGTGCGTGTGTGTGTGCGTGTGTGAGTGAGAGAGAGAGAGAGAGAGAGAGAGAGAGAGAGAGAGAGAGAGAGAATTCCTGTCGTGTGTGTCACATGAACCTGAGGAACTCAAGAGGACAACTTTCAGGCGTCATTCCTGTCTCCTACCTTGTTTGCACCAGGGTTTCTCCTACACTTTGCGGTTGTGTAAGATAACCTCACTGGCTTGTGAGCTTACAGAGATTCTCCTGCCTCTGTCTCCCGTCTTGCCATAGGGGCACTGGGAGCACATGCATGTGATTAACCCTGCTTCACTGAGGTCCTCATGCAGTGAGGGTCCACTGATTCTTTGGTCCTCTAGAAACCTTTAAGATGTCTTTCAGTTTCTTTTTTTTTTTTTTTTTTTTTTAAGATTTATTTATTTATTATATGTAAGTACACTGTAGCTGTCTTCAGACACACCAGAAGAGGGAGTCAGATCTCATTACAGATGGTTGTGAGCCACCATGTGGTTGCTGGGATTTGAACTCTGGACCTTTGGAAGAGCAGTCGGGTGCTCTTACCCACTGAGCCATCTCACCAGCCCCGTCTTTCAGTTTCTAAATGTCGGGTTTCGAGAAGTCAGAGTCGGGCAGGGAAGATGGCTGGTGTTCTGGTCTTGTAGAGTAGTCCTGTGAGTCAGCCTGGACTCATGCTCTTCATCTCCCACTAGGCCTGGGTTCCATTGGGAAATGTCAAGCCACACCTTAAGAGAAGCCCCTGGAACAAGCATACCTACAAGTGGTAATCACTCATAAAAACAGACATTGTCTTTGGGTGATAGACATAGAAACTGGGCCTAAATGGATCCCATCTAAGCTAGTCTGGGTCATATGTACTGAATATAACCACAGGAAAATGTACTAAGACTAGAGAAACATGATACCTTTACCATAGCCACATGAACTGCATGCGCAGCTAAATATTCTTCCCTA
The DNA here is from genome assembly GCF_978045245.1 of Mus caroli. Classification (NCBI taxonomy): domain Eukaryota; kingdom Metazoa; phylum Chordata; class Mammalia; order Rodentia; family Muridae; genus Mus; species Mus caroli. Next base: position 115,091,702 of record NW_028227256.1, on the reverse strand, counting down.
GGAATCAGAGCAGGGGAGGGGACAGGTTGGTTAAAACAAGAGAGAGGGCTCAGTTGCTAAAGCCTCTCACAAGGATTTAAGTTTAATGTTCAGAATCTACATTTAAAAAAAGATGAAAGGCATGCGCTGGCAAGATGGCTCACACAGTGAAAGCACTTCCCGTGCAATCCCGATGCCCTAACTGGAAGGAGAGACCTGACTCCTGAAATTGTCCTCTGACCCCACCCTCATGTATCAGCGGCATGAGCATGCCTACACACACTCACTAAGAATTCAAAAGCCAGGAGTGCTGACACTTAGTACCAGAACTGGGGAGGTGGAGACAGGTGGCTCTATGGGGCTCTCTGCTCTGGCCAACCAGCCTCAGCTACTTGTCAAGTTCCAGGCCACTGAGAGATTCCGTCTCAAAATAAAAGAGGAACAATACTTGAAGAACATCCAAGGGTGACTTCTTGACTCCATGTGCACACATACACACGTACAAATACACATACATAAGTACACACACACACACACACACACACACACACACACACACGAAAGAAAGACTTGAAGAATTTTCAAACTCCAAATCTAAATGTACAGGGGCTGGAGCTGCTCCTCAACCATGTGACAGCCAGAGGTTGCAGGAGGAAGTGGCAAGGGCATAGTCAAGGTGAGCCCAGACATGCAAAGCAGAGGGCCTGCCAACACAGTACCTCAGAACACTATGTCCCGTTGGCATCCTCAGGTCACTGTGATAGTAGTATGGGACCTCTGGTTACAAGATCCCCATGCTGACAGAGTACTGAGAAATAGGTGAAGCAGGAGACTTTTTTCACTCCTCTCCTGGGCTATATAAGAGAATCTCATATTTTCTAAAGCATTACTCAAGAAAAAAGTAGTAAATTTTAACTTATATTTAAGAGTACACTGTAAAGGTTTTTAATATTGGGATGCCCAACTTATAGAGACAGGTTCCAGCTGGATAGTAAGTGCTGAAACATCACCTTAGCTTAGTTAACTAGAAATTTCACAATAATAAAAACTATGTGTGTGGTATTTTGTCTGCACATACGTATGTGCACCATGCCATGCCTAGTGCCCTCAGAGGTCAAAAAGAGGATGCGAGATCCCCTGGGACAGGAATGACAGATGGTTGTGAGCTGCTGTACTGGTGCTGGGAATCCAAGCTGAGTCTTGTGGATAAGCAGCTGGTTCTCTAACGTAGAGGCATCTCTTTAGCCTCTTTCCTTCATTTTAATCTCATGCCAAGCTTGTATTTTGTCAGGTGTGTGTAGCCTTCTGACATTTCCATATTTAATACTGTTATCTACAAAATGCATACATGAGCCCTACACAATTGAATTTTTTGTTTTTAAAGTGGGAGTCCAGAGGTAAAGGTGAAGTTTGCTGAAGCTTGCTGGTCTGAGTCTGGTCTGACTATTGGATTCTACATGATGGAAGGAAAGAACTGATTTCCAGTAAACTGTCTTCTATCTCCCATTGTACACACATACACATGTGCATACATAAGACAAAGTATAATAAAAAAAATCACAGAGAATAAGAGACACAGAGAAAGATACATAGACACATACACACATAGACAGAGGTAGGGAAGGAGAGGGGGAGAGGGAGAACAAGAAGGAAGAACAAGAGGAGGAGGTAGAGGGAGGTAGGGAGAGGGAGAGGGAGAGGGAGAGGGAGAGGGAGAGGGAGAGAGAGACGGAGAGGGAGAGGGAGAGAGAGAGAGAGAGAGAGAGAGAGAGAGAGAGAGAGATCGATCTAGTGTGTTGGATTTCATTTATGGCCACCCTGAGGTTCAAACTGCTTGTTGGACATACCTGAATCCTAGATCTAAAACAGCACCAATTTCACTTCAATATTTCATCATTGACTCTCACTAAGGATAAGTTATTTAAAAATCAAAGTTGGTGCAAGATAGCTTGTCCCACAAGAGACCCAAGACCTAGTCCACACCTACTCTGCTATGAACTACTGGGCAGGCTTTTTTTGGTCCTTCCTTCCCTATCTGGGAACAATGAAGTTGATTATATTTAGCCTGAGTTGCTGTATGTGGAAAGCCTTCTGTTCAAACATGAGTGTCACCATCATGCCACCAGGCCAGATTTTAGAGACCCAGTCACTAGTTGGAAATGGTCCTAGAGTCTATGTGCTCTGTGCTGTATGGATCTAGCGGGGAGAGACAGAGACCCTTCCTCCAATGACAATCTGAGGAGGTCAAAGCAGTAACTGCCCAAGCAGCCAAAACCATGGCCAGGAGAAACACTACCCTCAGGGTGTCATTCTCTGCAGATGGAAGAACTGCTCTACTCATAAGCCCACACCACACAAGCGGCAATGGCTCAGTGAGGTCATACCCACTTGCCATCTTGAGATTGCTGCAGTTCTAAATCTACCATCTGGTTTCCAGAGTACCTGTTAATGGAGGTTGTTACTAGACTTGTTCATGCATATGTGCATGCATGCTGGTCAATCTCTGGTGCCACTGCTCTGCAGCTGTCCATCTTTTTCCTCTTAAATTTTTTTCCTCCTTCCCTACTCCCATCTTGTCCATCCATCCTTCTTTCTTCTTTCCTGCCCTCCCTGTGTCTCCTCTCTCTCTCTCTCTCTCTCTCTCTCTCTCTCTCTCCCTCCCTCCCTGCTTTGAGAGAGGGTCTCATTTGCTCGGTTTGCTCAGTAGGCTAGCAATCCTATGGATATGCTTATTTCTTCTTATCCAGTACTGTTGTCACTGGCTTTTTAATGGGGTTCTGGAAATCAATTAGGTCTTCATGCTTGTGTAGCAGGGACTTCATTAAGTAAGTAAACCATGTCTCCAGCCCTGGAGTCACTTTTTGAGGACAGCTCCTTACATTCTGTACACACCTAACCTCTCCAGAGTAGGGAGCCACAGAGGTTCAACATATCAGCAAGCGACTGGCCAGTGACTGCAGAGGTGCTGGGACCTGGGAACCACAAGTGCATTTTGTGAGCATTTTAGGTGTGTGGTTTCTCAGCTCTAATGTCAGCAGTAGGAATTTTACTCAAACAACCCAAGCCAAGTTAAAAGGAAAAGACTCATAAGCATGAAATTTCATTTTGGGTTCTGCATTCTTCCACCCAGTCCTGCTGGCACTTGGCCACCAGGGCTAGCTCACCTCCTTGTGGGAGTCTTTGTGGGCTTCCAGAGTCTTCATGATCGTCAGTTCTGCATAGTTTTTGAATCTTGCTGGCTGGTTTCTCAGAATCTCCCGTAAAACTCTCAGTGCCAGAGCTCGAATGGAATGCTAGGTGTGAGAGGAAAAGAAATGTCACTTAATAGTGGCCCACAGAATGCAAGGACCACAAGTCTACTCAACATGGGCTCGCTGGACAGTCAACTCCAAGAGAACAGGCACTGATGCATGGTGACATCTTCAGGACCCAGCATCTGGAGAGGCTGGCCTGGGTTTCTCTAGAATGAGCCCCATGCAGCAGATCAAGTGAAGATGGAACACCTAGTTCATGGTCAGTCCCTGTCCTTTCTAGACTTCCTGAAGCATGGTTTCCTGAGTCATCCTTATGTAAAACAAACACAGAGATGAGGCCAAAGCACCCGATCCTTTCATGGACAGGCCTGCCAAGCTGTGAGCTCTCTGAGGTCAGCTGGAGACCCGTGTTTGTTCCTGACCTTCTGGGTGATGAGGTCACCCATACAACAGGCTTCAAGCTCTTCAGTCATGTGTCTGGAGGAAAGCCATTTCAAACAGACGCCTAATCTCAAGAAGAGAGCAGAGTTTACTGCAAACAGAGCCAAGAAGCACATCCTGATTCCTTGTCACTCAACTGTGCACTGTGCAAACTCACACATAAAGCACCTGCCCTCCGCATGACATCATCCCATCGCCCCCCGGAGCCCAGCCAAGTGTAACTGCCTCCACAGACAGTACTTTGAAGAACAGATGGTGTGGGCCCTTTGTTCACTATCTTTACTTATCCCTAAACCCCATCTTTAATCCCAAGAGTGAGAAAGCAATTCCGGGGCAGGCAGCATTCACTGCTGCCTTCGTCCCCGCTTCCTGCTGCCATCAGTCGCTACCACTGTGACCCTGGGTCTGGCCTATGACCTCTCACTGTGCTAGCTTCTCGGAACACCTCCCAGCCCTGTGCTCTAGCTGTTTCTGCTGGGCCATACAAAACCAATGTGGAAAGTGGACCCAACTTAAGATGCTTCATCCCAGTTGTCCCTTTGATTCTGTGTTGGTGGCCTGCTTCACATAGGCCACCCACAATAGACCTTCCTCACCTGTACCCACTTCCACCAATGTGAGCTACTGAGAATCAGGAATAGTCACGGCCCAGGCATGCTTCAAAGCCTTCTGTGACATTCAAATGTCCCAGAATGAAGGCTTGGTTTTATAACTATTAATACAGTTTTGGAACCTGTCATTTGCCCTGCTAACATTAACTCTAACACAGGCACAGGGTGAACCAAATGAAATTTCCTGAAAGGCAGCACACAATAAGGCCTTTAAAAAAATATACCCTCTGGGTAGGCAAGAAGGCTTAGTGGGAAAGGCGCTTGCCACTGAATTCAATGACCTAAGATTAATCCCCAAAACTCACAGGCAAAAAGTGACTCTTGCAAATTGTCCTCTGATCTGTGTGTGTATGTGTCCACATATGCGCGCACACACACACAATTGAATAAATTAGTTTAAAAATTAAAAAAAATAAACATCTGAATTTCTTTATTTCACATGAAATAAAAGTGAAAGTTGTGAAGATGCACTCTGGAAGATCGCCTTCTACACTAATTTGGGAAATTTCTGTATTACAGTATGTAGGTTCAGGAAGGTGTTTGTTTCATTGGCTGCACATGTGAGCTGGTGTGGCTGGTGTAGGCTAGTGAGTGCTCTGGAACTATGTGGAACCCGGATGAATACTCGATTTGGTATAAGCCAGGCACATAACCCACAAAGGAAAGCTGGTCAACCCTGATCAGGAAAGACATCACACCACCACCATGTGGAAGGGGCTGTGGAAGTGCCTACGTCTTTGTCTCCGAGAGTTTCCAGCAGCAGCAGCAGGATGGTCTTGAAGTGCTCCTCCCACACGCCCAGGCTGTCCTCCCTGGTGATCTTGAGCAGCTCCAGCAGTGCGCCCTTCCGCTCCTCCACACGCTCGTTGTGGTTAGATAGCTCTTTCAGCAAGTCAGCCACCAGGTCCGAGTGGTCAATGGGCACTGGGGAGACACACAGTGGTACCTCAGATGTTGGCCACAGGGCTCCTGGCATGCTCTTTCCTACCACTGAGAGAGAGCTGCTATGCTTTCCCCTCCTCCTCTGCCCTGCATGGCTGCCAGCCTCCCATTGTGCACCTCCAACATTCTCACCATGCTGAGAGGACAGAGTGCCAGGAATCTATGTCACAGTGTCCTCTGAGTCCTCCCCTCCTTACCATTTTTCCCTTTCAATTTTTACATAGAGATTAAAAGAGAAAAAAAAAAAAAGAAGTCAAATACTTGAGACTCATCTTTTCCTAAACTTTCTCCTACTACCACAGTCTCTAACCAGTGGAGAGCCTCTTGCCTGTAGGAGGCCCATTCCAGTGCAAACCTTCTCCCAAGGCCCTTCCATTCTCACATCCATCCACATATTCCCTCAAGACTGTCACGATTATATTGCCTAACATCTGCTCCATTCTTGGATGTGCACACCTTGGAATCAACATAGTAATCGATGCCAATCAAGGCATCTAGACTTTGCAAGACTGAAAAGCTTGCTCACCTCCACTAGCACTGTTGCCAGCAGGGGTTTGAACTCTTTCTAATGGCTCAGAGGCACCTTTTTCCCTGTCTATATTCATTTAAGAGGCCTCAATTGTGAAAACTCAACTTTAAACAGGGAGCATGGGGAACCAACAGTGGAGACCAGCCATCACAAGTGCTCTCTTGAGGCATATTTGCATATTTCTTTAGCTTCTGAGATCAGGGGGCAAGGATATAAGGATGCTCAAAACATGGACAGCTTCTTATTCTTTCTTGCTACTCCACCTTTCTCCTTTTCCTTACATGGTAGTGGATAAAAACAAATGACATTCTAATCTCTGGTCAAGATCAAGAATGGAGAAGGAAGTGGTGAAGCAACTCCACAAGCAAATGAAAGAAATCATCCACTTCTGGCAGAAAGCGCAATGAACACTGGCCACTCCAGACTCATTCCAGGGACCAGCATGTGGCAAATCCAGGGAAAAGACAGTTCTAGGAGTATTTCTGACCCTGAGGCCTCTTCAGTTCTAGACATCTGGAGGACTGTCTTCTAGTCCAGAACTCCATAGTATCAGTTCCTTTATTCCCTTTGGGTCTTGAACAGAGCAGCTCCTCTACAGTGTGCTCACTCTGTAACCCAGCATCGCGGACGTGGGCCTTGCTTTCCTTGCTCCCTTCCTGGCTGGACAAGCCAAGCATTTCATGCTTACAGAAAGTGTTCAGGCAGGTGTTAATTATTTAGAATTCTGATTCACTTAATTCTCCATTCAAACTCTATTCAAGTAAAACAGATGTACAATGTGAAAGAAAAATCACGAGGAGTTGCACTAGAACAAAGCAAGTGAATAGAATGAGTGAGGTGGAGGAAGAAAACCTTAAGTTGCTGGACAAACATCATCAAGCCAATATGTGGTCACCTGCAGCTCACTCACTGATGGACACTGATCTTAGGTTTAGCTTTGGTCCTGGAGATTGAATCCAGGACCTTACAGTGCTAAGCACAACTCAATCCCTGAGCCACATTCTCTGTCCCTGGATACAGGTCTTGACGTGAAACTCACAGAAAATCCCAGACACATCCCTATGTTATATTTTGAGCAAATATCTTCATCTTTCTGAATCTACTTTGTAACCTGTAAAATGAGAAAAAGCACCTCTGATCTCAGGAGTTAATGGTTCTTAGCTTAGTGCTGAGCATAATTTAAGGCAACTAAGTACTGTCAGATCCCTGCCTCCAACGTCTGGGACCGCATGGCAGACTGGGAGCACCCTGAGGAAGAAGGAAGCCTTATCGTGGTACTTCACCTTCATGACTAAGCTGGGACAGTGTGGGCCAGGGCCTTTACAGAGAGCAAGCATAAGATGCCCCATTTGCACGCCCTGGTCAATCACTCCACTCAGGTAGCATTTCAGCAAAGTCCCAGTAGCAGAGCCTCCATGGACAGACTGTAGGCATACAGAGGGCAAGCCCACATAGGCTTCTGCTCACAGGGGCCTTCCTAGGCCTAATTACACATCAGGAACTCAATAAGCAGTTTTGAGCAAATAGAGGACCAGGAAAGGCCCCGTATTTCTATTTGTGTTTGATAAGTACGCAGGGCTGGGATGACAGAATGAGAAGTCTAGCTGGCATAAAAAAGGGGGGGTGGGTAGGGAGGCAAGAAGACAGACCATCTCGGAGCTGCTCCATGTCATCGTCAAACACTGCTTCCTTCAGAGCCGTCTTGTCATAGGTGTTGATGGTGTCAGAGTAGGGATACGGGTTGTATTCCCGTGCTCTTGGCCCCGGAAAGGCACGTGGAGGCTGCGTGTTGAGCAGGGAGGTCTTGTTGTCCAAAGCCATCCTGCCTCCTTCTATCTCACTACCTCCCCGGCCCTCGGTGGCAGGTGAGGCTGCTCCCCCATCTCGGGAAACCTAGAACACAACACAAAGTCAATCTAGAACCTTCTCCCACACCTGTTCATTTCTACCCTTCCTTCCCTCCCTCCTCTTTCTTCATGTCTCTCTCACCTTTTCCTCTCTCTTCCTCCCCTTCTCTTTCTTTCACAGGGTCTTACTATATAGTCCTGGCTGGCCTTGAACTCAGGTCCACAGAGTCACCCAAGTGCTGGAATTAAAGGTCTGTACTACCATGCCCAACCCACTCTTTTTCTTTGATGCTTAGAAATTTCTTAGAGGGGGTCAGAGATTTCCATTTGCAAGCTAGCTGATGACAAAAGAACAGCTATTGGTATTTAATTTTATTTAAAACTTTTTGAGAGAGGAGAGAGAGAGAGAGAGAGCGCGAGCGTTCATGGAGGCCAGAAGAGGGTGTTGCTCCCTGGACTTAGAGTTACAGGTAATTGTGAGTTGCCTGATATGGGTGTTGGGAACCAAATCTGGAAGAACAGCAAGTATTCTTATGCATGGGGCCATTTCCCCAGCTCCATGCTATTGCGATTTCTATCCAAATAGAACATTCCTCCATCTGCTTATATACTAAGCCTGGTTTTCTTTGTTTATTTGATGACTCACTGTACTCATGAGTTTTCTGAAGCATCACTACCATGTAGTCTAAAGAGCCCCTTGGATATCGCAGGGTGCATCCTTCACTGTCCATTCCTAAGAAGCCTGCTTCAGACTTCCGTGGCTTCTGGCTCCAATGCCATCAGCAGGGGCTTCTCAAAAGTTAACTTGATAATACCCCCATGGCAAAAGCCAGAACCTAATGCTCTCTGAACACCTACAAATCAGTCCCTTGGTTTGGACATATTTTGAGATAATCATGGGGGTGAAGCCGGATTATCTCAAAATCACCTCTAACCTTGAGTCATAGGATTATCTCCCACGCACACTCACTATTCTATTCTCTGGAGATCTGTACTGAACTTTGTTTTTCCTCCTGTGTTTGTCTTAACAGTTGTCTCTCAATGGTCTCTGGCTTGATGGCGATAGTCTTGCAGTACTGGCTAATTCTATGTCAACTCCACACAATATAGAATCATTTGGGAACTGAGAAAATGACCCTAAGCAGACTGGCCTGTGGGCAAGCCTGTGGTACATTTTCTTTTTCTTTTTTTTTTAAAGATTTATTTATTTATTACATGTAAGTACACTGTTGCTGTCTTCAGACACTCCAGAAAGGGGAGTCAGATCTCATTACGGATGGCTGTGAGCCACCATGTGGTTGCTGGGAATTGAACTCAGGACCTTTAGAAGAGCAGTCAGTGCTCTTAACCTCTGAGCCATCTCTCCAGCTCTCAATGTGGTACATTTTCTTAACCAATGATTAATGTGAGAGGGCCTCACCCACTGTAGGTGATGCTACCCCTGGGCTAGCGCCTCTGGGTGTCATAAGGAAGCAGGCTGAACAAACCATGAAGAACAAGTCAGTAAGGAGCATCCTCCATGGTCTCTGCACCAGCTCCTGCCCTGTCTTCCTTCAGGAATGGACTGTGCCATGGAACTGTAAGCAGAAACAAGCCTTTTCCTCCCACGCCTTTGTTCATGGTGTTCTATCACAGCAATAGAAAGTAAGACATGGTACCAGGCCTTTACCTTGGGCACAGGAGCCTGTTCAGCCCCTACATGACAGTATTATGTAGACAAATCTGGGTTGGCAATAGGCAGCCTATTTCCCTATCTAGACATGACTTCCAGGAATCCAGAACGTATTTGGAGATTCCCACAAAACTGTATTTGTGCTGCTAACAAGATACAACTCTTATTCTATGTTTACATGCTTTTAAAAGTTGTGGTAAATACACATAACCTATCATTTTAACCATCTATAATCACATGCTTCAGTGACATTAAATACATTCACTATGTTGTGTAACCATCAACACCATCTATACCCCAAACTTTCTCATTATCCCTGCAAAACCCCACTCCTAATAGATAACAACTCCCCTGCCCCACAAACCTTGATTGTGTTCTCTACAAACCTGTCTATCTAGGCATCTCATATAAGGAAACAAGCAAATACCTGCCCTCTGCGTGTGGCTGATTTCACTTGGCATTATTTAAAGTTCATCTAGGTCACAGCACAGCAGAGATCTCTTTCCTTTTGACCACTGTCTGTCACATCTTTACCCATGCATCTGCTGGGGTTATACACACACCCACTGGGTTTGTATTCACCTTGGCTACTGTGACTAGTGGTACTGTAAATGCTGGTCTATCTACAGATACCTGTGTGAACCCACACTTGCAACTAATATACTTCATAAAAGATCTAGAATGCATTTCTCATTCACATCTACAAATAAGATTTAATACTACATTTAAGATACAGAAATAAGTAATATAGAGATAGACCTGCACAAAATAAGACTAAAAGGGTGTAGGCTATACCTTAATAGCAGTGTTCTGAGCAGTAGATAATTCATGGGTGACTTTGTAACTCTCTTAAAAACTACAGCATGGCTACAATGAAATGTCACTTCTAAAGAGTGCTTAGAAACTTATAAGGGGCTGGAGAGATGGCTCAGCAGTTAAGAACATGAACTGCTCTTGCAGTAGACCCAGGTTCAGTTCCCAGCAAGCATGAGTACCTCACAACTACACATGACTCTAGCTCTAGAGGATTCCCAATGGCTTCTCCTGGCCTCTGTGGGGGCAAAGCATACACACAGGCAAAACATTCATACATGGAAAATAAAATAAAAATAAAGTTAAAATTAAAAAACATATTAAAAACATAATTAAACTATATTTTCTAAGCACTTTAATGGAACTATTTCTTTAGAAAATTAATATTAGTAATAGTAGCAATAGTAGAGTAATAGTAATAATAGTAATGCTAATAAAAATAATAATGTGGGTATGTATATGCCCGCATGAGCATGTCTGTATGTGTGTGTGTGTGTGCACATGGTGTTGCGGTCAGAAGACAACTTCACGGAGTCCTTTCTCTCCCCACCTTTGTGTTTCAGGGACTGAACTGAGCAGTAAGTATTCTTGTCCTCTGAGCCACCTGGTCAGCCTCCAATCTTACTTCTTTATGTGTATTTCTCTGTCCTTCTCTACCTGTAGATTTTGCAAAGATGGGAATTCCAGGAGACATACAGTTGACATTCTGTTTTCCTCACTGTAATAAGCAATTTATGCATAGATAAAGTTCTGTGGCGATCATATGTAACTTTTTTTACTCATGCTTTAATAAAGTGGATGATGGGTGATGGTTCATACAAGAAATGCCAGTGTTAAAAATTCTGGGGAAAAAATGTTAAGCAATTACAGAGGTTCAGGGACCAGGCATCTGATCCAGTTTCCTTTCTGTAGACATTATGACACTGAATGTAAGAGAGATTGTAATGCAGCAGTGCAATGCAGGTGCTTTGTGAGATGAATGCAATGGTCTGGAAGTCAATAAGACTATATTTAACAAGAGTGAGTGTCAACTTTACCAGTAATTTATTCTAAGTAAAGAGCTCAGCAAAAGAAAAGAACAATATTTTTCTACAAAGTAGCATGTTTCAATATTATCTGCAACCTTTTGAAAAAGGTTGATAATTGCTTCTATGCAAGCTAGGCCTGCCTGTGCAGTTTAAGAACAGATACACTGGCTCTTAACTGAAAATGTGTCTGTACTAGTTTGTGTTTGTCAACTTGTCACCAATTAGCATCACATGGGAGGAAGGACCCTCAGTTGAGGAAGTGGCTCCATTAGATTGGCCTGTGGGCAAGTCTGTAGACATTTTCTTGATTTGATTGAAGAGGTGGTGCCACCCTGAGCAGGTAGTCCTGGGTTGTGAAAGACAGTCATGGGGCTGAGCAGTGGTGGTACATGCCTTTAATCCCAGCATTCAGAAAGCAGAGATGGGTGGATCTCTAAGTTAGAGGCCAGCCTGGTCTACAGAATGAGTTCTAGGACAGCCAGTGCTGTTATATCTAGAAACCCCTTCTCAAGAAACAAAAACAAACAAACAAACAAAAAACCAGAACAAAACAAACAATAACAACAACAAAAATAAAAAGCAAGCAAGCAAGCCATGGGGGAAGAATCCAGTAAACTGGGCATCTGTGGTCTCTGCTCCAGTTTTTGCTTCCAGTTTCTTGTCTTGGCTTCCCTTAACCATTGCTGCTGGTGAAATAAACCTTTTCCTCCCTGTCTTAATTAGGGTTTCTGTTACTGTAAGAAAGGACCATGGCCAAAACAGCCTGGGATATTTCAGCTTACAACTCTCAGGTCACACTCTGTCACCAAAAGATGTCAGGGTAGGAACTCTGGGCAGGAACACAGAGACAGGAACTAGTAGATGTCACAGAGAAACACTGCTTACTGGCTGTCTCTCTAAGGCTTACCTAGCCTGCTTTCTTAGAGTATCCAGAGCCATAAGCCCAGGTGGGGGGCGGGGGGTGTACTGGCTATTTTTGTGTCAACTTGACACAGCTGGAGTTATCACAGAGAAAGGAGCTTCAGTTGAGGAAATGCCTCCATGAGATACAACTGTAAGGCATTTTCTCAATTAGTGATCAAGGGGAAAAGGCCCCTTGTGGGTGGGACCATCCCTGGGCTGGTAGTCTTGGGTTCTATAAGGGAGTAGGCTGAGCAAGCCAGGGGAGGCAAGCCAGTAAAGAACATCCCTCCATGGCCTCTGCATCAGCTCCTGCTCCCTGACCTGCTTGAGTTCCAGACCTGACTTCCTTTGGTGATGAACAGCAGCATGGAAGTGTAAGCCAAATAAACCCTTTACTCCCCAACTTGCTTCTTGGTCATGATGTTTGTGCAGGAATAGAAACCCTGACTAAGACAGGGGGCATTGCCCACAGTGAGTTGGATCTTCCCATATCAATCAGCAATCAAGAAAATGTACCATAGGCCAGTCTGGGGAGAGCATTTTCTCAGTTGAGGTCCCCTCTTCCCTAATGATGCTAGATTATGTCAAGTCGACAAAAACCTAGCTAGCCACTTCCCAAGTTGTTTTGTTAATATGTATCATATCAACAGAAAAGCAAACTAGGACAGTGCCATTGGTACTTAGGGCACTGGACCGTGATCTGATCTCTGTGCACAAACATGGTCCTGGGAATTGAACCCAGGCCTCAAGATGCTAAGCAAGTGCTCTAGTGCTGAACCACACCCAGCCCCACCTCTGCCATTTGCTCCTATGTCAGTCATCTTCTGGCAATGTTGTCTAATAAATAGCCCCTCCCTGAAATACAGTCAGCTCTTCATATACACGGGCTCCTTCTCAGTGGAGTCAATCAAATATGTACCAGAATATTCATTAAAAGGCTGGTATCCAAACTAAATGTGTATAGACTATGATCTTAAACTTTTTTTTTTTTAATGGGGGTTGGGGGAGGGGGGCAGAGAGATAGCTCAGTAGTTAAGAGCATTTGTTGCTTTTCCAGAGGATCCAAGTGGCTCACAGCATTCATGTGGTGCCTTATAAGCATTCATGACTCCACTTCCAGGGAATCTGACACAGTCTTCTGAACTCTGTGGGACCCAGGCACACATGTAGTTCACATACACACACACAGAGGCACATAGAACATTCAGAGACATACAGTAAATCTAATAACTTTTCACTAAAACATCTATCTATAGATGGATCCATCCATCCATCCATCCATGGGGAGGGGTTATTCATTCACATGTGGAGGTCAGAGGACAACTTGTGAGAGTTGGTTCTTTCCCTCCAGCAAGTGAGTTCCAGGGGTCAAACTTAGGTCGCGTTAGGTCACTGTCTTTTACTTGATGAGCCAACTACTCTTATCACTGTTTACTAAATGGCGGTGTAACAACCACATAGCATTTCTGTTATAACGTTCTAATAGGTGCTATGCCATCTAGTGACAGTCTGAGTACACTTGAGGATACAGGGGACTCAGGCACTGCAGAATTGCAGGTAATGAGGGATGACTACATTGTGTTTTTAAAATTTCTGTATGTGTGAGTTGGTGTGCACCTATGTGAGTTTATGTGTACCAAGTATGTATAGGAGACCTTGGGAGACAAAAGAAGACATCAGCTCCCCTGGAACTCGGGTTATAGGCAGTTGCTTCATTTGGGTGCTGGGAACTGAAGGGTGTATGGTATGTTAGTGTCTCACTCTAACCCCCTCTCTCTCTGTCCCTGCATCCCTGACACCTGTTCCTTCCCCTCTGTCATGGGGCCCTTGGAAGTATGAGGTTTCTCAACCCTCATTTTCTTTACTCTCTCCTGTCAAGTTACTCCTTTCAGTTCTCATCAAGGCATTCCTGTCCTTGTTAAACATATGAAGTATGACCTCGGCCCTGGCCCCCCTCCCATCATTCCAATGCCTCTCAAGTCTCTACTCTGGTCTCAGCCACTGACCTAAGCTCCCAACACCACTGATCAGTTTGCTCAGTTGACCCTGGGCCCTGCCATCCACACCCACCCACAGCTAAGTCCATGATGTTATGAACAGACTGCTGCCTGCTTGCTCACTTCCTTCTCCTTCTCAGACCAGATCACAGCAGCCTGACTCAGGTGCCCAGGAGATTGCTGGACCCACTGCTAACTTCTTTCTGTCTAGTGCAGGGGTTCTCAACCTTCCTAATGCTGCAACCCTTTAAAACATTCCTCATATTGTGGAGACCTCCAACCTTAAGATTATTTTTCTTGCTACTTCCTAACTAACTTTGCTACAGCTATGAATTGTAAGTTAACTATCTGGGAAGCAGGATGGCCTCTGGTGACCCACTGCTCCAGGACCCGTGGCTCCTGGAGTTGGCCTTCAGACATCCCAGCATGCCAAGCTTTTTAGTTAGTTTGTTTTTGTTTTTCCAGGTAGGGTTTCTCTGTGTAGTTCCAGCCATCCTGGAACCCACTCTGGAGACGGGACTGGCCTCTAAGTCACAGACATCCACCTGCCTCTTCCTCTAGAGTGCTGGGACTTCATTCACCACAACCAACCCGCACCAAACTTTTTTTTTTTTTAATGTGGTTCTGGGGAGAGGAGTCAGGCTGTCATGCTTGAGTGGCAAGTACTTTAGGGGCATTACAGATATGAAATCATGCCCAAGACAAAGGAACAGAAGCTGAGAACCACTCTTCTGAAATGTTCTACAACTGCCTTAGGCTTTTAAAATTACTATTATTTTAACACCAGAACAGAACACACTGTCTCCAGGGAGTTGAGTGGGGGAAAGTCTCTAGTTGCTGCCACTTAACTGCTAGCCAGCCATCCCCTGGCCCGGGATACTCACAATATCACAATCCTTCTTGCCATCTCGTTTGATTGGCTCATTTAGATCCTCCTGGCTTCGGAAGCTGAACTTTTCAATGGCTTCTGTAACTCCACGCAAAGAGCTATAGATTTCTTCAGAGTTCAGGTTCTCTGTATCATAGTCCAGCATGCTATAATTTAAAAAAAAAAATGTATTCTTTTGAAAACTGAGGTATGTGCATAAAACCAGAACACAGGCCTAGCTGATTGATAGTTTAGAGTAGGACTAATTATACTTGGGTTTCGGTTAACTGGAACAAAAGGGGACAGCTCTTGTCAGGGCACTGCCACTGGCCATCTTCCATGTCACAGCCAGCCCCAGACAGTACACCAGCCCCCGGGGACCAGAGAGAACAAAAGCACGAGGGTGAGAGAACGCAGGAGTGACGAGGTGACTGGATGTGCACAGGGATGATGGTGGAAGGAACTTTCTTATCTTGAAGATGAAAAAAAAGCTACTTTAGTTGTTACTGGTCTCAAATGTACAAACTCTAGCGGAGCAGGCACATGGAAATAAGCTAGAATTAGACACTTCTGAGGAGCAAAGCAAACCACTTCACAAGAGCCGGGCAGGCACACCAGAATCCAATCCAGAGAAACAATCAAGGCCCTATGTCAAAAAACACCAGCTTGGGATTCAAAATCAGACCTATCCTCACACAGCACCTGGGGCTCCAAGTCCCGTGTGGTCTAACCCAGGAGCTTGCTGGGAACACCAGATTTTTTTAAGGTAGATCTTAAAGAGATGAGCCACCTTCCTGAATGAACATCCAAAAACACTTTTAGAAATAATACTTGTCCTCTATGGAAAAGTGATGCTAACTGCTATCCTTTGAGACACTAATAATAATACACCATGAAGCAGAAACACTTTTAAAAAAGGAGAACAGCCTTGTGGTGTCCTGCAGTTTGTCAACAAGTGGTCTTTAGATGTATGAAAAGGGCGCTCAACAGAGTGTCATGAGAAAAAAACACCCACACCTTTCCTGAGCCATTTAAAAAAAAAAAAAGCCCAGGATGGGTAGACAGGAATGACAGCAAAGCATGGAGGGACAATCAACTAAGGAGAGTTTGGAAAACAAAACAAAACAAAACCAGCTTAGCTTAAACACTGCTTGCTTTGAGAAAGCATTTGGAGTAGTTTAAGTGAGACTGTCTCCTACGGGTGCTGACATCTCAATACTTGGTCCCTAGTTGGTGGCACTGTTTGGGGTGTGGGTACCAGGAGGAAGTATGTCTAAGCTCTCTCTGCATCATCCTTGCTTTTGAAGATGTGAGCTCTCCACTTCCTCTTCCTGCCGCCATGTCTGCTACTTTGTGCCTCCCACCATGATGCACACTTACCCTCAGGAACTGTAAACCCAAATAAACCTTCTTCCAGATGCTGCCTTGGTCATGGTGTTCCATCATAGCAAAAGAAGAATGTTACCACAGAAGTTGGTACTAGAGACCGGGCTACTGCTCTGAAGAACCTGGCTATGCTAGTGTGTGGAAGACTTTGTAACTCTGAGCTAGAGAAGTGATTAACTGCTCTCAGAAGACCCATCCTGTAGGAACCCAGAAGACAGCAGGTGCTGAGAGCAATGTTGACTGCAGAGGCCCAGGTCAAGAGGTTTCAGAGGGCAACAGTATTAGGACGGGGCTAGAAATGGTCCTGTGATATTTTGGGAAAGAATCTGGCTGCTCTAGTCCTAAGAACTTGCCTGAGGCTAAATTTAAAAGCAATGGACTAATGTGTTTGGTGCAGGAAATTTCAAGACAGGGTAACACTGAATCTGTAGCATGGTTGTTACAGAAACAGTCTTCAAGGAGAAAGAGCAAATGGGGTAGAGAGAAACAGAAACTACACTGTGGAGAGAAGAGTACTGAGAAGCTCCATGCAGTAGCCAAGACTTGTGCTCACAGAGGCTGCTCACAGACCAGCAGATAGACAGGCCTGCTGTGCACAGTAACACGGGAAGGTGCCCCCAGGCAACACCACCAGCTAAACTTTAGATGCACTGCGGTGCTGACCTGGGTAGGGCTGTCCATGTGGTACTGGCTTGGCAGGCATGAAAGATGCAAGAGGGAAAGATTCTTCCTTCAGTTTCAGAGAGACAATGTGTGGTGGGGAATCCCAGAGAGGGCAAGCGACTATGAGAGGCTATTTTGTGAAGCTGTGAAAGTGAAGTCTGTCCACAGAGGAGACTTCAAGATGTTGGAGATCCCAGAGCCATGAGATACCTGCCAAGTAAAGCTGTACGCAGGAAGGAGAACCAGTCTAAGGAAGAGAGAGCCGTCACAGGCAGCAAAGCTGGAGGGGCAGACAAATCTGACCCCTTTGAAATGAAAGCCCCTTACCCTGAACTTAGAGCTAGAGGATTCAGCATTTGCTCTGCCAGGTTTCAGTCTTGTGTTGGTCCAGTAATTCCTGATCATACCCCATCCTTTCCTTCTAAAATGGTAATGTCCTTTCTGTGCCATTATACGCTGGAAATACGTAAGTTGCCCTTTGATTTTACAGGGAGTTATAATTAAGAGATTGCCTACAGTCTGAAAAGAGACTGGGCTTTAGACTGAAAAGACTATGGGAACTTTGAAATTGGGCTAAAAACATTTTGTATCATTATATGGTGGTCAGGGAGTGGAATTTAGTAGTTTGAATGAGAATGTCACACACAGGCTCTGATATCTGACCATTTGGTCCCCAGTTGGTGGCACTGTTTGAGGGTTCAGGAGGTGAGCCCTTGTTGAAGGAAGCACATCACTTGGGCTAGGCTTTGAGTGTTTGTGGTCTCGGCCCAGTTTGTTCACTTGGATTCATGCTCATAGCTAAAGCTCAGCTTCCTGCGTCATGCCTGCCACATGCTGCTATGCCTCTCTGTCATGATCCTCTGAAACCATAAGCCCAAATGAAGTCTTCTATTTTATCACAGCAATAGAAAAGTAACTAATACTGTATTCAAGAAAAGACAAGATGCTAGAGGCTTATAGAAAGTCCTGAGCTAGCCAAGGAGCTGGGTGCACTCCAACAATCCTTGCTGTGCAGAACCTAGCAACAGCATAATTAGTTCTTTAACAAAGTGAGAACTGAAGTAACAAGGTGTCCACTGGTGAGATCTCTTCCTAATGGCAACACTGCCAAGCCATGCATTGCACAAGAAATACATTTCCTCTAAGTTAAAAACAACCAGAATTTACTAAGTTCCTCCCTTGGAGAGTGTCATAGGACTAGCCAGATCTCTGCCCACTGGAGGGTGCAATGATCTAAGTATTTTATAATGCTGGCTACAGCAAAAACCCTGAGCTCACTCTCATGGATGGAAGCTATACACTTAACACCGCAAAACTGGTCCAGACAGAACCCATCTTTCCTGATAAATGGAAGAAAGCACATATCAGCTGTATTAGGAGAGTTCCAACAACACACGCCAACTCAACTGGCCTTGAAACCTAACAAAAAGAAACATGATCCCTGAATACTTCTGCAGCTGCAACCCAATGTGCATACCCATGAGAAGTTAAATTAAAAATACACAGAACAGTACTCAGGGTTCCAGGCATCTGGAGTTCACAGGTTGTCCCCAAGGCAACTCTATAGAACTACTTAAAGTATGACTAGAGAGAATGTTCCATGTCTCTGTCCTAGGTACTCTGCAACACCAGCTTCTACACACGAGTGTTTATACATCTGACCAGTACACTATTATATATATATAGAGACTGAGTATTATGACTCAAATTATATATATATACACACACACATATATATATGTGTGTGTATATATATATGAATAATGTAAAAGAATGCCTTAAATACTTTAAATCACAACAACCAAAGATAACAGCATAGCCCATGCAAAAGAAAAAAAAATTGAAAGAGTGATTGATGGATGAGAGGTGGTCTGGAGGAACGTTCAGTCTTTAAGGGATGTCACAATATTATTTTCAATGTGTTGCTTCAGAGAATGTTGGCTTTCAGATAAATTCACCCCATGATTTTCAACCCAAACTCCTTTAAAATATTTCGCTCTAGTTCTAATGGTTGCCCTATCACAGTGGCCTCTTGTGAGAAGAGGAAAGTAAAGGCTCTGCCAGCTGTTGTCCCCTTTGTCACTTTCCAGGAATAACACAACTCCAGCTGTCACATCGGCAACAGCGTGTGTCCAATCCCTAAGGTTTCTTCTTCAAGCACCCTTAGAATGAAGCTGAAATCATGAGCTCTGGGTGCGAGAGATGACTGTTCTCTAGTGACTGGCATCATCCCCCTTTAGGCTTGATGCTGTCTACTGTTTGCCTTTTTTTCAGATCAATACCCTTTAAGCCTTCACTTAGGAAAGAGTTTCCCAGGAAGGCTGTCATCACAAAGTGGGTTGGACAAACAACCCTAAATCTACTTTTTTAAAATGTTTATCTTTTGTTTTTGTGTTTGTATGGACATGTGTTTGCATAGGCACTCAGAGGCCAGAAGTGGTGTCAGCTCTTTAGAGCTAAAGTTACAGGCATTTGTGAGCCCTCTGATGGAGGTGCTTGGACTAAAACAGTAAGTGCTCCTCTCTAGCCCCCAACCCTGAGACTTGAGGGGTGTCACATGAAGATTGTGCAGAGGCTGGTGAGGTGAATCTGCATGTGACACAGAGCGCCCCATTTTAGCCTGGACACAATCCCTAGACATAACTGTTTAGGTTAAAGCCCAAGCTTTGATCACCTGTAAACTTTCCAATTAGACATGAAGGGACTTCGCTATGAGTCTTAGATTAGGAAGAGTAACTCAGTCAACCAGCAGCCATTGACCTAAGGGCAGGTCATGTCACCCTAATGTAGCCCAGTGACTACCCTGTGGAGAACCAGATGGCAGGTGGGTAGGGTCACTGGGTCAGAATGACAAAAAGAAACCAATGGGGAGAGAGGAAGTCTGTTTTGGGGACCTTTCTTTTCTGTCATTTGAGGGCTAAGAACACCAGGTGTAGCGAAAGAATAGGAGCTCTGCCATGAAACCAGCTTCAGCCCTAGGTAGGGCTGAAGGGCATTTTTAGGGAGATAGGACAATGACACAACCTAGCCTGCTTTTTTTGTTTTTGTTAACCTGACTTGAGCTAGATATATCTGGGAAGAAGAACCTCAGCTGGGAAAATGTTTCCATCACATGGCTTGTAGGGCATTTGCTTGACCAATGATTAACGTGGGAGCCCACCACCCCACTGTGGGTGGTCTCATGTCTTAGGCCTGAGTGGTGTAAGAAATCAGGCTGAGCAAGCCAGTAAGCAGCACTCCTCCATGGCTATCGACCGCTTCAGTTCCCTCCCTGATTTCTCTGGAAGACAGACTACAAACTGTAAGCTGAAGTAAAGCCTTTCCTCCTCAGGCTGTCTCATCACTGCAGTAAAAAGCAAACGCCTCTCAGGGCTTTCTGTCTGGTTGCTGTGAAACAGTATTTGTGATTTCACAGTAGGGACAGTGACTTGTGGAAAGCACAGTCTCACAGCACTTCTGCACCTGGGACTCACATTAAGGAAACTGCACCCACCTCGGTCTACCTGGACATCATGATGGGTCCTGACTGCTATGCTAGGACAAACAGCCCATGAGAATAAATGGTTAGATGGTTAAAGGGTCACTGTCTCTTAGAGCAGCTGCCTGGCTCCCAAGCCTGTCCCTGCTCACCTGTCTCACCCAGGCTCCATTCCTGCAAGTTTAAATGGAGGCAGGAATCTCACCAGAGGAGCTCAGAGGCTTTCTAAAAGACCCAGGGCAATATTGGGAACACAATAATATTGTGACATCTTGAACAAATTTAACAGGTAGCATGTTACCTGGGAGAGTAAGAGCGCCTGAGAGTCTTGTGGGAGGGAGCGGTGGGAATGGAGTTAGGCTGAGAAAAGGGAGGTGGGGGCTTCGATAGCCCGTCGGCACTCCAACCCCACAACCGACTGCAGTGATCAGAAGAGGAAAATCAGAGAGAGAAAAACATAGATACAAGGGGGAGGGGAGGAGGAAGATGCTCCATTGGAGTTTCTTTAGAATTCCTCTTTTCTGACAAACTTATAAAATCAGCTGGAGCAAAATTTAGTACTTTGTACATGGAGGGAAAAAAAGAACAGGTTCATTTTACAGTTTGCTTCTCAGTTTTTATTTTTTCTTCCCCAACCATAGGCTAAGCTGACAGCATTGATCAACTGAGGTTGACTGGTAAGATGGCTCAGCAGTTAAGAACACTGGCTGCTCTTCCAGAGGTCCTGAGTCCAATTCCCAGCAACCACATGGTAGCTTAGGACCATCTATAAAGGGATCTGATGCCCTCTTCTGGCATGTAGGTGTATGTGCAGACAGAGTTCTACATTAAAAAAAAAAATAATACACAAATTTGGCAGAGCACTCAGGAAGTAGACAGATCTCTCTGTCTACTGAGAGATCTGAGCTAGAGGCTAGCTTGGTCTACAGAGTAAGTTCCAGGACATCCAAGGCTACATGGAGAAACACTGTATCTGGATAAGAAAAAACAAAAAAAACAAAAACTAAAACAACCCAAAGTCAACGGAGACCCCGAAAGTAGCCATGTACATGCCTGTGAGAGGGCGTACTGTCTGCCTGGGCTGTACATACATTGGAAGCACTGGAAACCAAGGATGCTAATGTGGTACCTGAGTCATTTCAGAAAGAACTGGAGGTAGTACTCTCCAGACTTAATTCAAGTGGGACAGTTGAGGTGCTCTATAGTGTGGGGACTATGGGGCAGCAGACAGTGCTGCTGAGCTGGGGATCTAGTTAGAGTTCAGAAGACAGAGTACCACTGGAGGGTGGGTAATGAAGGCAGTAAGTCTCAGCTGGCCAGCTCAGAGGAGAAAATAAACTACAGACATGAAATGGCATTCCTCTGCTTCTGTATCACCCATAGGAAACAAACGCACCTGGGAACACAGCTATCCAATTGCTTGCCACAGTGTCAGTAACTGACCTGGGCTTGCGAGGCCCCCAGGGAAGTTCTAACTCCTTCCACAAGTCTTGAGAACACAGGGCAGAGCCCACAGCATCCTGCCTGCTGCAGCAGTTTGTATGTGTTTGTATGGAGGTCAGACCACAACCTCAGGGGCTGCTCAGGTGCCTTCTATTTTTAATGAAACAAGACGTCCAAGTACCCAGGAACTTTACCAAGTAGGCTAAGCTAGGTAGGTTGGCTTGCATGCATGGTCTGGGGATTAGTGTTCACCTCTTATCTCATTACTGCTGGGAATAGAAGTGCCTAGCCTTTTACATTTTTTAAAAACTGGGTTCTGAGGATTGAACTCAAGTCCTCATGCTTGGAAGGCAAGTGGTTTACCAATTGAGCCATCACCACCTTCAGTGCCACCAACACAGTTCTCACAGCTGGTGTCCCTGGGTGTTAGCATCCCTGAGGAGGGGCACAGAACCCACTTGGTAGGGAAAATACAGCCTGGAGATGAGAGGTCATTGTGGTACAGGATCTAAAGCCCTTTTCAAGCCACATTCAGGCTGGGGGTAAGCAGAGAGGGAACAGGGGTGGTACCCAAGTGTGGTTCCACATGTGGGCGGGGCTTGATATGAACACTTGCCATGGTCTAGAGATGCTACCTCACCTAGCCAGGAGAAACACAAGAGCCATCTGAGGGGCAGCTTTGCCAGTGCACTCAGAGGTGACCATGCAGTTCCATTCTGTTCTGGGACATGCTCATCAGGAACACAGAGCAGACTGCAGCAAGATCTGAGATACTTGCCACTGCAATTCTTCTCTACCACAAAATTGTAAAATATAATTAAGTGTTAAATGATAATCTCCACTCAGATATCGGGTCATACCTGCTCATTAGTTGGGAATAGCTGGCAGTCACCCCTCTCTCACGCACCAATCAGTAATGACATGATACTACTGGGTCGATAAAAAGAACTTTCTCACCAGGGAAATCTAAAGCTACCATCAAATTAGAGCTATTACTACTTTTAAACAGTCCTTTATTATCACCGTGATCAAATTACAGAACTTTGGATTAAAACAAAAATCCTAGTTCATCTTGATGTGCAGAACTAAAAAACAAACGAACAAACCCAACCAAACAGCCAGTCTTCTTCTATTTTTTTTCCATTGAAGATCATGCTTGGCTTAGAAACATGGCAGAGGTGACGTTTATTACCCCTTGAGAGATGTGCAAGCTACTCAACTCTTGTGTTTAACCTAAAACTACATTAACTGAGTAATTCACTAAAGAAGACATGGCCATGAGAATATATATTCTGGTCATGGCCAGAACTTCCAATATTGAAAACAAATCTCTTCATTTCTTTCTCCTAAGAGTTTTTTTTTTTAAAGCTATGGTTAAGAATTAATGAACATTTTTAATGTTTTGGAAACCTGCAAAGATTAATTTCTAGCCAGTTTTTTAACCTAGTATCAAAGTAGTAAAACACTTAATTTGAGGTATTATCTTTTCTCATTACCTAACAATGCAATAGCTGAAAGATATACGAACTACACACTATGGAAGAACAGGCTTCCTAATTAAGAATACAAAGCATCATGCTGAGACAAAGCATTAATTTATAGAGAACATGCATTCTCCATAAAGTTTTCACTGTCTGTACTGCACCCTGATGACTCACTCAGGCTAAACCATGTACCTCAGTGATCTTAGCAGTCAATCACTGGAAGGGCAGAGTGTCTCTCATCAGTGTCTGTCTGATTCTAACATGCTGCAACTCTAACAACACAGATCAAATCTGGAGATATAACATCATGCTTGATACTACAGATCAAGTATGGATCTGATATTATAGATATTACTTGATAATACAGCCCATACAAAGCATTCAAAGACAGCAAGGTGCGGTAACAGCTTATAGAACACATGCTTTCCCGAAGTACAGATTGTCTTTGTCCCATGACATTGAGTAACTGGTGTCTGAAGAGGATGCTAGTGGTAAGAAAGGAATCCACTGTATTTAAAAGCACCAGTGTGCTAGGCTTGATCTTACATGCCTGCAATTCCCATCACTGGGGGTGGGGGGAGAGAAGGAGTGAGGGCATAGGATCTTGAGTCCAGTGTTATCCTCTGCTATGTAGTTTGAGTCAGCCTGGACTAAATGAGACCCTGTCTCAAAACAAAAGGCAAAACCAAAAATAAATGTGGACATCCTTTCAGCAGAAAAATATATCAGGAAAGGGTATATTTGGCATATTTTTATAGCTCAAAGACCTTGACTTCTCATAGATAAAATATAGCACTTGAGGTCCTTGGTGATCCAGAATATTTTGTGGCTTCATAGAGCCACCACTCTGAGGTCTAAGAAGCCTTGAGACACCTCTCCTGTGTAGTCACCCTACTGTTGGGCATGGTGATATTTGACTGCCATCTCAGGAGCCTAGAGGCCGAGCGAGACAAGCTATATATGGAAAGTTCCAAGCCAACTAGGACTACTTAGCAGACAGCTCAAAAACAAAAATAAAACTAACAAGTAAGAAGCTAGGCCCCCAGACGAACAGGAGTCTGTACATGCTGAACGTCATGATGTGCAAGTCCCCAGCCACTGTCTTTGCAGAGCAGCATCTGCTTTAAATAGGACACAGGCAGGTCTGGAGTAGTAAACTGACTGGAAAACTACCCCAGGCTTGGTGCAGACTCTAAAGGGTCTATTGCTAACTCAATAATACCATTATAGTTCTCTACGTTTTAGAGGACAGCTGAAGGGCTTCCTCAAGAATCCATGTGACCTTCAGTGTTTACATCTATGAGGTATTTGGCTCAGTGTTTAGAGCTAGCAGAACTACAGAGAACATGAAGCACAAACTACTCACTGTGGTGCAGGAGTTAACTGACAAAGACTCCACAGTTACAAGTGGCGGGAGGAGGGAGCCCATACCCCTGTCCTAGACTCTGCTTTCAGCTTAAGTCTAAGCAGGCTGCAAAAGATGGGGCATTTTCATTTTTCACTTCTGTGGAATGAGCTTACCTTGGAGATAGTCCCCCATGGGAACAGTTGGTGGGTGAGGTCAGGGGGCTGGTCCTGCTGCTGGGGTGGCGGGAAGGTGTCCGGCCAATTGTATTGCTTGGAGATCCCTGGGGCAAAGGAGTGTAGGCACCATTATCCAAAGGTTTTTTTGAAAGTCCAAGCACCCTTCCCTTTGTCTCTTAACCCACGTGTAAGTAAATGCATGGGGTCTGTCCACAATGACAATCCCTGCCCCACCCCAACCCTACTGCAAGTTGTGTCAACAGATAACTGTTCTGCAGGAACTCTTGAAGCTTAATGGCACTGTCAGTTTATGGTGACTAATACTACTAATCTGACAAAACCCAGAATCACGTAAAAGACCAATCAGTGGACAAGTTGGCAAGAGACTATCAAGACTGGATTAATTGGAGCCGGGCGTGGTGGCGCACGCCTTTAATCCCAGCACTCGGGAGGCAGAGGCAGGCGGATTTCTGAGTTCGAGGCCAGCCTGGTCTACAAAGTGAGTTCCAGGACAGCCAAGGCTATACAGAGAAACCCTGTTTCGAAAAACCAAACCAAAAAAATAAATAAAGACTGGATTAATTAAGGTGGGAAGACCCACCCTGAATTCCGGCATTGTCATCCCAAGGGTTAGAGTGCCAGGCAGAATAGAAGGAACAAAATGAGTTGAGCATCAGCAAGTGACCACTACTCTCTGCTCCTTAACTGCAGATGCAGTGTGACCAGCTGCCCCCTACTCCTGCCACTCCCCCCCCCCCCCAGCGTCATGACGACTGAACAACACTGGAAATGTCACCCAGGACATATCCTCTCTTCAGTTCCTCTGGTCAGTGCATTGGGAAAGGAACAAATAATAGCTCTGCTAAGAGATACAATTAAGTAATTCTGTCACTACAGGAATAAAATAACTACGATTCCAGCAATGAAGGAATAATAAAACAACTTGGTAAATATTTGAGTGACTTTACAACCTTACCCACAAGAGTGCCAAATCCATTTACTTCTGGAGCAGAAGCCAGGATCAGAAAGGACCCCAATCTCGCAGGCTCAAAGCTTGTTAAGAGAGGACAAGGAAGCTGGCTGTCACTCAGCCTGGTGGCTGGGTGAGGGTCCCTTGGAGGTCATGATCAAACCATGAGCGGGCACTTACCACACCGGTGTTACTGGAGTTCTTGAGGTGGTTATGCAGGAGTTTGGTGGCACCATCCTGGAATGTTTTTGGCAAGGCACCAAGTAACATGGTAAATTCAGGCGTGTTCAGTTCAAACAGAGAGATGAGCACAATCTGTGCTGCCTAGAAAAGGAATGGATGGCTAAGTGACAAGTGTGCACCACGCCACCAGAGAGGTCACAAGCACAGAGAACCTGACTTCAATCTGGAATAGTCCTTGCTTCTGTTGTAATGCCCTGGCCTTGGATGACACATTTCCTTTGCTGTCTAGCAGGAGGAAGGAAGCTGGGAAGTAGAAGAATATTAATAATATCACATTATATAGTAATAAAAATATTAAATGTTTAAGATTGTTCTCACTCTAGTGAGAAGTGGGCAAGCTGGCAGTGCACCCTGGGAAGAGGAAGTTTCCAGACAAACCACTGTTGGGTTTATCTTGGGACATTCTACCCCACTGCAGTTGGCTCTAAATTAGAAATTTTAAATACACATGAAAAATGTCTTCTTTTATGCCTAAGAAGCAGAACAAAGACTTAGAGGGAACAAACTGGATACTGAGATAGACAAAAGTGCACTCTGTTTCCTTTGGGAAAAAATTTTATTAACTGAGTGATAACGCAGGGGCACTTGCAGTGACGGTGGCCATGGGAAAGCAATCTAAAACAAGAGACAGGAACTTTCCCTCAAGCACTGTGCTCCTAAGGCTGTGGCTTAGCCATAGCTTAAAGACCAAAGACTCGGGAATCAGTGAGGAGACTGACTTAGAATCGCTGAAGCTGGGTGTGGTGGTGCCTGCCTTTTATCTCAGCGCAGAGGCAGAGGGGCAGAGGCCAATTTCTGAGTGCCCGCAACCTGGTCTACACAGTGTGGTCCAGGCAGGTCAAATGAGCAGAGAGAGAGAATCTGTCTTAAACAACAACAAAGGAAAAAAAAAACCCTCAAACTAAGCTGAAAGATGCTTCTGGTAAATACCAATTGCCATTTCTTGTTAATTTCTACGAGTCAAGAGAAAGAAAAAAATTATGCAAAACTATTTATAGTTTCTATTTCATTTTTATTTTAACTGACTATACTGTAAGACATCTTTTCAGAGACTATAATATTTAGGATTACGGTAAAGTCTTTGGAATACTTTCCATGATATAGGGTCAAATTAAAAACTAAGAATATTCTTTGTGGAATAAAAAATTCTTTTTCCACCTTTCTAAATGCATTCATTTAGAAAAGCACCAGACACCATTTCCTCTCCTGATCATCACAGACTGTTAGCAGACTATCTCTCAGCCTCTCTACCCCAGACCCCAGGTGGCTGGCGCACTCTCAACCACACCCGAGAAACATCATTACTGATGATGTGCTATGATAAAACACACTTTCCTGATTTAAGCACCATATGAAACAATCTGTTTCAAACAAATGAAGGTACTGTTAGGTGATTTGTAGAACAAAACCAATTCCAAACAGTGTGCAAATAAGTCTGTACTGTTAAACAGTTCATGAGACGTTAGGGAAACTTCACACACATGCAGGAAAATCACACGGTGAGGAGAAGGCAGACAGGAGAATTTCCGCACACGAAAACACAAATGTGCTGTCACTGCAGTAAGGATGCACAGAGACTTGGGCTTTGCATGTGCACAGAGGCCCCTGAAAACTGTCTCTTCATCTTGCAGACAGAGCCTCGGCTTGGTACTGAACTTGCTATATGTGACGACTGTGAACCTCTGGTTTTCCTGACTCCATCCCTGGAGTACCAGGATGACAGCTGTACACTACCATGCCATAGTACGAGGAGCTGTGGACAGAACAAGGGCATGCTGGGCAAGTACTCTACTTACTGCATTCTGGAACAGTCTTTCTTCATTGTGAAATGTGCCAGTGTTTTTAAGAGACCATATTTCCTCCCAGAATAATGCACATGTAATGCCTCAAAATAACTTGAAGATTTTCATGATACTAATAAAAAACAGCATTTTTTAAGAACAGTAGGCTTGTAGCCCTAGGCAATGTGCAAATACTTGCCTATTTATGAAGATTTACTTTTATCTCAGGAAAGAAAGCACACAGTAAGACCTTTAAATTCTAACTCATTAGGCTTTTCAAATAATTCCAATGCTAAATTTAAAACACACATGTATTTAGTGAGTGTGTGAATGTGTGTATACATATGCTGTGTGCATGCTTGTGCACCTACGGAGGCCAGAAGAGGGTGTCAGATCCTGTGGGGTAGGAATTACAGGTGGTTGTGATCCACCTAATGTGGGCACTGGGGTCTGCAAGAGCAGGTAAGTGCTCTTAACTGCTGGGTCCTTTCTCCGGCCCCCTTTACTTTAAAAATATTTATTTTTATTCCCTTTCCCCTGTGTATGGGTGTGTGATTATGTGTATGTACACACATGAGAACATATATGCATATGTCTGCAGAAGTCAGAAGGCGGCGTTTGTATCTCCTGGAGCTGGAGGTACAGGCAGTTGTGAGCCACCTTTTCAGTCCTCAAAAGTCAAACTTTGGCTTAAAGATGGTTACAAAGTACAGTCTTTTTCTGAGATCAAAACTTCAGAAATTAAAAATATAACTTGAGAATATGTTTTAAAAATATTTCAAATCAAACTTTGACAATGAGACTGCTATGTCCCTAAACTCTGTGATTTACTGAGAACTGAAAATACTGGAATCCAAGCAAGCGAGAAAGAGAGATAATATCTGCCATTACTATCAAGATGATTACACTGGAGGATAATTCTACCCAGCACTTGGGAGACAGAAGCAGGAGGAGCTCTATAAGTTTAAGGCTAGCAGCCAAGTTAGATAGTAATATTCCGTCTCAAAAACAAACAAAAAGGTCACTTTCAAATACTAAACTACTTAAAGAACATTTGTGAAAACACGGGGTATAATTCATGCTTACTAGCTCAGAAAGTGGAAAAGACACACAACATACTCACACATGCCCCTGCACAGCCTCTACCACTGCCAGAACCGCTAAGGTAGCCTGATAAAATTTTCCAAGTGTTACTAACGTGTATGTGTGTGTGTGTGTGTGTGTGTGTGTGTAGCATGCATTTCTGATTTGATTAGGCTGGCTGGCCAGTGAGTTCTGGGGACCTGCTTGCCTCCGCTCCTCTGGCATCTTAAGCATGTTCTGCCATGCTTCTTCACATGGGTGCTGGGGATCTGAACTCAGGCCCTCCCTCACAATTATACAAGCACTTTGCCCACTGAAGCATCTCCACAGCCCCTTGCTAGCTTTTTCTAGTAGACAATTTAGAAGTTGTTATGGCCCGGTAATTTCAGGGTCAAATGGAATCTTAAGAGTGATTCTCAATTTTCTTTTTTAAATTTATTTTATTTATATGAGTACACTGTAGCTGTCAGACACACCAGAAAAGGGCATCAGATCCCATTATAGATGGTTGGGAGCCACCATGTGGTTTCTGGGAATTGAACTCAGGACCACTGGAAGAGCAGTCAGTGCTCTTAACCTCTGAGTTATCTCTTCAGCCCGAGTGATTCTCGTTTGTTCCTTTCTAGTAGAATTCAGGAGTAGGTAAAAGGTTCTTCAAAACTCACTGTCTGCTGAGAACTCCTGGACCATCATCTGCCTGCCAGCTGTACACTTTACAAAAGAAAGGACTTCTTCCAAGCAGGCAGGTCATAAATTAAACTTTAATATATGCTTCAGTGTTGATACTATTCAGTTGTAAAAACTTCTAATGTGGGAAAACGGAAGGACACAAAGTTTCTAATTTACTGAGAAGAGTAAATCTCCTTTACAAAACCATTGAAGACAAGGTACTTTGAAAAAAAATTATGTGTGTTTGTATGTGTGGGTTCACATGAAGGCCAGAGGATAACCTCCAGGTTGTTTCTCAGGTGCTGCCCACCTTGTTTTTTGGACAGCATCACTCAGTGGACTGGAGCTTGCCAAGCAGACTAGGCTAGCTGGCTCAGCATCCCCAGGGATCTTCTTGTTCCCACTTCCTCTGCATGGCAGCAGCACCTTGATCCATGGGCGCTGGGCCCCAGCTTGGGTAAAGGTGTCTGCCTGAGTCCTAGATACTACGATACTCCCCTTGCTGTTCCATTTGATACGGTAGTGAGCAACACTTAGAAACCATTCACTGGGAAGGTAGTTAATCAGGAACCAACATCAAACCAGGCACACAGAAAGAATCACATGCCATCATATTAATGGTAATTCTCAGTGGCCTCACAGGGGGCAACTGATGTGGACAATGTGAAGGTGGACAGAGTGTGTGCTTGGGGTTAGTATATGGGCTCCATCTACCTGTTTACAACTTTCTTCCAAGTTTCCTTCTCCAGGCCCAGAACAGGTGGGAACTGACCTACCAGGGACATCCTCCCCTGCTCGACTACGCTGACGCTGGGACTGGTGAGCAGAAGAGGGGAGGGTGCATTAGAAAGAGGAAACAGTCAGTGGAGGTTGTCTGCTGGCTCAAAGTAAAGCTTCATCACGGCTGAGGCCCCTGAGTCAGAAGTCAGGGACAGTGAGACCTCAGTACCCTGATCTTTGCTGGGTGTCTTAGTTAATCACAATCCTTCGTGAGAGGAGGAGAAGTCTTGCTTCCTGTGATATGAAGGGCAATCAGAAGCCGAAGTGAGACATGAGAAGCAGTCATGGTTAAGTTCACAGTCAACTCTTAGGTTTTAGATTAGGCTTGCTCCCACACATACATACATATATATATATATATATATATGTATATATATATATATATATATATACACACAAACACACACATATTTTACATTAACACTTGTGTGTGTATGTGTGTGGTGAGGTGCACATGTACTACAACATTATGTGGGAACCAGGAACAACTTGTAAGAGACATTTTTCTTCTTCTACCACATGGGTTTCGTGAATCAAACCCAGTTCATTAGGCTTGGTGGCAAGAGCCTTTACCCGCTGAGCCATCTTGCTCTTAAGTCATTTAGAAATGTCACCCTTCAGAGACCTGCATACTTTTCTGGATGCGTTGAACAGTGTGTCTACTCTTCCTAGGTTTCTTTGCCATGCCTCCATTGCTCACATTTCTCAAAACCTGATAAAGCCAAGGAATCACCAAGCACTTGTGAAAGGTCCCTGGCTAGCCCACCGAAAAGTGACACCAGCTTTAACATTTGACAGAGAGAATCACACAAAATAAGCAGACATACAGCATCGAGAATTGTTAATGAGGAACATGCAATTAAATACTATGGCTGGACTTAGGGGTTCACACTGTAACCCAGCACTGGGAAAAGGAGGCAGGAAATCAAAAGTGCTAAGCCAATGTGAATTTCATCAAGCTCTGTCTCAAAAAACTAAGGGCTGGAGATACAGCACAGGAGTAGAGAGCCTTGCCAGCCTTCCAAGGCATTGGATCTGAGTTCTAGCATCTCACATGCACATACTCACACACAAGACAGAAACAAACAATTTTTTGTTTTTTTTGTTGTTTTTTTTCGAGACACAGGGTTTCTCTGTGTAGCCCTGGCTGTCCTGGAACTCACTCTGTAGACCAGGCTGGCCTCAAACTCAGAAATTCGCCTGCCTCTGCCTCCCATGTGCTGGGATTAAAGGCATGCACCACCACTGCCCGGAGGAAACAAACAAATTTAACGGGAAAAATTCTATTGCCTTTATTAGATGGTCTTTCATATATAATATGACTTCCTAAGTACTGGAAAGAGCTTGGTTCTCAACTTGTTTCTCAACAGCAACAAATCCCAAACAACCCTTAGACAACAGCAAAAGATCTAACAGGATCTTTTTCTTACTGAAATCAAGGCTGCTCTCGATGCCCCAGCTAAGTATTGTCAGCCTCTCAAAGACAAGAAACTCATGAGATTAAATGCCTTGCTCAGCTGCACAGGCAGAAGCCAAAAGGAGGCCAAGCAGCAAACTTGTTTCCAGGTAACATTCTCTATTACTTTCCACCAATACAGTGCCCTGGAAAAGGTCTAGTGACCACTGACATCTAGCTGGCACACTTACACAAGGAAAAGGTTAATGTTGAAGTAGCCACGCCAGGTAATAGTTGGGTATCTCTGGGAGGCTTCCAGCAGTCACAGTCTGTTAGGCAATACCCTTTGAATGCTGTGAGTTTGCTTTTCGTTTTGAAAAAATACCTTAAATACTAAAACTCCCTTCTCCTTGCAGAGTGAAACATCCCTGAAAAATGGAGCTAAAAATGAAACAAAGGAAATATTAAAAAATATTGGAAGTTAGCCGGGTGTGGTGGTGCACGCCTTTAATCCCAGCACTTGGGAGGCAGAGGCAGGCGGATTTCTGAGTTCGAGGCCAGCCTGGTCTACAGAGTGAGTTCCAGGACAGCCAGGGCTACACAGAAAAACTCTTGTCTCAGAAAACCCCAAAAAAAAAAAAAAAAAAAAAAAAGGAAGTTAATGAGTCTGAGCTCTATCAGCCTATATTGGTTTAAAATGCTTCAAAGGGGCCATGAGTAGGGCTCAGCTGATAAGCTGCTTGCTCAGCACGAATGTGGCCCTAGGCTTGATCCCCAAAGTAACATAAGCTGTATGCAGTAGCACAGGCCTGCAATCTCAGCACTTGGAAAGTAAAGGCTGGAGGACCAAAGTTCAAGGTCATAGGGATGGGGCAGGGGTATTAAGAATTAAGAGTACATAGTGTTCTGGCAGAGGACCCAAGCAGAGGCCTAAACTGGAATTCCAACTCCAGGATGAGGGCTTTTTCTGATCTCCCAGGGTCCCTATACTCAGACATGCTCATGCCCACATAACAAACAAACACAAGTCAAAAATAATAAAGGGGCTACTGAGATGGCTCAGTGATTAAGAGCACTTGTTCCTCTTTTTTTTTTTTTTTTTTGTTTTTTTGAGACAGGGTTTCTTTGTATAGCCCTGGCTGTCCTGGAACTCACTTTGTAGACCAGGCTGACCTCAAACTCAGAAATCCTCCTGCCTCTGCCTCCCGAGTGCTGGGATTAAATGTGTGCGCCACCACACCCAGCCATCTGTTCCTCTTACAAGAGGATCACCACTTGGTTGCCAGCATTTACATGGTGGCTCACAGCCTCCAGAACTCCAGTTTTAGGGCATCTGATTCTCTTTTCTGACCTTGGTAGGCACTAGGCACAAACATGCTACACAGACATAAATGCAGGCAAAACACCCAAGCACATAAAAAATTTTAAATCCTTTTGTTAAAAAGTAGTTGAAGGGCATCCTCAGCCACATATTGAACACAGGGCTAGGTTAAAACTACCTTTCACTCCCAGGCACAGTGAGCCCCAGATCTGCCCATCCCTCATCAGAGCACAGTGCCAGCAAACACACAACTACTAAAGCTTTGCTATTTATCCCACAGTTGCTCCATCAGACTGCAGATGGGCAGAGCAGGATAGAGAAGCACTACCGCACAGCCGTGGTGACACAGCTAG
This sequence comes from Mus caroli, assembly GCF_978045245.1. NCBI lineage: Eukaryota > Metazoa > Chordata > Mammalia > Rodentia > Muridae > Mus > Mus caroli. The sequence goes on along the minus strand of NW_028227256.1, from coordinate 115,058,244 downwards.
GTGGATGTGGGGCAGTACACATACTTCCAGGGGATGTGTATGCCTAGCTAAGGAAAGCCTGGAGTCTTGCTTCAGCTCTGTGAACATACCTTTCTCACGTCTGAACTCTTTGGTTCTGTAGTCCATGTTATGATCCTAGAAACAGCAAGTCTTGTTTCACTGGAATTTACAAAATCTGTGGGGTCCATCTGTCTGGCTAGAGATTCGATGTATTTCAGGATTGCCACTTTGACCTGAAAGACCAATGATTATAAATGTTAAGCATTGGCTGTCACAATCTTTGAATAGAATTCTTGTCTGGCAGTCAGACGAAAAGCGAACGCCACGAAGGGGGAACTTCCCCTCTGTCCCTGATGAAGTTTATACACGCACTGACAGGTCTACTCCACATCCGTGCTCCTAGATTCTCAAAGACAATAGCTTTCCCACTGGCCAGAAGGCCAAGCTCAGCCTTGCAGCCTGTTCTGTAAACATTCTGGGCCAGGACCTGACAGGCAATTCCCATCCCCCATCTCATACTCCGCCCCAGTTTCTCCATTAGTTTTTGTTCTCAGGAGAAGGAGGCTACTATCTATGAGACCTTTCCTAGAGCCTCAAGATAAGTCAGTGGTCAAGAAACAGACTACATATGAGCACACACAGCCTCCTTTCTTTGTGTAGTAACATGACTGAGCTGTCTTGTCATTACAGGTGTGACTTTCTACCTGTCTCAGAGAACGTTACTATTAAAAAACTATTCTAACACTGTACTGACCTCGCCACATCAGAATACCTTTCCCAGTTACAGGCTCAACTGTGAAAAGGCAAACGCACATTTGGCAAGGACATAGAACAACTAACGCTACTGACACTGTTGGCAGAAATAAAATATGGCATAATTATTCTGGTAGATTCTAACAGTAGGCATCTGCCTACCAAAGGAACTAGCCATTTGGGACCAGAAGAAATAAGAACACATTCACAGAGGGCTGAACAGAGATGCTCCTAGCTCTCCAGAATCTCTAAACAAGCCACAGAGGGAAAAGGGACTTGAAAAGCAACCATAAATGACAGGTGTTGAATTACATGAACAGTCACCAACCTTGAGGTTTGGAGTTTGAGTCTGATCCACAATAAATCTCATCAAAATGTTAAATTGTTGATCAAATGGAAAGGAATCCCTAGGATAAAAACAAGTTCATATGTTTAATCCTGCTGTAGATTAATATATACAAAAGTACATTCATATGTATATATATATATACACACACATATGTTTATATATATATATATATAAAACTTTTCAGTTTATATAAATATTAATATTTCTATATGGAAAACTGTGTGTAGCTAATTTAAAACTGAAGTCTAGCTAGGCAGAGAACACAGGCAAGCAGGTGGACTCCTACCTGCTCCCCCTGTCCTGAATACTGCTTACTGGAGAACTGGTGATTCTCAGGCCCCATCTTTCTATCTGTACTAGGTCACTTGGAGCTCACTCTGTGGAAGCTAAGCAGGTATCCTCCAGTCCTATAAGTGCAGGTGAGCCTCTTGCGGTCACCACAGATAAATGTTTGTGTGGTGCTCAGTGCTGGGAACTTCTCTACCCAGCTATGACTCATAGGGATGCCCCGGGCCCAAGGAACCCCTTTCCTTGACTCAAGCCTGTGATTAAGCCCATGCCTCATAGCCACTGTACATGCCTGATCTAACCAAGTGATCTTTTGGCTAGCAAAACGCAATCCTTTTATTCTTTTGTTTGTTTGTTTGTTTGTTTGTTTGTTTGTTTTGAGACAGGGTTTCTCTGTGTAGCCCTGGCTGTCCTAGAACTCACTTTGTAGACCAGGCTGGCCTCGAACTCAGAAATCCACCTGCCTCTGCCTCCCAAGTGCTGGGATTAAAGGCGTGCGTCACCACCTTTTATTCTTATGGTGTAGCAATCACTACTGCTAATTTAAAATTGCATAACAGAGGTACTGGGCTGTGACATCTTCATCGCAGGAAAGACAAGGCAGCTGAGTGTCTGGGAGTGAGTGACAGACAAGGTTCTCTACGGAGATCTAAGAGACTCTTCCTACAGAGGTATGGTAAGAGACTAAGGATGCAAGTTTGAATCTTCAACAGAGGAAGAAATATTATCAAGTGTTCCAAGACACAAGTGGAAATTAGAAGAAATAACACAAGAAAACTATAAAGTTTTATAAAGGGAAACATATTACAAACTGGTATTTTAATCATAATTACTTATAAAGTAAATTTAAGCTAAGTGGTAGAGCACCTGACAATCACGGGCAAAGCCTTGGAGTTCCCCTAACCCCTGAAGTAACCAAACTGGCCCAAGAGCATCCTTGTTTTCTACAACTGGAAGCTGTGAGAGTTGAAGCTACAGATAGCTCTCTGTAGCTTCAGCTTCAACCTTTCCTGCTTCTGCCCCAGAAGACAGAGGCATGTCAGTGTGTTCAGGCAAGAAATGTGCCTGTTGGTAGGCATCTCTAGAGGCGAGGAACTGGGGCAGATTACAACAATGGAGCAAGGTGCTCATAGTGAATAATCACTGATAACCTCTACTATCCTCTGGGACCTGCACCAAGGTATGCATAGCAGTTGAGTGAGTGGGGAATTGGGCAGGGGAAACAAATGCCTTAGACATACACATTTAATTGAGATTAAGTTTTTCGGTTTGTTTTTTGTTTGTGCATGTGTGTGACTGTGCTGAGTTTCTTCCTTGATCACTCTATTTACTGAGATGGGATCTACTATTTGAACCCAGAGCTTTCTCCGGTCCTCATGCTTGTGGAGCAAGCACTGAATAATCTGTGCCACCTAAAATTAAGACTCTTACAAGAAAGGGCATCAAGGAAAAGAAGCTAACAGAGATCACAATTCTATTTTCCTCCCATCGTGTGTGTGTGCGTGCATGTGTGTATCCAGAAATAAATAAGAAATAATTAATACAGAAATAACTAATGTGTGTGTGTGTGCATATGTGTGTGTCCAGAAATAAGAATTAATACAGAAATAACTAATGATTGCACATACATATACAGAAATAGTTTCTCAGCTCAGAGTTTGAGTACAGGCAACCAATTGTGACCTTAGGCAAGTCAGCACGGCTTCTGTTTCTCACTGTTAAAAAACCATGTTACCTCTGAGTCCTTCCTCGTGAAAACCCCAGGACACCTGGGGTTTGTCCAAGTCTGTGAACCCTGGGTTCTATGAAAGGTACTGCTGTGGTAATAGCTTCCGAATACCTGGGAATCACTTGCTTGTTCTTTTCAGAGATCTATGAATCACACTTTGGCCTCTATCTTCTACCAAATCAGCCAGATCACAGTGAGTATCTTTAGATACTGTCATTCTCTTCTAGTCCAGGCATGCTAACGCCCCTCAACTGCACAGCAAGCACCAGGCTTCTGCGGAGTAGCACAATTCCCAAGTGTTTCTGAGTCACGGTAACAGCCAGACGAGCTACAAAGATGGTTACTATTCTCAAACTCTGAGCTGAGGAACTGTCTATTTCTGTATGTGTGTGCATTCAGTATTATTTCCGTATCACTTTTTTCAGGACACAAACACACATGCACATGTATGCATACACAGACAGACCCACATGCACATAGAAGGTGCACACAATCGCATGTGGAGACCAGCAGTCAACATTAGGTCTCTTCCTCTATCACTTGTCATCTAATATTTTGAGCCAGGGACTCCTGCTGAATCGAGGCTCATCATCAATTTGGTCAGGCTGACTGATCAGCAAGCTCAAGCATTCTCCTGTCCCCACTTCCCCACTGCTGGGATTACAGTGCAAATAGAGTGCTGGGACTTAAAATCAGGTCCTCATGCATGCATGAGACTTCACCAACTGCGTCTCCTCTCTAGCCCCAGAACTGTTGATTCAGAGACAGTTTACAGTCCAACAAGATCTCTACATCATATATTACACTAAATCTCTGAGGCAAGTTACAAAAAAAATTGAAGTATTCAAATAGAACTTCAGAGAGATATAAACAAATATTCTACATATTAACCTCTCTAAATGTTATTTTTTTATAAAAGAAAGGGAATTTTTTAAGTTCTATACATTTCATAGGCATTCATAAAATATCAGCAACTCAAAGGTAACCTGTAAGCAAGGGGAACTGTGTAAAGACTAAAACCACAAGCCTGGTGGTACCGGTGCTGCCTTTAATCCCAACATTCAGGAGGCAGAGGCAGGTAGACCTCAGAGTTAGAGCCAGCCCGGTCTACAGAGCAAGTTCCAGGACAGCCAGGACACCATTAAGAAACTCTGTCTTGAAAAACAAACAAAATGAGGACTAAAACTATGGCCAAGACTCCTACTGCAGTAAGACTGGGTGCTCACCTGGTGACATCTAGAGCCTTCTGAACTTTTGCTTGCACAGATCCAAGTAAGTCTGCTCCCATTTTCTTAAGGAGTTGTGTGAGAAGGACGAAGAGCCAGTCTTGCAAGTCATCCTTATGAATGATTATAAAATCCACGAGGGTCTCCAAAAACATACTGAAAACCTGCACAAGAGAAAACCAAACACCTCACACCCTGCCTTCATGGCTTCCTCCACAGCCTGAGAAGGTTTCAAATGCCTGCCCGAGCTGGCCTAGCCCAGTCTTGCCACTCAGGTTAACTACAGCTCCCATCTTAAGAGGAAACACACAGCAGAATATGGGGATGGGCTTGGGACAGGGGCGTGGGGAGGGCATACTTGACACTTACTCTCTGTTGTGAATTCCACCGCACACCAGGCCATGCAACAAAACAAATTCCATGTTAGTCCACAGCAAAGTAATACCAGTTTCATGCAGTTCCTTTCCTGAAAAAGCTACGAACTGATAAGATACTCTGTTCTCCCTCAATATAAACCCATAACTGTCAGCACAGAGAGAAATAAATGTTTTAGAGTTTAATCCTGGAGAGTTTTCTGAGAGAGAACGAAAGACAGAGAGAGACAGGGGTGGTGGTGTCTTGTCCTGGTTATATACTATTCTGACTCATTCCCTAGCATTCAACATACCATTACAGGGTGTCAAGGGGTAGAAGCCCTATTCATGTTTCTGTGACCATTGACTTTTGTCAAGTAATTTGATGTGCACCAATTTGAGCTGTTAAGAATAAGGTTTTAAGAGGAGCTACTGACAACTCCTGTGAATTCTCAGGCCACTACGTAGTTACTGCTGCCACTCGAGGTAAAGCAGAGTGCAGAGTGGAGCATCCCTAAGCCTGTGTCAGGGAAGGAAGTGGCACCAGGCTCCCCAACCTAGTGCTACACTGGGACACCCACCCCACACTCTTCAATTCTATCACAGCAACTATTCACCACAAGGGGTCTCCAGTGACATCTCAGGAAGTCAGCGAGCTCTGATAGATAAGTGGGAATTCCTAGCTTGGCTCAGGCAGCTAAGAATATGAACTAAACTGAGACCTCCAACTCACTGGACAAGAGCCTTCTGATGGAAACAAATTTCCTTCTTTATCCTCACATTCTGCTTCTGAATCAGCAATCTAGAGGTAATGGGTAACAGAAAGTTCATCAATGTGAAACCATCTAACATAATATCCCTTATGGTATAACTCTTACCAGTTATGTTATACTTATGGTTTAAATTGTATCACTCTTAATAGTTCCATAGAGAAAAAAATTGATGGTTAAGATCTTTGGTTATATATTTGGACTTTAACCTCAGTCTTTTGGGGGCTTAAAATTGACACCTTGATTGATGTTGTCCTTTCCGGAAGGCCTTCATAGCTGATAGAGTGAGTATTGTTGCAGAACAAGAGGGAGGAGAAGTACCCTGTGGCTCTTGTTTCACCTTGTTTTTCTATATCCCTAGCTCATGGAAGCAATTCAAGAAATACTGAATGACGGGGTGAATGGATGGAGGGTGGGTACATGGGTGAATAGAGGGCTAGGGTGATGACTTTAGTTAAGCAGACAGATGAATGGATAGGAAGATAGTAGTTAGTGGACAGATGGCTGGCTCAGATGGCTGGATGAACGGATGGGTAAATGAGTGAATCAATAGATGGGTGGATGGCTATTTACTACTTCAAGGATAATTCCTATGAGAAAGCAAGAGTAGGAAAGAAGGAGAAAGGAAGCTGCTGGACTCTCTGCTCATCGCAGGCTTTATTCTCCAGTATGACTTGGAAGAGACTACCTTTACTAGGTACAATCCTGTCCACATGAAGTTAGTCCCTATCCATTCCCACACTCTAGGATCTTTCTGGTGTTTAACCCCTTAGCGCTCTCTCTCTCATTTCTCCATTTTCTTACTCTTTAGATATCACTAGCACTTACTAGCTAAAATAAAGTGAAATCCAAGGGACTTTTTAAAAGAGGCCCCCTTTCAACACTACCCCTGGTGGGGTTTCTGAGAAAGATTAGGGAGAGGAAGGAGTCTCTTGTTGAAAAGGCAGTCCTTAAAGGTTGGTATCCCAAAAGGCAGAAGTACTACCTAGCAGAACTCCATCTACCAAGTTCTTAGGAACAGCCAGATTCCATCAGAAGAAATAGCTGAATTTGGTTTTATAGTAAAGGCAACAAATAGATACTATATTTAATATATATAAATATAAATACATAAAACATAAATGTAAAAAGTATATAAATAAATTCTACCTGAGATACCAAAGTAACCATATATATTTTCCCACTACTGTAACATTTTAAAAATATACTATATTATATTCTAGAACCTAGCACACTGGCTGAAGGAGATAGACATAAATTCCTGCTAATGGAATAAAAGACTCCATCTGATTCCTTTCATGACATTCCTTATTTGAGGCACACTTAATTTGAAACTGATGGTCATGTAAGTTTCCAAGAATTACACTTTGGAAGATGTTAATGCAGACTGTTGGGAAATTCTTTCTCAGTTCTGGGGTGTATTACACAGTTTGCACAGGCATGCACACAGAATATACTTAAGGCCTGGTTACCTTGCTGTGAGGGTCGGCAAACATTCGGGTGAAAATCTCACACAGTCTCTTCAATTCTACTCGACTAGTGGAGAAAAAAATGGAAATAAGTGAGTTTAATATGTAACATTACCAGTGCAAGAGATTAAAAGCCCTTTACCTAATCTTTAGTTATGTAATTAAAAAAACTGTCTCAAATGAATTATCTTTCCTAATTGGTGATGAAATTGAGACTCTCAGAGGCATCGTCTCAGTTTCATTTTAGTGTGAGGAAACACACTTGGTTGCTATCTATTCCGTGCTACCAGAAGTGGACAGGTATGAACCAAGTTCCCTTACTTCAGTCCAAGTCAATTTTCTACCTGCTAGGCTATTTGTGTATGTGTGTGTGTGTGTGTCCACTATGGGTGTGTGTAAGGGTTACAGGACAAACTGTGGAGGAAAGTTCTCTCCTTCTATACAGGCCCAAGGACCGAACTAGGTTGCCAGGCTGGGCAGTGAGTACCATTATCCACTGTGCATCTCACTGGACCACATACTTACACTCTTCTCTAAGTACAGTGGAGTCCTTGTACCTTTTCATTCAGCTGGGAACTGAGGATAAGCACTATGCCACGTAGCTGAGGACTGTACAAGAAAATGGCTAACGCTAGAACCATGAAAATCCTCAGTGCACGCTGGTGTCTCCTGCCTTCTCTCATCCCCCTTTCACATCAAGGTTGGAAAGAACTGTTCTCTTTCTGGTCACACCAGAACAATCCACTTCTTCAGGCACCTGAGATCCAGATGCCTCAATGATCCTTCGGTAATCTAAAGGTGATCAGGGCTAGCAGGTTCTTAAGGGCCATTGCTGGGTGGGGTGGGGGATGGGGGAAGTCGGGAGAGGGGACCTAGTAAAAACCATGAAAGCAGAAAGTGGATCAGTCAACAAGACTTCAAGAACAGCCATGACAAATCACACTCATGTTGTGTGGGATGCATCACTAGGGTGTCTGTGTACTTGAAGGATATGACAGAAGCTCTCATATCATCTTCATGGACAGAATGGGTTAATGGGAGCAAGGGTGAATATGGTTGACAGAGGCAGCCTGGATATTGAGTTGGGGTTACAGCTGGACATGTAGCAGTGTTCATGAACCACATTCTTCATCCATGGCCACAAATCAGCTTATTCAGGCTCACAATTTATTCATCAAAACAAACAAAAACCAAGCAAGCAAGCAAGCAAACAAACAAACAAAACCCCACCAAGCCTGCCTTTCTTTGAAGTGATGCTCAAAGGGTGTGATACAGTGTGTTTACAGGTTCCGCACTCTTGACTCACACCCGAGTAACAGACTGGTCTTAAGACCCAGGACATGGAAACAGGCTTAATTAATGAGCAGATTTATCTTCCACTCTCCATCCTTTTTCTTTTATTTGGGGGAGGGGTAGAGATAGGCTCTCACTCCATAGTCTAGACTGGCCCAAAACTTACTATGTAGGTCCAGGATTGCTTTGAACTATCAGGGATCCCCCTGCTTCAGATGCCCAAGTGCTGAGATTACAGGCATATACTACCATACTTAGCTATTTCTCTGTTATTTCAAAAAAGTTACAAAATAATAGCATGGCAATAACAACAGAGATATGAGGAAATTTGGTATAAATGCATCCCTTTATTTAATCTGTGTAATGCTAGGTTATTTAAATATTTTATAAAATACCAAAGGGAGGTACCAGAAATCATCATTACAAAGCTAGCGTGCTGCTGCTTTGGGGAATGCTCTATCTCACTGAGGACTTGCTCGGTATGCCTAAATTGTACACATGAATGTATACATGAGCTTACAGACTTGTACTTGCTGCAGTTCTGGAGCCTTGGGGAGAAGTGAGCCTACAGGTACAGTTGTTTTCTGTACCTGACTCCCCAGAGAGCATCATCTAAAGGATGCTCCTGTCAGATGTGCACCTGTCAGGAACCAAATGTCCAAGCAACCTAACAGATGACCGTGGATTTGCTAGATGTTTTCAGACATCTGGGTGGCAGGCACTATGTCTCCTCATGGGTGACATGGGTGACTCAGTGACTAGAACTTTGCAAGGACTCTATAATGGCAGAGGCACCTCAAAGCCTATGATGAGTCTAACAGGGACTGAGATGTGTGTCCTCACCTCAGTGTTCTTTGGCTCTTCAGTAAGTTCTGCAGGCCTAGGAGCCCCTCTTTCCGTTCTGACCAGTTGGAACTGGCACAATGGTTGAGAACCTCTGCTACATCTTCAGTCTGCCGCAGATAATGGGGAATGCCACCATTCCTGGAGCCATATGAGCGCTCAGAGCACACGCTGGAGGCATCACTGTTGGCGTCATCATCAGAGTACATTCCATAGGGCTCGTATCTCCTTCTCACAGGCTTCTTCTAAAATGTCCCATGAGGAGCAGGGGAAGGAAGAAGTGGGAAGGTGAACCGGTCATGACTCATCCGTTAAAAACTACAGTGCAGAGTTAAATATAAAAAGAAACACACACACACACACATTTTCTGTGCTTACAAATTAGGGAATTAAAAATAGAAGTGTCAAGGTAGGTGACATAAGTGACATGCTGTATATTTTTGTGAAGAAGGATTTGTTGTCTTGTAGAAAGACAACAAATTGTCTTGTATATATGGGGGTGGTGGAAAAGAGGATTTTTTTCAGCCCGATGGATTTTGGTGCCAATCCTGGTATTACTGCTGAACAACTGTGTCAGTTTCTGCCTTGGTGACTCCTCTCAAGGAGGGTAACCACTACACCTGCCTCAGCTGACTAGTGTGAGGGTTTAATGAAACTCTGAAGGACGAAGTACCAATTCACTGCAGCTGTGCTCACACGTGCAGCCCCTGCAGAGTGCAGAACAATCTACCTCAAGCATGGTCTATGGATGTGCTTGCTTGAACAATCATGCTTGCTTAAGAAGATTGCAGTTGAAATGTTTGTTAGTGGTGGAGATATTCTATGCAAAAGGGCCGCAGACTGTATGAGCCACTTTAGTTAACAGCATCATTTGGTTTTTAACATCAATAGGTTTCTTTTAAGGTAGACTACAATAGCCCCCTTCATTCCCTTCTCACACTCTGAATACAAGACAGTGTGTTAAACCCATACCTAGTATGGTAAGGTTGACACATATGTTTCCTAATGCAGTTACTGGCTCAAGCCACACAAATAGTTTTAATTTTCAAGCAATGTTAATTATTTTTAATCCCAGCTTGCTCAGGAAAGTGCTGCCTTCTGTCCCAGCAAAAGTTCTTCCCAGCATCCCCTTGCACCTTTAAAAATAGTTTTGATTTAGATGATAACCTATATGATTTACACTCACATATGAGCCAGATTTCCTAAAATAAGAAAAGGTTGGTCGACAGATCTGTTCATGAAGTTATGATTATAAAATAGACACAAATTGAGTTAATAAAACACAGGAAGGACAGGGAGCAGAGTGACATAAAAACAGAGCACCTTCCCAGAAGGATGAGAGAGGGGACAGGACCCCATCACACGGCAGCAAATCAGAATGCTTACCAGAAACACTGAGACCAGTCTCTAACTACAACTACATTTTGTGCTGTGTTCAACTAAATTCTAAAAGAAATAGACTTGCAACAGAAAAAAAAAAGTTGTAAACAAAAGTTAAAGCACGGGTACCTTGCTCCTGGCGTCTCCTAACAGCTGTAGGCAGGAAAATATTGAAGGATGGGGAAAAAGCATAGAGAATTATGTCAGAAGCATATGTGGGGATTGTTCTGGCAACAAAAGTGTATAGCAACATCTCTTAGCAAACCAAAAACACAGGTCAGCAAGCGGTTTGGAGTAGATTGTAGCAGACTGCGGTCTGAATGGCATGTCCTAGTCCTTCAGGCTCTGTCCCAGGCTCTCTGGTTCATGGCAGAAGTCTCGCTGAGATTTCCCATACCCGTTGTTTGTCCCTATGAGATCTGCCTACCCCAAGGGCTTCCATTCTGTAGGCAATGATTGTCTACCATTCTGGCACTTTCCTCTTCAGAAGCAGGTCACTCAGAGAGACCAGACACAGTTGGACAAAGGAGCAAGGGCAACAAGGACAGGATGGGAGCTGGGGCCCAGAGAAGAACTCAAGTGAATCAGAAAGGTTTGATTCTCTAGAGCACCACTCTGCCTTGAAGAACTTTGCACATGGTCCCTTATGTGGGCTTTAAATAACTATAACTACATATATATGTATATATATATATATATATATATATATATATATATATATATATTCTAATTGGAAGTCCCTTTTAGCTGAGGGTTCAGTTCCACTGTTTCCTAGTCCCCTGAGCACCACTTGCTAGGGCCTCTGAATAAATAAAAGGCACATTCAGGATGCTTTGACTTGAAAAAGAGCCTGACTCTGTCTCAGCTCTTGATTCAGGTTAAAGCTATGGTTAGAACAGTACTACACACTCTGGTACCTGCGAGAAAAAAGTCCTTCTGCGCATAAGGCTGATGAGTAGGCTGGCCAGGCTGGCTGCTGAGCAGAGAGTCTGAGAGTGGCTAACAGCTTCCTCTCAGATGCACACTAAGGAAAGAACCTGACTTCGAGGAACAGACAATGCCGAGATGCAAAGTGACAAAAGCGGGCAGCCACAGGCAGTAAAGCACTGATCAGGTGGCGCAGGCTAAATTCAAAACTTCAGATTGAAAAGCAGGGTAGTGTTGTTATGTTTGCTTGTTTCCTAACAAGAGAATACATCTTAGAACAGCAGTGGGTAGGGCACCAAAGAGAACATTTTGAAGAGCATGTATTTCTAATGCTGGGCACACGACCTAGGTGTGTGAGACTCTTTCTACCAGCCAGGAGGCAAGTTCAGCATAAGCTGACCCAACAGGAATGTTTGCTGTGCCACAGACTAAAGGAGGCATGTTTTCCCCAAATATTATAATTAATATGCAAAATCCGCCCCCACCCCCATGCTTTACAACTTTAGAGACTAAATCTTAACATTTAGGAAATTTTTCTTTGTGTGTGTGTGAGAGTATGTGTGTGTGTGTGTGTGTGTGAGAGAGAGAGAAAGAGTCAAACTGGGGTGCCATTCCTCAGATGCTGTTGACTTTGTTGCCAGCCATTCCATCTCCCTGGCACTGGGATGCCTGGGGTGCACTACCACACATGGTGCTTTATACACAGGTTCTGGGCTTTAACCCAGGTCCTTGTGCTTCCACGACAAGTGTTTTATTAGCTAGCTCCCCAGTCTCAGCTATTTTTCTCAAATACTAAGTTGATCCATTCTGGGGTGTGTGGGTGACTCTCCTAAGTCAGATTCAGATAACAGAATAAATGTAAGTTTCCGGTCGCAGACTCTATCGCCCACTGCTACAGTCATACACGTAGGCTGTTATCAAAGCCTGTGAAGCAACAGAGGCAACGGGGTGGAAACCAGGAAACAGTGTGGGAAAAGAAGCTATGATATACAGAAAACAAAAGCCATAGCTAGATGACATGTGGGGAGCCCAATGCCGTCAAGATTTCCTGAATACCCAGAAGCAGGGTCAGGTTCCTGACGCTGCTGTTTCCTGGAAGGCCAATTTGACTATGTGTTGTAAAAAGTGTGAGAGGAAAAAATAATAATAAACTTTACATAGCTTTTCTTTTTCTCCTGTGAATGCATATGGTTTGTGAGCAGGCCGTCAAGGGTCTGCCTTGGCTGCCCTAACCTTGCTCACTTGAGACAGGGTTTCTCAAGAGATCCTACAGAGTACTAGTATGGAGTCTAGCTGGCCAGCTGGCTCAGAGGACCCCGTTTCCGCTTTCTGGGAATACAGGCAGGTCACCCCTGAACCTGGCATCTGAACTCGGGCCCTCACGCTTGCCTGTGCTTTGGTGGTTGAGCCATCATCCCAGCCCTACTCACACACTTTGGAAGAAGAGTGCAGAAGACAACTTAGTCACCTGACTTGAGGGCCATGTTATGTTAAGGCAGAATATACAGGTGAGTAACTGTATCACTTCTCGGCCTTTTGGCTAAGATTAAGTGCAGATGAGTATCTGTGATTCCATCCTCCCTGTGCCCCTTACCAGAGCGTCGGCCACTGCTGCTTCCAGGTCAGTGCTGGTACTCAAGACGCGCATGGCGTTCACAGAACCAGGGATTCGTCCTGACTGGCCCAGCCCAAACCGATCTATTCAGAAAACAAAAGCAGAACCTGTTAGTCTACTTACATTATCTCAGTTCTCTGCGAGGAGTCCTGCCTCCTCCCACTAAAGACAGAGACACCAACATTCCCTAGCCAGTTTGAACTGCATGGGACTTGCCTGCCAGTGGTAGGGACTAAGGTACTCACATTTAACACTAATGGGTCACAATTTGGGCTTTTCCTTCTCTGTATTTTGATTTTTTAAGTGAAGCGTGTTCTAGACATTATGTTCCTGAAAGGGCTTGAGACAGATGATAGAACTTACTATAGAAGTAAATGGGGTCTTTGGTTGAATCTTTTAGTCTATTTAGCTTTTCTTCTAGAGGAAAGTAAGTGCCCCTGATGTTTGTCCAACATAAGCAAGTTTCATGGTTTGGGGAACAAGATTTCATACAAAGTGATGGAAAAAGTAAAACTGAGATAAATTATTACATTGACCTTAATTTTCCTTAGTGTTATTAAGAGTTAATGTTATTGTTTAAATTTACTAAAATTTCCTAATAAACACCACAAAAAGCTAGTGGCTTCTTTTTAGAACATTAATCATCAGTATAAATTTTACCTGAGTCCCCTTAAGGATTTTTGAATGATAAATTTTTTTTTTTTAAAAAAGATTTATTTATTATATATAAGTACACTGTAGCTGTCTTCAGACACTCCAGAAGAGGGCGCCAGATCTCGTTGTGGATGGTTGTGAGCCACCATGTGGTTGCTGGGATTTGAACTCTGGACCTTCGGAAGAGCAGTCGGGTGCTCTTACCCACTGAGCCATCTCACCAGCCCGATAAATTTTATATAGAAAAGGCAGAAAGAATCAAAAAACTTAAGATAAGTTTTTGCAATTTAAGCAATTATTTTAAAGTTCTTATTTAAAACCTTGTGTGTGTGTGTGTGTGTGTGTCCGTCCATGCCTGTGTGTCTGTGGGAGTGTATGTCACACATGTGCTCAGAGGCCAGAAAAGGGTGCCGGATGCCCTGGAGCTGGAGTGAAAGGCTGCCTAATACAGGTGCTGGCAGCTCAGCATGGGTCAGCGGTAAGCGCTCCTAACCACGGAGCAGCCTCTCCAGCCCCAGGGCTGTTCTTCATCAGGGTAAACCAAGACTTTCTTGTTAAGGTCCCACTAAGCCAGCTGACCAGCGTTACCAAAGCTCCAGCAGGAGAAAGCCAGTGGAGCTATGCATTCCAGGAAGGACTTAGCGGCCACTGAGGAAAGGTTTATTTATCAAAATTCTAATACTTAAATGTTAAGATAAAAAATATGTCCTTCCGGAGTTAATAAGGAAAAATAAATCTCTGCCTCCGCCACATGTCAGCATTTAGAATAAGCTGGGATGTAGCACTTTACAGGGATTGATCCTTCTTCTTAAATTACATGTTAATTTATTGATTATTTTGTGGGGAGGGGCTATGGTACTCAGATGGGAGTCAGAGGACAACTTGCAGGAGCCAGTTCTCACTGTGTGGGTCTCAGATAAAGAATTCAGGTTGTCAGGCGTGGCGCCTTTACCTGCTGAGCAGGCCCTACGAACTGACTTACTTATGAAATGATACATTTAAGCTTTTGGACAGAAAACGAGACATCATCAATAAAACTGATGAACTTTAGAATAAAGTATTGCTTAGCTATTTTAAATTATCAAATTCAAAACAATTTACCCCTCTACCACCACAGGCAGGGAACATAATTTAAACACTGCTAGTCAAAAGACTCATACACAGTCACAAATTTTTTAATAAAGAAAAACAATTGTATGTCATACTATCCCCTTTTTTAATGCACTTGCTGACGATTACAAACGTCATCTTATTCCATCAAGTTTTGGAGGTGAGCTACTATTGCTATACGAATTACAAAGCCCATGGACAGTCAACTCACACCTACATGAACGCTCCCTGGTTAGAGTGTGAAGCAGGGGCAGAATTAGGGTTATGTGCATGCTGCCTTGTGAGTAATTTTGGCTCACTTTTTTTTTTTCCATTAAAAAAGGGTAGATAGCAGGGAATTTATGAGTAACGAAATGAGTAATTCAGTAAAAGCCATTTAAAAGTTACCCAGCATAAACATAAAGTCTTAAAAACAAACAAAAATTAAAAAAACGAAACAAAAAGAACACAAGTAGATTTCATGCCAGCAATTCTTATTACAGGGCAATATTGAATCTTTTCAGACAGAAAATTAAAACTTATAATAATTAAGCAAGTACTCAGTGCTTCCCAGATGCACACAGCTTTGCCACACACAGCGACTGTCAGTCATCTGAGAGAGTAGGGAATGTCAACTGCCATCTAAAGAGGACATGCTGGCTTCCGTCTAAGCATGACAGGCTTTCTGTTTTCACCAGGCAAACCCCTGTGCTCCAGACTCACTGTTCCAAGGGATGGATGCAGAGGACTGTGCCCTCAGTCTGGTCCCCTAGTCCTTAGAGGAACACACTCAGTCAGAGCCTACATGGTGAAAACATGCAGCTGCCTTCATTTAGAACCAAAGGGCAAGTAACTTGCTTGATAAACAGGTAAGCCTTGGCACTATTAAGTGGATTAGTAGAGCGTGCTGACTCTGTTGAGAAACTAGCCATTAGTGGCTGTTAGTGTATGAAAATGACGCCAATTAAAGTGGCATATGGATGCATCTTTAGACACTTACTCTCTGCACCTGTGGCTAGTGGGTTTGGTGTGTTAAATGAAGCGGAGACAGACAGTTTGGCACTCACAGGCAATGGGACCAACCTCTGGCCTGTGTATGGCCTGGATCCTAATCCTGCTTTTCTATAAAGCTTTCAGGGCAATATATTTATTTTCATATGTGTGAAATTATGTATGCTGTAATCTGAGGTGTGTGGAACTGGTACCTGAATATAACTGGGGCCCGACAGTAATACAATTAACTTAGCACCTGAATGTATACTGGAGTGAGGGCCTGTGGAGACGAAAGACTGTCCCCCACTCCCGTGGGAGACTTGGTGACATCTATTCTGGGTTGCTCTCTTCTTGGGAGGAGGTGTGAGTAAAGAAGTACTTCCCTGATTTTTGTTTCGATGAAACGATGAACGCTAGAGAAACAATGCCAAGCAGGCGGTCAAGCACCAAGCTATGAACAGAACCATAAACATTCAACAACTAAAAAAAAGAACAACACAGGAGGGCAAACATGAGGCACACACATGCCAAGCGCTGGCTGACACGATGACAACGAAGGCGGACATGGGGAGGGAGGAAAGATGGAGAGGCGGAGTCATGCAGTTAGCACTTGTTCACCTGACTGCCCAACAGATTCAGCAGTGGAGAGAGCACTAGTGGACCTGGAATGACGTCGAGAGGCTGCAGGTAAAAGGAACGGCAACACCCACAGGGTTAACACACAAGTACCAAGGAAATGCAGGGGCTGCTACCACCGAGGCTGCGTTTCTCATGAAGAAATGGGGCTGGTTATGAATGGACAGCACGACTGGCCCCATACTGCATGGTGGCCGCTGGCCTCACACAGCTCGTACACACACAGGCATGACAGAGGCACTTATTACAGTGCTTCATACTAGGACGCACTGACGGACTCGGACTCCAGGTTTAAATTCACACCACGAAGCTCCCATCAGCCATTATGGAAATAAGCCACATGAAGAACATCAGGAGTCAGAGCACCATCTGAACCCAGGGTGGACAGCGAGAGGATGGATTGTTAACTCAGCTCACGAGATGAGTCACTGGTATGTGATGCATATGCCACCATGCACCAAAAACAAAAGCAGAGAGGTTCATAATGTTATCTCAACAGAAATTCATGGGCTAACAAGGGGCTCAGCAACTGCATTCTGCCCAGGGGGAAGGCTTAGTGTCTGCTGCACAAATACCCTAGTTATTACTGTACTTGTTTAACTGTGGGGAGTCCATGGCAGGCAGTGTAGAGGATTTCCTTGGAGACACAGCTTCAGGAGTGTGAGCACCATTTCAGAAACACAGGTGGCAGGCCTGGTTTGCCCACAGCTAGCTGTGGCCCTTGGTAATATACCAAACCTGTTTCTCTCACCAGTACCTACCTCTTGTCTGACAGGGAGAATGTTAAAGGGGAATACACAGCAGTGCCAGCACACAGCAGTGCTGGTGACAGGATTAGCATTGGGGCAGCAGAGAAGGTCATGAGGAAACCTGTATTTAGGATAATATTTTATGAACAACTATTTGTAATGTATGTATGAATTCATCAACCTGAGGAAATAGATGTTAAATTCTGTCCTTGTGAAGAGAGTAACTTTGAAAAATAATTAAAGTATAAGAAATTGGTCTGAAATGCTGATGTCACAGGTCCGTATAATATTCAGCTACTTGTCTAGTGAGAAGAACGGGAGGCACCTGTTCCCTTGGTGCTGTATTATAGAATGTCCACATGTTTAACCAAATCACAGCAAGGCAAAACCCTTTACGCCCCTCTGTTATTCTGCACATATTAAAACTCACACATTTAGTCATAAAGCATCAAAGCCTCTAACTCCAATGTAATTTTTTTTCTAAGCTCCCATGTCACTTAATAAAATATAGATCCAATGGCAGATGTGATATCAAAAAGCAAACGTTACCTGTTAAGCAATACAAATGTTAGCAGCTTGAAATTAAAAAGGAGGGGGAGGGGATCTTCTTTTTGGAATATTCACATACAAAACAGTGAGCTGGTGTATCTAAAACAAGACTTACCACTTTCCTGGACGAGGAGGCTGGTTAACGTTTTGTTGTGACCAGAGTGAACTGCAAAGTTCTTATCTACCGCATGAGCACTGTATCTTGACAGCTTACACTGAACATGGTTTTAAGCAACACTTGATCTGTTGGTATTTCTGTGGTTTGGACACAATACTCTACAGTATGTCTGTTGTGTAATGACTCCTCCGTCGAATTCCCAAGTATTCACTCAGCAATGGAATCCATGGGGGACCCACTTGTGTCAAAGCCTGACTGTCAGTAGAACTCTACGGTCTGTAGCTTCATTTAGCTCTCAGACTCTCAAGATGCTTCAATGTAGTGCTACAAACTTAAAACCATAGATACAGCTGGCAACCTATCCACAGCTGTAACCTATCCACAGCTGTAACCTAGCCACAGCTGTAACCTATCCACAGCTGTAACCTAGCCACAGCTGTAACCTATCCACAGCTGTAACCTAGCCACAGCTGTAACCTATCCACAGCTGTAACCTAGCCACAGCTGTAACCTATCCACAGCTGTAACCTATCCACAGCTGTAACCTATCCACAGCTGTAACCTAGCCACAGCTGTACCCTAGCCACAGCTGTAACCTATCCACAGCTGTAACCTATCCACAGCTGTAACCTATCCACAGCTGTAACCTAGCCACAGCTGTAACCTAGCCACACCTGTAACCTATCCACAGCTGTACCCTATCCACACCTGTAACCTATCCACAGCTGTAACCTAGCCACACCTGTAAAGTATGAATATGCTTTCTGTCATTAGTCTCTAAAGAGCACTGCACAACCAGCATTTGCCTACCAATTACATTGTGTTTCATATTATAAATAATCCAGTGACGGTTTAAATGAATGGGTAGGAGGCATGGGGAGCATAGGCTCTGTGTAATACTTCAACATTTTACAAAATGGACGTTAGCATCTGCAGGCAACCCTGGAACCAGTTCTCCACAGAGGCAGAGAGAGCTCTGAATTCACTGAAATACAATTACCTTTCTTTCTTTCCTAATAAAGTCTGGCCATCTAAATTTATTCAAAGGGTAACTGATGGAAGTGATTATGGAAACCAAAAAGGAAGAGAAAGTGTTCAGGGATACATAGCAAGATCCCACAGGACAGTCACTTCCTGGGAAGCCTCTCTGAATCCCCAGGTCCTATCTTCACTTCAGGACAATTTTGTGCCCTCTGCTCTGCGTCTAACTCAGGAAGAAACCTCACTAAGAAGCATTTAACATACTGCTGTGCAATGTGAGAGACATTCATCAGAACTGCTTTTGAGCAAGACAGGTTGGGAGTCAATAGCATGCTTGGTTCCGCAGCTTAAATATATGACTGTAAGATCAGTCCTGGAGGCTGACATTAAGGGTGCTAGTTCCTCAGTGTGAGGAGGGACTGAGGGCACCTGTGCCAGCTGATGCTTCAAATGGGGCCTTTCAGTTACTCCTTGGGCACAAGCTTGTGGAACAGATTGAACCCAAGGAGGTTAAAAGGCACGATTTAAGAATTTAGCTCAAACAGTCTTTCCTACTGCCCTGACCACAGCAGAAGACAGCAGCTGATAAAGCCAGAGTGCATTTGGAGTCACAGCTTCTGCCTTGGGCAACAGTAACTACACAAAGCAATATTTTGGGATGTCACCAAGACACTTGAAAGATCTGTTTACCCAAAGAGCAAACAATTGCTCAGGGTTTAATCCAGGTACAAAGAATTCAGCCCTCCTTGCCCAATCCACAGACAGCATGTAAGAACTCAAGGCTCGGCCCACAGACAGTGGAAAAGTCAGCCACCAAGAAAAATGCTGACTTGCTTCTAACAGACAAAATCATCCACAGATTGAACGGCCTGCTCATGTAACAGCTTGTTTGAGAGGTCAAATAGTGAGCCAAGATGGACAAGGTGTACAGCCTGAATTTAAAAGGGAAAAGCACCAGTTCATTCAGGGGAACAAGTGAGTATCACTGTTGACCCAAAGCTCGAGGGTACTGCAGCATACGTGTACACACTGGGAAAGCCGACTGCCTGGAGGGCAGAAGACTAGCTGACAACTTAAAAGAAGGAGCCCCAAAGAAAGAGAACTGTCTAGAAGGGCATCTAGAATCTGTTTTCAGAGCTCGCGTGTTGACTTTGATCCACGGCATGAGCAGGAGCCAGGCCTCCTGCTTTCATCTACTACTGCCTCTCTTGGAGCAACACATACAGAATGAAAAGATCAGCTGAGTAACTGATAGTGAAAAAAATCAGACTGCTGAAGCCCCTGCGCCACTGGGGATGAGGATCATTCAGATCTAAGTCTAATTACAAGATCACGTCTGCCCTTACATTCATTAAGAGTACAATATACACCCTGATGACACCACACATGGCAAGCAACTGAAAAATAACTGCTGAAGGATTAAAAAACGTTCCTTTCATTGGTGTTGATGGACACCTTTGGGATGAAATAATTACTAAGGGATGTGGTGTGCCCATCTTAGAGCAAGACTGGGTTCTTAAGCTAAACAAAACTCATTTAACTTCCAAAATGTTCTAAAATTATACTTCTGTTTTCCCTTTGAATAATATCTACTGGGCTCGGCTGGTGTGGCTCGGAGCCTAGCACCTTTAAAGCTTGATGCCCTGGCTCCATCCTTAATACCAAAAAATCCTTATATAAATTAATCTTTAGTAAAAACAAAGGAAAACCAGAAATGTGATGACTAAGTGTAAATTCTGAGTTCATCTCACATGCAGGCAGCCATTCACTTCAGCTAAGTTTTGCCTTATGCTAGGAACCACCACACTGGGCTTGCCCAGGGACAAGTGACCAGCAATGGTCATGGCAGAGTGAATGGTGTTTTTGCCTCTAACGTGTGAAAACTGGTAGTTGCTAAGGTTTATGCATGCAGGGGACGACAAGGGTGACTAAGGAAGAGGGAGGAGAGAAGACAGGATCACAGGGCAGCAGAGGGAAGCGGTCATTCCACCCAGCAGTGGCTGCACAAGCACTGGGAGCCCCTGCGCAGCGCCTATGGGTACTCACCGAGTGGTGTGAAGCCCCGAGCAGGGCTTGTATCGCGGCTGCTCTCACGGCTGGTATCGCGGCTGCACCCCTGACTCATGCTGGGTCGGGGGATACGGCTGCTCCGTGCTAGCGTGCAGCATGAAGGGTTTCAGAGAAGGTGAACAAATTTAATGAAGACAGAAAATCTCATAAGCATCAGTCACATTTGCTTAAATGAAATTATGGCATTGTCTCTGATAGGAAGTATGGGACCACCTGCCCATGAAGAGGTCTCACTGACAGGAGGGCCTGTCCCTCAGAAGGCTGTAGATTTTAAACCCTGAAGTGAATTTAAATGTGAGAAATGAACTCTTCCCAAAGGACAGCCTGGCATCCAATATAAGATCCAAAGCATGCCAGAAACAACCAGTGTCTGAAGCTTTAGCAGACATCTCAGTAAGAGCTTAGGACACCAAGGTTGTTTTCATGGCACCTGATCTCCCCAAAGACCAATTGTTTGGATGAATAGTAGAAATAAAGTCTCTGGTCTTGAGGTCTACAAACTTCCTAACAAAAAGAAGATGGCTCACTTTTTCCCAGGGTAGCCTGCTACAGAGAAGTCAACATGCAAACCTAGCTGGAAAGCCGCCCACAGTCAAGATGGAGATATTACACATACAAAACCAGCTATCTAAACCAACAGATGCAGAGTAAAATCGGGTGCCCGCCCACAGTCAAGATGGAGATATTACACATACAAAACCAACTATCTAAACCAACAGATGCAGAGTACAATCGGGTGCCCGCCCACAGTCAAGATGGAGATATTACACATACAAAACCAACTATCTAAACCAACAGATGCAGAGTAAAATCGGGTGCTCGTTATTTTTTGGTCTCTACAGCTAGGAAACTGACAATCTCAATATTTGGCCAAGAAGATTCCTCTCCTGGCCTTGGAATTACAATGCCTCTGAACAGTTTACTATTCCCAAACACTGAAACATTAAGACTGTAAGACAAAAACCATATGTACAGTAGTCTAAGGTCTAATATTGTGGCTGTGAAGCTCAGAAAGACCATGTTAGCTGTGCTTCTCAATCTGAATAGAGAGAAGTAAGTTACAAGGAAAACACTCTTTAGAAACACTGCTTACAGATGTGGGCAGAGGGATACCTAACATCATAGCTTCTAGAGACAACTCATCCTCAGAGGTTAAGTGCTACTACACTGGGTAGAAAGGGTTTGAGACTGTGGAAACGAGTGAGCTTGTTTCTCTGGTGTAAAACCAAGCACATCTTCTCTATCACAGTGAACATTGTCTATTGTGTCAGAGCAAAGATTTACAGCTAACTATAACAAGAACATCTCATTAACCAGAATCACGGAACTCTCCAATAACGAAGAATGTGTGAGAAATGAAACCAGCTCCCAAGAGCTTGTAAGAGATGCTCAGATGCTTGGCAGTCTACAGGCAGGGAAATGTGATGCAGGGATATAATCTGAACGAGCGCCCTCAAGGGCCTCATTAGAAATTTCTTAATTCTAACAAAATGACACAGAAAATTTGAGGTTTCCACTCACAGTACTGGTGACTATTTAATCAGCAATTCCTGTAATATTCTACACAGGTCCTATATAGAGAGCAAGAACAACAGGCACCGGCCGAGCTGTGCCGACTAACATACAGGAGCGTCCTCAGATGCACACAGCAGGGCTGCCTATCTTTAGAGAGACCTGTACAGCCGCCAGATGCCTCCCTGGGCTAGCCACTGGGCCTCCCTGGTTCTCATCTTCCCAATGTGAAGTTAAGGAATAAAGAAGAATCGCATCCTTTATATGAGAAGGATATCGGGGACAGTGCACACACACGCTTTGGAGTTGCTTGCCAATCAGCACACATGGGAATCCTGACCTTCTCCACTGTAGTCCAAGTCAGGCAGTCTTCATATAAACGCAAGCTCAGTGAACTACACCCTAACTTTATCCAGAGCATATCATAGAAATGCTGCAGAAATGAAAACACATGCTCTCTCTGGAGTAAGTCTGCTTTATGAAGACAACAGAGACCACTCACTAACAAGAATAAACAGCTGTGATATGGAACAATGCCCACACAAACGTCTTGACAAGTCATACCCTACTGGTGTTTCTTTCAGAGAATTCATTCACCTACCATATTCATGGGCTCCTTTATGATGTGACACATAGAAAAAGAAATTCTGTCTGCTGTTTTGTCAGAAATCTTTCCATAAATTCCCCAAACCCCATTAAAGGGCATTTTGTGGTAAGAGTGATATTTCAAATGTTCGGTAATTTAAGCCACAAGAGAAAAAACACCCACTTACAACATTAGTTCCAAGGCTAATCTACAGAAAGAGCTAAAGTAAGCACAGAAAAATTAGTTTTATAGATTAAGTGGTCAAAACTCATTCATATAATCTCCATTAATTCACCCAGCCACCTACCCATCTATAATCTGTCTATCTAGAGGGTATGTGCTCACAGCAAACATCCTAGGTGAGACTACGGCATGGGGGAAGTGTAAGGGAAACAGGCAATGAAATATACTTCATCTCCCTTAAACACAGTCAATCTAGAAAGCCTGTCTGAAATGCTGGCAAAGTTTTGAAAAAACCACTTGTTTTGTACTTCCTGATAAGACTCCACCCTATATCATAGTGTTTAAGGGTGATCCTTACTTTTGCCCTTAAAAAAGAATTAACTTTTTTTTTTTTTTTGGTTTTTCGAGACAGGGTTTCTCTGTGTAGCCCTGGCTGTCCTGGAACTCACTTTGTAGACCAGGCTGTCCTCGAACTCAGAAATCCACCTGCCTCTGTCTCCCGAGTGCGTGCGCCACCACGCCTGGCTAACTTTCATTTTTATGTGTGTTTGTACACGTCTGCAGGAGTGTATTCTATGTGAGACTGCAATGCCTGCATGAGCCAGAAGAGGGCATCAGATCCAACTGGGCTGGAGTTAGAGGTGGTTGTGAGATCTCTGCTGTGGGTCCCTGTAACGGAGCTCCAGTCCGCAGCAAGACTTTATTTATACTCTTAGCTGCTGAGTCATCTCTCTAACCTTACTTCTCCCTTTTAAGAAAGGGCCCAATCAGAACACACAGCAAAGGCAGAAATCAGAGAGGAATAATGAAAACTACTGTTAAAGGAGTAAGTGTCTCTCTAGACACTTTCATGTCCCAGTAACCTAGTTTCACAGTTAAAAGTAATCATTTAATTAACTTTAATTTTCCAAAAATATTTTTTAACCAGAAAGTCATAAGACATTTAAAATACATAACATGCAATATAGGTTGCAAAACGTTAAATGGTTTTTCCAGTCTTTTCATTCCATGCCCAGGAGAAGCACACCAGAAGCAATGGCTAACAATCACGAATGATGCTGCTTGTGTGTTTTCATATCTGTAAAGTCTTTAAGAGACACCAAAGTGGAACAATTTATACATGTGCATCCCTAATTGTTTGGGAATTAGGAATTGTTTACTTATGAAGGAATAAGGGGAAAAAAGGGAAGGAAGGAAAAGGGGGTGGGGTGGGGGTGGTGGAGGCAGAGCATCATGGGGATGTATGTGAGCAGGAGCAAAAAGAACTTTGTTTCTTGGTTATCCAGTTACATGCTTTTTACTTACTAAGTTTTAAATGGCAGCTCAGTGTGGCACCTGTAATCCCAGCTCCCTGAAGGCTGGAAAAAGACTATAACTAAGCCTCCATGAGCTACAGTGAGTTCTAAGCCAACAGAATGAGACCACATCTCAAAACAAACAAACAAACAAACAACAAAACAAAACAAAACAAAACAAAACAAAACAAAACAAAATGTAAAACATCTTAGATGTCAAATAAGAGCCCTGGCATTTCTATAACAAGAAATGAAAATTTAGCTAAATGTATTTAAGACAAAAAAGGAATACTTTGTAGATTGTCACTAGAATTGGTTTTGGGGTGTGTGTGTGTGTGTGTGTGTGTGAGGGTGGTAGACAGAACATGTGTAGAGGTCAGAGGACAATTGTCAGGAGTCGGTCCTTAGTTTCCACCTTGCTGGACATGCTCTCTCTTGTTTCTGTCCTGCCAGCTGGCCTGTAGGCTAGCAGGCAAGTCTTGCTCTGCCTCCCACCTTGCAATAGGAGTGCTGTGATTACAAGCATGTGGTTCCTACATCTTGCTTTTTATGTGGGTTCTGGTGATCTTGTGCCATCAGGCTTGTGTGGCTAGCAGCTTTACCATGGAACCATATCCCTAGCCTTAGAATTAGCTTCTGATGTAAATTCTAAGTCTAGTGTAGCTGCCATTAAAACTGCTTAGTGGCCAGGTAGTGGTGGCGCACGCCTTTAATCCCAGCACTTGGGAGGCAGAGGCGGGCAAATTTCTGAGTTCAAGGCCAGCCTGGTCTACAGAGTGAGTTCCAGGGCAGTCAGGACTACACAGAGAAACCCTGTCTCGGAAAAACAAAAAACAAACAACAACAACAAAAACTGCTGAGTGAAGTGGTTTGGGGGTTATAGGAAACATTCTTAAAACATGCTACCCTCTTTTGAATATTTGTACTTATAATGCTAAACAGTAAAGCAAATGATTAGATACACAAATATATATAAACTCTGGTATAAACTCAATGCCATGCTAAACACCTACAGCCTTATAAATGGATAAGTATAAAAGTACATTTTGTTCATATATGTGTGTTCTTTTTTATGT
The DNA here is from genome assembly GCF_978045245.1 of Mus caroli. Taxonomy (NCBI): domain Eukaryota; kingdom Metazoa; phylum Chordata; class Mammalia; order Rodentia; family Muridae; genus Mus; species Mus caroli. Next base: position 115,032,758 of record NW_028227256.1, on the reverse strand, counting down.
TCCCCAGAGCTGAGGACCAAACCTAGGACCTTGAGCTTGCTAGGTAAGTACTCTACCACTAAGCTAAATCCCCAACCCCATATATGTGTGTTCTTATAATGAGCAGAAATAAAACATCTTCAATCAGAACTTTATGTATGGTCTTAAAACGCTAACACTACTCATTGCATTCATAACACCAAGGGAATCAGTTCCTTCAGAATAATACTGGAAACAGACATGGTAGTCTATCCCAGAATAATACTGGGAACAGACATGGTAGTCTATCCCAGCACCTAGGGGATGAGAGCAGGCAGAGCTCGTGAGTTCTAGGCTAGCCTGGACTACATAAGACTCTGTCTCCAAAAAATAAAAAAGACAAAAAATATCAACTTCAAGTAAGAGCTTGTTGAAAGGAAACAAATTCCTTTACTGATGTTTCAAGACACTGGCTTTCAAAGCTTAGAAAACGCTCCTTTTTCTACTATTATACACAATAGACTGTCAGATAAGGACCACGGAAGAGCAGGCCCTGTAGTTAGTAATACTAGATTACTGAAATTGCATCATTTCCTAATTTCAAGAAGAACATGAAAGGTTGTCTGGTGGTTAACAGATTATCAGCTGGACAGGACATGTCACCAAAGAGACATGCCTTTAGGTATGTCTGTAAGGGAGTTTCCTGACAGGGTAAACTCGAGTAGAAAGACCCATGCTATAGAATGAGGTCTTGGACTAAATAAACAAAAGAGTGAACTGAATGCCAGTGTCCATCTCTTCCATTTTTGACAGCATGTATAGTGTGAGCAGCTGCCTCACACTCCCGTCTCATGACTCCCTGACATGAGGGACTGTACCCTACACCGAGATTCAAAACAAGCCTGTCTTCCCCTAAGCTGCCATAGTGAGGTGTTTTATCACACCAACAAGAAAAGGAACTGATATAAGTAGCACCTTTGGTAAACCTTTAAGGGTCCCTAAGCAGGACAGACCGTGTTTAGATATAATAGAATACATTGCAATCAGAGAACGCACATAAACTTCAGAAGTCAACAGTGAGAAAGACAGTGGAGGATTCACACCTAGACTTAAAATGTCTTCCTAACAAAACTGGAGGCAAAAGCAGATGGGTTGTGGTATCAGATTCGGCAATTCAGACATTTCCTCCTGGAAACTGAGTTCAAATGAAATGTTCTCACTCCTTGCCTTCTGCCCCAGTCGGAGCCCACTCAGTCCGGCTGCCCTCGACCTCCATCATCCACATGGCTAACGAGTCCTTGCCCAACTGCTTCTGGCACTACTTTTCTCTTTGACAGAGCATCTCTTCCTTGACCTCAAAGTAGGACGTATTCTGGGACAGCTGTGTTATAAGGAGATCTAGGAGGATCAAGCAGACATGGGGAAACGAGCCTCCTTTCTGATGTGCTGAGCACCTGCCACGGTATACCGTACAGTTTCACATCCCCACCCTTTCCCAATAGACTAGAAGGCTTTGGACTTGAGAAGCTAAGATTAAATAATCTTCTAATTCTTGGGTCTAAAAAAGGACCTGGTACACAGTGAACAGTCAAGTAAAAAAAAGGCTGAGAAAACACAATGAGTAAAAAACTAAGCCAACAAGAAAAGCTAAAGATACAGTCCTCTTATTCTAAAGTAATAAATGTGTACTTAACGAAGCTGACAGATATATAATGCAAGTACATTCATGGATAAATAGTGGTTTGTGGTATTATAGTCGGAAAGACTTTTACATTGAGAGGGAACATACGTGCTGGAGTGTCTGTCTGTAAGGTACTGAGAATCACTTGTATCTACCCGCTATTATAAAGAAAGCCAACACAACAGTAAAGTGGGGATTTAGATTGGTGTCCAGCAATCTCTAGTTTTCAAGTTTTAACAAAATTATGTCAAATTATTTGAGTTTAAGAGATCAAAATAAAAAGAGGGACCCTGAAATACTTTTGAAAGTTAATATATGTTAATGACTAGAATGAATTCAATAGAAGGAAAATGAAGAGTGACGGGGTCTAATAAGAAAAGGAATTCTTAGTTTTCCAATGCTAGTGCTTTGTTAGTGATAAAGTCCCACTGCAGTTGTTGGAAGCATTAAGTTCCACACAGTTTTTGACTCTGATGAAATCTCAGTGTAATCTGTATAGCGCACAAAGTGCCTAGTTTTAAGCACAGCTGAAATAACTTCCTGAGCTCAAGAACAGAGCTCTGCTTTCTGTGTCAGTGATTGCATCATAAGCGAGATTACAGCCATGCTGGGAGAGGAGTTTCAAGTCTTGAAGATCCTTACCTAATCCAATCCGGTTAGGACTTGTTTCTCGGCTACATCCCTGACTCCTGGGGATCTTGCTTCGTTTTTCTGAGGATGGTGTTACCGGTGGGCCTCTGGAGGAACCCCCAGCAAGTCCACTTCCCAAAAGCTTCCCAGGGGAACTTGACCGGCTGCCAGCTAAAAGTGAAGCAAAATGACGGTGAGAGACTCTGAGAATCAGGTGACACTTCACAGTGACTAAAGGAATAAGTTTTCACACATGAATTTGCATGAAACATTAAGAATTTTTTATATGAAAATAGCATTTGAGTTGGTAATGCTGTTCTTCACACGTGGGCACATAGGACTGCTATCAGGAACTAACACCTCTGATCAGAAGACCTACGAGGCACCTCTGGAAGTAGAGGTGTAGTTTCTAATAGAGAACAACATGATAGGGGTACCTGTTCCAAGCAAGCTCTCCCAGAAGCACACACCCAAGCCCTAAGAATTGATGCCCTAAAAATTAAGTAAATCACAGGAGAAACAGAAACATAACAAACTGAGGGACATTAACTGAGGGAAAATGGGTTTGATCTAACAAATGGAAGACATGGGGATGAAAGAACTAGAAATGGTTTAAAAAAATCATAGAGTAGGTGGTACACATAAGCTTAAAGATCAGTAGCTATAAGGAATGTGGCTGGATATCACCCATCTATTAAAAGTCATAAGTTTTATACTTTACTTCATTTACCAGTACTGGAGATTAAGTCTCGTCGTGCTAGCTAAGTGTTATGCTACTGAGTTACAGCCTAGACCCTGAACAGATACACATAAACGAAATAAACCATGTACTGGTTATAAGAATCAAACAGCAAAAAAGTCAAGCAAAACAAGGAAAAGCACAAGGAGTGGTAGAAGAGTAAGTGACCACAGAGACAGCCAGTACAAATATCTACCCCCAACAATCCAGCTGAAATATAGACTGGGAAGAGCTAAGAACATAAGGAAAAACGGGAAAAGCCACAATTTTTAAAAGACCCTTCTAGAAAGCCTGATAGCCTCAGAAAAATTGACAGAGCCAGCAATCAAAACTTTGAATATACAGTGTGTTCGATAACAAGCATATGCAGGATACATAACCATGACCTGTGTGACACCCCCTGTTAGCAACAGACTCATGTACAACCAGAGTTCTGCCTGTGTCCTGCGATGCTGCACCCAACTCAGTCTGTGTAACTATACCCAACTCTCTCAACATTTTACAATGTGACTTCACAGACTCCTCTTGTACACACGTGTATATCCAAAAACACATCTTTTTTTTTTTCATTTTAACATCAAATTTTACAAATAATAAATCTGTACTAAGCCTCAAAGCAAATCTCAAGAAAGAAAGATAGAAACAAACAAAAAACCCAAAACCCAAAAAACCTTGTAAAAGGGAAATCACATGAGGTACATTCCCTGAGAAATATGCAATAAAATCAGAAACCATAAATAAATATCAGAGATACTAATCTTTTTTTTTTTTTTTTTTTTTTTTTGTGGTTTTTCAAGACAGGGTTTCTCTGTGTAGCCCTGGCTGTCCTGGAACTCACTTTGTAGACCAGGCTGGCCACGAACTCAGAAATCTGCCTGCCTCTGCCTCCCCAGTGCTGGGGTTAAAGGCGTGCGCCACCACGCCTTGCTGCTACAAAATATCTTTATTAATAGCTAAATATCCAGATATGGTTATAAAAATTTTCTGCACAATAGAATTCTCTCAGAGAAAATAGTAGCATTTTAAATAGAAAAATACACAAAGTGACAGCCACTTAACAGATTATCTCCTAAGTAGAGATGGCAGTAAAAATTTAAAAACAAGATATAGATAATTATTATGTAGAATAGAATGACCTATAGAAAAAAAATAAAACAAACAAAATCCCTTTAGAAGAACAAGAACACTTACCCACAAATTACTTTCTTACAGAATAAAGATTTAAAAATATATCTTATAATATGTCTCAAAAATAAATAGCACACATTAAAACTATCATCATTCAAATGACTCACTTTGTTGGCTACACAGGAAAATTAATACCCAATAATGATTAAACTACACACAGTTTGGGAGGAAAATCACTGTAAAAGTCTGTAGTGCACATTCCTGTGAAGAACTATCCGAAAACTTGAACATAAAATAAACTATTAAGCTATGTCAAGGGCAAAAAGAAATGGATTTCAAACTCTAGAATTTGAAAATACAGAAAGCTTAAGCATAAATCAGAGAAATTAATATGGAGCAAAGAGCATAGCAGAGACAGAGTGCCAAGGACAACAGAAAGGCAAGAGAAATGGCTTACCACCAGCAGGGTTAGCAGATCTGGATCCTTCGTTAGCAGAGCAGACCAAAGGACAGGCAAGAGTGGATTAAAAGACAACACAATACAGAAGGTCAGCAGGCGACACAACACAAAGGCTCGTTCACAAGCACAGTAGCAACATCGCTATTGCCCTGAGCATGCTTTGCTCTAGGTACAGCTCTGCTTTAACACTTATTCCAGATCTGTTCGTGAAACATCCTCTATCATGAGCCGAGCTGTCTGCCTCTCAGCACACACCCCAGCTCTCAGGAAGAGGGAAAGTAGCACACCTTGGTCCCCTGTGCCCCACTTTCATGTCTAACAAGACATCAGAGGCCGGAAGAACACTGCCATGGCTGTCCTCACCTTTCAATGCTTATGAGTTTCCATAATCTTCAAATATCTAAAATATCTCAATCCTTAAGGACCCTAAATCTAGAATTAACAAGTCTACTTCATATCAAACCAGGACTATGAATGTTGTATGTCCACACTTGTGGTATAAGTGTATTTACCTCAAAGTCAAATCTCTGTTAAAATACTGAATTTGTATGTGTAAGCCTGGGGTGTAGGATCAATCATGTGCTATTTAGTGGCCTGTGTTCCTGTGAATGCAATCTGGAACTGAGGAGTCTCAAGATCCAGTTTGAATGGTCCTGATGTAAACCTCTAATCTTTAAGTTTTAAGATGTAAACCTCTAATCTTCTAAGTCCCACTAGAAAAGAAATTTTCCCATCCTCCTACGTCCAGGTGACATTTGGATTTCAAAGCTAGAGAGACATATTACTAACTCAGCTGGGGTGGGGAACCTGGAAGAGGCCATAGTCAAGAGTTAAAAAACAAGAAGTGAAATGTAAGCTATGCCTCAGTTCCAATTCCCCACAGGAAATCATACTGTAAAGACAGATTACATAACAGGTACGTTTTGACTTGAAACACTTCAGGATAGGGAGTCAAAAAGTGTATTTTAATGTTTAACGCTATCAACATGTGTGTTGTATGTTCCTGTGTGTGCATGTGTGTATGAAGGCCAGAAAAGGATGTCTGATAACTTCTTCAACCACTACCTTCTTTTTTTCAGACAGGGCCTTTCTCTGGGACCTGCAGCTCACTACTTAGATTCTATCACTTGACCAGCAAGCCAAAGGGATCCAGCTGTCCCTATCTCCCTGGCTCCAGGATTACAGATTTGTGTCAGTACACCTATTTTTATGTAGGGACTGTTAATCCAAGCTCAGGTCCTCAAGTACTTTATAGACAGAGCCGTTTCCCTAGCCCATGAAACAGGAATCTCCTAGAAAGGACATCAAAACATTCTGGAACGTTCCATCTTTTAAGCCTACCTAGCAGTGAGACTGCTTAGAGTGTCTCAGAGCCACTGGTGTCAGTAGAGACACTGAAGCCTGTCCGGCTGTGGGATGGGCTACTGAAGGAAGCTAAGGTGACAAAGGCATTAAGATGCACTGCTTACGCTGAGACTGTGAAACCACTTTGGCGCGACTGCGGCCCCGACTGTCGGAGGGTGTGGAGGCAACATTGGTGGTGCTCCCCGAGCTCTGCCGTCTCGTGCGGATCCGACCTGGAGAATACAGCAGAGACAGTGTTTCCATAACGTCTTTATCCAGAGTGACCTACCTGAGAACCCACACCACAAGCACAGGGCACTGATGAGGCTGACCACACAGAGAGCGGGGCCTTCTGTCAGCCAGCTCCCATGAGAGTTAGACACCAGTGTGGCCCCAATAGGATGAGCAGCGATAAATGTGGTTTCGAATTCTCCACACTGGTTCTCTGGATTCAAGGAGGCACAAAATGCCCTCCACAAGCCAACTAGAAGTGAACACAACTGGCCCCTTCCCAGCAGCAGATGAAGGTGGCAGAGGAGGATTACAGAAACAAGCCTGAATTGAAGGAGGTTCCAGAAAGTACAGCATTGGGCTGGAGGGGAGACCAAAACCAGTGACTTTCAGTAAAGCTTTAACAGACAATATGAGCTAGGTATGATGGCACACACCTGTGATCCGAGCACCTGGGAGGTAGGCAAGAGGCTAAGAAGGAACTCAAGGCTGCCACTCTTGGCTATACAGTTTGTTGAGGCCAGCCTGGGCTACATTTACTACTGGACATTTACTAAAATGTGGCCTTGTTTATGCTACTGAAAACTATGATCTCTGTAAAATCAAAATTCTCACAGCAATGTACAGACAAGAAAGAACAAAGCAGGCCGAGAAGTCTGTCCGGTGTCACAGCTGGGCTAGGTGAATGCCCAAGGCCAGCTGGCTGGTCCCAAGTGACTCTGGTTTCTCTTAGTCACTCATCAAAACCAAGTAGGTGAACAGGAAAAACGAACACGAAAAATCAATCAAGTTTGAAGTATTTCTAGGTATTTTTCATTTTAAAGCAGAACAAAATACTTTGGTCTCACACGTAACTTTTTTTTTGTTTTTGTTGGGTTGTTTTTTTTTTTGTGAACACCTATAGCCACGAAGCTAGATAATAAAAGCCCTTTTGAAGGTCTCCTCCCTCCCCAGCATTTGGTGACATGGTACTAAGACCAGTGTCCAGAATTTTTTCAAAATCCCTATTTTTATAGATTAATACATTTACATGATCAAGAAATATATGCCATTATTTTGCATATTTAAAATCAAAATTATAATGGTTTAAAAATTATAAAATATATTGCTTTACTCAATAACTTATTTATGAGTATACCTGTGGAACAGATTTTTCAAATGGGCCAAGGAGATTTTTTTTTCAATCTTTTCCATATAACTAATTCTCAAATTTCCTTAACGTTTTTCTTATGAATTTATAATACCTCTTTTTCAGAACTCTTCTTCAGTTTTTATACTCAGGCAAAGGTGCTTTATTTTAATTACAAATAGCATTTAGTAGGTTTTAACATCTAATGTATCATTCACATATTCGTGTACAAGAGTGCATGTACACACATACACACAGATGTTTTAGATAGGACCTTACTATACAGCCCATTTCTGGACCTGGCATTTCTGTAGTCCAGACTAGCAACAAACTCTCAGCAATCCTCTTGCTTCAACCTCCCAAGTCCTGGGATTTACAGTCATGTGCCACCACACCTGGCTTTTAATCTTTACATTTTGATCTTACATTTAGGACTTTTGCTAGACTTTTCATGTTGGGATTAGGGTATAACTCAGACTGTACAGGCAAGGTTTGGGGTGCACTTACACACATGCACACACACACTCTCCACACACATGCGCACACACACAAAATACTCTCTTGTCTTTTTCCAGTAGAGCTGCCCTTTGTTGGCCAGTGAAGATGCAGGCTTGTGTATTCTGCTTTGTCCTGCAGTCCTGACAGTGAATGCCCACAGGCTCCAGAGTTCAGCCCATGATGGTGGTGCAGCCAGCCCTACAGCCTTTCACTTAGACCTTGCCTTCGCTGGTGTCTGGAGCTGGGTGACTGCATTGCTTACTTGGGAATGGCAATGTGGTCTCAGGCAGGAGGATCATTTTGGCTAATAAATTCTATGTATTTCACTCACTAAAAAAAATTTAATTGATTTCTTCTCAACACCATTGAGTAGTTATTCTATATTCACCAACAGACCCAAGTTCTTAAGGGTTCATTCTTTGTGTGTTATCTTTCTCTGATGCTTCACCCCGCAGTACCTTCAGCCTGACATCTCAGATCTGGCTGATACAATTTTTGGAAAGTCTAAAGAAAGATCCAAAAGTGGCTTCTTCTGTGGAAGTTCAGTGCACTCACAGGCTGCAAACACCAACGACTTAATCCTGAGGAAGGAAGCTCAGCTTCATGTGTACACAGAGCTCGTTATAAAGGAGGAAGGCACTGAGACAACGATGAGGCCATCTGAAGGTAAGTTTCCCATGTCTACCTTTTCATGGACATATGGCCCCTTGTCAGTGCTGGTTGGCTTCAGGCTAGTGCCTTGCACCTTTAGTGAACTCAAAGACCTAACACAGGTCTCTAGGACTCACACGCTTTGCTATATAGGAGAAGTCTGAAAGGTCATTTCTTGGTTTTGAACTGTCCTTACTTTTTAGGGAAGCAGCTACATGGTCTGAAAGGCGTCTGGTGTGCTGCGTCCAGGTGTCTACTTCATGGGAAGGGGACTGGTTTTTACTTTAATTAGTTGGCAGCTTTAAGTGCCTGGATATGTTTTAAAGAAAAGACAGGGAATGTTTTGTGGTCTTCAAGAGAATTACAAGCTACTACACAAACACAGAAAACCATGAGAACACACTTTAGCTGTGTACTATGACTAAATGGCAGACAGCACAGGAGTGAAAGATGAGGCAAAACCAGCCTAAGTGAGTAATAAAAATAACTAAACAACTGCATAACAGTGCAGGAAAACTGCAGACTTAGACAGAGGGCCCAGGAATACACTAAACATACACAGACACACACAGACACACGCAGACACACACTAACAATGAACAAAAAGGGGAAAGCAAGAAATTTAGGAAGAGTAAAGCCTTCAGCTTTCAGGGAATCCAGGAAGAATATTCTGAATTCAAGCATGTTAACACTACTAAGGATTCTTATTCAGTCATACCTCTTTTTTAATTTTTTTCCTTTTTCATTCTGGAAAAAAACCCTAAAACTGTGGTCTAGATCCAAGTTACAGGCACAGTGCTGAACAATCAATTCAGCCCAAGGCCCAGCCCCTTACCCTGTGGCCCTATAACTAACTGTGGGGACTGTAAGAAGACTGAGCAGCAAAAAGTTGATCACTAGTCAACTCAAAACCTGAATTCAAAGTCAAACAGGTCCTGACATTCTGGCGGCTCACTTGGATTTATCTCACTGTGGTGCACCATATGTCATGAGCAGTGACATTGTTGTTGGCTTTTGTGGTTGTTGTTGTTGTTGTTGGGTTTTAAGGCACAAACTTTTCTGCTCTTACAGAGACATCAGAAAGGTGAAGATTTCTTACATGTTCTTATCATCATCTCTCATGTAAGAATCACTTGAAGAGTGTGGATGAGACTGTCTGATTTTAAAGATGGGTGTTTGACTTGTTGACTTGAGTTTGCTCAATGAATATCAACTTGGGTCAGGACAGAGTCTGAAATGGCCCCAGACATACTTATGCCTTCCTGTACTGTGGAAAGTGGTGATCTGAGCACCAATCGCCCGAAACATCAACCAAGTCTGGGAAGTGTTGACAACTATTCAGATCATTCTTTACATAAAAACAAAGAAGCCATTTGTCTCAGTTGTATACTCATTTGTAATAATGCATATTAATAAATGGTAAAACTGTTTATATGCCCAAGAATTGTTTTGAAGTGAAATTCTTTTTGCCTTACAGTACCTGTCTGATCTGCATCCTTACTGCGGATGCTATACCTGCAGGGCAGGGGCTGGATATTCATCCTTGGGTAAAAGGAGTAAGAAATAGTAATGTCAGGACCCTTGGCCTAAGGCAGTTAGAATACCAAGAACCAGTCTTGTTGCACCAAGGTTGTTTCAAAGTTCCTAGGCTTGTACAAAAGTCAGTCTTCTAAGTCCATCTCAGTTCTCTCTGCACCGGGCCATCCCAGCAAGCTCAACTGTTTACCTCTAGCTCGCTGGAACACAATGAAACCAGCCTCCATTCCTGTATATCTGCCTCTCAACAGAGCTAGAATCTCAGAACTTGATTCTCTGTCAGTTTTGCTACCTATCACTTCTACCCTCAAAAGTACAGTTTTCTTCATGGCTATTTTTTTAAAAAATGTACATTTTTTACTTTATAAATAGACCTATTTTGATTTGTAAAGAAGGGCCCAATTATTTAAATTCAGAGTTTTTAGATAAATAAATAATAATACCAAATGGTTACTCCACAGCAAAATAAAACTAAAATTTAAGTTCTTTTTCCTAGATGACAGGATGAAGCTATGTAACTTTTATAATATAATCTAAATTAAATTCACCAAAAGTTAAACAAACATAGGTGTGTGTGTGTGTGTGTTGTTTAGGTACATGTGAATGTGTGTATAGGCATGTGGAAGCCTGGGCTTGACACTGAGTGTCTTCCTCAATTTCTTTATTACACACTGAGATAGGGTCTCTCAAATGAACCCAGAATCGCTGATTCAGTTAGTCTATCTAGGAAGCTAGATCTAGGCATGCCCTGTCCTTCTTCCAAGAGTTAGATTTACAGGCAAGCTACCACGTCCAGATGACTTTTTGTATGTATGTATGTATGTATGTATGTATGTATATATGCATGTATGTATGTATGCTGAAGATCTGAATTCTGGTCCTCACATTTGCATGCTAACTGCTTTACTCAATGTGTCACCTCCCCATGCCCTAACATGACCTTTGACTTCAACTTAATAACACTATTATCTATTCAATGCAACAATGAGTTGTCTATACTCACAGGCTACTGAGACATTGTAACTTTTCATTAGAAATCATTTGTTTTAGGGACAATCATTTATTTGGGGAATAATGCCTAGACACATTATCTTTTCTTAAAGCATTCAAGTATATCCATTCCCTCAGCATACACATAATCACCTTCATAAGCACCATGGCAGACAGCATCCAAACCCCTAAGCCCCCCCCCCCCCACACACACACACTGAGTATACGGATAGCACACTGACAGGCAGCCAAAAGACGACACTACAGACTGGTTCTTTTCAGAATTGACTCTTGTGACCACTTCCTGAGTGCTGAGATTACAGGCACAGGGCACCACACCTGGACTGACTTTCATGTTGGTTGCTGTTTTGAGACAGGTCTCTCTCTACAGCATGAGCTGGCCCCGGGCTTGCTGCATTCCTTTCCTCAGCCTCTCAGGTGCTTGAACTATAGGCACTGGGCCACACCCAGTTTGGCTCTTTTTGTCCAGACATTAGAGATTGTAAATTATTTAATAGACTTATTTTTAAAGACTGTTAAAGGTTCACAGCTAGGAGAGTAAAGTGGTTGCCCCCCTATACAAAGGTTCTGGGACCATTCTTTTTACTGCTGAAAGAAGGGAAGAGGCACAATGACTTTAAAAAGACAGAAAGCTAAGACAGAGGTTTCAGCTGATAAGAGTGTTTACCCAGCCAGGCATGAAGACCAGAGTCTGGATTCCCATCACTCACAAAAAGTCAGGCAGGCAAGATGGCCACTTGTGAATCCAGAGCTTGGCAGACAAACACAGGATCCCCAGGGTAAGCTGGATAGCTAGACTAGACAGAACTGGAGATCTCTGGGTTCAGCTAGAGACCCTATCTTAATAAACAAATTGGAGAGTAAATGAGAAAGATGTCAACTAGTGGGCAGCAACACACACACACACACACACACACACGTGTACCCTCACACATGTGAATATACAAAGAATAAGAAAAAAGAGGAGGAAGAAGAGGAAGAAGAGGAGAAAGAGGAGAAGAAAAGATGATGATAAAGGAAGGAAGGAAGGAAGGAAGGAAGGAAGGAAGGAAGGAAGGAAGGAAGGAAGGAAGGCAGGCAGGCAGGCTCTAATGAGAAATCCTAATAAGGGCACAAAGTGGTATTGCTGCATTAGCCTCCCCACCCCCATCCCATCCTCAAGACAGGACCGTATTACATAGCCCTAGGTGACATGGAACTTAACTATATAGAGCAGGCTAGCCTAGAACTCCCAAAGATCTACTTGCCTCTGCCTTTTGCGTGCTGGGATCAAAAGCACACCGTTCATGCACAGCTAATGGCTTTTCTTACTATCACTGGCAGTTTGCTTTACCATCACCAGCTCTCTAGTCTCACAAGGCAAACAACAGAATAGAGGCAGCTTGTCTGCATGGAGACATCTGTCCTGTCGTGGTCCGTCATGACAAAGAACTGAGGCTACCCTGGCACAGACACTATCCTCCCGTCTTGTAAAGTTCTCTACTGTCTCATTCTCATTTTCTAAAGACACAACATTCCATCATTTCTCCTACCTGAAGGAAACCAGAAAGTGATTTAGCATCTTGTCCAGTAAATGAATGGCCAATTTAACTTTGCTTGGGACACTACAACTGATTTTTAAAAAGAAAAAAAAAGAGGAGAGAAGGGTAAAGAATTCTTAGTGGTTGACTAATAAGTGACTAATAAGTGGTTGAACAATAGGTTGACTGTCCTATATAATGTATTCTGAGAAAATATACTTTCCATTTTGTGTAAACTGTTTGTGATGGCTTGAATGAGAAATGGCCCTCATAGCTGGTATATTCAAACACATGGTCCCCAGTTAGTGGTGCTATTTGGGGAGCTTATGTGGTGCCTTGCTGGAGGAAGTCCATCACTGAGGGCGAGCTCTGAGGACTCACTGCCACACTCAACTTCCAGTTAACTCTCCCCAGTTCCCTGCCCAAGCTTCCTGCTACTGTGTGCTGCTGTGACTCCTCTGCTACCATGGACTCTTCCTCTGGAAGACTGCCTGCTGCCATACCTCTTCCATCATGGTGGACTCTCACTCTGGATCAAAAGCCCAAATAAATAACCCTCCCTCCATCACTCCCTTCCTTTCTTCTTTCCTTCCTTCCTTCCTTCCTTCCTTCCTTCCTTCCTTCCTTCCTTCCTTCCTTCCTTCCTTCCTTCCTCTTTTCTTTCCTTCCCTTTTTATTACAGCAATAGAAAAGTAACTATCACATCTTCTATTCTAGTTTTCCATTTCCCTTCCATTGAGGTCAAGGAAACAAATAGTATTGCTTGTTGGAGAACCAGAAACAAAAGTACTACTATCAGCTGAACAAGGCAATAATTACCCCGGGTCATAACTACATCCAGCTAGGGCCTTCGGCAAACCCATATAAAAGCCACAGATGGGTAGAAATTTATTGACTGTCTTTTCATTTCATAAAGCTGTCCAACTTTGGGCAACACCAGTGAGACTTCTTTTAAATTTGGGTTCTCTAGATCCTTCCAACTTAATCAGCATCTTCAGAGAAAATCTCCAGGACATCCATCTGTCTTTCTTTCTTGTAAGCATCCATGTAATTCTTATGATGAGACATGTCTGAAAAACATGAATCTTGTGACCATGTTCTATTCCTTTGCCTGGTGAGATGCTATCCACCATGGCTGACAATCTGAGAGGAATCCCAGGGCCACAGGACCTAGTCTCATGAGTCATCCTCTCACCTCTGTGTTCTTGAGCAAATACAAAAAATAAGTGTAACTTAAAACTTCTCAATCTCTTTCTCTCCTTTTCCTTTCTGACTTCTGAGAACCTAGACTCTGGCCTCAGCAACAGAATGGCGAAGGATTTAGCTCAGTTCGGAAAGTGCTGGCTCAGCATGCTCAAAACTCTGAGCTTCATTTCCAGCACTGATACATCTGACTGTGGTGATGCGCACCTCAGCCTAACTCCAGAGGAGAATCAGACTTTACGGTCATCCTTAGCTAGAGAGAGAGGTGGAGGCCTGTGTGGGCCAGACAAGACCCTATCTCCAAACAAAAGTATACGTAAGAAATACTGTGCTGGGATTGGGGAGATGGCTTAGTGGCTAAAATGCTTGCCACACAGTATGAGTGTGATGCTTCCTGGGGATTCCACATAGTGGAAGGACAGAACTGACTTTCTCGAAAAGTGTCCTTCACTCACACCACAGCAAACAGACCTGCACTCATACACACACAATAATACACTTTAAAACTATAAAGAGCTACCCTGCCCAAACCTTGCCTCTTTTACATGGTAGCCACTTCACAACTATGAACTAACAAGGCTGTTCTTGATTGCTGGAGGCATTATCTGGAGGGCTGGGAGGTGTAGACAACATCTCAAGTAGGCAGCACTGCTCTAAATTAAACCGTTGAAGCATTATCCTGTTTTCTACGCAGGAATTTTGGGAAAGGATAATGTTGCCTAACAGTTGCTAAGCTAAGGTCAGTGCACACTATATTGGCTATGTCTCAAGTTCAAAGACCAAGGTGAGGACTGAGCAAGAGCTTCTTAGCCTAAATTGTGGATCAGGGATGTGGACATGGCCATTTCTCTCCATGGTGCGGACTGCAGAACTCAGCAGAGAAGAGTATCACCACGCGGCTGGTAGGAAGATCAGTGGACACAAATGAATAAACAGGGGCATGGGACACTGACACAAATAAAAACAATAATTTGGCAGTGTTCTTCATAGGAGAGTAAAATACTATTTAAAAATGTCTTTGTAGCTCATCAGAAAACTTCACCAATGCAGAATGTGGGTACTTGACCAGAAATTTACTTTCAGACAGAAAAGATGAGCCCGAGAGGCCCACGGAGCACCAAAAAAAAAAAAAAAAAAAGAGAGAGTGCAGCTCAGGTGGGGGCTTCATGAGCAACAAACCCCAAGTGAGCAACATACAAAGTGATGTTGAATATTCCTCCCAGTGTGGCCTCAGCACGGTCACCACCCACAGCACACTTCAGTGCCCTGATTCACCGGAACAAAGGTCAAACAAGAAAGGGGAAGAAAACTGAGGCAGAGGGAAGGCAAGAAGCCCCTGGAGACAGAATGAAGAAGAGGGTAAGGACAGCGTGCAACACATCATGCAGGGACCTCAGTGAGGACAAGTGGGCACTGGGCAGCACTCGGTGGGAACAGAGGACCAGAGAGACACACACCTCAATCACAGAAACAAACCGCTTACCCTCCGCTTTAGTGGTAGTACCGTCTTTAAGCCAATTAAAAAACAAGGGAGGGGACAACAGGGAACAGTTAGTAACATTCAGAAAATTAAAAAGCAGAATGTTATTAGCTACTAAAAAAGCAAAATGTACACTTTAAAACAAAGCCAAAAAGGAAACCGAGTTCAGAAGCAGGGCAGAGTGGGAAGCCAGCTAAGGGGCCTCACCAGGAGCCAGCTCAGCCCGGAGTAACACAGTTTGCCTTTGGAAAGCAAAACAGAACAGTGACACACATTTGTGTCACAGTCGACAGCATGACTCACAGTCTCTGGTTTGCCAATTGTATCATCCTTGGGAAAGTTCCCCTTCCCTGAAAGTTCTAGCAGGAGGAGGGGTGTAGAGGAGCCACTAAAAGTTCAGGTTCCAAGGAGTAACCCCAAGAGCAGAACCCAGTGAGAAGAGCTAGAGGCTGCAGCAAGGCCTATCCCAACTACTCGCCCAGCAGCAGCAGCTGTTGCACTTAGTACCTGCATCCAGGCCTACGTACTCCAAGTCTTCCCTCATGTGTCTGGACTCTAGAAGTTTGGAAAAGGGTTATCAGCTTTAATGCTATACTTTTCAAGGCAAGTGTCTTGTCACTCTAAGTAGGACCTGGGCACAGTCTCAGAACTACGTGCCACTTCACTCTTTGCTGAAGTAGCATGTGGGGGTGGGACAAAACCAAGGAAACTAAAGGTAGAATTCTTATGGGGAAGGGAGAGAATAGTCAATGCCGCAGTCTTGTCTGGAGAGGCAACTGTGCTTAGAGAATGTCCTCAGCGATTCCAAAGGGTTCTTTATCTGTCACCAGACCAAACTCCTGGGCCTCTCATCAGCACTGAGGGAATCTACGGAGGCCTGAACTAAACACCACATATGTATACAAGTAAGTACTCACCCTAGAGTCTCTCAAGGCTGGCATGAAAACAGGCAGGCAATGCTAACTAAAAACAATAAAGGGGAGCCAGGTATATCTGTGGGAAACAGAGGCAAGCCATCTCTGAGTTAGAGGCCAGTCTGGTCTACATAGTGAGTTCCAGGCTACCCAGGGTTATACAGTGGGACCCTGTCTCCAAAACAAAAATAAAACTAAATAATCAAAAATCAAAAGTAAAAGTGGATCAAAAGTATTGACACCCTGGTAAATACTTAGATCTAACTTGTTCACCACAGGAAGGAACACCTGAGGCTTCTTCCTTGACCACAAAGTACAAAGCAACACCTTGGTACTTGTACATTAATGGAACAGTAGTTACCACGAGGAAGAAGAGAGCCCTTACTAAGCCTCTTTTCGAGAGAATGTCTGAGATCAGGGGAACAGGACTGCCTGAACATATGGTTCCAGGACATACATCTCTCGGTTAGTAGTGCTCTTACTTCAGCTCTTTCTGCGACCTTGCAGGGTGATCACTTACAAAGGACCTTCATGTAATCTCACCGATCCTCAACCACGTGCCTGAGTCAGATGGCTACCTCTCCATGAGGTCACTGGCAGAGAGACAGACTCCGAGCTTGCACAGCCTGCCCATGGTGGCAGTGAACAAGTGGTACTGTTTCTGTCCTGTCCTGTCTGCATGCTTCCAATCTCAAAGCACTTCAGAAGATTAGCTTTACAGTGACCTTGAAATACTCTAGTGGGCATGTGAGTGACCCAGTCCTAGTGTTATGATTTAAGCTAAGTCCTCAGATTTGGGGGTGAATGACTAACTTGGTATTTACAAAAATACAATGAAATACATCACTAGCCTGACACAGAAAAGGTCTTCAGTGCTGGCGTGACAGGCTGAGTAATGTAACCTATCATTATCTTAGATATCAAAAATTTGGAAAGTAATTAGAAACAATTTTGGGGAGCAGTGTGTGGGCAGTATGTAGTGTAGAACACCTACACAGTTGTGCTTACGGTGGTTAAAGGTTCATTATATTCACTTAGAATCTTCCTGTCACCCTCATTCTAAGAGACAGTCAACCACAACAACCCTAAAGGCCCACTGAGCCATCTTGTTCAGCTCCCACCAGCAGGGGAGGGGGAAAGCCAGTGCTGGCAATATGGCCAGTGGCTTGGGTATGGGCAGGACTTGCTATAGGAAAAAGGACATGAGGACCACACAGCCTGCAAGCACATGTCTTTACAGGTCAGGCTGATACTCCAGAGAAAAGGGACATTGGACATGACACTGGACAACGGGTCGCTAGGAACCATCTTTGAGAGTAGTTACTTATGCTTTAGAACACCCTCAAGAGTGAAGCTGCCCTCAACTGTAGAGGGAAGCTCTGTGTAAGCTCTGTACTCTGCTCAGAGGCCAGGGTCATGGGGACAGCAGGACGGGAGGGAGCCTGGTTACCTAAGGATGCGTAGGACCCTGGAGGCAATGCTGCTGCAGAGCTGAAGGCGGTGGATCCTGAGGATGAGGAGACTTTGGATTTGGCACTGGCTGCTGCGTTCACATCAATATCACTCCGAGATCGCTGGAGAGATCCTGTCGTCGACATGGATTTTGTACTAACTGTAGAGCCTTTAATGGAGAAGCAAGAGAAGTCAGGAAGCACTGGCCATACTGCGACATACGGCTGCTCTGCTTTTCTTAGAACTAAATATGTTGGTACCCACAGGAGGGAGGAGGCGCTCACTGCCCCAGAGATGGGATTACAGAAAACCAGTGACTTTGCCTGAGTGTATCTACTGCTCCATTGTTCTAATAATGGAAAACTATAGGTCTAAAGCTATGGTTGACACATGAAATAAAATGTGTGTCACCACCTAGCTACACCCTATCTGGAAACACACCCTTTTCCAGCTTCTGATAGCTAATGAACTGCTGCCTGCCTCTCTACATTATGTGAGGCAAGGAGCAAAAGGACTCATGGCCGCACAGAGGCAGGGAGAGAAGAGAAGCCAGAGCCAGATTTCTGTCTAGCCATCCTGACAGTTAAACAACTGGCCCTAGTGCAGGGGAGCCCAGAGCAGATGTTAGGGTGGCGCATCACTGAGGAGAGCCGGGAGCAGGCCACAGCTTCCTGTCGCTGAACACAGTCTCAGGAGATGAGCAGCCCACCCAGGCCTCCCACCCGTAATTCTGGGACTTACCTCTGGATGCAGTGCTGCCAGTGGGACTTCTTTTGGCTGAAAGAGGCCGGCTGCAAAATGCATGCACATGTGTGTCACCAAAAGTATGCTTTATCTGCAGACACACAACTACAACAGCAAAGTGTACCCGTGAAGAATGAATGCAAGGTCTTCAGAAGGATTCAGGCAATTCATTATTTTACCCACCCCACATGTGACAGAGTGTTAACAATATGTTTGGGATGTCTGACCTTTCAAACAAAACAAACAATAATGGGGCAGAGGTCAGACGTGAAGGGCAGACATACTCTTAGGTTAAGTCCCATGTCTTGGACGTCTTCTCTTTCCAAACCTGTCTCTGGGCAACACTTATATCTTCTTGAGGACTCCATGATAAATTAATATATACAGCTCACAGTACTCTATAACTCACTACGCTATTTAAAACTGTGGCAGAAAAGGAAAAGAGTCTGGGGCAGAGTCCAAGGCTAAGTTTCTCACCTCCTGAGCAGTATCCTAGTAGAAGCAGAATATACCTTGACCTCTGGGGAGCGTGAGCAGGTACTCGGCTGAAAGCACAGCTGTAGAGTGTGTCTGAGCAAGCAAACCTTTACCTACACAACACTGCCATATGGCCAACAAAGCCAAGGCCCTTACTTGAGACTCTCTTGAGAGCTGGAAGAGGATCGGTCTGACTGGGGCAGAGACACGATGCTGTCCGAGTTCTTCAAGTGGGACTGTAGGGCCTTCTGATAGGAGGACTCCAAAGTGTGGTACAGGTGTTCTGCTTCTCGGCTGAAGTGACTGTGGAAACCCCAGTAGCATCTAGGGAAAGGACAAGCCCCAGATCTAGTCAGAGGACCCTGCTGAGCTTGAGGACACCACACAGCATCTTTGAGGATCTGAGGCCTCCACTTAACCTGCTAAGAGCAGTGATGGGGCACGAGGCTGGAGAATAAAGGCGGCATCGGACAAATCCTGGCACTAAAACTTACAGCTTAAATAAGTTACGCTTTTATTTGTTAGTGTGTGGGTGGGATGGAGGTGTCTGTGGGGTTTGGTTCTCTCCTTCCACTGCAGAGGTTCCAGGAATTGATTTAGTCGGAGGCTAGGAGGCACTTGCATTTACTGGCTGACCCTTCCTGTTCCTCACCAGCTGTTTGATGCTGGAGAAGTTACATAACTTCTCAGTACCCACCCCAGTCTCATTTATAAAACAGGAATTTAAAGGTTCTAACTCGCAAGGCCGGGAAACGTGGGGAAGACAGAGCCCAAGCTATCACAACCACACCGAGAGTACAGAACGGACTCGTCAGTGGCATCTTTTATCAATGCAGCTAGACATTCCTCAGTTTGAGATACTTGAAACCGACTTAAGAATACAAATAAAAGAAAAATGGAAAATTCTCCGAGCTTCTTGAAATCTGTATTGCATCATGATTAGAGGACGAGAACACAATACAAGGAAACAGCAGCAGGGGAGGACCACTGACACTCTGACCCCGAGCGGCCTGCAGCAACTAGAAATTATTTAACTCTACCAAGCAGGAACTACCCAAGATGGGAGCAGAGTTATGAGGAGCTCAGAAGAAAGAAAAACAAGGCCAGAAGATATAGCTCAATGAGTAAAGACGCTTGCTGCCAAGCCTGAAGATCTGAGTTCAAACCCTGGGATCCACATGGTAGGAGCCCTCTGACCTCCACATACAAGCTCTGGTACACACACTGCCCTAACATGAGAACATGAGGGCACACATACAGATAAACAAATGCCAGGAATTAATTTTCACCTAAGTAAACTATAGTGCTAAGTTTAAAAAAGCAGTTTGTAACCTGTGTCAACTTGAAGAGCTGGTCAGCTGTGACTGCACAGAAGAGACCACAGGAGCAAAAGAGGAAGTCATTGTCTTTTCGACCTGTGTAGCTGCTGAGCAGGGGATGGACCCAGGGTCTCGGACATGAGTAAGTATCCTACCACTAGGCTATATTATCAGCACCATGCTTTATTTTTACTGATTCTTTGTAATGGTTCAGGAGACCAAATGAAGGCCCTTACATGCTAGACAGGCTTTCTTCTACTAAGCTACATCCCAAGCTTCAAGTTAGTAGGTCTTTTTTTTTTTTCAAAGATTTATTTATTTATTATATGTAGCTGTCTTCAGACACCCCAGAAGAAAGCATCAGATTTCATTACAGATGGTTGTGAGCCACCACATGGTTGCTGGGGTTTGAACTCAGGACCTTCAGAAGAGCAGTCAGTGCTCTTAACCACTGAGCTATCTCTCCAGTACCAAGTAAGTAGGTCTTAACATCAAACTTCCTATAAAGCCTCCTGGCAAATGATCTTCAGGGACATAGTCATGTGACTGAAGCACTTTCAGTTTCACTGGGAGTCTGAAAGTGGGCACTATTACCATGACAACCCAGGCATCAGTCAATCCAGCTCCTGCTCCCACGATTCATGTTTGATAAGAAATGACCACGTCACGCTTTCAAACATGAGGGCATGAAGAGAATACCCTGTGGCTGTCATCTCCCGAGACAAAGTGGTAATGAACATTGGGCTGCATGGCTGACTCATGAGACAATGAAAACAAGTGTCCCACTGTCAACCCCAGCCCGAGTTATATTCAGTTGCACTTAGGCAACCACCTAAAGAGCAAAACAGCAGAAACTCTTCTGAAGTCACATGGAACAAGACTGCCTCGAGGCGATCCACACAGCGGGTCTGAATCAGCTGGTTCCACAGAAACTTACTTCCTGGCTTCTATTCTTGCTTCAGAATCAGCATCGTGTATTCCTTTCTTTATTGTTTCAGCTAATACTGATATATGTCTGCACATTTAGGAAAGAGAACAAAACAGTCATTCATCATACAATTTCATGTGGGTGAAAACCAGTTTGTGAATCAAGTTCTAAACAGCAATGTGGATCTGACAGCTTCACCCAAAAGTTAGTCAGGTAACATCGCTTAGAGGCTAAGAGGCCCACCCCACCCATGTACCCCCAAGGTCCCCTTTCATGTCCCCACCCCACTCTCACAGAAGGATTTGGATAGCACAACTACCTTCTAAGTGTGTGAGCCCCAGAGATGCTCTGCAGCTCATGCTCCCCTGCAACCTGAGCCTCCCGTTAGTTAACACAATGTGCCTACTGCTTATCCCTCTGCCTTATTAAGAGAGAGCAAAGCCTAACATAGACAGGAGGACTCAAAGACGTCCAGTGAAAAAAGTGGCCATCGATGTGGATGCAAAAGGAGATCTCCTTAAACAGTGAAGACAAACTTTCCAAAACTACCGTTTCCGTCTACATGGCTAACAAACACCAGACCTTTCAGACTCCTGTTCTTTTCTCAGTTGGTGGGCAGCCTCGATTCTCAAAGCCAGTGCTGCTGATCAGAATTTTGCTTGGGAGTTCAGACTGAGTCTTAGTCTTAATTTCTATAATCACTCAGATGAATTCTCTAGCATCAACTATCACTCTGATGAAAAATGGTTAACAAACTACGACACCCATTCAAAACGTAGTCCAGCACTACTGTCTACTGTGTCCAAACACAGATGCTCAGGAATCTAAAATTGACAGGAACTATGAAAGTCAAAGAAAACGCATAGGCAGGTGATTGTGAGCATCTGACACAATGCTACTTGCTACTTTTAAATTCTGATATATAAAAGTAGTTGGCTGTGCCGGGCATGGTGGCGCACGCCTTTAATCCCAGCACTCGGGAGGCAGAGGCAGGCGGATTTCTGAGTTCGAGGCCAGCCTGATCTACAAAGTGAGCTCCAGGACAGTCAGGGCTATACAGAGAAACCCTGTCTCGAAAAGCCAAAAAAAAAAGTAGTTGGCTGCAAGCCTCAATAAAGACAACTGCTGACCAACAACAGACGGAATAAGAAAACCTCTCAAGAGAATGGAATTCCCACAAAGTATCTAGATGAGGGCAGCTCTAGACCCGCACTAAGTTGAAGAACAGAACCTGCACTAATACTGCCCCCTACTGGCATAATCACAATAGTGCATACCACCAGCTAAGGCCATACTGATTTTGTTTTTCCTAAGGCATGGTCACTAGCCCAAGCGGGCCTTAAACTCTCAATGTAGCTGAAGATGATTTTAAACTTTTGATACTGGATTATAGGCCCAGTTGATTTGAGGTGGAATGGAGTCAGGACTTCTTACATGCTATGCAAGCACCTACCAACCGAGCTACACAAGCTATGCCACACAGTATCTGGAAGGATGATACTCCCTGAAGCTTCTCAGGTATGAAGTGGCTCAGATCGGCAAAAACTACAGTCACTTAGCAAATGCTTAGGTTCCTTCCTTATACAGGAAGGGGCCGACCTCTTGCTCAGGCACTCAACCCTAAGACTCAGTCCAGAGAACAGTTCAGAATCACAGGAGCTCACCTTTCTAGTGAATGTGTCTGCCATTCTTGTAAAAGCAAATCTAAAAATTCAAAACAGCGCCTGGAGTGTGGTAAGAAAGAAAGGGAACTTAGTAATATATCTGTTGGTGAAAATAATTTTTTTTGCTTAAATCAACCAGTTTACCTTTTGAGTAGGTAAATTTCATTTAATGGGGAAAGACAGAAAATGTGGGGCAAAGAAGAACCAGAATTAACTAAAAGACTAGGTCAGCAAAGTGGTACTGAGGGACGAACGGATGCACACACAATTTATAAACTCTTTAAAATTTTGTAAAGACCTTAATATTTGAGAAGGTTGAATTGTAACTGTAGCGTGTGTGCGACACGGGACAACTTTTGAAAGTCTCAGGGATGAAACCCATCAAGCCATCTTGCCAGCCAGAAAATAAAAGTGATCTTGGCTCAAGAAGCAGTCAGCAGTGATCTTACCAGCAACTTCAGTGTGAAATTCTAACCGTGGGAGGAGGCTGGTGTCCCTCCTGTTTAGACACTTGCAAGACTATAAAGAAGCCCTCCCCTGCGCAGGCTTACCTTCTGACGGCGACAGACTTAGAGGTACAGTTGCTGGTTATGACAGGGATCAGCCGAGGGATGTGGGTGTGCTGAGGAGAGGAGAGGAGACAGATGAGCACTTGGAACACAGCCCAGAGCCAGTGCAACAGGAGCCTCTCCCTCACAAGCAGACCTCACAGCACGTGGACATTCAGTCTAAAATGTCAGCGTTAAAGAAGGAAACCCAACGCCCTGACATGTCACACAGGCCACTACAGGACTGACAGAGCCAGGAGAGCCAAAGGCACACAGCATGGGTCATTCAGGGCAGTCTGAGATAGGAGGCCACCGCAGCGGAAACATACAATGGTCTTGGGTTTACTATTACAAGTAAGGGCAAGCAAAAACAGTGATATTAACAAATTATCCTGAGTAACCGGTGGGGACTGAGCACATTCTGCTAATTCATTTAGTTACTTATTTGTTCCAGCTCGTGACCTCTCTCTCCCTCCTCTCCCCCTCCCTCTCCCCCTCTATGTTGGCACAGGTGCAGAAGTCAGAAGGTAGCTTGTGGGTCCTGAGGATTGAACTCAGGTCCTCGGGCTTGGTGGGAAGCAGCTTGACAGCTTTCATCCACACCAGTTTCAGGATCTGCCCATGCATGAGGATTATTAGTACTGGGTTGGCTGCTCACACTGCAGTAAGGGCTACACAACGCAAGTGAGAAGACTGCTGAGCTTCAGGTACATGGCAACCATACATACAAACAACTAAAATGGAAGCGGGGTGAGAGAAAGACCAGAAGTGGTGGAGGGAGGCAAAAGCCAGATGCTCTGGACAGCCAAGAACTTAGAGCCAATGGCAGGTGAGTGAAGAGGTGGCTCTCAGTACCAGTGTGCCAGCACACACGACACATCACAGACCCTGCAGCATGCACAGAGTGGGACACACCCCTGACAGGAGCGCCTGTTATGTCCCATCAGTGCCTCCCACTCTCCTCTTTCATGGGTGTCCCCATAACACACTTACCCGAATGATTAGCCTAACAGCTACAACACCAGAAGTAGCCATAATTTTGGCACTGTTCGGGATTAAATTAAAGATAGTTGGCATAATGGCTTCGGCTCCATGATCAAACTTATTTCCCAGAACTGATGACAGGTGCCTGCAACAAGAAAGGACTGGCTATAGTCACATCCTCACACACAGGGAAGCACAGAGCCTCTCAGCATGGGACAGCTTTCCATCACAGTTCTCTAGGGATAAAAGACAAGGGTCCAAGACACCTCGAAAATAGACTTAAAATGTACAAGTAGAAAATTTGGCAAAGCCATCAGCCAACAAATTTCTTTTAATAATTCTCACAGAAGTATTAAAAGAACAAAAATAAAACCAGCAAGAACAAAGATGAACTAAAAACATTAAGCATGAACCCAACACTTGCCCCCACCACCTCCCGCTTATTTTATTTTTGTTTTACATATAAAACATGATGCTTTAGTATCTGCCTACCCTAAAACGCTATACAGTCACAATGCTGGCCAGGTGTTGTGGCTACTGAGCTAACATCCTGGGCTACATCTCCTTCTCCCTCTGATCTGAGTACTGACTGAGGGTTCTGCATTTGCTCTACCACTAACCACCCACAGCCCTGCATGCCCACCACTGCTCGAGCTCCACCAGAACACAAGTGTGCTAATACACACTGTATCCTGTAAGCAAAAATCATGAAAAAAAATCTCATGAATGCTGTAAGATTTCTTTTTTTTTTTTTAAATTAATAGTACAAGAGAGGCTTCAGAGATTATATTGGTGAGTAAAATTTAAAATCCAACACACACTAAATAACTGGGTAGCAGCTACTCTGAGAGTACGGACACAAGTGTTAACAGACTAGGGTCTTGGAAACCAGCTAGAGGTGACCCCACAGACATGTGCCAGGAGTTATCTTTAAAGCCCTGAGAGACTGTATCACAGTGTGGGTGAATGTAGTGCTCGCAATCCTTACCCCAACGTGATACAAGCTTCCCGCACTACCTGAGACCGCAGGTCCTTAGCAGAGAGTTTAAAGGCCCCGTCCAGAAGACGCAAGTGTTGAAAGAAGTTATCGTACTCAGCAGCCCCAGCCAAGAGTAACGATCTAATCTTTTTTAGCTAATGGGACAGAGAAAAGTCAGAGATAAATAAAATATTTAAGACTGAATATACATAAAATAGCTATTAATGTAAGAAATAAACATAAAAGTTAACTGATAATAGGAACCATTTTTTAAAAAAAGATTTATCTGTGTGTGTGTGTGTGTGTGTAGTGGGGTGTATGCCGCATTTGTGCACATAGCTGCCAAGAGCAGAAGAGGGGATCAAATCCCCTGGAGCTGGAGTTACAGGTGGCTGTGAGCCACCTGACATGGCTGCTGAGAACTCCACTAGGGTCCTTTGTAAAAATAGCAAGTGCTCTTAACTGTGAAGTTATATCTCTAGCTCCTAGAAACCATTTTGCTAAGACAATTTGGACAGCTGATTATTACCTAATACACAATGATCAAATCAGATCACAGCTAAGACCCCATTTTAAAATGCAGCTTCCATAATAAATATGATCTCCCTAAGACATTTTAGGTGTCTACATGCACCTGTGTGTGTGCACTACAGTACACAGAAGCCCATGGAGGCCAGCAGAGGGCGTTGGCTCCCAGAACTGGAATCCAAGCAGCTATGTGTGCTCCTAACTGCTGAGCCATCTCACTAGCCCTTAATACTCAGGATTTTTGGTTTTGTGTTTTGTTTGCTTGCTTTTTGAGACAGGGTCTCCCTTTATATCCCTGGCTGTCCTAGAACTCTACATAGACCAGGATAGCTGCAGAGAACGGCCTATCTCTGCATTCCAAGCGCTAGGATTAAAGGCATATGCTACCACACACTAACAAGTTGCTGTGTTTTAAAACAGAAGTAGGGCTGGGTGTGGTGGCACCTGACCATTAAGTCCAGCATTCCACAAGCCGGAGATCCCAGAGTGAAGGCCAGCACGGGCTAAAGAGCAGGTGCTATTTAATTTCTGTCAACTTGACACAAACTAGAGTCATCTAAGAAGAGAACCCTCAATTGAATTGCCTTCATCAGATTGGCCTGTGGGCACAGCTCTGGAGCATTTTCTTAATTGATGATTGATGTGGGAGGGCCTGGCCCAGTCCACTGCAGGTGCTACCCCCCTGGGCAGGAGCTCCTGGGTTATATAAGAAAACAAGTTATATAAAAAAGTTTCTAAAAGCCATTGGAAGCAAGCCAGTAAGGAGTATTCCATCACAGTCTCTGCCTCCAGCTTCCAACTTCCAGGTCCTGCCCTAGCTTCCCTGGGTGATGGACTATAACCCATAAGGCAATGTAAAGAAATAAACCCTCTCCTCTCCAAGTTGATTTTGGTCGTGATGATTTTTTCACAGCAACAGAAAGCAAACTAGGATGTAGTGAGATTATCTTGAAACAAACTCAAAAAACAAAAACTCACTGTGAACAACAAAACAAAGTGAGGCAATTTACTAAGAAGGTATGTGTTAGTATTAGTGTATATGTAAATGAGTGAATATGCAAATATGCAAATAAGCATAAAGGAAGCACAGAAAAGTGGCACTTACAGCATTTACTCTCTGCTCCCAGTCATGCTTGTCATCTGACAGGATTTCTCTGATTTTGTTTATGGATTCCTCGAGGTCTCGGCTGGAGTAAATCTGGAAGCAAAATTAATGTATACTTATCAGAACATAATGTACAGAATTAAGATGATTATTCTTAAACACATGAAGCCAAGGAATAGAAACCTTCACTTCACATGAGGAATTCTCTGGGCATGCTCATCTTAGTGGGCCTGACAGCCACGATCCACAGGAACCCCTTTGCTGCCACTTGGAAGCAACCTTGTTCCAGACCTCTTTACTAAAAACCTTCGGGAGAGTAGTGTGCAAGAGGGGAAAATAAACAGCAGTCAGGGATGCATTAGTCATGGTTTAAAACCTGATGATTACTGAATGTGTGTGATGGTTAAGAGGCGAGACAAGTGTGCCACGGTGCATGGCAACATATGGCAACCACTCCAACTTCTACCGTGAGATTCGGGAATCGGGTTATCAGGTCTCCTTGTTGGCTCTATCTATCGCCTTGTCTCAGCCTGGGATCATCTGAGAAGGAAGGTTCAATGAAGGGGCTGCCCAGGTCAGACTGGCGTGTAGGAATGTTGGTGTGGGACTGTCTTAATTACTGATTGGTAAAGAAGGGCCTCGCCCATGGTACCACCAGGGCAGAGGCTGCTGGACTGTACACGGAAACCAGCTAAGCATGGACCTGCGAGTGAGCCAGCAAGCCGCATCCTCCATCGTGTCTACGGTACTTCATTGGCTATGAGGGAGTTTTCTAAGAAAAAATTCTTAATGTGCATCTTCATCTTCTGTTCTAGTCAATCACCACTGCCTCTTTTGTAACCTGACAAACTTACTCTACATAACATCTTTCCTAATCTTCCACAGACATCAAAGGGGACCAGGACTTCGGTTCCTGTTGTAATTTACAGGGCCCTCACATTTTCTAATCTGTACCTTAGATCTTGTATAGTCTTGAGAGTTTCAGTTTCCACAATGAGAGGTAAAGATTCTGCATGCAATGATGTCAGGGTTTGGACAGGAGTCCCCAAAGGTCCACTGTGTGAAAAGGACAGGAGCCTGGGTGGTACAACTAACAGGTCACTGCGGAGATAATTCTAGAAGGCTTGTTATGAAAGCCTGAGCTGACCCACCCTGTTTTCTCTCTGGTCTGACAGGAGTTGCCGGCTGCCGGCTGTTCCAGGGCCATCTTTCCAGCACCGTGATGTAACACGGACAAGGCATGGCTCCCAGGCTTGCTCCATATACACTGTATTCTGGGCTTCCAAAGTTATGAGCTAAATGAATATTTTCACTTTATAGAGTTAGCTGCCACAGGCATTTCACGGCTGTAACATAAAGCTGTCTCGTATAGATATATTTGAAAAAGAAAGACTGAAGACTATTTCTCTCTTGATTAAAAAAAAATTACTTTTTAAATCTATTTTTACTCCTATTTGCCTCCGTGTGTGTTATATGTGTGTGGCACATTTGTAGGCACCTGCAGACGCTGGAAGAGAGTGCAATTACACCCGGAAGCTGGGGTTACAGGCAGTTGTGAGCATCTCAATATGAATGTTAAGAATCAAATTCAGAGAAGCTAGAGAAAGTACCCAAGGAGCTAAAGGGATCTGCAACCCTATTGTTGGAACAACATGATGTACTAACCAGAACCCCGGAGCTCTTGTCTCTAGCTGCATATGTATCGAAAGATGGCCTAGTCGGCCATCATTGGAAAGAGAGGCCCATTGGACTTGCAAACTTTATATGCCCCAATATAGGGGAATGCCAGGGCCAAAAGAATGGGAATGGGTGGGTAGGGAAGTGGGGGGCGCTATGGGGGACTTTTGGGATAGCATTGGAAATGTAATTGAGGAAAATATGTAATAAAAATATTAAAAATCAAAAAAAAAAAAAAAAAAAAGAATCAAATTCAGTCCTCTTGAAGGCTCTAAACCTAGACTAACTAAGCCATTTATCGAACCACTACACTGATTTTAATAGCAGCCCAGACCCACACTCACCTGCACTACAGGTACATCATCAAAGGCTTTAATAAAATCCTCTTCATCCACAGCACCAGCTCCTTCTTTTGCAGCTGTTAAAAAAAATTTAAAACAAAGATAATGTGAACTGAACACTGTATAAAACTTCTACTACAGAATTATGAATATACAAAACTGAAATTGTATTTTGGATCACTTAAAACTTAATAAAACAAAAAATATGTTTAAATATACCCCTGGTAGCAGGAAATGTGCTCACATGACAGCAGCACAGGCACATGGGTGTCAGTCACGGGCTATGGTGTGCAATCAGCCCTACGTTTGCTTTGGCATATGATCAGAGCACTGTGAGCCTCTAAACCCACAGCATCTGAAAAGCATCTACAGCAATCAGGACTATGATGTTAAAGAAGAAAAGGATCAGGACAGGGCTGAAGACTGGCCCAGAGGAGACTCCGGGAAGGGCTAGGGGTAAGGGCTGGGCAGCAAAGCAGTCATGGGATTGTGCAGGAACCATCTTCCCTCCCTGTTTATGGAACTGCTATTACTCGAGGGAAGACTGAGAAAAGACAAATACATTAGAGGGATATCGGTGGGGCAGGTGAGATACCTCGGCCTGACAATCTGAATTTGCTCCCTGAGATGCACATCATGGAAGCAAAGAACTGCCTCCCCAAGTTGTCCTCTGACTTCTATAAGCAGGCCAGCGTATACATGTGTACATGTGTGCATATGCAAGACACACGGTCTTGATACATGCTACAATGGAGGTGAATGAAACACTGAAAATATTCCCCTTGAAACAAAGCTGAAGAAATGGCTCAGAGGTTAAAAGAACTTGCTGCTCTTACAGAGAACTCAGACTGGCTTACAGTTATCTACAACTCCAGTTCCAGGAACTTGTGCTGCAGGAACAAGATATACACATAGACACACACAAACATACATGCAAAACATTCATTTACATAAAATACAAGTAAATAAACCTTTAAAAATAGTGAAGCTTGTGTTAAGTAAACATAAACTCAACAACAAAAAATTAACAGCACTCAAAAATATTCGGAAGAATGACAAACATAAGCACAGTAACACAGGCCTTCCTGTCGCCAACAGGGCTCAGTGCAGACTGGCAGGGCTGGAGAGGGCAGTGGCTCCTTGTGAATCCAGTCAAGATACTGTAATTCCAGGACAGACCACTAGGAAGCAGCACTCCTAAAGCCTTCCGTCACCCAGAAGTGACTACCAAGAGGTAGAGCACTGTCACCACTGTGGGATTCTACCCACCTCCCTACCCTCAACCCCGAGGCACAACATCATCAGTGAGCATGGCTTTAAAGAAAGTGGGTACATGATGTTTTAGAGGAAAAGAGTAAGAAACTGGAGTGTAAACTTAAATGTGACAGCGAAATGCATGGTCAGAGGTATAAATAACCAGTCAATCTGTCCAAGACGAGGACAGAGAACTGGAAGAAGGTCTCTAAGGACTGACTGTCATCACCAGGCTTGTGCATTAAGTGCCTTTACCTGCTGAGCCATCTCACTTGGTCTTCTTGTGTTTATTTACCCAAACTCACACTGATCTTCACAAGGAAAAATGCTACCAGTGTGAACAAATCTTATCTTCAAGATTTCAATCTGGCTCTGGTCTTAACCAATGTGGTAAAAAGCCCAGTGGTGGCCAAGGCAAACAGGGTTTGATTTACCGTGGGGCTGTGCTTTCCTCTGTGCTGCCTGTACTGACTGGATGGCCTCTCTAGAACGTGGTGATTACCGGGCATCTTAAGCCAGGATTGCCAGCTCATCAGCATCAACAGAAAAGTGGCAGACCAATCTAAGACTGCAAGCAAGAGTGTGCACACACGGGGACACAGTAAGCAAGGACTCTTGATGATGACCCCAGCACACCATACAGGATGTGCTCTTACCTGAAGACTTAGATCCAAGACTGGATGACATGAGCCTACGGGTGGTCCCCAGGGTAACATTCCTCCGGGAACTTGATGGAGCCTTGGATGATGAGGAGCTGGCAGAAGAAGGCCTGTTGCCATCCACAGAATCTTCATCGTCAAAATTTTTTTCTGAAAAGAAAGCACAGAAGTCACCGTTTGAAAGCAGTAAGTTTTTACCTATACAGAACAACCATCAGTCTTGAAAATACTGGTTTACATTTGGAATTAAGGTTCTGGCCAAGCTTACAATGCAACTACCAAGACTGTTCTTACCTTAGAGAATCAGAATGCTCTCCCACTGTGTGTGTGTGTGTGTGTTTGAGAGAGAGAGAGAATATGAATATGTAAGTACACATGAGGACATCTCAGGTATCTGTCCTCACCCCCCCCACCTTGTTTGATAGGGGTGTTCTATGGCTGGTCCGTGAACTTCAGGACCTTTCCTGTTTCTGGCCTCCACCTCCACACAGGAGTGCTGGGATCACAGAGGTCCATGTTGTCAGTCCAGATTTCATGTGGGTTCTGGACTCTGAAATCAAGTCATCACACTTGTACCATAGGGCTTTTACTCACTGAGTCTCCCTAGCCCCATTTTTTTCAGTCTCCTCCCCAAACAGGGCCTTGCTCTGCAGCCCCGGCTGGCCTCAAACTCGTGATCCTGAGAGCTAGGATCACCATGTGTCCCTCTGTACAAGGTGCAATGCTAGGATCACCATGTATCCCTCTGTACATGGTGCAATGCTAGGATTACCATGTGTCCCTCTGTACAAGGTGCAATGCTAGGATCACCATGTGTCCCTCTGTACAATGTGCAATGCACTTTACAAAAAAAAATACCTGAACAATGCAACTTCTTGAAATATCTCAACTTTTCCCATTGTGGTGGAGTATTTTTCATAAAGCTACTTATAATGGTTGTAAGGTACTTTGTGAGTGGAAATTCCCCACTGAGACAACCACTGTCAAGCAGTTTAGCTGTGTAATATCTCACTATCAGAAACAGGGTTGTACATTATGAACTAACCAGTACCCCGGAACTCTTGACTCTAGCTGCATATGTATCAAAAGATGGCCTAGTCGGCCATCACTGGAAAGAGAGGCCCATTGGACACACAAACTTTATATGCCCCAGTACAGGAGAACGCCAGGGCCAAAAAAAAAAAATGGGAATGGGTGGGTAGGGAAATGGGGGAGAGGGAGGAGGGTATAGGGGACTTTTGGGATAGCATTGGAAATGTAATTGAGGAAATACGTAATAAAATATATTAAAAAAAATAATTAAAAAAAAAGAAAAGAAACAAGGGTTGTAAACTGGCCAGATTGCTTGGTGGGTAGAGCCACTCACCTCCAAGCCTGATGACCTGAGATGGATCCCCAGAACCCATATCACAAACAGGAGAGAACTAACCCCCACTAATTGTCCTAACCTTCACAGAAGCACCTTGGCACCCCTACATGTGAGCATGTATGCACACATACACACAAAATAATAAGTAAACAAACAAACAAATAAATGCAAAAAAATGAAAAGAAATAGGACTGCAACAAACACCTTCCAATAACTAACTGTAAGTTAAGTAGGCACATTATTGGGCCAATCAGCATGAAAATGCTTACTAATGTACTAAGTTTCTCTTCTGAAAAGCCATATAAATGTCTACTTTCCTGGAAAGTCAAGTGCCTATCTTGCTCCACATCTCTGCTGACACTGAATTAAATTATCACTTACAAACATGTCAATTAGACAGACTGGCAAAAAGTATGTTTTCTAGGCTTCATCTCCTTTAATGAAGCTGATTTTTTTTTTAAATTTATACTATGCATGTTTAAACTTTCAAGCCAGCAAGGCTCAATATCTTCTCTGTTGCATTCAAAATTTAAAAGAAAAAAAAAACCATTATCTCTGGTTTTTAAAATTCAACCTACTTATCAACAGTTTAAATTTATTTGATTGTTGTTATTTTTGTATGTGTGTGATTGTGCATGTGTCATGGTGCATATGTGGTCAGAGGACAACTTTTGGAAATAGCTCTCTGTTCCACTGTGGACTGGGGATGAAGTTGGGTGTTAGGCTTGTGCAGAAAGCATTTTACCACTGAGCAATCCTCCAGCTCTACTGTAAACATTTTAATGATGCAAAATTAAAGCTTATGTATCAAAATTCCAGGGACTCATGTAGCAAGTGTGAGTCATTTAGGATGCTAAAATCACCTTGGAGTAAATAAAAATAAAAAGGAAATCTAACATCAGTCAGGTAGCAGTGATTTCCAAAAAGCATAAAATATACTTGGACCAGATGTCATCTAAAAGTTCACGTGTAAGAACTACACAATCAAACGACAAAAGCTGCAGGGATTGGAAAACTGATCAGCGGGGACGAGGGCTTGCAGCACCCATAGCTGGTTGCTTACAGCAGTCGGTAACTATAGCTCCAGGGCATCTGATGCCAGCAGACTGGAGAACTTAAACACATAACAGCAAAAGAAAAAAAGAAGGGAGGGAAGGAGGATGGGAGAGAGGAAGAGGAAGAGAGGGAGAGAGAGAATCATGAGACAGAAACACATGAAACTGGACTCCCAGCAGGATACAGGGGAGGCTAGAAAACTATCAGTAACAAGAGTCAGATCTTTAATTAATGAGGAAAATATGCCTACAGATTCAGGAAGCTCAAACAACAAACAAACAAACAAAGACACAGCAGAGAAAAGAGCCTTGCTGTTTAGTTTCCTCGCTGGTGCGATAAAACATTCTGGGGCCAAAGTCCATGCCCAGAATCCACTAAAAGTAAAAGAATCCATGTGTGGTGCTTTGTGATTTAATCCCAGTCCTAGGGAGGCAGAGATAGAAAGCCTAGTCTAGCCAACCAGCCCTAGGCCAGTGAAGAGATCGTGTCTTAAAAATGTAAAGGAGGGTTGGCAAGGTGGCTCAGCAGGTAAAGACACTTGCTGCCAAGTGCTGCCAAGGCTGCCAACCTGAGTGAACCCCTGGGACACATATGGAACTGACACATATGGAACTGATTACCACAAGCTATCCTTTAACCTCCATGTGTTCCACAGCATTTGCCTATGTGTATGGGCATGCTAGCGCGCGCGCTCACACACACACACACACACACACCAGAACTTGGTGGTAAATCCTTGTTGCTGAAACCAGCACACACATTAGTCACAGGGTGTGGAGCTACTAGGTTAGTACTGACCAGGAAGCGTCTGCCCTGTTGGCTAGTATTAGGAAGTGCTGCAACGGCTGCTGGGGGCTGTTAGGGGGTCACCAACAGTCTTACTGAGCTGTGAACCCAGTGAGCTATAACAATGACCAGCATAGCAAGATGTCTGTGGGTACAATCGTGGGTAACCAACTGATTTCTGATTGGATATCAGGCCTGCTCCACAGGAGGAACTGCATGCCTAGAACCACAAATCTAGCCAAGAAGCCAGCCATGGCTGAGGGGCTAGCTCACAGGCCTCAGGGCTAACTGTACAACTATTATTTTGTTAACTGGACAAAATATTCAACTGCTTTCTAAATTCCTATCTGTCTATCAATAGATCTGCAGCTCTCAGACCTCACCAAACAAGTGTCTTTCTGTACTGGGTAGTGGTTAATGACAGAACAGACAACTGATCAAAGTACAGAGAATAGTAAGTGACCGGTGAGCGCCCAACCACAAATGGGACATCTATATCATGACTACCACCACCCCAAATCCTGAGGGACCATCATGGAGGGGGACAGAAAAAGTCTAAATGCCAGAGACTGGGGTAGACCACAGCAAAACAGAGACTACTGGATGTAACAGGACTACTGTACAGGACCTACACAGGATCAAGATAGCATTCCAGCTTGGAGCCCATTCCTAACTGAAGATCTATGGTCAGATGATGGCTTCTTGGGGAGGGAGAATTGTTTTTCTTTAAGAGTGGCTCCTAGTTCATTGACAATGATCCAGTGTATGATCCATCACCCAGAAATATACAGGCAGCACAAATGGGAGTTGATAGGTTACTAAATTTAAAGGGAAAAAAAAAAAGAGTACCTCAGGTTGGAGGGAGGACAGTGATGCATCTGAGCAGATCTAAAGAGGCTACAGGTAAATATGATCAAAGTATACTGTGTGAATTCCTAAGTGAATAAAATATTAATCTTTTCCTGAAGGAGGAGGAGGGAGAGAGGGTGGACCATCAAAAAGGTGCCTAGTTTCAGTAAACTGGAAAAGTCTCATCTGTAGAAAGCATCACTCCTTAAAAGGCAAATAGGTCATTTGTATAACTAAGCCTGTGACAGAGTGGCTAGAGAGCAGTCCTGGATACAGAAACACAGAGTCCTGGGTTCTTGACATATTTCAGCATTGCTTAACTAAATTACAAAGCACACTACTCTCTGTTAGCGTCTGTTTTGTTTTGTTTTTGATTTTGAAGATAGGATCACTACGTAGCTCAGGCTGTCATGGAACTCACTATATAGACCAGGCTGGCCTCAAACTCACAGAGCTCTGCCTGCCTCTGCTCCTGCCTCCCAAATGGTGGGAGTAAAGGCATGCACCACTATGCCTGGCATCTGATAGGATCTGAATGCCCAGCTTCTTCAGAGTTTTGGCTAAGCAGACATCAGTCAGCTCAGGACGACTTCTAGAGCCTTAGCCACAGCAAACATATGGACATGAGTATTTCTAATTGTGCAAGCTTTGCTATCACACGAGGTTAAGATTTTTTACACAGTGTATGCTACCCAGAGAATATCTTCTTGCAGAAGCATACCTTTGCCTGGCCCCAAACAAAGAATCCATTCTATCTTCAGCCACCAGAGGGAACACTTTCCCAGGTAGTCCTGCTGTCTGATAGTCTAGGAGTAGGAACCTGGAGTAAGCTAACTGAAGCCTTCAGGTCCCAGCCACCTTCAATTCTTCAGTCATCTGAGCTTCATCTCTTCTCTCATAGCCCTAGGACAGGCATTCTAAAAGGCTTGAAAAGTTTCCACAGAGTGGCAGTGGAATCCTTTCCTAAGCCTCCAGCAACCCACTCCTGGCAAGACCATTCAAGATATACTTGAGGTAAAAACTATAGGTCAGCCTGATTGTGGGAGACCATGGCAAACCAGTGTGCTTCTGAGACTACTGGGAGAAGATGAGTTTTACACACAACAGAAAGAATCCTGGAAAAACAGAAAAGGCCCAAGTACACAGTCATCCATGAACTTAAACCAAACCAGCGTTAGGAGGGACACCAACAGAGTGCAATTACTTGAGAATGAAACCTTAACCAGGAATCAGGCAGAACAGAGGGATCAAGGCACACAAGGCACACAAGGCACACATGGCAGAAACAATGAGAAAGGGTGAGTAAGATGTTGTAGCAGGTAAAGGTGGTTGCTTAGCAAGACTTGAGTTAGATCACAGAAACCCATAAAAAGGTGGAGGGATAGAACCAGTTTCACAAAGTTGTCCTCTGACTTGTGTGTGTGTGTGTGTGTGTGCGCGCGCGCGCGCGCGCGCACAAAAATAGTCAGAGAGATCATCCTAAGCCACTGTGACTAAAGGTGTGAGCAGAGAGTCAATCTAAGGACAGACATCAAGGCTGTGAAAGTTGGAATTGCAAGTTCTGGGTTCCTCTGGAAAGTGTCAACACTCACACAGAAGAACCAAAACATCGGGGGGGGGGTGAGGGAGGGGAGATATAGTTCCATACTCATGAGGAGGAGGGCCAGGGCTAAAAGAAGCCTTCCTGCTCTCTTGCCTTGGGAAGGCTTTGAAGGGGAGCCTACAGGAGGAAATATCTGGCTCTCTGAAGTAATGCTACTACTATCTCATCTGTACCAGGGGCACCTGAGCTGATGGGATTCCTGGCAGCCTTCAACTCATCCTCTAGGTTCCAGGAAGAGAACAGCAAGGTAGCCTAGAAAGGAGAATATACTCAGCGTTCCCGACACAAGGATGCAGAGGCAGGGCATGTCCAAAGATGGACTGCTCTTTTTTCCTGCATCTCTCCAGCACTTCTTTACTGTGTGTGACTGTGCTCCCAGGCACTCTGCTAAGGGCTAGAACAAAGGAAGGAATGCCAGTCCCACGTAGCATTCATAACCCAGTATGGGAGCAGACTTGTGGCAACACCTTGCCAGAGGCATGTCCAGTGTGACGTATTTATATAGAGTAGGCCAAATAAAGTTAGAAAGGCTCCTCTATGCTCTCCTCCGGGCCCTGTGTGATGTGACTCGTGGCTTTTCTTGTAGCTGATACTGACAAACTGGGAGTGTCAGGTTCTTTTAAATGTGTGCACATCCTGTTTAAGCCTGGAACACCTTTGGCTACTATGCTGAGCACCTACAGAACAAATCCCAAGGATGACTTCTAAGCAAGTGTAAGAACAAGAAATCCTTCGTGAGATAATAAAGCAGCTCTCTCATGAGCACAGATACAGAAACCTCGGAACTCTGGAGCCGTTCATACCCTGGGCAGAGGGAGTAGAAGGCTGAAGGCAAAATCTCAAGTTATAAAGAGCAATTGGTGATACTGAGGCCACTTCGCAACTTACATATAGCCAATATGGTGGTACTGAACTAGCAAAAAGAACATTAATGGATAGGAGAAAGGCAGCCTGCACTGACCTCCCTGACTGGCCAGTTGAGTGGTCTGTAAGAGCTTGGGAGCTGACAAGCATGGTCCCGTCCTGTGTCTTGACTGGACGCTCATGTGTCCTTACGAAGTTTCCCCGCTGAAGCCCTGTGCTGTGATCTCATGTCTGTATTCCTCAGTCCACATTTCAGTCCATGGAGCTCGGGGCCCACTGGCCTCAGGTCTGTAGTTCCATATTGTTCAGAGTCATTCTTGGGCCTGACTTTAATTTTTTGTAAGCATTTAGTCAATTGGTGTGGGTGTGTGGGTGTGTTGGTGTGTGTGTGTGGGGGTGTGTGGCACATGCAAGGGGGGGGGGGGTGTCAGAGGACAATTTGAAGGTGTTGGTTCACTCCTTTGACCATGGCTGGCAAGGATCAAACTCATCAGGCTTGGTCAGCACCTCTTTCACAGATTGAACTGTCTTTTCCACTTGGATCAAAGTTTGAGGTCAGAGATAAAACTATTCTCTCGCTCCTCTATTAGCCATACAACCAGCTCAGCCGGAGCAAGAGTGTGGAAGAAATAAGGCAGCACCGTCTTAGCTCTCCAGACACCAAGCCTGTCAGGAACAGAAAATAGTCCTCAGGTACCTGGCATCCCCGCTCAGTCACCTGCACAGGGACTGGAAAAAGGGAGTGTAAACCTACTCACACCAACTCTTGCACTCCCTGGATATGAACTTCCAGCTACTTTCAAGCCCCTCCCAGGGAAACATGAACATTATATAAGCCTCCATTGACCAACAGCTCAAAAGACGCACGGGGTAGAACAAAGATACTTAAAGAATTAGCCAAAGCAGTAAAAGAAAGAAAACAATGTCTTCTTTTTTTAAAAGTATGTATGTACACACCACAGACACACACACACACACAATCAACGAACCTGTGTGGAGGTCAAAGAGCAACTTTATCAAGTGGGTGTATGCTGATTCCATGGGTGGAAGTAAGTAGCAAGGCTTGTGTGACAAATGCCTTTTCCCACTGAACCACCTTGTCTATCCTGAGGTTTGTTCTGTGAGATATAACCCAGGACAGCCTTGAACTCAACACATGGTCAAGAATGACTTCTAAATCCTAAGCACGCTGCCGCCACCACCCCATCCCCACCTCCAGTTGCTGGGGTTGGAGGTACGTTCTTCAAACCCTGCTAGAATCTAAGTTATTATTTAAGAAACTAAAAGTTTCTTCCTAATAAAGAGCTGTGGGTAAGTATGGATGAGTTTGAGATTGTTTTATCCACTCAGTTTCTTTACAACAATGTTCATTCAAGTATGAATAATTCCCAGTCTAAGTATCTGAAAAGCTTTGTATTATAACCAATGGCTGTCTGTGGTCAGAAAATCACAGCATGGATGTGCTTAAAGCAAGCATACCAGCACCTCAGCATCACCTTCAGCCTACTCAACAGTTAGCTCAGCTTCACACTGCTGTAATTACTGATATAATTACAAAGCAAACAGTAACAGACCAAGAATAACTTGTTTCAACACTGCATAGAAGCTAGCTTTCTAAAATTCTTTTGATTGCAACCAGGTACCAGAACAAGCCAAACTGGGTTTCTTGCTGTCATGTTTACAGAATTGTTCAGACATCCTGATGCATGACACATATAGAGGCCACACTAACTGCAGGCTAAAACTGGGAAGTGAGCAAAGGGAGCTCAGGGCTGTCAAGTAGTGGGAGATTCCAGGCATATGGACTAGAGGGGGCTATATAATGGTCCCACATGCAGTAAGGGAGATTCTCTAAGAGTTTTGTAAATTACAGTTACAAATGTCCTGAAATGGCTTATGTAATACCTGTCCTCACACAAGGATCACAGGTTTATTACCGGGCCTCAATAGACCAAGGGACTGTCCACACCCCACATCCTAATCATCCTAGTCAGACACAGGCGTACTGACTGATGATGCACTTGGCTATTCACAGCATCCTCCAGCCTCTAAGCCAATTCTCCAAATAACCTCATTGTCCAATTATGACAGAGGACAGTGTATAAGAAAGTTTATACTCAATTTATAAAGCACCCCAAGCTTCCCTCTAAAGCCAGGGTTAGAGACAGTGTGTGGCTGTAATTCCAGTATGCCTGGGGCTACACAGTGCTACACACTGAGACTTGCCTCAAACAAAACCAAAATTCCTTCTATCCTTTCTACAGAAGTCAGCTTTGTGTCATGCAGGAACTTCACCTCAGACCCTTTGCCCAGAACAAAAGTATGTTCCACTCTTAAAGGGCTAATGCTCTTTTAGCTGGTGATGCACCTCTTGAAGGTAATGAGAAAAGGCAAGAGCTGTGAGGGAAACAGTGGTGGGATGGAGACAGAACCTACTGGGACCAGAAGGGATTCTCTCTTCTGAGCTCCAAGGTCAGGAGTAAAGCACTGAGTTACTAAAACAAAAGAAACAAACAAACCCAGCCAGGCAACTTATCCAAGGAATGGAAATCCTGTTGTTACCTGATGTGGAAAGCCACCTCCTTCCTTTGTGTGTTGACCTAAACTCCACATGTAAATATCTGTTACATTTTCAGGCACGTGGATAGGTACTGGGTATAAGGCGTAAACAAATCATGCTAACTGCACACAGGGAACTTCCAGAGCAAGGCAGTACAGAACCATTGCTTCATGAATGCTAGGCACGTACTCCACTAGCAGAGCTACTGCGTCTCAGATCCTTCTCACATCCGTTTCTGAGGATTCAAATATGGGAATCTACCCTGATGACCTTATCTACAATTAATCGGGTCCCTAAAACTAGACTTACAAATAATATGCGATTATTACAAATTTTCTGATAGTTTGAATGAGATTGGCCCCTGCAGGTTCATATATTTGAATACCTGGTCCAGTTGGTGGTACTGTTTGTGACAACTGAAGTAGGTGTGTCACTGGAATGGGCTTTGAGGTTTCAAAAGACTCATCCCTCTCCACCCCCATCCCCCCCTCAGAGTTATAGATCAATCAAGTTGTAATTTTCTGTTGTTCCTTTGTTCTTTGTTCTAGAAACGCCCTCACTCCCAGCCCTCTCCTTCTTTCTAGCTCTTACAGTTTTAGTATAAACTTTGGGGAAAGGATTGCATTTACAGAGTTACTAAAAGTAAGAGTTTACACATACTCCAGACTAGTTTCCCCACAGCTATCTCATACAGTAAAGTAACCCAGTAGACTCGAGACTAAAGTACCAGGGCTGATGCAGCCTCATTACCTACTGGCACGTCTGCCTGGTGTCCCTTAGTCCTTAGACAGGGCCCTTTTTGTCCAGAACCACAGTCAGAATGCATGGCCACAGTCTCCCTGGCCTGCTCTAGGTTTTCACTGTGTCCTTGCTCGTTTTCAGATGGCCTTAGGAGCAGGGATTAGCTAGATTATGGATAGGACAGTTCATGTGCTTTTTCCATGGGTTTCTAGATTGGAAGAGGAAGATCACAGAGGTGGAATATCATGTTTATCATGTTACTGTTATTTTAATGGCCATAAAGCAAAAACAAAACACAACAGCAAATACAGAGGAAGGCTGTACCTTACCTGCCAGTTTCAGTCCATGGAGCAAAGCTCACATCATACGAGCCAGGGAACGGGAAGAGCCTTTGGGCTTACACTAGTGGGCTTTGTCTAACACTCTATCTGGACATCCAGGCTATGGATGGCACCCACACTCAGGGCAGTTCTTCCTCACTTATTCCTCTCTAAACTCCCTTGCATATACAACTACATCTGTATGTGCTTTATTCATCTCTTGAGTCTTTTCTAAATAGCTAACATAATACAGATATAACATATCCAACCACTGTCAGAACACAGTCTGAGAATGGAGTTGTGTCAAAATTCTGCCTGGGAGAAAAATCCCAAGAAAACATGACAAGACTCTTGTGACCTCAGTTTCTGCAAAACACAGAACTGTTCTTGAGATAATTTCCATGTGTAGTAGATAGGAGTGAGTGTACTCCAGCTGTTGTTATTCAGATGCCGATGGAAAAACATGGCTTTGCCTCATGTGGCTTGACCTTGTGATCACACACTTTACTGATGTGACTCTTCTTAACCCTCAGAGTATAAATTGTCAGATGCTCTGAATAAAGCATTAACTATTAACTATTTCATAAGATTTTAGTCCACTTCATTTTTAGCCCCTGCTCTCCCAGATTCTCCTGTCAACTAGAACAGTAAAGACACCACCACCAAAAGCTACCTGAAGGACTGGCAATATTTTTTTAAAGATGATTTACTCTAGGTCTGTATGAAAACTGAGAAGAATAAGGAGAAATAAAACTGAGCCTGGCGGTGGCTCAGGAGTTAAGAGCACTTGCTCCTCTTAAGAATGGCTGAGCTTGGTTCCCAGTACTTACATCAAGAGGCAACAACTACTTACGACTCCAGCTCCAGCAGAGCCAACAGCCTCTGCTAGACTCCAAGGGCACATACACTCACACATGCACATATACAAATACTGCAACATGTATACACACAGCATTTAAAATAAAACAGATCTTTTTTTGAAGTTAAAGAAAACTAGTATACTTGTCACAGCACTAAATTTGTTTCATGTAAGGCCTATCTTCTTTCTAAAATGGTATCTCTCTTACTTCCCATTGGTGTCCATGCCTTGTTTTATGAAATGGTTATGATGGATAAGCTGCATTTCTGTTTCCCTCACTCACATAGTCTTGGTGGCTTAAGTTTCCATTCTACAGTAATAGCATTCAATGCTAGCACACGGAACCCTGGCCATCTTCTCCGCATGCTCTCCTCCAATAATAACAAGTTGCTGCTACACCAAACTCATCGTTTCCATATCACAATTTGCTTTGGCGGCATCCTACCGCACCCCCCAAATCTCCTTAGCAAACATCTGACAGAAACATCGCATCAGAACATCCTCCAGTGACGGAGTGCCAGTGCCTTGACCTTGTTATTCTCCTCTGGGTGCTAATATTTCAAGCAGAAGGCACCACAGCTGGCTCCAATGCCCGTTTTAATGTCCTTTTCAATGCTTTCATTTTTGAGTTATTCCCTGCAGCGGCTACTGAGCATGGCATAGTTTCAGAATCATAGGAGCAAGCATAACTCCATAATAACAGCAGTGGACTAGGAAGCAGGAGGACATGCCAGATAGAGGAAAACTGATCTCAGACAGCAGTGTGGAGTTTCCCTGTGTCCTGACACTGACCCAACTACAGAAAACCTGACACCTCAGTCCTTCTCTTCAGGGGCTGCCTACTGAGGATAACAAAATAAAAAGAACAAACAAAGTGCAGGAATGTGCTCTGAGAATACCGAACAGTAACTAACAGCTGTTGCTGTCATGTGCATACTGTCAACCTATCTTTTATCAGCCACAGACTGACAGATATTCAGACACACCCCTGCCCAGAAGTGGCCTCAAATCCCTGTTTGCTATCACACCTGCAGCTTAAACTGCATCTCAGTCACAGAAGGCAGAGAGTTTGAATTTAGTCCATTTGAAAGGAGCCTCCAAGCAGATGTGTGATCTTTGTGCTAAATTCAGGTTTAGCAAGGGCTCCTTCCAGGCTTCCAACCATTGACTTCCAGACTATTTTGCCCTGGTGTTTAGAAAATAGTCCGAAAATACAGCAACTTAAGGCAAATGCTATTATCAGCAGCAGCAACATGTTTTCAAACCCTCAAATGAAAGGCTCTTTGGCACATGAATTATTTAACATTCCTACCCAGGTATTGATTTCCTAAACAGCTTAAACAGTCAATAACCCTGACAAGAGGCATTACAAGGTATGAAATTTACCATTGCTTTAACCCAGTAAATTATCAACAGGAAAATATGAACAGAGATACAGCATCTTCTAATAGGATTATTTTCAGTCAAGATTAACTTCTGTTGGGTTTCAGCTATACTAGGCTTAGTTGAAGGAGTCATCATGCCAGCAAGACAGCTCAGTGGGTAAAGTCACTTGCTGCCAAGCCTGATGAATGGACTTCAGATTTAGGACCCATATGGTGAAAAGAAGAGAACCCACTCCCCTAAGTCAACCTCTGGCCTCACGTGTATACCCCCCCCAACACACACACAGAATAGCACAAGAAAATGCAAACAAGATAGACATATGTGCCCTTTAGGATCCCTACAATATTAGCACAGTGCCAAAGTACTTGAGAGGAGCCCAGTTCCCCAGAGTGGAAGAGAAATGAACACAGGTCACTGTGAGCAGCTGCACTTTGAGTCGTTTCTGCTTCAGCTGAAGGGTCTGGAAATGTCCTTCAGAGACAGTAGATTAGGTCTGCTGGGAACGTGACCCATAGGACGGCAGGCCAGTCAACAGGTTGCTCCTAGACCATCAGCCACACTCAGTGGTCAACACAGACCTAATCTCTGTGGAGCCTCCCCATCCTCTCAGCACTGCCTAAGCCTGGGCAAATCCTCCAGGGGAAGTGAGTCTAGGCAGCAGGACAGTGTGTGAGCAGCAAGTGCCGGGTGGCCTCACTCCTCAGCTTTCGTCAATTTACAGAATCCCCCTTCCCACACGGGGACTGGAAGGCAGTGACAGTATACTACTACTGTAGTTTCCTTCTAGCAGCAGCTGGAGAAACGCAGACATTCCCAGCCGTTCTGAAGACAGCTTAAGCATA
Source organism: Mus caroli (assembly GCF_978045245.1). Taxonomy (NCBI): domain Eukaryota; kingdom Metazoa; phylum Chordata; class Mammalia; order Rodentia; family Muridae; genus Mus; species Mus caroli. Next base: position 114,988,751 of record NW_028227256.1, on the reverse strand, counting down.
TTAACAAATGCTTTAGATAATAAAAACAGATTTATCCCCAGAACATAAAGGAGCACAGAAAAGCTAAAAGTACACAAAAGACCCACTGAGGACTGACTTCTGGCCACCTCTGCTTCTGTGTGTCCTTCCTCCTTGTCTTTTAAGGTCATCAACTTTACTACTCTCATCTGCAGGCCTTATCATCTCCCCTGCCACCCTGTAAATAACATTCACAGCAACCATTTCTTTACTTTATACCCATGGGTATAAGCTAACAACACGATTATAAAATGTCCTGTTTATGTGATGTACCAATATATCAGTAATAATTACACTTTCCAAAACACAAGGGCTTACCTTTCCCAGTGGTCATGTTGTCAGTGATCCGGTACCAGATAAAAATGCCCTTCTCACAGCAGCTTAGGCATCAGCAGACTCTCCTCCCACACCTTCTGCAGGAGAAGCACTGTGACAACTGCCACCTCATTCCAAAATAAAAGCCTAGACTCTCGCCCTGAGTTTTTCACAACGGCCAGGGAGGGGACTGCCTCTGTCTGTCTTCACTCACAGATTATAAATAAGAGTCTTTACAGCTTATTCATTTTGCAAACCAACTCTCAGTTCCCTTAAGAAACTCCCTTTCCCTAACAACGATACACCTTCAAACAAGAAGCAACCTCAGTCTCACATGGACATGACGCCGGCAGCACCTGCTGCTTACTCTACTGCACTGCAGAGAGGCAATCTTTTCTAGGCTATATGGAGAGGGCTTCTCAGCACAGCTCAACACATTTGCCAGCCTGGTAGCACAAGGCCCGCCTATTTGTGAGTTTGGAAACACTTTCCTAAGACTCTGAACTCTCCAAGCCTGTGAGATGCACAGCCTAGTAAACAAGTAAGGACAGAATGGGACCATTATCCACCTGAGCCACTTATCAAGCAACACTGCCTTTAAAGCTGTGTGAGTGGATAATGGAGGGTTGGCCACTTAATAAAGGCTCGCCTTTAAATGAATGCTTTGTCCTGGCCGCACCTGGCAACATTCCAGACCTTACCTAACTTGCTCATTGAGCTCATCGGTGGTTTGTTTCCAGGCTTACGGGGAGTTCTAACTTCCAAGAAGTTAAATTAGGTAACATTTTGCAAGTTATTTTCAACAGTAAAAAATGTAAGGAAGGCTGCATTTTGCAGCAAAAAAATAGGTGATGTATATTCGTGTGTGTAACAGATGATAAGAGTTATATAATTATCAGTTAACCGAGTGTGTGATTTTCTCTCTAATATTTTGTTCTTTCCTTTAGCTACAGACTACAGCATTTCCAGAGATTTAATCAATATGATGCATTCTAGATTTCCTCATTAACATATTCGCTTTTCTTAGGAAACAACAACACATAAATTTTCTAACCAAATTATGTCCAGGGCCTCATGTCAATCAAACACAACTCAAGACTGTTTAATGGCTATGGATAAAGGACACTGACTAGTCCCTAATTAATGCTCTTTCACTCTGAGAGTCTAATTCGCCTGGAAGCACAGCACATCTGCTTGATTAAAAGAAAGTACACAGAAAATAATTTGCTTTTTGAAAACCATGGAAGGAAACACTATAATTTGTATTTCAAGGGGTTTGCTAATTATATGGAGATGGGAAAAGAAAAAAAATACATCTATACAACAACAACATATTTTTAATGCTCATATTTTTTGCCAGACAAAACTGAATCTTTGGGTAGCTTAGCAACAAGGAAGCATTGCGTGGAGATGAAGCACCCACTTCAGACAGAAAGGACATTCTACATGGCTACTTGGCTATGTCTTTATTGCTAATTTCAGTCACAATCGTATTATACTCACAAAGGAATGAATATAATTTTAAGTATGTCAAGATGAGCCTTATCTGTTCCTTATCTGTTCCTTAAAGCCATTACCCTTAACACTAGTAGTTCTATAAAAATGTGCTTATGATAATTATTTTCAGTACCTGCACCTTACGAAAACAAAGAACAAAAGCCATGAGAGTAGGGGGGCAGGACAGGAAGATGAGCCAGCAGGGCCAGCAGAGAAGGGTAAGTAAGAGAGGTAATGGGGTATGATCACATGTACCAGATACATGTATGAAATTGTCCGGAAGTTAAACAGTTAATCTTTACAAAACAAGTCTATCCAAGTTAGCGCTAATTTAGCGCTTCAATTTCTGACTGAAACTAGTGTCATTGTTCACAAGTAACAAAAGTAAACATGAATTGAATGTCATCAAAAATTACAAATTTTATATACTAACACATAAAGGAGAGAGGACAACCTGCACAATGGGAGGGGGTCCTGCAAATTATTTATATGCTAGGAGTCATATTGTCCATGAGTCTAAAAATAATTCATAAGGTTCAGTCATGAAGACTTAAGATAGCACAATTTAAAAATGAGCAAAGGACTCGGTGGTGGTGGTGGTGGTGTACATCTTTGATCCAAGCACCTGGGTGGCAAAGGCAAGTGGCTCTCTGTGAGTTTGGGGACAGTCTGGTCTGCAGAATAAATTCTGCAGGGCTACAGTGAAACCCTATCTTGAAAAGTGATAGGTAGGTAGGTAGGTAGGTAGGTGTTAAAAAGTAAAATAAAAATTAGCAAAAGGATCAGTGGGACGGTTCAGGGGGTGAAGGCGCCTGCTGCCAAGACTGACAACTTGAGATCAAGCCCTGGAACTCACATGGTGGGAGGGGAGAACTGACTCCAGAAAGTTATCATCTGACCTCTTATCTGAATGCCACGGCGGGTGTCTATTCAAATAAATGTGTTTTAAAAGTTAAATGTGGCAAACTGCTTGGAGTATTAGGTGCACCAATGTGTCTAGTGATTCAAGCACCAGTCTGACTGCCACATTACCACTGCCAGAGAACTGACACTACCATGTAGAAAACTGGTCATACATCAGGGGCTGTCAGAGAAGAAACTGTGCAATAACAGTCCCACAGAAGCAAGCACCCAACAAGCTACTGATTTCAGCACAGTGACTCACTTGTTTGAGATAAGGCAAACACTGGCTGTGTGGTGACTGCAATGACAGCTGGCAGCAGATCCCAGGTAGAGGGCAAACATGAAGCAGCTAATTGGAAATACAAATAGCTACTGTGACATTCCTGTGGACAGGCTGTGCAAAAGAATTGCTAATTGTCTTAGTTTGGGTTTCCAGTGCTGTGAGCAGACACCATGACCAAGGCAACTCTTAAAAAGGACAACAATTAATTGGGGCTGGCTTATAGGTTCAGGGGTTCAGTCCATTATCATCATGGCAGGAAGCATGACAACATCCAGGCAGATGTGGCACTGGAGGAAGTGAGAGTTCTACATCTTGTTCCAATGGCAAACAGGAGAATACTGTATTCCAGGCAGCTAGGAGGAGGGTCTCAAAGCCCACCCGTAAGTGACACACTTCGTCCAACAAGGCCTCAGCTAATAGTGCCATTCCCTGGCCCTAGCATATTCAAAACTGCACTAGTATTTCTTACATATATACCAAGAATGCTGAAATGAGGCCGCTTGGTTGTTGTACAACAGTAACTGGTATAAAGAACAAGGTCTCAGGGTGTACAAGTATGACCCTGTAGGTTTACCACTGGGCATCTAAAGCCAATGCAGCAAAGGCAGTTAAACAGAGTCCACCAGCTTCTTTGCAAAACAAAATGAAGAGATCCGGCACTGCATTACACGCCTGTCTACTATCCTGTGAAATGATTTCAAAGCATTAGAAACAGAAGCTGGAGTGATAACAGATAAAATCCTCCATTCTGCATTCTTGCAGAAGTAGAGACTGATATCTGGTGGCTTTAGCTGAGAAAGACAAACATTGTCATTAGTGTATTGAGTCCATGGTGCTCCCTATAACACTACAGAGACCCCTGGGTAAAAAGGGAACCTCTCCTTCTCCTCCTAAAATGAAAGACATTAAAGCCCCAATATAAATAAAAACAGTGCTTTTGGGGAAAATGTCAATGCATATTCCAATAATTTGAAGTAGTTTTTTAAATAATTATGAATTTATTTTCACATAGTATTCACCTTATGGTAGAAGTAAGTCAGCCAGCCAGCCTACAGGCGGTCAGCCAATCATGTTGGGCACCAGCTCCATCTAGGCACAGTGCTAAGGGCCCTATACATCATTTCACTATTCTGCAAATCTTCCTGGGGTGTTTCATTCCTCAGATAAGAACAGCAAGCAGGCACTGCCAAGAATTGGCTTGCACCAGGTTGCAAAACTAAAGAATGACAGAAGACATACAGGAAGAGTATTTACCCACTTCAGTTACCGGCTCGCTGCTACTGACACTGGCTATACTTCTGATTGGGGACCACGCACACTCACACCCTGGTCACCTCGGAGCAGCACTCATCACATCCTAACACTGAGCACATGCTGGTACAATCCAGATCAGGAACCTGAATGACACAGACACTGAAAAGACACTGTTTTACAGTCAGCTGAGGTAAGGCCACAAGACTGGGCATGATGGTGCACACCTTTGATCCCAGCACTTGGGAAGCAGAGGCAGGAGGGATCTCTGTGAGTTCAAAGCCAACCTGGTCTACATATCAAGTTCCAAGACAGTGCTACACAATGACAATGGGTGGAGGGGGCATAATTTAGAAATTTAGCATGGATAGATTGTACCTATTGGCTAAACACTAAAACCACTGTTCTGTGCAAGAAGTCAAACAGAAAAGCCAAATGTCCATGATAGCAAAACCATAGACAGACAGAAAGTAGGTTTCCAGGGTTTATGAATACATGTGCTAATTGACATTGGTTTTTTTTTTTTGAAGTAATAAAATATCAAAAACTAAACAGCAGGATGAGTGTATACTTTTTGATATTAAAAAAAAAACAACAAACTGCATACTTTTAAAAGTATAAATGTGCATCCGGACACAAGTACAGCCTTATAAGCATGTAACCACACACTCAGACATGAAAGTGAAGTTTCAGATAGTGAGCTGAATGTAGTTTTAACATATGATGACATCTAAGAAAATTAAATGTAAAAGCTGTTTGTAATTAAAAAGAAACAAATAAGAACTACTTCAATTTAATAAGGGTATTTTTAAAGGGTTGATTTGGGTTTTTGTTTTGCTTTTTGGTGTGTATGTGTATGTGTGAATAGGCAAGACAGAAAAAGAGAAACAGAGACACAGAGGGGGAGGGAGGGAGAGAGAAGCAGGCAGACAAAGAGAGATAAGGAGCATAAAGTGATAAAGTGGTGGAGATAGATAAGTGGTGGGGTTCCCTGCGATCTCTGTACACGACACTCATGCAGTGCCTTCAAGAGCCAGAAGAGGTCATTAGACTCCCTGGAATTGCAGTCACCAATAGTGTGAGCTGCCATATGGGTTCAAAGAATGGAATCTGGTTCTTCAGGCAAAGCGGCCAGTGCTCTTCCCCTTAGCCATCGCTCCAGCTTCCAATAAAGCTGTTCTGGTTTTGTTCTGTTTTGTTTTGTTAACTCATAATCAACTACTAACACTGTGTCAGTGGTGAAAGAGCGAAGACGGGAGCCAACACTGTCAACCTTGTTTACACTACCCCACTACCCCACATAGTAAGCCAAGGAGAGAGGAAGACAAAAGGAAGACAGATGTGAAAGAAGCAAGTGTTCCCATGTGCAGATGGCTTGACTGCCTATGGTAACAATCCCACAGAAGCTATGAAAGCCCTAAAACTAATATGTACATTTACTTCAGTCACGGGTGAAAGAGGAGCTTACAGACTTACAATGAGTAGAACACCAACAACGTGCAGCCCAGGGCAGCTCAGAGACTTATCACCCCAGGAGTTACGGAGGCAGAGGTTAGAGGTGGGAGCGTGCTTTACTGCACTGCCCTTGCATGTCTGCACACCAGCTCAGAGTTCAACAACTCTAGCAAGAGATTACCATGCAGCTTGGGTTTGGAGGGTTGGTAGTCTGATTGTAGACTGAGCTCTCAAAATTACTTGTAAAGGAGTTATTTAGGTTAGGAATCCAAAATGTTTAAAGATTGCATCCATGGTACTGTTCCCCTTTAAACATTTTAGTTTTAATAACTTTAAATACATATAAATATATTTATGCTCTGCCCAAGTTGTGCATGTGTGTGTGTGTGTGTGTGTGTGTGTGTGTGTCTAGGTTTGGATACAAAGTTTCTTCCCCAAAGCTTGTGTGTTGACATTTGGTAAGTGAGATGGGGCTTTGAAGAAATGACTATTATTGAAGGCTTTAACTCCATAAATGAATGAATCCACTGGTAGATCCACAATATGATGGCACTGTTGGGAGGTGGTAGCAATGTCAGACACAGCAAATGTAGTGGAGGCTTCAAGAGAGTTTCAACTAAGCGGTCCTCATCATTTACTGCTTCTACCATAGATTCCCGAAACAACCGTTCTCATCCCCAAACCTACTCCTAAGCCCACATATACTGCAGACACAGACACGCTGTGCTAATCAGCTTTTTATTGTTCTAAAAAGAGTGGTTTGTTTGTTTGTTTTTAAGACAGGATCTCACTGTACCACAAACTGGCCTGGAAACCACGGTGTAGCCCAGGCTGACCTCATATTTACAGCAGTCCTCCTGCCTCAGTCCCTCAAGTGAGAGAATAACAAGAAGTGCTACCTGCAAGGGTTTAAAGGAGGAGTCTTGGTTTAACCCTGGATTCAGAGAGTAATGAACAGCTGGGTGGCTGACCTGACCTGTGAGCCATCATGGCAGGGAGGTCACAGTGAGGTAAGATGGCAGCAAAGAAGCAGAGAGGGGGTCAGGACAAGGCCAGGGACAAGGTGCAGCTTTTCTAGGCACATGCCCAGTGACCTATTTCCTTCAATCAGACCCAATCTACTACTTACTACCACTTCCCAACAATAGCACCAAATTATGAATCTTCCAATGGATCAATTCATTCAAGAAGTTGGAGTTATGAAGATCAAACCATTTCCTCAAAGCCCCACCTCTGAACACCTGCCGACACACTGCCTTACAGGGTGCACTGCATCCCTTCATGTCTACACAAGACAAACACACACAATTGGGGGAGGAAATATTTTACTAAGTTTGGAGACAGTATTTACATACAGGCATGGAGATTAAATGTTGCCGCCAGGCACCTGGAGCCGCCTAGCTTTGGCACTTCTGATTTTTAAATTATACTTCACATATTCTGTAAAACCCATGGAGGATATATAGTCTCTTCTAGGTAAGACTCCAATCATGGACTCTGTCTTACAGTAACTCTTCTGCCACAACTACTGTTTCTTTTGTTGTTGTTTTTAAGACTCATATTTATTTATTTATTTATTTATTTATTTGTATGTTTGTATGCCTGAATATCTGTAATATACCAGGTACATGCAGGTATCTGAGGAGACCAGAAGAGCACATCAGATCTCCTGGAATGGAGACAGGGGCAGTGTGAGCAGCAGATGGAGGTGCTCGAACTGAGAGCAGCACCTGCACTTACCTGCCAAGCTCCCTCCCTCTCTCCAGCCCCAATGACTATTGCTTCTTACCCTGCACTTTCTTGGTGCTGATCGTTTTCCCACTGAAGAAGCAACACAAACTAACCTGAATATACACATGGAAGGAGAAGCTTGTCTTTAGCACTAACTGGATGCCTCTGCCCCAGACACCCCTGTACCCGCTGGAGACTAGGGCAGGACTCAGATGCCATGGCTTTGGTCCCAGTCCTACTGATGGCAGAATCTTGGAGATGATATAAAAGTATACATCCAAGTATAGGGTTTGAGCAACACACATTATACAGTTACAGGAAAATGGGCTCTAAGAAAATGTAGGGGTAAGGAGTTCTGTTGTCAATAGCTGAATTATGTTGTTACTTATTTTCCTTCACTAATATGGTTTATTTTTATAATTATATGAAAACGAAATGAATGAGATAGGGATGCCTATAATCCCAGCATTCAGAAGACAGGTAGGAGGATCAGAAGTTCAAAGTCATTCTGGGCTATCTAGTAAGTACAAGGCCATCCTGAGCTACATCATTAGAACCAAGACAAAACAACATACCTTAAAGGAGAAAATAATTTAGGTCACCAAGTAGTCTATAAAAACTACATTGTCCAAATACAAGGTCTTAGGATTATCAATGGAAGGATGGTAAGTACACAGCAGGAGGTGAGCCAAAACCTGGAATCAATTGTCTGCTCTGCCCTGACACATAAAAATCTTCTTTTATAACCTCAAGCTTTTCAAAATGTGAAGGTGGGCTCTATGAGCCTTTGTTTGTTAGTTAGTTTGTTTGTTTTTGAGACAGGATCTTTCTACATTGCTCCAGCTATCCTGAAATTCACTATGTAGACCAGGCTCACCTTGAACTCACAGATATGAGACAGAGGCCTGCCTCTGCCTTCTAAGTGCTGGGATTAAAGGAACGTGCCACTGCACTGAGCCCAGCCCTAGCAATTCCAGAGGAGCTATTGGGCTGGGGAGATGGATAGGTCAGCCGAGTATCTGTGACTCAGTTGTGCAGACCTGAGTTCAAATCTCCAGAAACCACAAAAAAGCCAGACAGTATAACCTCCTGGAAGCTGGGCTAAGTAGCCCAGTATGTGTAGTGGGAAGCAAAGAGACCCTATCTCAAACAATGTAGAAAGTGAAGACTAATACCAGAGGTGGTGCTCTGATCTCGACACAAGCACTGTAGCATGTGTGTGCCTGAATTCACAAATATACACATTACATTTACACACAAAAAATACTTTGTTGACAATTTATTCTTGGATGGCTTTTCATTCTCATAATAACTGGCTTCTGTATTTTCCTCCTTTGGGGAATCACAAAAGTTACCCATTTGTCTTCAAATATCATCACAAAGTATAATGAAGGCAAGCAATGTATAGTGAAGAGGTATAATGGCAGGCCACAATTCACATATCATGGTCCTTTCCATATTTATAGAACACTATGTATCACATACCTAGCACAGGCCAGGGATTTTCATGAAGAAATGAGCTATGCTCAGTGGAAATACAGTAAAAAGAAGTACAGGGAATTCAATGAAGACCCTACCACAAAAGTAAGCAAGCATCTTAGAGTGAAACTGCTAAGAAGAATCAAACAGTGGGCCAAAGGTCTCTGGAACCCCCTGACCACAGTGTTCCAGGTGGCCTCTGGTATGACAATCAGGACAGCTGAGGGGTAATGTGGATTATATTGTTAAATCGTCACGTGCTATTTGAGCTTGTTCCCAGAAGCTGGCTCTGGAAAGAAGGCTGTGTCTCCCACTTCAGGCTCAAGCATGTTTATGCCCAGTGTTGTCCAAGCCCCCTTTGCTAGGGTTAGGCTGGCCCCACTGACACTGTGACAGCGCAGGAAGAGAACAGCAAAACAGCCCAAAAGTAAAGCACTGCACCCCTGAAAACAGAAGTCAGGCTGTTTCTTTTTGTTTTGTTTTTCGAGACAGGGTTTCTCTGTGTAGCCCTGGCTATCCTGGAACTCACTTTGTAGACCAAGAACTCAGAAATCCACCTGCCTCTGCCTCCCGAGTGCTGGGATTAAAGGCGTACGCCACATGCCCAGCAGCAGGCTGTTTCTAACAGAGGTTACTACTGTTTATCCCACATCAGAAGAGTGCCTGCAGTGGGAAAGAGAAGCCAGAAGGTTCAGCCGTGGGAAGGAATGCTGAGCCTCAGAGAGAAAGTTCTCTTGGGAACTCTAGCTGACTGCCTCAACTTCCCAGTCAGCCCCCGGTCTGATGAGGTCATCCATCCCTATCTGTCGTTATCTTTCACTTAGAAGCCTCACCCAAGGCGACATACCACTCTGCCTGAGATTCCCTTTGTGAACTCCAGATGGCTGCCACACTAACAGGCTCTGGCTGGCTGGTCTGAGGATGTGTTTTGATGATGTTAACCATTACCTACTATTTATCCTTTTACTTGGCTTGTTGTACATTTAATAAACTTACTCATTTACAACAGAAAATAAAACTGTTATAGATCACTCTCCAGACCATATGTATCCCAAGAAGAAAGTGATGATGATACCAGGTGATCAGGGTTTCAGGAAGTGCAAGTCTAAGCACAGAGATGCTAAGAAAGGTCTAATTTAGCAGGCTGGCCACTGTGATAGGAGCAGAGAGAACTTTCTAAATGACACCAGAATAGGGGTCAAGGTCACATTACCAGTCTGGGTATGGGTATGAGATGGGTCACTAGCATCACCTCAGTTGCATTCTAACAGGATTACTCTGGCTGCTAAATGAACACAGGTTATAGACGTGGGGGAGGAAGGGGAGAGCCAAGCATAGGTCCCCATGATGCCAAGATAGCCCAGTATCACTGAATCTGCTCCAGCAAGTTAGAGGAATGAGAACAGACTAACTAATGGATTTAATACAGGCTCTAAAGGAGTAGATGGAAGAAACCTAACTTTTAAGACCTCAAAATGTCTACTGAAACCTTATTGAAACATCTAGTACCTGTTTAGAAATATCAAAAGCATTACTGCCATGAAATTGAAAAACACAGAAATGAAGACTGGTTTTCCCACTCACCATTTGCAGACTGTATCATATTTCCAGACTTTTGGACTTCATCAAACTTTGTAAAAATGACATTCAACCTGTTTGAAAACAAAGCAAAACAATATATGGAATATCAATCATCACACTTATGATTACTGAACACTGTTGACTGCCCCTGACACCTTAGTTTTATTTCTGTTGGTGTGATAAAACAAAAGCAATCCAGGGGAGAAAGTGCCTAGAGCTCACAATTCTAGATTACAGTCTATCATGGTGGAGAACTCGTGTTGGCAGGAGTCAACCTGAAGCAGTCAAGTCACACCCAGTCAAGAGGAGAGAGAGAGAATGGACGCACACACACTCATACAAGGACCCAAACCCAAGAAAATGGTGCCGCTCATAGTGGGCAGGTTTTCCCGATTTAGTCAACATCATCAAAACAATCCCCCGCAGACATGTCCACATGCCAAGCCAGTGCTGATAGATGCTCCTCGAGATGCTCGGGTTATTCTAAACTGTGTTAAGTTGATAATTAAACCTGACCATTAGCCCCGTACCCCAAAGTGACCAATGATTAAAAAAAAAAAAAACCTCTTACCCAGAATTCTAACTCCCTCAGTAAGTGATATTATCCAACAAGAACTGAACACCATCATGGGTTTAAGGACTCAGTCTGAAAACCACACTTGGGGCTGAAGTGCTTACCGCACAAGCACGAGGACCTGAGTACCACTCTCTGGTATGCATGTTAAAAACTGTGGCCATGCACACACCTGCAACCCCGACACTGTAAGGGGTAGGAAACAGAGGATTGCTGGGTCTGGCTTAGCTTCAGGTTCAGTGAGAGAGCCTATGTCAAAGGGAATGAGGTGAGAGTGACAGAGTAGAACACCTGATGCCGTATGCATGGAAAACAACTTTTAAATTTGTTTTAGCCATTCGAATTTCTCATGCAGGCCACCAGTTACCTTGGCTAAAGCTTTCACAGTGCACTAGCTTCAGACTACAGACTTTCCCCGACTTACGCTTAATTTTAAATGTTATAAATAACTCCTTCTAAAAGCAAATGTGGTGACTGAACATGTTTCAGCTGGAGAGATCTACACGGCTCTTTATTATAACAGATTATCTCACCTTGACATTGAAATGTAAGTAAAACTACTGATGGGTCAACACCCCATCCTAGCTGACACCAGAGTAAGCGAAAGGCGGTGAAGTGCCAACCCTACAAGTAAAAGAGCAGAGGCTTCCCAGGCAAAGCAGTCCGCTCATTCTACTGTGAGACAGAATGATGCTGTGAGGCACAGCACCCGGCATTCAATCAGCTGCCACCCACTTCACTTCAGGACCAGGCTAGTGCTTTCTTAAAGTCTTGCCTTCCCATCCTGCCTTTGAGAGCTAGCCATCTCGCACACGTATCTTTTCTTAATCAGAATGAAAATTCCTTGGAGACTGAAATGGGAGCTCCATGTTCTCTTGGTAACAGAGAGGAAGGTCATCTCTGAGAGTCACATCAGGCTATCGGGGAGCTGGTACCCAGCCATGTTTTTGACTTCTATCTGGAACACTAGAAACTTTACATAGTCTGCTCTTAGGGGACTTATTTACTTGTTCATGTAACAAATACTGGGGTGTCCACTGTATGCCTAGCTCACAGCTAACTAGATGCTGAATTCCAAGGTTGCTTTCCTCTAGAGCTTAAAGTCTAGGTAACAGGCAAGCCAAAAATACAACTGGCAAAACAAAGGGGTAAACCCACTTTTCACTGTGCCTTGCCCCTCCCATCCCACAGGAGAGAGATCAGTAATCTTTTCAAAGCTCCCAGGTCTCAGATACACCTTCAGAATCCTTTCCAAATTTACTCCAGACCACCACTACCCACAAACTAAAACGGAGACTGAAATAAAAGTCCAACTGCCACCGCAGGGCCAAACATGAATAAAACCGTCACTCACATTCAAACGAGTGGTTACTAAGATCCAGATGCCTTAGTGTCAATTCTTAAGATGTTCCCATCACCTTCCTTTTTAAAGCAACAAAGATCTTAGATGGCTGGGCAAGCCCATAAATAGCCTCATTGCACGGGCTGCCAGGGTGTGCCTTGGGTACCACTTTATTGTGTCACAGCCACACCCTCTGCCATGACAGGTCCATGACAGAAGCTTACAAGTTAGGGCAGAGGTATCTCTTTCATCTGGTTGTCTCTGAAGTTTCTGGAAGAGGATGAGTATTATTTACATTCTTGGAAGAGTCCCAGTCACAAACGGCACTTGTGAAAACAGTACTGTAGGCTCTCTCCAAGGGGTGAGGTCTATGCAGTGTGGTCATTTCAGCCACACCCTATGGACTCAACAACTAGGCGGAAGAACACCCAAAGAAAGGCCACTATTCCTGGCACCTTTGTCTTCACCTAGAACTCTAGACAGGATGCCCTTTTTGTCACTGTTACACTCCAGATCAACTAACTCCCCCATTCTCTGCTCAGCAGTCTCTATGCTGGTTATGGCTCCTATCCTGGATATATCTGAGAGACCTGCAGCGTGGCTGTGGGCAGCTGAACACCAACAAAGCACTCCATAGACACTCAAGTACTGCCTTTCATCTGCTAGCTTTGAACATAGCAATTCAAGAGGCAATTCTAAGGACAGAGATGTTGAGAATAGTCTAATTTAGCAGGAGCAGAGAGAACTTCCTGGATGACATCAGAATAGGGGTCTAGGCCACATTGCCTCTGGCTAGGCATATGAGATTGGTGATTAGCATCACCTCATTTGCATTCTAACACAATTACTCTGGGCCTAGTGCACTGGCTGTTTTTGTGTGTCAGCTTGACATAAGCTAGAGTCACCAGAAAGGAAGAAGCCTCCCTTGAGTTGAGGAAAAGCCATCATGAGATCCAGCTGAAAAGCATTTTCTCAATTAATGATCAATGGGGGAGGGTTGTGGATAGTGCCATCCCTGGGCTGGTGGTCCTGGAATCTATAAGAAAGGTGCCCCTCCATGGCCTCTGCATCAGCTCCTGCCCCCAGGTTCCTACTCTGTTTGAGTTCCTGTCCTGACTTGCTTTGGTGATGAATAGCAATGTGGAAGTGCAAGCTGAATAAACCCCTTTCTCTCTAACTTACTGTTTGGTCATGGTATTTTGTTGAAGCAATCGAAACCCTAACTAAGACACCTAGTGAGGTGCTACTTCTGTTACATCAGTTCTATACATTGAAAGTGACACTCACAACAGAAAACTAACCTTTGAGGGTGTCTGCTATTTATAGGCAGGCAGAATGGCTCCAGTAACTCAATCAAACTAAACACCTGCATTAGGTGCTGGCTGCACATAAGATATAGAACCACAAAATGCTAGAAGCAGAGCTTAATGGGTCAGTCTTCCTGGCAGAAGCTTGGAGGATATCAGTGCTAAGAGCAATGTGAACTATGGAGGCCCAGCTTCAGACATTTCCAAAAATATTAGCTAAAGACAATTCTTGTAATATCTGACAGAGCCTGCTTTTTGGCCAAGCATGGACCATAATTAACCTGAAGAGATGGAGAGGGGATATAGGAAAAGCAAAAGCATACACAAAATGAACAGTTAATGTTAAAGAAGTTATTTTTAATCTTAATCACTTAATTAATTAAAGAATAATTTTTTAAGGGTCAGTGAAAATGACTCAGCAGGTAAGGCATTTGCTGAAAGTCTGAAATTTAAGTTCAATGCCAGTGCTCAAATGGAGAGAACTAATTCCTGCAAGTTGTCCTCTGAACTCCAAAAACAACATAGATCCATATACAGAGATACAAACAAATTCATTTTTAAAAATTGTTTTAAGTAGAAAATGGAGAAAGTGAGCACTTACCGGGACTGTGGCAGTCCTTTCTTACTGAGGTCTGCCCTCACACGTTCACCTACATGTCTATAAATCTCCACCAGACTGTTTATTGCTGCGTCTCGAACCTAGACATAAAAGAAGAAAGCTTGCCGGAGCTTCGTGTCATTCCCCAGCCCTTCCCGAGAGGATCCAGTAAGCTATATGCCAACCCAACTTATCACCGGTCTACCAGCGCAACCATGCATACAACCTCTGCACAGGCCACACTAAGCAAGGGCACGGCACATCTGGATATTTTCTCTCCCATAAAATGATCCCAATATTATAGAAAGACCCCAGCTCTTTATGCAGGTCCCCAAGTCCTCCCCATTCTTGAACATGTGATGTCAAGAAACCAGAATTTTCAAAATAAAAACCAATAAACTTATGCTATAAGAAGAACATCAGAAATGTGGTGGCTTGAATGAGAACAACCCCCAGTTGTTTGAACTGCTTGGGAAGGATTGAGGGGCACAGCCTTGTTGGAGGAAGAGGTATGTATGTCAGTCGCTGTGGGTGGGCTCTCAAAGCCCTCACCAGCCCCAGGTAGCTCTCTCTCTGCATCATGCTTGTGGATCAACACGTGAGCTCTCAGCTACGGCTCTAATGCCATGCCTGCCTGCACACTGCCATGAGAGGCATGAACTCTAACCTTGTCTTAGTAACTAAGTCAGTGTCTAAGTAGGTGATGGAAAGCATCAGCTTCATGTCTGAGGAGATTAAGACAAGCAACAAAAATGAGCAATGGCCTGCTACAAGGACCCTACTTTCAAGGAGCTAAAAAGCTAAAAAGAAGCAACGTCACACACAAATGCTACTTTTAACAGAAGGCAGGAAGGATATGATCAATGTTGTCTAATACCAAAGACCACAACAGAAAGGTAGGAACAGGGATGCTGGGTAAAGAGCTGGCCGTGTAGGCACAAGGACCCAGGTGACCCCTGGAGCCCATGTCAAAAAGCCAGGTGGGCACACACTTATAATCTCAGCACTGGAACAACAGAGGCAGATGGACCCTGGAGCTCAATGACCATCTAGTAGAGCCTACATACTGAATTCTAGGGCCATGAGACCATCTCAAAATACAAGGTGGAGAATGATACTAACGTTTTCCTCTAGCTTCCACATGCATGCATGCTCCCCCACCCCCTCATTCCCACTGGGGCACACACACACACACACACACTGGGGAGAAAGGATAGAATGGTCTTATCAGTGCTCAGAACTACTACAACAGGGTGTGCCGCAGGTGGCCCCTAAGGTACAGGTGCCTACAGATTCTGGGTAGAAAGTAATTTGAAGTTCAGTCTGTTAACACAATTTCACATTTTATTTTTTAAAAAATTACTTGCCTTATTTTTATTTATTTTGTAATTTAAACATTTTATGTGTGCTTATGTGATTTCCCTTGCATTTATATATGTGTACTCTGTGTGTGCCTGAAACCCATGGAGGCCAGAACAGGGCACCAGACCACCCAGACCTAGAGTTATGGAGAATTGGAGCATCCATGGGAGTGCTTGGAACTGAACTCAGGTTCTCTAGAACAGTGTCAGTGTTCCTAACTGCTGAGCCATCTCGTCAGTCCGTAACTTTTACTTCTGAGATTGGGTGTTCCTGCACAGTGCTTGCTGACCTGGAACCCTCTAAGTAGAGAAGCTGGCCTTGACTCTGAGATCCACCTGTCTGCCTCCCGAGTGCTGAGGCTTCGGGAATGTGCCGCTATGCAGGGCACCTTTCTTAAATTTATATAATCTTTACACTAATTATTGAGAGCTGTTAAATACAACCCCACATAAAGGCATAATTTTCACATTTAAGTTGAACTGCTACTACTGAGAATCAGCCCAGAAATGCCTGCCTTTGGGTAATGAACACTGTTGATATGCAGATGTATGCATGTTATCTAACCAGGACTCCCAAGATTTGGTATGGAAAGGACACACATATGAATATTGTGAAGACCTAGCAGTGCAGTCAAGTATTGTCATTTATTTAAAACAGCAGTTACAGCCGGGCGTGGTGGCGCACGCCTTTAATCCCAGCACTCGGGAGGCAGAGGCAGGCGGATTTCTGAGTTCGAGGCCAGCTTGGTCTACAAAGTGAGTGCCAGGACAGCCAGGGCTACACAGAGAAACCCTGTCTCGAAAAACCAAAAAAAAAAAAAACAGCAGTTAAGGGATTCTCAAAATCCCACTACATGCTGCAGGTATGGGATTTCTGCAAATGCAATGTCCACCTCAGGCTGGGGAGACTCCTAGTAAGCTGTACCCCCCCCCCAGTAATGCCAGAGCAGAGGACACTCGCCTTCAGAGCACTCACACCAAGACTCAAAAAGCATTTGCTACGGCCCTAACAGAGAAGCAGGCTCAAGACCCAAGGGTCCCCAGGGTCAGCTGTGCAAGGCCAGGACATGTGTCCCCTCTAGGCTTTCTGTGTTGGTCCAGGTTTGATATATTCTCCTAAATTGATACTCATGCTGACTCTAATATCAACATGAAAACAACTGAGGCAGTGTGTCCAGAATGCAAGATTGTGTTGATCATGTGATATTTAACCCAAGTTATTCCAAAGTAAGGAGAACCTTGCCAAAACTCCCAGAGAGATCTCACACATTCCCTCTGCTTGCAGGGAGCAGTGCTACGTAAGAACAGACCACCTTTCCAGTTCAGGCCAGTTCTCAGTGCTGTGTCCTATGTGTTTGCTCGCTGACCATCCCTGGACAGAAACCTTCCAAAATGAAACCCGAGACGCAGCAGGTAAGTTCTGAGGTTCCTCTGAATAGCTTTAAGGGAACAAGGACACTGCTTTCCAATTTCTAAGTATTAACATGTCACTGCCAATGCCCCTCCAAATCTACACAGGATCTGAACCTCTGAGGAAAAAATACTTCTATAACAAAAAATATAAATACAGAGCAAGGCCAAAGGTGAGAAGCGAAGGCAAGAACACAGAAGTCTTCCTGGGAACTGCTGTGGCCACTGTTTGTTCTTTTTGGTTTGTGTTTAGTATTGAGATTTGATTTTATGAACATGACTCTTCTGCTCATATGTCTGTCTGTGCACCACAGTGTTGCCACCATGACAGTGCTGGGGATTGAACTCTGGTCTCTGTAAGAACAAGTACTCCTAGCCACCTCCCCAGTGGCTTTACAAACGCCAATGGTTAGCTAAATCCTTTAGCACACTCAGTGGTCCATGGAGGAAGGGCCTCCCACCTGCTGCACACACACCAGAATGCACCTTCCCAGGATGCAGGTGTTCTTCCCACTCACCTGGCTGTTGGGATCTCCCAGTAGGTTACATATATGTGGCACAATCTTGCTTAGTGTTAGAGTCTGGGCCCCAGAGCTGGAAACAAAAGGCATGCATGAGACCAAGGGAAGAAAGAGGCCAACACCCACACCTGCCCTTCCTCCACGCCCAAGGTATGATTGGCCCCTCACACAAGGTTTCCTCTGTTATACTCAAGATGGCTCCAAAGCTCCACAGAGCCCATCTGCAGTGCTCAGGCCCTTCAATGGTCTGGCCTTGATGGCTACACCAGGGCCTGTGCTTTGACTTCGTGCTTGCCTCAGACCCTAGTTCTGCTGTGTCAGGTTGCATTTCCTGCTCTGCCAAACTCAATGAACTTAACCAAGCTCCCTCGGTCCCCTCTGAAGGGACCTACAGATACTCTGCTAGCTCTGCTGATGACACGACAGTGCCAAGATGGCTGGCAGCAGGGCATCCAACTCCACACTGCTCTATTGGGGATGTCAGGCTTGTCACCTCTCTTTGAGGTTTACTTTCATTTATATGCAAGTCTGTCTGTATGCACACAAGGGGATGTCAGGTCCCCTGAATGGAAATGTATAGATAGTTGATAGCCACCTGATGTGGGTTCTGGGACCCAAACTCAGGTCCTCTCAAAGAGAAACAAGCACCTTTAAGGGCAATGCTCCAGCCTGTTGGCCACTTTTCTCTGTCCCAATGCTGATGTCACAGACACCCTCTGTGAATACATGATATAAAACAGCACAGGGAACTCTGGAAAGCATTTCAGCAGTTTCTTTAAAACCTAAAGATGGGGCAGGGGTTGGAGCATGACTCAGTGGTTGAGAGCATTTGATCCAGCTCAGTGCCCAGCACCCACATGGCAGCTCCCAGCCACCTGTGCTCCACTTCCAGGGGATCTAATGCCCTCTTCAGGCCTCCAAGGAACCAAGCACACACGAGGCACACAGATGTACATGCAGACAAAACTCCCAAATGTAATAAACAAACAAACAAACAAATAATGACCTTAAAAAATATCCTGCTATTGTACTCTTACTCAAGAGGACTGAAAATTTATACTTCTGCCTTAACTTGTATTCATGTCCATAGCAATTTTACTCCTAGGAGGCCCAAACTTGAAGTCACCCATATTGTCTTCAATGATTAAATGGCTAAATAAACTGGGCTACATCTAAAGTAAATATTCTATACTGAGTCAATCTATATACTAAACTGAAGATTCTAAACCGAAGGATTCTACTCAGCATTGAAACAACATGAGTTTCATACAGTGGCATACAGTGCTGCCTCTAGGGAATTTAACTACGTGGAAATCTAAATGGCAACCCTGAAAAAAATCACAGGGTTGATTCCACTTGAGAAGCCACAAAAGCATGGAGACAAAGACCAAACTGTGGTTGCCACAGACTATAAAGTGTACATACAAAAGGGCAGTGGGCAGGAATCTTTCTGTCTCTGCCTCTCTCTCTCTCTCTCTCTCTCTCTCTCTCTCTCTCTCTCTCACACACACACACACACACACACACACACACACACACACACGCGCGCGCGCACGCGCGCACACACACACACACAGTCTGTGTGCAGCTGTGGCAATGTGGGCAAGCTCTGTGGACAACAATAGCAATTTCTACAGGGTACAGAGTCTTACCACTGCCCAGGTGGAGGGAGAGGAGCTATGCCCCAGTTCATTTCTCACAACTATCTGTAGATTTAATTACTTCAGGATAAAGGCGGGGAGGGGTTGTTTTATTTTGTTTTTATAGCTTTAGCCAAGGGGTTAGAAATGTGATTCAAATTTTAGAGTGCTTCCCCAGACACATGGTGGCCTGTGCCAATAATCTCAGCTGTTAAGGGGTGGAGGCAGGAGGATCAGGAGTTTAGGAAATACTCAGTTACAAAAGGAGTCTAAGATAGAAGTGCAACCCTACCTTTTATGTAAGGAAGGAAAGAAAGGAGGAAGGGGAGAAGAAAGAGAGGGAAAGAGACGGGAGGGTGGGAGTTAGGGGCGGGCAAGCTCTAGCTAAGCAGAGTTGCAGGTGTACCCCAGACTTACGCATTGAGTGTTGCAATAAGGCAGAGGCAGATGCCCTCTCTTGTGCGGAAGTTCTTGTGTTTGAAGCCTCCGAGCATTCTGTCCCACACATACTGTAGGTGACAAGAGACAGGCAAGAGGGAAACAGGAGTCATCAAAATAAGAGCTCTTGGCAGGAACCAAACTGGTCCCATACCCACCCCCCCCCCCCCCCAAGGCTCCTCTCATAATCACATTGACATTAGACAAGGTACAACTTTATTAAACACACCCACTTAAAGTATGAAAAGCATGTGTACTTATGTAACATCACTGGATTCTCCCAACAGCCCTGAAGAGGTATAACCGCCCCATTTTATGACTGAGAACAGTTCAGCCCAAAGCATAGTAGGTACACACACTGCTTTCTGTCTCCTCACTGAGGCTCACTCCAGTACTTGTTTTATCTCCCTGAGGAAACTGCTGTTGGCTGCCCCAGCTGCAACCCCTAACAATGGTCAGTGCGACCCTAAAAGACAGGGCTGGATCCATCCATTCTAGCAAGCCCAGCTAACTATCATATAGGAAGCACAGCCCTAGCCAGGCCTACTGGCTCTTCTGATACCACTAGCTGCCTCTTTCCAGAAAAATGGAGAGCCAGTCATGTAAATAAGCTAAAGGGCCTAATAGAGTAATCAAACACTCTCCACTCCAACCCACTGATTTATTCAAATGAAACAGTCTATTAGTTATGTATTTAGATCTCTCATATGAGGAGGGACTGTGGGACATAAGAATGTTTATCTCTGTACTAGCTGGTTTTATGTCAAGTTGACACAAACTAGAGTCATTAGAGAGGAAGGAGCCTCAATTGAGGGAACATCTCCATGAGATCCAGTTCTAAGGCATTTTCTCAATTAGAGATCAATGGGGGAGGACCCTGGCACATTGTGGGTGGTGCCATCCTTGGGCTGGTAGTCCTGGGTTCTATAAAGCAAGCCATGGGAAGCAAGGCAGTATGAAGTACCCCTCCATTCCCTCCGCATCAGCTCCTGCCTCCAGGGTTCCTGCCCTGCTTAAGTTCCTGTCCTGACTTCCTTCAATGATGAACAGTGCTATGGAAGCATAAACTACTGAATAAACCCTTCCCTCCCCAACTAGCCTTCTGCTCGGTGTTTGTTGAAGCAATAGAGACTAAAACAACCTCTAACCCATTAGCTTAAGAGAAACTAAGCCCAGAGAGTTGCACATACGGTTTGTGAAGACAGTCCCACTTCGCTTGCCCTACCTGGGGATTAGCAGCTTGATCCATGATCTTTAGCAGCAGGGTTTGGTCTTGCTCCCTCACGGAGTCTTTAGCATCTCCCAGTCTGTCTATTAGACTTGGCAACACTGGAAACCAAAGTGGAAATGGATTAAATGAGAATACATCTTGAGATCTGAGGTCACCCGGCGCTCATCTGCAGTTTGCTGGCCTAACTAAGGTGGCTATTCCAAAGCTAGGGATGGGCGAGGACTGTGTCTATAATCTCTGCACTCATGGAGGAAGGAGAATCAGGAGTTCAAGGTCATCCTTTGCAGTCAATGTTCAAAACCAGCCAGTGGCACCCAGTGTGGGAGGGAGAGAGGGGCCTTACGGTAGGAGCCCCAAAGTCCCCTGCTGCTGGGAGAGTGAGCCATTCTCATCAGGGGGGTTATGGATAAGGACTCACCTTATAAACATCCCTCAGCTATGCTTCTGCATGCAACCCTAGTGAGACTCGGTAGGTCATGGGAGGTAAAAGACAGGAATGTAGGAGCTAAGTGGAGAAAGAAGGTATCAAGCAGGAGTGAGAGGGAAATAGAGGCAACTGTAAGAGTGGGAGTGTGGTTGAAATACACTGTAGGAAACGCCACACTTGCAATGACATATGCAATGAAAACACTAAGCAACAGACCAGCATGCTTCAGGGACATTGGGTACATTTTACTTATAGCATACAAAAGACACACAGGGGCTGGTGAGATGGCTCAGTGGGTAAGAGCACCCGACTGCTCTTCCGAAGGTCCAGAGTTCAAATCCCAGCAACCACATGGTGGCTCACAACCATCCGCAACGAGATCTGATGCTCTCTTCTGGAATGTCTGAAGACAGCTACAGTGTACTTACATATAATAAATAAATAAATCTTTAAAAAAAAAAAAAAAAGCATGGAGCCATTCTGCCCTTGCTGCTCATGCCTCTTAAAAAAACAAAAACAAAAACAAAAACAAAAAAAAAAAAACACACACAGTACACCCACACACTGAAGCATGGGCCAGCCCACCCATGTCTATTTCAACCCCGTGAGGCCTCTTGTGAGAATCCATGAGTCCTGAGCTAATGTAGGAGGGAAATGGAAAATGGTTCTAACATCAGATTCCTAACAGTAAGTTTCAGGATCCCACCATCCTTCTCAGTGAGTGCACTGACTGCAAAGCTACAGAAAAAGAAAAGGACAGACAGACACTGGTAATGAACACAGTGGGGAATTCCAGCTGACACTGTGGCTCAGTGGTTAGTGCTTGCTGGCACACAGAGGTCATGGGTTCTATTCACTCACTGCGCACACAAAAGGGAACCAAGAAAAGGGAATAGAGAGATTCGCTACTGAAACGGTTGTATAAACAGAATTGCTTAGTGTTTACATCGCCACCATGAAACACACTGCTTTAGAGACATCTAAACCGTGGGAAAATCCAACTGGCTCCTTTTTTGTAGGACTTTTCAAAGAAAACTGCCTCTCCGAGGAGGTTGAGAGGACAATACGTACTGGCTGGCATCAAGCTGATGTCTAAACTGGCATTAAAATCCTCAATTGGCAATATTATAATAATTCGGGATTAGAGGGGAAG
The DNA here is from genome assembly GCF_978045245.1 of Mus caroli. Classification (NCBI taxonomy): domain Eukaryota; kingdom Metazoa; phylum Chordata; class Mammalia; order Rodentia; family Muridae; genus Mus; species Mus caroli. Next base: position 114,966,236 of record NW_028227256.1, on the reverse strand, counting down.
GTACCAGTTTAGGGGCGGTGAGGCCACGATGTGGGATGAGTCCAGGGTGGGCCAGAAGGATGTGTCTGCTAGCTAAGGCTCACCTGTGCCGATTTGCGCCTTGAACCGGTCCTGCAGCCTAGTCACCAGTGCCGACAGGATGTCCATGCCCAAGAGAACCACCTGCAACGCAAAGAAGCACAGCGTCAGCGGTGCAGTGGGGTGGCGCTGGCATAGCTGGTCCCCGCGGGCGCCCAGCGACTGGGAAGGCTGAGCCGGCTGGTCAAGAAAGGGTGCTCGGCACGGAAAAAACCCGCTACCGTTTGGAAGAAAAACTCGCCTAAGCGGAACTCCACTGAAGCAGCACAACCCATCCTTGAGTTGCATATGCAAATTTACCAGGTCGGCGCCCCACCCCCACCCCCCGCAAATTGCTAACTCTAAACCTCCCTCCGGCCCCGCCCAGAAAGGCGTGTATGCAAATTTTCAGACTTGTGACGCGCGGCCTTCTGGGTAAAGACAAGCAGACTTCAGAAAGCCCCTTGGGAGTTTCAGAAAAACAAAAGGGGTATTCGATGTGGGAAGCAGCAGTCGAAGAAAATACTGTACACCGGGCGGGTTGGGGTAGGCCTCCTGCGGCGGTCACCGCAACCAAACCCGGACTTAGAGCTTTCTGGCTGACGGGCGAGCGTGGTTACAGGCAACCATCCTTTTCTTGGGGTTGCGCTACTGTCCAATGAACGTGTAGTGAGGGCAGTACTGCTAACGCCTGACAACACACCTGCATCGGTTAGAGCTCTGCTTTACCTTGGTGCAATTTTTGGAAAAACCACAAAACCTCTCTTCCTTGCCCAAACATTTAAAGATAAGAATTGCCGCGTGTATAATGTTGCCCTCCTCGCAGTTCCTTTACTGTTTGCAAGAGGGCAGCTGGACAGTAATTACTGCAAGATCAGCTTTCTCACCGCTGACCTGAGACTGTGATATGTTGCAATACAGATAAAGGGTTCCGTATTTGAGTTTTCATCCAGCTAACAAGTAAATCTATTTACTAGTTAAAACACCAAACCAGCCCTGGGAGGGGTTAGATACTTGGAAGTGTATAATTCTTTTGATGTACAGAGTCTATGTAGCCCTTAGCATGTAGCCCCTGCTGGCCTCAAATTTGTAGCTCCCAACTGCTAAAATTAAAGGCATGTGCCACTTCCCGGGGCTCTTTTTTCTCCCAACTTTTAAAATAGTCCTATTTATGAGCATTTTCTTTAAAACAAACAAAGCAAAAAAAACTTGTCTTACTTTTGAACCACAGGATTTAAGTTTCCTTAGTTTGGCTTCCTTCCAAAGAGCACAGTAGGAATGGGAGGTAATTTTACAGTACAGAAACCTGACAAACTATTACCTCAGCCAGATGACCAAGGTCAGCTTAAACAATGCTAAGTCATGCTGGTGATGTAAGCTTGGTATAATATAATGCACACTTCACCTCTGTCACAGTCTCTTTAAAGCCCACAAACTGTAAGTAATCCCAAGAAAAACATGAGGGAAACTCAAACACCCGCCCAGTGCCACTGTTAGGGCCAAAACCAAGGATCCCAAGAAACTGCCACAGTGAAGACAAACTTTTTATAGCTTCTTAATTTGCCTGGGAGAAGGAAAATGACTTTCCAGAGATTGTTTTGTTTTGAAAGAACCAAATAATAAACAAACCAACTTAAGAGCCAAAGAATGGGCTCCATTGAAAGTTCAGTGTACATAGAGCAAGAGAAGTTAAACAGGAAAGGTCCAAGTGCAGCCCAAGGAAGCAAAGGGTTAGAGACCCCCAAAGCGCAGGTGCACAGCAGAGACAGATGCTCTGACAGACAGAGGGAGTGGTAAAAAGCAACAGCTGACAATCACTAGCGGCTACTACAAAGGAAGGAGGGAGAGAGCAAGGGAGGCAGGGAGTGACAGCACAAAGAAATAGGAACTGCACACCGCTGTTGGAAGTGCAAAATGAAAATCAGTGTGCAAAATGTCTTCAGAAAATTAAATAGAATTGAACTGTATGATCCAGCAATTCTGCTCTGGATATGAACACACGGAGGTAAAGCAGGTTCAAGGGCTCTGTGTGCTCATGTCCGTGGCAGCAATTCTACAGTAAGTAGGGAAACGCTCACTCAACACATGGTCTTATCACTCCCTTCCTCTACCCTTCCTATCCACAACTGTGCTTTCACAGTTTTAGCTATCACAGCAAACAACAGTCCCAAAGAAACACATGAAAATTCCTGAAGTAAACAACTTATTGAATTTAAATTGTGTGCTATTCTGAAGAGCACAGTACACGATCACACTCCACTGCTCAGTCCCACTCAGAAATGAGAACCATCCCTCTGGCATCCGGCATCCAGGCAGTATATGCTGCCCTCCACGAATCACTTGGCAGTCAGTCACACTGCAGCTCTGCTGGGAGACAGAGTGAGCTTACTTGCAAATGTTCCCAAAGCACAAGAGTGACACTGACGAGCTGGGTAAGCCAAAGAAAGTATTGGGACTACAGAGTGTAGCTCCACACCTGGCTTCCTCTTCAGCAAGGGCTTCGTGAATATGTGCAGAAACACAAATAGCAAGACATTCAGCACAAGGTGGTGGGCTCCCTCCTACTGACTACAAAACGGAAGGCAGTGCCTCTAGTTCACATGCAAATTGATAACAGACAGTGAAATCCATCAACAGCCAGGAAAGGAAAGAGATCCTGACACAGCAAGCACTGGAGCAGTGGCCACAGTGCTATTTTTACATAGATGCCCTTGGGTCACTCCAGTATTTACAGGGAATAAAATGAGAGTGCCTCCTGTCACACACCAGGCACAACCAGTACATCTTCAAAAGCAGCTCCATGATCCTGGGATAGGAGAAAATCCAGGCCAGATAAACAAACTTCACAGGACCAGACTGAAGAGCTGGACCACACTGGATGAGCTCTCATTCCTAAGGCCCTTTGGGAGAAGCAGCACACTCCAAATCCATACAGAGACTCAGCATAGCCATGATGTTTACAAGCCTTCTGCCTACACCAAGGCCGCTCAGTGCTGCACTCCCACCACACTCGCAGACCTGGCCTGCTCACCTCTCTCCAGGTAGCTTCAGACCTTGGACAAGTCACACCACCTCCCAGGCAACACCAAATAACCTCCAAAGTCTGCTGACTCTCTTTGGTGCCCTGATAATGCCAGGTCCTGAAAAAGCACACAGGTTCCCTAATCCCAAACTCTTGGGGACAGGGGACAGCAGGCTCCACCATCCATTGTCAGCTATCCATCTCCAAGAACCACCTTACAATTATATATCCACTCTACAGAGCACATGTGAGGGCTAGGCAGCTTTATTAATATGCCTGGCACACAGTAGGTACCCATAAGGACCTGCTCCCCTCAGCAGGAAAGGTTGGGTTAGGGCTGGGAAGAGGGCTCAGTTGGTAAAGTACTTAAAGTGAAATGTCCATCCCTAGAGCCCAAAGAAAAGGTATAATGGCGTTTGCCTGTAAGCCTCACACTGAGGAGGCAGAGACAGGACGATCCCATGTCTTACTGACCAGCTAGCCAGCCTAGCAAGCTCCACTATCACTGAAGCATCACGCCAAAACATAAAGGTAAGCTGGGCATGGTGGCACATACCCTAGCAGAGTCAGACAGATCCAGTGAGTTTGAGACAACCTTGATCTACATAGAAAGTTTCTTGAGAGTCAGGACTACACAGGGACACCCCCATCTCAATAAATAAAATAAATAAATAAAAACAAACGAATGAATAAACAAATAATAACTTCTGGCCTCCACATGAATCTGAGTATGTACATGCATGTACGTGTGCCCACACACACAGAGAGAGAAACACACAGATACACACACACACACACTCAGATGAATAAAATAAGGAAGAAACAAAGACATGAAATGCAAAGAGAAAAGTGAGATTGCCTAAACCAAGCACATCTGCATGCCCACACATGCAATTTTCACTAGAGTGCTATGGTAGTCTTCCCCAGGCAGGAGATCTACAGTCCATTTCCAGTGGCTGCCTGGCATCCTATTGTATGTAGCTTGCTTTCAAGATTAAGGCTTCCACACCCATACCAGCAGGTAGACAGACCTGTCCACGTGTGTGCTGCTATTTCTTAGCACCAATGCTTATCAGGACATCTGCAGGGCTGAAGACACTCTCACTCCACACTGATACTGTCACAGAATACAGTGGCTGTCCTGAAGAGTCGGGGTACATTCTGCTGATCTCTACACAATGCTTAGTTGTTGCTTCCATTGTTCAGCTGTAACCTTATATCAGCTAAAAGAGAAAATAATTAGCAGTCTAAATGTGCTCATTTCCAATGCCAAGGCTAAGAACGAATGGCAGAAGCCAAGGGGAAAATCTAAGTTTGGGAGTCGGTCCACACTCATGCAGAATGGGAGGACTAGTCTCACAGAGCTGTCCTTCAGAGCAGTCTCTGGACATCCTTGTCTAGAAGACCATCTGGAGAAAGTAACAGGACAGCTTATTGCCAGTTGCTGCCCCTACACAGAGATGTAACTACTAGAAAGAGACTTAGGACACTGCACCATCAAACTACTTCCTTTCACAGGAGGCAACAGCAGCCACAAAAGGCTAGACAGAGGTCAGGTGACGTCTGTGTCAGGCCTGCCTAGTACAATGTACTCATAATCAAGAGTACCCTGTGGTGATCTAGTCTAATACACTGGCTGCACATAGGGAGGGGCTAGGGCGAAAGCTCTAGTGCTTGCCACTCAAGTGTGACGGTCTTCCTGTGTTCATCAGCACCCACTGGCTAGGGTTTGGTGGCACAGGCTTGTATCCCCAGTCCTGGGGAGACAGAAACAGGCAGATGGCTGGGGCTCCCTAGCCAGGCAGCCAGCTTCATTGGTGAAAGGTGGGCATCAGTGAAAGACCCTGTTTCAAAAAAGGGAGTGGGGGCAGCAAGGTAGACAAAAAGGATAGCTTCTGAGGAATGATACCCAAGCTTGATACCTGCCTAGCTGCCATATGTGTCTGTGTGTGTGCTCATAGGCACGCAAACATATACATGCATGCATGTACACATATGGAGAGAAATGTAGATAGTGTGAATGGGAACCAAAAGTTGTCATATTAGTAAGAGTAACTTTCAAAAGTCACCCAAAACTCTGGCTATCCTGCAGCACAGCTGGCTACAAACTTAAATGAGCAAGGAGAAATGGGGCAGTACCAGTAATGAGTATTCTGTGCCGATCTAGTCTAATACAGTAATCACTGGCTACAGATAGGGGCTAGGGCTATAGAAGGAGCACAGGGCAGCCACAAAACCTGGGCAGTGCTTAAGAGCTACAGTCATTCACACCATGCAGGAGGGAAGAGGCCAGATTTAAACACTGGCCATCTACTCTAGGAAGCTGACAGAAGGAAAGTGGTCAAATGAAACTTGCTATAGCCACACGATGGAATGCTGTTTAACAACAAAGGAGAAAGTAGTGACACACTTCACCTCAGATGCACATAGAAAATAGAAGGTTCAATAAGAAACCGAAACACCAAAGACTGCATACTGGACAAATCTGCTCACAACAAACTCCCAGGGGAGGCAAGCTCACAAAAAAGACACAAACGCCTTCCTAAGGCTGAGGTTCAGAGTGAGGAATGACCACAAACAAAAAACAAAAGACAAACAATTGAACTGTACAAGTGGGTACATTTTTGAGTATCTCAATAAAACTGTTTTTAAGGCAAAAGCTAATACTAGGCTTAAAAGAATTCTCTGACCTTTCTGGTGACAAGACCATGGGCGGACTCTGACTGCTGAGGAAGGCAGCAGGCCCAATGGGTCAGGAACTGGAGCTGGGGGTGGAGGGAAATGCCTCTGTACAGACCAAGTCCCAAGAGGCAGCCCAGAGCTTCAGCTCGTAGGGTCCACACCCTTCCACACCACTCACGTGGTTCAAAAGTCCCCCACCGTGCACTGCTCTCTTGGGAGTCAAACACAAGTTTCCGGAATTCTGCGAATTGTATTCAGGTGGCTTGCAAACTGATTCTTTCCCCGAAACAGAACACAAGCTCCATGGCGATAGAAATTTTTACCTAGTTACTCACCACCTACAACTCTATCTGTTGAATAAGTGAATGACTATCCTTGTTCCCTTGGAGTCAAAGTCAAGTGAAATATGAATTTCTGACTTACATACCCCCATTCATACTTCTTTCTTCATTAAAATATAATTACATCACTGGCCCTAGAAGCATTGCCGGTGTGGCTGCTGTGTCACGAGCACTTTAGTGGTGGCAGAAAGGAGATAGGCTATGTCTATGTTCAGTGTTCTGACCTTTGAATATGTGAATGATTAGTAGCTTAACATTCCTTGAAAAAAGCTAGCCTGAGACAACCACCAGTCCGGTGTCACATAGGCCCCATGGTTCCCAGGACAAGAGCAAGCCAGACTAGAAGAACCCCTCCAAGGACTGAGGGCCCTGAGCCCAAGGCAGACAACCCTTACATGGGACCACTTGGGCCGGCCAGTCAAAGAGCACCAAACTGGTGTCATCAGACCAGGACAGGAAGCTAGACTGGGAAGACCACCAGTTGGGTGCCACACAGGCCTGGGGGGTCAGTCCATGACCAAGATGACCTCTGCCATAACGCACACGCAGGGCACAGCACTCCGGAGACCACTCCTGAGACAAGCCCAGATACTCAGAGACCCCTGGTGCCACTAATATGAGCAAGTAAGTGGTGGGGAAATGGAAGAGAAGGAGAAGGAGGAGGATGTGGGAACAATGAAGAGAGGCAGAACTGAAGATACCAGGGTAGCTAGGAATGAGGAACAGCCTGATGTAAATTGCTGGTGATCCCACCTGGAACTATGGTGGGGTCCTGGCCTGTGCTACCACATGGGGCCATGTCTGGGTCTGTGGTCCTATAGCAGCAGGGGTCTGTTGCCACCAAAGGTCAGGCAGACATCCCTAGTCTGGGTCACCACCCGGGGACAGTCTGATGTCTAAGAGTTGTACAAAACTGGCCCCACCTTTTACTGAGGCATCATGGAAGAGCAGGCCCTGGGGCCTTGACAGCAGGATTGCCAGCTGCAGTATTCAGGAAAGCACATTGCAGAAGTTGAGGGTAAGCCAGACCCTGGGGATATGAGCATGCGAGACCTGCCTGGCCCTGCCACTTGTCTCCTATGGGTGGACCTGCCCCTCATTAGCTGTGGCACTCGAGACCAGGCTCTGCACCTCAAATGAGCCACACAGTAAAGCTGATTCTGAGGGGGGGGGGTGCACACAGGTGAGCCAGTCCTGAGGGCATGGTCCAGAGAGAGATGACTCTCCTCTCTCCCCTTCTACCTATGGCAGGAGGTGGCCCTGAGGGCATGACAGCAGGAGAACCAGTGGGGCAACCAACTCAGATACCGCTCAGGCCCATCCCACATCTACCCAATACATAAACTGCTGGAGTGCATGAAGCAGCCAGTCCTACAGTTTAAAGCTGCAGGATCTCCACGACACAGGGCAACAAAAGGATATCCAAGAGGAGTCCTGGTGAGGTTCCAGGATAGAGTAGCAGAGGCCAGAGGCCTCTACCATACCAATGAACCACTGCAATGAACACAGCAAACAAAGACGTGTAGACAGAAGAGTCTACTGTGGCGACACACTAAATGCTTCCACTACGAATTTTTTTTTCTCTGTTGGGGAAGAGGTTGCAAGAGTGGAGGCTGGATATGAGGGGACAGGGAGATGTGTGTGATTGGAGTTCAAGATGTGAAATTCAGAAAGAACCACTAAAAAATAAATATAGTAAGTAAAATAAGTAAACACACACACATATACATACATATAAAGAGAGACATCCCTTCTGCCCTTCCCTGCTCTCCCTCCAGCTCTTCTCAGGGCCCCTTCCTCCATATTTATTATTATGCATGCTGGAGGGAGTGGCACAGGTATGGAGGAGTGGAGTCAGCTCTCTTCTTCTGTCTTTATGGGTTGCAAAGATCAAACTCAAATCCCCAGGCTTGAGCAGGAGGTAAGCCATCTCTTCCATAGCTTCCATACTTCTTTTGTAAGATGCAAGCATGTGTGAGAAACTGCAGTAGGTCCACATCCTAATTCTAGTACTGCCATCAAATGCCACCGAGATACCCTTGGTCCCCTGACTAGTAACCACAGGTGGTCTCATGGCTCTATGACAAAAGAAGACACTTATCAACAAAAACACTGAAGCAACCAATAAAACCATCAGGTGATTAGCAGTGCTGTACTAAGTCCATTATGGATTTTTATTATAGTCTTGACAAATGTACTCTGCCCTTGAAATACAGACAGTAATCTTTTAATCACTTTAAGGGAAGGGGTTAATTAAAATATAACAGAACAAGAACCAGAGAGACAGCTCAGCGGGTGAAGGTGCCTGCTGCCAAAGCTGTCAACCTGAGTTCCATCCCTAGGATGCACATGGTAGGAAGAGGAAAATGTGGCTTCTACAAGCGTCCTCTAACCACAAGACTTGTATCTACACTACACACATATATGCATGAGTGTATGTACACACACAAAAAAAAGTAAAATAAAAATTTAAATAAATATATACACATGTATATGTCTAACAGTGTCTCACTATCAAAATAATAGTGTCTCACTATCAAAAATAGGATGCAGCTACTAAAAGAAATATTTTAGACTGACAGATACTTAACATGGAAATAACCTTTGTCACCGAGTTAAAGCTGTAGAACACTAGAGATGCAATGACTTATTTCAAAGCAAACCTTCAATGCATTGGTTGTGTACAGTGTGTGCAGCTCAGAGAAACCAACTTTTCACCTTGGACATCATTGAGATTTAAGACCATAAGGAGATACCTAAAGTCTCACTCTGTCTCTCTCTATATATGCACCCACCCTTATACTCATGTGTGACACACACACACACAAATTTTCCAAAATTAAGAAAAGATAATAGGGAAACTCTTAATACCTGAAAAGATTTGGTGTGTGTGGCTGTAGATGTGTGAAGGTCAGAGGAAAATCTCAGGTATTATTCCTTAGTCACTGTGGTGGTTTGAATTGTAATGGCCCCCACTGGTTCATAGATTTAAATACTTGGTCAACAGGGAGTGAGCTATTAGGAGGTGTGGTCTTGTTGGAAGAAGTGTATTACTGGGAGTGGGCATTTGAGGTTTCATATGCTCAAGCCAAACCCAATGTCTCTCTCTTCCTACTGCCTGGATGTAGAACTCTTAGCTCCTTCTCCAGCACCATGTCTGCCTGTGTGCTGCCAGGCTTTCGGCCAATATTTATTGAACACGTGAAGTAGTTGTGCCTGAGCCACAGTCAGCCCTGAGCCCGCCTGCCCGCCTGCCCGCCTGCCTGCCAGACTCCTGAGCTGACTCTGGTTCTTTGCTGTAGGGGTCCTGATCTTAGGGTAGCGTAGTGTCTGAGGCAGAGGCTGCCGCTCTTCACTGTGGTCTGTAGTGGGACATTCAGTTTATGTGAGAGGTAAAATATTTCACCCTGAAATACACTATATTGAAGGCTGAACACATGTCTGACCTTACACTCTATTCTTGAAAGTTGCAGACTTCCTACTGACCTTTGGCTTTTGTGACTCTTATCCCTGCAGACAATTGTAGTTGGGTTAGATGGGAAGCTGGTGTTGTTCCATGAGAGGGGGAGCGAGCATGTGCTCTAGACTCTCACTCTTGTTAGTTGTTGTGTTTGTGTTTTTGTTTTTTTCTTTATACCAGCTTCCCATGAGGCTTGGCAGAAAGGGCCATTAAGTGCAAGCCATGGAGACAGCCTGTGCATAATTTTCTAAGACCCCACTGTGGTCTCAACCCAGGCCAAACCAAAGTCCCGTATGTCACTGTCCCTTCCAAATTTGGCTTCCCACTCCCCATGAGTGCCCCCTCCTCCCAACTAACCAACCAATCCCAACCAGGTCCAAGTACCAGTGGCTCTTCTATAATGTAGGCTCCCCCATCAGGGCTTGTCCTTCCCTTCCTACCTGGCTTCCTTGACCTGCAACCACCACCAGGATCACATAAGCTAACATGTGACTGTCCCACAGTGTTCTTGGGGTAATCTGTCTAGAGCCAGCTTCTTTTCCATTTGCTACTCCCATGTGGTCATGATTTCAAATGTATAAAGTATTAACAAGTCTTTAGGAGGAATAAGCAAAGAGTAAGTGATGAACAGTTGAGTTCACAGGATGCTCAGCAAGAAAAGGGACGCCTGTCAAGTTTGAGAACCTGAGTTCAATAGCCAGGGCCCACATGGTGGACAGAGAGAACTGACTCCCAAAGGCTCTCCTTACTTCCAACCACACTCTGTGTCACAACATAGGCATGTACACTCACACATAAGTATCTCAAATGAAATAACTGTGCTGCCTAAGACAACGATGAAAAGCAATTAAAAAAAAAAACATTTAACATTTATCCATTCTGTATAAAGCTTGGTTTTAGAAAACATGGTGTATTCTGCCTGAGACCCTGTCACTTAATCCACCTGGCCCAGGGCCAGCAATTAATCTCCTATTACGATTACATACTGGCTTGATTTCCATAATTGTTGCACCTGAGGTCTTGGGGCCAGGCAATAACAACCTTTTGACATCACAAGATAATATTATCATCTACAAAGTTCGTGTTAGAGAGAAAGAGAGAGAGAGAGAGAGAGAGAGAGAGAGAGAGAGAGAGAGAGAGAGAGACCTCATAATGCTTTAAATAAGTTTATGAAATCCTGCTGGGCCATGTTCATGGCTGTCCTCAGCAACACACAGCCACACACAGCCTGTGGGGCACACAACTTTGAAAGGCAGAGTGACATTGGACATTCCCCTGTTTTAACGTCAGCTTTGTCACCTGCTCCCATATCTGAGAAGCGCTCTAAAGTCCAGCTCTTTCTGTGACACTGTAACCAGAGCTACAAAGTTAAAGACAAGAAGCCTAGAATACATTTTTATCAACCTTTCCTGACAGTCATTAAAGCAACAGAAACACTTGAGATCACCCTGCACACACCCTGGAGGACTCGGGGAGGCAGGGAGGACACAAGTAGCTAGACAGCAAATGACTTCTTCCCTACACACAACTCCAGAGGAGAAGGAAGGGAAGACACAAGTCAGAAGCCGATGCCCCACGTCCTAAAATATTCTTCAGGCTTCAGTAAGCTAATGTCAGATGGACGCGCTAGGACAAGCAAGAAAATGCAAGTACACAAGAGGTTGCAATGTACAAGTAGGTAAACTGTATAACAGGCTGGCTAGATGGCTCAGAGAGTAAAGGCACTTGCTGAATATCTGAGTTCAAACCCCAGGACCCACATAGTGAAAAGAGAGCTGACTTTTCAAGTTGTCTTCCAACCTAACAGGTGGAGAAGGCATAAGAGGAGGTCTGTGGTTCATGAAACAGCTGGTGGGCACCTCTATACTTTAGGCTCATCTGTGAGGAGTACTCATGAGTTTCCTCCCATCAAAAGAATTTATCATCCACATCTAGAGTTATAAAGACCAAAAAAGAACTCTGCCATACATGACAGGAAGTATGCAGAAAGACCTCCAAGGGCAAAGTGAACAGACAGTCTCGTTTGGGCAGAACCTGATGCTAAGCTGTGTCTTACAGTGCTCCCAAGCCCTGTTGCCTCTCATACAAAGGCTGGATAAGCAGTTGCTGTGACCTTCAGCCTCTTGCAACCTGCCTGCTCTTCCTATCCCTATTCCTGCAGGCAGCCCTGGTACCCCAGGAGGCAGTCATAACCCTTTGTGGCACCTGTGTTCTCCTGAATGATACGCCTGGCTTCACTTAAAACAAAAACAAAATGAACTGTCTCTAAAGTAGCTGTGAAGTAAGCAGTCTCCATATCTACAGCCAGGCAAAGCTCTGCCCTGAAGCTACTTGCTCACTGCACTTGCTGTGACCTCCACGTCCATCCCTTCCTTGGCAGGGAAAGGCTGCAAGGCACTGAGGCTGCAGAGACAGCTGACTCCGTGCTGGGAGCCCGGGGCTTTTTTCACCAGGATGCTACAACTCTGGCTATTACTAGTAACTCAAACAAGAATCATCAGGCGTGACCAGTAGATCTGAAGGCCAACTTAGATCCCAGTACAACACTGAGTCTAGAAATACAGTGTAAGGAACAAGAGGCCACAACTTATTTCTAAGTCCTTTCTGGTTTGAGTCAATTTGTTCTAAATCACCCTCAGGGAAGGAACTAAAAAAATTTTTTTGGAAATCTGAGGGGGGAAAATGCTCAAAAGCACAGTGAGGTTGTCTCAGAGAAGACTGGAAATAAGGGAGGAACAGGGCTGGCTCTGAGCTTTGGCCCAGGCTCCCCTCCGAGATTGACAGCTGCAGATCCTATTAATGGCCCTCCAGCACCCTTCTTAGATTTCACTGCTTTAATCCAAGCCACCAGAAAGTTCTAACAAGACCAGCCACTAAAGCATAAGGGCAGGGGCTGGGGAGTGGAGGCTATAGTGTACAGAATGGGTAAGCAGTTAGTGTGGGGTTGCTGGTGTGGCCTCGGGTGACTCTTGGGTCTGTCATGAATCACATGGCTGGTGTATAACATGAGCTCTCACTTTTTAACTCTTGGCACTACTTCATGAACAATGCAATTATTTTTCACTGTAAACTTTTCGTAGCTCCATGAAGTCATCCTTCTGCATCTATGAGGACTGGCTTCAGGACACCTCAGTACACATACATACTCAAGTAAGTCCCTGAGATAAAATGTCACAACAGTCTGGCCTAAATTCAGTAGGTTGAAGCATAAGAACTGGAACAAATTCCAGACCAGTTTGGACCACACAGCCATTTCCAGTCCAGCCTGGGCTTTGGTATGGGCCTTTGTCTCAGAAAAACAAAAAAATATGGCCAATGGGTAAAGACCCTTACCATCAAGTCTGACAACTCAGGTTTGATCCCTCGGACCCCCACATTGTGGAAGGAGAGAACTGACCCCCAGTGCAGTGAGAGAGCACTCTCCGAGCTCAGTACTTATGTTATCCTGAGCAAAACAAAACCCGCCTTCTGCCCTCCGCAGGATCAGGGATGGGCAGTACCCCAAAGCTTCACTGCATGACCACGGCCTCCCCCGCCCACTGCAGCTGCCCTGGCTTTGCTCAGGCCACTGGAATGTCCACGTTCTCCTGACAAAACCTTGCCTACCTTTAAGGTCCAGCTGCAGAGCCATCGATTCCAGAAGGTTCTGGACTCGGGCACTATGTTCCTGCCACACTTTAACTACTTAGCTATAATATTTAACATGGAGAAACGTGTACAAGCCACATATGTTCTCATAGTCTACTGTTCTGAAGACATGAATAGTTGCTTTTTGTTTAAATTTCAGGTAAGGAACACATTGGATTCTAAACAAATGGAGTAACAAGCCATTCTTTAACAGTCATAACACAACTTTAACAAACATGCTTCAGTACTAAGCAAATAATAAGTTCCCAGCTGACCTCCGATAGTCTCATTGAAAATTTCTTTCTAGGTGACTCTACACTGTCAGGTTGACAATTAAACTAAATGTCATATTTGCAATTATTAATTAATTAATCTTCAACTGCTAACAAAGATTAGGATGTGTATTTTTTTTTTTTTTTTTTTGTCAACTTGACACAAGGTAGGGTCTGAAGAAGAAAGCAAGTCAACTGAGAAAATGCCCCATCAGACTGGCTTGTGTCTTGACTGTGTTGCTGTCCGATGCTATCAGACTGGCCTGTGTTGTGACTGTTTTGTTGTCTGATGAATGATGTGAGAGGCCCAGGCCACTGTGGGCAGCGCCATGCCCAGGCTGATGGTCCTGAGGTGTATATGAAAGCAAACTGAGCAGGCCAGGAGAGCAACTCACTAAAAAGCACTCCTCCACGGCCTCCTTCTGCTTCAGTCATTGCCTGAGGTCTTATCTTGGCTTATCTCAGTGGACTGTGACTTGGGATATGTAAATCAAATAAGCCCTCTTTTCCCAGGCTACTTTTGGCCACAGTCTTTATCACAGGAACACGAAGCAAACTAGTAAAGGTGTCAAGGTAGTTGTTATTCAACCAATACTCATTTTTCTGGTGTGTTAGATAGGGTAAACAAGGGATATTCTTGGCTGTTGCTCACTTAAGACCCTCACCCAACTTCATTGTCAAGAAAGATGAAAAGTCAGACAATTTCTCATAAGTACCATGTCTTAGTGAGGGTTTCCACTGCTGTGAAGAGACACCATGACCAAGGTGACTCTTATAAAGGACACCATTTAATTGGGGCTGGCTTACAAGTTCTAAGGTTCAGTCCATTATTATCACAGCAGGAACCAGACAGGCAGACATGGTGCTGGAGGAGCTGAGAGTTCTACATCTTGTTTTGAAGGCAAACAGGAGAAGACTGGCATCCTCAGGCAGCTAGGTGAAAGGTCTCTCAAAGCCCACGCCCACAGTGACACACATCCTCCAACAAGGCCACACCTCCTAATAGTGCCACTCCATGGGCCAAGCATATACAAACCACCACATACCATTTTTACCAATTCACATCAGCCAGTCCTGCTCATACCAATACAATGCTGTAGGACACATTGAAAAGGGAGGGTTTTTAGCTTAAAAGAGAATTTTGTTTTAGTTTTTTATAACAAAGTTTGCTCTGAGAGAGAAAAAGCCACTTCAAATAAAAGCAAGCAAAACACACTTAATATCTAGTCAAATATAATTGAATTTAATAAGCAGTTACAAAAACTTTGGGTCTTTCTGGGCAAGAAAGAGGTTCAGAAACCCAAGGATAAATAAAAGGAAGTCTTAACTGCAAAATCATGGGTAATATAGTTGAAACAAATATACAAAAGGCCATAATTTAAGATAAGTGTGGTCTGGCAAAGTGAACTGTGGCTAAAGGGATCGAGGGAACACCAACTACTAGGTCAGTTCCTTCAACCAGGAAACAGCCCAGACTTCTCATACGCCAGAGCATATACGCTGCATTGTCAGTCATACAAAGAGTTCAGCAGAGCTAAGGAGATGCAAGCCACACAGCCAAAAGAACTACCATTGGGCTTCTCCCAGAATGGAGTAAATCTGGTGGGACAGAGCAAGAAATGGCAAGTGTAAGGGAGACCCACAGAGACTCCAAATAAGCATGCTCAGGGCCTGGGCTTTGATCTTTAGGCAGCAGAACATCAAGCTCCTCAAACCCACGGGAATGCATAGCAGGCTGTATTAGAATGCTCGCTTGGCCTAGAAAGAAAGAGACTAGCTGGAAAACTGCCTTACCAAGCCAGGCAGGAAGACTGGCATCTGAGTCCTGTTTCAGAGACCGGCTGGACAAAAAGGCAGGCGTTGGCTTGAAAGACAGACTTGCAAGTAACCAGCCATATTTTCTTTATGCCCTTCTGCTGTCTTCAAATAGGTGTACATTTCTAAATACAGCAGGAAATACAGCTTCTTTTAGGAAAAAAAAATGTACTGCTAATTAGGTTGTGTATGTTGGGGAGAAAGAACATGTGAGACATAAAAAATTAACCCTAGAACTTTACTATGGGTGCTTAGCCCTGCCCCGAGGCTAAATATGATCAAAATGGGTCAGGCAGCATTGCAGCTTCAAACCTCTTAAGCTTCACCCACCATCTTCCCACCCATTAGACAATGAATAAGGCCAGGCAGGGATGGCAAGATGGCTCAGCAGATAAAGGAGCTTGCTACCAAACCTGATGGCCCAAATTCAATCCCAGGGAACCACATAGTGGAAGGAAAGAACTAACACCTGCAAGTTGCATTCTAGGCCAGGATTGGCTTGTTATTGCTCTGCAGAGGTTTTGTACCCCTCCCCACATCCAAAATCTTGGGACAGAACCTAGGGCCTTGGCTCTAGCACTGAGTTAAATCTCCAACCTCTTCCACATTGCTCATGGAAACAGTTTCCTAAGAATACCTAAGTTCAACAAAGGAATATGTAAACAAAGTGACAGCGAGTTAAGGTGACCCACACCACCTTACCCAAAGTCAATTTAAAATACCTCTGAAATACTAGCAATGCATGCAAAACTATCAATTTTCTGCTCTTTAAGACATCTGTTAGATAATGTAATTGTACTGTTTGCCCCAAAGCATTATGGCTGCTTCTACAGTCACTAGAGTTGAAAACAATTATATTTCTCTTAACCTCTATATTAATGCTCTCCTATTAAGTATAACCATTTCTACAAAGGGCCTCTCTGTACTATAACCTATGTTATATAGGTATGAATATATATTTGTGTGTTATATATATGCATATATATACAAAACATATAGCTTATATTCTTATAGCTACAGATGACTCTCTTCTAACCTCAAATTTAAAGGTACAGAGACTTAGTAAATATAAATACAACCCCCTGAGCATGTGTGTCCTATGAATCATCATCACTGTGGCCACAGAACAAACCAAGAAGCAACAAGGAAGGTTTACAGAGTACAACGGGGCTCACCAGTGTTGGGGGGATGTTGACAAAAGGATAGTTGGTTGGGGGCAAGTATGCAAGAAAGGACACAAATTTCAGTAGAGCTACCATGGCTCAGAGGTTAAATGCACTTACTGCTCTAGTAAAGGACCTGGGCTTGATCCCTGACATCAGCTCACAACCATCCATAATTCCAGTTCCAGGGGATCCAGTATCTTCTTCTGACCTCTAGGGGCACCAGTTAAGCATGTGGTTCAGATGTATGCAGGAAAATAGTCATACACATAAAATAAAAATAAATACATATTTCTTAAATTGTTAGTAGAAAGGAGATGTTATGGTTTGGATATAAAAGCCTCCATGAGTATACACGTGGTCGCCACCTGGTGATGCTGGATGGAGGGTTGTGGAACCTTTAGGAGGTAAGGCCTAACTAGAGAAAGTAGGTTTCTGGGGGCAGGCCTTAAATACTTGGCCCATCTCTCCTTTCAGTCTGTCATCCTTCTCCTGCTCCTTCCTGGTCCAGCATAACATGAGCAAACCACAACCAGTTCCTGCCACATGGAGCTACCCAGGATGGTAGAACAACCTGCCACAGGTCCCCACAAAACTGTATCCTCCATACTGTGAGCCCCCATGAGATACACTATATCCCTCACACTGTGAGTCACAGTAGATAGTTCTTACTTAAAGTTGCCTATTGTCAGATATTTAATCACAGGAAGGAATATGGACAAGATTACACAATAGCAACTGGGCACTGTGACACACACCTTTGATCCCAGCATTCAGAAAGCGGAGGCACGTGGATCTCTGAGTTTGAGGTTAACCTGGCCTACAGAGAACGTTTCAGAACAGCTAGGGCTACAAAGAGAAACCCTGGCTCAAAAAACCAAACATCAACATGGGGACTACAATTAAGGCAATGTACTGTACTCTTAAAATCTGCTAAGAGGGAAATTATGTCTAGTGTTTGAAACCTGGCCAGCTACTTGGGGCTAGTGAAGTCATGGATCTTAATGGAGAACCTACAGCCATCACTTTACTAAACCAGCATAATCCCTAACTACGTTCTAAACATTCATCCTATTACCCACAGAAAGTGTAATTCTCACCTCTCATCAAGAAAACTTCTCTTTGCAACAGACAGAGACCATTATAGAAAACCACAACCAATCAAAATGCAGAATTTGTGCAACTCTGTCCCCATGGATATAGCTACAAAACACTCCATCACCTATGGCTCAGGAAATATTGCAGAAAAGGGGCAGAAACAGTTTTAAAGCCAGAGTATAAGTGAATTTGCTAGGAGATTATAGCACGTACATATTTGAATACATTGCACATGAGAAGCGGATCATTTCATATGTTGATTTAAAAGATTGTGTGCACGTGCACCTGTGTATATGTCTCTGTGTGAGTATGTAGGTGTGTATGTCAGAAGCTACACCATCAAGTCCCACCAGCATGGCTGACTACACATGAACTGACCAAGGGCAACGACAATACGTTACTAACGATGCTAGGATGGATGGAGAAAGCCCATGAGACCTTGGGCTTATACAAAGCACTACAGGCAACAGGACTGCTGAGAGCAGGAGAAACAGTCTTCCTGAGAGAAAAGCACACCAGTGGGTTATCCAGCACACGCTGCCCTAAAAACATACATACAGGTAATTGTACACACTGAGCTGCACACACATGCATGTTACAGCAATTTATGAAAAAAAGAGGCCATGAATCTGAAAGAGAGCAAGAAGGGGTATATGGGAGGGTTTGGAGGGAGGAAAGGGACGGGGAAAATGATGCAGTTATAATCTCAAAACATTAAAATTTAAAAATTGACAAAATTTATTACCAAAAAATTAACTATGTGAGGTAACATACATATCATTAGCCATTTGCTCTATGTAGCCAATCTACAGCATGTAAATATTTGATATACTGCATATGAGAAGGATATCGTTTCCTATGTTGATTTAAAAGATTGTATGTAGCCAGGCAGTAGTGGTGCACACCTTTAATCCCAGCACTCGGGAGGCAGAGGCAGGCGTGTTTCTAAGTTTGAGGCCAGCCTGATCTACAGAGTGAGTTCCAGGACACCCAGGGCTACACAGAGAAACCCTGTCGGGGGGGGGGGGGGACGATTGTGTGCACATGCGTCTGTGTCTATATGTCTGTGTCACAAAAATGTAGATGTGTATGCACCTATGCATGCAGATGCAGAAGTCAGAGCAGGACATCAGGTGTCTTTCTCCATCACATTACCATCCTCACATTACCATCAGACAGGCCTTCTCACTGACCTGGAAGCTCGACATTTCAACAAGGCTAATGGCCATTGAGCCCTTGGGCTCCACCTGTCTCTACCCTCCTGATGCTGGGGCCAGGGGTCTATGCAGTCATACACACAGCTGAGGAATCTAAGTCAGGTGCTCATGCTTGCAGGGTGAGCACTCTTACCAACCGGGCCACTTCAGAGCCCTGGAGGCTTTTTCTTCCCACAATGTAATTTACTTTTAAGTATGTGTGCATGTAGCCATGAAGTCCAGAAGACGGTGAAGCTGGGGTTACAGGTGAGGGGAAGCCACTTGAGGTGGATGCAAGAGCAACAAGTGCTTTTAATCACTTAGCCATGTCTCCAGCCCTGGAGACAGTTTGGTGTTTTCATCTTGTTTTTGAGATTTTTGATAGGATGCTTTGGAGCCAACCGCTTAGAGAAAAAGCCAGAAATGTGTCTGATTCTGAACCTCAGAGACCACAAAGTAAAACAGGGAAAGAATGAGAGCTGCAGCAGGGAGGCAGGCTTGATGACCAATGGCCACCTTCTTATCTGCCAGCCATGTCTCCAGCCCCTGGCAACTGACTTTTAAGCACACAATTTCCCAATGTCTTTAGATTACAACTTCCCAAGGACATTCCAGATGTAAGAATAATAAACTATATGGCTTTTTCCAATGATGGTGAGTCTTGGTTGTCAACATGACTTGCTTGACAGAAGTTAGAAAAGCAGTGAAGCTCACCTCCTGTATGTAAGGGTGTCTAGAGATGCCTGGAATGTGTTAGCTATCTACGGAAGAAACACCTTGATTCAGACAGTATTACCAAAGGCTTCGCACATGGGTAGAAGAATAGAAGCACACAAAGCACACAAAGCACACAAACTGGACCTTTTCCAGTGGGCACATTTTTGCTGATGGGAATGGGAATGGGCTTGGGAATGCAGAGTACTCTGAACTCAGACTTGGCACTGCAGCCCTCTATGGAGCTTCCAGATCTCTGGCACTGGACTGAGGCTGGGTCACTGGTACTCTTACTCTGAAGTGTCCAGATTTTTAGACTACATAGATATTTGTCTCCCCAGCTCTCCAGCTCACAGACAATCATTGTGGGACTACTCAGCCTGACTCATGTAAGCCAATCTAATAAACTCCCCTTAGAATAATTTTGCACATTCTATTCTACAGATGATCCAAAGGACATCTAATTACATATACTCTATTCTACTCTTCTGCAGAAAATGAATACATTTGCTTAATCAAATGCCCATGAAAGTTGGAGTTCTTAAAGGACTAGACTTCTCCATGACTTGTTATAAAGAGGATTGAGGGTCTGGCATTCCTTTATATGTGTTGGGATTTCTTCCCATATAGAGCTTTATCCTCTTGCCCAGCTTCTTTTCTGTTGCTACGACAAAACACACTAATGAACAGAATAATGTAGAAAAAAAACCTAATCATTAGATATTGATTTTTTACTCCTTCAAGACAGGGTTTCTTTGTATATCCCTGGCTGACCTGAAACCTGCTCTGTACACCAGGCTGTCCCCAAACTCGGAGATCTACCTGCCTCTGCCTCCTAAGTGTTGGGATTAAAGGTGTGCACTCCCACACCTGGTTGATTTACTTAAAGCACTGGCTGTACTGCCTATTTGCCAAGCATAACCTCACTTGCTTCCTGGAACAAAATGACCTGAAAAAACAGCTAAAACCCTGGCCACTGCCCTTAACAACCTGCGGACTACCATACACGTGTCAGTAATTCTTACCCACCCCACCTCGTGGTTTTACAACATAGAATGAGAATACATACTGGACCTGACATTGAGGCCTTTCAGGAGCATCCTGGCTTCAGTCCATCAGTGCATCTCCTCTCTTCCACATTGGTATTAGTGCTTATTCCAAAAAGAAAACCATGACGCTGACAAATGCAATTTAGACCCTTGCTTTATCTGCTCTCATTAAACTTTCTCCTGTCTAATACACTCCAGGACACCTGCCTAGGGAAAGGTGCCACTATCAATGAGTTAAGCCCTCAGACATCAATTAACAACCAAGACAATACCCCCACAGACACAACCTGTAAGCCAACCAGACCCAGGCAATTCCTCAGCTTTGCTGATTCTAGGTTACATCAAGATGACAATTTTAAAAACAAATCATCAGCCAGTGTGGGGGTGCACGCCTTTAATCCCAGTTCTTGGGAAGCAGAACCAGGCGGATCCCTGTGAGTTTGAGGCCAGCCTGGTGTAGAGTAAATTCCCAGCCATCCAGGGCTGAGAGACCTTGCCTCAAAGAAACAAAGTAATCACACTTCTTTGAGCGTTCTCTTTGAAAGACAAAAAAAAAAAAAAAAAAAAAAAAGTGGTATTCTTCACAAGCCATAAGATCCTCCCCCTTTGCAAGTAATTTAGATTATATGCAATAGTTGTGTAGCCAGCACTTGCTAATTCTAAAGTACTTCAGCATTTTAAAAAGATACTTAGGTGGGGGCTGGAGAGATGGCTCAGAGGTTAAGAGCACTGACTGTTCTTATGAAGGTCCTGAGTTCAAATCCCAGCAACCACATGGTGGCTTACAATCATCTGACGCCCTCTACTGGTGTGTCTGAAGACAGATACAGTGTACTTACATACTTACATATAAATAATAAATAAATCTTTAAAAAAAAAAAAGATACTTAGGCCATTAACAGCTACTCCCCATCACCTCCCAATCCTAGCAAGCACAATGCAATGCAATTCTTCCTAAGGCCACTCCATCACTGAGGAAAGGAGAAAGATGAATGCACTCACGCCTAAGCCACAGGATCCACAAGAAGAACATGCTTCTCGGCCACATGGCTCACTGTGTCCTGAGCAATACATGCTTTTCTGGAATTATTCTCCCACTGGACAGTAAAATCCAAACTAACAGATTTGGCTCACTCTTTCTGCACTGCTAATCAACTCTGAACATTTGGCCACGGCATATTTTACCATCTTCTATCTAAAAATTCTAAACAGAAACCAAAAAAAGAGAAAACTACAGCAATCACACACACACACACACACACACACGTACACGCTAAGCTAAATGTTAAAATGTAGTAAAAGAAGTAATTAAAATAAATTCACACCAGTATTTGCTCATTTAGCTGGCAAAACTCATCAAAACAGTTCTTATACTAAATGCAGACTTTCTACACATATTTAAGTTCAATGTTAACAGCATCCAGATGAACATCTACAGAGTATAAAGCTAAAAAGCTAGACTTACTCAGCAAAGCCTTGGTCCTAATCAAAAGCCATCATTTCTCATTTTATGTGATTATTTTTTCCTTTTTAGCTTTCACATACTTCTTTCATGAATGCATAGACACAGAACATGCATAGAAAACACATATTTGATGCCCACAGACTCTGTTATTTTCAAGCAATTGTGATGCAGAGTTACTGCCAAAAGCTGCACTCCAGTCTGAGGAAAACACCATTACGTCATCAGGAACAAGCAGACAATGAACCATCAATTCTTCCAACCACTTAGAAATGAAAGGTCATGCCTTCAATCAGTTAAAAAGCCTTCTCTGTCTTATCCTACGTTCTGACCTCTAACGTCAAAAATCGTGAAGCAAGAAGATTCTCTTTGTGTAACTGGTGTGTCCCTTTATTAATGACTCTCAGATAGATGAATTTCTGATTCACACCCTCTTCACAGGCAGCCCAGGAACCCAGACTGCAGGCTGAAAGATGGCAGATGCTATGAAATCCAGTCCCTCCATTCATTTAACTCCCTCCTAACAGGCCCTGTTGTTCTTAAGTTCTCCTCCTACACTTGGTCTAAGGGGACTGTTAGAACAGAGTGCTAGCCCATATAAAAGACCTTGTGCTTTAAAGGATGTTTGCCCTATTTACTTGTGGTCATCAAGTCAAAGCTGGTCACTGTGGTCATAAAGTGTTTTATTTGTTAACAAAGTGTTGGCTGCAAAGTGTAAGAGCCTGGTTCAGATCCCCAGCACTCATTAATGTAAGCCCAGGGTTGAGCGGCTAGGACAGAAGAGGATCCACCAGACTGAGTCAGCAAGCTCCAGGCTTAGTAAGAGATCCCGCCTCAAAAGACAAGGCGGGACTACAGAGATGGCTCAGTGGTTAAGAGCATCAACTGCTTTTCCAGAGGTCCTGAGTTCAATTCCCAGCAACCACATGGTGGCTCACAACCATCTGTAATGGGATCTGATGCACTCTTCTGGTGTGTCTGAAGACAGCTACAGTGTACTCATGTACATAAAATAATCTTTAAAAAAAAAAAAAAGCTGGGCATGGTGGCACATGCCTTTAATCTCAGCACTCGGGAGGCAGAGGCAGGTGGATTTCTGAGTTCAAGGCCAGCCTGGTCTACAGAGTGAGTGCCAGGACAGCCAGGGCTACATAGAGAAACCCTGTCTTGAAAAAAACAAAAACAAAAACAAACAAAAAAACAAAACAAAAAAGGAAAGATGCTTAAAAAAAAAGACAAGGTGAATAGTTGAGGAAGACACTTGACTCAACCTCTAGCCTCTACAAAAAATGCATGTGCATGTATGCGTGCGCGCGCGCGCGCGCGCGCACACACACACACACACACACACACACACGTCCATATGCAGGGGGTGGAGTGGATTGTTACTCTTCTATATATCTGATAAATTTTTTATAAAAAATTCTCCCCCCAAAGCTATGAATTCCTGCCCACTGCTGTTAACCCAACAGGAAGATCAAGATGTTTTAGTTTCCTTACTCCCTACACACAGAGATTACAAACAGGGATACACCTATCAGTTGCAGGATGGACAACAGACTCACTGGCATTCAAACACACTGCCCTAGAGGACACTGCTTTACCTGGAAGAGTCTCAGAACTAACTGGCCTATGGGAGGAAGGCAACTGAGGTAATAATACAGACCAAACCCTGCCACACAGGGTAAAGCTCCCACCTGGGCAGTGCTTTTCTCCAGTCTCCTTTCCATCATAAGCAAACTAAACACTTCATAATTCACTTCTTGGCTTTACTCAAAGCAAAATCATCTTCCTTTTTCCACAGGGCACCCACCTATTTTACCCAAGCAATGGAAGATCACACAATTTACAGAGCACCACGGTGAGGGAAGGAGAGAGAATAAGTATGCATTCTAGCATAACAGTTTCCTCCTGATTTGAAACATCCCATCTAGCAGGTGGCTCCTTTAAGCAGGAAGGTAAACAACTCAAAAATATGTTCAGGAAGTACCTGAAACTGACCAGATTCGCTAGGCCTGTCCCTGCCTGAGTATATAATAAAAGCTGGGAGTCCTTCTCTGACAAAGTAAAGCTGAATTGCAAAGAAGACTCTCAGAGGAGAAAAGCTAAAAAACTGACACCAATAGCTGCCTGGAAGATGTTTAGAGCAGAGTCACTTGGAAAGGTCACTCCCAACCTGTTGAGCTACCTGAAGGCTGGGCAGTGTGCTTTGTGAACTGTCCCAAAGCTGGGGTGGGCCGTGGTGATGTAGCTGTCCTTGAGTTGTTTCTGCTCCTGTGAGTAACCCCTCACTCATACTGCTCTAAGTAACTCCAATAAACTCACTTGTTCACCAAGTTAGACTCTGGTGGCATCTGTACTTTGCTCTCTCATTGTCTCTCTCTCTCTGGGGTGAGCAGATGTGTGTGTTGCATCTGCCCAGGAAGAGTTTGTCACACAGCACAGTCTAACTCCAGACTTTCAGGCTCCTAGCTTCTTTATTACAAATTGCCCAGTTCACAGGAATAGAGTCACTTTCACAGAAAACAGCAGAAAAGAAAGAAAGAAAGAAAGAAAGAAAGAAAGAAAGAAAGAAAGAAAGAAAGAAAGAAAGAAAGAAAGAGTACCAACCAGGAACCGATGAGTTGAAGTACTAACAACACAGAAAGTCTGTTCTAAGCATCTCAGCAGCACAGGAGCATCAGCCAACAAGTACAGAATACAAAGCTAGACCAACGAGAGAGAGGTCATGATTTCAGAGTCATCAGCAAGATTTAAAACACAGCTCCCCAGAGAATCAGTCCAATAGCTGTCCCCTGTTGATGTCCCCATTTCCAGGTATGCATTCCCTGCCCTAAACAGGATACATCTACTTTGGGAAAGAGCAGAAGAAAAACAAACAAAAACAAACAAACAGCATTTTTCACTTAAACAAAGGGATCAAGATCTCAGTCTAGGGCTAGTGAGATGGCTCAGTGGGTAAGAGCACCCGACTGCTTTTCTGAAGGTCCAAAGTTCAAATCCCAGCAACCACATGATGGCTCACAACCACCCGTAATGAAGACAGCTACAGTGTACTTACATGTAATAAATACATACATACATACATACATAAATCTTTTAAAAAAAAAAATCTCAGTCTAAGAAAATACACTTCTCCATCAAGCTACCTGACGGAAGGAAGAAACTGCCACATTCAGCCCAGCCCTCCACTTACAGACATCTCTTAACAGACAACAGCGCTGGGCAGAAAGAACACACCCAACACAAACAAAGCTGGCCTGTGTTCAGAACTAATAGTTTTGAGGGGGCTAAAGTTTTTAAACAAAAGTTCTAAAACACTTTTAAATTCCAAAAGGCCAAATATATGTTGCATACATGTCAAATGCCTGAAATTAGAATGCAGAGGAGGTAGAAGACCATCCTGGACTATATAGTAAGGCTCCACCCCAAACCCTTCAACAGTGCATGAACCACTGCACTGTCCTGACTCCACTAGGAGGCTGGTACATGTCAGATAGACCAAGTTTCTTGACTTCAGCTAACCTCAAGGAAAGCAGGGAATTGGGTTCCTGAGAAAGGGTGTGGCCAGATCCAGGGGAGAGCTAGGTCCTAAGGCTCCCTTGCCTAGCCCTGCTCCCATATCTCCCCTTCCCACTCAGGCCTAACTTCACTTGGTTCAGTTGCCATTCCTCACTTATAAGATACCCGAGGAGAAGCATTGGAAATGTAAATGAAATAAGTACCCAATAAAAAAAAAAAAAAAAGAAAAAAAAATACCCGAGGCGAGCACTATACAGTTCTTGTGATAGTGTGTGTGTGTGTGTGTGTGTGTATGTGTGTGTATTAATGTGAGTGCAGGCGCACTCATACCATAGTATGCAATGTGGAGGTCAGAAGACAACTTTAGGTGGACAACTCTCTACAATGGGTTCTAGGATTCAAACTCAGGTTTTCAACCTGTTCACAACCCTTTATAAAGTTCAATATATAGATAGTTCATACTTCATATTTTTAATATACATAAGGAATGGAACCAAATCTAAAAACAGTATAATAACCACCAAGGAGAAGTTCCTAAGTTAAAAGGAGTTGGGAAAAAAAAGATAATGTCTCGCTTAATGATGCAGCTAAAAGTCGTAAATAATAAATGACACACAGAAAAGAAAATAAAGTATAACCACAGTGTACTGCACCAGCCATGGAACTCTTGGCTCCACCTCAGGCCTGTCAACCCCCCTAGACATCCAGTAAATATCCTTTCCATCCTTTCTCTGTGGCTGTAAATAATAAAACAGTTACTTCAGACATAAGACTAGCAGTGGCTTTGGGGCCTGGGAAGATGGCTCAGTGGGGAAATATCTTGCTGCACAAGCATATGGACCTAAACTTGGATCTCCAGGGACCTATAGGAGAGCTGGGCATCATAGCAGGCTTCTAGAATGCTGGGGCAGGTAGGTCCCAGAAGTTTGCTGGACAGACAGTGTAGCTGAAATGGCAAGCTGCATGAGAGACTTCGTCTTAAAAAAGAACAACAATCTAAGAAACAAACGGTTCAGTGGGCAAAGGCCAGTGACCTGAACTCCATCCATAGAATCCACATAAAGATGGAAGGGAAAACTGACTTTACAGAGTTGTTCTCTAACCTTTACAAGCAAACTATGACATATACCCACTACCTGAAGCATTCACATATATTATAATAACTAAAATTAAAATAATATGCTCTGATGTATATTAAATGACAAAAATTAACATTAAAAATGCCTTCATAGCTACATTTCTAAATCATCAAAATTATTTCATGGGGATTTATTTTCTTAAAAATATCTTCTATGAATCAAAAATCAGATTTATCATATACGCTATTCATATTAAATACTCAATAAATTACATTCTGAAGCTTGAAATTCTGAATAATTCCTAAATTCATTCTACTACTTTGTATACTCAGACTGTATCCACACAAGAACATGCATGCACAAACACATGGATGCACATGCACGCACACACACACACACACACACACACACACAGTTGCTTCTTTTTGTCTCTTGAAACAGCCACTAACTGTGACCTTTTTTCTTCATGCTCCCATAAGAACTACAAAAACTGCTGAAAATCATCAAGTATTGCCGATTGCTTCAAAGGCAGGCTCAGAAAGGCAAGGCAAGTGTCCCCTTTCTGTTGGGTTTAAGGCCTATTCCACAGGAAAGAATTAATTCATGTCTGGTGCTATAAACACAGTCAAAAGCCCATGAAGTCATGCCCCTAAGGTAAGACTACTACTGTTATCCATGTTGCCAAACTGCCCTCTAAGTATCTATGTTCATTCCCATGGCTTAATGCTGTTCTCAACCTTGGCCAGAAAAGCTTCATTTCACACTGGGAAGCATTTAACACAGAGACTCATGGCTGGTCAAAGTGTTGAGAATTTAGGACTTAGCCCTAAATGGGACATTTATGTCAGCTCGGAGAACATCTTGGAAAGGATAGAAGAGCCACATGGAGAAGAGTGCTGTGAACATTGAGTTCTAGACAGAGCTCAGCTGTTGTATGTGCTATGC
Source organism: Mus caroli (assembly GCF_978045245.1). Taxonomy (NCBI): domain Eukaryota; kingdom Metazoa; phylum Chordata; class Mammalia; order Rodentia; family Muridae; genus Mus; species Mus caroli. The sequence goes on along the minus strand of NW_028227256.1, from coordinate 114,938,732 downwards.
TAACCTGCACAAGATCAGTCACATCACAGCAACAGTGCTAACCAGACTCAACAAGTGGCTTTAAAATAAAGGTTGTGGGGCAGGGGAGTTGCTGTCAAAGTGTGATGAGACAGGTTGGTGGGTTAAGAGGGACATTGGGAGTAGATATGCTCAAGATAAGCAGTGTGTATGTGTGTGTGTGTGTACTGTATAAAACTGCCAAAGAATAAATGATACTTTTAAAAATAAAGTAAAACCTGCCTGACATGCCTAGTGTCACATAACCTCAGAGGTGTTTCTTCCAAACTCCTCTTAGAGAGTTTCCTGGGGTGAAGACTGAATAATCACAGGCTTATCACAAAACACTTCCCTGAAGATCACAGCGCACTGCATTCAAAGCACTTAAGGGTGGCTGGCAGTCAATGAGTACTTAATAAATGTTAGTTATTGGTAAACACTAGCTTTCAGGCCTCATCAGCCTCACTGTCAGCTGCACGCACTCACCCAGCTGTTTCTTTTTGTTTGCTTTTGGCATTCAATTAATGAGCTCTCATCTGTATCCTTATTTACATTTTAACTTCTAGAAACAAGGCAAAGTATAACCATTGTATTAAAAAGAACAAGCAAAATCTTCCAAACACCGGGGTCCTCATCTGGTGGATTTATTCTGGAAGCTTTTACACACACTCTTGACAGGATCCCCAGCTAGCTACTGCTCTGTCCAGGGACTTCATTACCAACAATGCACAACTCAGGACTTCATATCTTATTACAGAAGACCTGAGTCTCCTGTCCCTGGACATAGGCTAGTAGGCAGGACTACAGTAAGGCATGCAATGGCGACCCCACACGAAGGTTGCTATCGTTTGACCCCATTTATGAGTCTTCATTGACTTCTTTACTGTATCTGCCCAGCACTGTGCCAGCTCCTTACATACACTGGCTGGATGCTCAAGGTAACTTTATGTAGAAGGCAGAATTAGATCCATTACATAGACGAGGATGTTACCTTCACAGCACAAAGGGTACCTGCACAAAGTGCAAGGCCAAAGGGGATCCAAATAGTTCACACTCATATCTTAATTATTTTCAGTACAGCTTGTTGTCTGTGCATATGCCTACACACACACACACACACAAGCGTGCATTTAGAAAAAAGTCATCAACTACAAACATCACAAAGACCGTTTTCACTTGACAATCCACACATTTTCTTGGAATAACATGCCCTGGGTTATCTGCTTTTGCTTAGCTCACTACAGCCTTTCTAGTCACAGGAGAGGCACCTATTTTAATTGAACCACAGAAACTAACTTCTAGCAACCCTTATGGCAACACTAAAGGAAGGCCTGCAAAAGCCTCCTTCCAGGTCTTCTAAAGGGCACATCACTTGGTGGAACCAAGCAGTCAGCCAGAAAAGAAGCAGAAGTCATTTAGTCTGAACCCATTTAGTCTGGCTCTCTTCTCAAGGACAAGGGAAGGAAACGTGAGCCTCACGGAAGGAGCCAAGGCTGGGAGATAGGCAAGAGATAAGAGGCACCTCCCTATTTGTCCATACATCCCCCTCCAGCACATAAATGCATGTGTCACTGAGCTCTGAGATGTAGCTTAGTCAAAACTAACCTTTCTACAGGCCACAGAGATAGTGCTGCCCAGAGGGGGACCAGAAAATGCTGCTTGTAACTTAGCTTCTCATTCCTCATGGCCATACCTCACTTTTCCATCGAGGTCATTAACTAAGGACGCCCTACTAACCTTTTTCATCTTTCCACTTAAAGCATCCATGCTCATTCTCATGGGACAATTTACACTGGACTGTTCCTGATTGCACTCACATTGTGCAACGTGCTCCTATCCTCCTGTATGCTCTAGCTGCTCCTCCAATCACTGTAACGGCCTGTAGGGCAAGGAAGCTACAGATGCTAATTTAGGAGGAACTGGGAAGCTTCAAGTTCAAGTTCCCAGCAGTGCGGCAGTGAGACAACCATGGACAGAAGTAGACTCACACAAATTACATTAAACAAACCTGCTCAGCCTAGACGCCAGCCACTTAGTGTAAAGGCAGAGACCACTCCCATCCTCACCATACAGTGTGACTCCATATGCTTAACCTTGGATATTGCATAAAGACTTTGTTCAAATTCCAGAAACCTTACTTATTAGATCATCATTACCCCAAACAAGTCACCTGACTTGTTTGAGCATCAATTTTTTCATCTGCAAAATGGAAATAATAGTATGTATGCACCTCATACTGTTTCTGGCACATGGTGAATGTATCCTAGCCTCAGGCTGCCATTATCATTTCACAATATTGCACATAGGTCCACAATTGCTTATCTAGAACTTGAAGACAGGTGTTTTGGGACACAAAATTTTGGGAGTGATAGGGAGGTAAACCACAGTGTATTATATAACCCTTGTACATTCTCTGAGGTAGCAACAACAGTCCTCCTTCTGGTGAAACATGTCCTAGGCAACTGGTAAATAAGTAAAGCCTCGTGACAGTTCTGACAAAGTTATGGGGAAAACTAGGTTTTTAGGGCTTTGGAGCTATGAGGACTGATGAGAAAGGTCTGTAATTCAGACACAACTGTGCTGCTCTAGGATGCTAGGAGAAAGCCTGTAAGGCTGTACTCACAGAAGCTCTGCCCTCCTCCAGGGTGCTAGATGGCCACAGAGCTCACCAAAGGCACACACACTGTTGAGGATAAGAAGATATGCAGCCACACTGCGGGCAGAGTAAAAGTGGCAAGATTGGTGGGAGAAACTACATGGCTAAGTCCCTCTCAGTTGCCTCAGGCTGCCACAACCCTCCAGCCTCCTGGAAGGGATCATTCTCTTTTTCTTTTTTCTTTTTGGTTTTTCGAGACAGGGTTTCTCGGTACAGCCCGGGCTGTCCTGGAACTCACTCTGTATACCAGGCTGGTCTCGAACTCAGAAATTCACCTGCCTCTGCCTCCCAAGCGCTGGGATTAAAGGCGTGCGCCATCATTCTTAATTTGGAACACAACAGTGAGTGGGAACATGATGGCTTTGAATATGTGCATGAACATACCTAGCATCCTTCCCTTCCTTCACTTGTTCACCACTGAAACCAGAAAGGAAAGACCAGGGGCTGGGAATCCGAGCACTCAGGAGGAGGCAAAGGCAGGAGAATCTCTGAGTCCAGGTCAGCCTGGTCTACAGAGAGAGTTCCAGGCCAGCAAAGGCTATACAGTGTGTACTGGCTAGTTTTGTGTCAACTTGACCCAGATGGAGTTATCACAGAGAAAGGAGCTTCAGTTGAGGAAGTGCCTCCATGAGATCCAACTTTAAGGCATTTTCTCAATTAGTGAACAAGGGGGAAAGGCCCTTGTGGGTGGTGCCATCTCTGCACTGGTAGTCTTGGTTCTATAAGCCAAGGTTGAGCAAGCCAGGGGAAGTAAGCCAGTAAAGAGCATCCCTCCATGGCCTCTGCATCAGCTCCTGCTTCCCTGACCTGCTTGAGTTCCAGTCCTGACTTCTTTCAGTGATGAACAGCAATGTGGATGTGTAAGCTGAATAAACCCTTTCCTCCCCAATTTGCTTCTTGGTCATGATGTTTGTGCAGGAATAGAAACCCTGACTAAGACACAGTGAAACCCAGTCTCAGGAGAAAAAAAGGAAAGGAAAGGAAAGAAAAGAAAAGAAAAGAAAAGAAAAGAAAAGAAAAGAAAAGAAAAGAAAAGAAAAGCTCACTGAAAGCAGCCATGTTCAAAGTTTGGAAGTTTCATTTTATTTCTAAAGTGGGAATAATCTAAAGAGAAACCTCCTGAGCAAGAAGAGCTTCCAGTCTCCCATGGTCACTAGAAAACTAGAAACAGTCAGACACTTCACAGGTTATTCCAGGTTAAGAAGCACCCTTTCTGGATTATGAGTATTTAAATTACATAGAATGTGTGTGTGTGTGTGTGAGAGAGAGAGAGAGGAAAGAGCAAGCACAGGAACGGGTCACACATTGTGAAGGTCAGAAGACAACCTTAGACAGTCGGGGTTATCTCCTTCCACCGTGTGAGACTTAGAAATGCAACTCAGGTCATTGGGCCTGTGCACAAATGCCTCTCCCCACTGAGCCAACTTGACAGTCCTGTACTGGTATTTAAATAACCAACTACTGAACCCTTAAGATGACTTGGAATCCTGGGCAGGTGGGATGGCTCAGTGGTTAAGAGTATTTATAGTTCTTGCAAAGTTCAGTTCTCAGCATCTACATAGTGGCTCACAAATATCTATAACTCCAGTTCCAGGGGATATGATGAGAACACCAAGCACACACATGGTACTCATACATGCATGGAGGCAAGACACACATAAAATAAATTATTTTTAAAAATGACTTGGTGTCAACACTAGTCATCTACTATTGCTTTCCACCTTATTGAGACAGGGCTCTCACTAACCCTGGAGTTCATGGATTCAGGGAAGCTGGCTGGTCTCCACTTCCCCCAGCCCCTGCATTGGGGTGACAGATATATGCCACTGCATCCAGTCTTTTGTGGGTGCTGAGGAATCTGAACTCAAGTCCTCATGCTTCCAAGAGAGACACTTTACTGACTGAGATCTCCAGCCCCCTCAAGATGACTTCTACCAATCAAGAAAGGTCACTGTACATGACAATGTCAGCCTAACAGAACTCCAGTTGGTATCTAAAAGTCTGAAGGAGAGGGCTAAAACAGACAAGTGTTCCTCAAGTAAAGGATTAAACATAAAGTGCCCTGATCTAAACTAATGCCACTATCCCCAAATTACATGTAAATTAGAATCCACGCTTTTTTTCCTGATGAATCATTAATGGTTCCCATGCTGAAGAAAAGGTGTTCACCTGAGTCATATCAAAGGTATTCAGTGTTACTGAGAACAGGGCCAAAGTTTCTGTGAATTAAGTTTTGCTGGGACATGGCAAAGCCTATTCATTCATGTGTTAGCTTAAGCTGTTTTCGTGACTCAAATTACCTGACTATACTGACCTGTCTGGCCTTTAGGATCTTATGGAAGACTGGAGCAGGAATGGAAAGGACCCCTACTGAAGACTTATTTCCATAACCACCAGCAGGAATTGCCTCATGTATAAAATTAAGATGCTTTTCTGTTGATTTGCTAAAGCACTGAATAAAAGGGGCTTGAGAGATGGCTTTGTGGTTAGGAGTATTTCCTGCTCTTCCAGAAAACCCAAGTTCAGTTCCCAGCACCCACACTGAGTGGCTCACAACTGCCTGTAACTCCAGCTCCAGGCAATCCTTAAATACCTGCAGCCACATGCATGGATAATCAAAATAAGTCTTAATCAAAAGAACACTGGCCAAAAGAAATTTGGAAAGGAAAAGGTTTTTGGACTTATTTATACTTCTAGATCACAGCTCATTGATGAGGAAAGCCACCGCAGAGGCCCTAGAGACAGGAACAGAAGTGGCAACCATGGAGGAAGGTAGATTATTGGCTGGCTTCCCCTGGCGTGCTCAGCCTGCTGTCTTAAATAACCAGAAACTGCCTGCCCAGTGGTAGCACCACTCACAGTAGACTGGGCCCTCCGACATCAATCATTATTCCAAAAATGTCCCACAGACCAGTCTGATAGAAAAAAGCCAAGTCCTCAGTTGAGTTTCCCTCTTGCCAAGTGTTAGCTCCTTTTCTGTTGCTTTGATAAAACATCATGGCCAAGGCAACTTAAGAGAAGAGAATTCTTTTTCTGGGCAAAGGGTTCCCGAGGGAAGGCATGGGAACAGGCACAGTATGCTGATCCCTTCCATCTTCAAATGCAAACATGAAACAGAGCACAAACTAGAAGTAAGCAGGGAATTTTTCTCCCAAAGCCCTCAGTCCCATACCTCCTCCAGCAAGAGTATACCTCCTAAACCTCCCCAAGGTGTGCCAGCAAGTAGGGACCAAGTCTTCAAATGCCCCAAACCATGAGAGACCATTCAAACTACCATAGCAGGTTAATCTCGTTTGTGTCAAGTTGATAACAAACAAGGTCCTTAGAGAAAACCAGGCAGGCAGGTGCTTGCAGCTAAGCCTGAAAATCTGAGTTCAACTCCTAGGACCTAGATGGTGGAATAGGAGAACAAATGCCACAAAGGTGTTCTATGACCCACACACGCGTATGCGTGAGCATGTGTCTGTCTGTCTGTCTCTGTTTCACACAATTTGTCTACAGAGTTAGGAAAATAAAGTAAATTTATTCAAGACCCAACCAAACCAGTATCATGGGTCACACCTGTAAATGCCAGCACTTTGAAGGCACACACAAAATGCCAGGCATATGAACCAAAGAGTTCTAGGCCAGCATGAGCTTCATAGTGGGGCGATGTCTCCACGGCATTCATTTACCTTTCCTGTTAAGAAAATAAGGACTGGGAAAATCACTTGGTCAGTAAAGGCTAGCCAGGGAGGTACTTAAATCTGAGTTGAGTTCAATCCCAGTATCCACAGAATGCCACCGATGAGGAGGTGCTGACTAGAAGATCCCTGGAGCTCACAGACTAGCCTGGCCTCTGGCCTGCACACACAACCCTCCCACACACAAAGGGGAAAGAAAGGAGTAACACATAAGTATTATCGCTTAAGAAGGCCAAAATTCCATCATCTTTTTCTTACCATCCCTTCAGCCCTTACTCAAAAAGAATCTACAAGTACATCTTCAAAGGCTACCCTCTTCTATTCCTACTATTCTAAAATTAAAGTCTAATAAAATGTACCTCAGGTTCTCAGAAATCCTAAGATTAAGAAAATTAAAGGAGGAGGACCCAAAGGAATTAGCACCCAGATTTCACCACCACAACTGCTGAGCAGTCTACAGTTCAAGTCTGCCCTGTATCCAGTATATGCTGAGCCCCTACCAGGCCCAGGCTCTAGGCTCCAGCTGGGAGCAGGGCTGTCTCTGCACTCAAAGAACAGACAAAGCCAGCACCTCAATACCTCCAAGGGAGTGGGGCTCTATCCAGCAGGACTACAACCACAGAACAGCCCCAGGCTACACAGCCATCTCTATTAAAGCAGCAGACATCAGAGCACTGAAGGATGCAGCTCATTCATCTCATCTCATCTGCACCGCACCACACAGCACAGCGCAACAAAAGCTTAGAGGACTAGGTTCCAAGCAAGCTGGTCCTGAACCCAATCTTTTTCACTGTCCTTGTCTACAGCCTGCTCTGCTTACAATTACTGCCCCAGTCAGGCGTGGTAGCACACACCTGCTGTCACCCCCAGCACTTGGAAACTGGAGACAGGAGGAAGATCAGCAAAGTTCAGGCCAGTCTGGGCTACACAGAAGACCCTGTATCAAAAAGAAGAAGGAAGAAAAAAAGGGCAGGCAAGGAAAGTGGAGGGAAGGAGAGAGAACATGGAAGAGCAAAGATAAAAGAACTGCTCCTGAGTGCTAAGTCCTAAACCTTCCCTCCTGTGACTTTACAAATCCATTCTGAAAAGACTGAATTCTCCAGATTCTGCAGGCGGTAGTGCTGCTTATGTGTGTCTTGCCCAGAATCCCACGTAGTTCATGCAGGCACATGCTGTACCTGAGTAGGGAAGCAATCACAAGTTCTGACCAGCACCCCCACTAGACAGGAGCCACCACAAAGGAGCTTAGTATGCAGCAGGCAAGAAATAACTGAGACCCACTCTCTCATTCAGTGCTCATAAAAACTTTATTATCTGGCTGGGGAGACGGCTTAGGGGATAAAGTACTTGCCACACATGCACAAGGACCTGAGCTCAGCTTCCCAGAACCACATAAAAGCTAGACATGGAGGTGCATCTATAATCTATGGGAAGATGAGAGGTGGAATCAGAAGGCTGTCACCCAGAAGTGTATACGTCAGCTAACCTGCTATATGCAATAGTAGTGAGCAAGAAGAGACCCTGCCTTGTTTTGTTTGTTTGTTTGTTTTTTGTTTTTCGAGACAGGGTTTCTCTGTGTAGCCCTGGCTGTCCTGGAACTCATTCTGTAGACCAGACTGGCCTCGAACTTAGAAATCCACCTGCCTCTGCCTCCCAAGTGCTAGCATTAAAGGCACGCGCCACCACGCCCAGCTGAGACCCTGTCTTAAACCAAGGGAAAGGAAGGTAAGGACTAACACCTGCACACACACCATGGCATATGCACACACACACACACACACACACACACACACACACTGTGGCATATGCACACTCCCATACACACAAACATGCACACACACACCATAGCATATGCACACTCACATACACACAACCATGCACACACAGACCATGGCATGCACACTCACATACAAACAACCATGCACACACACACCATGGCATATGCACACTCCCATACACACAAACATGCACACACATACCATGGCATATGCACACTCACATACAAACATGCACACACACACACACAAACCTTTTAAGAGGCTGAAACAGAGGCCTAGAGGTTAAGAGCATTAACTGATTTTGCAAAGAACCCACGTTTGGTTCCCAGCATCCACATGTAGCTCAAAATCATCTGTAACTCCAGTTCAAAGAGACCTGATGCTCTCGTCTCTCCTCCACGGGCACCATATACGTGTAGAGCACAAACAAACATGCAGGCAAACATTCATACACAAAATAAAAATAAATCTTTAATTATTAGTAAATAATTTGGTTATCCTGGCATGATAAATGGGGAACCTGAGACATTACATTGCTCAGTGAAACAGGCTCCACAGGTTGCTAATTAACAGCAGTATTATTCCAGTCCCAACCTTAACTGGCCCCTTCCTAGGACAGTCAGCCTCAACTCAAGTACCAAAACTCAAGTGAATACAACTGGCCTCAGGGGAGGGAGGAAGCACCTTTGCTGAGAACAGCAGTTAAGTAAACATGGACAGGCATCCGAGGATATTGCCAGGTGGCACTGCCTGGTGGCATTGTAGGAAGGGAAGGAGGAAGTAAAGCCGACTGGCCAGGGGTCATGCACAAGGTCGGCTTCCAGCTTCTGAAAGCATTCTTCTTCCTCGGAGATATTACCTTAGCTAATACCAGGCTTGCTAAATTTCCTTACAGTACCCTTCAGTTTCAACCAAATGCTTCTTAATATACACACAGGAGTACTGGAGCCATGATACAAACAGACAAGGTAGCCTGTGAGCCCTCAAAAGCACAAGTGGACTCTGTCTGACCTGAGAGTACCAGGCAGCCTGGCCATGGAATGCACTCGTTAACTTCTGCCCAATAAGTAAAACTGGCAGGATCTCAGCTCAGCTTCAAAGACAGGAAGGAGTCGGGCATGGTGGCACACACTTTTGATCCCAGCACTCGGGAGGCAGTGGCAGGTGGATTTCTGAGTTCAAGGCCAGCTTGGTCTACAAAGTGAGTTCCAGGACAGCCAGGGCTATACAGAGAAACCCTGTCTCGAAAAACCAAAAAAAAAAAAAAGACAGGAAGGAAAACTGTAAACCCAAGGGTGAATGAACTACTATGTGCTAGTAACATCTTTAACAAACATAGGAGCTCAGTGCTCTTGGTTCAGACTGGGGCTTGAATGCATATGGGAAGCAAAGCAAGAGGAATCCTGTAAGGACCAGTTCCGATATCCAGATCAGCCTGAGTCTGTAAAGATCTGCAAGAGACCAGGCGTCTGTGGCCCCTTGACAAAGTCCACAGAACAGAAAGCTTCCTTCCCCTGTTAATTGAACCCTGATGTCAAGGGATGAGAGGAAAGATGCAGGAGGGGCCAAGGCAAGGACACCTCTCCAGGGCTTCAAGCACCCTGTAGTTTGCATTCATGAAGCTCAACCCTGAATGGTAAAATGCTCACAACATAAATAATCTGTGGATAGCCACCTCCTCCACACACCCTCCCCCTCCCCACCTATCTTATAAGAGCTCTAATCTTCACATCTGAAAACTATCTCTTCTACACCACTACCCATGGGTCAAAGGCACTCCTTGACAACCCAAATTGTTTCTGGCCAGGTCCCAGTAGACTTCAAAACCGTAATTTGAAAGTAAAATGCTATACATTCTGATCCCTGAGAGATCAGTGAAGACACCTCTTATTCATGAACGGCCGCTCACCACCTTGTCAAAGTCTCCTCCCCACAAAACATGATATAAACTTCAACTTCAAGGCTGCAAATGTTTGTAAACACCCACATACCTTCCCTCATGTTTTCCCATAACTTTCAAGACAATCGCCCCCACATGTCTTTCCTCATGTCCTTCCCATAACCTACATAAGTGTCGTATTGAAAGTCAAGGAAGCAGGCTAATACTTTCCAATGGATTGTTTTCCGGACGAATCTTCATCTGCCAAGACAGTCTTACCACCTTCAAGAGCATCTCCTAAAGTAAGGCTTACCTTGTAATTGCTAGAGTTCACCCAAGAGGTAGCGAGTCCATCCACAAGCTTATCTAACATGGTCTGGTCATGCTCAAGGTCAGCAGACTTCTGTTTGTCTGAGAAATAGTCTATGAGTTCCTGGCCAACCTGCAGCCGCTTTCCCACATCCTTCTGCAGCACCTGGGCCAGACAGGACTCCATTCGCGGTTCCATGGTAGGATTCAAATCCAGATCTGGCCAAGGCTAGAGGGCGGTCAGGATGACTCCCTCCCGGTAGCCGTACCGGGAGGTGGCCTCTTTGTTTGCTGAAGGCTCCTAAGAGTGTGTGTCTCAAAGATGCAATCCCGGGAATGGCAGCAATGCACCATGTGTGTCTGAAGAGCAGCTGGTAGGATATTAAAAGTCCAATTTAAATAACTAGTAGGCAATAAAGGAGAGCGTGGCGGAGTGATGATCTACAACTGGGTCTGAAATACTTCATAATTCAGCAGTCCATTCTGCAAAGGAAGACAGGAGAGCAAATGAGCCAGAGAGCAGAACACTCAAATGTTATCAAACAGTCAATCAGAGACAAAGAGCGCTTGCTGCAGAAACACTCTTGGTCACACATGGGGTGTGAAGCGTGAACACTTGGCAAATGGATCAAAAACACATAATTATTAGTTTTATTAACAGAATGGCAAAGCGCAAACAATTGAGCCAGTGAGCTACATGCTTGGTAAACTGGTAGTTTTCACAGTCCCCTGACTTGTAATCGTACCAGTCAGGAAAGCAACCTTCTGTCTCGGCTGCCTTCAGTTTTGCTCCCCCTCTGAAAGTGCCCACAGGTAACCAGGCTCACTACCTTACCATCTGCCTTTCAAGAAACTCAGTTCTGGGATGGGACAGGCTCCTCTGAATATCCCTAACCCAAGCTTGGTCACATTAACCAAAGTCAAAGGCTGCATCTAGGCTGTTTTTCCTGCTCTGCAGGAAGAGTGTCATGATGGGTGGAACAGAAACCTCCTTCCCAAGCAAAGGAGACAAAGAGAGACAACCGGAGAAAAGGAGATAGGCTGTTGACACCATGTTCCCTGTTGACATCATTTCCACTTGGGATTACTACTGTTTTTGATATCAAATAAATTCTCAAAAATCACATCTGGGAACTGTAATTGCATGGGAAAAAAGTACTAAAACTGAGTTTGCAATTTTTGCAGTCCTGAGACTTGAACATAGGAACAAGTGTTCTACCACTGAGCTGACTCACGTTCAGTCCCATAAATTCCTTTCACTAGACAGATTTAAGAGCTAACTAGTTAACCATAGCTGGCAGAGTAACACATTTCTTAACTTCTCTTTCCTACCATTAACTCCTTTCATTCTAATCTAGGAAAACATACAGAAAACCCAGCATCTCAGAGCTGAAAGATAGCTGGGGTGAGGTTGGGGGAGTGCTTGTTACGCAAGCATGAAGACATGAGTTCAGATCCCAGCACCCATGTAACAATGGACATAGGTCTTGCAAGCACCTGTAACCCCCAGCACAGAGGAAGGCAGACACCTGAAGATGAATGAAGCCTCCAAGCTTCCAGCCTAGGCAAAACACGTACACTCCAAGTTCAGAGAGAGGCTCCACAGCAAAGGAATAACAAAGAGATTGAGGGACACACCTAGTGGCCTGTGGCCTCTGCGTGCACACAAAGGCACACAAGTGTGTATAACACACACACACACAGAGTGTAATTTAAGATGAGGCCCAGAAGGCTGGAGAAATGGCTCAGTGGTTAAGGGCACTGACTGCTCTTCCAGAGGTCCCAAGTTCAATTCCCAACAACCACATGGTGGCTCACAACCATCTGTAATGGGATCCGATGCCCTCTTCTGGTGTTCTGGTGTCTGAAGACAGTGACAGTATACTTATATAAATGAAATAAATAAATCTTTTTTTTTTTTTTTAAAGATGAGGGCCAGGAAGATGGCTCCATGGATAAAGATACCACACAAGCCTGTTGACCTGAATTCAATCCCTAGAACCCATGTGAAGACTGAACAAGAAAACTGATTCCACAAAGCTGTCCTCTGACCTCTACAGATGTGTCATAGCATACACAACCACCCTTGTAATATATTTTTAAAATATAAAAATTAAAAGTAAAATAAACACATTGTACGTGGCCCCAAAGTCTGTGTTTCTTCCCACGATGCCACCGCCTCACTGAGGTTTCCAAGAGCAAATCGCACGTATTCACTGTTCCACATCAGTTAGAGCACGCGGACCATGGACTCAAAGCACTGGTCAGGGCATAAGCACTCGGAAAGCTCTCAGGAAGCAATATTCCCTGGCAATGGCAGTAAGGACTGTTAAGTTGCCGACCTATCTGCATTCTGATACACCAAAAGGTTGGGCCAAGATGCCTTCCCTGCCAAGATTAGACTGACTTGCCCAGAAACTGTACCAAGATAAGCTGTCCTGCTCTTTAAAACCAAAGGTGAAGGATGGTTAGGGACCTGCAAGAGCCTGAGACACCAGAGCACATGTAAAAAGATGGTACAAGAGCACTGGCCTCCCAGCCCGTGTAGGAGAGACAGGAAGGTGCTCTGAAGCTTGCAGGTCAGCTAGCTTAGCCTCAGTCCAGCTAGCTTCACCTGAGTGGAGAAGCTCCTGACTAGAGAGACCCTGTCTTGAAAGAAGGTACCTGAGCTTGTCCTCTGACCTACATGTGTGCTGTGCCTGCACACACACCCACAGGCACACATATCAACAAACACGCGTGTGTGTGTGTGTGTGTGTGTGCCTGTGGATGTGTGTGTGTGTGTATGTAAGAGGGGACACAGAAAGGGTTGGAAAGAGAAAAATAAAGGGGGAGAGTTATATAATTATAACTTAATTAAAATAAATTAACACCACCTGAAAATGTCTCAGAAACTATGTAGAAAATGGGTGATGCTGTTAAGTAGCCAATCCTGGAAGGCAGATTTGGTGGAATTCACTCGCACTGAGTTCCAAGCAGCACGGGCCTGTCACTCAGCATCTCTTCCCACAGTTCCTGCAGCAATCGCAGCACAGCATGCATTGCAGCAGGACCCTCTGGTTTCGTTCAACCTGTCCCACTCTTCTCTTTCTTGCCAGGCTGTGTGCCTGCCTGGGATGCCAGAAGGCCACCAACACGCAGCTCAGTGAAGGCAGAACCATTCCAAGCTAGGGGTCCCAGGACGTGTTCCTCGGGGCAAGAAATAGCACTATCTGGGATGAACGCTGTGGTTCTCAACCTCCTGTGTACCCAGGTGCTGCAGGGGACCTCGAGGAGTTGGGAACATCTTGGGGGGGAAAGGGATGTCCATAGAGTCCGGGACAGGGAATCCAGTTTGGTCCGAGGGAGTGCTGAAAGTAATGGAGGGGCTGGAAGGGACACCCCAACTGCCACCCCATGGCACTCCTTGATGAACAAGACAGTCCTTGCTTGTCCAAACTGCTTTAATCACGGTGGATTGGAATGCATAGGTCTCACTTGGGGTGAACAAGGAATTACATACCTTCTGGAAGGAATATCCATCCAGGAAGTGAAACTCACTGGCTAACAACACTCAGGGCCTATCTAGATAACTCCTTAGCATAGAGAACTCCAGGTTTTTATGCTATATTACTGGCTGTCCTGGTCCTATAATGGTGTAATAGTTACATATTCCAGTACAGGTAGAGCCTGGCAAGGAGCTGGTTCTAACGCTTGCTGTTCTCAATTATGAGTTATCCCAGTTTTCTGAACTTGTTTCAACCTGACCAGTTCTGTCTGGTGGCATGGTCAACAGGCCCCACACCTTCTCTTTCTTCTCCCACCCAAGGCCCACACATTGCAGCCCAGCATTCAGACATGAACACCACACAGGTCCATGGGAAGACAGGTGTTGAACTACACTGTCTGCTAAAGCAAGGCCTGGTGAGCCAAGGGGTCTTAGTGCCCAGAACAAGGAAGAGTCGGGCAAACAGGAAGACGCCGAAACATTCCTAGGGACGCAGCAACACCTCAGCTGAGGGCACTGCACCTCATCCGTCAGACTAAGCTCCAAGCAGCCCAGCCCAGCCTTTGTCACTCACCTGCACTGTTAACTGAGCTAACCCCCTCCCTCCTTCCTCTAGTTTCCCCCATGGCTTCCACACCCATGGAGATGACTTCAACTCCTCCTTTTTGTCTCCTCAGACCTTAGCCTTCAACCTACCAGCCATCTGCTCCAGGGTACACACTCTCCCTTCTACTGGCTCACTGCCAGCTGTGTAATGTCCCTTACGTCTTCAGAAGGCCCTCCCTGCCTTCCTTCTAGCAGTGAGACGGTTAGCAGTGACACATCTTTAAGCAGCTGTCTAGGGGGCTGGACAGACAGCTCAGCAGTTTAGAGTGCTCGATGTTCTTGTAGGGGACCCAAGTTCAGTTCCTATCACCACACAAATTAAAACTTCAAAAAAAAAAAAAAAAAAAAAAAGAGAATCACTTCTCTTTCTACTTCTCAGAACTCTCTCAGTGACCAAGAGGCATGTGTACAGACAACAGCCATATGGGAGGTGAGCGTTTGTAACACTGTTCTCTCTGCTTCGATGTGCTACAGACTGCCCATTACTTTAAAAAAGGTTTAAACTTACGAAAAAGTACTGTAACACTTACGTTTAAAAAAGAAAAAGGAAAAACTCTCCAGCGGAGCGGGAGAGATGGTCAGTGGCTATGAGCACTTGTTGCCCTTACGGAGGGAGGACCAGGGTTCAGTTCCCAGCACCCACACAGCAGCTCACAACCTCTGTAACTCCAGTTCCAGGGGATCCGACTCCCTCTACTGTGCAGGCAAACCTACCATATACAGTTTTTTAAAATGTTTTAGAAAGTTAAAAGAGAGAGAGAGAGAGATACTAATAAATATGTAAGCTGCCAAGGAAATAAAATTATATTTAATTATGCTATATGATATACCTATTGTTTAAAAGAGGGTAGAACATAAAATATTGAAGTATAAGCTAATTAATAAGATCATGAATGCTTTCTTTTCTACTGAATAGTTCTCTTTCTTCTTACTGTATTTCTTTTAACATTTCACTTAGCGTGCGCACACACTACAGCATGCATATGGAGGTCAGGACAACTTGCAGTAGCTCTCTCTTTTTAGTATGTGAGTCTAAAATCACAGATCAGCACTCTTGGCAGTAAGCACCTTTATCCACTAAGGCATCTTACTGGCACCATTTCCCGTATTTTTTAGAGTTCTGTAGGCTTCTTGTATGTTCATGGGCATCTCTTTCTTTAGATTTGGGACGTTTTCTTCTATAATTTTGTTGAAGATATTTGCTGGTCCTTTGAGTTGAAAATCTTCATTCTCATCCACTCCTATTATCCGTAGGTTTGGTCTTCTCATTGTGTCCTGTATTTCTTGGATGTTTTGAGTTAGGACCTTTTTGCATTTTACATTTTCCTTGATTGTTGTGCCGATGTTCTCTATGGAATCTTCTGCACCTGAGATTCTCTCTTCCATCTCTTGTATTCTGTTGCTGATGCTCGTATCTATGGTTCCAGATTTCTTTCCTAGGGTTTCTATCTCCAGTGTTGCCTCATTTTGGGTTTTCTTTATTGTGTCTACTTCCCTTTTTAGGTCTAGTATGGTTTTGTTCAATTCCATCATCTGTTTGGATGTGTTTTCCTGTTTTTCTGTAAGGACTTCTACCTGTTTGATTATGTTATCCTGTTTTTCTTTAAGGATTTGTAACTCTTTAGCAGTGTTCTCCTGCAATTCTTTAAGGGATTTTTGTGCTTCCTCTTTACTGTCTTCTACCTGTTTACCAGTGTTCCTTTGTATTTCTTTAAGTGTGTTATTAAAGTCCTTCTTGAAGTCCTCTACCATCATCATGAGATATGCTTTCAGATCCGTGTCTAGCTTTTCCGGTGTGTTGGGGTGCCCTGGACTGGGCGAAGTGGGAGTGCTGGGTTCTGATGATGGTGAGTGGTCTTGGTTTCTGTTAGTAAGATTATTACGTTTACCTTTCGCCATCTGGTAATCTCTGGGGTTAGTTGTTGCCGTTGTCACTGTTTAAAGATTGGAGCAGAAGCTGTGTTCCACTCACCAGCAGTCTCAAAATCCTGTGGCGGGGGTCCTGGGTAGCTGGCGGGTGTCAGCCGACCCTGCGCTCTAGCTGCCCCAGTGCTGGTCCGGCCGGAAGAGGCCTGTGGTCCTACTCAGGCCGGGTTTTCTGCTTCCCTAACTAATGCAGTCTCAGGTCCCGCGCAATTGGATTGGAGCAGAAGCTGTGTTCCACTCACCAGAAGTCTTAAGATCCTGTGGCGGGTGTTGTGGGTAGCTGGCGAGTGTCAGCCGACCCTGCGCCCTAGCTACCCCGGCGCTTTTCTGACCGGAGAGGCTTGTGGCCCTACTGAGGGCGGATTTCTGCCTCCCCAACCAAAGCAGTCTCAGGTCCCGCGTGATTGGACTGGACCCGTATTTTTTAAATAGAAAAAAAAAAATCAAATGAAACCCTGTTTATTTAATGTCAACCTTAATTTTCCAAAAACAACAACCAACTGAAAATTGATTTTTTTTCTTCTTTTAAAATAAATGTAAATGTATACAAAGGGATTAGCGTCAACCCCAGCATACCAATTTGTTACAAAATGAAGGCACTTAACCCTGGATAGGAGAAGGTAATAACAACTTAAGTTACAGCTTCACAAAGCAGAGCCTCCATGGAGATGAGATCCTGGCAGAGAACCAGCTTGTTAGGGAGCCATGGATCACCACAGCCAGGGAGCAGTGCACACACTGGTTCCTCTAGAGAACAGGAATCGCCCACTAGGCCTACCAACACTTGACTTCTGTTGCCTCTAACACAGAGCCACAAGTAACAGCTTCGCTCTCACAGACCACCAACCCTCAGTGACTTCCCATAAGGCTTTCTGGTAACAGGATAGCCACAACTCACGAACTCTTCCTAAACCCAGCAGTTGTAGTGTACTCACAAACTGTGTACCCTCCACCGGTCTCATTCAAGAACATTCCTAATGCTTCCAAATGCTAGCTAGTCCTTATCCTTGAGCAGTCCACCCCATCACCTCTCACCACACCTTACTCTACTGTATTGAATTTGTTCATTCATTTATTCATTCATTCATTCATTCATTGGAGTTAGGGTCTCATTTATTCCAGCCTAGACTCAAGCTAGCTATGCAGCCATGGGTGACCTTGAACTTCTCTTTGGTGTTATTCTTAAAAGACTTGCTTTCTTAGCTCCATTCACATTCTCTTTGCAGGCACAGAGGAGCTGATCCTGTTTACTGACCTTGACCCTGAAGTCTGACTTTGTTGTCTTCATTAGTTCTAATACCTTAGAATGGATTACTCAGGATATTCAACACGCAATAATGTCATCTGCAAAAGCAGAGTTTTAAAATTTCCTTTCCAATATGTGTATCTTGTCCTCCTTTTTCTCTCCTAGTTGCCTGTACGACACCAAGCAGACATGGTAAAAAAAAAAAAAAAAAAATCCTCAGTTTACTCCAGATTGTAGGACAGCATTCAGTCTTTCATCACTAACAGGGTTTCACAAATGGCCTTCATCACATCATGGAAGTAGCTCTTTATCCCTAATACTTTGATTAATTTTTAATCATGAGAGTTCACTAAATTTTGTCACAAATGTCTTCTTGCAACTACTGAAATGAACTCTTGAATTTTGTTTCTTACTTCATTAATATGACATAGCTTGTTCACATATTAAACCAAGCTTGCATTTGTGAGACATTCCACTTTTTCATAGTATACAATCTCTCTAACACATGTCTGGGGAACGTACAACATCAGAGTGCAGAGAGTAAGTGTCAGTGGACTACCCAACCACAGAGAGGATGATGTCTCAGAAGACGAAGAAGAAGGGATGTACAAACAGAGGTTGGAGAGGACAGGAGCAGCAGTGTCTTCTGAACATGGCAGGACCACTGACTCAGCAACTCACAGCAGCTGCAGTTCTTGCACAAGATATGCATGCATGAGACCAAGCCAGTCAACATTCTAGCATGGGCGGTGGAGAGGTCCACATGCCTCGCTCCCTAACTGGGGAACCTCAGACAGCTGACTGCTTCTCGGGGAGGGAGACAGTTTTAAGGGTGTGACCAATGGTAGGTTGGCCACCCTCCGATGATGGATGGCTCCATTCCTAGGAGTATGTGGTCAGCACAAACTGGACTTGATCAGTTACTTGTTTTAAGAGACATGAAGTTAGGGAGTAGGCTGCAGTGGTAGGAAGTCTGGGAGGAGTTAGGGAGAATAGAGGTTAAGATGATCAAAACATTGTATGAAATTCTCAAGGAATAAAATGTTATATTAAAAAGTGCTACATCTCTGGATTTAGTTTTCTAGTATTTTCCTTGAGGAGCTGCTTCTAAATCTGTCTTTCATTTTCCTTGTGATCTCTCTGTGGTTTTGGAACCTGATAAATAATGGCCTTGGAGGATGATTGGAGCCTGTTCCTCCTTAATGAGAGTTTGTATGCAAATTGTATAGTGAAAAAATCTGGAATGTTGGTTTCTTTAAAAACACAGTAATATTATAAGAAAGTGTTTTCATTTTAATTCCAGGTGTGGGGATATGGGGCTGCTTCAGACTGTCCACTGTAGCTGACCATGATTTGCCTTGTGCTCTAGCAGAGGCATGGTTTTGCCAGCTGCAGATAGTTTCTGCAACTGTGTGGTGTTTGGAATTCTGAGAAATCTTCCAAGGGCACATAAATGCTAGGGAACCCACGGGATGAGGTGGGTTTGCTTTGTCAATAGTTGTGGTGGGGCTGGTGAGATGGCTCAGCAGGTAAGAGCACCTGACTGCTCTTCCAAAGGTCCTTAGTTCAAATCCCAGCAACCACATGGTGGCTCACAACCATCCGTAACAAGATCTGACTCCCTCTTCTGGTGTGTCTGAAGACAGCTACAGTGTACTTACATATAATAAATAAATAAAATAAAATAAAATAAAATAAAAGAATTAAAAAAAAATAGTTGTGGTGATTTGAATATGTGTGGCCCACTATTAGGAGGTGTGGCCTTGTTGGAGTAGGTGTGTAGGTATGGTCTTGGTGGAAGTGTGTCACTGTGGAGGTGGGCTTTGAGACCCTCCTCCTAGCCATGTGGGAGACAAGATGTCAGCTCCTGCTGGACACTTCCATGTTTCTGACCATGATGATAATGAACTGAGCCTCAGAACCTGTAAGCCAGCCCCAATGAAATGTTGTCTTTTTAAGAGCTGCCTTGGTCATAGTGTCTCTTCACAAAAATGGAAGCCCTCCAATGTATATAAAATTCTTATTTACTTATTTATTTATTTATTTATTTATTGGCTTTTCAAGACAGGGACTCTCTGCATGGTACTGGCTGTCCTGGAACTTGCTCTTTAGATCAGGCTGGACTCAAACTCTGAGATCCCCCTGCCTCTGCTCCCCAAATTTTGGGATCAAAGGTGTGTACCACCACCGAGGCACCACCCACTGCCCTGCCCCCTCCTACTTTTTAAAAATCTTGTTTTGTTGGCATTTTTTATGGTTTATTTTTATTTCAAGTTCATTGGTGTTTTTCCTACACTGGTGTTTCTCTGTGTGAGGGTATCAGAAGCCCTGGAACTGAAACTACAGACAGCTGTGAGCTGCCGTGTGGGTGCTGGGAAATGAACCCCAGGGTCACTGGAAATGTTCTTAAAGTTCTCCAGCCCCATTTTGTTGGTGTTTGTTCTGTTTATTTAGGTGCGGGGTTTGACTTTGTCTGGGTTTGTGTTTTGGTTTTTGGCAACCCACTGAGCTTAATCACAGTTGCTGCCTGACCTGGAACTTAGTCAACTTACAAGCTGCTGCAACACTAGGACTGTGAGCTCCCTTTCCCCAGCATCACTAGCCAGCACCTGCTCTTCAGCGAGGCTAAGAACCTGCATTTCTCCCCGAGCAGGCTTCTGCGCAGAATAGCTAATTCAGGAGGTAGTTGGGTTTGGTTTGGGTTTTTTGGATGGAGCATTGCTGGGATTCAATAAAGATTATTCCTGAACAGGTGGCTAACAAGGTTTTGTTTAACTGTCACAAAGCATACATGAGTTCCCACCTCAGTCATTTGAAGTGTGTGACAGTGCACAGCTGTGGGAGGTCATTCACAGTGCTGTAAACAGTCCCAGGAGCAGGCTTTGTTTTCATTTACCTCAAACAAGTTTTTTCCTTAGCAGTTTCTCTCAGCCATGGGTGGCTGAAGGGTACAAACTTTAAATTGAACATATCTGCAATGTTTTCAAATTCCATTCTCCTATTGATATATAATTTCATTCTACTGTGGTCAGAGAACTCTTTATGTGAGTTCCATCCTTTTAAATGTATTGCAACTTGTTTTACGATATAACATATGGTCTATCCTACAGAAGGCTCATATGTCCCCATTTCTTACTGGAGCATTCGACAGATATGTCGCTTTGTTTAACACTTTTTTTTTTCTTTTTTTTTTTTGGTTTTTTTCGAGACAGGGTTTCTCTATGTAGTCCTGGCTGTCCTGGAACTCACTTTATAGACCAGGCTGGCCTCGAACTCAGAAATTCACCTGCCTCTGCCTCCCAAGTGCTGGGATTAAAGGCATGTGCCACCAACGCCTGGCTTATTTAACACTTTTAAGTTTGTATGCATCCACACCAGTTTAGGAAAAAAAAAATGTGGCAATTATCTAACTCTATCTTATTCCTTGTTTTTTAAAGCTGTAATAATTTTATTATTCTAGGGGCTGGAGAGATGGCTCATTGTTTAAAAGCACTGGCTGCTCTTCCAGAGGACTCAGGCCCAACTCCCAACTGCTCACAAATGTTTGCAACTTGTGTTCCAGGGGATCCAACACCTTCACACAGACTTACATGCAGTCAAAACACCGATGTACATAAAATAAAAATAAATTATTTTTGAAAAAGAAAAGTACGACATCAAAATCTAGGTTAAAAATATGATACTATAATTCTATATACAGAGGCACTATATGTCTGGGTGCAGACATATTAGAATCTTTGTCCCATTTAGATGTACTGTACAGGTGAAAGGAGAAAAGATAAAATTTCAGTTCCAAGCACCATGTGAACAGATCATTCCTTGGAGCAAATTTACTCCACGTCCAAAGAACAAGAAGCATATATGCCAGGCAGCTTGAAAGGCTTTCCCATATGTATCTGAACTGGAAAATGCCCAGACGTGGGTAAGGAAGGGAAGAGGAGAGCATTTGATATGTCACCTGATAGTGTAACAGCTGACACATTGGCCCAAATGTCCCCAGGGAGGTGAGCTACACCCAGTTGACAAAAAGAAAGCCTATTAAGGTCTGAGTGTTTAATGTGAAGACAGAAGGTCTAGGAGGTTGGGGTGTAATGCAGGAGGAACTTGGGCATAATACGTGGGGAATTCTCTTCCGCTACTGAATAAAGGAGTGACCCTCCCAACAGGTAACACAGCACTTCTCAAGCTGCTTTCCATCTCAACACTTTAAAATAAGCAATGGCAACCAGGCACAGTGAGCACATGCTTTTAATCCCAGCACTCCAGAGGCAGAGGCGAGCAGAACTCTCTGAGTTCAAGGCCAGCCTGGTATCTGTAGCAAACTGCAGGTCAGCCAAAGCTACATAGTAAGACTCTCTGGAAATTAATTAAACATGGCAGGTTTGGGTTGTGACTCTGTAACAGAGCATGTGCCCAGCATGTGTGAGATCCTGAGTTTGATCCTAAGCACTGATATCAAATGAGAAAATAGTTACTTCACATCTGAAGCAGCAACTTCTAAGTCAATAAGTGATTGGATAAATGTCTTCATGTCATAAATATCTTCCATCTATCCTTCGCCTGCTGTTAAGGGTATCATTAGCATGTGTATTTAGAAGATGGAGGCTCAGAGACTCAGAAGCAAAGTAAATACCAGTTAGGCTGGAGAGATGGCTCAGTGGTTAAGAAAACACTGGTCTCGTAGAGTTTGGTTCCCAGCACCCACTTCAGGTGTCTCACAACCATCTGTAACTCCTGCTCAAGGGGATCAAACAACCAAACAACCTTTCTGGTTCTGGCCTTCACTAACACGTACACAAGCGCTCTCTCTTTCTCTCTCTCTCTCACACACACACACACACACACACACACACACACACTCACACACGCTTTTACAGTGTCAACATTAGAGGGATATGGGAAACCTGGAGAAGGAAGAGGGGGATGAATGTGATCAAAATTCATTGTATACATGTATGAAATGCTGAAAGAAAAAAATATTTATAAACTGTCAACATCAGCCAATCACCTGGTATGATAGTATATGCCTTTAATCCCAGCACTTGGAAGACAGAGGCAGGTAGATCAGTCTAGTCTACATATATATTGAGTTCCAGGCCAGGTCTACATAGTGAAACCCTGTCTCAAAAAGCTAAAAAATAAGAAGAAAAATCAACTTCTAGAAATGTATTTATGTATACAAAATAATACAGAATTCTCCTTTGTAGCATTATTTATAAATGCAGATAGTAATCAACCAAATGTTCACTGCTAGAGGACACAGCAGACCATGTGCCACACAACAGCATTCATTGACATTCACTGAATAATAAAGATGGCGTCCTTATGTGTGCACATGCACCTGGATTCACATACATACATGCATACATGTATAACATTCATATATGTATGAACACATATATGCATACATACATATACCTCAACTGTATATGCACACCAAATGTTTTATAATAGAAAATGTTTGACTTCCTTAAGCAGCACTCTGACATTTCTGGATAACATAAGCAAAAATGAAGAATTCTCCTTTATAACTCTTACAGACTTAAATTCATTCATTAGCTAGGAAGATAAAATGACTCAGTGGGTAAAAGTGCTTCCTGCTCAAGCCTGACACCCTGAGTTCAATCCCTTGGATCCATGTGATAGGAGAGAACTGACGCCCAAAGTTGTCCTCTGACCTTCACACATGTGCCATGGCGTGCAAGCACCAGCACATGTACATATAAACACACATAATAAAGTAAGGTCATTAAGTCCACTCACTTATAATAAAAAGATCGTCTGTTTTGATGTGATTAGCCAATGTATGTAATGGGCTTATAACTACAATTAAAAAAAAAAAAGATACACAATGCCAATGGTGACATCACTATCCCGAAGTGAGTACAACAGCAACAGTTTTCCAAAAGGGCTTGTTTCATCCCTCCTCCAAGTTCCAAAAACCAATCCACTGATTCAAGTAAGGATCCAAAAATAGAAGTCTTAATTTTGTGAAGATCTAGAATTCCCCAAAAAGTTGGTTTCAAACAGCTTCTCTCAGCAAAGGTGCTTGAGGATTCTTGTATCTGCAGCAACTTTACAAAAATAGAAAGTGGTATGAATAATTACTAGGACTCAGATTCCTTGTTTCAAGGTCACAAGCCCCCGCCAACAAAGCTCTCCATGGATGGAAGACAGCAAATGGGCCCTGGAGTTCCCATCAGGAGAGTTTGCACCTGGTTCGGGATCTCACACACTTCCAGGTCAAATCAGAGAGAGATGAGCGAGAGATTAAGAGATAGATAAAAGACAGGCAGATAGGTACAGATCTTCCTCCCTTAGCCACAGATTAGGAACCTGTCTTAATTTGTTTTCTGTTGCTAAAACAAAATACCTCAGGCTGGATAATAGTTTATTTGGGTCATAGTTCTGGGGACACTGAGTCCAAGAACAGCATGGCACTGGCCTGTGGAGAGGGTTTTCTTGCCACATCATGGTGTATCGAAGCAAGCACACTAGCTGAGTCTTCCTTATCAAGCAAAGCTACCAATGCCACTGGGAGAACCCAGAATCTTGGCTCCATCAAATTTTGATGACCTCCAAAGGCTCCACTCCCAAATGCCATCAATGTGATTATGGGGGTTAAGTTTTCAACACATACACAAGCAGTTAGAGCACTTTCCTATCTATTACTCCACAGCAGTGCTCATTTCTGTCTTCCCTTAGACACACAGATCCTTTTGAGAAAGGCTAAGAGCCTTTCTCTCCATCCTTGAATAGTAGAAATGTTTGCTGAATGAAGACTCTTGACAATCTATATAGTTTTTCAGTCTCTACTAATCACCTAGGATAACTGGGCAGTGGTGGTGGTGGTAGTCTTTTGAGACAGGGTCTCAGGCTGGTCTGAACACTATATGCTCCTGCCTCGACGTCCCAAGTGCAGAGGTAACAGGCACATGCCATCATGTCCAACATCATGTGGGACTATGGTGGAATGCAGGGCTTTGGGAATGGCAGGCAAGTACTCTATTTACTGAGCTACATCCCTAGCCCCCCAACCCAAAAAAAATTCTCTCTCTTCCTCTCCCTCTCTTTTTGAGATAGAGGAACTACTCTGTATTAAAAGCTCTGGCTGTCCTGGAACTACTTGTATACGAAGCAGGTCTCGAACTCTCAGAGAACTGCCTGTTTCTGCCTCCCAAGTGCTAAGATTAAAGGTGTGCAATACCATGCCAGGCTATTTACGTTTTGGGTTTTTTTTCTTTTTCTTTTTTATGTAGGTATGCTCTGTCTGCATGTACACCTACATGCCAGGAGAGAGCATCAGAGCCTGTTAGAGATGGTCATGAGACACCATGTGGTTGCTGGGAATTGAACTCTGGACTTCTGGGATAGCAGCCAGTGTACTTAACCACTAAGCCATCTTACCATACCCTAAGAATAATTCTTTTTTTTTTTAAAGAATTTTATTTGTTTGTTTGTTTATTATATGTAAGTACACTGTAGCTGTCTTCAAATACTCCAGAAGAGGGCATCAGATTTCATTACGGATGGTTGTGAGCCACCATGTGGTTGCTGGGATTTGAACTCGGGACCTTTGGAAGAGCAGTCGGCGCTCTTAATCACTGAGCCATCTCGCCAGACCAAGAATAATTCTTAATGGCAGCAGTTTTCATTAAAAGTTGTTTGGGGGGCTCTGTTCTCATTAACATACCATTTCTACATCCATTCTAGCCCCACCCTACCTTGAAAGATGTCTCACCCAGTAATTCCAGAGAGATTTTAGAGTCGTTCTTCCCTGGTTCTTTTATACAATTATTACTACACAATTCAGCAAAATATCATTACTATATCCAAGCAAATGCTTTGGTGAGCTGGGAAATCTACTCCTAGCTCTGAAAAAAAAATAAAATCACAGAATGGAAAGCTTTTTCCACTGTGTTTACTTTAGAAACGAGGGTCTAGGTTGAGAGCCATGTGCTGAGCACACTCATCAGCCAAGCAGCACACAGAGCACCTCCACCACTAAGGCGGGGCACACCGAGAAGCACACCTTTCCTTAGAGGGCTGCCCTCCTCGAATGGAAATTCATGCCTGAGGTGTAATAGAATAATAGAAAACAAACAATAACAATAAACCCCCACTACTTCCTGAATGAGCAAGAGGTACATGAAGATATAGCTAGAGAGCTACAGATACAACTCAGATAAAGGCAGCCCAACCTCTCCCTAAGAAGACACAGGTGGAAAAGAAAACAGAAAGCCCCTGCTACTCTCTCTGCAGCATTCCCACTAGAGGAGTTTAAGCTCATGGGAGTGGGGAGTTACACGTGCATGTGCACATATAAACATGGTGTGGAGGCCAGGGCCAATCTTGGGCAGCACCCTTTATTGTGTGTGTGCATGCCATAAAGGGCCTCTGGAGATCAGAGATCAAAGGACAACTTTCAGGAGATCGTTTCTTTTCTCCAAACCCAGGAACTACTCTGAAGTAATCAGAATTGTGGCAAGCCCTTCACCCACGGAACTTTCTCACCAGTCCTATTCATCTGTCTGTCAGTCTGTCTGTCTGTCTCTTTGTCTATCATCCATCTATCTGTCTGTCTGCCTATCATCTATCTATTTTTGAGGTAAGATCTCTTATTGGCTAGACTGGCTGGCTAGGAGCCTCTGGGAATCTACTCGTCCACTTCCCCAGCACTGGAATTACAAACTTGGGCCACCACACCTAGCTTTTCACACTTGTGTGTGTGTGAGACAGAGAGAATTCTGGAGATCTAACACAATACTTTACAGACAAAGTCCCCAGTCCAGAGTTTAAGCAGATGGTCAATCACTTTGTTAACTGTCCCTCAAAAGCTGTGTTTGTTCTGCCCTCTGATCTGCTGCTTAGAACTAGGAAATGAAGGAGAAGCCGGGAGTCATGGCGCACACCTTTAATCCCAGCACTTGGGAGGCCGAGACAGGCGGATTTCTGAGTTCAAGGCCAGCCTGGTCTACAGAGTGAGTTCCAGGACAGCCAGGGCTACACAGAGAAACCCTGTCTTAGAAAGAAAGAAAGAAAGAAAGAAAGAAAGAAAGAAAGAAAGAAAGAAAGAAAGAAAGAAAGAAAGAAAGAAAGAAAGAAAGAAATGATCTATCTTCGAGTCCACTGGTAAAAAGGCGCAAAGGCACACAAACAGCACCAAAGATGACACAGGTGTTTCCCTACCCAGATGCTAAGAAATCCTGACCTGGAGTGAAACATCCTGGGAAACAAAACATCAAGGTCACACTGCAGAGCTCGGCCTCCTTCACCACATCTGGACTGTGGGTTTCGAAAAGGGCTCCGGAAAGAAGATTGTCACCAGGACGAGTAACACTAGACACTCATGAGCACTAAAGAGCACAGTAAGGGAAACAGGATCACAGGCCCCGACGGGGAGAGAGAGAGAGAGCAGACACGCCTTCCCTAGCTCAGCTTTGGAATGTCCAGACAAAACACTTTGCTCATGCTGTTTACTCCATTTTGGTAGAAAAACACAGACTTCATTGCAAAAAAGGAAAATAATTTTGAATTTTGGTAGAAAAACACAGACTTCATTGCAAAAAAGGAAAATAATTTTGAAACTAAGTATTTATTTAAAATGAAACTGGTTAGGGTAGAAAAAAAAGTGAAAACTCAAATGCAGAATCACCCCTAATTTTTGACAGAGTCTCACCATGTAGCCCAGACTGACCTTGAACTCAAACTCCTCTGCTTCTGCTTCCTGAGTGTGAGACTAGAGACATATAACACCATGTCTACCATATATCACCCTCTGATCATTAATACTTATTGTCAGTTTCATAAGTCCCAGAATCAGATAGGAAATAAATCTCAGGGCACATCTATGGGGAACTGTCTACCTTTGGTTAACCAGTACGGGAAGGTCTTGACCCTGAATGTGGTCAGCACCGTTCCATGAGCTGGATAAAAAGGGAAAAGTGGTCTGGAGAGATGCCTCTGGGAGTAAAAGTGCCTGCCACCAAGCCTGACAAGCTGAGTTCCATTCCTAGGACCCACATGGTGGAAGGAGAGCTCTGACTCCTGAAAGTTGTCCTCTGACCTCCACAAGTGTGCTGTGACTTGAGTGTTGCTAGCTTTGACCCCCCCCGCCCCCGCACACAAAGTAAAATAACTAAAAATGCAATAAAAATTCTAATTAAAAAGTGGGAGATGAAAAACAAGGTAGGCAAGGGGCTTTTATCCACTTACTAACAGTAGGCTGCACCATGTGAGCACCTGCCTCCTGCTCTGGCGGCCATACCTTTCCCTCCCTAGTGGACTGCTGAGATACACACTTCCTCCCTTGGTGGCTTCTTGACTTTGTCATAGCAACAAGGAAAGTAACTACTACCCACCCAAACCTTACATCAGCTTTTACAGCCAGGAATAAAACGTATTTCCTAGTATACTATCTAACATGTTTAACCAAACAGTAGGTCATTTAACAAATTCCTAAAACCTAACATTGATTCCAACATTTCAAAATATGACTTAACAGGAACAGTTAAAAATCTTGAAGAGCCGTGGTGGCGCACGCCTTTAATCCCAGCACTTGGGAGGCAGAGGCAGGCAGAACTCTGAGTTTGAGGCCAGTCTGGACTACAGAGCTAGTTCCAGGACAGCCAGGGCCACACAGAAAAGCCCTGCCTCAGAAAACAAAAATGAAACAAATTATAAATAAAACAAACAAACAAACAAAAAAGAGGCAGTGAAATAAAAGTCCAAAGCAAAATATAAAAGTTACTGAGAGAGAGCACACACAGGAACGTTCAAGTTTAAGCCAGTTAGTGCTCTGCAAATGTTGCTGGGATGACTGGTTACCCGCATGTAGAATCATCATCATGGATCTGCTACCTCACACGTGTACAAAAAGCAACTCAAAACTAGTCAAGATGCTGAGCAGAAGAGCTCAGGCTTAGGGGAGGGAGGGAAGAATGAAATCTGAAAATTTTAAATCTAAGAAGAAGCCGGGCGTGATGGTGCACGCCTTTGATCCCAGCACTCGGGAAGCTGAGGTAGGCAGATTTCTGAGTTAGAGGCCAGCCTGGTCTACAAAGTGAGTTCCAGGACAGCCAGGGCTACACAGAGAAACCATGTCTCAAAAAACAAAACAAAACAAAACAAACAAACAAACAAACAAAAAACCTAAGAATAGATCGGTAGGTCTCCATTATCCTGAATTTGGTAGTAAACTTTTAAACATGACAGTAATTAACAAAAATAAAATAAAATAACACAAACAAGTTAGAAATCTGAAAGCTCTGTGTCAAAGACCATTATATCAAAGACATCCCAGGGGCTGCAACAATGAATGTGTCACTGGGTAAGAGTGCAGGCTGCTCTGCAGAGCACCTGAGTTCAGTTCCCAGCAGCCACAACTGCCTGCAACTCCAGTTCCAGGGGATCTTCCTCTGGCCTCCATGACACCAGGCACACAGGTGGTACGCAAACAAATACATAGGCAAAAGACAAAAAAATAAAATAAAATAAAATAAATCTATATTTTTAAAAAAGGAAGCCTACAGAATGTGAGAAAATATCTGAAGATCATATATCTGATAAGGAACTTTATTATATAAATTCTGAAATTGTCAAAAAATCTTAAAAAACGAAACAAACAAATTTCTGGTGCCAATGAGATGGCTCAGTGGGTAAAAGCACGAACCACTAAGCCTGACTACCTGAGTTGAGAACCTACATGATGAAGAAAACCAACTCCCACAAACTACCTTCTGACCACCACATGTGCATCATAGCATGTACATGCTCGTGTACACACACACACACAAGTAAATAAGTAAATTATTTTTAAACTTAAAACACTTTTAAAATTCGACACAAAGACAATCCAACTTTAAAATGGGCAAAGGACTTGAACAGACATCCCTCCAAAGGTATTCAGATGGAAACACGTGGAAAGGTTCTCTGCACTCTAGTCACTGGGGAAATCCAAATCAAAACCACAATGAGCTGTCACTGCACACACACTATAAATAGAAATCATAGTTTTCTAATGGCAGAAAATAGGGTAGGTACGGCTGTGAAGAAACTGGAACCTCACGGTGCTAGTGGGATGGAAAACAGCAGAACCAGTGTGTAAGACTCTTCTGCAAATCCCACCCGACTACTGCCCTCCCAGATCCACACCTCAACAGCTGGAAACAGATTCAACCACGTACGAAAGTGAGAGGCAAGGGGAGGATGAGGTAGGATGGGGAGGACAGCAACAGAGACTGAAGAGGGAGAAAGGGAAGAGCAGCCAAGCATCTGAAAGCCAGGTCTCAGCTTCCTGTCATTATAAACGGAAAACAGCAGAGTGTGGTGGCCTACCTTTTATCCCAGCACTCAGGAGACAGAGGCAGGTAGATCTTGGTGAGTTCGAGGTCAGTTTAGGCCACAGAGAGAAACCCTGTCTCAAGGGAGATAAGGGTACAGCACCAGCCTTTAAATGCTGCCATAAAAATTAGTATAATACAAGTTTATTTTTGACACAGACTGGTGCTTGGTAAGGGGGTCAGCATTTAATCTATGGCAGCTATAAACTATGACGGCATGATACATCCATGTACTGCCCAAGGAAAAGGCTTGGGTCAGAGCTCCATGTCTTATCAAAACCTTCAGAACTGGAGATATGGCTCAGTCAGTAAGGCCTTGGATTTGATCTCAACAGTGAATAAATCCCACAGGCAGCACACAACACAACCCCAGCAGTCCGGAGGGTAGACGAAGGGCAATTACAAGTTCAAGGTACTCCTTGGCTACCTACTGACCAAGTCTGAACTGGGGAGGTGAAAAGCAAACCTAGCACACACAAGAGGCCTGCGGTTCAATCCCCAATGCTGCAAAAACCAGGGTATAGATACACATAGGAAGTTAAGGGCAGCCCAGCTACATGAGACACTGTCTTAAAACAAAACTGAACAAAACCGTAAATGAAACAGCTCCAGCCCCACAAGGAGACTTCCGAGAAGGAGCTGTTTGAATGAAATTCAACTTCTCTTTCAAAGACTAGCTTATTGTTCCTAGAGTGAGCCCAGCCACTCTTCACTGGGAAAGACCTGCTACACAATTCATTCTCGATACACAACAGGCCTCTGTGTAGCATGTCTGAGCAGCCGTTCATAAGAAACTCAGCCTTAACCCACAGGAAAGAAACCGTCTTTAAAGAAAATTACCCAGAAGGTAGTCTCCAGGGGCTGCTCTCAAACTCCAGTGGCCTCAGAAGCACTTGGGGAATGTGTTTGAAAAAACAGAAACCTTGGCCCCGCCCACAGCCATTCTGACTAGCAAATACTTTAAGCTCGACCCTAGTGTCCAACCATAAAGAAGTACTTGAAGGTAGGCCTCAGAAATGTTGTGAGGCCACATTCTGATGTGGACAAACACTGATCTGTCTCACCCAGCAAGAGCTGGACATGACTTTGGAAATACTATTGGCAACAAAAGAAAATAAGAACAGGAAGGCCTCTTCCACAGCTCAGTAGGTAAAGGCACTTACACCAAGCCGGCTGACCAGAGTTTAATTCCAAGACTCAAGAGGTGAAAGGAGGGAGCCAATTACAATATACTATCGTCTGGTCTGCATGCACACACTGCGGCACGCGTAGAGATGGTTCGGCGGATGTGGATTTTGCTGACACGGCTGTCCACCTAAGTTCAGTGCCAGGACCCACATGGAGAAAGCAAAGAACTGATTCCTCCAAGTCGTGCTCTGATCTCTACACCTGAACCATGTGGCACACCAAACCTACAAATGCACACATGCACGTATGTACATGAACATACACACACAGAATAAGTAAATGTATTTCTGTACTAAAGAAAGAAAAAATAGCTACAGAAGTTTGGAAGGACCTCAGTTGGTTGATAGAGTGTTTGCCAAGAATTCACACATTTCCAGGTTCCATCCCAGTACCACATAAACTGTGAGCACACCTGTAACCCCAGCACATGAGAGGTGGAGGCACAAGGTTCAAGAATTCAAAGCCATTCTCCACTACATTGTGGGTTCAAAGCTAGCCTGGGATACAAGAGGTGCTGACTCTGACGAGAGAGAAATGGTAGGACTGAGGGTCTGGAGTGTGCTTGCTGCACATCCCTGCCGAGTGTTTGCTGCAGCCCTGAGGTTCCGAAACCAATCCCCAGCCACACACAGCTCTAGGATGGTTAAATGTGGTTTTTCCTCTCTAACTAGAACTTCATGTATTATTGCTACATTACAGTAATACAGCTGTCAATTAATGTAGGTGATTCTACCTGCAAAGTTAACTTGAGCAAGTTACAAACAGGCTGGAGGTGTAAATATTGACCTCAGAATAGTTATTCTGATCGAAGACAGATATCCAAGTGAGCCATGGGAAAGATGGGCAAGATTCCAGTTCTAGACTTTTTCCTCCTAAAAGACACATCATAGACATTAATAAATGTGAGCACAAAACTTTATATTTCCTTTCTATTGTTTGTTATGGAGGGGGGTAGTTGGGACAAGATAAAGTCATGTATCCAGGCTACTATAGCCTCCTGAGTTTTGAGATTATAGATGATAATACCCTGATAAAGCCCTGCTAAATTTATGTTTTTGTTGTGGTTTTTGTTTTTGCTTTTCAGGATAAGGTCTCTCTGTGTAGCCCTGGTTATCCTGGAACTTGATCTGTTGACCAGGCTGGCCTTGAACTCACAGAAACCTGCCTGCCTCTGCCTCCTAAGTGGTAGGATTTAAAGGCGTGTGCCACCAGCACCCAAAGATTTGGGGGTTGTTTTTTATTGTTTTTTTGGTTGGGTTTTTTTTTTTTTTTTTTTTTTGGTTTTTTTGTTTTGTTTTGTTTTGTTTGTTGTTTGGGGTTTTTTTTGTTTTGTTTTGGTTTTGGTTTTGGTTTTGGTTTTGGTTTTTCGAGACAGGGTTTCTCTGTGTATCCCTGGCTGTCCTGAAACCCACTCTGTAGACGAGGCTGGCCTCAAACTAAGAAATTCTCCTGCCTCTGCCTCCTAAGTGCTGAGATTAAAGGTGTACACCACCTCTTCCAGCTGGGGGGTTGTTTTTTAAAGCAAGTATATCCACACTAAAGGAAAGGAGCCGACCTGGTACAGCAGCTATTCACAAGGTAAACGGATCAGAAGGCTCCCTGAACCCCAACTTCAATAAAATTAGCCAATTTATGCCTATGAGAAGAAAACACAAGGACAAGCCCCGAAAGGCTCTGTGTCCCCTACACACCTCAGTGTCCCATCTGCAAAAAGCCAGCATGGCCACTCTCTTAGAGCTTAGAAGGGAGCAAAAGGGATTAATAACAATAAAATGCTTTGAAAATCACTTTCACTTTTAAAAGCTGGCTGTTGCCACTATGAAGTCATCCATTTCTATCCCTACAAAAAGAGGGAACTGTATTTAGAAGGATATACCCCCACTGATGTAAGAGGGGAGGAGTGGAGGGGTGGGAGCTGGTGAGAGGGCTCAGTGGGTTAAGGTACCTGCACCTGCTACCAATCTGATAATCTAAGTCTGAGCCTCAGGACCCACAGAGTGGAGAGAACAGACTCCCCCTAACCTCAACATGTGCACAGCTATAGCACACACACACACATACACACACATACACACACATACACACACACACATACACACACACACACACACACACACACACACTAATTGTTTTTAAAAATGTGGTTTTTAAAGATGAGTCTGCAGTCTAAAGAGACAGCTTAGGCAGTAAAACAGTGGCCCTGCCAGCATGAGGTTCTGAGTTGAATCCCTAGAAACCACATGAAAAAGCTGGGCATGATGGTTCGAGTTTGTAATCCCAGCACTCAGGAGGCAGAGCTGGAGAGAACTCTGGGGTTTCTGGTCAGCCAGCCTAGCCAAATCAGTTAAGTTCAGAGGAGTAAGAAACCCTGCCTCAGAAAATAATGTGGACAGCTCCAGAGATAAGCCTGAGGTTGTCTCCTGGCCTCTACATGCACTTACCACCCCATTCCACTCCAGTCACACAAACACGTACACAGGTCTCCAGAGGAGCCTGAGAGTGGGGTCCACAGCAGCAGGAATCAATCCTTCTAGTTCTCTTCACCCCTCCTTTGGGTGACTGTTTACATTTTTACTCTGTAATGTCATCACTGACAGCATTAAGCAATATGTGCAGAGCTCTCAACCTGCAAGGTATGCCAGAGTCATCTAGGGGTAGCTGACACTGTACCTTCCATTGATACTGAGCTCACCAAATCTCTGGATGGGCATGAAGAAGGCATGAAGAAGTAGAGCCTGGTCATTCAACAAGGTCCCCAAGAGAGCATGATGAATTCCTTTCTAATGTAAGCTTCTTCCTGTCACGGGGACTGGTCACTCAGTGTCAGTCCATCATCCTTCTACAGCTATAAAAACACGAGCCCTCTACTGCTCTTCTCTACCCCAGCCCACCCCACCCTTTTTCTTAAATTGAAAAAGACTATACAAAGAAACTAGCCTAAAGTAGGGCAGTGGTGGCTCACGCCTTTAATCCCAGCCCTTGGGAGCAGAGGCAGGCGGATTTCTGAGTTCGAGGCCAGCCTGGTCTACAGAATGAGTTCCAGGACAGCCATGGCTACATAGAGAAGCCCTGTCTCAAAAAAAACCAAAAATAAATAAATAAATAAATAAATAAATAAATAAAAATAAAAAAATAAAAAACAAGCCTAAAGTAAAGCCAGAATGCACAGCAAAGTTTGAAAGGTGTTGCTGTGATTTTACCTAACTTGAAAAAACAGCTGTGTATTCTAGTATGTCCCATGAAAGACTTTGGTTTTATTTTACACAATGCATTTAAAGAAGACAAAGAGCAAACAAGGTGGCTCAGCCTGTAAAGGAACAAACTTGCCACCAAGCCTAACTACCTGGGTTTGATCCACCAGGACCCAGATAGTAGAGGAAAGAGCCAACTCCCAAAGATGTGCTCTGACCTCCACAAGTGTGCCATGGCACATAACCACACACACACACACTGATTTTGAAAGAAAGGAAGGGAGAAAGAAAGAAAAAAGAACACTTAAAAGCAGGGGGCTGAGGAGATGGCTCTGTCAGTAAAGTGCTTGCCACACAAGCATGGGAACCTGAGTCCCATCCCCTACAAGCCCACAGAAGAGGAGGAAGAGGAACAGCAGCAGCAAAGCGGCAGGCATCACACCGAGTATAACCTAACCATGGGAGGTAGAGACAAGAGGGTCCCTGGAGCATGCTGGCCAACAAGTCTGTATAAATCAGCAAGCTCCAGGGTCGGTAGAGACCACCCAAAACATAGGGTGGAGAGCTATTCAAAAAGATCCCTGGTTAAGCCAGGAGGAATACTGGAATATAGTTCAATGACAGAGCACATGTGTGGAGAGCATGAAGCTCCAATGCTGAGCACCAAGAGCTAAACTAGAAAGGCACAGCTAATATTGTCTGCATACTCCTAACGTGTGTGACACAGACTCAGACTGAGAGCCCCTGGCATGTTGGAACCATGTATATCTTTGTTAAGTAGAACTCTTGAGAGATGGCACCCAACTCCTGAAAAAGTTCAGCAAAAAATTGAATCTAAATCTAAAGAAAGCCTGCTGACTGTCCATGAGAATATGAAGAGAGCTGTATGTGGAAAAGAAACCGACTTAAATCATACTGCTTTGTGGGGAAAACTCATCTCAACCAGTATGAACAGTGGCTAGATTTGATACAGTGTAAAGCATTTGTGGTAAGCAAAGCCTGTCCTGAACAAAGAGGGTGGTTCACCTGCAGTCTGAGGCTGGAGACTGGACACTCCAGATGTCAGGTTAGAGAGTGGCCCATGGGGCCTCTAAGAGCTCTTCCATAGCTCCAATCCTACTCTATTATCGACATGGGGAAGGGGGATATTTTTATTGATTTTAGGTATATGGATGCCTTTGCCTATGTGTATGACTATGCACCATGAGTCTCTGTTGCCCTTGGAGGTCAGAAGAGGCAGCCAGATTCCTTGAAACTGGAATGACAGAGAGTTGTAAGTGACCATGTGGATACTAGGAACCAAACCTTGATCCTCTGGAAAAGTAGCCAGAGCCTTAAGCCCTCAGCCATCTCTCCAGCTCCATGGTACATTTCCTTTTTCTTTCACACAATCAACATTTCCACTAGTATTCAAGTCACATGGGTCACAAGAGCCACCATCACAAAATGTTCTCAAGCTCCCTATACCCAAGGATCTAAAGAAGAATATATATCCAAGAGGGAAGCAGAAAGAGAGGGAAGCCAAGGGATAAAACCAGAAATAGGAAAGACTGAAGAGACTACAGGCAGGGAGTGAGGAGTCAACAAGGTGCTATGGAAGAAATGCCACACTCTCTCAGACCTATTGGGCTCCATGAGCAGAGGTGGGATGAGGACACGATGCCATACAAACCAGGGGAACATCAGCAAAGCCCTGAGACGAGAGGGCCTGGAAATGGTAGTGCTTTACAGATCCGTTAATCAACACGCATGTGCACATGCACGCACACACACATCACACACACGCTCATTCATATGTATGCATGCCTTATGGAAGTAAAGAGAGCATGCTTCATTCTTGTCAAGTACATTTTGTAAATCAAGAGCTGTGTCATCTGTGATTTCTTCTCTGTGTTGTATTTGTTTTAATAAAAACTGGATGTTTCTCTTATCTTCAAGTAAATCTCTAACTGGTTCCAATCTTAAAGGTGCTTTATCACTATCAACTACTTACTGCTAGCTTTTGGTTTGGGGACCAGACTGGCATTTATCCAACTGACAGCTATTGAAACTCAACTCTGGGACTAATACTTACCCTTAGATGCCTATATTTACAATAATACTGCAGAATTAAAAGTACTGTTTATTTAAAAGCTGGTTTTAAGACTCTTAAAATGGCTCAGCAGGGGCTGGAGAGATGGCTCAGAGGTTAAGAGCACTGACTGCTATTCGGAAGATCCTGAGTTCAAATCCTAGCAACCACAAGGTGGCTCACAGCCATCTGTAATGAGATCTGATTCCCTCTTCTGAGGTGTCTGAAGACAGCTACAGTGTACTTACATATAATAAATAAATAAATCTTTTTTAAAAAAACGGCTCAGCAGGTGAAAGCACTTGCCACCAGAGCCTTAGAACACACAGAGTGGAAGAACAGACCTGATGCTGAAAAGTTGTCCTCTGATCTCGACATACCATGTACCTAGCACTCACACTACATACACTAATAAAAAATACATAAGCTAATAAATAAATGTAATCAAAACTGACTTAAAGTAGATTCCTAAGATTAATAGATAATCAAGGACATAAATTATCTACCCAAACTTCTAAACCAAGACACTACTCTGCTCAAGTAAATAAAATTAACAGAAAACTGTGAGGGTAGGAGGAGCAAAATCCAAAAGGAAACACTCAAATGATGACCCTAGTATCCTCTGACCAATCAGTCCTCACCATCCATGTAAACTATTTTAAGGATCTGAATCTTATTGTGTGTGTGTGTGTGTGTGTGTGTGTGTGTGTGTATATATATATATATATATATATATATATATATATATATATATATATATAAAACCATTGTCTGTGATATACTTCAGAGACTCTATTACTCTGAAAGTTATTACTGATGCAAGCACTCTAAGTTGTAGACTTCTGCTTGCTATCGATATTAAAGAAAATGTTGCAGGGCAGTGAGATAGCTCAGTGAGTAAAGGCAAGTCATGCTGCCAAGCCTGAGGATCTGAGGGACCCACACAGAAGAGGGAACCTGTCCTTCCATGTGTCCTTTGACCAACTGCCACATGTCTGCTATGTACACCACACACAGAGATGCATATATAAGCAAATAAATGTAAAAAAAAATTTAAAACTTAAAGACTGGGAATGTAGTTCATTGACAAAGAACCTATCCAGTACACACAAGACCCTGGGGCCAATTCCTAGCACTGTAAATAAGTAAACAATTAATTAAAGCTTTAAAGATTTAAGACATCTACTGCTCTGGTTTGCCTTTTGTTGTGACAAATACCATAACCAAAAGCAACTTACAGGGGGGAGGGTAATACTTGGCTTACACTTCCAGGTCACAATCCATTATTGAAGTCAAGGCAAGAGCAAAAGCAGGAACTCCCAGCAGAATCCAAGATAACTGCTGCTTACCGGCTTGCTCTCTGACTCACTCAGCTAGCTTTCTCTTTTTTCTTTATATATATATATATATATATATATATATATATATATATACACAAAACTTTATTTTTACAAATAGACCTCACTGTTTTAAAGTTTGAAAAGGCTCTTTGTAAAATCATATCCCCCCCCCCCAGAAAAAGTTAATAAACATATACAGAAGAGCAAACTCATTTTAAAACATTGAAATAGTAAAAGCTATATCCATAGGCATTCATTCATCCAAAAGGGGTGGTGCAGTTGATATCAAGGCTGCCTTAATCACCCAAGTTTACAACTTCATTCCTCTACTTAGGCCAGGAAAAAAAAAAAAAAAAAACAGTCCAACAAAGGAACAA
The DNA here is from genome assembly GCF_978045245.1 of Mus caroli. Taxonomy (NCBI): domain Eukaryota; kingdom Metazoa; phylum Chordata; class Mammalia; order Rodentia; family Muridae; genus Mus; species Mus caroli. The sequence continues at coordinate 114,900,657 of NW_028227256.1, read as the reverse complement.
GTGTTCCCAACCAACATCAGAGTTAGATCTCCAAAGTCTACACTTGAGATGATGCTGGATCTCCTCTCATCCACTATTTCCCCCACATGAACCTCTACCATCCTCTACTTTCATGGGGAAGTGAAGGGGTGAATCTAGATATTCTTCACACAGAGCATGATATTGGGACATATAACCTCTGACATTTAAAATCACTGGTTCACATGGGATTGAACTTTCAGTGATAGAGTTCCATGGGAGAAAATGTGTCCCGATTCCGTAAGAGGTAAGAGAGTAATTAAATTCAAAGAAGTCAGGCAGGAAATCTGCTCACAGAGCAGCCTGTCCCTAGCTACAACTCATAAAACTGGGATAACATCTTGCCAGGTAAGGTGTTCCTCTAATTTTGACATGGAGCCAGAATTCAGAAGCCTACAAACAAATTTTCATTAGCATAAGTTGGCACACAAAACACAAGGAGTCCTCATAGCAAGACAGAGAGTTTCATGACTTCAGATCAAAAAAAGCAGAAGAAAACAGAACACAGAAAACAGACTGCCTCAGCTAGCTTTCTTATACAGGCAGGACTGCCTAGGGAGAGTGCTGCCCACAGTGGGCTGAGCACTTCCACCTCAACCTTCAAGAAAGCTTACATGGCCACGGGCCGATCTAATCTGGGAAATTCCCAGGTCACAGCTCCCTCTTCTCAGGTTGAAAGGAGGTTGTATCACATTGACAATAAAAACTAACACAGTTACATGTTGCCCATAATAAACAATGACTTACAGAAACTGAAATTTTGAGTTTTACTGCTACAAGGGTGCAATTAGTCAACTTTACAAAGATGAATGAACAAACAGCTCATTAAAATTTAAGTCTTTCTTAGCAAGTAAAGAAGATAAGTACTCAGTTCTCTGGGGCGCTGTGTTATTTTCCCTATCTCTACGTCGCTGCATCAATGTTGCCATTCTCGCTCCTACTCCATGAATAAGAAAACCGGACCATTCCGTTTAGGATCCCTCATAACAAGAGTTCTATATATATCATGAATAACAATAAAATTATCATCTCTAAGGCCAGAATTGATACTAGCCTGTGGCACCTGAATCTGGTGCAAGGTAGATGCATCGCTCCTGACCCTTCCACATCACTATCTCCCAAAGGACTGGAGCGTCCAAAGCGCTCATTGCCACATCACAAATTAAAGTATCAGGTTTAAAGAACTCACAGGTTCCACCATTAGGTCAGTGTTTCATGAACGAATCCCGGCACAGAAATCCATCCGGATGCGACACACACGCTTTAAGGCTCTAACTAATTGTTCTTTTAATTTAAGAAATAAACACAGTTATTTTTAAAATCTAGATATATTATGTAATGAGTTTGACTTTGGAAAACCCCACACTCATCCAAGCAACTCATAAAATGGAAAGCAAGATTCAATCCGCTCCATTGTATCCAACCAGACCAACGTGCAAGATCACACACTCATCTTCGTCAGAGCGGCTCTGCCAATACCGAAGAACAACAAAGGCAAGTTGGAGAGGCTGCACAGGCTTAACTCAGCGCTTGTCCGCTCTTCCCTGCTTCGCAAAGATCCTACATGAGGGGCCCTCCTGGGACAAGGGGACCTTCCGCACCCCGCTGGGCCCCGGCTGCTCCGCTTTTGTCTGGCCCAGGCTGGGGGCACCGGCCGCCGGGCCTGCCTCCCCGACAACCCCTTCTTCCCTCTGAATCTTTCTCCACACCCATCACTCGCCGATGATTAGTTGTAGTGAGGTTTCCTCTCCTGGAGCCCCTTCCCGCTCAGTGCAATCTCGGTTCCTTTCAAAGAGATCCCCGGGCTGCTTTGGCGTCTCCCAAGCCGGCCAGGGGAGACTCCGGGTCAGGAAGGGGCCCCGGGGTGGGGTCTGAAAGAGACAGTCACACAAAGCCAGGCTTGACCCCACAGCCGCCCCACCTCCCTCTGCAAAGCAGCCTACAATCAGAACTGAAGCCGGAGGCCGCGCGTCCTGGGTCCTCACCCAGATCCCAACCCAGGGCCGCCCCCTCCCCCAAAAGTGCACCCCAGAGCGGCTGACAGCACTGGACACCGTCCCCACCCGGACCCTGCGCCCGCCGCCGCCCGGAAAAGAAGCAGGGCCCTCCAGTGGACTCCATTCTGAGCATTCTTCGTCTTAAACCCGGTACTTACAGTTCTATTATTCACTACTGTTGCGGCTGCGGACCGGACAGCCACCGCCTTCTCCTCCACCCCAATGAGGTTAAGCGCTTGGTGCGGGGATTAAAAAAAAAAAAAAAAAAAAAAAAAAAAAAAAAAATGAAAAACCAAAATGCGCCTGCGCAGAGAGGTCTCCCTGTGTCCTCTTACCGCCACCGGCCAGGCTGAACCATAGAGACTGTAATCTCAGCCCAGAGAGGTGGCTTCCTCTCTATGGTAACGCCTAGCGCTGGCCCCCGCATGAAGTTTCAGGTCCCGCCGCCTTTGCCTTTGACCCGAATGGCGACCCGTAGCATAAAGGTGCTTTAATAATAATTAAAAAAAAAAAAAAAGTGACCAAGGAGAATTTAAGGAATGTTTAGAGCCTTTAAAGGTGAGGAAGCAAAACTCGAGCAAGACTAGGAGAAGGCTGTGCGATAAAAGAGCTAGAGAGGAGTCAGGAGCGCTTCCAGCCGGAACTTCCTTTGATTGTCGAGGTGTTTGATACTTGAATTAAACAATCTTTCACTTCTGGGTTACGGGTGCCCGCTATTTACCGGGCGACTTCAGTGAAAGAAATTGGCCCCCGCGACTGCCCGTAGCTGACAGCGCGTTGGGCTCATCCTTCTGAATATGCGTACAAGCGCTGCTACCGGAAGCCCAGGTTTTAAACCGTTCTTCGCGCTTTAGCGAGCCAGAGCGCGAGGTGGAGGTCGCTGAGATTCGTGTGAGAGTGTGCCAGTTTCTTTTCTAAGTTCCTTCACAACAACGTCGTCTCGCGTCCCGCGTGGCCTTCAGATTATATCTGAGGTTTCTGGGCTATGCAGATTACAGCGCTACTTTCAAGGAGCCTAAGGACGCCCTGTTTTGTCCTTCTACGCCCGTGTGCTACCCAACAGTTTGGATTTGAGAGCTTTTGTGTTGCAGTTGTACACTGGTGAAAATCACTTTTAAAGTGTCGGATTGGCTTCCTCTGTCAAGACTGGGTGTTTATGGGGACTCTTTTGTGCGGGAATGTGTATGTATTGGGAGATGTGGGATAAGATCAGATCTTCAGAACTTGGAAAGGCAAGCTAAAACAATAAAGCCAGTCACAGACCTGTGTGGTGCAGAAAAGGTATAGGATTCACATGCAGGACGGGACTCGTGATTGAATATAGAAAAAGTAACATCTTTAAGATGTAAATGCAAGCAAGTTTACTAACTATGGGTGGAAAACCCTGAAGCGCGTTCTAGAAAAGAAACACCGCCGGGTCAAGGGCCGAGCGGAAGTGGGTGGTATGCTGGGAGAACAATGTGTGGAGAGTAGTCAACTGGAAAGGAAAAGAGAAACCCAAGAAAAGTTTGATAAGTTCAATGGGAAGGAATTTGTGCATATTAACAAAAGCAAACGTTGTAGCTGGTTTTTATTGTACAGTTCAGTGCACTTACATTGTTAAGTAGCCACTCTTCTGCTTTCTTTTTGTCATACAAAAAAAAATGCACCTGTTAATTTGTAATTCCTCTTTACCTTTAGCTCTGATTATCACCATTCTGCTTTCTATGGATTAAAATACTGAGTATTTTGAAAGTGGAGTCATATAGTCTTGGTCTTTTTATTTATTTATTTATTTATTTATTTAAAGATTCATTTATTCATTATATGTAAGTACACTGTAGCTGTCTCAGACACTCCAAAAGAGGGCATCAGGTCTCATTATGGATGGTTGTGAGCCACCATGTGGTTGCTAGGAATTGAACTCAGGACCTCTGGAAGAGCAGTCAGTGCTCTTAACCGCTGAACCATCTCTCCAGCCCAGTCTTGGTGTTTTTATAACTGGTTCATTTCACATAGTCTAGTAGACTCCAGAGCTGTCAGTGCATGTTGTAACATGTGTCCAGAGTGCCCTCTTTAAAGCTGAATAATGTGTCAGTGCATGCATTCACCACCCTGGCTACTTCCGTCATTTACAATTCTATACAATGTTGTGAACATGGATATCGGTCTGTCTTTAGGATTCTACTTTTAGGGACACAGGAGATGACTCAAGATAACTAAATAAAGGCACAAGCTGACAAGCCTGGTTACCTGAATTCTGTCCTCCTCCACAATGGAAGGTGAGAACCCACTTCTGCAAGTTATCTGCTCATTTCCACATGGGTATTATGGCCCATAAGCTCAATAAATACTCAACACAAACATAAATAATGAACAAATGAGTGAATGATTTTTTTAAAAAGGTCACGTTTAATAGAAAAGTTGGAAACAAAATGAAGATAGCCACACTTGATTCATATTGTTACTCATACCTTTACTAGATATGGTTACATAGTAAAAAAGAAAAAAAAAAAAAGAATGTTTGGTATTGTTTGCAAAGCAGTGGAGGAATAGGGCCTCACTTGCTAATCAACTGCTCTAAGAGGGAACTAACCTCCCCCTGAACTCCAAGAACTATTTTAAAAAGTGACTCACCCAGAAGTCAGAAAGCTAAATGTACTCTTCATTTATACAGAGCAGTTATGTAGGAACAGACCTATACCAGGTATTGTGCTCAGTGATGAAATCAAGTTTTGTGTTACATATAGGCTGAGGGGAGGCCCAACTACCATGCATCCCCACAAGTGTTCAGAAAAGAACAATGCCCTAACTGGCAGCTCACTGCTGAAAGCAAGAATATTGAAAGAAAAACACCTGGACACAAAAGAGTGAGGTTTATTCAAGGTGGGGATACTGTGCTGGGCGTCAGTCAGGGCCTTGTGCATGCTGTGCAAATGCTTATTGCCATGCTATGAACCACAGACCCAACGAAGCTAAGTAACAAGGAGGGCCCAAGGCGGGTGATTGATCTCACTGAGAAGAGGAAATGGATTAGACATTGGTGGGGTTAATGGAAGGAGGGAACTGGGTTAAAAGCTTAGAAGTAGCAAACTAACACCAAAACTTTCACTGTCATAATGGTTTGGGGACTTTTTTGGTTTAGATTTTCACTGTATATTTGCCTGGTTTATGGTTCATAGCATGGTTATCCTATACTTTATGACTAATATCCACTTATGATTGTGTACATACTGATACATTATTCTCCACCAGTGAAATGAGCCAATTCAAGCCAAATTAGAATATATAAAGGCAGGTTTATTGGGAAACCACTCTCAGGCAGGTTCACTGGTCCCAAAGAACAAGGCCAGGGAAGTCACTGTGGGGAGGGAGAGAGGGGACAAGAGAGAGAAAGCCTGTGCATGCAGGGAGAAAGAAAATGTGGGAGAAGTGGGGTAGCAGAGGGCAGGGTATGCCAGACATGCCATGGAACAGGTAGGGACTAAGGGATACTGGGAGAAGCTGAAGGCCAGGAACACTTTGGTATGTTAAATACACACCTCATTTCCTTGTCCCAAGTCTGAGTCCAAACACATACCATGTTTGTCTTTCAGGGTTACCTTAGAATGATCTTTTCCATTTGCCTACAAATTTCATGATGTTTTAATGGCTGAGTAATACTCCATTGTATACATGTACCATATTTTCCTTATCAGTTCAGTCAAGGGACATCTAGGCTGTTTCCAGTTTCTGGCTATTACGAATAAAACTGCCATGAACATAGTTGAGCAAGTGTCCTTATGGACATCTTTTGGGTATATGCCCAGAAGCAGTATAGCTGGGTCTTGAGGTAGAACTATTCCAAATTTTCTGAGAAAATTTGATTTTCAAAGTGGTTGTACAGTCTGCCAGCAGTGGAGGAGTGTTCCCCTTGTTCCACATCCACTCCAGCATGAGCTGTTGCTTGAGTTTTTGATCTTAGCCATTTTGACAGGCGTAAGATGGAATCTGAGAGTTGTTTTAATTTGCATTTCCCTGATGACTAAGGATGTTGAAATTTTCTGTAAGTGCTTCTCAGCCATTAGAGATTCTTCTGTTAAGAATTCTCTGTTTAGATATGTACACCATTTTCTGATTGGGTTATTTGGTTTGTTAATGTATAATTTGAGTTCTTTATATATTTTAGGTATCAGCCCTTTTGTCAGATGTAGGGTTGGTGAAGATCTTTTCTCAATCTGTATTTGGCCATTTTGTCTTCTTGACAGTATACTTTGCCTTACAGAAGCTTTTCAGTTTCATGAAGTCCCATTTGTTAATTATTGATCTTAGCTGACCTGAGCTGTTGATGTTCTGTTCAGGAAATTGCCTCCTGTGCCAATGTGTTCAAGGATATTCTCCACTTTCTCTTCTATCAGGTTTAGTGTAGCTGGTTTTTGAGATCTTTGATCCACTTGGATTTGAGTTTTGTGCAGGGTCATAGAGATGGATCTATTTGTATTCTTCTACATGTAGACATCCAGTTAGAATAGCACCATTTGTTGAAAATGCTTTCTTTTTTCCATTGAACAGTTTTGGCTTTTTTGGTTTGGTTTGGTTTGGTTTTTTTGTTTTTGGTTTGGTTTGGTTTTTGGTCAAAAAACAAGTGTTCATTGGTGTGTGGATTTGCTTCTGGTTCTTCAGTTCGATTTCATTAATCAACCTGTTTCTTTTTATGCCAGTACCATGCAGTTGTTTTGTTTTTTAATTTTTAAATTATTTATTTACTTTTTTATTTTATGTACATTGGTGTTCTACCTGCTTCCATATGTTTGTGAAGATATAAGATCTCCTGGAACTGGAGTTTCAGATAGTTGTGAACTGCCATGTGCATGCTGGGAACTGAACCTGAGTCCTCTGGAAGTGCAGTCAGTGCTCTTAACGCTGAGCATCTCTCCAGCCCCCACCATGCTGTTTTTATTACTATTACTCTGTAGTACAGTTTGATGGGATTAAAGGCAAACCTTTAAACCTGGCTTGGTTTGTTGTTTTAGTTGTTGTTGTTTTTGGAGGGGGTGGTTTTAATGTGTTTATGTGTCTAGTCTATGTATCTAGGTGCCTGTGGAAGTCAGAACAAAATGATGGATCCCTTGGAGCTGAATTTACAGGCAGTTGTGAACTGATGGATGTGTGTGCTAGAGAAACCATGGCTATTTTCGAAAGACTAGATATTTTCGAGAGACTGGATATTTTAGAGAGGCTTGACCTTTGAAAGAGATGTTGAATGTTTTAAAGGAAATAAGCTTAAATTGCTTGCATTTTTGAAGACTGGCACTTTTAAACATTGGAATGTTTTGTGTTGTGATCTTAAAATTAATATGAGACCTTGAGGCTGAGTAACAAGGAGAGCCATGTTTTGCTGCATTCCCAGATGCAGAGTCCATGGGTAAGAAGACTCCTGGTTAGGATTTCTATTGCTAGATAAAAATCCGTGACCAAGAGCAAGTTGGGGGAGGAAATGGTTTATTTCACCCTACACTTTCAATGTGTAGGATGTGAAGAGTTCAGTGTTGGACTCTGGCATTACTCATGATCCTCTGAGCTCCCTGCAAAGGGCTTGGGCCACTTCTCTAATTCCACCTTCTGCAGTACACGTAGCTCATCTCCTAGGTTCACGCTGGCTTTGCTCCATAGCAGTTGTTGTTCTTGGTTGTTGTTCTTTGCTTCTGGCGTCTTCTAAATGCTGGGATCTCGGCTGTGATTGGGATGCTCCTTCACCAATGGCCTCTCCTGGGCTCCCTTCAGGGACTCTACCCTTGCCACACAGTGTCAAGCACCAGCTGTTCTCCGTGACCCTTTCATGCCTTCAAATCAAGTACTACTACCTAGGTGACTCTTAGATTGCCAGATTTGGCTACCAGATGCAATCCTGGCCCCTTCTTGGAACACAATTTGTGTCTGCTAACCCTAAGAAAATATTCCCAAATTTACAAGTTTAAATTATGCTTCTTAATCATACCTGGTTCTACAGTTCTAGCTGACACTATAGATCATTAATGAAGAATATCACACAAAGAACCCCATTAGAGTCTTTGCTCTCCTCTGAATCTTTGAAAGCCAGGCCTCTATCATCTGCACTGCTCTCAGCATCATCTGCTAAGTCCCCATAACAGCTGTTTAAGCTACTCAGAACACTCAGTGGCTTTTCTAGCCTATCTGTGGTAGTTGGCATAAGAATGGTCTGTACCAGTCCAGTAGTGGTGCACACCTTTAATCCCAACACTTAGGAGGCAGAGGCAGGTGGATCTCTTGAGTTCAAGGCTGGCTTGATCTATGGAGCTAGGTCAAGGACAGTCAAGCTACACAGAGAACCCCTGTCCCAAAAAAAACAAGAACAAACTAGCAAAAGAGTGGTCCCCAGAGGCTCATGTATTTGAATGCATAGTCAACCAAAAAGTGGAACCCTTTGAAAGGATTAGAAGGTGTGGCCTTGCTGGAGAAAGTGTATCACTAGAAGTCGGCTTTGATATTTCAAAAGCCTGTGCCCAGGCCCAGTCTCTCTCTGACTCTTTACCTCTGCTTGCAAAGCAGGCTATAGCTCTCAACCACTTTTTTGTTGTGTTGATGTTGTTTTGTTGTTTATCTGTGCTGCCCTGAAACTCATTCTAAAGCAAGCTGGCCTGGATCTCAGAGATCTGTCCACCTCTGCCTCCCAAATGCTGGGACTACTTCAGCACCATGACTACCATGCCTGCTGATATATGTCTGCTCTCCACTATGATGATAATGAACTAAATCTCCAAAGCTATAAGCCAGCCCCAATTAAATGTTTTCTTGTATAAGAGTTGCTGTGGTGCTTTGAATATTTTTGGCCCATGGGAAGTGCTACTATTAGGTGTGGCCTTGTGGGAGGAAGTTTGTCATTGTGGGGTGAGGTTTGAGGTCTCCTTCTATGCTCAGGCTCTGCCCAATATGGACTGTGATAAAACACCATGACCAAAAGCAACTTGAAGAAGATTTTGTTTCAGTTTACAGTTCCACATCACGATCCATCACCTAAGGAAGTTGGGAGGAACTCATACTGGGGAGGAACTGAAGCACAGGCCATAGAGGAAAGCTGCTTACTGGCTGGCTTCTCATGACTTGCTCAGTCTGGTATCTTATATCACACAGGACCACATGCCAAGGGGTGACATTGCTCACAATGGACTGGACCTCCCACATCAATCATCAATCAAGAAAATACAAAAAAAAAAAAAAGAAAAGAAAAAGGAAAGGAAAGGAAAGGAAAGGAAAGGAAAGGAAAGGAAAGACCCCACAGACTTGCCTCTAGGCCAATCTTATGGAAGCATTTTCTTACTTAAGATTCCCTCTTCCCAAATATGTCTAGGTTTGTGTCAAGTTGTCAACAAAAGACTTATCAGCATAGGGACCACTTTGATTCTGTCCACTTCAAGGTTCCCTAATTGTCTCACCAAGTTTTTTGCTGCCAGATTTACTGAGACATAATTCCTGCCACATCCCATTTACCCAAAGTATCTACCTCAGGAGTCTAGTACAATCAAAGAATTGGGAAGCTATCATATGTTTTTTAATTAAAAAGATTTTAAAAGCTGGGCATGGTGGTGCTCGTCTTTGATCTCAGCACTTGGGAGGCAGAGGCAAGCGGATTTCTGAGTTCAAGACCAGCCTGGTCTGCAAAGAGAGTTCCAGGACAGCCAAAGCTACACAGAGAAACCTTGTCTCAAAAAAAAAGAAAAGATTTTCAAAAATTTTTTTTCTATTACTCCTAAAAGAATTTCTTTTATGTAGTGAATGGTAATGCTAATTAATCCCTGTGTAGGTTCTTAAGTTGTAATAAAGTGTCACGCTGCTACTTCCAGAGCATGCATAAGAAATTTTTATATCTTTTGCACAGAACTGCTGGGAAAAACACCAAAGGTGGCGGTGGTGGTGGTTGTTGTCAGGTGCATTGGTACATTCCTGCAGTCCCAGATGAATGGAACAGAGTCAGAAGCTCAAAGCAATGCTCAGCTGAAAATTAAGTTCAAGTCCAACCTGGGCTACTGGAGTGACAGATGATCGTGAGCTGCCATGTGGGTGCCGAATCCTCTAAAAGACAGCCTGTGCTCTTAACGACTGAGCCATGTCTCCAGCTTCGTATTTTCAGCTTTCTTGGACATGTTCTTGAAGATAGAGTTACTAGATCACAGAGCACCTATATTCCTAACCTTTGCTGGGATGATTTGCCTTCTATTCTAGACTCCTTTTTGCATTCTCACAAGCAATAGCTAAGGGCTTCAACCCCCCTCCCCCTGCCTCCCACCTGCTACTTTTGTTTTGTTGTGTATTGTTACTCAAGACAGGGTTTCTCTGTGTAGCCCTGGCTATCCTGGAACTCACTCTGTAGACCAGGCTGGCCTCAAACCCAATTTGTCTGCCGCTGCCTCTCCAGTGCAGGGATAAAAGGTGTGCACCACCATACCTGACAATTTTCTCTATTTTAAAAAATGTTCACATTTATGAGGCTAGAAAGAAAGGTGCTTGCCACCGCTCCTGATGACCTGCGTTCAATCCCCAGGCCCCATACGATGGACAGAGAGAAGCAGACCCTGCACATTGTCCTCTGGCCTCCACTCACTTGCCAAGGCACATACATGCATACACACTAAATGAATGAATGCTTATAATTTCTTTTTGAAAAAAGTTCTGTCCATATGCTTCATTTTATTTCACAAACATAGTTTTAGAGTTGGCCCTGAAGAAATTATACGATAGCATTAACAGGTGGCCATTAAGTAGGAAGATTTCTTTTTCTCCATAGGATTGAGTGAGGCAGTTACTTCCAGACTAGGTTAGCCTAAATATTTCTGTAATAGGCACTAACAGCTAATTATCTAGCCTTACCCTAACAACCTGCATTAAAGGCTCAGTGAAAATTATTTTGTGCCCATAGAAGTTAAAATTCAGGAAGAACAGCAGATAGGCTGCCGATGTTTATGTCATGACCCATATGAAGTCTAGGTTTTCACCACTTGCAGGACAGAAAGTGTCTTTGCCAGAGACATTATGAGCCTGTAGAAACACTAGCAGAGGAGGAACACGTCACTGCCAATGATGAAACAGGAGATTGCAAACCAGTTTGCTAAATCCTGTCCATAGCCACACCCTGGGGAGTCATGGTCCTCATTGCTTTACTTACCTAGCAAGCGCTGCCTGCTGAAGACAGTAAAGGTGCCCTTTCCTCAGCCTGCAGATTCTCTGGACCCTTGAGTAGTCAGCTGAGAGCTAGCAGAGTTGAAAGTGCCCCCACTGCTGTCAGTGCACTAAGTGATCCTCATTGGGTCTAGGCACTACACCAAGGCCACTTCATCTTTAATGGAGGCGACAGCTCTACTTTACACTGTCACAACCAGTGAAACTGGTATTACAAAATGAAGTCATTTTGAAAGAGTTCTTTTGAAAAAAGTGGGATGAATTCAGTTGGCTCCACAGGTGTGTGTGCGTGCGTGTGTGTGTGTGTGTGTGTGTGTGTGTGTCACCACAGATGGAATCCAGAGCTTTATGAGAGCCAGACAAGCATTCTATCACAAGGCTATATCTCTAGCCCTTGAAATGCTCTTTAAAGTTACCTGTTACCTAGCATGGGAAACACAACTTTCCAGATTTTTTTTGGACAATCTTTTATATCTAGAAAGACTAGAGACAACACCAGAAAAAAAATTGGGGGGGGGGGAGTCTCCTTTTGATTTGCTATCAGTGAAGACTCCCAAGTAACACTGTTCTGTGACAGTTTATAAATATACACCTATGCAAACGACCAACTGTAAAAAGTTGAACAACAGCAACAAAATGATAGCCAGCTGGATGACTCAGCGAGTAAAAGCATTTGCTGCCAAGGCTGATCCCTAGAGCTCTATCCCTGTGACCCACATGGGAAAGGGAAGGACCCAACACTTGCAAGTTTTCCTCTGACCTCCAACTGTATAGTATAGTAATGATCGTGTGTGTGTGTGTGTGTGTGTGTGTGTGTGTGTGTGCGCGCGTGCGCGCGCGCGCTTTTGTGCATACTCATGCACACATGTAAAATTAACTAACATAGGAACAAAAGAAACCCACAAAGAAAAAAACCCTGCAAGTTCCCCATTATAGCATGATGTAGACTACAACAATGAAATTTAGACAAAGTCTCATTTGAAAAAGGGTATTGTGTTGGGTATGGTAGAATACATCTTTGAGCCTAGCACTTAAGAGGCAGAGACAGACAGAGCTCTCTGTGCGTGAGTTTGAGACCAGCCTTATCTATGTAGCAAGTTCCAGGCCAGCCAAGACTACACAGTGAGACCCTATCTCCAGAGAGAGAGGAAGGAACTAGTGAGGGGGTGTTATTTATTTATAACATTCCTAGTACCCCTTATTCTTCCCATCTTGACACTATCACTTGGAGTTATACAAAAAGTGTCTCTAAAAGTAGTGTGTTTGGCATATGGACCACCACACGTACATACACTTCTTTTTTTTTAATTAGATATTTTCTTCATTTACATTTCAAATGCTATTCCCAAAACCCCCTATACCCTCCCCCCTGCCCTGTTCCCCAGCCCACCCACCCTCGCTTCCTAGCCCTGACATTCCCCTGTACTGAAACATATGATCTTCGCAAGACTAAGGGCCTCTCCTCCCACTGATGGCCTACTAGGCCATCCTTTGCTACATATGCAACTAGAGACACAGCTCTGGGGGTTACTAGTTAGTTCGTATCGTTGTTCCTTCTATAGGGCTGCAGACCCCTTTAGCTCCTTGGGTACTTTCTCTAGCTCCTTCATTAGGGGCCCTGTGTTCCATCCAATAGATTACTGTGAGCATCCACTTCTGTATTTGCCAGACATTGGCATAGACTCACAAGAGAGAGCTATGTCAGGGTCCTGTCAGCAAAATCTTTCTGGCATATGCAATAGTGTCTGGGTTTGGTGATTGTATATGGGTTAGATCCCCAGGTGGGGCAATCTCTGGATGGTCTTTCCTTCCGTCTTAGCTCCGAACTTTGTCTCTGTAACTCCTTCCATGGGTATTTTGTTCCCCATTCTAAGAAGGAGCCACGTATCCACACTTTGGTCTTTCTTCTTGAGTTTCATGTGTTTTGCAAATGTACATACACGTCTTAGGGTCACTTACATATGATGAAGGGAGGAAAATGAAACTCGTCCTGCTTTGATAAAAAGGAAAGAACTGGTGGTGGTGCTCAGTAGGAACGCCATTGCCTAGCACGCACAAGGCCCTGGGTTTATTTTAGATCAAACAAAGGACATGGAGTGTGCCTGATTTAATTTCTTATTGCTGTGATAAACTACAGTAGCAAAAGCAACTTGAAGGAAGAAAGTGTCCAATCCAGGTTACTGTCTGTGGGGAAATCAAGGCAGGAAACTGAAGCACTCATGTCTTACTGTATCCTGTCTCTTCACTGGGGAATGGGGGTGGGGGACTGGGTGCCACTGGGAGGGGGCAGGACAAAGTCTGAAACAGGGTACACAATGGATCGCTGGGTATCCAGCGTGGCTGTTGTACCGCAGGGAGATAGGGTCAGGAACGGTGGATCCAAGGTCTACCTTTCCTCTCCTGTCGTCTGAGGCACCACCATTCTTTAGTCAAAGGCCTTCCTGACAGGCATCCTTAGTGAAGCAGCTCTCTGAGACAATCCTTGCTTGCTCATACTGGTTTTTCTGCTGGTGGGTATAAATGCAATCACTTTATTCACAGTGAACCAAGAATCCTTTTGCAGGAAGGAATACTCAGAAAGGGAAGCTCATTGGTTGAAGGCTCAGGGCTGTCTAGATACCTCATTAGCATGGAGGGTTCCAGGTGTTATGTCACATGACTCAGCGTCCACAGTCCTCAGTGAGGTGTTGAGGTTATGTGTTCCAGAGCAAGTACACAGGCAGGTAGGGAGCCGCTCCCCTCGCGCCTTTCTCAAATCTCTGAGATTCCCGGGGTCTGAGCTTACTCAACCCTGCCAGTTCTTATTAGTGTCATCCTAATTAGTGTCAGTTAGAAAGAGGCGGAGGAGGAGAGAAAGAGAGAGAGAGAGAGAGAGAGAGAGAGAGAGAGAGAGAGAGAGAGAGATGAGCTTACTTTGCTCATATTTACTTTCTTCTTACAATCAAAACCAACCATCATGGAAGGGAACAGATACAGTTTACTCTTTTTTTGTTTGTTTGTTTGTTTGTTTCTTTTTCGAGACAGGGTTTCTCTGTATAGCCCTGGCTGTCCTGGAACTCACTTTGTAGACCAGGCTGGCCTCGAACTCAGAAATACGCCTGCCTCTGCCTCCTGAGTGCTGGGACTAAAGGCGTACACCACCACGCCCGGCCACAGTTTACTCTTTATGTTTAAAAATCCAATAACTCCTAGCTCTCAGGGCTGTAGAGGTAGCTCAGCAGTCAACAGCATGAACTGCTCTTGCAGAGAACACATGTTCAGTTTCCCAGCACACCGAGCAGCTCAAAAATCACTGTAACTGTAGCTCCAAATAATCCAATGCCCTCTTCTGGCCTCCTTTGTCAACTGTATGCATGCTACATACACTCGTAAAGATACCCACACATACATATAACTAAGAATTAATAAATCATAAAAAGGTAATTCCAAATCTCAATTGCAAACCTAGCATTGTGGTGCATGGGGCACCTTTGCTGCTTCCATACTTACACACGGCACTTCCCGTTTTGTTTCTAGCACATTAATTATATCAAGCAGGAGTCTCTCCCTCTGCCACCCTCACATGGAAGAGATAGGAGGAATAATTATCTAACAAGATGATGTACTCTTCCTTCCCAGAATCGCTGCTAGAACCACCATGAGATTTTGTTGGGTCTGCCTGCCTTACTGACTCAGAAACCACTAACTCTTCTCTTCTATATCTTGACGACTCTGGCCAGAGCCTACGTATGCTATCTATAGTACTCTGGACTTACTATTTCTCTAAAGCTTCCATCCCCACCACGTGCCTGCCTTCTTTTCGGGCTTAACTCAAAACACATGGCTTTCTCTCTTCCTCATCTCCATCCTCCTGGTTGGGGCAGCTGCCAAGGCTTACAGTTTGCATATTTTGGGACTGTCTGTTAAATTCAAAGAAAACTGTCCTCAAACTAAAAAAAAAAAAAAAGAGTGAAAGAGAAAAAAGTAAAAGAAAATAAAGATTTAAGTGGTACTTTGAGAAGTGAATGAGAAACCTGGCATGGTGGTGCACATGTTAAATTTCAGCACTTGGAAGGCTGATCCTTGTGAATTCAAGGCCAACCTGGTCTACATAGTGAGTTCCAGGCTAGCCAGGACCACCCAGTGAGACATTGTCTTAATGTTTTTAAGTGATTCCTAGATTTGTATTTAACATTTTAAAAATCTTTTATAATTTACTTATTTATTTATTTTAAACTCCAGATTTTATTCCTCTCCCGGTCCACCCTCTGACTGTTCCACATCCCACACCTCTTCCCAGCCCCCCTCCCCGCCCCCCCCCCCCCCCCCCCCCCCCCGGCTCCAGGAGGCTGTCCCCACCCCCAACCCCCATTTAAATTTTTTACCTGGTGTGTATTGATGGTTCATTTGTGCTGGGAGTTGAACCCAGAGTCTCATGTGCTAAGCAGGGGGTGCTGCAGAGTTACACCCCTCATCCTTAAACTTAATTTATTTCTATTTCCTTATTTGTGAATGGAATTTTTTGCTTTCTCTGCTTTCAATAGCAAAAGTCCTTTTTCTCTTTAGAGAAGGACTCAACTTCTATTTGTGCCACCTTTGCTAGATTTGTTGCTTTCGCTAATTTTTAAGTAAGTCCTGGTGCAGACAGCATGGAGCCTCTCCCTGGGTTGTTCAGACTTTCATCTAATCTTCAGATGAGCATGATGGGAGGTGCATGTGCCACGGGTCAGAGGGTAACTCTGGAGTCGGGTCTCATTCCACCCCTCTGCGGGTTTCAAGGATTGGACTTAGATGACCGTCTAGACATACAGAGTAAGCATCTCTAACTGTTGAGCCATCACACTAGCCCTGAATTTTTATTTTTATTGTTGTGTTTTATAAAAAGATGAGAGGAGTATGTTTGGTGGATGTGTAGTCAGATGTGGGGGAGGGGGTGGCTCTGCGGGCCCATGCTGAGGCATCCCTTCCCACTGAGGGACCAGCCACAGACAGTATAGTATAGAATAGAGTTTATTCAGGGCAGAGAGAGAGAGAGAGAGAGAGAGAGAGAGAGAGAGAGAGAGAGAGAGAGAGAAACCATGAGACCATGAGCAGAGAGAGAAGGGGGAGGAGAATGGGGAGAGAGGGAGAAGGGGCGAAAGGACAGGGCAAGAGCAAGAAAGCAAGAGAGAGTGGAGGGGGCAAGCAGCCCCTTTTATAGTGAGTCAGGTATACTTGGCTGTTGCCAGGTAACTGTGGGGCAGAGCTTAGGCAAAATGCTAACATTTATTAATTCCTCAAATTTGCCTTTTTCCATGAGTGATGTAAGCACACCGCTTCCCCAGTGCCTTCTTCATACCTGTGTCTTTATCTTCTCCCACAAAACATTGTAAGTCTAGATTACCCAAAGTCGGGCATTCTCCTACTATTAATTGTGTAATGTTTGACCTTCCCACTTCACTTGCTTCCACCATGTCATTTCTAGGTAGAATGTGTAGTAGCTAGCTCTTGAAACCAGCAGAGTCGCTACCTCTGACCCAAAGGAACTTAATGTTTTATATTTATGTAAATTCCAAAACTGAGTTGCTACTGCTGTAACAAATTATGACAGCAAATTGGACCAAAAGGAAGTTGATACCATTACCCTTCAGAATAAGCTTTCCTAAGACACAGAGGCTACTGAATCTGACTTAGAAGAGGGAATAAAATAGTCATAAGAGGCAGATGAAGGGAGGGAACTGGATGGGAGAGGGGATGGGGAGGGAAGTAGGCAGGGTTTAGGATCAGGTGTGGGGAGGGACAGGAGAGAGGGCCAGATGGCCATGAGAATGAATGGAAATCTGCAACTGGCAAGGGATGGGGAGAAGGAGAGCATCTTGAGGACAAGAGAGAGACCTGGACTAGGGGAGGAGCCCAAGAATCAATGGGGATGACCTCAGCTGTGAGTCACAGCTCTGGGGATATGGAACCTGAAAAAGCTACCCGCAGTAGCCAGGTAGGAATCCCAGTGGAGACATAGGGACACCAACCCACCCACAAAACTTTTGACCCAAATCTAGCCTGTCTATAAGAAATGCAGGAATTATCTGGGCAGTGGTAGCACACGCCTTTAATCCCAGCACTTGGGAGGCAGAGGCAGGCTGATTTCTGAGTTTGAGGCCAGCCTGGTCTACAGAGTGAGTTCCAGGACAGCCAGGGCTACATAGAGAAACCCTGTTTCAAAAACAAAACAAAAACAAAAAAGAAGAAGAAGAAAGAAAGAGAGAGAGAGAGAGAGAGGGAGGGAGGGAGGGAGGGAGAAAGGAAGGAAGGAAGGAAGGAAGGAGGGAGGGAGGGAGGGAGGGAGGGAGGGAGGGAGGGAGGGAGGGAGGGAGAAAGGAAGGAAGGAAGGAAGGAAGGAAGGAAGGAAGGAAGGAAGGAAGGAAGGAAGGAAGGAAGGAATGCAGGGACTGAGGATGGAGCAGAGATTGAGGGAATGGCCAAGCAATAACTGTCCCAACTAGAGATCCATCCCATGGACATATCACCAATCATTGACACTATTAATGATACTCTGTTATGCTTTCAGACAGGAGCCTAGCATAACTGTCCTCTGAGAGGCTCCACGCAGCAGCTGACTCAGATTGATACAGAGACCCACAGCCAAACAGTGGATGGAGTTTGGGGGCCTCTTATGGAAGAGTTGGGGGAAGGATTGAGCACCCCAAGGGGATATGAACTCCACAGGAAGACTAACAGAGTCAACTAACCTGGACCCTTGGAGCTCTCAGAGAATAAGCCAAGCTGTATCTAGGCTTTCCCAGACATATGTAGCAAATATACAGCTTGATCTACGTGTGGGTAACCCAACAGCTGGAGTGGGGGCTATCCCAAAAGCTGTTGCCTGTCTGTGGGATATGTTCTTCTAGTTGGTCTGCCCTTGTCTGGCCTCAATGGGAGAGGATGTGCCTAGCTCCAAAGAGACTTAATGTGCCAGGGGTGCCTCCACCCTCTCAGAAAAGGGGAGGGACAGGAGGAATTATGGGAGGGGTGACCAGAAGTAGGGATAGCAATTGGGTTGTAAAGTGAATAATTAAAAAAAAAAAAAAAGTGAAGAGAGGGTTGGGGGCAGACAGTCCAGTGGCCATGGAGGTTGTGATGGGCATTGAAGTAGGCAAGCATTATGAAGAAGCATGCATTGTACTAGGAGCCTTTTGGAGTTGAGGGCTTCTCTTTAAAACCTAGGCATGAGTTTATTGTGAGAGATAGCTTAAATAAAGGATGAGAAAGATTGCTACCATGGACAACATGATAGAAGAATCAGGAAAGGGATGGGCTACAGAGGAAATCCCCCAGTGGGAATATTTGACTTTATAACTTTGGGGGATTAGCAAAAGCCTCGTATCATGTGATTTAGCTGGGTTTAGTATGCATGGAACCTGGTACTGAGTAAGACTAAATTTGCCTAGCAGCTTCAAAGAAGAAGGACCTAGAAGCCATATGCCAGCAGGGCTTCTTAACTCTCTGTCCCAGGAAGAGGAAGAGAGTTACAAGGACCACATCACAGTTTATAGGAGATAGGATCAACTAGAAGGTCTGTGACCTAACACATATCATTTAAAATCAAATTGGCCCCTCCTTGTCCACCCATAACACATCTCAGTTTATATTTTCCAAGTCTCAGAAAACAAATTAGATTCCTTTAGTACCAACCAAGAAAAAAGTAAAAATACATTTTCAAGTTTTATTAGCACATTTTGATCATATTTAATGTATTTAATTATATAGCCTAATATACTTTATTGTGACCCTTTCACTTATGTATGAAATGTTCTTTGGTCATATTCATCTTCCACTACTCTCCCTTTCTCCTCCCACTCCCTCTGATTCCTATCTTCTCTCTCAGTTAGTACTCCTACTTTCATGTCTGTGGGTTTGCATGATTGTGTATGGGGGTTAATGGGGTTCACTAGGAATTATTTATAGGAACATGGGTGAGGGGTTCTTTTTAGAAGCCTAGACACCTTACCAATGTCTACACCACTGAAAGAAATGTCTCTCCTTCCTTCAGTATCCGCCTATACTTCTTGAGGACTGGGTGGGACCTCATAAACCCCTCATCTAAAAATTTTTACTACAGAATTTTTACTATATAACCAACAGGCAAATAATAAGCTACAAAGGTAGCATTGGTCTATATCCAAATCCTCAGCCAGGACTTCCGCCTGATAGCAGTGAGGTCATCAAACTCCTTTCACATCTTCCTCCGTGTAGGAAAAACATAGTATCCCAAACAGAGATCACCAGTGTTTGCCAAACCAGTTTGATGGAAATTATAGGCAAAGAAACCCAGTGATCACCAGTGTCTGTCCAACTAGTTAGACAGAAAATATAGAAAATATAGGTAAAAGAACTAAAAACCTTTTTTGACAGAATCTAAAATTCTGTGATAAACTAAGGTTATATGGAAAAAAATAAGTGCATGATATTTAGTTTCTGTGCTTCCTGGCTTTATTTCAGCCTAACACAGTGTGGTGGTTTGAATATGCCTGGCTCATGGGAAGTACTACTATTAAGACATATTGGCCTTATTGGAGGATACATGTCATTGCAGGGAAAGATTCTGAGATCCTATGCTCAAACTTCCCCCCTACCCACCAGTGCAGAAGAGACCCCCTTGCTAGCTGCTTGCAGAATATACCCTCCTCCTGGCTGCCTTCAAACCAAGATATTGAACTCTTGGCTCTTCCAATACCATGCCTGCCTGGATGCTGCCACACTTCCACAATGAAGGTAATGGACTGAACCTCTGAAACTGTAAGCCAGCCTCAATAAAACATTATCATTTTATAAGAGTTACCTTGGTCATGGTGTCTCTCCACAGCCATAAAACCCCAACTAGACACACAACAATGTAGACATTTTGGAAAAGTGAACCTCAACTGTGAAAAATGCCCTCATAGGCTCAAGTTGGCCTATGAGCAAGCCTGTCATCCATTTCTTGATTGATGATTGATGTGGGAACACCCAGCTCACTGTAGGTGGTGGTGTCGCTGGGCAGGTGGTCCTGGGTGCAATAAGCAACCCAGGAGGGCAAGCCAGTGAACAACACCCCTCCATGACCTCTGCATCAGTTCCTGCCTCTGGGTTCCTGGCCTGCTTGAGTTCCTTCCCTGACCTCACTCAGTGATGGATTGTTACCCAGAAGTGTAAGCTGAAGTAAACCCTTTCCTCCTTGAGTTGCTTCTCATCAGTGTTTCATCACAGTAATAGAAACCCTGTCTGAGGCAGGTTCCCATACTGATTACTCTATGAGATGTTTAAAGGTCAGAGCAGCTCAGAGATGTTCATGGTCTTTACTCCTGGCTAATAATGGACTGAAAACTAGCACTGACCACTTGGGCTTTGCGCTGATAGTCTCAGAACTGGATACAAGTTAAGTTGACAACTAACTCATTCTTTAAACTTAAATCTCCAAAACTACCTTATATCTTTGTGATATCTTTTTCTCAGCAAATTGGACATACCGGGATATGTATTGTACTGTATGTGTCATGACAGATATGGAGGCCAGAAGTCAACATTAGGTGTCTTCTTCAATCTCCATCCTATTTTTTGAGACAGGGTCTCTCCGTGAACTGGGAGCTTGTACTTTTGACTAGACTAGCCAGTAAGTCTAGTCAAAAGTACCCAGGATCTGTCTCTGCCCTTCTACCCCAGTTCTGGGGTCACAGACACATTTTCCCATGGGTACGGGGGAGATACAAACGTGGGTCTTTGCTTGTACAAGCACTTTACCCACTGAGCCAATTCCTCCGCCCCTACATTTCACCTGTAATAGGATCAAAGCAACTAACACGTGAAAACACATTTAACAAATGTACACAGGGCGTGTGCTGCTGAAAGAAGTCAATACAAAGCTAAATGAAAAGATCTCAGCCGGGCAGTGGTGCACACGCCTTTAATCCCAGCACTGGGGAGGCAGAGGTAGGCAGATTTCTGAGTTCGAGGCCAGCCTGGTCTACAGAGTAAGTTCCAGGACAGCCAGGACTGCACAAAGAAACCCTGTCTCCAAAAACAAAACAAAACAAAACAAAAAACAAACAAACAAACAAACAAAAAAAGATATGCATTCGTAGTTTGGTGCACTTAATGTCATCAAGATCTCTGATTTATCTACAATGTCAAAGCAGTCTCTATCAAAATCCCAGCCAGCTTCTTTGGTGAAATTAGAAATCTGTTCCAAAAATTAATATGGAAATGCAAAGCACTAAAGAACAGGCCAGGTGGTGATGCACGCCTTTAATCCCAGCACTTGGACAGCAGAGAGTTTCTGCGTTCAAGGCCAGCCTGGTCTACAAGGAGAATTCTAGGACATCTAAGGGCTGCGTAGAGAAATCCTGTCTTGAGGGGTAGGGGAAGGGAGTTAGAAGATTTACAGTAGCTAATTTTAAAATGAAAATAAAGCTCTCCAATTCAGTGATAGAGCACATGCTTAGAGTTCCATCTTGGGGTCCCAAACAAAATGAAACAAAAACCCTTACTACAAAGCTACAATAAGTGAAATAACAGGATGCTGGCCTAAGGATAGACAGGTGGGCATAGAACAGAGAAAATCTACAAACAAACTCATACATCAGTGCTTGGTTAATTTTTAGCCAGACTGCCAGTATAAGGAAGAAACAGGTGGCAATTTCATGCCTTCCTCTGGTGAGACTAGAACCTCAGGTCAGCCATGTGTGCATATAGTCAGCCATGTCTTTTTTTTTTTTTTTTAAAGATTATATATATATATAAAACAAGTACACTGTAGCTGTCTTCAGAGACACCAGAAAAAGGCATCAGATCCCATTACAGATGGTTGTGAGCCACCATGTGGTTGCTGGGAATTGAACTCAGGACCTCTGGAAGAGCAGTCAATGCTCTTAACCCCTGAGCCATCTCTCCAGCCCCAGCCATGTCTTATTGTAGGATATTTGACCACATTGTGAACCTCAAGATTGTGGACTGGCCGGTGGTGTGGCTCAGCCCTAACACTGACTTTGAACCTAACAGCCAAATAAAGCCAACCGAGGTCAAAAGGCAGAGCAAGCAACCAGCTGACAGGGAGTGAACATAACTAAATGGAAAGGAGGGGCATTGAATTAGACGGTAATTAAGACAACGTGGAAAAGGAGAAAGAGCTTTTTCCTTCTGGGACATCAGTGGAGTAGGAAGGTCAGCTGGGTGCTTTCTCTGCCCCTCTGAGGTAGCAGGCTTTCACCACAGTGTCTAGCTCCTGAGTCTTCATTGGTGAAATCAAACAGCTGGGAGTTTTGTTTTTTAAAACAACAATTTCTGCATGACCAGGGCCTACAGAAGTCCTGGATAAGGTTCAGGTACGTTGTCCTAGTTAGCAAGTCTTGGTGTGTGGCATCATATTTTGTCACTTGGAGAAGTTGGAGTGAGGACAAGGGGAAGTCATAGAAGTTGGCCTGAAGCCTCCGGGACTGAGCCCCACATTCTTTTTCCAATGTCTATCTGGATCTGCCTCTCCTCAGTGAGAAGACACACACAGTCTTGAGGACAGCAGCTGGTAGCTGCTCTGTGAGTTCTGTTTAGTTTCTGTAGCTGGGAGATGGGAACCCATGAATTGGAATTGATGACAGAAGTCAAGGTGCCAGTGGGGGACTCTCAAACACTACAGTAATGACTGGGAGGGGGTATGATGTAGATTTCTGAAATGCTGGAAGTATCTTGTGTTTTTATTTGGGGGACACTTTTTACAGTGTGTGTGTGTGTGTGTGTGTGTGTGTACACTTGGAGGCAAGAATAGGACATCAAGTATCATCTATCATTTTCCACTTATATTCTCTCTCTCTCTTTTTTCACAAGGAGGTTTGAGACAGTCTTACTACATAGCCTGGTAGTTGACCTGGAACTCTCTACATAGACCAAGCCCCTGCCTTGAATTATAGAAATCCACTTGCCTTGCCCCCATCCCAACACCCCAGTGGGGGGATTAACAGTGTGCACCACCACACCCAAATCCATGTATTTCTTGAAAAGGGCTTGCTCACTAAACACGGAGCTCCATTTTCTTCCGCCTATACTAGCTGGCCAACAAGCCTCAGCCATATAACTCCCCTGCTCCCCATGCTGACGTCACAGGCTGGAATGGCCACATCTGGTACTTGAGTGCTGGGGATTCAAACTTAGGTCCTTCTGCTTGCATAGCACATGCCCTTCCCCCACTGAAGCACCTCCCCAAACCTTCCCCCACCAGACTAAGAAATCATTAAGTTCCCAAAACAAAGATGGTTTGGCACTGATTGAGGCAGGCAGATAGATTTGTGCTCCCAAGAAAAACACATCAAAGTCCTAACGCCCAGGATCTGGGGATGTGACCTTATTTAGGAATGGGACTTTGTATCAGTTGAGCTGAAGTCATCCTGGACTCCTGCATGCTGTCATCCAATGACTCACATAGTTTGATTTGGACCCAGACAACATGATGCAGCAGTCTAGTCTCAGACTGGCATTATGCTGACAGAAGCCAGGATGAAACACTGAAGTTCTTGCCCTAAAATCTTCAGCGAGGGTGGGGCCCTGGTGACACCTTCATCTCCATCCTGTATCTAGCAAGCACTGTGAGAGAACAGAGGGCTGTGGATTTAAGACACCCAATTTGTCACTGTTGGGACTGTCCTGGGAAAGCAGCACAGAGGTGCCTGCTTGCAAAAGAGGAGAGGCAAGTCAGGTTTAGTCATGATTACCTCAGAGGGTGTAGGCTTGTGGTTGTTGTTTTGGGTTGGCTTTTGTATGTGTATTATTTCCTGAAAGAATGCATCTTAAAGTCAGTGCTGTAGCCTACGCCTGCAGTTCACTGCACAGTGAGGTAGTCCCAGGAGAATCAGGAGGTCAAGATCAGCCTCAGCTAGCTAGTGAGCTGGAGGCCTGGGGTATATGAGATACATTCTCAAGTAAATAAATAATAAAACAACAAAAGCTACTCCCATGTCTCTCTCTCTTTCTCTGTCTGTCTCTGTCTGTCTGTCTGTCTCTTCCCTCCGTCCCGCCCCCGACAGGGTCCATAGCCCATGCTGTCCTCAACTTGCTATGGAGTGGAGGATGTTGAGCTTTTGATCTCCTGCCTCTATCTCTTGAGTGCTGGGATTCCAGCTCTACCCCAGCAGCTGGACTTTCTCACAGTGTTAGGGATGGGTCTCAGAGCTCCATGCATGCTAGGCGAGCACTGAGGTTCATCTCTAGCCCTTCTTGTTGTTGTTTAATTTTTGAGACAGTATCTCACAGAACTCACTGTGTAGCCCAAGCTAGACTCAGAACCTTTGTCACCTGCCTTCCTTGTCATCCCAAGTACTGGAGTCACAGGCAGGGACCACCATATTCAGCTTCTTTATTAGTTACCTGAAATTTGTGTTTGATGCTTCTCAAATTACAGTAGTCAGATATTCTCATTCAATATTGGGCTGGAGAGATGACTCAGCAGTTAAGAGCACTGCCTGCTCTTCCAGAGGTCCTGAGTTCAATTCCCAGCAACCACATGGTGGGATCTCATGCCCTCTTCTGGTCTCTAGTTGTACATGCAGACAGAGCACTCATACATTAAAAAAATAAATAAATAATTTTAAAAACCTAAAAAAAGAAAATATTCAATATAAAATTTGAATTTTGGAGAACTTTTAGCATAAGCATCTCTATTAGTCAGGGTTCTCTAGATTAACGTAATTTATGGAATGTCTCTCTATATTAAAAACTTTATTGAAATGACTTACAGTCTGCAATCTAACTAACCTAATAATGGGTAGCTATGAATGGAAAGTCCAAGAGTCTAGTAGTTGTTCAGTCCCCCGAGGCTAGGTGTTTCATCTGGTATTCTGTATAATCTAAAATCCTAAAGAGATAAATTCCAACAGATGTGCTGGCAAGTAAGTGCAAGCAGGCAAAGAAGTGAATCTTCCTTCTTTCATCATCCTTATGTAGGGCTCCAGCAGAAGGTATGGCCCAGATTAAAGGTGCATACTACTATGCCTGGACTTGGAACTTGATCTGTCCCAGGCTGGCCTTGAAGTCAGAGATCCGCTTGCCTCTGTCTCCTGGGATTAAAGCCATGCACTACCTTGTCTGGGCCTAACCTTTTCATGACCACTATTCCTCAAGATCCAAATCAAAAAAGCCTGTGTCTTCCAGCCTTGAGATCTGGATCACAGGTGTGCCCTCCCTTTCTGGATTGTAGTCGTTCCAGATGTAGTCAACTTGACAACCAGGAATAGCCATCACAGCATCTTAGGTGATATTTGAGACATACACTAAGGAGTATGTATGTGCAAGTGGGGAATCAGAGGACAACCTGTGAGAGATGGTACTTTCCTTACACATCTGATGGAATTCAGTCCCTCAGGCTCCAGGCTTGGCAGCAAAGACCTTTATCCTATGAGTAATCCAGCCAGTCCCATACACATTATTTTTGAAGATATGAATGCTAGGATTCTAGAGTTATCTTGAATGGGTTCTGAGGAACAGATTAAAGTCCCCATGCTTGCACTTTATCA
This sequence comes from Mus caroli, assembly GCF_978045245.1. NCBI lineage: Eukaryota > Metazoa > Chordata > Mammalia > Rodentia > Muridae > Mus > Mus caroli. The sequence continues at coordinate 114,875,000 of NW_028227256.1, read as the reverse complement.
CTTGGCTCATCCTGCCAGTAGTTAATATACATCTAAAATTCAAAACTGACTGGTACTGTATGTATCTGCTCTGGCATGCCCTTCTATTGACTGGTACCAAGGCCTTCCCTGTCCCTTCCTATAGGTCTCTGCCCAGCTCACAAAAGCCTTGCCTAACCATACTATTCTCCCCACAATTTGTTCTTGCCCTATTCAACTCACAACACAATTCCTCATTTACTTTTGGCATCTGTCTTCAGTATAGGATGTAATCTCACAAAGCCAGAGATTTGACTATGGTGTTGGTCACTAACGTGAAAATGTTACAATATAGTACCGGCATGTATTCGGTGATCTATAAAAACAAGTGGAATGGACGAGTGCACCAATGAGTACATGAGGTTGTACTGCTTTATCCAGGGTCTTAGAAAGGGTTCGAGTCTAGCTGATCCTGGTAGGCAGACAGGAAAAGCAAGCCACAGACTTCTGTGGAGCCTGAACAACCAGTCATTCCCATTTGTTTATATAACACACTCCCTTCTAGCCATGACCAGTTTGCCAACTAGGTTGTTGGGTAAACAGTTCACCAAGGTTCCCAGAACCAGGGGCTCACAGTCACACAGTCATTCACATACAATAGAGAGCTGGGGATGTGACTCAGTTGACAGAGTACTTGCCTCATACTCATAAAGATGAGTTCCGGGCTGGAGAGATGGCTCAGCGGTTAATAGCTTCGACTGTTGTTCTGAAGGTCATGAGTTCAAATCCCAGCAACCACATGATGGCTCACAACCATCTATAATGAGATCTGATGGCCCTCTTCTAGGGTGTCTGAAGACAGCTACAGTGTACATACATATAATAAATAAATATTTAAAAAAAGATCTGGGTTCCATCCCCAGCATTACATCAACTCAACAAGGCATGGAGATCAGTGAAACAGATGGCTCAGCCAGTAAATGTGCTTGCCTCTAGGACTGATGGCTTAAGTTCCATTTCTGGAACACACATGAAGAAAGGACATGACTTTTAAGACTCTAGGAAGAGCCTTATTGGAGGTTCTGGTCTTGGCCCTCCCAGACATTCATAAACCTTTCCACCTATATGTGGATCAGAGAAAGGGGATAGCAAAGGGGGTACTCACCCAAACTTAGGAACCATGGGGTGAAAAAAACTTGTGGCTTACATATCTAAGAAGCTGGACCTAGTGGCCTAAGGATGGCTACCCGCCTCTGGATCATAGCTGTCACTGCCCTGCTATCGAAGGATGCTGACAAAATAACCATGGGGCAAGAACTTGTTATCAACACACCCCATTCTATAGACGGACCCTCAAGTAGCCACCCAGCCAGTGGCTATCCAATGCCAGTCTGGTGGACCTTCAGGCTCTACTTTTGAATTCCCCTTGCTTAAAAGATAACCCATCCTCTGCCCTAAACCCAACCACCCTGTTTCCTGACTCATCCTCAGATGGGCAGCATGATTGCTTTGTAGTTCAAGCTAGACTTGACTGACATATACAGGACAAATGTGGTATGTATCTGTGGTTTCCCTTCCCCCACCTGCTTGAACCTGCTTGCTCAAGGGTGGAGTTTCCCCGCTCATTCGTTCTGCCATGCCCACTGCTGGACCCTGTCAGCTTTGCTGCTTGGAGGCACACACGTGTTGGTCCTGCTACTGGATCCCGAGTTACTTGGCGGGAAATTGGGATCCCTCCCCCTTCCTTTATAACTGAATGTTGAAATTAGTAAAGGTGGGCCTTGAACATGGAATCGTCTTGGCCCCATTCTTTCTTCCGCCCCGTCTAGCTTCCTCTCTTTTCAGCTCGAACTGCCATTCTCAGTTGAACCGTTGGTGTTGTGGACTGCGGGCGGGCCGCAACATGTATCTACTTCAGAGATGGGAGCAGCTTCATCCACAATAGAATCGGGTATGCAGGGGTGGTGGTAATGGACCTGGACTCTGTTATAGGGCAACTGCTCTGCTGCCGGAAACTTCGTCCCAGAAAACTGAACTAAAGATTCTAACCCAGGCTTTAAATCTGTCAAAAAGGAGCCATAGCTAACGTTAACACTGGCAACAGATGGGATTATTGACTGCTGGAGGAAAAACCATCACAAATAAGGAAGGAATACTTGCTTTATTGGAGGCATATGACTTCCTCTCAAAGTGGCCATAATTCATTGCCCTAGGCATCAGGAAGGGACAACAGAAATAGCCCGAGGGAGCAGGCTAGCTGATAAAGCTGAAAGGGAGGCCACCCAGGCTTCCACTGACAACACCCTGAGAGCTTTGCTCCCCACTATGCTCCCAGCCATCCCTGAAGATAAATGAGATCAGGCAAAATGCCAAGGAGTTTATAGAAAAGATGATTGCTGACCTCTGAAGGCTGCACCATCCTACCTGAGGAGTTTGCTAAGCCACTCATCCATCAGATTCATCAAGCTTCAAGCCCAGGTCACCAAAAATTGAAGAAACTGCTATGAGGGGCAAGATACAAAATATTTGACTTAGGACACTTGGTTGAGCAGGTAATCTCAGGCTGTGCCACCTGCCAGGCTGTGAACTCCTCAGGGAAATCAAGGAAACGCTCTAGGAACCAGAATCTGGGGTCAACAGCCAGGGCTAATTGGGAAATAAATTATACAGAAATAAAACTAGGGACATATGGACATAAGTATTTGCTAGTTTTTATAGATACCTTTTCAGGATGGGTAGACACCTACCCTACAAAAAAGGAGAGTGCCAACGTAGTGGCAAGGAACCTTCTGGGAGATATCACACCCAGGTATGGATTGCCTACCCTGCTTGGTTCTGACAATGAACCAGCATTCATTGCTCGGGTAACTCAGTCTCTAGCACAGGTTCTGGGGACCAGTTGGAAATTACATTGTATATACAGACCCCAGAGTTCATGGCAAATAGGATAAATCGGAACCTGAAGGAAGCTTTGACCAAATTAATCCCTGAAACTTGTGGTGAGCAGGCGTCTCTCCTACTTTATGCCTTATATAGAGCTAAGAACACCCCCTAAACTTTAGGCTCCACCCTGTTTGAGATCCTATATGGGAGGCCCCCTGTCATGCTGCCTAACCTCCAGTCTAATATCTTAGCTGAATATGACCAAAATAAATTTGTAAAATCCTTGGAAGCCCTCCATAAGGTCCGGAAGCAACTCTGGCCTGCCATCTGCCAGGTTTATGAGTCTGCTCCTCCTCCTATCCACCATTACTTGAACCAGGTGACATGTCTGGATTAAGAGACATAACTATAAGACTCTGGGACCTCGAGCTGGGCGTGGTGGCGCACGCCTTTAATCCCAGCACTCAGGAGGCAGAGGCAGGTGGATTTCTGAGTTTGAGGCCAGCCTGGTCTACAAAGTGAGTTCTAGGACAGCCAGGGCTATACAGAGAAACCCTGTCTCGAAAAACCAAAAAAAAAAAAAAAAAAAAAAAAAAAAAGACTCTGGGACCTCTCTGGAAAGGACCCCACTCCATGATCCTGATCATACCTATGGCTGTTAAGGTGGACAGGATCAGGACGTGGATACACCACTCCCACATTAAGCCTGCCAAGAGAAAGATGATCTAGTGGGTAAGGTCCCAGCAGAGGTGACTTCCAGGGGAACCTCCACAAGAAGGATGGAAGTTGACCCCACCACACCCTGTCCATCTGATGAAACTGGGACTCCAGCACCCCTGATCCTGCCTGCTTGCTGCATGTGCTTTGCTGCACCAGCCACTAGCCCCCTTACTATCTCAGTACCCCCAGAGGGTTATGCAATAACCTCATCATTAAGTTCACAGTGGCTGGCAAGAAGGCAGATTGGACCGCTGGTTCTTAACTCCTCTTACCCTGGACTTAACACAGAATTGTTGATTACCAGACAGGGACTCTACATTGGAATTAAGGTACCCTCAGCCTAATCCCACTTCTACAACTGCACTGTAACCCCTACTGTTGCAGGATACATGCTATCCCCAAAGACTGCCTGTGGGACTTGTACCTTGGGACTTACTCCATGCATTTATGACCTGGTTGTAAATATGACTGGAGATATCTTCAACCAGCTAGCACCTCCAATTGGGTTAAAAAGGAGGACATTTCCACTGTGGTACTAGGTTCTCTCCTTGACATAGGGCTGGCTAGAGTTGCTAGTGTAGGGGCCTCAGAAACATCCCAAGGATTTGAGATGGCCCATTACTGAAAGCAGGGAATGAAAAGGCTAGGCTTATTCCGTGACAGGCTTCAAATTGGCAGTTAAAGAGACTAGGCCTAAATCTCTCTTTCCAAAAACTGGGCAAATCTAGGCAAGTCCAAACCTTAGAAGCTGACCACCACCTGGCCTGAGGCAAGGACAATGGGTCAGCAGCAGTTTCCAGCCCCCACAACTTGGTAATGGGATACCCCTAGAAATAGAGTAAGATAAAGGTCACCTACCCTGGAACCCCGTAATGTGTTTTGAATCAGGCCTGCAAGCTCTTTTGGTTATCTCTCTATTTTGGTAATGGGAGACCCCAGCATGGTGGACTTGTGCAGATTAAAATACTCTTTACATTTACATACTATTTGTGTCTTCAGCGAATCATTTACCCTTACACCAACTCCAGGGGATTCAACACTGACTTTTGATCTCTGATGATACACTAATACAGACACACACACACAGAGGGAAATATAAATAAGAAAATCAATCTTTTTTAAAAAAATTACTCTAGCTAGAGCCTATGATATGAGTCAGCAGGTAAAGGCATACTACCACGCACAACATACTGAGTTCACTCCCTAGGACCTGAGTGGTGGAAGGAGGGAACAAACCTGCAAATTGTAGTCCTCTGACTTCCACACATAGGCTGTGACATTCACCTACACTCACCCTCACCCTTACCCACAAACAAATGAAAAAAAAAATTAATTAAATAGACAGATGTGGGCTGGTGAGATGGCTCAGTGGGTAAGGGCACTGACTGCTCTTCCCAAGGTCCTGAGTTCAAATCCCAGCAACCACATGGTGGCTCACAGCCACCTTTAATGAGATCTGACACCCTCTCCTGGTGTGTCTGAAGACAGCTACAGTGTACTAATGTATAATAATAAACAAATCTTTGGGCTGGAGCAAGCTGAGTTGACCGGAGTGAGCAGGGCCGACCAGAGAGAGCAGGGTTGACCAGAGTGAGCAGAGGTCCTAAAATTCAATTTCCAACAACCACATGAAGGCTACTAACATCTGTACAGCTATGTACTCATATACATAAAACATATGTACTCATATACATAAAATAAATAATTCTTAGAAAAATAGATGTGTATATGGATAGATAGATGTATATGATAGACAGACTGGTGGATGATAGATGTTAGATAAATAAACAGACAAATAGACAGACAAATCACTTTCCCCTAACTGATAATTCCCCACTGAGTTCCAAAAAGTGTCTGGAAGCTCAAGTGGGAAACAGGGCTCCAGCAGAGTCATTTGGACTGCATTCCTCCCGACCTCACACACTTGGGAGAACTCTTGCCAGGTGACTCCCGGAGCAGGAACTCAAACATTGCATTATCTTCTCTTCAGCACTGAAGGAGACAATGGTGGCTTTGACTTGTAAATGACTTCACGAGGAACATCTCCTTTGAGAGCAGAAAGTCAATCCTGCAGGTGTGAGAAGGCGTGAGAAAGTGTGAGAAGGTGTGAGAAGGCGGGGACAGGGATGTGAGACAAGCAAACAAGTCAGAAGACCAAAGGCACCAACATCCCTATGCAAAGCCACCCAACATCAAAAGCTTCCAGTGGGGCAGGGGGCTGCACCAGGCTCCACCCCTCTCTCAGGCAGTTGATGGTTCTGAGATGGAAAGACATTTTCTTTAGTGGTGTAGCTACTGGTAAGATGCCTCAATGCAGCCAGGCAGTGGTGGCACATGCTTTTAATCCCAGCACTTGGGAGGCAGAGGCAGGTGGATTTTTTAGTTTAAGGCCAGCCTGGTATACAGAGTGAGTTTGAGGACAGCCTAGTCTACAGAGTGAGTTTGAGGCCAGCCTGGTCTACAGAGTGAGTTTGAGGTCAGCCTGTTCTACAGAGTGAGTTTCAGGACAGCCTACACAGAGAAACCCTGTCTCGAAAAACCAAAACCAAAACCAAAACCAAAACCAAAACCAAAACCAAAACCAAAACCAAAACCAAAACCAAAACCAAAACCAAAACCAAACCCAAACCAAAACCAAAACCAAAACCAAAACCAAAACCAAACCAAAACCAAAACCAAAACCAAAACCAAAACCAAAACCAAAACCAAAACCAAAACCAAAAACAACCCACAAACAAACAAGCAAACAAATTGGACTAGAGGTTGGGAAGACAGCTCAGTGGTTAAGAGGGCTGTTACTCTTGCAGAGAACCTGGGTTCAATTCCCAGCACCCACACTGTGGCTCACAGTCATTCACACTTCCTGTTCCAGGGGGTCTGATGCCCTTTTATGATCTCCAAGGGTACCAAACATGAATATGGTGCACTCACATACACACATTTTTAAAAATCTAGAAAACATAGACTAGTTCAAAAGCCTGTGGCTGGGGTGGACACTAATAGCTAATCAAAGCCTGAGAATAAGTAATGTATTTGCTTGGCACTAAAGAGCATCTGCAACCTCCTTCAAGGCTAAGGGAACATAACAGGGGAGCGAGTAGAAAGGCTGTAAGAAGCCGGGCGTGGTGGCGCACGCCTTTAATCCCAGCACTCGGGAGGCAGAGGCAGGCGGATTTCTGAGTTCGAGGCCAGCCTGGTCTACAAAGTGAGTTCCAGGACAGCCAAGGCTACACAGAGAAACCCTGTCTCGAAAAACCAAACCAAAAAACAAAAAACAAAACAACAAAAAAAGAAAGGCTGTAAGAGGCAGACAATGGTGAGGAGAACTGGGAAACACTGTCTTCTGACTATGGTATGGCCATTACACTCAGGAACACATACATACACACACACATATACACATATACAGACATACACATTCATACACACATATACATAATACACACATACAAACACACAGTACACATACATACATAAACATACTATGCATACACATACATACACACATAAATACATATATACAATATACATACATATACATAATACACATACACACAATATGCATACACATACATACACACACAATACACATACATACATATGCTTACCCAAATGTACACAGACACACACATACAATACACATACACATTCACACATACATACATACACACATGCACACACACACACATACATACATACACACATGCACACACACACACACACTCATAGACATGAATGTAGAAAGGGAACCAATGGGAAACAGGTAAAGAGTCAGTGAGAGAAAGAGAAAATGATCACAGTGCATTGTATACACCTATAAAACATGGGCTGGAGAGATGGCTGAGTGGTTAAGAGCACTGACTGCTCTTCCAGAAGTCCTGAGTTCAATTCCCAGCAACCACATGGTGGCTCACAACCATAGGTAATGGGACCTGATGTCCTTTTCTGGTGTGTCTGGAGATAGCTACAGTGTATTAATATAAATAAAATAAATAAATCTTTTTTTAAAAAACGTCCAATTCTTAAAAACTTGGTAATTAAAAGTCGTAAGAACTGGAGAGATGATTTTCAGTTAGGAGTCTGCCGCTCTTGCAGATAACCTGAGTTCTGCTCCCAGGGCCCAAATGACAGCTGACAACCATCTGAATCTCCAGTTTCAGGGGATCCAATGTCCTCTTGAATTTCCATGGGCACCAGGCATGCACATGGTGCACATACATGTATGCAGGCAAAGTACATAATGGAACAGGAACTGCGGAGATGGTGGTTAGCTCATATCTCAGGCTTCCTTCCTTCCTTCCTTCCTTCCTTCCTTCCTTCCTTCCTTCCTTCCTTCCTTCCTTCCTTCCTTTCTTTCTTTCTTTCTTTCTTTCTTTCTTTCTTTCTTTCTTTCTTTCTTTCTTTCTTTCTTTTTTTGAGGCAGGGTTTCCCTGTATAGCCCTGGCTGTCCTGGAACACTCACTCTGTAGATCAGGCTGGCCTCTAACTCAGAAATCCACCTGCCTCTGCTTCCCAAGTGCTGGAATTAAAGGCATGTGCCACCATGCCTGGTTGCAATCACTGCTCTTAATCATGGAGCCATCTTTTTGTTGTTGTTGTTGTTGTTTTGTTTTGTTTTGTTTTGTTTGTTGTTGTTGTTTTTGAGACAGGGTTTCTCTGTGCAGTCCTGGCTGTCTTGGAACTCACTCTGTAGACCAGGCTGGCCTCGAACTCAGAAATCTGCCTGCCTCTGCCTCCCAAGTGCTGGGATTAAAGGTGTGTGCCACCATGCCCCGCATGGAGCCACCTTTCTAGCCTCTCAAATTTATTATTACTGGGGGGGTTGGTGGGGGGAGGGCAGCAAATGCTACTACATGTCCATGGAGGTCATAGGACAACTTTGACAAAGCACATCTCTCCTTCCAATTTTGTTTGGACTCCAAGAACTGAATCCATGTCACCAAGCTTGTGGGCAAGTGGTTTTACTAGCTGAGTCCTCAATTTTTGGGTCAGGGTCTCTCACTAAACATGGTGCCCAGTGACTTGCCTAGACTATCTGGACAGCATGACCCAGAGACACAGGCGTTGTGGATCTGAATTCAAGTCCTTGTGCTTATGCCAAAAGCACTATACTGAGCTGTCTCCCCAGGCACCAGTGATGGCTACCCATAATGCGAGTCCCTTTACCTGTCAGCCTCCCAAGTCATGCTCTCATATTTACTTCTCAGCTCACCTAACAGCTTTGGAAGTGACATGAGGCCTGTGTGTCCCACTGAGCCAGCTAGATTAGGATGCTGGGGACAGTCTCCTGTGATTCAGCTGTGGGCAGGTAAGACTGCAGAAGCTGAGGAAGCAGGTGAGGGTCAGAGCAGCAGCAATGAGATCCTGGGCCACCATAGGCATGAATGGGACCTGAGGAAGGATGACAGAAGAGATGGAGAGGAGCAGGTGCCCTCTTCAAGACAGGCATTTGTGATGCTCCCATGCCAGGGGAGTCATAGACTGCAGCAGTTTCTCTGGGAGAAGTGGCCCCCAGATTGAGACTATGCCCAGATGACTAGGAAGCCTGTGCCCAGTACAAAGGGAGGAGGCAGCTCAAAGTGACCTCCATCTAAATCAGGCCGGCTTCATGGTTCTCTGTCAACACTCTGGCCTGCACTTGGCAGTGAGAAGCCATCTGAGAGAGGAAACACACATTGGACTTCCCAGTAGATAGTAGAAGCAAAGAAGCTACCACACACTTAGCTATGCAAGAAGACCCAGGGTTGAGCTCTGCAGCGGTCACTGCAGAACTCCCAAGCAGGGTAAAAAATCAGCACAGGTTCTTGAAGAGAAAGTCACTTCTCAGCTCTAAATACTAGAAGCATCCAGGGGTGAAAAACCAGAGTCGTCTGCCAATTGATTCAGAGACTGGGAAAAGGTCCCAAAGTTATTAATAACCTTAGTGTTCTGGGAACTGATTTCATTCGCCAGACAAAGGGATTAAAAGTTGCTGTTGAAGACAAAGTGGATTCAGCCAGAGCTCTGCTTTCTGCTCCCTCAATAAGTAGGCATTTTAGCCGGGCGTGGTGGCGCACGCCTTTAATCCCAGCACTTGGGAGGCAGAGGCAGGCGGATTTCTGAGTTCGAGGCCAGCCTGGTCTACAAAGTGAGTGCCAGGACAGCCAGGGCTATACAGAGAAACCCTGTCTCGAAAAACCTAAAAAAAAAAAAAATAAAAAAAAAAATAAGTAGGCATTTTATCCCCAGCACTGAGCTGATTGGTCCCCTGGCAGATCTGATGAGTGTGGTCTCTCTCTCTCTCTGTCTCTCTCTATATATATCTCTGTCTCTGTTTCTCTCTCTCTCTCTCTCTCTCTCTCTCTCTCTGTGTGTGTGTGTGTGTGTGTGTGTGTGTGTGTGTGTGTGTGTGTGTGTGTGTGATAGATGGTTCTCATACATTTCAGGTTGGCCTCAAACTCAAACTTGCTGTGTAGCTGGAGATGACCTTGGATTCCTGATTCTTCTGCCTCTACTTCCTGTGTGCTGGAATTACAGGTGTGGCATCATGCCTGATGTTATGCTCTGCTGGGGATGGAACCCTGTGCTTCTTGTATGCTTGGTGAACATGGCTACTGGCTGAGTTATACTCCTCAGCTCTTTCTTAAAACCAAGATCTCACTCTACAGCCCTAGCTGGCCTCAAGCTTGAGTCAATCCTCCATGCTCTGCCTCCTTCGTGCTGGGATTATAGGCACATACGGCCTGCCATTCTCCTTGTGTTACACATGCTTTAGGAACCTTCAAGCAGAATTCTGTCCTCTGAGTATAATATGGTGGCTGTCCTCTTGAAGTCAGAGCAGCTGTGACTAGCTACATAAGACTTTCAGAACTTGTGCTCCATAACAGGCCCCCACAGGAGGGCATGGGGAGCTCAGCAAACATTATGGGATGTGGCTGAAAAGGCTCCATCTTCATTGAGGATACTTACTGTCTTAATTAGAGTTTCTTTTGCTGTGAAGAGACACTATGACCATGGCAACTCTTATAAAGAAAAACATTTAATTGGGCTTGGCTTCCAGTTCAGAGGTTTAGTCGATTATCATCATGGTAGTAAGCATGGTAGGTAGGCATGCAGGCAGACATGGTACTGGAGAAAGAACAGAAAGTTCTACATCTGGATCCATGGGTAGCAGCAAGAGATAGTGAGCCATTAGGCCAGGCTTGAGGTTCTGAGACCTCAAAACCCATTTCCACAAAATGGCACACTTCCTCCAATAAGGCCACACCTACTTCGGCAAGGTCACACCTATAATAATGCCACTTCCTTTGGGCCTCTAGGAGCCATTTTTATTCAAACTACCACATTCCATTCTCTAGCCTCCATAGATTTGTAGGCATAATACAAAGTACATTCAGTCTAACTTCAAAAGTCCCCATAGTGTATAACAGTCTCAAACTTGTTTAAAAGTCCAAGGACCAAAGTCTCTTCTGAGATTCATGACAAACTCTTACCCGTCTAAAGTAAAAATGAAAAAGCAGATTGCATACTTCCAACATACAATGGCACAGGACATATATTACCATTCCAAGAGGGAGCATAGTGAGGAAATATTGGACCAAAGCAAGACCAAAACCCAGCTAGTCAAACTCCCAATCTATATCTCCATATCTGATATAAAAACATTCTTCATAGCTCCACTTCCTTTCAGCTTTGTTGACTGCAACACACTTTTTTCTTTTGAGTTGGTCCCACTTCCACTCCCTGTTAGCAGCTTTCTTCAGCAGGTGTCCCATGGCTCTGGCATCTCCAAGATTTTGGGGTCTCCAAGGTAATCCAGGCCTCAGCTTCACCCAATGGCTTCTTTAGGCCTCTATGCAGAGACACCTCTGACACATTCCTTGCCTCAGCAGCTTTAGTTGAGGAGGGATATTCCATAATTCCTTTCTTCTATCCTGGACTCTAAAGTTAGAGCCATGTGACGAAAGCTGCCAAGCTCTGCCGCTTGCTGGGGCTGGAACATCCTCCTTGTTCAACTACATCTTAGCAGCTTTCTGTTTTCCATGGCTTCCTTCACTGCCCAAGCTCGGCTGTCCTGAAACTTGCTCTGTAGACCAGGCTGGTCCCTACTTAGTGATTCTGAAGCTTCTGCCTTCTGAGTGCTGGGATTAAAGAAAGGTGTGCACTGCCACACCCAGCTCTAAACTTTTAATTCCTTTTCACAAATTGGAAACTTGGCTGGGTGGGATCTTGCCCTGAGGTTACCACTCCCTTTATTCTATTTAACGTCAGTTTTTTTTTAAAAATCTGCTTATCTCCTTGAACCCAGGACTTAGCTCCATTCCATCACCTGGCTGGTGCCCCTTTTCTCCTGAAATTGTACATGTTGTGTTTTCCTTGCTCAGCTTGTTCCAGTTCATTATAAATCTGCATGATCGTGAACACTAATAACCACAGGACAGAGTCCATATTAGGCTGTCTTGAGATTTCTGCTGCCAACATAATTATTCCAAAAGTCTTCAATTTAACCTCAGGCAGACTTTTTAGACAAGGGCAAGAAGCAGCCACATCCTTTGCTAAAATATCTTAAGAACAGTCTCTAGGCGACATATTAACATTCTTCTTTGAAACTTCTTGAGCCAGGCTGCCACAATTCAAGTCACCCACAGCATCAGTGTCTTCCATGTTCCCACTAGAATGATCCATTCAGCCCCACTTAAGGTATTCAACTGCTTTTCTAGTCCAAGGTCTACATTCTTCCAAACAAAAACATGGTCAGGCCTATCACAATATACCCCAATCCTTTGTACCAACTTCTGTCTCACTTACATAAATAACAATTGTCAGCTCTTCATGCAACTGTAAGTCTCACAGTCCAGAAACAGCCTCAATTAAGTTCATTGTTCCACCAAGCTAGAATGGAGTAGAATTGTCTCTTTGGTCTTTGCTAAGTGCTTGAACTGGAACGTGACAGAACTAAAGGCTCATCCGGGAGGACTATTGTCCTTGGTATGTTCTCCACTCCAGGCTTCTCCTCACAAATCACATGAACTCACACTGATCTCAGTCTGACAGGGATAGTTTATTGTGCATATGCCCCAGAACTGATGGGTCAGGGCCATAGGTTAGACTCGGGAGCTGAACTGTGATGCCCAGATAGAATCCTATAAAGCTTTTAAGCCTAAAATCCATAAATATCTGTGCCAAGTTATCCCACCAATCAGGATTTAGGGAGAGGGGTTTTCTTAGGAACATGTCTTTATTGTACACTTATCCTGCTCCCATTGGTTGGGGTGTTCACCTGCAGGAAGGACTTGCCTTGTCTAATGTTTATGTCTTAATTTGTCAACTAGGACAGTTACCCATGTACATGTCTCTTTCTGCAAAGTAGGATGTCAGTTTCCAGGGAGGTCTCGTGAACTTAAACTTTATTTGGCCCATACTCAAAATGGAAGTCTTATTCTAAACAGGTGTAGGTGTCTCTCTCTTATGTTGGGGTTCATCCCAGGGGCAGCTTATAAAAGCAAATACTATAAAAGCTCATATACAGGTGCAGGAAGTGCTGCTGGGTGCTACATTCTTCCAAAGGTGGGTGTAACACTAAGTACCACATTGGAGAGCTTTACTTGGTATAAAGACAGTCGGGCATGGATGGATGAAGGGAGAGCCTGTACAATTTCCTACAAAACCATCAAGGATGCCCCAAGGAAGGGGGATGCCTGGAGAGGGGAGCATTCTCTCAGAGGTAAGAGGAGGGAAGATGGGGGTGAAGAATTCTGGGAGGGGGACTGGGAGGGGGCAACATTTGGGATGTAAATAAATAAAATAATTATTTTTTAAAATTAATTAAAAATTACAAAAAATCAAGGAATTTTAAATAACCTTAGTTATTACACTTACTCATTAGCTTGTATGTGTGGGTGGCATGGTGCACATGTGACAGTCAGAGGTCAGCTTGCAGAAGTCAGTTCTCTCTTTACCATCATGTGCATCCCAGGGACTGAGCACAGGTCCTCCGTCTTGGCAGCAAGCATATTTACCCACTGTGGTGGTTTGAATATGCTTGGCCCAGGAAGAGGCACTATTAGGAGGTGTGGCCTTGTTGGAGTGGGTGTGGCCTTGTTAAAGGAAGTGTGTCATTGTGGGCATGGGCTTTAAGACCCTCATCCTAGCTGCCCAGAAGCCAATCTTCTCTGTTTGCTTTCAGAACAAGATGCAGAACTCTCACCTCCTCCTGTGCCATTCCATGCTTACTGCCATGATGATAATAGATTGAACCTCAGAACCAGTAAGCCAGCCCTGATTAAATGTTGGCCTTTATAAGAGTTGCCTTGGGCCGGGCGTGGTGGCGCACGCCTTTAATCCCAGCACTCGGGAGGCAGAGGCAGGCGGATTTCTGAGTTCGAGGCCAGCCTGGTCTACAAAGTGAGTTCCAGGACAGCCAAGGCTACACAGAGAAACCCTGTCTCGAAAAACCAAAAAAAAAAAAAAAAAAAGAGTTGCCTTAGTCATGGTGTCTCTTTACAGCAATGGAAACCCTAACTAAGGCACACACTGAACCATCTTGCTAGCCTTATCAATGAATTTTATTTTTTAATTATGTTTATTTATTTACATGTTGCATATGTACATAATTTTAATCCCAGCACTTGGAAAGCAGAGGCAGGTGGGTCTCTGTCAGTTCCTGGCCAGTCTGGGTTTTTGTTTGTTTGTTTGTTTGTTTGTTTGTTTTTTCGAGACAGGGTTTCTCTGTGTAGCCCTGGCTGTCTTGGAACTCACTTCGTAGACCAGGCTGGTCTCAAACTCAGAAATCCGCCTGCCTCTGCCTTCCCAGTGCTGGGATCAAAGGTGTGTGCCACCATACCCGGCGCTATTCTGGCTTATATAGTCACTTTCAAACCAGTTTGACTACCTAGTGAGACCCTGACACAGACATAGACACACAGATACACAGACATACAGACACACAGACACACAGACACACAGACACACACATGTACAAACACACACTAAAATAACAACAACAACAAAGTCAGGTGACCCTGGGGAATGATGAATTATATAAAGATAAATAAAATTGTATTTCCTATACTTCTGTACTCAATACTGCCCTTTTGACATAACAGTTAATATAAGTGATGAACTTCTCATGATATATTGCATTTCACTAAAGCTTTCTTTAGTGTTCCCTCAGCTCCTATGTCCCAAGACCAATTAGGTCTCAGTTGACCTTCACTGAATCCACCCACATACTCAGCTACCTTCTTAGTGCACTATTTGCTATAGAATGGTCCAGGCAACTGTGCTAGCTTCTGAGTATATTATGGATCTGAGTATATTACGCATCTGAAAGACCTGATGGTGTACCTCCAGGAATGAGGACACATTACAGTCTGTGCTTGTAAATATAAACATCTGCAGGTGCTTTGAGGGCTCCTGCTGTACCTGTGCACTTTCATATCCCATCTAGTGGAACTACAGAGAAGTACCCATATTTACTGTTGTAAGCCAGGACAAACCTGTGGCTGGGGAGGTCATAGTCTTAGTGGGAAATTACTACTGTTCTTTGATGACACAGTGAACAGCAAGCCAGCAAGAACAGGGAGAGTGAGTAGGACTGGGATGGGGCAGGAGACAAGGGACACTGTGGAGTCAGAAATGAGGTAAGTGGTTGCTGAAGAAGGGAAGAAGCTGGAGACAAGGAGCTTGAGGGAATCTAGGGATGGTGAAAGTACTTGTTTACTTATTTACTTATTTATAGATTTTTTTCCTTAAATTTAATTTTTAAAGACAGGGTCACACTCTATAGCCCTGCCTGTCCTGAAGCTCACTATGTGGACCAGACTGACCTTCTAAAAGCTGGAGATAAAGGCATCTGCCACCATGCCCTGCTTGTCCCGTGTCTTTATAGCAGTGTTCATTCCCTCCAAGTCAACACATTTCATGTTGTAAAAACAAACAAAAAAACCTAACTAACAAACTAACTAACTTGTTCATATATATATATATATATATATATATATGTATATATATATATATATATATATATATATATATATATATGTGAACAACAGTAAGTTTATTCAGAACACTAAGGAGAAAATTTTAAAGTTTTGTTCCATATTTAATTTGAAAATCTTTTTTGTTTTGTTTTGTTTTGTTTTGTTTTGTTTTGTTTTGTTTTGTTTTGTTGAGACAGGGTTCCTCTGTAATAGCCCTGGCTGTCCTGAAACTCACTCTGTAGACTAGGCTGGCCTCGAACTCAGAAATCTGCCTGCCTCTGCCTCCCAAGTGCTGGGATTAAAGGCATACGCCACCACTGCCCTCCATATCTTCATTTATGAGTGTGAAGATGGTATGATAGACACAGATCACGGTACAGGGGGCACGTGCTGGGATTTCTTGTGATTTGGGATGAAAAACTTGTATGAGGAATACATGGTTAGAAACAGAGACATTGGATTAAGAAGGAACAAGGCGGGGGTGGGGGTGGGGGGTGGAGTCTGGGTGGGGGAAGGAGGGGTGGGCGGGGCATGGGCTGCACACCTTTGATCTCAGCACTAGAAAGGCTTGGCAGGCAGGATCTCATGAGAGCTACTTAGTTAGCAACAGGCCAACCAAGACTACATTGTGAGACCCTATTTAACTAGACGCCCTGAAAAAAAGGGGACAGGATTGGAAAGGTAGCTCAGTGGTTAAGAGCACTGATTGCTCTCTTGCAGAGGACCTGGGTTCAGTTCCCAGCACGCACAGAGGACGCACAGTCCTCTGTAACTTGGTTCCTGGGAATCTGATGCTTTCTTCCAGCCTGCATGGGCACTGCACCATGTGTGTGCACAGATTTATTTCTTATTTTGTGTGTAGATGTGTGCGCTTGAGTGAATGTATATGTACCACTTGTATGCAGGGGCCTGAGGAGGTCGGAAGAAGAACTGAGTCCCCACCAACTGGAGTTGCAGTTAATGATGAGCTGACATGTGGTCTCCTTTTTTTTTTTTTTAAGATTTATTTATTTTATGTATATGAGTATACTGTAGCTGTACAGATGGTTGTGAGCCTTTATGAATTGAATTTTAGAACCTCTGCTTGATCCAGTACCGGATTAAAGGCCTGCCATCATGCCTGGTCTTCATATGTTAATTTCTAACATTTTTGTTGTTGTTTGTGCCCTACATGCATGTCGAAGCACACCTGTGTGTTGGGATACATTGTTGTCTTTACATACATACATACATTTACATACATACATACAACTGTTAATTGTGTACCCGAAGAGAGCTAAATGCTGGTAGGATCTTGGTATTGCTTGGTATTGCTCTTTCTTTCTTTCTTTCTTTCTTTCTTTCTTTCTTTCTTTCTTTCTTTTTTTTAAGATTTTTTTATTTATTTTGTGTAAGTACACTGTAGCTGTCTTCAAACACACCAGAGAGGCCGCCAGATCTCATTACAGATGGTTGTGAGCCACCATGTGGTTGCTGGGATTTGAACTCAGGACCTCTGGAAGAGCAGTCAGTGCTTTTAACCACTGAGCCACCTCTCCAGCCCCGGTATTGCTATTTCTATTGTCTATCATCAGTCCCATATTTTGTAAATATTCCTTCATCCTTACTAGCCTAGAGCCAACCTAGAATTGTATCTGATTGGTTGTAATAAAGATCTGATGGCCAATAGCTGGGCAAGAAGTGGAGGGCAGAACTTCTGGGCAGAGAGGTCACTAGGAGAAGAGGCAGACACAGGAGATCCTCTATGGACATGGAGGTGAAAGGTCAGAGGAGAGAGGTAGACCTAGTCACATGTGAGGAGACAGTGCCAGGTTTAGTCAGGTTAGAGCATTTGGGAGACTGCCCAAGGTCAACCTTAAATTATTAAGCTTCTGTGTCATTATTTATATTGCCAGTGGGTCTGGGATAATCCCACTATCCCCATGGAAGTTTGAGGATAACTTGCAGGAGTCATCCCTCTTCTTCCACCTGGGGGGTTCCGGGGATTTCATTCAGTACTTGAGCTTGGTGGCAAGCCCCTTTCCTGCTAAGCCATCTTGCCAGCCCTTCTTTATTCATCCTGATGCCTATCTCTCCACATCCCTACCCTCCAGTCACAGAGAAAGAAGTGGATGGAAGGGATGATTCTGGTCCAATGTCCAGAGGATGTATTCTCACCTACATCCCAGCTCTGTAACCTTGTGCTCTTGCCTAGTGTATTTAAGCCTCAGTTTGTCTGTGTGATACATGTGATTAAAAATGAAACTAGTGGCTACATAGTAAAGTTTGGAGGTGCTATCTACTAAATACAGGGCCTCTAGCACACGAAGAATATCTGTAGCAGTGAGTTGCACCTCAAGACTGAGAGGTATGTTTCATAGGTCCATGTATGTGGTAGGTATGTTAGGATGAGTATGAGTTAGTCCTTGTACCTGGTATGCAGCTTTTGTTTTGTTTTGTTTTTAAAGATTTATCTATTTCATGTTTTCAAACACACTAGAAGAGCATCAGATCCCATTACGGATGGCTGTGGGCCACTATGTGGTTGCTGGGAATTGAACTCAGGACCTCTGGAAGAGCAGTCAGTGCTCTTACCTGCTGAGCCATCTCTGCAGCCCTGGCATGCAGTTTTTAAATCATGACTCCCCGGCAGGAATTCTGTGCGTGCATAAAGTGACACTGAAGTAATTTTATTCTACTTATTTTAGTTTTGCTTTAAACATAAAAAAAATTATGTTTATAAATGTTTTGCCTGGATGTATGTCTGTGTACCGTGTGTGTGTGTCTGCTGTCTGCAGAAGCCAGAAGGCATCAAATACCCTGGAACTGGATATATAGATGGTTGTGAATCGTCATGTTGATATAGTTTAAAGTTCTTTATTGTGTCAGTTTTCTCTGCCAGTTAAGGAATTCAAAGGGAGGAAAAATTTTCAAGCCTGATGTGACAAAGTAGCATTGGAGAAATCTCAGACACCTCAGACAGCAGCCGCCAGAATCAGCTGTTAAAGAAGGGGGTGTGGAGCAATAAGAACAAACACACATGCACGCGCACGCGCACACACACACACACACACACACACACACACATGCACACATACCAGGCACTCAGAAAAAGAAAAGACCCTCTGCAAAATGGGGGTGTGGATGAGGTGGCACACAAGGACATGACTTGGGAAGCCAAAAAATTGACTCTTCTGGGTGTTTTATCATCTCTGAAGGTCTGACTCCCCCAGTTTAGGCTTGGTCAGTTTGAAGAAAGACAGGATGGCTGCTGTGCACAACTGCTGCTTAAGTGTGTCCTGATCAGGCTGAGAACTTGTTGAGCCAATCTGTCTGCAGGGGTCCTCCAGATGGGAGACAAAAGCCTACAAGGCTGTGGTGGTTTGAATATGCTTGGCCCATAGGGAGTGGTACTGTTAGGAGGTGCGGCCTTGTTGGAAGAAGTGTGTCGGTGTAGGGGTGGGCTTTGAAACTCTCCTCCTATGCTCCACCCATTGTGGAATAGAAGCTCCTCCTATCTACCCGATGATGCCACTCTCTCCTGGGTGCATTCTGATCAAGAAGCAGAACTAGCTTCTTCTCCAGCGGCATGTCTGCCTTCCTTCGTGCTGCCATGCTTCCTGCTATGGACGAAACCTCTCAAACTGTAAGCCAGCTCCAATTACATGATTGCCTTTGTAAGAGTTGCCTTGCGCCGGGCATGGTGGCGCACGCCTTTAATCCCAGCACTCGGGAGGCAGAGGCAGGCGGATTTCTGAGTTCGAGGCCAGCCTGGTCTACAAAGTGAGTTCCAGGACAGCCAGGGCTACACAGAGAAACCCTGACTCAAAAAACCAAAAAAAAAAAAAAAAAAAAAAAAGGTGCCTTGGTCATGGTGTCTCTAAGACAATGGCCTTTGTGTTAAGCTGTCAGGCTTTTGTTTCAGATCAGAAGGGTAAGGAAGAGGGCCCCCATCTTAGAATTTTGCCACCTTTATTACTTAGCCAGGGCTCCTCTTCCTATCTGCCTACTAGGGACTCAGTCTAATTCTCATGTGGTACTGCTCTTCAGTCCTCTCCTGAGCCATCTCTCCAGTCCCGTTTTTGGTTTTTGAGACAGGGTCTCATGTAGCCCAGGCTGGCCTCAAACTCAATATGTAGCAGTGATGATTAATCTTGGTTTTGATTGGATCTGGGATGAACTCAAAGACAAACTCCTGTGCCTATCTGTGAGGGATTTTCTTGATTAACTAAACTTTAAGTAGGAGGATCCATCCTAAGCATGGGTGGTATTTTGTGGTAGCAGCCCAGATTAAAGATAGTGCAATCCAGAGGTTTCTTGCTGTTTGCCTGCCTGTTTTCACATGGCTGGCGAGTTCATCTACTGTGCTGCTGCTGCTGCTCCTGCTGCTGCTCTCAGGGCTGCTCTCTTTGCCTAGTATCAAAAATCTGCTTCTTCAGCCTTCCAGGGTGGACTGAATCCTCCAGCCTTTCAGTGCTAGCCTGGCACGGCTGTGGCCCTCAGCTTTGTTGTCTGAGCAGCTACTGGATTCTCAGATTTTCTAGTGTGAAGACAGCCATTGCTAGATGACCCAGCCTATGTTGTGTAAGCTTGCCAGTCTGTGTACTGGATACTTTCCACAGCTGCTGCTAGAGTGGTGAGATACTGCTATGCTGCTAGTGGGCTGGCACAATCAGGGAGGGAAGGGAAGTGCTCCAGGAGTCAGTGGGAAGTGTGAATTCAGCTCGGCTAGCAGACTAGGTGCAGTGGTGGTGGGAAGTGACCATGGTGGCCCTGGGCAGCTTCCAACAGCGAAAGCTTTGGGAGAGAACTCTCCTCCACAGGAAATGTTACAGCTCTTGTATGGCAGAAGCTCTCAGATGATCCAAGATAGAGTAATTCTCACACCTTTATTCTTTGTAGATAAGGTCTTATATACATTTTGGGGTGGGTTGGGGTCTGACAGCAGAGCTTTCTATTGGCAAGGCTTCCCAACCCACTTACCACGTTTCCTGGCATGGGCCACTACCACACAAGCTAATCTTGTTGGTTTGTTTTTTGAACAAGGGTTTCTCTGTGTAGTCCTGGCTGACCTGGGACTCACAGGGATCTACCTTCCTCTGCCTCCCAAGTGCTGGGATTAAAGGTGTGCACCAACACAGACTGACCTGTAAGCCAATCTTTTTTTTTTTCTTAGCAGTTATTTATTTACTTCGTGTATAGAGTACGCTGTAGCTAACTTCAGACACACCAGAAGAGGGCATTGGATCCCATTAAAGACAGTTGTGAGCCACCATGTCATTACTGGGAATTGAACTCAGGACCTTGGGAAGAGGAGTCAGTGATCTTAACTGCTGAGCCATCTCTCCATCTTCAGCCCTGTGTAAGCCAATCTTAACAACCCCCCACTTTGTGACATATATTCATTCTATTCCTTCTGTTCATCTGAAGAGTCCAGAAATACAAACATGACCTTGAACTCCCGATCCATCTTCCTTACTTTCCAAGAGATAGGATTGCAGGTGTGTACTACTATTAGGGTCTGGGAATCACTGAACAAACCACTCAGACACTGGTCTCAAACAGGGCTGTTTTTTGAAACACCCCCCTTCACCTGCCCACAAGACTGATAGATCAGGGATGCAGGACAGACTTGGGAGCTGAACTTCAACACTTAGTCAGAATCCTACAGAGCTTTTAAGCCTGAAATCTACAAACCAGTTCCACCAATCAATCAGGATTGAGGGACAGGGGATTTCCTTAGAATCATGTCTTTTCTGTATGCTTACCCTGTTCCCATTGGTTGGGGTATTCAGCTTCCTTAACTAACATTCATGTTTTAACTTGACAATCAGTACATCAGTTACCCATGTACATGACCTTTGTGTCAAGTAGAATGTCAATTCCTTGGGAGGTCTTGGAAATGTAAACTTTATTCAACCCTGTACTGGTTGGTTTTGTGTGTCAACTTGACATAGGCTGGAGTTATCACTGAGAAAGGAGCTTCAGTTGGGGAAGTGCCTCCATGAGATCCAGCTGTGGGGCATTTTCTCAGTTAGTGATCAAGGGGGAGGGCCCCTTGTGGGTGATGCCATCCCTAGGCTGGTAGTCTTGGGTTTTATAAGAAAGCAAGCTGAGCAAGACAGGGGAAGCAAGCCAGTAAGTAACACCCCTCCATGGCCTCTGCATCAGCTCCTGCTTCCTCACCTGCTTGAGTTCCAGTCCTGACTTCCTTTGGTGATGAACAGCAGTATGGAAGTGTAAGCTGAATAAACCCTTTCCTCCCCATCTTGCATCTTGGTCATGATGTCTGTGTAGGAATAGAAACCCTGACTAAGACAAACCCCCTACTCAAAATGGAAGTCTTACTCCAAATGTTTTCTTATATTGGTGCAGGTGTCTCTTTTATGTTAGAATCCATCCCAGGGTTAAAAGCAAAGACTTCACTTCACCCACATGGTCCCATAAATTCCATTTCTTTCTCCCTCTCCAACTGGGCCACTATGAAAGCATGGGGACAGAAAAAGGTGACAAAAGCCCAATTCTGCATTCCTGACAGCTGTCACAACCCCTTTCACCTGGAGTCACGAGCCACTCAGACCCCTGCCCTTAGATGACTGTACCTGGGCTTAAGCCCAGTGTATGGCTGACAGATCATTTTCCTTTGCCTACCATCTGATATGTTTTGTAGAACCAAGGATAGATTTGGTAAATGGGAGGGGGTACCTCAGCGGGCCCATCCTGAGGCATTCCTCCTCCCAGGTACCACCCATAAGACAGGGCTAGTATAGAATAGAGTTTATTTGGGGGCATGAGAAGAGAGGTTGAGAAGGGAGTAGAGGCAGAGAAAGAGGGGGGAGAAAGAGAGGGAGAAAGAAAGAAAGAGAAGAGGCAGAACAGGAACACTTGGTGGGGGGAGGAAGAAAGGGGTGTGAGAGAGAGAGAGAGAGAGAGAGAGAGAGAGAGAGAAGAGAGAGAGAAAAGGGGCGGAAAGAGAAGAGAGGCCAAGCAGCCCCTTTTACAGCGAGCTAGGCTTACCTGGCAGTTGCTAGGTAACTGTTGGGCGGAACCTAGAAGGAAGGCTAACACCACCCATAAAAAAAACAGCCTTTGGGTCTTGCCTTGCACTTTTTCTGGTCTAGTCCCCTGAGGCTAGTGAATTCACCTGGGAGTCCATTCCCAATAAACCTGCCTTTTTTTTTTCCTAAACGTTTAATTTGACCTGAATTGGCTTATTTCATCAGCAGTGCACATGTGTACATGTGCAGGTGTGTATGTGTATTTGTGCCCATGCATGTGCAGACCAAAAATTGACCGTATGTATCTTCTTTGATGCCTCTCTATCTTTCATATTGAGGCCAGACCTCTCACTTGAACCCAGAGCTCACTTGGTCTAAGCTAGCCACTTTGCTCCCACCCTCCTTTGTCTGCCTCCTGCTGCTGGGATTCCAGATGGATTACCACACCAGTCCAGCATTTATGTGCGCATAGAGATCTGCTCCTCGTGATCTCACAGCAAATGCTTTACTGGGCTAAGCCATCTCTCCTGACCTGTTTGTTTTGTTGATGGAGTAGTCCATCCTGGCCTATACAACCACGATCATCTGAAAGCAAGGCTTTTGGAAGAGGAAAGAAAGAGGAATATTGCCACTGGGGTCATGGTGTTTGCTTAAAAATTCGGTCAGGTAAATACGTGATTGTTTTAACATCAGAGAAAGCCCTTGCCTCCTGACACTGCAGCAACTGCTTGGAGCAATTAATTGAAATCCTATACCCAGTGCACCCAGGTGGATCCAAAGGACCAGTGTCCCTGCGGCTTGGTGGGAATTCCTCACCAATACATACCTGCTTAGTGATTTGTTGGTCTTCCCCACTCCCCACCCCCATGTCTAGGCAGCAGTGTGGAATGTTCTGCCAGACCAGAGGCTGAATTATGCAAGGGAGGAAAAACCTCCCCCTGGTGGCAGTGGTATGCTAGCTTCCATGTGGTTTACTAACAAAGCAGGTGCCCACCCGCAACCCCCCACTCCCAACTCTACCCCCTTCCCCCTCCCCCCACTCCAACTTCAGAAAGTGCTCGCTTTCCTCCTGGAAGCTGTTTAAAGGCTGTAACTCCTACCAGACAGAAGGCTCAGAGTGTGTTTCCCACTTCCCGTGTTGGTTAGGTTGACTTTCAGAATGTTCTAGAGTCCCCTGCTGCCTTTGTACCTATTGTTCTTGGGTTCATCTATGACAGTTTAATTTTCAATACTGTGTGTTAGGTTGGACTTTACGTTCTTAAGCTTACAGTTGTTGCAGATCTACTGGTTGAAAACCTTGTGTTGTGGAGCTGGGGGTTCAGTAAGTGCTGTGTGTTAGGATTTAGACCCCAGGTATCTGAGGTGCATATTTTACAAACCAAAGCAGACCTGACCTTCAAGTTCTCCCAGCATCACTCAGTCCCTACAAGTTAAGGGGTATAGACGGCCTACCCAGCTGGCACTCTATGTTAAACCTTAGAGCCCAGGGGTTGGGCTTTCCCTCCCCCCCAAACTCTTTCCTATATAACTGATACATTTTGATCTCTCTTCTCTCTCTTCCTCTCTGTATTCTCTCTCTCCCTGCATGCACACACTCTTTTCCTCTTTCTCTTACCCCTCTGCTTTGTCTCCCTTGCCATGGTGACACTACTATTCTCAGTCCTTGGGACCAATGTTCCTGCCAGAGAACGGCTTCCCAGTGAACCTGCCTTTATAGACTTTGTTTTGGCTTGTTAGTTGGTGGAGAATGACTTACCACCTAGTAATATGTAAAAAGCTAGGCATGGCTATAACCTATAACTTCGTATAACTCCAGTGAAGTGGGGGTGGGAGTAGAGACAGGAGAATCCATGGGGCTTGCTGGCCGCCAGCCTAGCTGGAAAAGCATGAACTCCAGGTTCAGTAAGAAATAGTTACAAGTGAGACAGGTAGGTAGAGAATGATAAAGGACATCCTCCCCGCCACCCCCGCCCCCAGGTGCACACATACTACACATACACACAGATGGAAAGTGGTTGAGGAAGACCCCTGACAGATCTCAGCCTCCACACACATTGCTCACCCCACCCCATCCCCAGGAAAATCTGTGACCTCTGACAGGTCTGAGGGAAACTCTAATCCCCTATACTTCAAAGACAGCCCAAACCTTAGAACCGGGCTCAGCCTTGACCACAGAGGGTTTCTGGTGGCTAGAGAAAAGCCAGTATTCCTTGGGAGCTTGTGAAGCTGGTCCCCCTTTATCAAAAGGAGTCATTTCCCTTATCTCTGTCAGCGACAGGTGGCGACCCGTGGTGCTTATCAGCATATCAAAGTGCATGCTGCTATCACAAGTGCCTGCTACTCATTTCAATGTCCTTGCCAGCGTCCTAGCCCACCTTACCTCCTGCTCACCCTAAACTCGCTCCAGCTCTGGAGCTTCGGTTCCCCACAGCTATAAATTCTCCTTATCATCCTGCTGTCCCAGCCAAGTCCTCTCTCCATGCCCTGCTGCTTCTCTCTCTCTCTCTCTCTCTCTCTGTTTTCTCTCCCCTGCTGTTTTCCCCTCCCACAGACAGTCCTGGCCAGGCAGCTCCAGTCTACTGGCCATGTTCAATCTACTTCTTTCTCTGCTCTTTTTTCTCCATGCCAGATGCCTCTAGCGGTTCTCTCCCTCTTACATACCTCCAATGAAACTTTCCCCTGAGCCATACTATAGAGTGGTCATGTTATCAGTTTATACAACTTTTTCCCCCCAAGAGAGGGTTTCGTTATAGCCCCTGGACATGCTGAAACTCTTTTTGCAGACCAGGCTGGACTTGAACTCAAGAGATCCACCTGCCTATGCCTCCCAAGTGCTGGGATTAAATATATATGCCACCATGGTCCAGCAACCGTTTATAGAACTTCTTTTTTTCTTTTTAAGATTTATTATTGTATGTAAGTACACTGTAGCTGTCTTTAGACACACCAGAGGAGGGCGTCAGATATCATCACAGCACCCTTAAGTACATTGTGCTACAGAATGTGTTTCCTGGCTGGGAAGGTGGCTCAGAGGTTAAGAGCACTTGCTGCTCTTACAGAGCACCTGGGTTTAGTTCCCAGCACCCACGTGGCAGTTTTCAACTGACCCTAACTCCAGTTCCAGGGGATCTGATACCCGCTCCTGGCCGCCTCTGGCATAAAAAACACACATGGTGCACTTACATACATGTAAGCAAAACCGTCATTCACATAAAAAATAAATAAAATGATGATTTTATTTTTCACTGTATGTGTGTGAGTATGCGCAGAGGACAGGGGATGATTTGGGGAGCCAGTTCTCTCCTCCCACCGCGGATTCTGCGTATCAAACTCGTGTCACCAGCTCTGCCACAAGCACATACATATTATTTTGCTAGTTGGTTTGTCTTGATGGTTATCTTGAGCTCTAAGCCAGCCAGAGTTACATGGGAGACCCTGTCTCAAAACAACCAAAGGCATGGTGAAACACACCTGTAACCCCAGCAGTCGGGGTGGGGGTGGGGTGGGGGTGGGGTGGGGGTGGGGTGGGGGGTGGGGCTGAGGGCAAGAGGATCGGGAGGTCAAGGCCAGTTTAAGTTCTGACCTCACGTTCTAAGCAAGCCTGGTGTCTTAGAGACATCATGGCCAAGGTGACTCTTATAAAGGACAACAATTTAATTGGGGCTGGCTTACAGGTTCAGTGGTTCAGTCCATTATCAAGGCAGGAAACATGGCAGCATCCAGGCAGGAATGTTGCTAGAGGAGCTGAGAGTTTTACATGTTGTTCTGAATGCAAACAGGGGAAGACTGACCCTTCTGCATTGGCTGGAACTTCAAAGTCCACCCTTACAGTGAAGCACTTCCTTCAACAAGGCCATACCCATTCCAACAAGGACATACCTCCTAATATACTTCCTATGGGTCAAGCACGTTTAGACACTTGGGTTACACAACCTTGTCTTAAAAACAAACAAAAAATTAAAAAAGCAAACAAACAACAAACAGAAAACCATTGTCTTAGTTAGGTTTTACTGCTATGAACAGACACCATAACCAAGACAGCTTTTATAAGGACAACATTAAATTGGGACTGGCTTACAGGTTCAGAGGTTCAGTCCATTATCACCAAAGTGAGAACAAGGCAGCATCTGGGCAGGCATGGTGCAGGTGAAGTTCAACTGAAGGCTGAAGGCTGCTAGTTGAAGTCTGGCTTCCAGACAGCTAGTATGAGGATTTTAAAGCCTACACCCATAGGGACACACCCACTCTAACAGGGCCACACCTTCGAATAGTGCCACTCCCTGGGCTGAGCATATACAAACCATAACAACCATCCACAGCACAACCATTTTCTGAAGTATTAAAGCAGAAATAGGGGGCTGGAGAGATGGCTCAGTGGTTAAGAGCACTGACTGCTCTTCCGAAGGTTCTAAGTTCAAATCCCAGCAACCACATGGTGGCTCACAACCATCTGTAATGAGATCTGATGCCCTCCTCTGGTGTGTCTGAAGACAGCTACAGTGTACTTACATATAATAATAAATAAATCTTTAGGCCAGAGTAAGCGGGCTGACTGGAGTAAGTAGCCTTCATTCCCAGCAACCACATGATGGCTCACAACCATCAGTACAGCCACAGTGTACCCATGTACATAAAATAAATACATCTTTTTTCTAAAAGGCGAAATAGATGGGGAAATGTCATATTCATTCAGAAGAAACACATTGCCAGTGATAGATCACCCTGTATCACCACCCTATGTTACTCTCCTGCTGGCCAATTAGCAGGAGTTTTTCTTGAGTTCTGTTTGCCCTCATCAACTTCAACCCCAACCTGTGTGCTCACTTATTTTCCCAGACCCAGGGGAAACTGTGAATGAAATGGCTGGAGGGCAGCAGTGTTAACGTGGGAACATTTGCACATAAACCATGTTTGGCAAGTATCAAATGTCTTGAGTCGCTTTTTCTGGGCATCAGAGAGCTGACAGCTTTATTTATAACTAGGAAGATTCTAAAATGGGCACCATCTGGCCAGAGAAGTAACATCTCTCACTGCATAGTCCTCTTCTGGAAGCATGGTCGAAGCAATGCTGGCATCCAGACACCTGCTCAGCAATGTAACTGTAAAACTAGTAACATTTGCAGGTGCCCTTGGATGCCAGAACAGGGTGATGGATGCCCCTGACACTGGAGTTACAGATGGGTATTTATGATCTACCATGTGGGTGTTAGGGATTGAATCCAGGTCTTCTGCAAGAACAGAAGGTGCTCTAAATCACCAAGGAACCTTGCCTCCCACAGGGTCTCACTATGCAGCCTTGGTTGGCCTGGAAGTTGTCTTATAGACCAGGCTGGCCTTAATAGAGCATACATAGATCAGGCTAGCCTCTAACTCAGAGATCCACCTGCTTTTGCCTCCTGGGTGCTGGGGTTAAAACCATATGCACTACACTTGTTCCCCCCTCCCCCCCACTGTTGTTATCCCTACTTTGGGGGCAGTGTATCTCAGGCTGGTCTCATGTTCAGTATTTAACCAAGAATGACCTCTTGGACTCCTAATTCTCCTGCCTCTATCTCCCAAGTGCTGGGATACAGGCATGCACAATCAGGCCAGGATTCAGCCCTGTTTGAGATAAAATCTAGGGTTTGGTGTTTGATAGACAAGCACTTTATCATCTGAGCTACATCCCAACCTAGAAGTATTCTGTAATTTAAACAATGGGACACTCTGGCCAGGTGTAATGTAAATGTTAAAAATTAACATGGGCAGGCATTGTGGTGCATGCCTTTAGTCCCAGCACTCAGGAGGCAGATCTCTGAGAGTTTGAGGCTAGCCAGGTCTACAAAGTGAGTTCCAGGACAGCCAAGTCTACACAGAGAAACCCTGTCTCAGGAACAAACAAAATTAACATAAGAAGACCAGGCATGGTGACATGCCTTTAAATCTCTGTGAGTTAGAGGCTAGCCTGGTTTATGTAGTGAGTTCCAGGACAGCCTGAACTACACAGTGAGACCATGTCTGGTGGGAGAAGGGAGGGCACACTAACTCCTGGCCCTAAGGTAAACTCTAACTTATCAATAGAATTAAAAATTTTGTCTTTGAGATGAACAAGGCTAGAAATACATCATGAAGATTGAACTTGAAAAATAATCCCAGCTGGGTGTAGTGTCATATCTGCAATTAGTACTCCAGAGGTGGAAGCAAGAGGATCGAGGGTTTAAAGACAGCATCAGAAAGGGGAAAAAAACAAAAGGAATAAAAGAAAAGAAAATCCAAAATGTTGAGATTACTAAGTAAAGGGGAAAACGACACACTTCTAAGCAGAGTTAAGTAAGTAAAATTGAGTTGAAAGTACATTGTGAATTACAGACTTGTTTTAGGAACTGGAGAGATAGCTCAGTGTAAAGAGCACTTGTCCCTTTTCCCAAAGAATCCAAATTTGCTTCCCAGAATTAATGTTGGTGGCTTAACAACTGTCTGTAATTCTGGCAATACCTTCTCTGGTCTTTATGGGGACAAGCACCCTCATAGAAATTAAAACAAAATAGGACTTTTTCTTTCTTTCTTTCTTTCTTTTTTTTTTTAAAAAACAGTGATTTTGGTAGCAAAGCCAAATTCCCAGAGTGGAATTTTAGTTTTAAGTAGAGGTTTGGTGTGTGGGAATCTGGCTCTCTATGTAGGTAGAATGTTTATCTGGCATGCACAAAGCCCTGGCTTCCACCCACCCCCAACAGTGCAAAAGCACCATAGTGGTATATACATCTGGAATCCCAGCACTTGGAAATGCAGAAGCAGGGAGGTCAGAAATTCAAGGTCATCCTTGGCTACGCTGCAAGTTGAGGCTAGCCAGGGATAGAAAAGACTGTGTCTTAAACAAAAAAAGCAACAGTGTAACCCCCACCCTCCACTAATCCTGTACTTCTGGCAATCTAAATACCAGATTTAGTTTTTAGGCTCTGTTGCCACCTACTGGTATACTGTTGCTGGTTTTTGTTTTGTTTTGTTTTGTAGACAGGGTTTCTCTGTATAGCCCTGACTGTCCTGGAACTCACTTTGTAGACCAGGCTGGCTTCGACTGTTGCTGTTATTTTGAGAACCTGTCTTCACAGGGCTTTTATTGCTGTAATGAAACACCAAGACCAAAGCAAATTGGGGGAGGATATGGCTTATTTCTCTTACATGTCCAAACCACAATTCACTGAAAAAGGCAGGACCTGGAGGCAGGACCTGAAGGCAGGTGCTGATATGGAGGGTGCTGCTTACCAGTCTGCTCAGTCCACTTTCTTTAAACCCAGGGCCACCAGCCCACGATGGCATCTACGCTGTGCTGGGCTTCCTCTATCAATCACATACTAACTAATCATGGGAGGGCATGGTTGATTAAATACTTATTTATCATGTAACAACCTGATTGGCTAAATGGGAACCCAAGAGTTCAAAGGTCTTCATACCATGACAGGCCAGCATAATTAAGGACAACAATCCTCCTGCCTCCACTGTGTACCATGACCAATTTTCAGTGCTGGGAGTGTACCCCAGGGACTCAAGCATGTGAAACAAGCACACCACAGATCTAATTTCAAGTTTATCTTCTTGTTTTGTTTTGAAACAGAGTCTACTGTGTAAGCCAGGCTACCCTGGGAACTCTCCGTTCTACTTCCACTATTGGGAAATTACCCATGTGCAGCATCATGACCAGCACAGAATGACTAAAATTCACACTGAATCATTTCAACATAGTATTTGAAGATTGTGACACCACAAGCAAACAGCAGGGGTTTGCTGTGTCAGAATACTACTTTATGACACGAAGTGTCGTGTGGTGTTATATGCTGCACCGGGATGCCACAGTGCACCTGCTGATCCAGTGGCATACATGGAGCACCATGTCATTAGTGGACATTCTGGTGTCTACAGAACAGTCATTATCACAACGGAGCCCTGCAGCACCACAATGCCACATGATGACACAATGGAGCCTTGCATTCTCAACTGACCCGTGACATCAAAATGTCAGATGTGTGGTGATGGCACACCGAAGCACTGTGATGACAAATGGTCATGATGCCACAATCAGCAGTGACGACACTGTTGGGACTTAGCTGTGACAGGTGTCTCGTGCCCTTAGATCTCCTGGAACTGGAGTCACTGGCAATTGTGAGCTGTCATGTGGGTCCTGGGAATCAAGCCTAGTGTCTGAGCCATCCCTCCAGTTTCCCTTAGCTAAGTGTAAATGCTCATTTTAGTTTTTGTAAATGTGAGGGTGGTTCCTAGTGTCCAAATCACTGGCAAACATTGGCCGGTGCACAAGGTTTGATCCTGGTAAGAGCAGGGCAGATGCCAGGCAGGGTGGTATATACAGGAGGGTCATCCTTAATTATATCACGTGCCCGGAATACAAAGACTGTCTCAACAAACTAAAAAATGGGGCTGAGAAGATGACACAGGAAAATACTTGTCTTACAAGCATAAGGTTCTAAGTTTGGTCTTCAGAACCCATGTGAAAAAAACCAGGCTTGGTGGTGCACCCATCAACAGAGAAAGATCTCAGAGGCTTTCTGGCCTGCTTTGTGAGACCCTGTCTCAAAATGGTCTTCTGATTTCCATACATGTGTGTGTTCCTTCCTCTCCTAACATCAGACATATATACACATAAGGTGAAGTGATTGAAGAAATAGTCTGACTTACACACATGCAAAAGATGTCATAGGCATTTAAGGGGTGACATTCTGATTTGATTCTAAATTATATTCATTAGCTTAAACCATCAGGAAAAAAAAAAATCAGGAAATTAGGCTGTAGCTAAAGCTAGGTTCTAAAGTCTGAAGTGTCTGCAAGTGAGTATAAAAGGCCCCTGCACTCAAAAGTGCTCACCCAGGTCCCAAACTCCATCACTACCTGGGTTGTGCTGTGTGTTATGGCCTCAAATCAGGTTCATTAAGAGTCCTCCTGCCGGGCGGTGGTGGCGCACGCCTTTAATCCCAGCACTCGGGAGGCAGAGGCAGGCGGATTTCTGAGTTCGAGGCCAGCCTGGTCTACAAAGTGAGTTCCAGGACAGCCAGGGCTATACAGAGAAACCCTGTCTCGAAAAACCAAAAAAAAAAAAAAAAAGAGTCCTCCTATCTTGGACTGGAGAGATGGCCCAGTGGTTAAGAGCACTGACTGCTCTTCCAGAGGTCCTGAGTTCAATTCCCAGCAACCACATGGTAGCTCACAACCATCTGTAATGGGATCCAATGCTCTCTTCTGGTGTGTCTTTAGACAGCTACAGTGTACTGATATACATAAAATTCTAAAAAAAAGTCCTACCTCAAGCTGCCAGCTTCTTTAATCTCAGCAGCTGGGAGGCAGTGGCAGGTGGATAGAGTGAGTTCCAGGACAGTCAGGACAACATAGAGAAAAACTGTCTAACCAGAGTCCTATGTCAGATGATTAAGGGGCAGAGGGATAGAAGACAACTGATTTCCCTTCAGGGACACACACAGCATGTACACTCACTCACACCCCACAACTGGCCAAAAAGGAAGCTTAATCAAGGAGATTGACAGTTATATTCAAGAAACCCAAATTAGCAAAACAAAAGCATAGAAAGGGCACAGAAACTTACAACAGGAGATGGTGACATTTCTTATTTCCCCCTAAAGTTCTTAAGTTTTCTTGTACACAAATAAACTGTAGAAAAGTCTGGTCAGTGAATCTTGAATACAACTGCTGAAACTGATTTGTGACACCTACACACTAGCTTAGCTGCAGTAACTGTGGGTCATTTCGGATTCCTCCTCAGCTCCTGGACACATGTGCAAATCTATTCACACCAGAACTGCCCTTTCACTCTCTGGATTTCATCTCCAGTTTCAGATGTCTGAGGTTGAAGCCTGACATATTTTTTTTGGGGGGGGTGGGGGGGTTAGATACACAACTACACACCGTCCAAACAGCACCAATCGGCTGTTTGTTGGTAGTTAAGCCTGAGTTTCATAAGGATAGTAAAACTAAGGGATCGATGAAGCCTGAAGACAAATTCAGGACAGGAAAGGGAACAGTCAGGTTCCCAGTGGCTTTCCTCACTGGAAAACCAAACACGTATTCTTCCTCCAACAGTCTTGTCTGTGCTTGCATGTCACTGCACCTAGTAAAATACAGTAGTCCTTTATAACAACAAATCTGCCTAGAACTATGCACAGAACGCTGGCGGGATCACTGCTTGCTCTTCCTTTTTCTCGGTCTTTTTTTCCCAGGGCTTGCAGATGCTGGGGTCTCCTGTGTGTCTTCTTTCACTGGGAGCACAGGCAGCTTGAGAATGATTTCATCATCTTTATCGCCACTGACTTCCATCACCTGCGATTTTCGCCTCTCCAAAAACGTCGGTGTACAAACTGGTGTGGGACCCTGAAAGCAAGAAGAGCACTATAGTCTAGGACTGTACACAGGCGCTAGGAACACAGCCCAGAGTCACTACTGCCCTAGTGTTCACCCAACATCACTACCTTCTTAGCCTTTACCAGGAACACACGACACCTCCACCCTCCTAGTTTTAAGGTGTACCATGGGATCTATTTTCAGCCTGTTTTTATTTCCCATTGACACAAGGGAAGACCCCTTTTCCTCATTCAAATTATGCCTACAGCAACTGATTTCCAGAATGCAAAGGCATGCTCACCTGGCTGTCCACAGACGACTTCTTCCTCCTAGACCTCTTACGCTTCTTAGGAATGTTATTGGAAATGCCCTCTTTCATCATCTTCTCCTTTCTCCTAGGTATGCCTGAAAGCCCTTCTTTTTGGTCAGGTAAAACCTGAAGAATAAAGGCTAGGATTTAACACTTTGCTTATTTCTCAGCTACAGGCGCATGTTACAGTTGTATGCCTATCTTTAAACTGCCAGTTAGCTGTCGTCAGCAAGGCACAGGCTGTGCTTTCCCCAGGTGTTATGGTGCATGTCTATCTCAGCCAGGTTCACACCACAGCTTGTCCTCAAGTTTTGACACAACACTTCTGTGACTTGAGACTGGGGCAAAAAAGCAACAGACACCTAGATTCTGAGGAAGGCATAATAAGCTTGGAAATAGATGTCACCTCACCACCAACTAATTACAATTTTGGGAAAAAGGCTGACAGGTTCTATGGAAGATAGAAAACATTCTTAAGATTCAGTCAAGGAAACCTTCGGCAACCCTAGCGAAAGACATCGGAGACTCCTTAATGTAGTAGAGGGGAAAGTGCAGCAAGGCTTCCTTATCTCCTTTCCTAACTAGCAAGGGAGAAATGCCTCTGCTAATTCACTTCTTGTTCCCGTGGTTGCTGAGGTCCAACCTATACACAACACAATCAATCACAGAACCCATGCTCACCTGATTCACTCTGACTGAGTTTTATGACTATTTCCAGTTTGAAAGAACATGAAGCAAAAAGCATGTTCTAAAATGACAAGATAATGAAGATCAAGGGGCTGGAGAGATGGTTTAGCACCGGCTGCTCTTCCAGAGGACTAGGTTCAATTTCCAGCACCCACATGGTGGCTCCCAACTGTGTGTATGCAAGCCTGCTTTATTTCCCGTGGACAAAGTCTTTCCCAGGACTGGAAGCTAGACTGGTGGGTAGCAAGTATCACATGTCCATGATCCCCCTCTTCCAAGGGTCACAGGCATGAACATGAACATACAGCATGAACCTGACATTATGTGGGTTCTAGGATTTGAACTCAGGACCTTATATTTGTGTAGCAAGTGCTCTTTCTCAATGGGCCAGCTCTCCACATGATTTTAGGATTTTAAAAATCCACAATGCAGGGCCCGAGAGATGGCTGAGCAGGTAAGAGCATGACTGCTCTTCTAGAGGTCCCAAATTTAATTCCCAGCAATTACATGATGGCTCACCACCATCTGTAATGGGATCTGATGTCTTCTTCTGGTGTGTCTGGAGACAGCTACAGTGTACTCACATACATAAATAATTCTAAAACAAAACAAAAACAAAAAACCTCAAAAAACTCAAACACTCCCACAATGCAGGAGAGCAGGTCTAGTGGCATAAGCCTTCAGTTCTAGCATCAAGGATGCGATGTGGGAGGCAGGAGGACGGGAGGTTTATCTTCAGGACTGTAATTTAGGGGTTTACTGTGTAACACTGGGACTCCCCTTTCAGCTACATTAAGATCATTAGATCTTAGAAAAGTCCCCCAATAAACACCAAAACACCCACCAACTATATGAAGTCTTTAACAAAATGTGTAGTAGAAATTACTTACTTTATTCAGATAATTTACCTTAAAAAAAGCCTTTTTTGATTACTTTGTGCGTATTTGTGAGCATGTGTGTGGTGCTCCGAGGACTACTTTTAGGAGTCAGCTCTTTCCTTCAACAATGGGAGAGTGCTTAGTGGCTGAACTAGGCAGCCAGGCTTGGTGGCAAGTGCTTCCTTCCAAGTCTTGCCAACACTCCTCAAAGTATTTCTACCAGTGGCCATTATCCAGATGATCTTACCTGGTTACCCTCAGAATCTCTATGAGTGACAGCAATGTTCTTTGGCTTAGGTAGGACCTGCAAATAAACAATTTGCATATTTATCAGCTATATGCATATGCTGTAGCTGAATTCCTATTTTAAGCATCAGTGTCCAATTGCCAAATGGGCTGAATGTTACCAAGGGCAAGATTTTGCTGTAACCTGGGTGAGTATATAACTTGGAAGGCTGAGGCAAAAAAGTCTCCAATTTTCGGGAAGCCTAGATCATGTAGCAAGACCTTGGTTTAAAAAATAAAAATAAAAAACAGCTAGGGACTAGAGAGATTGTTCAACAGTTATGAGCACTGACTGTTCTTTCAGAGGAAACAGATTCAATTCCCAGCACCCAAATGGTGACTTGCAACTATCTGTAAACTATAGTTTTAGCGTACCTAATGCTTTTCTGGTCTCCAAGGACACCTGGCAACCACTTGGTGCACAGGCAGGAAAGTATACTGGGGGTAAAAACCTGGCAGGGGCCTGGGAATGAAGTTCATACAAAGTAAAATACTTAAAGCTCTGTGTTATACCTCCAGGACTGCATGAACCTGGAATCATTACATATGTCTGAAATCCCAGCACTTAGGAAGCAGAGGCAGGAAGATCAGAAATTCTAAGTTTGATGCCAGCTTGGAATGAGAGACTCATTCTTACCAACATCAACAATAGTAGCAGCCACTTGTATAGGGCTGTAAGCAAGCTCATCTGTCTACTCAGGATCCCAAGACACAGAGGCAAGAGGATCTATGATGAAGGCTTGCCTGAGCTACAAACTACATCCAAACCAGTCCATGCAACTCAGCCAGGTCTTTTCTCTAAAAGCTGTTTGAGGGTGGGAGGGATGGATGACGTATGCTCAGTGCCCTGGGTCCCATCCTCAGTACCAGACCCTTGCCTAGCATGGGCAGACTCCAGCCTGGCCACCATCAACCAAAAGAGCCGCATATACAAACTAAACCCAACCTAGCGTGTGAGGAGCACTGAGGTAGAGTCTGTATCATCAGACATGGGCTACAACTAGCAAGGCAGGAAGCTCACCCCTAAGAGAAACCACCAAGAAAACTGGAAAAGGATGTTTACCAGTGAGGGAAAACTATAATCAATCCCCTTTGCAGCTAGTTTCTTCCGGAGTAATTTTTCCTTCTTCTTAAACCTATACTCCATCTTCAACATCTGCAAATGTTGTCGTTTCTGATTATAGCGCTTCACTGCTGGAAATGATGGCTGGTGAAACAGAGCATTCCTCTGCCTAAAAAGGTCTTTATGGACCGTTTTTCGTGGCATAAATTTACCTATAAAACAAAGAGAAAAGGGTCTTCTAATTTTATATTTCCCAGAAAGCCATTTCTTGTGGTATGAACTACCTATATGACAGAAATAACCTTTAAACATCAAACAATGATTATTGTCTATGCATGTGTGTGGGTTCACACACCCTGCCCACGGAG
This sequence comes from Mus caroli, assembly GCF_978045245.1. NCBI lineage: Eukaryota > Metazoa > Chordata > Mammalia > Rodentia > Muridae > Mus > Mus caroli. The sequence continues at coordinate 114,838,573 of NW_028227256.1, read as the reverse complement.
GCTGTGGACAACTTTGTGGAGTTGGTTCTCTCTTATTTTGATGTGGGATCTGGGGAAGGAACTCAGACCATCACACTTTCAGAGCAGCTTGACCTGCTCAGCCACCTCTCCGCCCTCTTCTTTCTCTCTTTTCTCTTCCTTTCCTTCCTTCTTTTCTTTTTTAAACACAGGGACTCACATAGCCTAAGCTGGCCCTAAAGTTGCCTAAAATGACCTTGAACTTAAGGTCTTCCAGCTTCCACTCCCCCAAATCTAGGCACTAAAGGCTTGAACCATCAGATGCAGTGTATGTGCAGCCTTGTACACGCTAGGCCAGTACTCTACCAGGTAAACTACACTCCTAGTCCCCGATAATCCCACTCTGTCCTGGACAGGGTAAGGATTTGTGGCAAGAGTCAAAAAACCCAGTAGAACTCAAAGCCCTTTCTGGTATCTTCCTCAAGCAGGACAGAGCAGAGCACCAATGCCCTCAGGTTTCTGCTCAGTCGATTTCTCCCAACAGGAGCCAGGCTTTCTACTGAACATGGAACACCATGACCATGACCATGTCTCCCATGGTGACTGGAACTGGGAGAACAAGTTACAGGAAGCCCTGTGAACCTGTAAACTGGTCCCAGGGCAGGGTACACTCTACCATGGGCGTAGGCAGGCTGCACACTTAGGTCTACCTTCCAAAGACAGAGATCTGGATGGTGATGCCACAGGTTTCCTGTGACGGACACAAAAGTTCACAGTGTCTCTGTGGTAAACAACTTACATGTGCATCTGTGGGTGAGGCGTCTGTGCAGGGCAAGGAGGACTTTCTACTCTCTTACTCTCTGTTTCACTTCCTTCAAACTGCCTCTTACTGAGCCTGGAGCCGGGCTACGGCCAGGGCTGCACCTCCCTCACTGAGTCTGATCTTGAAATGCGATTCTTTACTTTTGGTCTTGCCCTGTGTAGACTCGGCTAAGAGGCTGCACCCAGGTCTCACAGACCTGTAGCCCATCTTCTGTTCCCCATTTGAATCCCCTAACATCCCAGTAACTAAAGGTTAGTGACCTCTGGTTTGGCATTCACCACTCACTGGGTAAGAAATGACCTCAGGCTGCACTGCCATCCTTTTCCTGGCTCACACCTATCTAACCCCCAGTTTTCTTTTCCTTTTTTGACATAAGGTCTCTACAGAGCATTGGATGCCCCTGGACTTAGAGAGATCAGCCTGTCTCTGCCTCCCAAGTGCCAGGATTAAAGGCATGTGCCACTTATGCTGGGCTTTAATCCCACCAGTTTTCAATTTGAGCAGAATTCTTTCCAATCACACATTAAAGATGGGTCAGCTTCTCTTCCGAGTACAATGTCACAAGTAACTTTGTAATCCCACCACAGTGCAGAAAGGTCAGAATACTTACATGATAGAAGTCTTTCACCAAAAAGGTAGTTATCCATTGTTTCTGCAACTATCTTGGCAACATCCTCAGACTCAAACTCCACAAAGGCATAGCCTTTGCTGTTTCCAGTCTGTAACAGAAAAACCCACAAAAGAGCCGTTAAGTCTAACTATCACCAAGCTCCTAACAAGCCCCAGTTGAAACTTTTACTATTTCAAAGCCGTTGACCCCTGCCCCCATCCCCCAAACTAACACACAAACAGACAGATAAGACAGTCACAGCTTGGAACATAGATTTTCTGGTATCTTTAAAATCTGGCTTAGTATGATACATCCCTGAGTATTCTGGCTACAATGAATTCAGTAGTACTCGCTGGTGGTAAGAAGGCTATCTTTTGGGCTTTCACAGTTCTGGATTTGTCTACTCATTTCTCATTTCACACACCAGCGAGGGCCAAAATTTTTTTTTTTTTTTTTTCCCATTAAAAACCAAGCAGTCTGGGTAATCCCAGACTGGAATCCCAGTTACACAGGAGGCTGAGGCAGGATCTTGTGAGTATAATGAGGACAGTCTGGGCAACTAAGTAAAACTGTCTCAAAATAAAATAGCAATGTAAGCCCATGCTAACCTATTGTGCTTCCCCACGTTCAGTCCCCAGTGCCTGAGGAGAACACAGGCAGCTCGACCTCACCTCACACATTAAGGGTGGAGACAACCAAGCCTCCAGTGTCATGAGACCAAGGAACTTGCCCTGATTTCCACAGCCTAGGCAAAGGAACTGGCCTGGACTTCCTAACCCCTGTACCAGCTCATGAGTGGATTCCCACACTCAGAATGGTCCTAAGTATAGGGTGGGTTCTGGAGTTCAAATGTCTATACTTCGATCCTGGCACTGACCTGTGTTAAGTAACAGACTGTCATTCCATGAATTAAAAAACTCTCATCAGGATGCCATGAAAATACCAATGTCCCAAAAAGCTCAACAACATATTACAAAAGCAAACAGCAGCAATTCAAAGTTAATTTCAGTTACACAGACAGAGTAAGGCCAGGTTGAGTATCAACCACCAACCATCTCCTACCAGCACTTCCAACCACACCAAAACAACAGACTACCACTGCAAACTAATAGATCCTTTGAAAGGGAATTTGAAAGGACATGCCATTCCAAGAACAAAAATCAAGGGCAGTGAAATGACTCACCAGACAATGGCACCACCTACCAAGTCTACCTGACTCCAACCCCAGGAAACACAAGGTGGAAGGAAAAAAAACAAACTAGCTGATTTCTACATTCACTCCTGCTCCATTCTAATAAATAAAAGTAATCAAGAAAGAAAGAAAAGAAGCCAAAAAGCCAAGGGCTGGATGCCCAACACAGACAAAAAGGTGGGTTTAAGCCCCAGCACCATAAAACAGGCAAAAATCAGAGTTATGAAGTAGCAATGAAATACTTTTATGGTTGTGGGCCACCGCATGAGAACTGTATAGAAGGGTTGCAGCATTAGGAAGGCTGTAGGGGCTGGAGAGATTGCTCAGTGGCTAAGAGCACTGGACCTGGGTTCAATTCCCAGCACCCACATGGTGGCTTCAATTTCCTAGTTCAGAAGCTCTGATGCCCCCATTCTGGCTTCTGCAGGCACTAGGCATGCATGTGGTTCACAAACACATAGACAGGCAGAATACCCAGACAGATAAATAATAAAAATTCCCTTTAAGCCAGGCATGGTGATGAGTGCCTATAATCCTAGTAATTGGGAAGCAGAGGTAGGACAGCTTCAAGTTCAAGGCCAGCCTGGTCCAGGTAGCAAGTCTGGGACAGCCAGAACTCCACAGTTAATCTCCGACTCCAACCAACCAAATCAAAACCTAACACTTTAAAGGTACTTAGAAGATGTAAATCTAAAAACTTGTTGAAATACATGGTCTTTGTCATGCAGGTGATGGCTCATCCTAGCATCTGAGCCACTCCTAGGCTCTCAAGCTGGAACCAAGTTTCTGGAGTAAATATGGACTCATTTTTCACTGCATCTCACTAGCTGAACAGTGAACAAAGATTGCATCTCCTGGTAGCTGTCAAACAAGTGCAGTAATACATCAAGAATCAGATGTATTTGGGGAGCAACCTCCATAGCAAGTGATGAATAGCTATCCTATGAGACTGTAGAGTCTACAGGATTTAGAAGCCATGACCCAGGCAGAGGAAGTGGCTTCTAAGATTAGCAGGAAGCTGGAGGAACTGAGGAGAAACACTTGACAAAAGGGAAGAAAGAGGCTGCTGGCTGTGTTGGCCATGGCACCTGCAAGAGACGGCAGTTACATTCCAGACGAGTTCCAGGAGACTCAGCGACCCACAAAGAAAGCGCCAAAGCCCACGAGCCTCCTCAGGACAATGCAAGACTCGTCTTCTCCTTCCCCACACGCAAACAAAAGAACAGATGGGACAGCACAAGTCTCCCAAGAGGAAGAATTGCTCAGGGAACTAGGAGAGGCAACCAGCGGGAGGAGTCCCAAGGCGAGGAAATTCTCTTCCAGGGAGGAATCAGTTGGCAGTAGGCCTCAAGAAGGTGGTGGTATCACAAAGCGACAATTCCCATCCCCTGACTTAAACCCCGGTAAAAGCAAATTCACAAAAAATGGTTCCTGTGGTTTTAGGGGATCTATTAGAGAAACCTTACATAAGTTCAAATGAACAAACTTAAGTTCATTAACCCCAGGGTTAGCAGTCACAAAATAAACATGATCTACTTGTCTGTGTAGTCTGAGGACGAGAAGCAACTACCTTAGTTAAATGAACACTTAGAACACTGATTCTGCTCTTGAGGTTGTTTTAAATTTCAATCCTTGCTGCCCAATTTTCCCGAGGGAAGCCCTGTAAGCAACGTGTGGCTGTGCCCTGTAAGCACATCCAACCCTCAGCCTGTCGGGTGAGCTCCCAGATAGAACCTTCTAACAAAAGGTAAGCCAACTCCAAGCATGAAGTCTCAGTGCTGTTCCTCAAGACGCTCCACCACCTTGTCTGTGCACAGGCAGAGGCTGGAGGATGCACAGTACCTTCTATTCTCTCAAGACAGGACTTTCTATTAAGCTGGTCGCTTGCTCTTTTGGCTTAACTGGCTGGCAACAAGTTCTACAATCAGTGGTTCCAGCTTCCAATATTGGGGTCACACCTGGCCTTTCACTTGGTGCTTGAAGAAGGTGTGTGTGTGTACGTGTTCCACTTCATGTTTATGGCACAAGCGCTCGGACCTCTGGGCATTTCCCAGGGTGTCTCTGTCATTGGCCTGGAGCTGGGCTCAGCTGGCTGGTTAGCAAGCCTTACGTTCCCAGCACTGAGATCACATGCGCATATGACCGTACCTGGCTTCTGACCTGGGTTCTGTAGGTTGACAGTTATAGACTGAGCTATCTCCACAGCCTCACGATTTCCTGCTTTTTATTGAGATAGAAATCCACACTATGAAACTGTGACTGGCCTCAAACTCAGAGGTCTGCCTGTCCCTGTCTCCTGAGTGCTGGGACTAAAGGCATGGACCACTACACCAAGCTTACTTTCTTGTGATTCCACTGCAATTTGTAAAATCACTTTACTTATATTTACTTTATTTAGAGACAAGCTCTATGTAGCTGTGGGTATCTCCGAACTCATGATGTAAACTAGGCTGGCTTTAAACCGATTCACCTGCCTCTGCTTCCTGAGTGTTGGGATTAAAGGTGTGTACCACCATGCCTGGCTTGTGAAAAGATTCCGGGTAGGAACTTTATAGGTAACAACGCTGTGCCTATGAATACAAAGGATGACATACAATTGACAAGCAAAATATACATAGTTGAATTCAGGAACAGAATCTTACCCGCTTACTTCTAGACAATCTGAATCTGCTAATGTTGCCAAACTGGGCACAGTAGTCATAGATGTGGCTTTCAGAAAGTGTTGAAGGTAGGTGGCCCAGATAAACTACTCCACGGTTAAGTTTTTCTTTCTTCTTTTGCTGAGGCTAAAACAGATAAACATTTTAAAAATACAAACTCATACTACACCAAAACGTGTGTGCGTATACGCATTTTTCTGAGCTGGATCTCACTATGGAGTCTTGGCTGGCCCAAAACTCACTACGTAGACCAGGCTGGCCTCTAACTGCTGAATGCTAAGATTAAAGGCCTCTATCACCATGCCCTGCAAAGGTCTTTATTTTTCAACTAAAGTATGTTGCCATTCCGTAACCTTAGAGTAAATTAATTCTAAAGTCTTTTTCTTTTTTTTTGAGACAGTTTCTTTGTGTAGCCCCAGCTGTCCTGGAGCTAGCTCTGTAGACCAGGCTAGGCTCAAACTCACACAGATCCACCTGCCCCTGCTTCCTGAGTGCTAAGATTAAAGGTGTGTGCCCCCGCCACCCAGCTTCTTAAAGTCCTTTCAGAGGCTAGGTGGAGATCTGCCTGCCTCTGCCTCTCCAACACTAGGATTGAAGGTAAAAGTCACCTTGCCTGGCCTGCAACAAATTTTCAACACCATTCTTTCCCCTTGGTTCAGGAACAAACTCATAACTCTATCAGGGCAGAAACTGAAATACTCGGTGTTTGGTATCTCTCTTCCCTTAAGCCCTTGCTGAGCAAGGCTGAGGCTTGAGTTCAATCACACAGAGCCAGACTCTGCAAGAGACAGATTCCCACACACGCATGCACCATGATGCACACCAAGGCACACACATGTCCACACCCACCTGTCCCTACAAAACAGTCAGCACACCATGTGTTTAAGAGCTAAATGGACAAGCAAGTAACAGTCTGTCATATTCAGAGTAACACTCTGAACCCAAGACCTTCAACTCTGAATGCAGTTGGCAGTTTATTACACCGAATCTTAACTGTTTCCGGTTGTTAACCTTCACGGTGCAGACTCTCCTTCTCTGTCACCATACTATTACCCCAGACAACAAGAACCTGTTTCCTGTCAGGTAGGGTACAGGGTGACCTATAATGTATTCACGAAGTGGATATAGGGGGTTCAAGACCTCGACTGCACAGCAAATGTGAGGTGAGCTTGGGCTACAATAAACCCCACACTGACACTGTAACAAAAGCGACCCTCCCAAAAGACCCCCAGGACAACAACAACAACAAAAAAGAAAAGCTGTCGTTCTCTCCAATGCACTCCAATGGTGCAAACCAAAGGGAATATAAACTTCCGTTAGGGACATTGCATGCAAACTGAACTCGATAGGTGGACAGGTTGAAGCTCTATTCTGAATTCTGACCCTGAGCTGTTTTCTGACTCTCGATCCTCCCAGGACGTGGGCTTCGGAAGGTCTACTCCGTCTTCTAAGCACTACAAGCTAAGGGGACATAACACACCTTCCGAATGCTGCGGTAGACCATGAACCCTCATTTTGCGGGCCAAAGCGGAAGCGTGGCAGCTTTAACACATTCTGAGATCTGGGGGTGCCATGCTCCCACACGTGGTACCCCTCCTCCTTCACCTGACACCGATTCCTGACCTGCCTCGGTCCCCTGATTGGAACCATCTCCCAGCCCGTGAGAGGTTGGCTCCCGAGCCAGCCCGTCCGCCCCGCGCCGCTCACCTTCTTCGTGCGCCGTTGGATCTGCGTCAGAGCTTTCTCAAACTGCGAGTCTTCCTGCGGGTTCAATGCCAGACTCGGCTTCGCGGGTTCTGCTAACCCGGCCATGCTGGAGAACCCCGAACAAGTCAGTCCACGCGGAACCCTCGGAAGTGACGTTCCCTTCGCGTCTCGGAAGCGGAAGTAGAGGCGGAAGTGTAGCAAAAGAGCAGGCCCCGGTGTCTAGTATTGGGGCAGCTCGAGCGCCACCTACTGGCCACAAACTAAAAACATTTTAAATCGGATTAAGGCTCCGTTGGTGAAGCGCTTGTTCTCAGTCCTAGGTTTGAAACCCAGTGCCTCATGTGACTGGAGCCACGCCCCCTGCCCCCATCTGTAATCCCAACACTTGGGAGGTAGAGGCAGGAGGATCAGGAGTTCAGCGCCATTCTCATAAACATAGTTCGAAGACAGCCTGGGCTCCATGGACTCAAAAACAAATTTTAAGTCCCAAACATTAGCCATGCCTGTTGCCTGTTCATGCCAACGTGCAACAGGAAAAGCCTTCCCTGCTGTGGGCTCCTTTTGTAAACTTTGTAAACGCTCAAGCAGGAAAGTGGCCAGGCCCCTGCCTGAGGAGATCCAGTGGCCAACCTCCCCAGTCCCCCCACCCCCGCATGTTTTCCAACGTCCCTAATGGTTTTCTAACCATCCAGAAGTGGGAGAGTGGCCAGATCCTACCCTACAAGAAAAAAAATTCCACCAGTCCCCGAGGTCTCTCAAGTTCAGGACTTGGAAATTCCACTAGTCCTCATCATGGAAGTCTCCACAGCATAATCCAACACATATTTATATTTTTGATATTATACACCTGTGTCTGTAAGTGGTTATGTGTTCAGGAATTCAGATGACCATAGAGAATAATGGTGTCGGATCTCCTGAACTTGGAATTCAGGCTGTTGAGAGATGTCCAATGTACTGGGAACTGAACTCAAGTCCTCTGGAAGAGCAGAAGATACTTTTAACTGTGAGCTATTTGTCCAGTCCCCATTTATTTTATTTTTATGCGATGAGTGTTTTGCCTGTATATGTACCCTATATGTGCAGTGCCTGCAGTGGCCAGAAGAGGGCATCAGAACACTGGAACTGGAATTAAGGAATGTGAGCTCTTGACCACAGAGCCATCTCTTGAGTTCCCTAGTAAGTTTCTTTAGGTAACACAATAGGAATTTGGAGAAAACAAAAGGAGAAGCTTGTAAGAGTTTCTTATGTTGAAACACTTGTCTTTTCTCCATTTGTTTATTTACTTATAGATTAATTGATTGACAGGTTGATTGATTTTGTGTGTAGTGTATGCCTGTCAGTGAGTGTGGGTGTGTGCACCCTTGTGCTGCATCACATGTGTCTAGGTCAAAGGACAACTTGCTATGGTTCTTTCCTTCCACGGTATGATGGGTTTTGGGGACTCAGGCTTAGTGGCAAGTGCTTTTACTTGTTGAGCCACATTACTGACCCGGTCTGAAGATTATTTTAAGCAAAATATTTTTGAGACTCAGTGGATAAAAAAAGAAGCCCTTTAGCTAAGAGAGCAACTTCTGGGGAGATGGGGCTTCCTTAAGTCCCTTTGGGGAATGTTATGACATAAGGAACACTGGAAGAGGGGCTGGAGGTGCAGGCTCAGCACAGAGCTTACCTGCCTTTTATGAAGCTCTGGCTTCTACTTCCAACTCTGAATAAACCAACATCTAGGCAGCCATCGATACATGAGGCCCTCTCTGTCCCTACAAAAGGAGGAAGGCAATCAATGGCAAGATGGGTCTGAGGGTAAAGGCTATGGAGGTTAAGCTGAAGGCCTGAACTGGACCATAGAACCCAAATTGTGGAAGGTGAGGACCAACTCCAGCAGGCTGTCCTCTGGGGATGGCCTAGTTTTCTTTTCTGTTGCTATGATAAGACAAACCAAAACCAACTTGGGGGAGAAGCAAGATTTTGTTTCTTATAGGTTAAAATCCATCATCGAGAGAAACCAAGGCAAGAACTGAAGTAGAAACCATGCAGGACCACTGCTTATTGGCTTGTTCCCAGGCTCACACTTGACCACTTTTCTTATATAACTCAGGCCATCTGTCAAAGGATGTTGGCATCCACAGTGGGCTGAGCTCTCCTTCGTCAACCACCAATCAAGAAAACGCCCCAAAAGACACATCCCCAGGCCAATCTGATGGAGGCAACTCCTTGATTGAAGCTCCCTCTTCCTAAGTGTATCAGTTACCTTCCCGTGGCCATGATAAAACACGGTGATCAATGGAAATTATGGGGAAAGGAGTTTATTTTGGTATATAACTCCAGAGGAAGAGTCTATGATAGCAGAGAAGTCATGGCAGCAAATGGTAGCAGGAAGCTTGGGCAGGCAGCCGAGAGAGTTGAGAGAGCCCATCTTCTGTAAACACAAAGCCTCTACTTCCCAAGTTCTGGCATGCACAACTCACCCAGCACCTGAGTTACTTTTCTAATACTGTGGTGACACATCACCAGCAAGGCAACTTATAGAAGGAACAATCTATTTAGAACTTACATTTCAGAGAGTGAGTCCATGACACTCATGGTAGGGAGCATGGCAGCAGGTAGCAGGCAGCAGGCAGCAGGCAGCAGGCAGGCAGGCAGGGCACTGAGAGCTGAGAGCATATATCCTAACCCATAAGTAGCAGGAAGACAGAAAGCTGTCTGGTAATGGTATGGATTTTGATACCTCAAAGCCTTCCCTTAGTAATACATGTCCTCCAACAAGGCTCCACCTCCTAATTCTTCACAAACAGTTCCACCAACTGGGGACCACATACTCAAATACATCATCCCATATATGGGGGGCATTCTTATTTGAGCCATCACATCTGATTTATGTAGTACTGAAGTTAAATCCAGGAACTCACATTCTCAGTAAGCCCTCTACTTCTAGAGCTATATCCCCAGCCCAGGACCTGCTACTTGTGATGTCATCGAGTTCTTCTATTCCCTCTCTGATTTTCTGTTCTGTTAACACATATCTTTTATTGGTCTAATTTACAGACCCTCATACACAAAACAGAAGAAAAGTTGGAAAGGGTTTTCTCTTATTTCGTTTACTAGAAGATACGATGTAGAGTTGGCTATACCAACTGGAGAGATGGCGACATGGTTAAAAATACTTGCTGTTCTTGCAGAAGTCCCAGGTTCAATTTCTAGCACCCATGTATCAGCTTAAAACTGCAACTCCAGTTTCAGGGGATCTGATATCTTTTGGCTACCTCAGGCACCAGGCACATAGGTAGCATACTTGCATGTATTCAGGTGAAATACTTATTCACATAAAACAAAGTAATATTTTTGTTTCCTTGAGACCAGGTCTCATTATGTAGCTCTGGCTGCCCTGGCACTTATAAATAGAGTAGACTGACCTCTAACTCACAGAGATATTTCTGCTGATGTCTCCTGAGTGCTGTGATTAAAAGCATGGACCCACACACCTGCTGTACCTCCTAAAGCCATGGACCCTGCAACTTTTGTGCCTTGCTTGCTCTTCCTCCACAGTTCTCATCTTCTTTTTAAAATATTTATTTACTTTCATTTTGTTTTAGCTACATTGCTTGTGTTCATGTAACTATATATGCATATGTATGTATGTATGTATGCATATGTAATATGTGCCTGCCTGATGTGCATGGGGGCCAGAAGGAGTCAGATTTCTCTGATCCTGCACTTGCAGATAACCATGAGCTGCTACATGGGTTCTGGAAGCCTGAGTCCTCTGCAAGAGCAGGAAGTATTTTTACCACTGAGTCACCTAGTCAGCCCTGAGAAATCTCCTTTTAAAAAGATATTTGTGGGGCTGGAGAGATGGCTCAGCGGGTAAGAGCACTGACTGCTCCTCTGAAGGTCCTGAGTTCAAATCCCAGCAACCATATGGTGGCTCACAACCATCTTATTTTGTGTCCTAGGCTGGCCTGGAACTTGTGATGATCCTCTTGCCTCAATGTCCCAAGTTCTGGGAGGACAGGAGTGAGCTGCACACCTGGTATTTTCGTGCGATGTCTTAAACTGTGTGGACCCTGCATGCTCTGTCTACTCAGACTTTCAGTACCTCCTTGCAACTGTTTCTATGTAACCTCAATGGTTCTTACCTTTATCAATACTTAGCAGCAGGAAGGAAGAAAAGTGTTTCAAATCCATCTTTCCAGAAGCAGAATCATTCTAGGAAACCTTCTTGGAGAAATTGAGAAAAAAAATGTCAAGAACTCTAAAAACTAGGTTCTGCTTCAGGTGGTACCACCAGGAAATGATGGAAGCAAGCCCACTCTTCTATTCAGAAGTCATTGGACAGGAGGGCAGCCACAAACACATCTGGACCGGGGCCTGGAGAGAAGGTCAGTGGGCAGTGTTCGCTGTCCAAGCTTTAAGAGCTGAGTTCCCATGTCCAGAATCCATGGGGAAGTGGCTGTGATGACAAGAACTTCAAGTCTCCGAAGAAAGAAATCGAAAAAGATCTCAGAAGATGGAAAGATCTCCCATGCTCATGCATTGGCAGGATTAATATAGTCAAAATGGCCATCATGTTGAAAGCAATCTACAGACTCAATGCAATCTCCATCAAAATTCCAACTCAATTCCTCATAGAGTTAGAAAGAGCAATTTGCAAATTCATTTGGAATAACCAAAAACCCAGGAGAACGAAAACTATTCTCAACAATAAAAGAACTTCTGGGTGGGGGGGGAATCACCATCCCTGACCTCAAGCTGTACTACACAGCAATTTTGATAACAACTGCATCGTACTGGTACAGTGACAGACAGGAAGATCAATGAAATAGGATTGAAGATCCAGAAATGAACCCACACACCCATGGTTTCTTGATCTTTGACAAAGGAGCTAAAACCATCCAGTGGCTAAAAAGACAGCATTTTCAACAAATGGTGCTGGCTCCACTTGGGAAGAATGTAGAAGAATGCAAATCAATCCATTCTTATCTCCTTGTATAAAGATCAAGCCCAAGTGGATCAAGGAACTTCATATAAAACCAGATAAACTGAAACTTATAGAGGAGAAAGTGGGGAAGAGCCTCCAATATATGTGCACAGGAGAAAATTTCCTGAACAAAACATCAATGGCTTGTGCTATAAGATCAAGAATTGACAAATGGGACCACATAAAATTGCAAAGCATCTGTAAGGCAAAAGACATTGTTAATAGGACAAACAGGTTGGGAAAAGATCATTTCCAATCCTACATCCGATATAGGGTTATTATCCAATATGTATAAAGAACTCAAGAAATTAGACTCCAGAGAAACAAATAACCCTATTAAAAATGGGGTACAAAGCCAAACAAAGAATTCTCAACTGAGGAATACCGAATGGCTAAGATCAAAAACTCAGGTGACAGCAGGTGCTGGCGAGGATGTGGAGAAAGAGGAACACTCCTCCATTGCTGGTGGGATTGCAAGCTGGCACAACCACTCCAGAAATCAGTCTGGCAATTCCTCAGAAACTTGGACATAGTACTACCAGAGGATCAAGCAATACAACTCCTGGGCATATACCAAGAAGATGCTCCAACATGTAATAAGGTCACATGCTCCACTATGTTCATAGCAGCCTTATTTATAATAGCCAGAAATTGAAAAGAACCCAGATGTCCATCATCAGAGGAATAGATATAGAAAATGTGGTACATTTACACAATGGAGTAATACTCAGCTATTAAAAACAATTAATTTATGAAATTCTTATCCAAATAGATGGAACTAGAAAATATCATCCTGAGTGAGGTAACCTAACCCCAAAAGAACACACATAGTATGCACTCACTGATAAGTGGATATCAGCCCAAAAGTTCACAATATCCAAGATACAATTCACAGACCACATGAAGCTCAAGAAGAAGGAAGACCAAAGTATGGATGCTTTGGTCCTTCTTAGAAGGAGAAACAAAATACTCATGGGAGGAAATACTGAGACAAAGTGTATGGAGACAAAGTGTGTATCAGAGACTGAAGGAAAGGCCATCCAGAGGCATCCCCACCTGGGGATCCATCCCACATACAGTCTTCAAACCCAGACACTATTGTCGATGCCAAGAAGTGCATGCTGACAGGACCCTAATATAGCTGTCTCCTGAGAGCCAGAGCCTGAAAATACAGAGGCAGATGCTCACAGCCAACCATTGGAGGTGTTAGAGAAAGGTTTGAAGGAGCTGAAGGGGTTTGCAACCCCATAGGTAGAATAACAATATCAACCAACCAGAACCCCCAGAGCTCCCAGGGACTAAACCACCAACCAAGGAGTACACATGGAGGGACCCATGGCTCCAGCTGTATATGTAGCAGAGGATGGCCTTGTTGGGCATCAATGGGAGGAGAGGCCCTTGGTCCTGTGAAGGCTTGTTACCCCAGTGTAGGGGAATTCGAGGATAGGGAGGAAGAAGTGGGTGGGTGGGTTGGGAACCACCCTCATAGAAGCAGGGGGAGGGGGATAGGATGGGGGCTTTCCAGGGGGCAAACAGGGAATCAATCAGTTTAACATTTGAAATGTAAATAAAATATCCAATAAAAAATCACATATGAATAGAAAAAAATTCCTTTACCTATTTACCCAATTATGTAATGCCAAGGCTCAGAAGCCCTAGCTTGCAAATCTTCCCTATATAAACCCTAAGCCCAGATCGGCACATAGCTTTCCTATCTTGTTGCTCAGGGAGGATTTGGCCTGAGTCTGAACTTAGATAAAGACTGTCATGTGCTTACACTGGAGTTGTGGTCCCTGGTGGTCTTTGAGGGTCTTGCAAACTGGGCATAACAATAATGGACTAAACCCCTGAAACAGTAAGCCAGCCACAACGAAACGTTTTCCTTTATAAGAGTTGCCTTGATCATAGTGTCATTTCACAGCAATAGAAACCCTAACTAAGATAGTGTGAGAGAGAAAATATAAAAGTTAAAAAAAAATTAGGTCTCAGATGTGATGTCACATGTGTCCTATCCCAGAATTTGGGAAGCAGATCTCAGGATCAAGCAATACAACTCACACCAGCTTGGTCTACTTAGCAAATCCCAGACCAGCCAAGGGACAGATCAAGACCTTCTTTGTCTCAAAACATTTTGTTGTTTAGTTTTTCTATATAGTGTTTCCCTGTGTAGTCCTTACTGTCCTAAAAGTCACTCTATAACTAGGCTAGCCTTGAACTCAGAGATTTGCTTTTGACTCCTGAGTGCTGGGATAACATTTAAATAAAAAATAAACTTTGGTTTTGAAGTAGTGAATCTGCTCTCTATTGAGGTCTCTGTGTCCTGAGGCCTTGCATTACTGGATTCTCTTTGGGCAACAGCAGCAGGAAGATTGATAAGGTTCTGAGGGACAGAACCTTGTGGCTCAGGCTTGCAATCCCAATGCTTGGAAGGGGAAGACAGGAAGATCAGAAATTCAGGATCATCCCTACCTACATGGCAAGTTTGGAGCCATCTTGCCCTATGTGAGCCCTGAAAGAACCATAAAGAAGGGAGAAAGGAAGGAAGGGGAGTGAATAGGGAACAAGGAAGGAACCAGAGTCCCACAATACCCACTAGGGATACACCTCCAATGACAGGGCCTTAAGATCTCCTATTACGTCCCATCTCATAGTTTCCATTGCCTCCACTAGCTCCATGAGCTCAGGAGAATGACTTCAATAAACAGTCCTTCAGGGAAAATTCCAGACCCAAGTTTCAGCAGGGGTTCATGGTCAAACTGGTGTATGGCTGATGTAGACTGCTCCCAGACAGCAATGGTTCTGTTCAACTTTGAACACATGGCCTTGTGTGCTATTCTGGGCTGCCCTTGAACTCATGATCTTCTTGCTTCCCAAGTGCTGAGCTTACAAGCAGATGTAGCCCTCAAGCTTTGCTCTGTGAGGTTTGCTTTCTGTGTAGTGAGAGCAGTTATTATTTGCTCGTTAGCAAGGCTGTCCTGTGGATCCAAAAGTATGGCAATTTGGGGGTTTTAATCTAAGGTATCTTTGATTTTTTCACCATTCTATTGCTGCACCTAAGTGTTTTCATAATTGCTTTAACAAGCTCGGACCAATTGCAATGATTGAGATTATGTTTTTATAAATCTGGTCTACTTGGAAGTTCATTTTCTATTATTATTATTGTTATTATTATTATTTTGTTTTTTGAGACAGGTTTTTCTGTGTAAGAGCCCTGGCTGTCAAAGACTCATTTTGCAGATAATGATGGCCTGAGAAACTCAGAGATCTGCCTACTTCGGCCTCCTGAGTGCTGGGACTAAAGACGTGTGCCACCATAGCAGATTTGGGAATTTATTTTCTAAGTCAGTTGTTTTCTTTCCTTTGGTTCCAGACAGTGTAATGGTAGTATTTTAGTGTTTAAAGACATTTGCCTCCCAACCTGATGACCTGAGTGTGAACTCCAGGTTTCCCATGGTAGAAACAGGAAACTGTCTTCTATTGTCCTCTGATCTCCACATATGCCCGCCCATACAAACCAAACACACAGACAGTGAGTAAATAGGCATAATTGAAAAGTTAAGAATAGAGTTAATTTTGAAATAAACTTGTCATTTTTACATTTTATTTGTCAATCAGAGAAGAATTTTTTGAGAGTCCATTTGAGAGTGGATAGTACGATGCTCCTAACACCCACAAGCCACTCTTCCCAAATGCTGCTGGAGCCACTGTCCTTGTGTCTACCACATCCTGAACTTGGGATTTTGGAAACTTTCTCAAAAGGTACTTGAAAAAAAAATGGCAGCCATGGAAATTTGGTCAAGTGATGACTTAAAGCTGACCCTGGTGGTCCATGCTTGTCATCCCAGCATTGGGGAAGTGGAGGTGAAAGGAAATAAAAAACTTGAGACCTGTGATTCATGTAATGTATGTCGAATAGCCCAAAGAGTTGTTTGTGAGCTTTGAAACCTGGGGCTGAGAACATAGCAGAACAGGCCAGGACATGCCCGGGCAGGCCCATCGTTAAAACATTCCTGAGGCTGCTTAGCAATAAAGATAAAGAGAATGACATGCCAGACTGGCCCAGCACCTCCCTATCTCCCACCCTTCTGACCTAAGTTAAATGTTAACAGGTTGCTAATGTTTAAATGGACCAATCATGTGAAACCTCGCCAATTCCTTCCCCAGCCCCACCCCTTTTCTATAAAAATCCCTAGCTTCCAAGCCTCGGGTCGAATCCACTGTCTCGGTTCGATCCGGAGCTCTGCCATTAAACTACTTCGTGTTTTTACATCAAGATGGTCGTCTGTTCGTGATTCTTGGGTGCACTAGGAATTGGGAGTTGAGTGGGGGTTTCCCCACTAGGTTGTTTCATTGGCAGGAAGATCGGGAAGTTCATGGCTGTCCTTAGCTTCGTAATGAGTTAAACACTAGCCTAGTTAAAACCCTAATTAATGAAAAAACAAGGACGTGGCCACTTCAAGGTATGGTTGAGAAGGGTTTATTGTAGATATGAAGCTGACAACAAGAGGAGAGAGAGGTGGGAGAGTGAGAGAGGAACAGAAGAGGAGGTGCAGGGACTGGGAGATGAAGAGAGTGTGTAGCCTCATGTTTTTTTTAATAGGGAGGAGAAAGTAGGGGAAGAGAAGCTGAAGCCCAGGCCCTGGGAGGGAGAGGTTTGGGGTAGGGGGCTGGTGAGAAGTGCTGGGAGGAGCCAAAGGTTCTGAGATGTGTTTCTTTGAGATCTAACATATTCTTTACCAAAACAAAACAGAAGAACACAAAAGAAGGGATTGGCTATAGGAATAGAAAAGCTTTAAGATCAAAAGAAGCCCTTCTCCCATGCTCCAGCAAGGTATCTAAATTCTAAATTCCAGTGAAAGGTAAAGGGCACTTACAATATTCCTTCCAAAAAAAAAAAAAAAAAAACCCACAAGCCTGGCAGTGGTGACACATGCCTTTAATCCCAGCACTTGGGAGGCTGAGGCAGGCAGGTTTCTGAGTTTGAGGCCAGCCTGGTCTACAGAGTGAGTTCCAGTACAGCCAGGGCTACACAGAGAAACCCTTTCTCGACTCCCCACCCCCAAAAGAATATTCCTTACTAAGTTATGAGGCAACTGGGTCCAGAACATGATCAAAAACAGTTCCTGTAGAAGTGGGTGTCTTGGCTAGTTCCTGCTCCTTCAAAGAAGAATGGTTCTTTTGAAGTTAAAATAGATTTTCTGGGCTGGGGGAAGAGTATGAGACTGTCCATCAAAGATTACACATTTATTTAATTGGTGTGTGTGTGTGTGTGAGTGTAGTGTGTGTGCTTGAAGAGGACAACTTGTGGGAGTTGGTTCTTTCCTTCCATCAGACTGTCAGTCTTGGTGACAAACCTTTAACTGCGAAACCTTGTCAACCTCTCCCTTTCAATGGTTAAGAGCCCTCAAGCCACTACAGAAGATACTCTTTCAAAGAAATAACAGGAAAAACTTCATCCAAGCTCATTCTGAAAGTGTACTCGGTGATCAGGTGAAGAAGGGAGCTACAAGGTGAACTCTGGCCTCTTCAAGACTGCTCAAGACCAGAGAGATCTTCAACAAACTCATTGGGAGGATAGTTGTGAGGCAGATCATGTACAAGGACTTCAAAGCCCTGAAGCACTTTCACAGCTGAAGTGTAGTCCTTGGTTGAAGGTTACACTAACACGCTTTTCTTTCTTTCTTTTTTTTTTTTGAAAGATTTATTTATTTTATGCATATGAGCACACTGCATTTCAGACACACCAGAAGACGGCATTAGTTCCCATTATGGATGGTTGAGAGCCACCATGTGGTTGCTGGGAATTGAACTCAGGACCTCTGGAAGAGCAGTCGATGCTCTTAACCGCTGAGCCATCTCTCCAGACCCGAAGATAATATTTTTTATTCATTAGTATTTATTTAGATTATAGTCTTTTATTGTTTTTCGTTTATCGGATTACATTCTCTCGCCATTCTTTCCCATTCAGTTTATGCATGGTCTTTGTTGAGCAGACAGAAGTATGACTTTCCTCCCTTGCTTGAAGCACACAGATAATTTGGATAAGCAAACCACGCCACTCGCTGGCCCCGCCTTCTATGAGCCAAGTGTCCCTAAGCACCCCCCCCCCCCCCCACTGTTTTCCTAGATGCCTATCTGCGAATCCCCACCTCCTTAACTAGAGCTGCCTATCAGCCGGCCTACGGCCACGTGCCGCTGAAGCCCCTACGTAGGGCTGTTTCCGGAGATGCCTACGTGCGGGATGCAGGCGAGGCACCGCCCTTAGTCCTGCCGTCGGGATTCCCGGCAAGAGCGCGGCACGGGACTGTGCGCCCGGCGCTTCAGGCATTGCGGCGGGCAGCCCGGGCTCCGGTGCGCCGCGGGTGTGGGAAGACCCCGGCGCCAGCCTTGGCGCAAGGGCTGGTGGACGCGGCAGTGGCGACGGCGACGGGCGTTGCGAGCGAGTCCGCTTCTTGTTTGTGGGTCGTACTTCTTCGGCGGTGCTCCGGTGCTGACTGATTGTAGGGCAGCCGGCGCCATGTCTGTGAGCGAGATCTTCGTGGAGCTGCAGGGCTTTTTGGCTGCCGAGCAGGACATCCGAGAGGCGAGCCCCCTTCCTCCCCATCTCCTTTTTTTCTTTTCCTAGCCAGGCTGGGCCAATTGGCCCGGTCCTGCTCGGTCTCGTTTTCAGGCCCGATGGGTTTAGGTTAGGCCGCCTCTTGGTTCCGGATTCGACTTCTCAGCGTCATGTACCTCTTAGAATATCACCTTTACTAGTTCAGTATTCCAGTCCCAGGCTCGGTTAATGCCCGTGGCTAACCAGCACATCTTTTCTATATTGGCTGCTGGTATTTTTTTTTTTTTTAATAGCACTTGCGGTCTTTCTTTAAGCAAAAAGCTCGCCTGTAGCTTCTCATCCCACATAAAAGATTAAAAAAAATCTAGATTCTCCTGTGGCTCACAAGGTCTCTTTCCCCGCTCTCCTTTTATTTACACTCGTTACTGTGTGTGTGTTCAAGTTAACTTTTTATTCGTCTAGTGCTCCAGATATTGCTCTGTCTGAGGACTCTTGGTTGTATTATCTGCTTTTGCTGGAATTAGTTTATTTTCTGCTCTCTGACTGTTTTCCTTTTGCGCGTGAGACAGGATCTTGATGTGTAGCCCTGGGTGACCTCGAACTTGAACCTCTAGCCTTCAGCGTTTTCAGTGCTGAAATTAACAAGTGCAAAATTTATAGTCCTTATCTTGACTGCTTTTCTGTTAGCTCCTAAAATCGTGAGAAATTGAAAAAAAAACCCATTTATCCATTCTATTTATTAAATTGCTAGAAGGAATTGCTTGTGTCTTTGATGTTTGCATAATGCCCATAACTAAATGTGCTCAGAGAATGTGTGCAAAATGAATGAATGAAAATCAGTCACCACTTGTATTTAAGTTTTTGTTCTATAGAGAACATTTACATTGTCAGGTATTCATTTATATAGTGTCTCAGTTGGGTTCTTGAGCAGGTGGCTATTTTTCTTTCATGGCTACTTGAAGAATATGAGGCTTTTTAGCAGCTCCTTGAGTTGTGACAAGAAGAAATTACTGGAAGAGTTTGGGTTCACACCTGAAGAATCCCTTCTTGGGAAAGTCAGAGAGCTGTGACTGAATGTGAGGGTGTGGTAGCATGTTTGTAGGAGACTCTGCTGAAAATTACACTGACTTTATCTGGCTTTTGTTTTTAATTCTCTCTAGGAAATACGAAAAGTTGTACAGAGTTTGGAACAAACTGCTCGAGAGATTTTGACCCTACTTCAAGGGGTCCACCAGGGTACTGGATTTCAGGACAGTAAGTTTTTTTTGCTTTGATGTTTGAAAAAATTTTCAACATATTACTCTTAAGTCACGTTCCATAAAAAGGACATACTGAGTACGCTTTTGTCATTTATTGTGAGGAATGTTTATTATGCTTTTATTTATTATTTTTTATTGTGAGTGAAAATTGGAGAATAGGGGTTTGGTCATTTTGAGGATTTACGATATTCTTGATATTTTGGTTGCTTTTCCATGTGTGTATAGTGTGGTTTCAATAGGAATGTTGTTTTGCTATGATAGTCTATTGTGTGTGTGTGTGTGTGTGTGTGTGTGAGAGAGAGAGAGAGAGAGAGAGAGAGAGAGAGAGAGAGAGAGAGAGAATGGGAGTCTAGAGAGAGAGAGAGAGAGAGAGAGAGAGAGAGAGAGAGAATGGGAGTCTAGAGAGAGAGAGAGAGAGAGAGAGAGAGAATGGGAGTCTTGCTTTGTTGCCCAGGCTGGTGTTGAGTTGTGTTCCTCTCACCTGAACCTCAGACTTCAGTGAGTTTCATTACAGTTGGCACATGTGAGTCTTTGTGTGTGTTTTAATGAATGCTTCTAATGATTGAATGCCTTTTTTTTTCTTTAATTTTTTTTTATTTTTACTTTCTTTTTTTGAATGCCTTTTAATATACATTTGTAGATAATAAAGTGCCAGGTATAAAATGTTCTAAAATTCATGTTTATAGTCAGCCCTTTGTTGAGATTCTAATATGTCAAGTTAGATATGAATCCCTTTGTAAAATGAAGCCAGCATAGCTGAGAACTGAAGTTATTTTCTGATACACAGCTTACAGGTTACCAAGGCAAGTCATTTATGCAATGATGTAAAATTTATCAATCTGAGAGTAGTCAGTAAAGTTCTTTTTTTTTTTTTTTTTGACCACGGGAGGTAGAAACAGTCTTGATTTTTGGTGTGTGAGGACTTACAGGAAAAGTAGCTGAGGAATAATGGTCTCAGATTTCAAGGTGATTAATGTCCACATAGACTCCATAGATGATTTAGCAAGAGCTATATTGGCAATTTGGTAAGTTTTTCATTATTAAATTTTGTTATCTTTTATGATCAGTTCCAAAGAGGTGCTTGAAAGCTCGAGAACATTTCAGTACAGTAAAAACACACCTCACGTCCCTGAAGACCAAGTTCCCCGCTGAGCAGTATTACAGGTTTGTAAGAAAAACAGTGCTCATTTACAGCATTATATTTTTGTTTAAAGAAAGGAGAAATAGAGGTATTAAATAATTATGAATTAATGACTTCTGCTTATGAATAGGCAGAAGTCTTTGTAGAAGGAACAACAAAGAATCGCATTGATAATGGTGTCAGGAAAACTAGTGTTTTAATATTTTCTTTTTTTTTTTTACTAAAGACAATTTGTAAGGTAACCATTGCTTTTTTAAAAACTGCTATTTTTTGAGATTGTAATTTGATTTCAACCTTTCTCCCTTCCCTTCGTTCTTCCAAGCTTTCATATCCCTCTCCATTCTTTTTCAAATTCATGACCTCTCTTCTTGCTAATAGATACACATATGTATATTTTGACCCTATTTTAAAGTGTCTATTGGGGCAGTGGGTTTTAGGACAGTAAGATCTTTGCTTTGATTTTCAAGATTTTTACCCAATTTTATCAAACTCTAATAAGTCACTTTCTATTAAGGAGACATGCTCAGAGCCGGGCGTGGTGGCGCACGCCTTTAATCCCAGCACTCGGGAGGCAGAGGCAGGCGGATTTCTGAGTTCGAGGCCAGCCTGGGCTACAGAGTGAGTTCCAGGACAGCCACGACTACACAGAGAAACCCTGTCTCAAAAAACCAAAAAAAAAAAAAAAAAAAAAAAGGAGACATGCTCAGTAGGTCTGTGTCATTTTCTTGTATGAAACATCCGTTATGCTTTCTTTATAGTGAGTAAAGTTGTTAAACATTGTTGAATGTTCAGTTTTTTTTTTTTTTTTTTGAGACAGGGTTTCTCTGTGTATCCCTGGCTGTCCTGGAACTCACTCTGTAGACCAGGCTGGCCTCGAACTCAGAAATTTGCCTGCCTCTGCCTCCCAAGTGCTGCGATTAAAGGCGTGTGCCACCACGCCCAGCTTGAATGTTCAGTAGTCTTAATTTTAGGATTATACTATTTTTATATTAGTAGTGAAGAAATACTGCTAGTTTTGATTACGAAATACAGCTTTAAAAATGATTTGGGTTTTATAGATATTAAACTGAAAACAACTATATTTCTGTGTTTGTGAACTATGATAAAAAGAATCCAGAAATTTCTACTTTTCTTTTTTTGTTTTTTAAAGATTTATCATTTATTTGAATACACTGTAGCTGTTTTCAGACACACCAGAAGAGGGCATAAGACCCTGTTACAAATGGTTGTGAACCACTTTGTGGTTGCTGGGAATTGAACTCAGGACCTCTGGAAGAGCAGTCAGTGCTCTTAACCACTGAGCCATCTCTCTTGCTTGTCTTTGTAGTTAACAAAGATGCTGTTTTAAAGATGTACACTCAGTTAATAAATGTGACGTGTGTGCATAGGGCATGGATGGCAGCCACTGGTGAGAGTCAAGGATCTTTGTTTGTTTTGGAATCCCGTGTGGTGGCCTGCCTTTTAGATTCTGCAGTTATATTCTGACACAGTCTTATTTGGGTTTTACCTTTAGCAACCCTTTAAATATAAAAGCAATGGGTGTAGTGGCTCACCTGTGTAATTCCAGGAGTTTTGATGTGGAGGCAGGAGGATCAGGAATTTAAGGATACCCTTGGCTATATTTGTGAATTCAAATCCAGCTAGGTGAGATCCTGTCTCAAAACAAGCAGAAATCAAAACAGACCTGCTGATTACCATGGTAAAGTACTGAACGAGAAGTCCATAGCAGTAAAGCTGGCAGGACTGAAAGACACTCTGTACCTGGAGGTTACTCACATGGACAGTCCTGTTGCTGGCTTTCTTGACCTGTGTCTGTTTTCTATTGAGTAACTTTTTATTCAATAGACACACACACACTGTCTCTCTGTGTGTGTCTATTGAATTAAGAGTTTTGCTATGTAGCCTGGACCATCTATTTGTTTACTTAATTATTTATTTGTTTATTGAATCAGTTTAGCTGTGTATCCTGGAGTATCCTCATCAAGTGCCTCCTGAGTCCTGGCATTATATGTGTGTGCTACCATGTCCAATGAGGAATATGTTTTGAATTTGCTGCCACATTGGAATATCAGAAGTCAGCCATGGTGGTACATACCAGTAATCTACTTTGGAGACAATTGATGCAATCCTAGCTACTTTGCTCCATATAGCAAATTTCAGACCAGCCAAGGCTATGTAGTGTGATACAATGTTTTTATTAAAGA
This sequence comes from Mus caroli, assembly GCF_978045245.1. Classification (NCBI taxonomy): domain Eukaryota; kingdom Metazoa; phylum Chordata; class Mammalia; order Rodentia; family Muridae; genus Mus; species Mus caroli. The sequence goes on along the minus strand of NW_028227256.1, from coordinate 114,815,488 downwards.
TTTTTTCATTTATTATATATAAGTACACTGTAGCTGTCTTCAGATATACCAGAAGAGGGCATCAGATCCCATTACAGATGGTTGTGAGCCACCATGTGGTTGCTGGGATTTGAACTCAGGACCTCTGGAAGAGCAGTCAGTACTTTTAACCACTGAGCCATCTCTCCAGCCCCTATGATTTTAAAAAATGGGAGACTCCTCTCCTCCAGCCCCCTGAAGAAAGAAGAAAATCAGGAGGCATGGCACAAGTACTCAAGGTTGAGGAATTTTCACTTTTTTGGTAAAGCTTGTAGGTTGGTTGTTTATTTTGGTTTTATGAGGCTGGGCTTGCTGTGTTGCCTAGCTGTTCTCACACCTCTGGACTCCAGTGATTTGAGGTCTCCTGAGAGCTGGGATTTCAAGTGTGCCACCACACATGTGCTGCCAGAGTTTTTATTATGGCCTCCTTTTTGGTTGTATGATAATTTAGTGATTTAGGATTTGATTGTAGGCAGACCTGGTGCTGGAGAAGGATTTGAGAGTTCTACATCTTGATTCATAGGTAGCAGAAGGAGACTTTGTGCCACACTGGCTGTAGCTTGAGCATAGGAAACCTCAAAGCCTGCCCCCACAGTGATGCACTTCCTCCAATAAGGCCACACCTACTCCAACAAGGCTACACCTCCTAATACTACCATTCCCTGTGGGCCAACAAGCATTCAAACATGAGTTTATGGGGGCTATACCTATTAAAGCTACCACAGTTGTCTTGAACATCTCACCCTCCTGTCTTTACCTCCTGAATGCTAGCATTACATATATTTATGCCACCAAGCCTAGTTTATGCTGTTTGTGGAGTAGAAACTGTATGTACTAAGCTAAACACTCTGTCAACTGTGCCCTCATTCAGTCTTTAGGTTTCTTAACTTTGTCTTTAAGACTATTGAAAACCTTTAGTCAAATTGATAAACATGTCTTTAGTTTTAATTTTCATTTCATTAAAAAATTGGACTGTGCTTCTAATTGTTTATACTTATAGGTAAATACTACACTTCTGAACTTGTCAGGTTCATACCATATCTATTTAATGTATTTGAGTGCTGAGTTGCCTCTGTTTGTTTTCTATACTGGGGTTGTCCATAAGATTTTGTTTGTAGAAAGACCCTATTTCTAAGCTTTTGGGATGAGCCATATTGAGTGTGTCTTTGTGGCAGTCGTTAACCTGATACTTGCCGTGCCATTTCTGCAGGTTTCATGAGCACTGGCGGTTCGTGCTTCAGCGCCTGGTCTTCCTGGCAGCGTTTGTGGTATATTTGGAAACAGAGACCCTGGTGACCCGAGAGGCCGTTACAGAGATTCTTGGCAGTAAGTGTTTCAGTGTGATCTGTAGAATCATGCACATTAGCTTAGGTTTTGTCTATCTTCGAGTGTGTGTTCATGGTGTGTGTGTGTGTGTGTGTGTGGTCAGAGGGAAAGCTCTGGGTGTTCTTCCTTAGGCACTGTCTGCTTAAGAACATTACATTTAGTAATTTGTGTGGGTGCGTGGAAGGTGTGATGCTCCTGTGGAGCTCAGGGCAGCTTGGGTGTTGGTCCCCTTCCATCATGTCAGTCAGTTCCCAGCACTGAACTGAGGTTGTCAGGCTTGGCAGTGAGCATGAAGAGTGCATAGTAGTGTCTGTGGCTAAGGGTGGGAACACCCTCAGAAGCTAGAAAAGGTTTTTGTACATGTGTACGTTTGTTCTGTCCTAAATTGCTTTCATAGCATTACTGTCCTTTATTCTGAATTTTTAAATTTTTTTTCATTTTTAGTTGAACCAGATCGGGAAAAAGGGTTTCATCTGGATGTGGAAGATTATCTCTCAGGAGTTTTAATTCTTGCCAGTGAACTGGTAAGAAATGTGTGTGTCGGGGTAGTCCTGTGTGTGCAAGTACATACTGAGGTTCGGGAATCAATACACAAACCCCTCAGACTCCGGTCTCAGTTAAACAGGGCTGGTTTATTGAGCTCATACCCCAAGATTGATCGATCAAGGCTGTAGCTCAGGCTTGGGAGCTGAAAGCAAGGACCTGGAACATTTAGCAGGATCTACTTATAAAGGAAAAACCCACAGCGAGCTCATGTGCAGGTGTAGGAAGTATTGCCTTTTGGTTGCTTCTGATTCAAGCTATTTTGGCTAGCTAGACAGAACAGTTTTAACTGACCTTTATTCTGATTGGTCCTAAGTGGAGCTTATGGTTGTGAAGTTTCTTAAGGTTATCAAATCTCAGAACGTACAGAACATATAGGGTGTGTGGCTCTGAGTCAAGCTATTTTTCTGGCTCAGGCATGGAACAAAGTGGCTTTAGCTGTGGTAGAGGGGTAGACCTCAACAGTGTGTATCTGGAGACCAGAGGACAACCTTGCTGTCATTCTTTGTGCTGAAAAAAGTTGTGTTTAGTGTATATGTATGTATGTACCCTGGAGTGTGCGTGGAGATCACAGGATAAATTTTAGTAGGTTTTCTTGTTCCACCATGTGGGTCCTGGAGATGGAACTCAGATCATTTACCCACTGAACTACCCACTGTAGGTCAAAACTTGTTCTTGAGAGTCAGGGTTTCTCTGGCCTGAAGTTCACCAAATAGGTTAGGCAGGCTAGCCAGCAGGTCTCAAATATCTATACCTGTCTGCATCTCCCCGATTTTGGGATTATAAGTAGATTGCCACCATGCCTAACTTTTGTTTAAACATGGATTCTGGGGATCACACTCAGGTCCTGATGCTTGCAAGGCAAACACTTTACCAACTGACCTCTCACCAGCACACCAGGCACTGTTGAATTTCCTGCTGCTGTTTCATTTTCAGTTTTTAAAATGGCTACCTGAACTGAAGAAGTCTTAGGGTCTTTTTAGGCTCTGTAGCTATAGAGAGATTTTAATCTGGCAGCATGGCTACTCTGGCTGGAATACAGAAACAGTCTTAGTACTCACCTTTAGTCCTAAATAATGAAGATAAAGTTTGTAGAGTGTGATATCTAATTGAGAGTGTGATCCCCAGAATCCATGTTTAAACAAAAGGTGTGGTGGCAATGTATTTATAATCCCAAAGTGACGAATCAGAGAAAGATTTGACAGAATAGGCTATGCTTAACTCTTAGGAGAACAGAGAGGAAAGAGAGTCTACCTAAGAGAGAGAAAAGGAGAACGGGAAGTTTTACAGGGAGAGTTTTACAGAGACAGGTTAAAGGGAGAACAAGCTAGACACAGGTGAAGATAAAATGAGCCAGAGAATGTGAAGGAACCAGAAGATTAGAACAGATTGCCAAACCGGGCGTGGTGGTGCAGCCTTTAATCCCAGCATTTGGGAGGCAGAGGCAGGTAAATTTCTGAGTTCAAGGCCATCCTGGTCTACAGAGCGAGTTCCAGGATAGCCAGGACACAGAGAAACCCTGTCTTGAAAAACAAACAAACAAACAAACAAACAAAAAGAACAGATTGTCAAAGTTAGTATGAGGGCAAGCAGAGCAATTCAGTCAGAAGCTGAAAGAAGCTAGGTTGAATCAGTCAGTGAGTGTATAGAGGAGTTTTGAACCAGAACTGCTGTATTGACCAGCTGGCCAGCCAGAGTTCAGAAAGACCTAAAAAGTGTAAGCTTACTCAGTAGTATGTACGTCTCAGAGGCTGAAAACATCCTAGGCCTAGATACTGTAGATTGTATGGAGGCTGGAAGCTTCCAGGACTAGACGTAGGTGAGTAAACTGAGGCAGAAAGCCTTGAATGTGATCATTACATTAGGCGAATAAAAGTTGCTTGTACATCTAGCAGTCATGAGGCCGCCATTGACGGCATTGTATATGTCACAGTTAACAGGGTAGGGTCAGAAAAATGCCAGTTCAGATGCTAAGGGAAGGAACTGTATATTTACTAGTGGGCACCTTTTGTTGTTGTTGTTGGTTTTTTTTTTTTTTTTAATTTGTGACAGGGTTTCTATGTGTAACCTTGGCTGTCCTGGAATTTGCTTGGTAGACAGACTGGCCTTGAATTCACCAAAATCTAAATGCCTCTGCCTTCTGAGTGCTGGTATTATAGGTGTGCACCACCTCTTGGCCTAATGAGTACCCTTTTTTGAGACAAGATTTCCTGAAACCCAAATGGGCCTTGAATTCACTATGCAGCTATATAGCTGAGGGTGACCTTGAACTCTTGGTTCTTCTACCTCTACCTTCCAAGTGCTGTGATTTATGAAGTTTTAATTTAAAAGATTGTAATACCTACCCCTTTCTTCTAGAAGTGTCATGACATTCATTTCTGACAACTGTATTAATTCATAGAGTAATTTTAGAGAACAATTTAAGTGTAGGTTAGTGAAAATTTGAGACATTCTCAACATGGAAATAGGGAGGGGGATACAGAAGCCCATTGAAAAATTATATCACTGACTCAGACTTGTTAGAGGCAGCTGATCAGCAGGCTTGAACCTGAGCACTGTCATACTGTTAGTGGCTGGGGTGAAGTGTCTTGAATACTATGTGTTGGTATATGTTGAAGTCCCTTCTCAGGGAATCCTGGCAGAAGGGTTAGGACTTCATGGGGAAGGAGATCTTGTGAGTTGGGTCTTCACATCCTACCCGGTCTTCAAGACGGTTGAGCTGACTTAATTTTGACTTCTTACCTGTCTGTCTTACTAATTCTAGGTGGCCAGGTGAACTCTCAGTAGTGTATTATTAGATAGGTAATCATGTGGCCTATGTGATTGCTGTGACAGGTTTTTTGTTCTATACAGTAGCTGTTGAGCTGTAAAAATGACATTTGCTTAATTTACCATAACTTTATTTCATAATAGCCAGCTAAAGGCATTAGGAATTTTAGAAGATGCTCATTATGTCCATCACGTGTAGCAGACATTGCCTCAGTTTGTGGCATTTGTTTCAGAGAACCTTCTGTTTTAATGTGCTTACATGTGAGCATCTTGAATACAGAACATCAGTTCAGTGTAGCTGTTTCAATTTGAGCTTCTAGCTGTGATTAGTGGGAAGGTGTGGAGGGAGAACCCACATAGTAATGTATCCGATTTCTTTCTCCCTGTGCAGTCGAGGCTGTCTGTCAACAGTGTCACTGCTGGAGACTACTCTCGGCCACTTCACATTTCTACTTTCATCAATGAGCTGGATTCTGGTTTTCGCCTTCTCAATCTGAAAAATGACTCCCTGAGGAAGCGCTACGACGGCTTGAAGTACGATGTGAAGAAAGTAGAGGAGGTGGTCTATGACCTTTCCATCCGAGGCTTCAATAAGGAGACAGCAGCGGCTTGTGGTGAAAAATAGGAGCTTTTCCCTGGGGCTGGCCTTGCTGGCGCTGCAGTTGCCAGGGAGGGCTAGCTCAGTGCCTCTTCCTGTAGTTAGCACACCAGTTGCTAAACACTGCGCTTTATTTTCGTAACCAGCTGTGTGCTGTGAGTGTCAGAATTGAAATACTTTTTGGATCTAAACAAAAAAAAAAAAAAAAAGAAAAAGAAAAGAAAAAGAAACCTTTCCACGGATGGGGTTTTTTTGTTGATGTTTCAGTGCACTTGCCGTGCCGTGTTGTCGTCGTATGACCATTTTGTCAACAGTGTAAATGTTGGTCCCTTGGTAAAAGTCCTTTCTTGCTTAGCTGACTGTTGATGTACTGACTGACAGGTTTGTTGTCTTGTTTGTAATTTCTCCCACAAGTAAACAATGATGTTTTCTAGGTCCAGATTAGTCCTCCATTTCCAGCTGTAGCCTGGATGCAGTGTGAGAATAAAATGGTTGAGAAGCAAGGGAACTTTATTTTGCCCATCTTATGTTAAGTCTTGTAAGTGAGTTGAATTTTTTGCCTAGGAAATTTGAGGCCCCGACTCTGTCCCTGCTACTAAAACAGAGCAGATGAAACTGTACAGTTCAACCCAGCAAGGTCAAGGTAGAAAGAACCTCTGGAAAAGCGTTATGGTGATGTCTTGTGTTGGGTTAGAGCATCTGTTTTCTGACGTCACCTTACACCCCGGCTGCTGTAGCAGTTAGTCTTTACATCTGCCTAGAGCTAACACCTGTGTGCTGTATTTGTAAACTAGGAGACCTTTTCCCAGCAGCCAGCTAGAACTGGTCTGGGAGTAGAAAGCCATCCTCATGTATTCACTCCTTATCTGTACTGAGGAGTGGCTTCTTAGAGACATCAGTGCTGTTTGGAGTAGAAGAAAGTAAAATTTGGCTTTAAAAAATTCATGTGATTGGCAGTATTTTTTGGAATAAGAAATTGAAGGTTGTGATTCTGTTAGTAATTTTAAAATGTATAGTTTAGGGTAGTCATGTAAACTTTGTGGGCTCCTCTATGCCCTCTCCTTTTCAGATTGCATAAGATTTCATATGTGGCCATTCTTGGGGTAGATCTGAAATTATTAAAGTCAAGACTGGTGATGTAGCTTTTAGTGATAGACTTGCTTGGCAATGTGAGGCAATGGTCCATCTTAGGACTTCAAAAAACTGAAAGAAAAAAAGAAAAAAAAAAAACCCCAACAAAAATAGTGTAGTTTTTTTTTTTTTTTGCACCCTCTGACAGGAAGCTGCTGCCATTACTAGTGTAATAGGAAGTACTCAGGGGTGTCACCCTTTCTTTCTTGGTAGCATTTTGGGCTTCATGTTTGTGCAGTGGGATCTTTGACATTGGCTTTTATCAGGCCATGGTTAAAGACTAACTGGAAAGTGGGGCCTGAAAGTGCATGCTTGTGCTCCCAGGTACACAGGAGGCTGAGGCAGGAGGTTGGCAAATTCAAGGCTTCAGGGGTAGCCTGTCTAACTGTGTGAGATCCTGTGACCAAAAAAAAAAAAACCAAAAAACACAAACACCAACCAAAAAGGCTGGTTTCAGTGTTTCAGTGACTTTCCCTTGCATGTTTGAGGCCTTGGGTTCAACCCTTCATTGTGCAGCGAGGTGGCAGGAGGCAGATTCTAATTTCCCATCCTGAGGAATGAGCTGTGATTGCTGTATATTGTTGGACATGTAGACTAGCTTTCTTCATGATTCTTTTTGCAGGGTTAGAATAAGGTATTAGGCTATTTTTGTTAGTTTACCATTTGAGACAGGGTTTTGCTGGTAGTCCAGGCTGGCCTGGAACTCGCACCTCTGTTTCCGTTTTCTGAGTACAGGATTAGACTCTTGAAAGTGTCTGGGAAGGTAGAAGGCTTTTCAGCTGCATGGTCAGTTAGAGACGGGAAGTTTCACAGGCTCTTGCTTTATTGTTTAAGTGTGGGTTCTGCTCGACATCATTAAAGCTCTTGTCAGAAGTTTCATATTTTCCTCTTTAGAGACAGAGGTTGTGATGTCCTGCCTGCAGTGTTGTCTAGGCTGGTCTCAGCCTCCTGGGCTGAAGCTCTCCTCTTGCCTCAGCCTGTGAGCAGCTGGGACTCTAGGTCAGTGCCACCGTACATAACTCTTGAAATTCAGTTTCAGATGCAATGAACAAATTGCACTTAAAAGTGAAGGAGTATGTTCTAGTGTTGTGATTCTACTTGAGAGTTTAGAAGTGTCATGTTGATAATTAGTTGTGTTCGTTACTGGCTTGTAAAGCAATAAAACTGTTTTTGGTCTCTTTGTAAAGTAGTGTGCTGCTGTTTGAACTCTTCTTCTCTATGGAGAATCAAATTGTTCATGTTCTGCCAGGCAGTAGTGGCCCACACCTTTAATTCCAGCACTTGGAAGGCAGAGGCAGGTAGATTTCTGAGTTCGAGGTCAGCCTGGTTTACAGAGTAAGTTCCAGGACAGTCAGGGCTACACAGAGAAACCCTGTCTCAAAAAAAAAAAAAAAAAAAAAATTCATGTTCCTTGGAGGCTGAAGAAGCCTGGAGTGGTAAGCCTGAGCTGTTGTGTAAGGTTACACCAACCAAGACACTAGCCACTCCTAGGGCTTTGATGTAAATACAGATACTGTCTGCATGATCGACCTCCATGAGGAAATTAAAGGTGTTTGAATTGAAGATGTTGAGAAATATTGCCTCTGGTTTTAGTATACCTTTTGTTTTGCTGACCTGTGGATTAAGCTCAGATCATTACATATGCTAAACATGCATTCTACCACTGAGGTACACAGCTCCCAGAATTAGTCATTTATTTTTTGAGACAGGGTCTCCTGTAGCCCAGGCTGGCCTTCAATTTGCTGTGTAGTTGAGGGTGATTTTGGACTGCTGATCCTCCTCCCTCTACCACGAGTGCCCAGTTTGTGTGTTCCATGATAACCTGGTTTATGCCATGCCAGGGATCAAGTCCAGGGCAAACATTTTACCAATTGATGTATAGCCCCAGCCTCAACACTTGTTTTCCAATTTTAGGAAATTAGGTAGGGCAGCTGGAGAGATGGCTCAGCAGTTAAGAGCATGTATAGCTTTCAGAGGATCTGAGTTGGGTTTCCAGCACCCATGTCAGTCTGGTGGCTCAACTGCCTTTAAATTGATTTTATTCATGCAGTGCTTACTACAGTGGCCGTGACAGTTAATCTTGGTTGTCAATTTGACTGGACACGTCTAAAAGATCAGTTAAAAGACATGTCTCTAGTTGGGTCCTCCAGAGTATTTCTGGAAGGGCTGACTAGGATGGAAGACCCTCAGGCATCTCTGGCAGCAGCTGCTAGCTTCAGTCCCTGCTGGTGAGCGCATCCCCTCTGCAGGTCCTTGTATCATAAGTTGACTACTTAAATAAAAAGGGGAGTCATCACTGTTAGATACCTCACATGAGTATGAATCAATGATTTGATTCATATGGGCCAGAGCCAGTAGGGTATGTAGCAGCTGAGGACTCCATCTTCCGAAGTTTGAGGCAGTTAAGAGAGACCACCAGAACTTTATCGCCCTATAATTAGCCAAGTTTTAAGATGCAGCTTTCCTCACTTCTCAGGGTCAGATTTGGAATTGAGGCCCAGCTAAAAGGGGAGGACCACTATAAAAACCAAAGGCTATAATTTACTCTAACTTACATGTGTGAGAGAGCATGCTCTTTTGCATTCCTGGACTTCCTGGTACTATCTTAACTGCCTCAAACTTCTGAAGATGGAGTCTGTGTGAGAAATGAACAGAGGAAAAAGACTGAGGAATGGCATACCTACATGAACACTACACAGGAGCACACCCCCCCCCCGCCCCCCCATGTATATATCTCAGTATGGACTGTTTTCAGGAGACTGGACAGTGTCAAGATAGGGAGAGTCAGGGGAGTGGGGCAAAGGCATCAGCAGTGAGCAGTGACACTGCACAATGGAGGTTCTTGCCTCCATCTCTTCCCCCTCTCTCCTCCTGACACTGGGGATGGAACCCAGAGCTTCGAATGCTAAGTAAGCACGCTTTGTCCACTAAGCTATCTTCACACTACTAAGGGGAAATGACAGAAGGGGAAGATAGACCGGTAATTTTCAGAACTTAAGTTGGGCTGGATCTAAGGTCTGCATGGATTCAGTTCCCAAACCTGCCATTTTCCCTCACCCTGGGCTCCCCACTGAGCACCCTATCTAGCTAGTTTCCTTCAGTCCTTACCTTACCTCTTTGCCTCAGCCTCCTCAGCCTGCCTCCTTCTCTGGTTTTAATGTGTCCCCCTGGAATTCGCATCTGAAATTTAAGCCCAGTGTAACAACATTGAGAGTGGGGCTTGAGAAGGTGATGAGGTAACCAAGCCAATGGATGAACAGCCATGGGAGTAGGATAGTTATGTGGGAGCCCCGATTAAAGGTGCTGTTTAGGGATTTGAAACTTATGGGGTTATAGATCCAAGACTACCAGCCCAGGGATGGCACCACCCACAGTGGGCCCTCCGCCCTTGATCACTAATTGAGAAAATGCCTTACAGCTGGATCTCATGGAGGCATTTCCTCAAGGGAGGCTCCTTTCTTTGTGATAACTCTAGCTTGTGTCAAGTTGACACACAAAACCACCTGTACACTTATAAATTACCCGGTGTGGGTATTGTTACAGCTAGAGAAATGGGCTGAGACACCGCTGGGCCTGGGGCACTTCACTGTTCACCATCTGGCCAAGGTAAGCAGAAAAAGTGTTCTTGGAAGGCTATCATGCAAACACTGAGCTGGCTGAAGCTAGAGAAACAGACTTGGAGAATGGGCAGGGACAAGGGAAGTTGCAGCCAACTTTACCCTGCCAGGAACCTGGGTTGGAAGCAAATTTGGATACTTTGAAGCCAAGAGGACAGCCCCTGTCATATCTGATGTTCAAAGGCAGCTCCCCTGTAGCCCAGTTTTCCTTTTCTTTTTTTAAAATTAAATTATTTACATCCTAAATGTTGCCCCCTGGTCCCCCCTCCCAGAGTTCTTCACCCCTTCCCATTTGTAGCTAAGAGGTGTCCTCCTCCAAGTATCCCTCTTCCCTGAGACATCAGGTCTCTACAGAATTAGGCACACCCTCTCCCACTGAGGCCAGACAGAGCAGTCCTCTGCTACATATGTGCCAGAGGCCTTGGACCAGTCCATGTATTGTCTTTGGTTGGAGGCTTAGTTTCTGGGAGTTCACGGGGGTCCAGGTTAGTTGTTCTTTTTATGGGGTTGTCATCCCCTTCAGCTCCTTCAATCCTCCTAGCTCTTCCATAGATGTCTGAGACCTCAGTGTATTGGTTGGCTGTAAGTATCTGCATCTATCTTACTCAGCTGCTGGTAGAGTCTCCCAGAGGATGGCTCCCGTCTGCAAGCACATCATAGCATTAATAATAGTGTCAGAGTTTGGTGCCTGCCCATGGAATGGATCCCAGGTTGGGTCAGTCATTGGTTGGCCTTTCCTTCAGTCTCTGCTCCATTTTTGTCCCTGCATTTCTTTTAGACAGGAACAATTCTGGGTCAGTAAATTTGAAGGTGGGTTGCTGTCCCACCTCTCCACTGAGGGCCCTGCAATTCTCCTTTACTCCTTTTATAGAATGTGCTTCAGTTTATTAATTTACTTAAAGTTATTTTAGTCCTCCCCCCCTTTTTGAGACAGGGTATTGCTGTGTAGCTGCTGGCTGGCCTGGAACCAGCTATGTAGAGCAATTACTGAACAATCTTACTGGTGTCTGATTTATATATATTCATATATGTATATATTGAATGGATGTGTTTATGTGTGTATGTATATGTATGGCCACACCACTAAAGTACTGTTAGATTTCAAACCTGGGACCCCTAACCTTAACTCTGTTAACATAGAGGCAGTTCCACTGGCCTGCTTTCAGGGACCTAGCAGTTGTTTAGTTGGCTGGTGTGTGCTGCAGATAAAAGGACCTGACAGTCATCTCAGATCTCTCTCTTACTCTGTCTGTCTTACTCCTGCCCTCTGTCCTTACTTCTCCCTCTCTCTTAACCCCCTCCCTCTCTCCCTGAGTTCATCTTCTCTGTGTGATCTCTCTTTCTCTTCTTTGAGGCCTCATTCTTTGAGACCAGTGAACTTGCCTGAGAGCTGCCCCCAATAAACCTTTTACTTTTAATTCAACTTGAATTGGCTCATTTCATTGGCCAAGAAAACCTATTAAGTACTGTTAACTATCTATAGATCTTAAGGGTGAGGCCTTGTAAACCCCCCCCCCCCCTTTCATCCTATAAATCTTTAACTTCAGGGACTTGAGAGCCCCTGGCAACAGCAACAAATTGGTTTTGATCCTTCAATGGGCCTTGTAGGACACAAGCCACAAAATCCCCAAATTACCAGTACTTTTTCTTAGTGAGGGAACTTTTTCTTAAGTGGGAGGAGCAGAAGGTGGTCTTTTCTTTGGTGAAAGACTGAAACTTAGGTATAAATAGAAGGAAGACCCAATGGTATGGACAATAATGGTCTGAAGATATGGAGGCCATTAGTGGCCTTTTATTTTTACTGTTATTGGCATTTCTCTATAATCATGGGCTCGAGACACAGCTCCATCAGTAGGATGCTTGCTCCAAATACACAAAGCCCTTGGTTTCTCCCCAGCACTGCATAAACAAGGTATGGTGGCGCTTGCCACAGCACTTGGAAGATGGAAGTAGAGCAATGGCTACTGGGGGAAGACAGCACTAATTGGACTTAATTAAATTAATTAATTGGGTCAGTAAAAAAATAAAAGAGACCATGAGGTTGGGAGGAGCTGTTGGGAGGGGGGGCTCAAAGGGGATTGGAGTGGGAGGGGTTTGGGTGGGTATTATCTACATACATATATAGGTCATCCTCTGCAGCCTAGCTAGTTCAAGGCCAGCATGGGATGCAAAGAGTCTTTCCTAAAACAAACAAACAAACAAACAAACCCCCAAACAACAACAACAACAACAGCAACAGCAACAGCAACAACAACAACAACAACAACAACAGCAGCAGCAGCAGCAGCAACAACAGAACACCCAAAACAAAAAATCATGTTTTGTTTTTGTATTCTGTAATGAGTGTTTAGTGGTTTTATAATTGAAGAAAAAACAATTCAGAGAGGCTGGTTAATGAGGCTGAGGCTACACCTGTTGTGTCTTCACACAGATAGACTTAGTTGGGGCTCAAGACACAAAAGTCTCTTGGAGGGGAGGCTCAAGCAATGAGTCTTCTTCTTCTTCTCCCTTGGAAGGAGAAGAGGTTATCTGAACTTGGCAATCACATTGTTCTTATGGAAACATTGTGGAAACATTAGGGATCATAGGCAGGACCCAGCCTTGTGTTTCTTGCTAGGTGTGTGCTGTGCTTAGGACTGGCTATGCACCTTGCAGAGCTCTGTAAAATGAAAGCATGGAAACATATGCTCCAAAATTACAAAGAATTTCAAGATGGGCTGGAGATGTGCAGTTGGTAGAGTACTGGCATACCATTTATGAAGTCTTGGGTTGAATCCTCGGTACCACTCGGTGTGGTGGCACATGTCTGATCCCAGCACTTGAGAGGCAGGACAATCATATGTTCAAGGTTATCCTTGGGGAGGGGATGGTGGGATGGTGGTGGTGCTGGAGGAGGAGGAGTGGAGGGAGAGAAATCAGTAGAGATGTAATGTATGAAAGAATTTAAAGATTATTTTTGGTTACATAGGATTTTGGAAGACAACCTAGAACTAAAAATCAAAATCAAAATAAAACAAAAAATTCAAAGTGTTGGCAATGTACTTGAAACTGAGCATGGTGCTGAGCCTTGTGTGTGCTGGTTTTGGGTACACCTTGGTGATGCTGGTCTTGGCTTAAACCTTTGAGAGAGAGAGAGAGAGAGAGAGAGAGAGAGAGAGAGAGAGAGAGAGCTGGGTGTGCTGGTATAGGTTGGTCTTGGTGGTGGGAAGAGCTGTGCGGGAGGCTGGGCTGGCTTTCAGGGAACCTCATCGACAGATGGAGCACTGGATGAAAGGGTTTGGTTTCTAATGTATAGGCTTAGAGTTTTCACAACCTACTTTAATAAGGGTTCTGAAACGCTTCAATGCCCTCTTTCTAGCCCACCATCCAAAGGTAGGGGAGAAGAGATAGTCAAGGACAGGGGGTGTGGACCTGTTTAGAAGGAGTTCTTTGGAGGGATTCTAATCTCTGTTGTCAGGTTACCAACTGTCCAGTTCAGTAGTGTCAGGATACCAACAGTCCAGTTAAAAACTGTCACCAAACACGGACCAGCAGGGGCAGCCAAGCCTCCACTGAATCAGCACGAGTCAGGAGAAGGGGCCAAAATCAGCTGGAAAGCCAGAAGTTCACTGCTGTGCCTCTCTCAATGAAGTGAAGATCAGCGAAATATGAGACCAGAGAAGCGTTGCACTGTTAGCTATGTACAGACGCCATCATTGGCTGTTGCATCCATACTTAAACCTCCACGTATCACATGTCCACTCATGGGTCTGCTTTAGCAAAACATCACATGGCACAGCCAGAAATGTCCACTTTAACTAATACCTTTAAAATTTCCCATATAAGATGTTTATTTACTGGGTGTGTGTATATGTGTGTCTGTGTTTGTGCTATGAAGTCAGAGGATGACTTCTGGGAGTCAGTTCTTTCCTTCCACTGTTTGACCTTGAGGACCAGACTCAGGTGTTCATATTCAGCAGCAAGGCCCTTATCCAGATGAGCCATCCTGCCAGCCCTAAAAACTTTCATTTATGAAAAGTAAGATTTTGCTGTGGTTTCTGGTGCACACTTGGGCCAGTGCAAGGCCCGGCACAAGCAATGGCCTCATTTTCTGGCATGCCAGTTTTCCCATTGTCTCCTCCCATAACTCTTGTCTGTTTGGCATGTTAATCTCTTTTCTTCATATCTAAGATGATCTATTTTCCTTCCTGTATGCTAGTGTCACATTTTCTGATACAGATGGTGAAAAACCCCTTCATAGTCCCCAATTTTCCTGAAGAAATATGAACTGAATCAATCAGTATTTATCATCCCACCTACGAACACAGGAATTCTTCAGGAATTGAACTTGATCTCTTGCCAAGCACAGAATTTGGTGGGCATTGGGGAATTTTTTTCTCCTTACCCCTGAATGGCTGCAGAGACAGAGGATAATGGGTAATTTGGTGACATAGTTTTTTTTTTTTTTTTTTTCCTTGGTGGTAGGCATGGTGATGACAGCCTAGCATGCTGCTCAGTGGGTAGAATTTGGAGTTTACCTCTGCTTATTGCTCCACTCTAGTGAAGAACTTCTCTATCCCAGTGACACAAGATGGTCAGACCCAGGGCAGATTTATATTGCCTTCCTTTATGGGGCCTGTTTTAATTAGCACCCATATAGAAAAGCCTTTGACTCCTGGACTATGAATAACCATTATTAATAAAAGAATGAATGGCTTACAGAGGTGTAAGTGCATATTTCCATATTAATAATGTCATAAATCCCCCCAGAATGATATCTCAGAGTTTAGAGGGTCACTTTATGAACTCTGGCCTATGGATGGGGCTAGGAAGCCTGGTAAGGAAAGGGGCAGAGGCTTCCAGAACAGCCTGGGTGCTGGGTCCTGACTTCCTGACTTGGCTTTCCAGTGTCCCTGTATGTGTGTCATCACAGGGTCCACCTCAATACTGATTCTAGGTGGAGGGAGTCAGGAGAACTGCCTGTTTAATTCATTTGCTCACTTATGGATTGGATGATCTGAGGTCTTTACAGGTTCTAGACATTAACTGTCAGCTGGACCTCCCCCCTCCCTTATGTAGCTGTCTCTTAACTACGCTGATGATCTCCTTTGTTGCACAGAACTTTTTAATGTCATACAATCCCATTTACCATCCTTGCTATCAACCTCTGAGCTGCTGGAGTCAGTGCCAGAGAGCCATTGCCCATGTTTGTATCTTGAAGTTTTTTTTAAAAATTTTAATTTAATTTTTAAATATATCTACTTTACATCCTGCTCACTGTCCCCCTCCTGGTCACCTCCTCCTACGATCTCCCCCACCCTTTCCTCTTCTTCTCTGCTGAGCAGGTGAGGCCCCCCCTGGGTATCTGCCTGCTCTGACACTCCAAGTCTCTGTGAGGCTAGTCAC
Organism: Mus caroli; assembly: GCF_978045245.1. Taxonomy (NCBI): domain Eukaryota; kingdom Metazoa; phylum Chordata; class Mammalia; order Rodentia; family Muridae; genus Mus; species Mus caroli. The sequence continues at coordinate 114,800,101 of NW_028227256.1, read as the reverse complement.
TTCCTTTCCCACTGAGGCCAGACAAAGCAGCCCTGCTATAAGAACATATCCTGTATATAGGCAACAGCTTTTGGGATAACCCCCCCTCCAATTCCAGTTGTTTAGGACCCTCATGAAGACCAAGCTGCACATCTGATATATATATATATATATATATATATATATATATATATATATATATATATATATATATATATATATATGCAGGTGGGGGGGGTAGGTCCAGCCTGTATATGATCTTCAGTTGGTGGTTCAGACTCTTGAGAGGCCCAAGAGAGTTCAGGTTACTTGACTGTTGGCCTTCCTGTGGAGTTCCTATCCCTTTTAGGTCCTGTAATCCTTCCTCCTGTTCTCCCATAAGAGTCCCCATGCTCCCTCCACTATTTGGATGTGGGTGTCTGTGTCTGTTTGAGTCAGCTGCTGGGTAGAACCTCTTAGAGGATAACGTGCTTCTGTCTGCAAGCATAAGAGTATCATTAATAGTGTCAGGGATTGATGTTTTCCTATGGGATGGATCTCAAGGTGGGCTGGTTATTGGTTGGCCATTCCCTCAGCCTCTTGTCCATCCCCCATACCTGTATTTATCATAGATAGGATACATTTTGGGTTGAAAATTTTGTGGGTAGGTTAGTGTCTATTGCTCCATTAGAGTTACTGCCTGGCTACAGATGGTGGACTCTTCAGGTTCCACATTCCTAGTGTAGTGAGTCACAGCCAAGATTGCCCCCGTTGATTCTTGGACACCTCGCTTATCCCAGGTCTATGTCTCATCCTGGAGATGCCCCCATCATCTCCTCACTGCCCCATCAGCTGCAGATTTCTACTCATTTGCATGGCCATCTAGACATCTCTCCTGTTTCTCCTCACACCAGGTCCTGAACGCTCCTACTCACTCTCCACCTCATTCACCTACTCTCCTCCCCCTCCCCCGCCCAGTTCCCTTTCTCTCTCTGCCTTTTATGACTATTTTATTCCCTCTTCTAAGTGAAATTCAAGCTTCCTTGCTTGGGCTTTCTTGTTTAGCTTCTTTGGGTCTGTGGATGTAGCATGATACCTGTATTTTATGGTTAATATCCACTTAAGTGAGCACATACCATGTATTTCCTTTTGGGGCTGGGTTACCTCACTCAGGGTGATATTTTCAAGTTCCATCCATATGCCCACAAAATTCATGATGTTTTGGTTTTTAATAGCTGAACAGTATTCTGTCATATAGATTCTATTGTACCACATTTTCTTTATCCATTTTTCAGTCGATGGACATCTAGTTTGTTTCCAGTTTCTGACTATTACAAATAAAGCTACTATGAACATAGGTGAGCAAGTGTTTTAGTGAGATGTTGGAGCATCTTTTGGGTTTATGCCCAGAAGTGGTATAGCTGGGTCTTAAGGTAGAACAATACCCAGTTTTCTGTGCAACCACTAAAATGATTTCCAAAGTGGTTGTACAGGTTTGTACTTCCACCAGCAATGGAGGAGTGTTCCACTTGCTCGGTATCTGGTGGGTGTAAGATGGAACCTCAGAGTTGTTTTGATTTGCATTTCCCTGATGACTAAGGCTTTTGAACATCTCTGTATGTGCTTCTCAGCTGTTTCAAATTCCTCTGTTGAGAATTCCCTGTTTAGTTCTCTATCCCATTTTTAATTGGGTTATTAGGGTTGTTGGTGTCTAACTTAATGAGTTCTTTATAAATTTTGGATATTAGCCCCCTGTCAGATGTAGGTTTGGTAAAGATCCTTTCCCAATATGTGAGCTGCAATTTTTGTTTTATTGACAGTGTCTTTTGCCTTATAGAAGCTTTTCAGTTTCATGACGTCCCATTTATCAATTGTTGATCTTAGAGCAATTGTCTCCTGTACCAATGTGTTCAAGGGCATTTCCCACTTTCTAGTCTATGAGATTTAATGTATCTGGTATCTGGTTTTATGTTGAGGTCCTTGATCTACTTGGACTTGAGTTTTGTGCAGGGTTATAAATATGGCTCTATTTTCATTCTTCTACATGGAGACATCCAGTTAGAATAGCACCATTTGTTGAAGATGCTTTCCTTTTTCCATTGTATGGTTTTGACTTATTTACCAAAAATCAAGTGTCTGTAGGTATGTGGATTTATTTCTGGATATTCAATTCCATTCCATTGATCAAAATGTCTGTTTCTATACCAATACCATGAAGCTTTTATCACTATTACTCTGTAGCAGAACTTGAGGTCAGAGATGATGATTCCTTCTTTAGTTCTTTCATTGTTCAGGATTGTTTTTTTTTTTTTCTCCCCCATATGAAGTTGAGAATTGTTTTTTCCATGTCTTTGAAGAATTGTGTGGGAATTATGATGGAAATTGTCTTGAATATGTAGATTGCTTTTGGTAAGACAACCATTTTTTTTTATTAGGTATTTTCCTCATTTACATTTCCAATGCTATCCCAAAAGTCCCCAATACCCACCCCCCCACTCCCCTACCCACCCACTCCCCCTTTTTGGCCCTGGCGTTCCCCTGTACTGGGGCATATAAAGTTTGCAAGTCCAATGGGCCTCTCTTTCCAGTGATGGCCGACTAGGCCATCTTTTGATACATATGCAGCTAGAGACAAGAGCTCCAGGGTACTGTTGGTTCATATTGCTGTTCCACCTATAGGATTGCAGTTCCCTTTAGCTCCTTGGGTACTTTCTCTAGCTCCTCCATTGGGGGCCCTGTGATCCATCCAATAGCTGACTGTGAGCATCCACTTCTGTGTTTGCTAGGCCCCGGCATAGTCTCACAAGAGACAGATATATTTGGGTCCTTTCAGCAAAATCTTGCTAGTGTATGCAATGGTGTCAGTGTTTGGAAGCTGATTATGGGATGGATCCCTGGATATGGCAATCACTAGATGGACCATCCTTTCGTCACAGCTCCAAATTGTGTCTCTGTAACTTCTTCCATGTGTGTTTTGTTCCCAATTCTAAGAAGGGGCCAAGTGTCCACATTTTGGTCTTCGTTCTTGAGTTTCATGAGTTTAGCAAATTGTATCTTATATCTTGGGTATCCTAAGTTTCTGGGCTAATATCCACTTATCAGTGAGTACATATTGTGTGAGTTCCTTTGTGATTGTGTTACTTCACTCAGGATGATGCCCTCCAGGTCCATCCATTTGCCTAGGAATTTCATAAATTCATTCTTTTTAATAGCTGAGTAGTACTCCATTGTGTAAATGTACTACATTTTCTGTATCCATTCCTCTGTTGAGGGGCATCTGGGTTCTTTCCAGCTTCTGGCTATTATAAATAAGGCTGCTATGAACATAGTGGAGCATGTGTCCTTCTTACTGGTTGGGACATCTTCTGGATATATGCCCAGGAGAGGTATTGTGGGATCCTCCGGTAGTACTGTGTCCAATTTTCTGAGGAACCGCCAGACTGATTTCCAGAGTGGTTGTACAAGCTTGCAGTCCCACCAAAAATGGAGGAGTGTTCCTCTTTCTCCACATCATCGCCAGCATCTGAGGTCACCTGAATTTTTGATCTTAGCCATTCTGACTGGTGTGAGGTGGAATCTCAGGGTAGTTTTGATTTGCATTTCCCTGATGATTAAGGATGTTGAACATTTTTTCAGGTGCTTCTCTGCCATTCGGTATTCCTCAGGTGAGAATTCTTTGTTCAGCTCTGAGCCCCATTTTTTTGGGGGGGGTTTTTGAGACAGGGTTTCTCTGTATAGCTCTGGTTGTCCTGGGGCTCACTTTGTAGTCCAGGCTGGCCTCAAACTCAGAAATCTGCCTGCCTCTGCCTCCCGAGTGCTGGGATTGAAGACATGCGCCACCACGCCCGGCTCCTGAGCCCCATTTTTTAATGGGGTTATTTGATTTTCTGGAGTTCACCTTCTTGAGTTCTTTATATATATTGGATATTAGTCCCCTATCCGATTTGGGATAGGTAAAGATCCTTTCCCATTCTGTTGGTGGTCTTTTTGTCTTATTGACGGTGTCTTTTGCCTAGCAGAAGCTTTGCAATTTTATGAGGTCCCATTTATCGATTCTCGATCTTACAGCACAAGCCATTGCTGTTCAATTCAGGAATTTTTCCCCTATACCCTTATCTTTGAGGCTTTTCCCTACTTTCTCCTCTATAAGTTTCAGTGTCTCTGGTTTCATGTGGAGTTCCCTAATCCACTTAGATTTGACCTTAGTACAAGGAGATAGAAATGGATCAATTCACATTCTTCTACATGATAACAACCAGTTGTGCCAGCACCATTTGTTGAAAATGCTGTCTTTTTTTCCACTGGATGGTTTTAGCTCCCTTGTCAAAGATCAAGTGACAATAGGTATGTGGGTTCATCTCTGGCTCTTCAATTTTGTTCCATTGGTCTACTTATCTGCCACTATACCAGTACCATGCAGTTTTTATCACAATTTCTCTGTAGTACAGCTTTAGGTCAGTCATGGTGATTCCACCAGAGGTTCTTTTATCCTTGAGAAGAGTTTTTGCTATCCTAGGTTTTTTGTTATTCCAGATGAATCTGCTGATTGCCCTTTCTAATTTGTTGAAGAATTGAGTTGGAATTTTGATGGGAGTTGCATTGAATCTGTAGATTGCTTTTGGCAAGATAGCCATTTTTACTATATTGATCCTGCCAATCCATGAGCATGGGAGATCTTTCCATCTTCTGAGATCTTCTTTAATTTCTTTCTTCAGAGACTTGAAGTTCTTATCATACAGATCTTTCACTTCCTTAGTTAGAGTCATGCCAAGGTATTTTATATTATTTGTGACTATTGAGAAGGGTGTTGTTTCCCTAATTTCTTTCTCACCTGTTTATCCTTTTTGTACAGAAAGGCCATTGACTTGTTTGAGTTAATTTTATATCCAGCTACTTCATTGAAGCTGTTTATCAGGCTTAGGAGTTCTCTGGTGGAATTTTTAGGCTCACTTATATATACTATCATATCATCTGCAAAACGTGATATTTTGACTTCTTCCTTTCCAATTTGTATCCCCGTGATCTCCTTTTGTTGTCTAATTGCTCTGACTAGGACTTCAAGTACAATGTTGAATAGGTAGGGAGAGAGTGGGCAGCTTTGTCTAGTCTCTGATTTTAGTGGAATTGCTTCCAGCTTCTCACCATTTACTTTGATGTTGGCTACTGGTTTGCTGTAGATTGCTTTTATCATGTTTAGGTATGGGCCCTGAATTCCTGGTATTTCCAAGACTTTTATCATGAATGGGTGTTGGATTTTGTCAAATGCTTTCTCAGCATCTAACGAGATGATCATGTGGTTTTTGTCTTTGAGTTTGTTTATATACTGGATTACGTTGATGGATTTCCATATATTGAACCATCCCTGCATCCCTGGGATGAAACCTACTTGGTCAGGATGGATGATTGATTTGATGTGTTCTTGGATTCGTTAGCAAAAACTTTATTGAGGATTTTTGCATCGATATTCATAAGGGAAATTGGTCTGAAGTTCTCTATCTTTCTTGGGTTTTTTTGTGGTTTAGGTATCAGAGTAATTATGGCTTCATAGAATGAGTTGGGTAGAGTACCTTCTGTTTCTATTTTGTGGAATATTTTGTGAAGAACTGGGATTAGATCTTCTTTGAAGGTCTGATAGAACTCTGCACTAAACCCATCTGGTCCTGGGCTTTTTTTTTTTTTGGTTGGGAGACTATTAATGACTGCTTCTATTTCTTTAGGGGACATAGGACTGTTTAGATCATTAACCTGATCTTGATTTAACTTTGGTACCTGGTATCTGTCTAGAAACTTGTCCATTTCATCCAGGTTCTCCAGTTTTGTTGAGTATAGCCTTTTGTAGAAGGATCTGATGGTGTTTTGGATTTCTTCAGGATCTGTTGTTATGTCCCCTTTTCATTTCTGATTTTGTTAATTAGTATGCTTTCCCTGTGCCCTCTTGTGAGTCTGGCTAAGGGCTTATCTATCTTGTTGATTTTCTCAAAGAACCAGCTCCTCGATTGGTTGATTCTTTGAATAGTTCTTGTTTCCACTTGGTTGATTTCACCCCTGAGTTTGATTATTTCCTGCCTTCTACTCCTCTTGGGTGAATTTGCTTCCTTTTGTTCTAGAGCTTTTAGGTGTGTTGTCAAGATGCTAATGTGTGCTCTCTCTAGTTTCTTTTTGGAGGCACTCAGAGCTATGAGTTTTCCTTTTAGAAATGCTTTCATTGTGTCCCGTAAGTTTGGGTATGTTGTGTCTTCATTTTCATTAAACTCTATAAAGTCCTTAATTTCTTTCTTTATTCCTTCCTTGACCAAGGTATCATTGAGATGAGTGTTGTTCAGTTTCCATGTGAATGTTGGCTACCTATTATTTATTTTGTTATTGAAGATCAGCCTTAGTCCATGGTGATCTGATAGGATGCATGGGACAATTTCAATATTTTTGTATATGTTGAGGCTTGTTTTGTGATCAATTATGTGGTCAATTTTGGAGAAGGTACCATGGGGTGCTGAGAAGAAGGTATATCCTTTTGTTTTAGGATAAAATGTTCTGTAGATATCTGTTACGTCCATTTGTTTCATCACTTCTGTTAGTTTCACTCTGTTCCTGTTTAGTTTCTGTTTCCATGATCTGTCCATTGGTGAAAGTGGTGTGTTGAAGTCTCCCACTATTATTGTGTGAGGTGCATTGTGTGCTTTGATCTTTACTAAAGTTTCTTTAATGAATGTGGCTGCCCTTGTATTTTGAGCATAGATATTCAGAATTGATAGTTCCTCTTGGAGGATTTTACCTTTGATGAGTATGAAGTGCCCCTCCTTGTCTTTTTGATGACTTTGGGTTGGGGGTCGATTTTATTAGATATTAGAATGGCTACTCCAGCTTGTTTCTTCAGACCATTTGCTTGGAAAATTGTTTTCCAGCTTTTCATTCTGAGGTAGTGTCTATCTTTTTCTCTGAGATGAGTTTCCTGTAAGCAGCAAAATGTTGGTTCTTGTTTGTGTAGCCAGTTTGTTAGTCTATGTCTTTTTATTGGGGAATTAAGTCCATTGATATTAAGAGATATTAAGGAAAAGTAATTGTTGCTTTCCGTTATTTTTGTTGTTAAAGTTGGCATTCTGTTCTTGCGGCTGTCTTCTTTTAGGTTTCTTGCTTTTTCTAGGGCATGGTTTCCGTCCTTGTATTGGTTTTTTTCTGTTATTATCCTTTGAAGGGCTGGATTCGTGGAAAGATAATGCGTGAATTTTTTTTTGTCATGGAATACTTTGTTTTCTCCATCTATGGTAATTGAGAGTTTGGCTGGGTATAGTAACCTGGGCTGGAATTTGTGTTCTCTTAGTGTCTGTATAACATCTGTCCAGGCTCTTCTGGCTTTCATAGTCTCTGGTGAAAAATCTGGTGTAATTCTGATAGGCTTGCCTTTATATGATACTTGACCTTTTTCCCTTACTGCTTTTAGTCTTCTATCTTTATTTAGTGCATTTGTTGTTCTGATTATTAAGTGTCGGGAGGAATTTCTTTTCTGGTCCCGTCTATTTGGAGTTCTGTAGGCTTCTTGTATGTTCATGGGCATCTCTTTCTTTAGATTTGGGAAGTTTTCTTCTATAATTTTGTTGAAGATGTTTGCTGGTCCTTTGAGTTGAAAATCTTTATTCTCATCCACTCCTATTATCCGTAGGTTTGGTTTTCTCATTGTGTCCTGGATTTCCTGGATGTTTTGAGTTAGGATCTTTTTGCATTTTCCATTTTCTTTGATTGTTGTGCCAATGCTCTCTATGGAATCTTCTGCACCTGAGATTCTCTCTTCCATCTCTTGTATTCTGTTGCTGATGCTCGCATCTATGGTTCCAGATTTCTTTCCTAGGGTTTCTATCTCCAGCATTGCCTCACTTTAGGTTTTCTTTATTGTGTCTACTTCCTTTTTTAGGTCTTGGGTGGTTTTATTCAATTCCATCACCTGTATGGTTGTGTTTTCCTGCAATTCTTTAAGGGATTTTTGTGCTTCCTCTTTAATGTCTTCTACCTGTTTAGCAGTGTTCTCCTGTATTTCTTTAAGTGAGTTATTAAAGTCCTTCTTGATGTCCTCTACCATCATCATGAAATATGCTTTGAAATCCGGGTCTAGCTTTTTGGGTGTTTTGGGGTTCCCTGGACTGCGTGAAGTGGGAGTGCTGGGTTCTGATGATGGTGAGTGGTCTTGGTTTCTGTTAGTAAGATTCTTACATTTACCTTTTGCCATCTGGCAATCTCTGGATTTAGTTGTTATAGTTGTCTCTTTTTAGAGATTGTTCCTCTGGTGATTCTGTTACCCTCTATCAGCAGACCTGGGAGACTAGCTCTCTCCTCTGAGTTTCAGTGGTTAGAGCAGTCTCTGCAGGCAAGCTCTCCTCTTACAGGGAAAGTGCACAGTTATGTGGCGTTTGGACCTCCTCCTGGCCGAAGATGAATGCCCAAAACAGTACCTTTCCCAGAAGCTGTGTTGCTTTGGCCTGTCACAGAAGCTGTTAGTTTCAGTAGTCCATACTCTCACCTGTGCAGACTACTTTCTGAGGAGTCCCGGAACCAAGATAGCTTCGGCGGATCCTGAGGCAAAAGCCTCTCGGGCCGGGTGGACACCTGTCCTCTGGCCGGGAAGGTGGCTGGATGTCTGGAGCCTGAAAATGGCGCTGCCTCAGAAGCTCGGTGGCTCTCGCCTGTCCCAGAAGCTGTTAGCTTCTGTAGTCCACACTCTTCCCTGTGCAGACTACTTTCTGCGGAGTCCCAGAACCCAAGACAACCATTTTTACTATGTTAATTGTGCCCTTCTCCTAGCCTTGGGCAGGCTAAACAGACCTCAAGTGCTTGCCACAATGGGTTTCCAACTTAGGAGGATTTGTCCACCTTGCTGCACCTGCAGTTTCCTACAGGAACTTGTGTGATCTTACCTGTGCTTGCAGGTGTGTAGGCACTCCTCGGAGACCAGCTCTCTCCTGGTAGTATTTATGTATGTCACTCTGTGGCACAGGATCAGCTCTTGGTGCAGACAGAATCTGGAAGACTCTTGTCCCAGAAAATGCCTTGGTTCCTGTGTCCTGAGGGTTCTGGATAGGTTCCTCTGAGCAGCAGTGGTGGTCATACCTGGCCTCCACAGGCCTGTCTGCACTCCTTGGAGGCTAGCTCTCTCCTGGCGCTATTTGGGTATGGAGCCCTGTGGTAGAGGATTGGCTCCAGGCACAGACAGAAACCATGGAAAGAATGTCTTAAGAACCCAATGAAATGTTTATTCCTTATTCCAAACAGCAATTAAATTGGTTATTGCAGAATACTGATATTTGGCCTATTGCATGGCAAACTTTTTAGGCATATTTGATAATCATTATACAAAAGACAAGTTGTTAGAATTTGCCTCTATGCATGCTTTTGTATTTCCTGTAAATTTATTCATGCAGCTGATAAGGAATGCATTTACTGTATGTATAAACATCTCATCTAATAAACATGTGATTGGATCACATATTTATTCTTTTGAGTTTCCCCACTGCTTCACAGATAATTGAATTATGTAGCCACTGCTTATGAAATGTTGAAAAACCAGGCTTTTAATTTGTATACTAATAGCCAATAAATAGCTCATGGTTTACAATTTCTTGAAATTGTTCCTTTTTTAGATACTGCTAATTCCCAAATTTTACCATTATTTATACAAATACAGCTTAATTTAAGAAACATGTACTGTTTCTTACTTTATAGGACATTTAAGAGCTCATACTAGATTGTCTGGACCCCTGGGCAATGCCACAGCAGATTTGTATACCAAGCAGATTATAGGCCTTACAGGAACAATTAGCCAAACACTCTCATTCTTCCATCATCAAAATACTAATAGTTTGAGAGAACAATTGGTATTTCTAGAAAATATGCATGTCAAATTGTAAAGACTTGTTCTCAGTGTCCTCATTTCTTCATGTACCACGTAATGGTGGTGATCCTTGAGGACTTATACCTAATCAATTATTGCCAATTGCTGGTACTCATATTTCTGATTTTGGAAAATTAAAATATGTACATGTGACCTGACACCTTTTCAGGCTTTTTAGTTGCAACTGCTTTAATAGGAGAAGCAACTAAAAATGTAGTTAGTCATTGCCTACGTTATTTTTCTATGCTTGGTGTTCCAAATCAGATTAAAACAGATAATGGAACTGGCTATTGTAGTCAAGCATTTGAGGCCTTTTGTCAACAATTTAGTATTACCCAGTTTTACTGGGATTCTTTATAATTCTCAAGGACAAGGTATTGTAGACCTTTGAAGAAATATCTTCATAAAAAACAAAAAAGGGGGAATTGTATCCCCATATACCACAAAATTATTTAAATAACACTTTTTATTTTTAAAATTTTAAAATTTGGATGCCAAAGAACTCTCTGCTGAGTGTCTATGGCACCATACAGCCAGGCATACTTTTTTTTTTTTTTTGGTTTTTTTTCGAGACAGGGTTTCCCTGTGTAGTCCTGGCTGTCCTGGAACTCACTTTGTAGACCAGGCTGGCCTCGAACTCAGAAATCCGCCTGCCTCTGCCTCCCAAGTGCTGGGATTAAAGGCGTGCGCCACCACGCCCGGTCAGCCAGGCATACTTATGCCTAGGTGAAATGGAAGGATCTACTTACTGGCATTTGGCAGAATGGACCTTTTATCTTAAACAGATTGATTGCCTTCATACAAGGTCACTTTCAGCAAGCTCAGCTATTCACCATGGCAGTTATTCATCACTACAAAGATATGCATTGAGTGCATATTCATATATCCTTTGTGGCTTTGGTCTGAATGGGAAAGAGTGTGCTATAGAAGGTAGTCAGGGACAAGTAAGAGTGTTCTTGAGTTCCAAGCGACCTAAGACAGAGACATATATCAATGCTATGTTTGTTCTCCATGACGGGAAAGAAGGAGCAATGTAGACACTGACCTAAGACAGGCATGGTCACCTGGCCACTCTATACCCTAGATGGGATTATGGAAAACATGTAAATCTTGTGCCCCCATCTAGCTACTGATACTACTCATCTTTAAAAAACAAGAAGGGGGAATTGTGCCCTTCCCCCAGCCTTGAGCAGGGTAAACAGACCTCAAGTGCTTGCCACAATAGGTTTCCAACCTAGGTGGAGTCCTTTGCTTTGCTGCACCTGCAATTTCCTACAGGAATTTAGAGGAATATACCGCCTGCTGAGATTGCTTTGCAACATGAAACAAAGGATGGATTTTGTTTTTTTTCCCTTTATAAGATGGAGCTGCAGAATTAAACTTTGAGCCTCGATCAGAATCTTGACTTGGCTTCATCCTCTCTTGCATCCTGTCCTTTTCGTGTCTAGCCCCTCACCCCCTTTCAGGTAGAACCAGTTCATTCATGGCTGTTAGACAGCTACAGTTAATCTTACCAATCTATGAGCATGGGAGATCTTTCTATCTTCTGATAATTTTTTTTCCTCAAGACAGGGTTTCTCTGTGTAGCCTTGGCTGTTCTGGAACTCACTCTGTAGACCAGGCTGGCCTCAAACTCAGAAATCTGCCTGCTGCTGCCTCCCAAGTGCTGGGATTAAAGGTGTAAACCACCACTGCCGGCCCCTGATAAATTCTTCAATTTCTTTCTTCAGGGACTTGAAGTTCTTGTCATACAGATTTCTCTTGGTTAGCAATCATACAGATTTGCTTGGTTAGAGTTACACCAATATAGTTTATACTATTTGTGGCTCTTGTGAAAGGTGTTGTTTCCCTATTTTGTTTCTCAACCCATCAATCAGTTGTGTAAAGGAGAGCTAATAATTTCTTTGAGTTAATTTTGTATCCAGTCACTTTGCTGAAGGTGTTTATCAGTTGTACGAGTTCTCTGGTAGACTTTTTGGGTCCCTTATATATACTATCATATCATCCACAAATAGTGATACCTTGCCTTCTTCATTTCCAATTTGTATCCCCTTGATCTCCTTTTCTTTCCTTTAAGATTTATTTATTTATTATATGTAAGTACACTGTAACTGTCTTCAGATACTCCAGAAGAGGGCATCAGATCTCATTACGGATGATTGTGAGCCACCATGTGGTTGCTGGGATTTGAAGTCAGGACTTTTGGAAGAGCAGTCAGTGCTCTTAACTGCTGAGCCATCGTTCCAGCCCCTCCTTTTGTTGTATAATTGCTCTAGCTAGAACTTTAAGTACTATACTGAATAGATAGGGAGAGAGTGGACAGCCTTGTCTTGTTCCTGACTTTAGTTGAATTGCTTCAAGTTTCTCTCCATTTAATTTGATATTGGCTGTTGTTTTTCTGTGTATTGCTTTGATTATGTTTAGGTATGGTCCTTGTATTCCTGATCTCTCTAATACTTTTAGTATGAGGTGGTGGTGTTTTGTCGAAGGCTTTTTCAGCATCTAATAAGATGATCATGTGACTTTTTTTCAGTTTATTTATATTGTAGATTATATGGATTTTCTTATATTGAACCATCCCTGCATCCCTGGGACAGAGTGTACTTGATTATGATGGATGATGTCTTTGACGTGTTCCTGTTGTTTCTGTTGTTGAAGTCCAGCTTTAATCCATGGTGGTCTGATAAAATATAAGGTGTTATTTCAATTTTCTTGTATTTGTTGAGGCTTGCTTTGTGACTATATGGTTAGTTTTGGAGAAGGGTCTATGAGGTACTGAGATGAAGGTATATTGTTTTGCATTTGGGTGAAATATTCTATAGATATCTGTTAGGCCCATTTGATTCATAATGTCTATTAGTTTCCTTATTTCTCTGCTGAGTTTTTGTCTGGATGACCTGTCAATTGGTGAGAGTGGTTTATTGAAGTCTCCCACTATTTTTTTTTTTTTAAAGATTTATTTATTATATGTAAGTACACTGCAGCTGTCTTCAGACACTCCAGAAGAGGGCGCCAGATCTCGTTACGGATGGTTGTGAGCCACCATGTGGTTGCTGGGATTTGAACTTCGGACCTCTGGAAGAGCAGTCGGGTGCTCTTACCCACTGAGCCATCTCACCAGCCCGAAGTCTCCCACTATTGATGTGTGTGGTTCAATGTGTGATTTAATTTTAGCCATGTTTCTTTTCAAAATGTAGGTGCTGTTATGTATGTGGCATAGATGTTCAGAATTGAGATATCATCTTGGTAGATTTTTCCTTTGATGAGTATGAAGTGTTCTTCCTGTCTCTTTTGCTTAATTTTGGTTGAACATTTTTTATTTTTTTATTTTTTATTAGATATTAGAATGGCTACTGCAGCTTGTTTCTTGGGTCCATTTGATTGGAAAACTTTTTTTCTAGCCTTTTACTCTGAGATATGTTTCTTGTATGTAACAGAATGGTGGATCCTATTTTAGCATCCATTCTGTGTCCTTATTGGGGAATTAAATCCATTGATGTTGAGAGATATTAATGACCAGTGATTGTTATTTCCTGTTACTTTGATGTTGGTGGTATTTGTGTGTGTGTGTCTCTCTCTCTCTCTCTCTGTATATGTGTGTGCTTCCCTTGTTTTTACTGGTATGGAATTACTTAGTTCCTGTGTTTTATTGGATGTAGTTATCTTCCTTGGGTTGCAGTTTTCCTTCTAGTAATTTCTGTAGGGCATTTGTGGATAGATATTGTTTGAATTTGTATTTGTCTTGAAATATCTTCTTTTCTTTATCTATGGTGATTGAAAGTTTTGCTGGGTGATTGAGAGTTTTATCTGGGTTGGCAGCCATAGTTTTTTTTAGAGGTTGCAAGATTTCTGACCAGGCACTTCTAGCTTTTAGAGTCTCTGTTGAGAAGTCAGGTGTGATTCTGATAGGTTTGTCTTTGTATGTTACCTGGCCTTTTCCCCCTGCCGCTTTTAATATTTTTCTTTGTTCTATAGATTTTGTGTTTTGATTATTATGTGGCAGGAGGATTTTCTTTTCTGGTACAGTCTAGTTGGTGTTTTATAAGCTTCTTGGGAGACTGCATTAGTTAGGGAAGCAGAAACCGGCCTGAGTAGGAACACAGGCCTCATCCGGCTGGATCAGCGCCGGGGTAGCGGGAGCGCAGGGTTGCCTGACACCCGCCAGCTACCCACGACCCCCGCCGCAGGATTTTGGGACTGCTGGTGAGTGGAACACAGCTTCTGCTCCAATCCAATTGCGCGGGACCTGAGACTGCATTAGTTAGGGAAGCAGAAACCGGCCTGAGTAGGGCCACAGGCCTCATCCGGCCGGATCAGCGCCGGGGTAGCGGGAGTGCAGGGTTGCCTGACACCCGCCAGCTACCCACGACCCCCGCCGCAGGATTTTGGGACTGCTGGTGAGTGGAACACAGCTTCTGTTCCAGTCCAATCACGCAGGACCTGAGACTGCTCTGGTTGGGGAGAGAGAAATCCGGCCTACATAGGGCCACAACCCTCTTCCGGTCAGAAAAGCACCGGGGCAGCTGGGGCGCAGGGTCAGCTGACACTCACCAGCTACCCACAACACCCACCACAGGATCTTAAGACTTCTGGAGAGTGGAACACAGCTTCTGCTCCAATCCAATTGCACGCGGGACCAGAGACTGCATTAGTTAGGGAAGCAGAAAAACGGCCTGTGTAGGACCACAGGCCTCTTCTGGCTGGACCAGCACCGGGGTACCGTCAGCTACCCACGACCCCCGCCGCAGGATTTAGAGACTGCTGGTGAGTGGAACACAGCTTCTGCTCCAATCTTTAAACAGTGACAACGATAACAACTAACCCCAGAGATTACCAGATGGCGAAAGGTAAACGTAATAATCTTACTAACAGAAACCAAGACCACTCACCACCATCAGAACCCAGCACCCCCACTTCGCCCAGTCCAGGGCACCCCAACACACCGGAAAAGCTAGACACGGATTTAAAAGCATATCTCCTGATGATGATAGAGAACTTCAAGAAGGACTTTAATAACACACTTAAAGAAATGCAGGAGAACACTGCTAAACAGGCAGAAGACAATAAAGAGAAAGCACAAAAATCCCTTAAAGAATTGCAGGAGAACACTGCTAAAGAGTTACAAATCCTTAAAGAAAAACACGATAACATAATCAAACAGGTAGAAGTCCTTACAGAAAAACAGGAAAACACATCCAAACAGATGATGGAAATGAACAAAACCATACTAGACCTAAAAAGGGAAGTAGACACAATAAAGAAAACCCAAAAGGAGGCAACACTGGAGATAGAAACCCTAGGAAAGAAATCTGGAACCATAGATACGAGCATCAGCAACAGAATACAAGAGATGGAAGAGAGAATCTCAGGTGCAGAAGATTCCATAGAGAACATCGGCACAACAATCAAGGAAAATGTAAAATGCAAAAAGATCCTAACTCAAAACATCCAAGAAATACAGGACACAATGAGAAGACCAAACCTACGGATAATAGGAGTGGATGAGAATGAAGATTTTCAACTCAAAGGACCAGCAAACATCTTCAACAAAATTATAGAAGAAAACTTCCCAAATCTAAAGAAAGAGATGCCCATGAACATACAAGAAGCCTACAGAACTCCAAATAGACTGGACCAGAAAAGAAATACCTCCCGACACATAATAATCAGAACAACAAATGCTCTAAATAAAGATAGAATACTAAAAGCAGTAAGAGAAAAAGGCCAAGTAACATATAAAGGCAAGCCTATCAGAATTACACCAGATTTTTCACCAGAGACTATGAAAGCCAGAAGATCCTGGACGGATGTTATACAGACACTAAAAGAACACAAATTCCAGCCCAGGCTACTATACCCAGCCAAACTCTCAATTAACATAGATGGAGAAACCAAAGTATTCCACGACAAAACCAAATTCACACATTATCTCTCCACGAATCCAGCCCTTCAAAGGATAATAACAGAAAAAAACCAATACAAGGACAGGAACCACGCCCTAGAAACAACAAGAAGGTAATCCCTCAACAAACCTAAAAGAAGACAGCCACAAGAACAAAATGCCAACTTTAACAACAAAAATAACAGGAAACAACAATTACTTTTCCTTAATATCTCTTAATATCAATGGACTCAACTCCCCGATAAAAAGACATAGACTAACAAACTGGCTACACCAACAAGACCCAACATTTTGCTGCTTACAGGAAACTCATCTCAGAGAAAAGGATAGACACTACCTCAGAATGAAAGGCTGGAAAACAATTTTCCAAGCAAATGGCATGAAGAAACAAGCTGGAGTAGCCATTCTAATATCTGATAAGATTGACTTCCAACCCAAAGTCATTAAAAAAGACAGGGAGGGACACTTCATACTCATCAAAGGTAACATCCTCCAAGAGGAACTATCAATCCTGAATATCTATGCTCCAAATACAAAGGCAGCCACATTCATTAAAGAAACTTTAGTAAAGCTCAAAGCACACATTGCACCTCATACAATAATAGTGGGAGACTTCAACACACCACTTTCACCAATGGACAGATCATGGAAACAGAAACTAAACAGGGATACAGTGAAACTAAGAGAAATTATGAATCAAATGGATCTGGCAGATATCTACAGAACATTCTATCCTAAAACAAAAGGATATACCTTCTTCTCAGCACCTCATGGTACCTTCTCCAAAATTGACCACATAATTGGTCACAAAGCAGGCCTCAACAGATATAAAAATATTGAAATTGTCCCATGCATCCTATCAGATCACCATGGACTAAGGCTGATCTTCAATAACAAAATAAATAATAGAAAGCCAACCTTCACGTGGAAACTGAACAACACTCTCCTCAATGATACCTTGGTCAAGGAAGGAATAAAGAAAGAAATTAAGGACTTTTTAGAGTTCAATGAAAATGAAGCCACAACATACCCAAACTTATGGGACGCAATGAAAGCATTTCTAAGAGGAAAACTCATAGTTATGAGTGCCTCCAAAAGGAAACTAGAGAGAGCACACATTAGCAGCTTGACAACACACCCAAAAGCACTAGAACAAAAGGAAGCAAATTCACCCAAGAGGAGTAGACGGCAGGAAATAATCAAACTCAGGGGTGAAATCAACCAAGTGGAAACAAGAAAAACTATTCAAAGAATCAACCAATCAAGGAGCTGGTTCTTTGAGAAAATCAACAAGATAGATAAACCCTTAGCCAGACTCACTAGAGGGCACAGGGAAAGCATCCTAATTAACAAAATCAGAAATGAAAAAGGAGACATAACAACAGATCCTGAAGACATCCAAAACACCATCAGATCCTTCTACCAAAGGCTATACTCAACAAAACTGGAGAACCTGGATGAAATGGAGAAGTTCCTAGACAGATACCAGGTACCAAAGCTGAATCAAGATCAGGTCAATGATCTAAACAGCCCTATATCCCCCAAAGAAATAGAAGCAGTCATTAATAGTCTCCCAACTAAAAAAAGCCCAGGACCAGATGGGTTTAGTGCAGAGTTCTATCAGACCTTCAAAGAAGATCTAATCCCAGTTCTTCACAAACTATTCCACAAAATAGAAACAGAAGGTACTCTACCCAACTCATTCTATGAAGCCACAATTACTCTGATACCTAAACCACAAAAAGACCCAACAAAGATAGAAAACTTCAGACCAATATCCCTTATGAATATTGATGCAAAAATCCTCAATAAAGTTCTTGCTAACCGAATCCAAGAACACATCAAAACAATCATCCATCTTGACCAAGTAGGTTTCATCCCAGGGATGCAGGGATGGTTCAATATACGGAAATCCCTCAACGTAATCCAGTATATAAACAAACTCAAAGACAAAAACCACATGGTCATCTCGTTAGATGCGGAAAAAGCATTTGACAAGATCCAACACCCATTCATGATAAAAGTCTTGGAAAGATCAGGAATTCAAGGCCCATACCTAAACATGATAAAAGCAATCTACAGCAAACCAGTAGCCAACATCAAAGTAAATGGTGAGAAGCTTGAAGCAATCCCTCTAAAATCAGGGACTAGACAAGGCTGTCCACTTTCTCCATACCTATTCAACATTGTACTTGAAGTCCTAGCCAGAGCAATTCGACAACAAAAGGAGATCAAAGGGATACAAATTGGAAAAGATGAAGTCAAAATATCACTTTTTGCAGATGATATGATAGTATATATAAGTGACCCTAAAAATTCCACCAGAGAACTCCTAAGCCTGATAAACAGCTTCGGTGAAGTAGCTGGATATAAAATTAACTCAAACAAATCAATGGCCTTTCTCTACACAAAGAATAAACAGGCTGAGAAAGAAATTAGGGAAACAACACCCCTCTCAATAGTCACAAATAATATAAAATATCTTGGCGTGACTCTAACTAAGGAAGTGAAAGATCTGTATATTAAAAACTTCAAGTCTCTGAAGAAAGAAATTCTAGAAGATCTCAGAAGATGGAAAGATCTCCCATGCTCATGGATTGGCAGGATCAACATTGTAAAAATGGCTATCTTGCCAAAAGCAATCTACAGATTCAATGCAATCCCCATCAAAATTCCAAATGAATTCTTCAACGAATTAGAAAGTGCAATCTGCAAATTCATCTGGAATAACAAAAAACCTAGGATAGCAAAAACTCTTCTCAAGGATAAAAGAACCTCTGGTGGAATCACCATGCCGGACCTAAAGCTCTACTACAGAGCAATTGTGATAAAAACTGCATGGTACTGGTATAGTGACAGACAAATAGACCAATGGAATAGAATTGAAGACCCAGAAATGAACCCACACACCTATGGTCACTTGATCTTCGACAAGGGAGCTAAAAACATCCAGTGGAAGAAAGACAGCATTTTCAACAAATGGTGCTGGCACAACTGGTTGTTAACATGTAGAAGAATGCGAATCGATCCATTCCTATCTCCTTGTACTAAGGTCAAGTCTAAGTGGATCAAGGAACTTCACATAAAACCAGAGACACTGAAACTTATAGAGGAGAAAGTGGGGAAAAGCCTTGAAGATATGGGCACAGGGGAAAAATTCCTGAATAGAACAGTAATGGCTTGTGCTGTAAGATCGAGAATTGACAAGTGGGACCTCATGAAACTACAAAGCTTCTGCAAGGCTAAAGACACCATCAATAAGACAAAAAAACCACCAACAGATTGGGAAAGGATTTTCACCTATCCTAAATCAGATAAGGGACTAATATCCAATATATATAAAGAACTCAAGAAGGTGGACTCCAGAAAGTCAAATAACCCCATTAAAAAATGGGGCTCAGAACTGAACAAAGAATTCTCACCTGAGGAATACCGAATGGCAGAGAAGCACCTGAAAAAATGTTCAACATCCTTAATCATCAGGGAAATGCAAATCAAAACAACCCTGAGATTCCACCTCACACCAGTCAGAATGGCTAAGATCAAAAATTCAGGTGACAGCAGATGCTGGCGAGGATGTGGAGAAAGAGGAACACTCCTCCATTGTTGGTGGGATTGCAAGCTTGTACAACCACTCTGGAAATCAGTCTGGCGGTTCCTCAGAAAATTGGACATAGTACTACCGGAGGATCCAGCAATACCTCTCCTGGGCATATATCCAGAAAATGTCCCAACCGGTAAAAAGGACACATGCTCCACTATGTTCATAGCAGCCCTATTTATAATAGCCAGAAGCTGGAAAGAACCCAGATGTCCCTCAACAGAGGAATGGATACAGAAATTATGGTACATTTACACAATGGAGTACTACTCAGCTATTAAAAAGAATGAATTTATGAAATTCCTAGCCAAATGGATGGACCTGGAGGGCATCATCTTGAGTGAAGTAACACAATCACAAAAGAACTCACACAATATGTATTCATTGATAAGTGGATATTAGCCCAAAACTTAGGATACCCAAGATATAAGATACAATTTGCTAAACGCATGAAACTCAAGAAGAATGAAGACCAAAGTGTGGACACTGTGCACCTTCTTAGAATTGGGAACAAAACACCCAGGGAAGGAGTTACAGAGACAAAGTTCGTAGCTGTGATGAAAGGATGGACCATTTAGAGACTGCTGTATCCAGGGATCCGTCCCATAATCAGCTTCTAAACGCTGACACCATTGCATACACTAGCAAGATTTTGCTGAAAGGACCCAAATATAGCTGTCTCTTGTGAGACGATGCCGGGGCCTAGCAAACACAGGAGTGGATGTTCACAGTCAGCTATTGGATGTATCACAGGGCTCCCAATGGAGAAGCTAGAGAAAGTACCCAAGGAGCTAAAGGGATCTGCAACCCTATTGTTGGAACAACATGATGTACTAACCAGAACCCTGGAGCTCTTGTCTCTAGCTGCATATGTATCGAAAGATGGTCTAGTCGGCCATCAATGGAAAGAGAGGCCCATTGGACTTGCAAACTTTATATGCCCCAATATAGGGGAATGCCAGGGCCAAAAGAATGGGAATGGGTGGGTAGGGAAGTGGGGGGCGCTATGGGGGACTTTTGGGATAGTATTGGAAATGTAATTGAGGAAAATATGTAATAAAAATATTAAAAAAAATAAGCTTCTTGTATGTTTATAGGCATATATTTCTTTAGGTTGGGAAAGTTTTTTTTTTTTCTATGATTTTGTTGAAAATACTATCTAGGCCTTGGAGCTGCTGCTCTTGACCTTTTTCTTTTTTTTTTCTTGACCTTTTTCTATTCCTATTTTTAGGTTAGGTTTTTTTCATGATATCCCAGATTTCTTGGATGTTTTGTGTGGTAAAAATTATTTAAATCCTGACATAAGGTTTCTACCCCTTTCCTCTCCTGCATGTTCTCCCTTTATTCTTTGGTGGCTTCTTTCTCCTCCTTCCCTCCTCATGATCTTTTCTATTGTATCTTCTACGCCTGAGATCCTCTCTTCCATTTTCTGTATCCTGTTGGTGATGCTTGCATCTGTTTTTTTCTGTTTTCTTCTTTAGGTTTTCCATCTCCAGGATTCATGAGGGGCTTTGTTGATTAGGTTATATGAAGTAGGAACCTCCTGGTGAGGCAGCAGCCTTGTGGACTGAGCAACTCTCAGGTTCTCAGTGTCTCCGTGCAGACAGGATAACCAGCATGTGTGGTGTAAGCCAATCTAATACAAAGCCCCTTTATTTACTTATCCATCTTGCTTGTCTAAGATTTCAGAAATGACGTTTCAGAAGACTCCCTCCCACTCCACTTTCATCCTTCTAACCTTCTCCTTTTCATTTCCTTCCTCCCTTCCTCTTTCTTTCCCTCCTTCTCCTTTCCCATGTTAATCCTTTTCCCTAGAGGACAGTCTTGAAGGCCGGGTTTCCTAGCTCAGTTACCAAGACTTCTTCAAAATGGCCAAAAGAGGGCAGCAGACACAAACATTTCCACATAGCCCCAAAGGTCTGGCCATTTCCAGTGGAACTCTCCAAACCTGGATTCTGCTGAGCCTCCAGACCTGTTCCAAAACATTTGAAGTAGTTAATTTTCCCTAGAATATGATGTTAAAGAGGAAGGGGGGAAAACCAGGGAAAGGAAACGGTAAAAGCAAGCCAACAAGCAGAACAATGCCGAGGGAAGGACAGAACAGCCCTTTTGCTGGCTTTAGCTGCAGAAGCCAGAATCAGCAGGCTGCCTGGTCCCAGTTTAGCCCTGCTGGAGGCCTTTGGGGGCATCAAGGTGGGTAGGGGTTGGCACGTGTTTTCAGCCCAGAGCTCTTGAGCAAGACTGTGCTGTCTCTAGTGCCAGAGCATCTTTGTTAGGGCCTGTCCTACAAACTCCCTGAATCTGGTCCTGATGACCATGGACTCTTTTCTGTAGCATCTTCTGTCTTCATTCTCCTAGCTGTTAACTCACACTCAGCCCT
This sequence comes from Mus caroli, assembly GCF_978045245.1. Taxonomy (NCBI): domain Eukaryota; kingdom Metazoa; phylum Chordata; class Mammalia; order Rodentia; family Muridae; genus Mus; species Mus caroli. The sequence continues at coordinate 114,778,383 of NW_028227256.1, read as the reverse complement.
GGACCCACACCCCATCTTTTCAAGAGAACTCAGCCACTCAAAGTTCAGCTATTCAGAGTGGTTCCAATAAGGAAGGAATAGGGACCCTAAAGCTTACCAGACTCACCATTCTTCCTATGGGGGTGAAAGAGATGAGACAGAGCTCCTGGGGCTGGCCTAGTGTCAGTATTCATTCACTAGTATTCATTAAATAAGTTAAATGGCAAAGAACTGTGGAGAGGTCAAAGGAGTCCAGAGGCAGGCACAGCAGACTCCATTTCCTGGTGCCACAAGCCTGTCTGCCAAACATGGCTTGTGGGAAGGTTCCCTGCAGAGTTCTGGGAGTGTTTTCCACTTGCAGGAGCTTCTCTTTTATCTTTTTATTTCCTTCTTCCTTTTACCTCAGTTTCTCTTTCCTGCAGAGCATGGGCAAGGCCATCACTGCTAGGCAGGAGCCAAGCCTTGTTCTCTTCAAGGGATGGGTCTTCCAAGAAAACCTCAGCCTGGGGCTTTCTTCATAGAAGTGTGTGTGTGTGTGTGTGTGTGTGTGTGTGTGTGTGTGTGTGTGTTTGGGAGGAAGGTGAGGTGGGGACGTTATTCACTTTTCACCTTAATAAAAGCAACCGAGCAGCAACTCTGATGTCCACAGTAAAATGGTTTTTAAGTTTATTTTCCTGTTGCTGTGATAAAATATCTCACAAAAGCAACACAAAGGAGAAAAGGTTTATTTTTGCTTATAATTTATCAAATAACCCATCACGGGGCTGAAGTCAAGGTAGCAAGAGCTCAAAGCAGCTCCTCACACCTGCTCCTACAACCAAACAGAGAACAATGTTAGTGCTCAATTTCTCTACATACAGTCCAAGATGCCTGGCCCAGAGGATAGTCCCGTCCACAATTAAGATGAGTCTTCCCACATTGATCAAGATAATTAATGTAATCCCTCTTGTCCAGAGACTCACCTCCTAGGAGACTCTAGATTCATCAAGCTGATAATTAACAGTAACCACCACACCTTATTATCATTGGCTGGGATAGAATGGGATGGAATGGAATGGGATGAATGGAATGGGTTGAGGTTTAGGTGATGGTCTCAGCTTGGTGGAACTCACTGGAGCCCAGGGCACTCCTCCCTGTGCATGCTCCTTGTTACCTCACACACCACTCTGCACCATCACCCTCAGCTGTTGTGTATTATATCCTCATCAGTTCTGGCTTCTCTCAAGGGCTCTGTGAATTATGTCTACTGTGAGGCGAAGACTTGAGTGACATTCTGGTTATGATATCCAGCATTCCGGTGCTCTGTTGGGGGAGGATGAGATGCCAGTAGTGATAATAAGACTCAAGTCTTCACTTTAGGCCAGCATAGGCAGAGGAGAGGAATATGACATTTTGGAGGAGCAGAGCAAAGCAATAAAGAAAATGGAAATCTTTTGGGAGTTGGTTCTGAGGGAGTGGATGGGAAAGCAGCCCCAGGTCCAGCTTTCAAAGGCCAGAAATATCCTCAAAGCAAAGGAAGGGGCAGGAAAGGACAGAGCTTACCTATAAAGCAATCTTCTCTCCCCACTCTTTTTGTCTTCAGATGCGTGGTATATTAGCTAAAAAGATGAGAAAACAGTCCTCTTTCACATATAGTTTTTCCAACAGTTTGGCTTTTCTCCTGACACTGACACCTTTGCTAGGAGATGGGAAGACTGGCTGGGATTTTTATTTGATGTTTTAATTTAATTGAATTTAAATTAGTTTTTTAAAAAGAAAACAAGGGATTCACTACATAACTTTGATCAAGAAGTTTGTCAAGAACTTTGGTCAAGAACTCACTGGCCTTGAACTCACAAAGTACACCTGCCTCTGCCTCTTGACTGTTGGGATTAAAGGTGTAAGCCACAGTGCTTGGCTGAGGTATTGGCTTTTTTTTTTTTTTTAAGAATTTCATACATTTATCCAGTGAAATAACATACCTTCCCCTCACTTCCCTCTCCAATTCCTTCCATATTGTCCCCAATATATCCTCCTCCCAATCTTGCTTCATATCTTCTTTTTGAGAATAATTTTGCCAATAGTTCGGTAAGGAGTGGGGCCTGGGAGCACCATGAGTGCAAGTGAGTGTGGATATGTATATGTGAATATGTACATGAGTGTGTGTGCATGTGGATGCATTCTTGTGCATGTGTGTGTGCACATGCGTGTGCATGTATGTATTCTGATGTCTCCTTTATAGCTGAGCACTCATCTCATTCTTAGCAGTGGGACCAGTTCTGCATCTTTCTGTTGTCTGCTGCCCATTGTAAAAAGAAGCTTCTCTCACCAAGGCCGAGGAACATTCTGGGTCTGTGGGTATAAACATAAGTATTTAGAGGGCAATTGACAACATGACCACTTAGCAAGATAACAATAGTAGCTTCTACCTATGACCTCAAATGGTGGTGGTGGGGGGCGTGTAATGAAAATGTCAGTCTCTTAAGAGCTACATGGTAAATGATACTTTTTGTGCTAAGTTCTGCATCTTTATCTCTTCACTGTGAGTCACACAAATCTTGTAAGCTGGATTCTGCTGTCTCTGGGGCTAATAGATTACTGAAGCGCCCTGATGATTTCCCATTTTTTAGGGTTTCCACTGTTGTGATCATGTAGCAGTTGCCAATTAAACCTGCTCAAATTGATCCGGTGGTAGCGATGGGTGTTCCTCAGTACGTGCCCCAATGTTCTGGGTTCTTGAATGAAAGACACACAAGCAGCCTTATATTTTAATATGCGTTAAGCTGCTGAATGTCTGGGCCACTCCCAAACCTCCACACGGTCAACACCTTCCCTCTGATATTCCTGAATTATTACTTACTAAAGTCAATATTCTATTGTCGTTGCCCTAGACCTATTGGGGGTTGGCTCTGGGGCTGCTTTTTCCTGGCTCTTACATGTTGACTGTCTCTCTGTCTTCTACTTCTCAGGCCTGGTCTTTACTCCTCTCCTGGCATAGAGGTTCTATCTCCTTCTTCCCTAGGTCCCCTTGCTTCTGAATCCTAAAGTTCTGCCTCTGTCTCCCTGCCTAGCCATTGGCCACTGGCAACTTTATTTACCAATCAAAACCAACTGGGGGCAGGGACCTTCAATGTCTTACATGCATATTCCTGTGCAATTTTGGGGACTCAGTTAACATAATACAAGCATTAAATCAAATCCACAACATGATCAAACACCATAACCAAAAGCAACTTGGGAAGGGGAGTGCTTATTTTAACTTATAGCTCACAGTCCAGGGAAGTCAGGACAGGAACTCAAGGCAGGAGATGAAACAGAGGCCATGGAGGAGTACTGTTTACTGACTTGCTTCCCATGGTTTGGTCAGCTTGCTTTCTTTTAGTACCCAGGACCACCAGCCTAGAGATGGTACTGCCCACACAAACTGGGGTTTCCTACATCAATCACCTACATCACCTTTCCTACTCTGGAATTTTCTCTGTAGACCAGCCTGGCCTTGAACGTCCTGATGAGGATTTTCTCAGTTGAGGTTTCCCTCTTTCCAAATGACTCTAGCTGATATAAAATTGATATAAAACCAGCAAAGGCAATAACCTTCTAGAAGATTACACAGTGATCTGTGGGCTTTACATAATTATAAGTCCCATGATCTACTGTTTCTGCCCAAACCCAAGTGTCCTTATTTCTTAGGGAAGAAGGCTGGGGAAGTTGCATTGCCTTCTCTCTGTATTCTTTGCAGTTTCCCTGTCTTCCCAAGACATCAGTCTGGAGTCTGGAGCTGTTGCATGTCTAAGTTTATAAGTACAGGTGGATACGCATACTCTGGCTGAGAGGAGGGATCACTTTTCTAGAGTCCTTTGGGATGCATGGGTCACTTGCCTCAGCCTGACTCCCTGCAGAAGGTGTCTGTCCTAATGACACGTGGATGTACTGGATTTACATTGTTGATGCTAGGGAATGGAGAGAGATGTGCTCCTCTTGGGAGCAGGAGGCATGCAGAGAAGTATATGACTGCCACATTCATTCTGGGGATGTGGATGTGCTTGGTGGGTTCTTCCCTGTAGTGCTGTACATGGATTTTAGTATTGTGCATCAGGGCACAGGAAATAACAAGGGCTTTCCCATCAGGATTGGCAGATGCTGAGGCTTCTTTGCAGCTTGGGGTGATGGAGTGGAGTGCATGGGGATAAACCTTGGCTGGGAGAGAACTTTAGCTAGGCAAGAACTTGTGGTTAGCTTTTACTTTCATCTAGGAATGGAAGGGCAGACCCAGAGGCATGCCAAATAAGGCACAGGGTTGGTATGTGGTAGGACCAGTATTTAATAGTTTGAGCCCTGATGCAGAAGAACGTTACTATTTTCTCTAGTGGTGGATCTCCTCTTGGGGATCCCTTCCCTGCACCATCATGAGGGATTGAATCAGAACTCAGTGTATGGAGAATAGAGTGGGTCCTGGGTTGCTTGGGTTCCCATGTGGGCATGGTGGGGGCACCTGGACCTGAGTCTATATGGGAGGTCAGCTGAGCAATGCTTGTTCCTGTTATCTGCCTCCAGCACTGTAGCTTGCTTGCATTTCACAGTGGAACCTGTACTTGCTTGCAGGCTCTGTTCCTGCCAGCTCTGAATCCACAGCCAGGCAAGATTTGCTTGCCAGTGGTTTTGGGACAGCCTTCCAGCTCCCATTCTACCCTGACACTCACAAATGAACAAAAGGATGCTCTGCTAGGACAGTTGCTAGAACTGGAAGCCAGAACTTCTGTCTCTGGTGCCATCTCTGGGGATAACCTAGAGGAGAGCATAGTTGTTTTCCACATCATCAACCTTCAAGAGGCAGGGATGCCCCTTAAGTACCTGTTATAGATTGACTGTGGGTTTATTTAAGTCCTTCCAGCACCTGTTTATGTTTCATTAGAGTCCGTTATTGATCCTCTTACTTGTCTCTTTGCTGATTTACTTCTAGGTCTTGACTTCACACCCTTTTCTGGCACTCATTTTTCAAGGAGTTTCTAACATGTGTCTGTAGCCTGGTGCCCTGTAAGTGTGCAGAGAGCAGGCAGTCAGCAGTCATATGTTCCTGCTTACAATGCTCTTCCTTCTCTTTGAAGCCTGGGGAAGGTCAGCCTCCCCATGTTTATTCTGAATTTGCCTTTTAATTGCTCGAAAGCAGCAATAAGTTTGTTGTGTGTATGTTCATGCACATGTATGTGCTCATGGCCCTATGTGCACATCTGTATGTAAGCCAGTAAACCATTTGTTAATCTTTGGTGTTATTCCTCAGGGGTTGCACACCTTGTCTTTAAACTTAAGAAAATTAATTTTGTCTTACATTTTGTAGGACTGTGAAAGGCAGCCTGGTTTCTGGTTGAACTAAGGTTGGAAACCCTAGCAACCCTTAGGGATGATAGGCATTTTGCCATGTTCCTAACATGAGGTTGCAGCTCTCCATAATTTTGTGGCCATCAGTCACATAAGGACAATGCCCCAAGCCCCTCCATAGGTAGAGGATGTGACCTGTGACATAGCCTCAAGACAGATCTCCATCTTAATGAGGTACCTAACGGCCTGGAGTCTTAGCCAGTTAACTCCCCTTCCCAGACACTCCTCCCTGCAAAAGGTATTTAACTTCAGGCCCGCCCTGGGAAAGTGGGGTATGGTTTTATTCATCTACTTTTCTCTATGACAATAAATGTCTTAAAACTATGGGCTGCCTCTTTTCATCCGGATCTGCCGTGGGGAGCAATGGAACAGGACTTCGCCTAAAGAGACGACAGCCTAATCTCTTAAGGAGGCTTCTCAGCGCTCCCAGCCATGGCCTTCACCAAGCTAAGTAGCCGACAAGCCAAGGATTCTCCTCCCCTCGTGACCCAGTCAGAGACCCAGCCAGAGCTCTCCCCTCTTTTACCCTTTGACCCCCAGCTAGAGCCAGCTCTCAGGCCCCCATTTTGTTCTCAGCTCTTCCATGGCTCCCAGTGGCGGCTGGATGCCCAAGAGACTGAAAACCTGACAGCCTGGGCCTTCTTGCAGGCTTGGGGACCCCCAATCCAGCTCTGGCAGTCCCCTGGACCTCAGACTGTGCTCCCCCACCCCTGGGGTGGTGTTCAGTGGCTTCACATAGCCCAATACCTGCCCAATTCAGGTGCTGGAGTGCGTTAAATGCACTCAAAACTCCCACATCCTGCCTCCCAAGTGGCCTGAGTTCTGAGCAGATGTAGGATACCCAATAACCCTATAACATTTTATTGGTATATGTTATGGCATGTGTGTGGAGATCAGAGGACAAATGTGGGAGTCAGTTCTCAGCTTCCACAGTATGGATCCTAGGAATTGTCAGGCTTGGCAGCTACCTTTACCTGCTGAACTGTATAACTGCCTCCCACCTTGCTTTTTGTGATAGGATCTCTGCTGGTCTGGAAGTTGTCAGGTTAGAGAGGCTGGCCAGTGATCCCCAGAGAGCTACCTACTTCCTACCTGCGTGATTATAAGTGGATTACCACACTTGTCCTTTTTACCCCATGGATTCTGGGGAATTGAACTCATGTCCTCATCCTTGTAAGACAAACATTTTACTGACGGAGCCATCTCACTGGCCCAGCAGCGGATGTTTGATGGCACAGTTTCAGGTCACTTTTCCAGTGGTGGTGAGATGTTTGAGTGTGAAGGCCTTTAGACTCCACTTTCCATGTGGCCCCGTGTTTTACTTTGGGCAGACTGTGACATGCATGACACCCATAATCCACTGGGAAACTGAGAAGAGGGCAGTTGTAGAACATAGGCTGAACCAGATTGGGAAAGTTATAGGGTATCTTTCAATCCACTCTCCATTGTTCACCCAAATTGGGGATTCTATTATAAATACATTGGGTCCTCTATTAAAAGTAGCTTTTGAGGAATGGTCTCACTATGTAGCCTTGGCTGCTGTGAACTTGCTATGTAGACCAGGCTGGCCTCAAACTTACAGAGATCTACCTGGCTCTGCCTCTCCCGAATTGTATTCTGTTTAGACTTGACACTTAAATGTAGTATCACTATATGACTATTTTGGCAGAATGAACCAGGATCCTGACTACCTGCTTTTGCTTGCACGGTTTGTGCTTTCTCTCTGTCTGTTAGACCAGGCTCTAGTTTCCTTGTCCTGATCCTCCAGAGTAGCTACCCATCTCTCTTTGGGGTATTCCTGCCAAACTGGTCTTCCAGTTCCAGTTGATCTGAATTATGGGAAAAAGTAGTCGCTTCACTTTTTTATTTTGTTTTAATTTGTCTAGATAAATTATTATTACAGGATCTCTTGCTCAGGCTCTCCTCAACTGTCTGTGTAGCCAAGGATGACTTTGAACTTCCCTCCACCTTCCCAATGGCTGCGATCACAGGTGTGTGCCACTGTATCTATGTCTATTTAGTACTAGGGATAGAACTCTGAGCTTCATGAATACTAGGATCATCTACTAGCAACCAAGATAGGCCCTCAATTCTCTGTTTCTGTTTTTCTAAGGAGGAAACCAGAAAACATGGTGAGAAAATTCTCAATTATACAGGATGATCAACCTATATTACCATTTTTCTTTTGCTTCAATGTTACACAGCCAAATAGGAAAAGACAGAATTTTTCAAAGAGGTGGACTCACCCTTGGAGAGGGGCTCAACTTAATACCCCTCTTTCCAGTTCCAGCCCAGTGAATGAATTTGTGGCTCTCCTGTGTGGGCTATGGGCTGTAGCTGAGCTCCCTCAGGAGACCATGAATCTTCATCTTGATAGTGAATTCTTTTCCTGTGGTTTCTCACAGCCTGCAGGTGTGCTCCAGAAGTCTCCTCATTAGTAGGTCTGTGCGTCATGATGATAATCTTATGACAAATGGAAGCATGCCTTGTGGGACCCTGTTTCTAATTTGCAGCAAGTACTCTTTTGGGTTAGGTTGGGATTGCTCAAGTATTTCTTCAAATTTGATCTTTATTGATTCCTGCGAAAGTTTGGTTCTTTCAGATGTGCTCTGGTAAACTGCTCATACTTGGTAGAAGTAGCAACAATAATTGATTGAACCAATAACTCCTACAATTAGTTGCTGACCCTGACATTGTGTTAGATGCTTGTCCTCTATTAAAAAAATCAGGCTTATGGAAGAGCAGAGTGGGGAAAGAACCACAGAAGAGAGTAGAGGGAAGCCCTTAAGCTGGGTGTTCTAGGTGAAAAGGAAAGGCTAATGAGAAGAAATGCTATCAACTATTTAGAGGCATGAGGCCTTGAGTGGGAAGAGAATTGAACTTGGAGGATTGTTGCAGAATCCAGAAGAAAGAGAGGTCTGATTTTAACTCGACCACGGTAAGAAGATGCCCTCCATCAGCAGGCTGTGCTTGCAGATGTCCTGGGGCCTCTCTGGAGACTTCCCAAACCCTGTGGATTTACAGTAAGATGCAGTTTCCTGGGGAGTAATTCTGGTGGATACAAATTCCGGAGTACTACACCTGGCTTGCCTGGAGATGTTACAAGTAGCTGGTCGGATTCTTCAGCCTGGATGCCCACTGAGAACAAGGACCGAAACTGAGAGGACTGTATCTCTACCCTTGACTCAGTGGGAATATTTGCTGTCATCTCTCGAGCTACCTGGAGCTCCCTCTAAAATCTCCTGTCTCCAGGTTCCAGTCCTGCTTGAGTTCCTGTTCTGACTTCCTCCAGTGATGGACTATGATCTAGAACATACCCTTTAAGCGTTCCAGAAGGATTTTGAGATCCTTTCCGAAATCAAAGGTGGAATATTTGGGGATTTGGAAAATTGAGATGAGAAGCATTGACTTAAGAGATGCCAAGTAACTCAGCAGATGTCACACAGATGATAAATAGCAAAGATGGAAGTCTTCATGCTGGAGGCAACCCTATAAGACAGCTGAGTTCTCCAGAGCTGGTAGGAGACAGACTTGCTCAGGTGATAGATCCAGCCATGATACTGACCCTAAGAGAATGAGACACTCTGCAGAAGACATAGAAGATTCCTGAGACTGGGAAAGGTACCTAGAAATCCGGAGAAGAGTGAAGAAGGGTACCTGGAGGTACAGCAGCCATGTTGAACCTATGAGGTGATGAAAAACCATGCAACTAGAAACCAGAATGGAAGAAAAGAAGAAGCTGGATCCTTGACTGAATTGTCAATGGGGGACAGTCCATCATCCCAGGGCTAAGACCACCTCCAGATTTCTTGTTTGGTGAAACAGTTCCTGATGGTTTACATTCCTTTATGTTGAGCTGTCTCTTACTTGTAGCTGAAAGCATTTCTAATAGATATTCAGATTATCAGCCTTAGCTCCAAGCTAGAATACTCTATGGGACCTTAGCTTCTCCATGAATTCTTTTGCTTATCTGTGTAATGCTCAATAAATGTAAATTGAACCCTGAATGAGGGACAATGACAAAAAAAATCACACACACATGCACACACACACACATTTTGTGACAGAAATTTCTCAGGCTGACCTCAAACTTGCCATGTAGCTGAGGATGATCTTGAATTCTTGATTCTCCTATCTTCATTTCTGACTTATCGATGTGCTCTACTATGCCTAGTTCTAGGTAGTCTTTGGGATTGAACTCAGTGTTTCATCCATACCTGGTAAACACTCTTCTGGCTGAGCTATATCAACAGCACTTTCAACTACTAATGGATATGGAAAGACAACTGAATTTGCTTAAGCTGTTGAAACCTAAGAGAAAGTATCAGTGTGAATTGCATTTTTGTCCTTTGTAGAACTGAGGCTTGTCAAAAAGCATGAATCCAGCATTAATCATGGTTCTAGTTGTTAAATGAGACTAACCTGTGATCCATTCATAGGTGGGATGTTCATGCTTTCAGGGCGACTCTTCTTCTATCAGGGGCAGTGGGATCTGAGTAGGGAAAGGGCTGCAGCTAAGAGCTAAGGGCTTCACAGAGGTAGAAGTGCTTCCCTTATTAATCTGGCACTAATTTTGTGTATGTTTGCATGTGTATGTGCGTGTGTGTGTGTGTGTGTGTGTGTACGTGCACGCGCGCATGTGTGTATGCATGTGTGTATGTGTGACATAATTTCACTGTGTAGACCTGGATGGACTGAAACTCACAGAGATCCACCCACTCTGCCTCCTGGGTGCTGGCATCCAGCACACACATGCACACTAAGTGTTAAAAAGACTTTATTTCTAGGTAGCCTAAATGAAAGAGCTTCTGGAAATACTAGATCTTGGTGCTGTTATCTAAGGCTTTTGAAGTATCTTTATTTTCACGTCAGCTTACATAGAATTTTGAAGGCAAGTTCCTCACTAATTACAGGATGGCCACAGTGATGGGAGATGTGGATAATTTATTTAAAATAAACTTTGCGTGTCTTGCATATGAATTCATAGATTGTGCATGAAGGAGGCTAGGAAAGCCTTGTGGCTTTATTAAATTGATTGACATCTAATAACTTAATTGTCTCCAGAAACAGATGTTACTTCAACTGAAAACAAATTATTTTATACCCAGGGAAGAAAATTAAACCATTAAACACTGGAGATCTTTAAAATGACCGTAGTAAGGCTGCAGCAAGACAACAGCTCATCAGGCTTCTGATCCAGACTTCACCTTGCATAGAAGCTCTCTACATGAATTTTTCATTACACATTTAAATAATTTTGTGTGCATGAATTTATGGGGAGGGAAAGAGAACATGTGCCACAGAATATATCAGAGATCTAAGGGAAACTTGTGTCCCAGGGATCAAACTCAGGCCATCAAGTTTGGTGGAAAGTGCTTTTATCTACCGAATTAGTCTAGTTTGCTTTCTATTGCTTCTATAAAGTATTCTGAGCAATAGCAACTTGAGGAGGAAAGCAATTCTTTGCCTTTCAGGGTATAGTCCATTATTGAGTGAGGGAAGCTTGAGCAGGGGGTCAAAGTAGGAATCTTGAGGCAGGGACTGAAGCGGAGGCCATGGAGGAATACTGCTAACTGGCTTGCTCCCCTGACTTACCCAGCTTTTAAAATCATATAGCATAGCCTTTACCACAACCTCTGCTTAGTAATGGCACAGTGTATAGTGGGCTGGGCCCTTCTGAATCAATTAGTAGGAGGAAAATTCTCCAAAGCACATCCATAGACCAATTTGATGGAGTTAGTTCTTTAGTCTCTTTCCAGGTATGTCAAGTTGACATTCAAGATGAGCTGTCACAGTCATCTTGCCAGTCCCCAAGTGATTTTCATCTTGAAGATGTTTATGTCTCATTGGATACCAGTTTAGGAGTCTGTATATGAATGTGTGCACATACACTTACAGAGAGAGAGACAGAGACAGAGAGAGAGAGAGAGAGAGAGAGAGAGAGAGAGAGAGAGAGAGAGAGAGAGAGAGAGAGAGAGAGAGATATGAAAGGAGGGAGGGAGAGGGAAGTGCTTAGGAACTAACATTCTGCTGAAATCTATAAGGACATATTAGGATTTATTTCTTTTACTGTGAGTTGAGTATGGTTTGAGTGTGTCCACAAAGGCTTGTATTCTGGAAACCTCAGTCTCTTGTATGGTAAGACATGGAGGAGTGAAACCTTTGAAAGATGGGGCCTTGGGCTGGGGAGATGGCTCAGTGGGTCATTTGTTGTTACTGCCTCCTTGTTGAAGTTCCAAGTAGGTGAGAGTCCCTCTCTCAAACAGTGAATGGACCCTGAGACATGGCACTGAGATTTTTCTTCTCATTTTCACAGGCACACATGTATACACGCACCACACCACATGGTCATATACACAAGATGGGGGTTAGTCTTTAGGTCATGGGACTCTACTCTTGGAAGGAATTCATGAAGAAATCTGGCAACTTCTGAGAGATCTGCCAGTTCATCCTCTAAAAATCACCACCACCCTCAAAGTGTTTTGCCACTCTGTGTGTGAAAGCGAGTCGACGATGACATTTGTATTGTGTACATAGAGCTTTCAAATGGCTTTCTGGTCCCTAACATTTATCTGCATTTCAGGTAACCTGTATGTTACATCACAGTAGAAATGGTCAAATGAATCATAAATTCAGATGTAAGAGAAGCAGGAGCCCTCCAGAGAATGTAATGATTTGTTTCAGTAAGACAGAGTGAGAGAAGGAGAGGGTAAAGGTCATACAGAGGATTAGCTAATGTTGCTCCATAATTTACCAATCGATTAAAATGCCATTATCATTCTCATTTGCTGCTTAGCTCCCGTGATATTTAAAGGTCATATGGGTGCTATAGGGAAGGACAGCTATTAGCAGACACACAAAACTAGCAATTCCAAACTCTACTGTCAAGGTAATTTCCATTCAAGCTCAAGTCATACTCATCAGGCACAAAGGGCAGATGTTTGACAACTCTAGTATACATAAAGAAATGAGAAGTGTGGAGGAAGGCTTGACAAAATATAATTAGATGGTAAAATGACAGATACTGGGGAGATGGCTCAGTCAGTAAAGCAGTGCTGTGCAAGCACAAGGACCTGAATTTGGACTCTCAGAGCCCATTTAAAAAGGCAGTCACAGTGGTGTGTGTTTGTAAGACTATAACTGGGTAGACATTGACAAGATTCCTGGTGCTCATTGGATACAAATCAGTGAACTCCAAGTTCAGTGAGAAAGCCTGTTAAAAAAATTAAGGTGTAGAGAAACTGAAGAAGAGACCAAATGTTGACCTCTGGCCTCTATATGAACACACATGTGCACACATACAGTCTTGTAACATATAGGGTTACAATATAGTGCACACAGAAGCATGTGCATTTTGCATTTTCTAGTGGGACCCGAGTATCACAGAATGTGTCTAGATTCATACCCATATTTATATTAGCAAGACTAAGCATGAACAATTTCTTGATGACAAAAATATTTCACTTATAAGTACAGTTTACTAATTACTTAATAATTAAGCTAATTTTTAATAGTTAATATTTGCTGCAAGTGATGTTAGATACATTTCAGTTATGTTATCATCTATCATCATAATAAAAGCAACAGAGTACATATTCCCAGTTTATGGATTTAAAGAAGCAAAGGTATGGATCATGGGTCATATGGTTATTGCATATTACTATGCAAGCATGAGGTGTTGAGTTCAGTTTCTCAGCATCCAAAGAAAAACAGGGCCCATTGGTACATGTGTGCAACCTCAGCACTGGGCAGCCTTCCAGGTTTAATGAAGCTCTTTCTTTAAAAATAAGATGGAGAACAATAGAAGAAGATACCAATGTGTACCTTTGGCCTCTCCATGTCCTTGCATGGCCCCTCATCTTGTACACTAAAACAAAAAGCAGTGTACAAGCAAACAAAATTAACAAAACAAACCGAAAACAAAAACACACAAAACTAAGACAAAACTCAGAGTAGCTTGTGAACTCTGGCTTTAATGCTTTGTAAGTCTTTTTTTTTTTTTTTTTTTTTTTTTAAGTACACTGTAGGTGTCTTCAGACACAACAGAAGAGGGAGTCATACCTCTTTACAGATGGTTTTGAGGATTTGAATTCATGACCTTCAGAAGAGCAGTCAGTGCTCTTAACCCTGAGCCATCTTTCCAGCCCTTCAAAGATTTATTTATTTTTATTTATATGAGTACACTGTAGCTGTCTTCAGACACACCAGAAGAGGGCATTGGATCCCATTAAAGATGGTTGTGAGCCACCATGAAGTTGCTGGGAATTGAACTCAAGACCTCTGGAAGAGCAGTCAGTGCTCTTAACTGCTGAGCCATCTCTCCAGCCCACTTTTTTTTTTAAAATCTTATTTTAAATTTATTTTTACACTCCATATTCCATTCCCCCTATCCACCATCCGACTGTTCCACATCCCACACCTCCTCCTCACCCCACCTTGTCTCCATGTGGATGCTCCCACCCCCACCTCACCTGACCTCTAAACTCCCTGGGGCCTCCAGTCTCTTGAAGGTTAGGTATATCATCTCTGAATGAACACAGACCTGGAAGTCCTTTACTTTTTGTGTTGTTTGGACCTCATATCAGCTGGTGTATGGTGTCTGTTTGGTGGTCCAATGTTTGAGAGATCTTGGGAGTCCAGATTAATTGAGACTGCTGGTCCTCCTACAGGATCACCCTTCTCCTCAGTTTCTTTCAGCCTTCTCTAATTCAACCACAGGGGTCAGCTGCTTCTGTCCATTGGTTGGGTGCAAATATCTGCGTCTCTTTCAGCTGCTTGGTGGGTCTTTCGGAGGGCAGTCATGGTAGGTCCCTTCTTGTGAGCACTCCATAGTGTCAGTAATAGTGTTAGGCCTTGGAACCTCCCCTTGAGCTGGATCCCACTTTGGGCCTGTCGCTGGACTTTCTTTTCCTCAGGCTCCTCTCCATTTCCATCCCTGCAATTCCTTCAGGTTGGAACAATTATGGGTCAGAGATGTGACTGTGGGATGGCAACCCCATCCCTCACGTGATGTCCTGTCTTCCTGCTGGAAGTGGTCCAGCCCACTTTGTAAGTCTTAATTACATATTTGGAATCAATCTCTTATTTTCCTGCTCTCTCTAATTGTTCTGTAATTTACCAATTCTCTTAGTTACTGCTCTATTGCTGTGAAGAGGTATCAAGGAAATGAATAAAAGGATGTGTTTAATTTAACTGGCTTGCTTCCAGTTTCAGAGAGTTACTACATGGGCATTGTGGCAGACAGTAGGACAGTAAGCAGGCAGGTATAGTGCTGACAAAATAGCTGAGATCTTACATCTGATCCACAAGCAGGAGGCAAAGAGCTGAAGACTGGGCCTAGTATGTGCTTTTGAAATTTAAAGCCCAGTGACAGACCTCCTTCAACAAGGCCACACTTTGTAATCCTTTGCAAACAGTTCCATCTACTGGGGATCAAACATTCATACATATGAGTCTATGGGAACTGTTCTCATTCAAATTACTACACCAATTATGTTGTGAATGGCATTTGGAGGAAGTGTTTATTTATTTAGCAAAATGGCTTGATTCATTGCCTTCTCTTAAACACCCATTTAGAAAAGGCCCATGAAGATCATGAATGGATATTTAAATCCCTAATTTGAAAGACAGGAGAGGGACCAAAATGGTCTAGAATCTCTAACTGATGAAAACATGGAGTTCTCACTTCAAAGAGGACCAGAAAACAACCAAATTTATTCTTTTTTTTTAAAATTAGTTATTTTATTTATTGACATTTCAAATGTTATCCTCCTTCCTGGTTTCCCTTCCACAAATCCAAGTTTATAACTATGGTTCCTGAATACCAAATTCCATGTTCCAGTTTTGTAAAAATTTCATGCAGTTTTCATAGCAACAGAACAAAGAAAATTTTATACCAAGGCACTTTTCAAATATGTTGGTAGGAACATCAGGTAGCAGGGCTATAGGAAAACTGGAAACCTGTGTGTTCATTGGTCTTCTTTGTCAACTCTGTAAGTTGAGTCATCTGGGAAAGGAAAACAGCCGAGGAACTGATTCCATCAGATTGATCTTTGAGAAGGTCATTTTCTGATCAATGATAGGTGTGGACAGTGCCATTCTGGGCAGGAAGTCCTGACTGTATACGAAAACAAACTGAGAAAATCATGAGAGCAAGTTAATCATTAGTATTCTACCATGGAATCGACCTCCTTGTTTCTGCCTGAGTTCCTATGCTGATATCCTTCAGTGATGGACTATGACAGGATTAGATGGGGGATGGGGAGAAGGCTCCTTAGGTAAAGTGACTCCACACACAAGAATAAGGACCTGAGTGTGATTCCCAGAACCATCATAGTGTGTGATTGTAATACCAGCCCTGGGGAGCCCACTGAACAACTAGTCTAATCTGCTTGGTAAGCTTTAGGAAAAAGATAAGAGATAGAGTGGGTGGGTGGCACCAAATCTCTCTCTCTCTCCCTCCCCCCCCCTCTCTCTCATGAGAACAAAGAATACTTCTTTTTTGAAATCTTCCTTTTTAAAAAATTTTCCTTTTTTTGTTTTAAAGATTTATTTTTTTATGTATATGAGTACACTGTTGCTATCTTCAGACACACCAGAAAGGGCTTTGGATCTCGTTATAGATGGTTGTGAGCTACCATGTGGTTGCTAGGAATTGAACTTAGGACTTCTGGAATAGCAGTCAGTGCTCTTAACCTACAAGCCATCTCTCCAGTCTCAAAGGAGACTTCTTACTTGGTGTACATGCTGGCTAAGAGATTGAGTACATCAAAATGAGATGATAGTTTTGGGAGGACAAAGAGAGATTGCTACAGTCCCGAGGGGGGGGGGTGTTCCCCTGCCATGAAATCCAATCATATCTCTTAACATATTTATAAAACCTTAAAAAGCATTAATTGAAGATTTTTTAAAAACACAGTTACATATCAGTAATACACTTGGCTTTCTTATTACAGTCCCTTAAATACCACTTAAATACCCTCATTATACAATATTATAAATGGTAATTGAATTAGTGGCCTTCAAGTTCTTGGCTGTTTAAAGGAAAGCATAGAAACATGGAAAATCATTTGTGTTTCTAACTGAAAAATAATTGGGTTTAAACAAAGGAAATTATGAAAATCATCCAGCTTGAGGAAAATGTATGCTAAATGGGCAGTTACAAAAAAGAGAATGATATTATGAATATGCAGAAGAAAGAATAAGTTTAAAGCTTGTGCTTCATAAACCCCCAAAGATATGAAAGACAAAATGAGAGGTCATGGCAAAATAGGACCATGCGGATTTTTTCTTTTTTGGTTTTTGGAGACAGGGTTTCTCTGTATAGCCCTGGCTGTCCTGGAACTCACTTTGTAGACCAGGCTGGCCTTGAACTCAGAAATCCGCCTGCTTCTGCCTCCCAAGTGCTGGGATTAAAGGTGTGCACCACCACCGCCCGGCACCACCATGCGGATTATTGTAAAATGTTACCATAAAAGTATCTAGGTGTTGAGGAATGGTTCAACAGTTATGAGCAATTGCTGCATTTGTATAAGCCAGGAGTTCAGTTCTCAATACCCTTATCATGTACCTCACAAATGCCTCTCACCCTAGCTTCAGGGCATCTAACGCTTCTGGCCTCAGTAGGGAACTGCATTCATGTGTACATACATGAAGAAGAAGCACATATACAAATAACTAAAAATAAAATATTATCCCCCTTATTCCATATTTGCTTTATTCCTTTGTAGTATATGTATGAGAGAAATGTAGTGTATGTATATGTATGTGTGCTTATAAAATTCATTGTTTTTAAAATGAAGTAATGCTTTTATATAGCCACAATGCAATTATCAACATTTAAAAATTAACACTGATTCATTGTTATAATTTAATCTATAAAACCTTTAGACTTCATGTGTTAACTCAGTGGTCTCTCTACAGCAAAGACAGCACCACAAATGTTGTTCTGTTCGGTCTTCTCTTATCTTCCTGGTATCTGGAGCAGCACCATACCATGATCTTTCTGTATTGTTTTCTTTGATTTTTTTCAGATAACATTTGTTTTACTTAATTGCTTTAAATTTTTTTAGAATCCATATAGACATTTAAACAAAACATTATAACATTTAGGAGGTTAAAATATGGCTAGAAGCAATATACACAACATTTAGAATTTGACCTGTAATAGACAAATATCAGAAAGGTTTTTATTTTTTATGTGAAGACGTGAAGACATTTTCTTCTTCTTTTTTTTTTTGTTTTACTATCCCGACCTTTACATTTTTTCAGTACAGTCGAATTATTAAGTAATTTACTCAGAAGTTTGATAATGTGTTTTATCATGATTTGATCTATTAAATTGGTAATATTTTATAATTATTACATTTAAGTTGAACATATTTTATAGGAATACCTCTGATAGTTTGAAACAAAATCTTAAAAGAAAAAGTCCCCCAGATATCTTGCATCAGGTCTAAGCTGATGATCTGTAGCAGTCATGTGGACTTCTTAGTACATGGACGAGATATGGTGCTGAGCTGGTGCCCTCTCTTGCCCTCATTGTCAACCATGGATGAGCCATGATGGTGGTGAAGGGTATGGGAGCAATGTGGGAGAGTGTGGCTGTAGTAGACAAAGAACACGATGTTACTGAAAAGGATAAGATCTTGGCCCACAGGCTAGCCTACAGCATGGATCAGCAGAAGCTATAGACCACACTGCTTGCCCTACTTGAGAGAAAGGACAGCTTGGAGTAGCGATGCTGCCCACAAGGTATAAGCAGAATAGTTGTGCCATGTGAGCCTTGGGGTGTTCAGCACCAAGGTCAGAGAGATGTGCAGCAGCCATAGGATCCTTCCCCCAGGTGCCCTGCCTAGCCACAATACTGCCCTGACTCTGGGTAATGGTAGGATATCCAAAGTGAGTCTAAGTGATAGTTCAGTATTTCTGGTGTTTCAGAAACAAGAAATCTTGAACAAAACCAATGACTAATTGCAATTAATGTTTGCATGTAAATGGACAAAACAATATACTGTAGAGCACACTGCAATTTGCAATGCAATGTCAGTGAACAAATATTTGATAGAGATGTGGGAAAGATGGAGAAATTGAGTGGGTATGCCGTGGAGAGAGGCAGAGCTAGAGAGATGACAGCTATGATGGGTGTGGGAGAAGGCTATGGTTGATGGGGGGCATGATATTGACAAGCAGAGACAGCATGGTGATGTATAGCAGATTGGACTTCATTTAGGCTCTCCCCCAAAATACGCTGTCTAGTCCCACCATGGTTCTGAGCAACTACAGAATGCCCAAGATTCAGAAATATTCATCTTCTCGAAAGACCTCCTCGAGAGACCTCTAGAGTTCATGCTGTAGCCAGGGGACATTTTAGTGTTCATGATCCATGCTGCCACCACAGGCTATGTTGATCCCTGAGGTCCATGTGGATATCTGTGGTCTGTGATGCCATCAGATGCTATGCTGATGTCCATGGCCCATGCTACCACCAGAGGTCATGTTTGTGTCCATGGTCTCTGTTGTTTCTGGGGGTCATATTGATGTGTGTGGACTATTTTGCAATCTGAGGCTATATTGATGTCTGTGGTCCTGCTGTGCCCAGGGGACATGTGGATATATGTGATTGGGCTGTCACCAGAAACCATGTAGAAGTTTGTGATCTGTGCTCCTGATGACAATAAAGAGCAAAAAAGCTTCTTTCAAACTGGTATTATGCCCAGATTGCAAAAACCCAAAAGAGACCACTAAGAAGCACAACTCTGATGCAAGCACATAAGAGTCTTTATTCAAATTCGAGCTTGGGTCACAAACCCTCCCCACAAATCCTTGTAGGTAGGAAAAATTATAGGTTGAAGGTTTGGTGGCTAGGTTGGTGTCCCAATCCATGCACTGGAAGTTTTGCCTGGTTACAGGATGTGGGCAGTTCATTTCCTCCATTGTTAGGAGTCTTAGCTGGAGTCACACTCATCATTTACTTGGAGTTTCCACTGCCCTAGATTTTTAGCTTTTCCAAGAAATGCTCCCTCCCATTCCAATGATCTCTCTTCATCCATGCTCCCTACATGTGATCCCTTCTGTTCCCATCTCCTACTTCCTCATCCCTGTCCAGTCACTTTTCCTTATCTACCCACAATGTATATTCTGTTTCCACTTATCACCCTCAACTTCCTTGTGCCTTTCATGTTACTTAGTTTCTCTGGGTATGTGGATGGTAGAATGGTTATCCTTTGCTTTATAGCTAATAACTACGTATAACTGAGTACATTCCACATTTGTTTTTCTGGGTCTGTGTTACCTCACTCAGGATGATCATTTCTAGTTTCCTCAATTTTTCTGTGAAGTTCATGATGTCTTTGTTTTTAATAGCTGAGTAGTACTTCATTGTGTAAGTATACCCCATTTTCCTTCTCCATTATTCCATTGAGGGACATGTAGGTTGTTTCCACTTTCTGGCTATTACAAATAAAATCACTATGAGCATAGCTGAACAAGTGTCCTTGTGGTATGGTGGAGCATCTTTTGGGTATATGTCCAGGGTGATATAGCTAGGTCTTAAGGTAGATTGATTCACTACTTTCTGTGAAAAACCCAAATTGATTTACAAAGTGGCTGCACAAATTTGCACTCTCACCAGCAATGGAGGGGTGTTCCCTTTACTCCACATCCTTGCCAGCATGAATGGCCACTTGTGTCTTTGATTTTAGCCATTCTGACAGGTATAGGATGGAATCTTAGCATTGTTTAGATTTGGATTTCCCTAATGGCTAAGGTTGTTGAGTACTTCTTTAAGTGTATCTGGGGAATTAAAGATTCCTCTGTTGAGAATTCACTGTTTAGATTGGTACCAAATATTTAATTTGGATTATTTGGTTTGCTTATTCTAGTTTTTTGAATACTTTATATGGCAGAGGGCAGATATCTAAAATATAAAGTAGTAAAAAAACTAGACATAAACATAAAGGCCAAGAAACATATAAAGGCAGAACTATTAGAATTACATATGCCTTCTCAAAAGAAACTTTAAAAGCTATAAGGGCCTGGCCAGATGTCTTACACAGATGCCAGCACAGACTTCTATACCCAGAAAAACTTTCAATCACCATAGACAGAGACAAGATATTCTATGACAAAATCAAATTTAAACAATATTTCTACTAATCCAGCCCTACAGAAGATTCTAGAAGGAAAACTCCAACCTAAGGAGGGTAACTACACCCAAGTAGAAAATCCATACCAGCAAATCCAAACACACACACACACACACACACACACACACACACACACACACACTACCATCATTACCACCCACTGATAATTAATATCTCTCAAAATAAATGGTCTCAATTTCCCAATCAAAAGATACAGTGTATGAGAGTGGATGCATAAACAGGAACCATCATTCTTCCACATACAAGAAACACATCCCAGCAACAAGATAGACAGAGTTAAGTGCTGGAAAAAGGTTTTCCAAGCAAATGGTCACAAGAAACAAGCAGAAATAGCTATAATAATAAAATATATAATAAATATACAATAAAATAGGTTTTCAACAAAAGTAACCAAAAGATATACAGAAGGACACATCATACTCATCAAGGAAAAATCTGTCAAGATAATTCTCAATGCTGAACATTTATGCCCCAAATACAAAGGCACTTACATTTGTAAAAGAAACATTACTAAAGGTTAAATCATACATAAAACCTTGCACATTAATTGTGGGAGACCTCAACACCCCACTTTCACCAAAAGATAAGTCATCCAGGTAGAAACAACAGAGAAATAATTAAATTAACCAAGATTATGAACCAAATAGACTTAACTGATATCTGCAGAACACAAAGAATTCACCTTTTCCTCAGAATTTTATAGAATCTTCTCCAAAGTTGATCATATTGTCAGTCACAAAGGAAGCCATAGAAAATACAAGAAAACCCAAATAATGCCTTGTATCTTATCAAACCACCATGGATTGAAGCTGGACTTGAACAACAACAGAAAGTCTTCAAACTCATGGAAACTGAACAACTCTCTACTCAATAGTCAGGGAAGAAAAAAAGAATTTAAAGACTTTCTAGAATTCAATGAAAATAGAGGTATAACATACTCAAACTTAAGGGACCAAATGAAAGCAGCACTAAGAGGAAAGTGCATAGCACTAAATACCTTCATAACAAATTAGAGAGTTCTCATATTAGCAATTTCAATACTCTAAAAAAGAAACACCTATGAGGAGTAGACAACAGGAAAAAAAAACCCTCAAGGCTGAAGTCAATCAATTAGAAACATAGAGAACTAGTCAAAGAATTGGTTAAACCAAGAGCTGGTTTGTTGAGACAAACCCTTAGCCAAACTAAAAGGCAGAGTAACACTATCCAAATTAAAATCAGAAAAGAAAAGGGAGACATAATAACAGACACTGTGCTTGTCTAACTGGATGTCTGCATGTAGAAGAATGCTGATAAGTTCATATTGATCACCTTGCACAAAACTCTAGCCCCAGTGACCTTAACATAAAACCAGATGCACTAAATCTAATAGAAGACAAAGTATGGAATAGATTTGAACTCATTTGTACAGGAGACAACTTTCTGAACAGAACAGCAATAACTCAGTCACTAACATCAACAATTAATAAATGGGACTGCTACAGACCCTCTGGGTCCCTGTGTCTGCATGGAACGGGTCTCTAGTTGCAGGTGGGCAAAGTGTGGATGAGATGACAGACAGATACACACAGGAGATGTGTAGAATCTGAATGTATTTGTCAGGTCGAGCATCAAACTTTTTATAGTACAGAGAATACAAGGGGTTGGAAGTCACATCAGGCAAGGTACATTGAAGTTTACCAGGTTCAAAGCGAAGGAATGACTTTGAAAGGAATTGTGGGGACCAGGTAAATGTTTACAATAAAGATAAGCAGTCCTGCCTAGGATCAGCCTAATGACAGGCAAGAATTTCACACTTTAGTGTTAATAGCACCAGGGGGTTCTGCTCTTGGCAGGCCTCAAGAATAATGCAATGTCACAGACCCCTAAATTCCTAGGCCTTGCTAAATTCTTATCTTATCTGGAGAATCTCTATTTGTCAGGAGAGTATACCAACTTGTTTTTGCTATGCAATGTAGCCTGTACTAAAGATTTCTATCTCAGTGAGATTCCCAGGCTCTTTCTGCAGACCAGTTGAGCCACTGGCTCCATCTATTGTAATGCTTAATTAGTTACTGAATAGGTTAAACTTCCTTGCTGCTTTCTCACAGGATTCTAGGCTCGGTGGCTTCTGGGATCTTGGAACACTGGGGGAAGCTAACTATAGCAGAATTAATCTTAAGAGGCATTTATAATAAAGTATTAAAAGAGAGCTTGTAGATCCATACACCAGACTAACGCGGGAATGGAAAATTAATGTATGGGTTATAGAGAACGCCAGACTCCAGGAGTGAGTTTCCGTGAAACTCTTTTGCCTCATGAGTAGCTTCCAAGCCTTAGCCTGTCAAGCTGAGAGCGTGGCATGGGACCTCGTGAAATAGAAAAGCTTTTGTAAGTTAAAGGATACCATCAATAGGACAAAATGACAGCCTACAGATTGGGAAAAGATGTTCACTGTAGGACCCCAAACCTAGGGACCCCCACTCTAGTCCAGGGACAGGGAGCACCCACGAACACAAGAATCCTCTCTTGTTGCAAGACGCACGAGGCTTTATTGGCAGAGCTCTGGGTCGACACGTACCTCACACAGGAGGCAGGGGAATCGACGACAAGGCTCGGGAGTTAGGGGTTTTTAAAGACGCAAAGGGTTAGGAATACAAAGAATTTTGACAAAGGCATGGGATTGATTCATTAACAGAAAGATTACATATCAGCAAAAGGGGCATCAGAGCTTTGTTCCAGTGGGCTTGGGGCTTATCTTTGTACCCGGCGCCAAGGGGTAATAGAAGGGAGGTTCCGGCCAGATGGTGTGGACTAGATAAGATGACCCTGCCTGTCTTCGGATTGAGGGGAGATTCCGGCCAGATGGTGTTAGCTTAGATAATATAGTCCCATTTGTCCTTGAATACCTTTTCATCTTTACGGCCAAGATGTTCTTAGGAATGTCTTAACAACAGCCCTGCCCTGGCATGCCTGGGGGCTGTTCTGCTTTGTTCTCAGTCCCAGATCAGGGCTGTGGAATCTTAAACAAGTTACAATATTCCATCTTCCTTCATTCACCAACCCTACATCTGACAGAGGGCTAATATATAAAGAATTTTAGAAGTTAGACATTTACAATTTAAAAACCCAATTAAAAATGGAGTACAACACTAAGAATTCTCAACAAAGGAATCTCGAATGGCTAAAAAACCACTTGAATGTTTGACACCCTTAGTCATCAGGGAAATGTAAATCAAAACAACTCTGAGATCCAACCTCACACCAGTCAGAAACTCAAGCAACAGCACGTGCTGTCCAGCCGTGGTAAAAGAAATGTGAAAATAACTGAGAACATGTAAATCTCAGTAATTCAGGTCTTTGAGACAAAGATCTCTTTTGTGCAGATTTCATTCAGAACTGACAAGAGGAACCTGTGGTTTAAAGGGTACGGATACCTGCAACCTGTCCAGCTGCTTTATAGAGAAAGTATTGATGACACACTGTTTAAATATCTATTTGGATAATTACATATGTCCAGCTGTGGGAGGAGAAAACCCACTAAAGTAGGGGTGAGATGAAGGGACCACACATTTAAAATGTGCTGGTATCAGAATGAGGAAAAATGATTTTGATCTTCAAAGCAAGTGTAATTTGGGGAAAAGCCCAAGGAATTAATTTAGTCTCAAGGGAATCAGGGATTGACTGGTATTTGCTACTTTCTTTGGCATTATTTGGATGCAATATACATCCCTTAATCTCCCGCTTGTAGTGTCTTTTTTTTCCACTGAAAAAAACCTACCATGTTCACAATAATGAAATGAAATACTTGTGGATAAAGTAATAAAATCTATTCTCTACCTTTACCTTCTTAAGCTACGTTTCTTCTGAGCTTAATAAATTGTTTTTGCTTTGCCCTCAAGAATATTTACCCCAGAAAACCAATTTCAGCCAAGAATCATTTCTCAAACCCATCATTTTATAGTTCCAGTTTTAGGAGCTGTTTAGTGGAGGAAGATACCTATAAATGCAGAGGACCCCCCCCCCCCAGGATGTGGAGAAAGAGGAACACTTCTCCATTGTTGGTGGAATTGCAAGCTTGTACAACCATTCTGGAAATCAGTCTGGTGGTCCCTCAGAAAATTGGACATAGTACTACCGGAGGATCCCACAATACCTCTCCTGGGCATATATCCAGAAGATGTTCCAACTAGTAAGAAAGACATATGCTCCGCTATGTTCATAGCAGCCTTATCTATAATAGCCAGAAGCTGGAAAGAACCCAGATGCCCCTCAACAGAGGAATGGATACAGGAAATGTTGTACATTTACACAATGGAGTACTACTCAGCTATTAAAAAGAATGAATTTATGAAATTCCTAGGCAAATGGTTGGACCTGGAAGGCATCATCCTGAGTGAGGTAACCCAATCACAAAAGAACTCAAATGATAAGTACTCACTGATATATGGATATTAGCCCAGAAATGTAGAATACCCAAGATATAAGATACAATTTGCAAAACACATGAAACTCAAGAAGAATGAAGACCAAAGTGTGGACATTTTGCCCCTTCTTAGAATTGGGAACAAAACACCCATGGAAGGAGTTACAGAGACAAAGTTTGGAGCTGAGACAAAAGGATGGACCATTTAGAGACTGCCATATCCAGGGATCCATCCCATAATCAGCATCCAAATGCTGACATCATTGCATACACTAGCAAGATTTTCCTGAAAGGCCCCTGATATAGCTGTCTTTTGTGAGACTATGCTGGGGCCTAGCAAGCACAGAAGTGGATGCGAACAGTCAGCTATTGGATGGATCAGAGGGCCCCCAATGGAGGAGCTAGAGAAAGTACCCAAGGAGGTAAAGGGATCTGCAACCCTATAGGTGGAACAAGAATATGAACTAACCAGTACCCTGGAGCTCTTGTCTCTAGCTGCATATGTATCAAAAGATGGCCTAGTCGGCCATCACTGGAAAGGGAGTCCCATTGGACGTGCAAATTTTATATGCCCCAGTGCAGGGGAATGCCAGGGCAAAAAAGTGGGAGTGGGTGGCTAGGGGATTGGGGGGAGTGTATGGGGGACTTTTGGGATAGCATTGGAAATGTAAATGAGGAACATACCTAATAAAAATAGTAAAAAAAAAAAAAAAGAAAATGATACATGTTAGGGGTGAAGAACAATCTGGAAATCCAGAGTTTATCAGGATACAAACTATACACGTAATGAAATGCAATTCTGCGATATGGAGTCAGTGGCTAAGCACAGAAAAGGAACGGAGGCTGATTTCATGTGCTGATGTCATTAGCTCTTACTCACATTCTATCAAGATTTTATAAAATAATCATCCCTCACCCATTTATCTCTGTAAATGATTATTTTCTATAAGGGTGGAAAAACCTATACATTATCCCTAGATACTCTACTCCCAGGAGGGTCTGAGATAGTAAAAACAAATGCAAAATACTCTGGTAGATATTTTCAGAAATGATCATGTGGATACTGAGATATCCAGGCCTACTCTGACTGGAGACCAGCTCTTTATAAAGGAATCCTGGGTGGCTTTGTAATTCCAAGTTGAAGTCAAAGGTCATTGAATTTCCAAATGTTGAACTGACCAAGAATCCAGGATATATGTCCTGAAATATACCAGCTGGTCATTGTCCTGAAGACTTGACCTCAGGCCTGAGCAGGTTTGGATTGTGAGCCTCAGATTAGGCATCAGCCATCTGTGAAGACTTTCTCACACGAATTTCAAGATACAGGAAGTCATAAAACATTCAATATGTCAGCTTGGGCCTCTGGCTTGTTTGAAAAGGACAAGATAAATTTCATAAATTTCAACAGGTTGTGATTTGTTTGAGGATGCTATGAATAATCGAATCTGCTATTTCAAATATAACCTAGATTTAAGAGGTGTTTAATGTTCTATTTTAAGAGTGCCTGGGGCTCCTGCTGAGGGTATTACACATTAAATTAAAATAAGGTCAATTAAAAGCATTGTGAGGGATTTTTTCCCTTCATAATGAGATAGAGCTGCAAATTTGTGATTAAAATCCTATTTGTTAGTACAGAGGAAGGGAGAGATTTCTAGACAAGCTCTAATTATGATGAAGGCTGTGCCATGAAGTTCCATGGGTCACAGTTTGTCATAAATTCCTGAACTTTCTAATCAGGCATTTACTGAATAGCTCTGCAATTGGGCTCCAATTGGCAGAGGTGACTTCTGTGCCACATGGTATATGCTTAAGTTTTGGATCAAAGTGGAAGACTGCCAATTGCATGTAAGAAATTACTTTTTCCAAAAAAAAAAAAAAAGTGACAACTGCACACATGTTCTCTTCCATTTGAGATGGGGGGCTCGGGGATAAGATGACAGAAGAAAATGAAAGATGGAAGCATTGCCATCATCTAGGGTCTCCCCTCCATTCTGTTGCTATTATTGAATATCTGAGACTAGGTAACTTATGGAGGAATAAGCTTATGTTGGTTTATTATTTGGAAAGCTAGGAAGTCCAGGATAGGGCAGAAACATCTGATGAAGGCTTTGTACTGCTTTGACTCATAGTAGAGGATTAGAACTGTGTTCAGGAGAGAGAGAAGTCCAGGACAGCTTTAAGACAGTTCACAATAGTAAGACCTGATCTAAACTTAGGAGAAAGGTATTAATATAGCCTTAAAGGCAGAGACCTTGTGATCTAATTGTTTCTGAGTGGTCTAACCACCTTTCAACATAACTAAACTAGAAATCAAACAGCATGGGTTTTGGTAAGGGAAAAAGTCAGTTGAATCATGTCAAAAGAAAAAGAGTGCAGAGATGGGTTTTGGACAGACCCCAATGCTGAGTAGCATCTTTCACTTATAATTTGTACATCTTTGGGAAGGATAGCTTTACAGAAATAATGGTACCTTTTGGATTTTCTGAAAGATAAAAATGTGAGAAGACAACAATCTGTCTATTCAAGGGACTTAAATAGTAGATAGCCCCAGCTGTTCAGAGAAACAGCAATTGCCACATGAATGGGTCATGATTGTATCGTTGCTGACTTGAAAGAAAGTAGGAATCACCTAGGAAGGAGTCTCAGTGAGGAATTACTTAGATTTAGCTGGGCTATAAAGGCATGCCAAGAGGAGATTTCCTAACTAGGTTAATTGAAGTGGGAGGAGCCACACTAAACATCAGGCTGAAATCCTGGCTGAATGAGGAGAGAGTGAATTGATCACTAATAAGCATGTATTGAGTCATTGCTCTTTGCTCTTGTCTGTGTAGATGTGAGTAGCTGCTACATGTCCCTCCAGACTTGACTTCTCTGCAGTGATATACTGTAATCTGAAATGCTAAGCCAGATAAATATTTTTTTTTCATTAAGTGAGTATTATCAGGGTATTTTCTCATGGCAATAGTACAAAAAGTCAAAACATGACATTCCTCTTCTCTCTGTTCAGTAGGGACATACACATAGTTTTTGTCAGGTAGTTGTCATTCATTATGTTTTCTTGAAAACATAAGTCTGAAGCTAAGTCATTCCAAAATAGTGACTAAATACACTTGCTATCACCAAGGTCAAAGTTTGCTGTGATTCTGAAAGAGGAAAAACTGAACTTTTCCTGAACCCTCTTACCCCTCCCATCCAGAGACTGTTCCCGGAACACTCCTGAACTTTTTACCCCAGAGTACCCCCTCCCAATTGAAAACTGTTCCAGGAACATTTTTTAGATAAGGGTCTCCTGGAACAAATCTAGTCCTACCCCTCCTAACTGAAGACTGTTCCAAGAACATTTTTGAGATAGGGGCCTCCTGGTACTA
Organism: Mus caroli; assembly: GCF_978045245.1. Taxonomy (NCBI): domain Eukaryota; kingdom Metazoa; phylum Chordata; class Mammalia; order Rodentia; family Muridae; genus Mus; species Mus caroli. The sequence continues at coordinate 114,750,109 of NW_028227256.1, read as the reverse complement.
CCCCAGAATGTTCCAACATTGCCAAGATATAGGACACGACCCCTTGGTTACGAAAAGCCCCTGGAAAGTCCCTTAGAATAACCCTTGGCAGAACCCCTTAGTGACGTAAATTTGTACTTTCCCTACCCTGCTCCCCCCTTGCCCTTCTCCTATAAAAGCTTGTGAAAAATTTGGGCCGGTTGTCGATTCTCCTCTGCACCATGCTGGGTGTATGAGTTTCGACCCCAGAGCCTCTGGTATATGTGCTTTTTATGTGCTTTCTTGTCGTTGCTGTATTAAATCTTACTCTCTACTTCTTAAGTTCGGTCTCAGCGTCTTCTTGGGTGCGCGGCTGTCCCGGGGCTTGAGTGAGTGTCTCCCTTTGGGAGTCTTAGAGTCTTTCAATTCGAATGAGAAATGTTTCCTACAGACTTATATATTTGAACAATTGTTCTTCAGTTGGTAGTGCAGGTTGGAAAGGTTATAGCACCTTAAGAGATAGAGCTTTTCTTAAGAAAGTTCATCAGTGTAGGTAGGCTTTGAGAACTTATAGCCTTGTCCTTCTTCCGATTTCTCTCTGTTTCCTGTGCGTAGAATGAACATGTGACCAGACAGCTTCCTGGTATCCTTTCTTGCTTTCTCTACCATGTTGGACTCTATTCCTCCAGAACCTTAAGCTAATATAAACTTCTCATTTCCTTTTTTTTTTTTTTTTCTTGAGACAGGGTTTCTCTGTATAGCCCTGGCTGTCCTGGAACTAACTTTGTAGACCAGGCTGGCCTCGAACTCAGAAATCCGCCTGCCTCTGCCTCCCGAGTGCTGGGATTAAAAGGCGTGTGCCACCACGCCCAGCTAACTCCTCATTTCCTAAGTTGTGTTTGGACATGGTGTTATTGATGATATCAATCATCAGTCAAGATAATCAATCACAGACACAACAACAGAAAACAACTAGAGTTGTTTTATAGTAGTAGTAATAATAACAACAATAATAGCATCTGTTAGATACACTGAGATAGTCTCTTGAAGGATAAATTGCATCTAGGTGCCCTGACCTGCTTTGGAACTGAATGTAAGCAAGGATATCTCAGCACTCTGAGTTTCCCTGCTCAGCAGATGCTGACAGTCCTTGATAGCAAATGTTGTCTGCTGTCTAAAAATGTATTTAGTCACTACTTTTTGAGGCAGGGTAAAACCTCTCACAGTTCAATACTGTTCTAGTTTCATTCTCTTGTTATGATAAACTGCATGACCAAAACAAACATGGAGGAGGGAAGAAATAATTTCAGATAATAGTCTATTACAAGGTAAGTCAGAGCAGAAATATAAGGTGGGAACCTTGGGGAGAAACCACAGAAGAATTATGCTTTTTGACTTGCTCAGTGCCTCATATTCAGGGCTCCTTGTTTATAGAGCCAAGGAAAACCTTACTAAGGATGGTGCCCCTTCAATGAAATGGGCACTTTCCTATAAATCATCAATCAATATAATCCATCAGAGACAGCAGTAGGTTAATCTGGGAATTTCTGTAGTTGAGACTCTCTTTTTCCAATTGACCCTATTTTGTATGACGTTTACAATAAAATCAACCAGGAGAAGTAGTATTTCAATGTTTGATGGAGAAGAGATACTTGGAATGCCTATCTTCAAGAGACAGTCAGCTGAGAAATCTTAACCCTCAAGGTCTCTCAAAACAGAACTGCAATGGGAAGCATTAGTTATGGTTTTGGATGCTCAACTCATACATTTGCATTCATTTGTGCATGTATCTCATTTTCATTTGAGTTCTCAATGATGTGCTTTAGTCTTCAATAAAACTCATGTGTTGCAAATACCAGGAAGCAGACTCTTAGATACAAGCACACTATTTAAAGAAAGATGAATTACACCAGTAATGCAGTATACTCAGAATGCATGAGGCCCTGAGATAAGTCCTTAGTTCTATAAAAACAGGATGGTGAGTATGTGCCTGTAATCCCAGTGCTCAGAAGGCTAAGGCAGGAAGACTAGACATTCAAAGTTATCTTCACATACATAGTTAGATTAAGTCAATCCAGGATTACATGAGACCTTCTCAGTCAAATGAACAAACAAGCAAACAAACAAACAAGTAAATAAATAAATGTAGAGTTTCAGGGGACCAGATGGAAGAAGGAAATAGACTATTCCAGAGTGCAAAATTATAGTTAAAAAGGAGGAACTCATTCTAGTGTTCTATTCATAGTAGGAAGGTGAGGGGATAGATGACATTTCCTATGTATCTTGAAATAGCTGGAGGAGAAAATTTAATGTGCTGGCTATAAAGAAACAAAAAGCATTTAAGGTAAAAAATATGCTAATATCATTGTGTATCTTCATATTACACACTGTACAGTGACTGGAGGATAGTACTATATCCCATAAATATATGTACTTATTTCAAATCAATCAATCAATCAATCAATCAATCAATCAATCAATCAATCAACAAACAAACAAATAAATAGCAGCCAGAGACATGCTCATTGGTTAAGAGCAGTTGCTCGTGAAAACGGTCCAGAATTAGTTATTAACACTTATGTGGCTTCTATCCACTTCTAAGTCATAAGATGGATACAGTTCTAAGGCTTCTGAATCCACTTATGCCTTTCTGAACACAGTAAGCACATGGTCCACAGGCACACATGCAGGAAAATGCCAATACATATGAAATGAATGAATGAATGAATGAATGAATGAAGAGATGGTTCAGTGGTTAATAATGATTGATGATCTTTCATGAGAAATGAATTTGGTCCTAATTACCCATGTTAGGTGGCTTACAACTGCCTTGAGCTAGAGATGCCTTCTTCTGAACTTCACAGGCATACATATGTGCACACACACACACACACCCTAAGACCCCTTACACACATATATCCTCCTCACAAAACTCTCTCTTTCTCTCTCTCTTACACACACACACACACACACACACACATACACACACAAACACACACACACATTTTCCAAGTGGAAGTGATACAACTAGAGGAACACATAGTGGAAGAAGGGTCAAAAGAAGCAAATAGTTGTGAATATGAAAACAATATACGATATCCATGTTCAATAAAATATTTCTAAACTTATAATTAAAATGTAAATTAGGTCCCTTCTGGTCCCGCCAGCACTGGGGCACCTAGGGCGTGGAGTCTGCGGATACCCCCAAGGTCCCCACAGGACTCTCCATGGGATCTTAGGACCTCATTCATCTTTTAAGGTATAGACACTTGGGGATTGCCTATCCTCAGGTGGATCACTGTGCCACACCCACTCCAGTGAAGACTGTGTGGCAGGCCCAAAGGCTTGGATGCAGTCCCGAGGCAAAAAGTTTCACAGAAAGTCAGTCTCCTGGACCCTTGGCACAAATGCTCCAAACCTGTCCCTGCGTTAGTCGGTATATGGATCTGTGTGCTTTCTTTCAGTATTGTTTTATTATAGGTACCTTCAAGAAATGATTTTACAAATATCTAAATCAGGTTAAATTCTACTGCCTGGCCTTCACCAATGTCCTAAGCAGTCCTTGAGTTGACCCTGGGCTTGGAATTTTGTAAGAATGTTACTTATTAAGATGAAATTATTGTTAGGGTGTTTCAGTTATTTTAATCAGAAATGGCTGAGAGTAGGCAACAGGCAATAGTCCAGATTACTTCACATAGATCGTTGGTTTTCATTCAGAGTAGAGGATGGTGACCAGCAGAGGAAGTTTGGACAATTTTGGATCTAATGGAGAAGAGCTGGAAAGAAAGAGTCTGAGTGATGGACCTGGTACCTGGCAATGTAATAGATATATAGGTCAAGGTAATTTACCCAATGGGAAAGAGGCAGTTATTCTGTTTAGGAGAACATAAGAACCACACCATCACCTACTTCACTGTAATAGCTGTTTGCTTAATACTGTACAACCATTCATATAAAAAACTGAGTGATGCAAAGTACTGTAAAAGATAACAACATAAATAATGGAAAGCCAACATTCACGTGGAATGGACTATTGCCACATACATGCACATACAGTCCGATTCATGCAATACCTCTCCTGGGTATATATCCAGAAGATGTTCCAACTAGTAAGAAAGAAACATGCTCCACTATGTCCATAGCAGCCTCATTTATAATAGAAAGAAGCTGGAAAGGACCCAGATGCCCCTCAACAGAGGAATGGATAAAAAAACTGTGGTACATATACACAATGGAGTACTACTCAGCTATTAAAAAGAATGAATTTATGTAATTCCTAGGCAAATGGTTGGACCTGGAAGGCATCATCCTGAGTGAGGTAACCCAATCACAAAAGAACTCAAATGATATGTACTCACTGATATATGGATATTAGCCCAGAAATGTAGAATACCCAAGATATAAGATACAATTTGTAAAACACATGAAACTCAAGAAGAATGAAGACCAAAGTGTGGACATTTTGCCCCTTCTTAGAATTGGGAACAAAACACCCATGGAAGGAGTTACAGAGACAAAGTTTGGAGCTGAGACAAAAGGATGGACCATCTAGAGACTGCCATATCCAGGGACCCATCCCATAATCAGCATCCAAATGCTGACACCATTGCATACACTAGCAAGATTTTCCTGAAAGGCCCCTGATATAGCTGTCTTTTGTGAGACTATGCTGGGGCCTAGCAAACACAGAAGTGGATGCTCACAGTCAGCTATTGGATGGATCAGAGGGCCCCCAATGGAGGAGCTAGAGAAAGTACCCAAGGAGGTAAAGGGATCTGCAACCCTATAGGTGGAACAAGAATATGAACTAACCAGTACCCTGGAGCTCTTGTCTCTAGCTGCATATGTATCAAAAGATGGCCTAGTTGGCCATCAGTGGAAAGAGAGGCCCATTGGTCGTGCAAACTTTATATGCCTCAGTACAGGGGAACACCAGTGCCAAAAAGTAGGAGTGGGTGGTTAGGTGAGTGGGGGGGAGGGTATGGGGGACTTCTGGGATAGCATTGGAAATGTAAATGAGGAAAATACCTAATAAAAATATTAAAAAATAAAACAAAATAAGAAAGTAAACTAAAATCTCTATTAATATTAGTATAACTAGTTCTTTTTCTACTTTTTTCTTAAATTCGGTATCATAAACACTGTTTTATCAAAACTCTGTGTTGGTGGACGTCTCTTGGAGAATCGAAGTTCTGATATCTGTGAGCTATCTCCATGAGATGAATCTTGTCTGAAGGAAATGTATTTTTTTTTTTTTTTTTTTTACTTCTTCAAACTGGTTCTTACCAGTTGCCAAATGGCTATAGGAGGATGGCTTGCTCCTATACATCTGCTTTCAGTAAACACAGTTGCTCTTATTTAAGAGTCCACCTGGGGGCGGGGAGGTAGAGGGGACTTTTGGGATAGCATTTGAAATGTAAATGAAGAAAATATCTAATAAAAAATTAAAAAAAAAAGAGTCCACCTGGCTGGACTACAAGGTGTAGGAAGCATTTCTATCTGCATTTCAATGATAATTATTTCATTTGAGCTTCTCTGGACATACTCACTGGCAATTTAATTTGCTGCTGTGTAAATTGCCTGTTTAAATTGCATTAGTCATTTGTTAGTTGTTTTGTATGAGATAGGATCTCTCTTTAACCAATGACATCTTGGAACTCATCCTGTAGCCAAGTATGACCTTCAGTTTGATTTTAATTCTTCTCCTTTAACCTCCCAAGAGACGGCTTTACCATTGTAATCTACCCCATCTGGCTGTATTCCAAACTGGCATTGAGACTGCCATGATTGAGGTTGGCCTTGAACTCCTGATTCCTCATCACTGCTTCTTCCTTGTGCATGCTGGAATCACAGGCAGTGCCACTACACCCAGTACTGTTTGTTGTTTGCTCATATTTTACTGCATTTGTGGATGATGTGGTAATTTGAATATTTCTGGCCCATGGGAGGTGACACTATTAGGAGGTATGACTTTGTTGGAGGAAGTGTGTCACTGTATGGGTGGGCTTTGAGGGCTTCTAGTGCTCAAGCTCCTCTCAGTGCAGAAGAGAGTCTTTGCTGGTTTTCTGCTGGAAGAGAGTCTTCTTCTTTCTGCCTTCAGATCAAGATGTACAATTCTCAGCTCCTCCAGTATCATGTTTGCCTGACTACTGCCATGCTTCCTGTCATGATGATGATGGACTGAATCTCTGAAACTGCAAGACAGCCCCAATTAAATGTTTTCCATTACAAGAGTTGCCTTGGTCATGGTGTCTCTTCACAGAAATAAAATCCCAAAGCATAAATTAGTACTAAGAGTTGGGTATTGCTCTGATAATAGATGGAAAACACCAACACAAGGAGGGAAACTAACTACATCCTGGAAAAAGCAAGAAATTAATCTTTCAACAAATCTAAATGAAGATAGCCACATAAACATAAAAATAACATAAAATAAACAGGAAGGAACAATCACTATTCCTTAACATCTCTTAGAATCAATGGACTCAGTGTCCCCCAAAAGACATAGACTAACAGACTGGATATGTAAACAGGACCCAGTATTTTGCTGTATACAGGAAACACATCTCAGTGACAAAGACAAACACTACCTCAGAGTAAAGGACTGGAAAATGATTTTCCAAGCAAATGGTCCCAAGAAACAAGCTGGAGTAGCCATTCTAATATAGGATAAAGTCAACTTTCAATCAAAAGTTATCAAAAAAAGATAAGGAAGGACACTTCATACTGGTCAAAGGAAAAATCTACCAAGATGAACTCTATGCTCTAAATGCAAGGGCACTGACATTCATAAAAGAAATTTTACTAAATTTCAAAGCACACATTGCACCTCACACAATAGGAGTGGGAGACTTCAATACCTCACTCTTATCAATGGACAGATCATAGAAACACATACTAAACAGAGACATAGATATTTATAGAACATTTCATCCTAAATCAAAGGAATATATCTTCTCAGCACCTTATGGTACCGTCTCCAAAATTGAGAGACCTCAATAGATATAAGAAGATTGAAATAATCCCATGCATCCTACCAGATCATGATGGATTAAGGCTGGTTTTCAATAGGAACAAAAAACAACAGAAAGCCCACATACACATGGAAGCCGAACAATACTCTACTCAATGATAACTATGTCAAGGAAGAAATAAAGAAAGAAAAGTCTAAAGACTTTTTAGAATTTAATGAAAATGAAGGTAAAATATACAGTGGAACACTACTTAGCTTTTAAAAACTATGACTTCATGAAATTCATAGGGAAGTGGATTGAACTTGAAAATATCATCCTGAGTGAGGTAACTCAGTCAGAAAAGAACACACACAATATGTACTCACTGATAAGTGGATATTAGCCCAAAAGCTTGTAATATTCAAGATTCAATTCACAGACCATATGAAGGCTAAGAAGAAGGAAGAGCAAAATGTGGATACTTTAGTGCTTCTTAAAAGGGGGAACAAAATACTCACAGGAAGAAATATGGAGACAAAGTGTGGAGCAGACACTGAGGGAAAGGCTATCCAGAGACTGCCCCACCTGAAGATCCATCCCATATACAGTCTCCAAACCCAGACGCTACTGTGGATGCGAAGAAGTGCATGCTGACAGGAGCCTGATACGGCTGTCTCTGGAGAGGCTCTGCCAGAGCCTGAAAAATACAGAGGCAGATGCTCGCAGCCAACCATTGGACTGCTTAAAGGGGTCCCTGATGGAGGAGTTGGAGAAGGGATTGAAAGAGCTTAGGGGGTTTCCAGCCCTATGGAGGGAGCAACCAGTGTTAACAGACCTGAACCCTGGAGCTCCCGGGGACAGGATCACCAACCAAAGAGTACACATGAAGGGACCCATATCTTCAATTTTTTTCATAATTTTTTCTATATTTGTCTTCATTTTTATCAGTACTTATTGCATAAATGTCTTCAATTACACCCTAAACTTTTTCTGTAATTGTTTTTAATTTTATCAGTAGTTTCCCCAAGTATGTCTTCAATTTTACCATAAACTTTTTTTTCATGTAAATCTTCATTTTCTTTTTATAGATTTTTTTCTCAAGGTAATTTTTTATTTTATTTTTAAAATTTTTTTTATTAGATATTTTCTTGCTTTACATTTCAAATGCTTTCCCCAAAAGTTCCCTATACTCTTTCCCCACCTTACTCCCCTACCCACCCACTCATACTTCTTGCCCCTGGCTTTCCCCTGTACTGGGGCATATAAAGTTTGCAAGACCTAGGGGCCTCTATTCCCAATGATGGCCAACTAGGCCATCTTCTGCAACATATGCAGCTAGAGACATGAGCTCTGGGGGTACTTGTGGCCTCCCTTCCCCCCAGCCTGGAACCTGCCTGCTCAAGGGTGGAGCTACCGGCTCATTCGTCCTGCCACGCCCACTGCTGGAACCTGCCTTTGCTGCCTGGAGTCACACACGTGTTCGTCCTGCTACTGGACCCTGAGTTACTTGGTGGGAAATTGGGTTCCCTCCCCCTTCCTTTATAAACTGAGTGTCTGGAATTAATAAAATTGAGTCTTGATCAGGATTTGTCTTGGCTCCATTGTTTCTTCCGCCCCGTCTAGTTTCCTCTCTTTTCAGCCTGAACTGCCTTTCTCAGTGAACCGTTCGTGTTGTGGACTGCGGGCGGGCCGCAACAGTTGGCGCCAGAACTGGGACCTGAAGAATGGCAGAGGGATGCTAAGAGAAACGACTGCTGTGTGGAGCTCCACAAGAAAGGAAAGGATCTTCGTATCGGAGGAGCATCGGAGCAACGGACAGGTACACATGCTAGCGCTAGCCTAAAAAATTTCAGTTTTGTAAAGTGTTGCTGAGGATGCGGTAGGATACGAATCAAGTTTGAACCAGTGCTGACCCAACACTGCTTCTGCTTGGGGTCAGTAGTTCGTTAATCGGAACTAGATACGGAGACAGGCGGTGTGCCGCAGTTTTTTAGAAAACTGCTTAGGTGGAAGAAGGAAGGGTTCAAAGTCATGGATCAGGCGGTTGTTTTTAGTTTTCAGGAGTTGCTTAAGGAAAAAGGAGTAAGGCTTGAAGTACAATTAGTAAGAAATTTTTTAGATAAGATAGATAGCTGTTGTCCATGGTTCAAAGAAGAAGAAACGATAGATTGTGGAACCTGGGAGAAAGTTGGTGAGGCCCTGAATATCGCTCAGACAGATAATTTTACCCTAGGTCTCTGGGCGCTCGTAAATGATGCTATAAAAGATGCAACTTCTCCAGGGCTAAATTGCCCTCAGGCGGAGTTTGTGGTATTTCAGGAGGAGTGCCTATCAGAGAAGGCCTCCTCAGAAAAAGATCTTCTTAACTCAAAAATTGATAAATGTGGTTCCTATCCTAAATAGTAAAATTTAAGATAAGATATAAAGCAATGCCTCTTTATTTAAGCGTTAAAGCTTGCTTTAATAAGTATTCATAGGTATTAATTGATATCCAAACTTCGTAATATGATAGTAATGCTTCTAATATTGATTTTAACAGTGATAAATTGTTTTAAACATAGGTTTTGCTTTCCCAAAGTTGTAGATATTATCCTAACCTTGCACAAAAACTTAAAAATTATGGTTAAAACTGCCATTGTTCCATTGACTGCAGCTCGCAGTTTGATTGCAAAGTTAAGATTAATGCTCAGATTAAAAAGTATTTTACCTTTGAGTCAATACAGGGCTCTGGGCAGTCCCAGAGCGGCTTGTGGCCCTTTCTTTTGTTTTGCAAACAATGCCTAAAAAAGTTTTTCCCTGTGTTCAAGAAAATTTCTTTTTAACAGTGTTACAGATCTATTCAAATGTTTAAAATAATGCTTAAATTCAAAGATTTTTGCTTCTAGTAAACTGGTAATCACTAAAAAATTTTGCCTCTACGTATGGCTAATATAGCTTTACATTATGTAAGAAAAATGTTTATTGTTTCTGCTTCTTTACAAGAAGCCAAAAGTTTTAATCTTTCAGTATATATTGTTTCCTAAGTAGAAAGTATTTTATTAACTAATGCTTCTCAAGAGAAGTTTACCTTAAATCCTTGCTTGTCATTTTTCCAGTTTAGACTAGCTTCTAGCCTTTTAACTTTATGGCAATAGTACATCAGAGACTGTATATTCAGACTTAGTAAAATTAGTCATTTAATAGAGTCATAATGATTTTTCACTCTTCTTCAGTGTGACCAGCCATTCTAACTCAATCTTAGACTGGTCTAATATTCAGTTCAATTATTAGAGATTCCTATATTCTAAATTACCTAGCAAAGTTAATTCAGAGCATTTCCCCAAGGTCACCAAAGGCTCATCTTGCCTTTACCTTATTTGTCCTAAACTTTTTGCAAACTGACATTAAAGGTCAGTCTGCAGTGGAACGCCACTGGCACCCAGTTACTTCTAATTCTTATGCATTGGTAAAATGGAAGGACGCCCTGACTAATAAATGGAAGGGTCCAGATCCAGTTCTAATCTGGGGAAGAGGCTCGGTTTGTGTTTTTTCACGAGATGAAGATGAAGCACGGTGGCTACCAGAGAGATTAATTCGTCAGGTAAACACAGATTCTGTCTCTCCTCATAAGTATCATTCTAAAGACTAAAATTCCTCTTGTGCTGGGAGTGGAAGCTCTCAGAAAAAACTGTTTTCCTCTGAGCCAATTCCCCTACAAGAGGCCGGAGATTAACTTTAGCTTTATAATTTGCATCTAAATAAAGTACCTTGACTTCTCCGAACAGAAAATTTACATTGCTACACTCTCATTGTTTAGAATTCTTCCTTCTCTCAAGCAGGTCAATCTACATTCTCCGGTTCTCCGCCCCTAAGAGCAAACAGGTGGTACTGCTAATCTCCCTTCAAAGGACATCCCAGCATGTGGCTTTTCAGTCTAAGATAAGATCTAGATTTACCAGGAGAGCTAGGAAAGTAGAAATTTCATATATATTTACAAAGATTAGTTCTTATTTTGATAAAGATAGGCTTAGTCCCTTAGCTGGCCTCTGGCTTTTCACCCTTGCTGTTACTGCAAGGTGTCCTTAGTTCCTCAGGCTACTGGAAATAACAGGAATAAAGAAGAAAGACTTTCAGCTCCTATTTTAACTAAAATTAATGGTGTTAATACTGACATAATTCTTATCTTGGCCTTGCTAAATCTGAGGTTGACAAGTCTCATATAGAGACCTCGCAATAACTCAGAATTGCGCTACTGATTCATAATCATATGAATACAGTATGGGTACCGCTTGGCGCAGGAGATTACTGCGGAGGGAAGGTCCAGTTTGACCGTTTCTGAGTTCCCTGTGCGACACACCTGATTTGAAGGAGGTTGGTATCTGACTCCAGCTAAAAAACCAAAAATACTTAAGGCTCTGCCTCCCCTCCCCAAAAGATACCAAGAGCCACAGATGTGAGTTGTTACAATGCTCACGGGAAGAATCAGGTCAATGTCCACCCAAGTCAAGGTTAAAGGCCCACTCATCTATGGATGAAAAGAATCATTTGATCACCTCTGTTAAGCATTGCCTATTTAAACTTAATTAATAGGGGGGAGAGAGGTTGGAGACCTTGCTGTCGTAAGGGCAAGCCCTTCACTGCCTCCCACCCAAAAAAAAAATAAAAAAGCCAATTGGCCTGGTACTAGGAGCCAGCCAGTCTTCACCCCTTCTCCCTGTTCCCCTGCCTGTCACCCAAAATTGCAAAAGATTATCAGCTCAGTGTTTAGTTAAACTCAGCCAGGGTTCCAACGCCCTACTTAAAATGTAAACAGGTAGCTACCTATTCAGCACTAATTAGCATTATAAAGTCAGAGCCTACAGCCCAGCGCTGCTATTCAGTCAGTGCTTTAAAGACAGTCTTAGCCAGATACAGTTTACCATTAGAAAAGTTAGGGAATCCCACGGAAATAGGTTTTTTCTTTAGCCCTAGGAACTCAGGCAGAATTATTGAACATAGATAATTTTTCTGCCACAGGCCACCCCCTTTTTTTATTTTTGTTTTGTTATCTAATGGGGGGAAATGTGGCCTCCCTTCCCCCCAGCCTGGAACCTGCCTGCTCAAGGGTGGAGCTACCGGCTCATTCGTCCTGCCACGCCCACTGCTGGAACCTGCCTTTGCTGCCTGGAGTCACACACGTGTTCGTCCTGCTACTGGACCCTGAGTTACTTGGCGGGAAATTGGGTTTCCTCCCCCTTCCTTTATAAACTGAGTGTCTGGAATTAATAAAATTGAGTCTTGATCAGGATTTGTCTTGGCTCCATTGTTTCTTCCGCCCCGTCTAGTTTCCTCTCTTTTCAGCCTGAACTGCCTTTCTCAGTGAACCGTTCGTGTTGTGGACTGCGGGCGGGCCGCAACAGGTACTGGTTAGTTTATATTGTTGTTCCACCTATAGGGTTGCAGACCCCTTCAGCTCCTTGGGTACTTTCTCTAGCTCCTCCTTTGGGGGCCCTGTTTTCCATCCAATAGCTGACTGTGAGCATCCACTTCTGTATTTGCCAGGCACTGGCATAGCTTCACACAAGACAGCTATATTTTGTTCCTTTCACCAAAATCTTGCTGGCATATGCAATAGTGTCTGGGTTTGGTGGCTGATTATGGGATGGATCCCCGAGGGGGGTAGTCTCTGGATGATCCATCCTTTTGTCTTAGCTCTAAATTTTGTCTCTGTAACTCCTTCCATGGGTGTTTTGTTCCCTATTCTAAGGAGGAATGAAGTATCCACACATTGGTCTTCCTTCTTCTTGATTTTCTTGTGTTTTGCAAATTGTATCTTGGGTATTCTAAGTTTCTGAGCTAATATCCACTTATCAGTGAGTGCATATCAAGTGACTTCTTTTGTGATTGGGTTACCTCCCTCAGGATGATATCCTCCAGATACATCCATTTGCCCAAGAATCTCATAAATTCATTGTTTTTAATAGCTGAGTAGTACTCCATTGTGTAAATGTACCACATATTTCTGTATCCATTCCTCTGTTGAGGGACATCTGGGTTCTTTCCAGCTTCTGGCTATTATAAATAAGGCTGCTATGAACATAGTGGAGCATGTGTCCTTATTACCATTTGGAACATCTTCTGGGTACATGCCCAGGAGAGGTATTGCTGGATCTTCCGGTAGTACTATGTCCAATTTTCTGAGGAACTACCAGACTGACTTCAGAGTGGTTGTATAAGCTTGCAATCCCACCAGCAATGGAGGAGTGTTCCTCTTTCTCCACATCCTCGCCAGCGTCTGCTGTCACCTGAATCTTTTCTTAGCCATTCTGGCTGGTGTAAGGTGGAATCTCAGGGTTGTTTTGATTTGCATTTCCCTGGTGATTAAGGATGTTGAACATTTTTTCAGGTGTTTCTCAGCCATTCAGTATTCCTCAGTTGAGAATTCTTGATTTAGCTCTGTACCCCATTTTTTAATGGGGTTATTTGATTTTCTGGAGTCTAGCACCTTTAGCTCTTTGCATATATTGGATATTAGTCCCCTATCAGATTTAGGATTGGTAACAATCCTTTCCAAAAATGTTGTTGGCTTTTTTGTTTTATTGACAGTGTCTTTTGCCTTACAGACGTTTTGTAATTTTATGAAGTCCCATTTGTCAATTCTTGAACTTACAGCACAGCCATTGCTGTTCTATTTAGGATGTTTTACCCCTGTGCCCATATCTCCGAGGCTTTTCCCCATTTTCTCCTCTATAAATTTCATTGTCTTTGGTTTTATGTGGAGTTCTTTGATCCACTTAGACTTGAGCTTTGTACAAGGAGATAAGAATGGATCAATTCGCATTCTTCTACATGATAACTGCCAGTTCTGCCAGCACCATTCTTTTGAAAATGCTGTCTTTTTTCCATTGGATGGTTTTAGCTCTCTTTTCAAAGATTAAGTGACCATAAATGTGTGGATTCATTTCTGGGTCTTCAATTCTATTCCATTGATCTACCTGTCTGTCACTGTACCAGCACCATGCAGTTTTTATCACATTTGCTCTGTAGTACAGCTTGAGGTCAGGCATGGTGATTCTACCAGAGGTTCTTTTATTGTTTAGAATAGTTTTTGCTATCCTAGGTTTTTTGTTATTCCAGATAAATTTGCAAATTTCCCTGTCGAACTCTGTGAAAAATTGAGTTGGAATTTTGATGGGGATTGCATTGAATCTGTATATTGCTTTTGGCAAGATAGCCATTTTGACTATAATAATCCTGCCAATCCATGAGCATGGGAGATATTTCCATCTTCTTAAATTTTCAATTTCTTTCTTTAGAGACTTGAAGTTCTTATCATACAGATCTTTCACGTCCTTAGTTAGAGTCACGCCAAGGTATTTTATATTATTTGTGACTATTGAGAAGGGTGTTGTTTCCCTAATTTCTTTCTCAGCCTGTTTATTCTTTGTGTAGAGAAAGGCCATTGACTTGTTGGAGATAATTTTATATCCAGCTACTTCACCAAAGCTGTTTATCAGGTTTAGAAGTTCTCTGGTGGAATTTTTAGGGTCACTTATGTGTACTATCATATCATCTGCAAAGAATGATATTTTGACTTCTTCCTTTCCAATTTGTATCCCCTTGATCTTTTTTTTTTTTTGTTGACTTTCTCTGGATAGGACTTCAAGTACCATATTGAATAAGTAGGGAGAAAGTGGGCAGCCTTGTCCAGTCACTGATTTTAGTGGGATTGCTTCAAGTTTCTCTCAATTTAGTTTGATGTTGGCTACTTGTTTGATGTATATTGCTTTTATTATGTTTAAGTATGGGCCTTGAATTTCTGATTTCTCCATGAATTTTATCATGAACGGGTGTCGGATTTTGTCAAATGCTTTCTTAGCATCTAATGAGATGATCATGTTTTTTTTTTGTTTTTGTTTTTGAGATTGTTTATATAGTGGATTACCTTGATGGATTTCCATATATTAAGCTATCCTTGCATCCCTGGAATGAAGCCTACTTGGTCATGATGGATGATTCTTTTGATGTGTTTTTGGATTTGGTTTGTGAGGATTTTATTGAGTATTTTTGCATTGATATTCATAAGGGAAATTGGTCTGAATTTCTCTATCTTTGTTGGGTCTTTTTGTGGTTTAGGTGTCAGAGTAATTGTGGCTTCATAGAATGAATTAGGTAGAGTACCTTCTGTTTCTATTTTGTGGAATCATTTGAGGAAAATTGGAATTAGGTCTTCTTTGAAGGTCTGATAGAACTCTACACTAAACCTGGGCTTCCTAGGTTCTTTGGTTGGGAGACTATTAATGACTGTTTTTATTTCTTTAGAGGATATGGGACTGTTTCCATCATTATTCTGATCCTGATTTTACTTTGGTACCTCGTATCTGTCTAGAAATTTGTCCATTTCATCCAGGTTTCAGTTTTGTTGTGTATCGCCTTTTGTAGTAGGATCTGACAATGTTTTGGATTTCCTCAGGTTCTGTTGTTAATGTATCCCTTTTTGTTTCTGATTTTGTTAATTGGATTACTGTCCATGTGCCCTCTAGTTAGTCTGGCTAATGGTTTATCTATCTTGTTGATTTTCTCATAGAACCAGGTCCTGGTTTGGTTGATTCTTTGAACAGTTCTTTTTGTTTCCACTTGGTTGATTTTAGCTCTGAGTTTGATTTTTCCTGCTGTCTCTCCTTCTTGGGTGAATTTGAATCCTTTTGTTCAAGAGCTTTTAGGTGTGCTGTCAAGCTGCTAGTGTATGCTCTCTCTATTTTTTTTTTTTTGAGGCACTCAGAGCTATGAGTTTTCCTCTTAGCACTCTTTTAAGTGTGCCCCATAATTTTGGTTGTGCTGTGGCTTCATTTTCATTAAACTCTAAAAAGTCTTTAATATCTTTCTTTACTTCTTCTTTGACCAAGGTATCATTGAGCAGAGTGTTATTCAGCTTCCACGTGAATGTTGGCTTTCTAATATTTATGTTGTTATAGAAGATCAGCCTTAGTCCATGGTGATCTGATAGGATGCATGGGATATTTTCAATATTTTTATATCTGTTGAGGCCTTTTTTATGGCCAATTATATCATCAATTTTGCAGAAGGTGCCATGAGGTGCTTAAAAGAAGGTATATCCTTTTGTTTTAGGACAGAATGTTCTGTAGATATCAGTTAAATTCATTTGTTTCATAACTTCTGTTAGTTTCAATGTTTCTCTGTTTGATGTCTGTTTCCAGGATCTGTTCATTGATGAGAAAGATGTGTTGAGGTCTTTCACTATTATTGTGTAAGGTGCAATGTGTGCTTTGAGCTTTACTATAGTTTCTTTAATGAATGTGGATGCCCTTGCATTTGGAGCATATATATTAATAACTTCTCAGTTCATCTTGGAAAATTTTACCTTTGGTGAGTGTGAAGTGCCCCTCCTTGTCTTTTTTGATAACTCTGGATTGGAAGTCGACTTTATTCGATATTAGTATGGCTACTCCAGCTTGTTTCTTTGGACCATTTGCTTGGAAACTTGTTTTCCAGCCTTTTATCCTGAGATAGTGTCTGTATTTTTCCATGAGGTGGGTTTCCTGTAAGCAGCAAAAAGTTGGTTCCTGTTTATGTAGCCAGTCTGTTAGTCTATGTTTTTTTATTTTTAATTTGGGGAATTGAGTCCATTGATATTAAGAGGTATTAAGGAAAAGTAATTGTTGCTTCCTGTTATTTGTGTTTTTAGAGTTGGGATTCTGTTTTGGGGGCTGTCTTCTTTTAGGTTTGTTGAAGGATTACTTTCTTGCTTTTTTCTAGGGCATAATTTCTATCCTTTTGTTGGTGTTTTCTCTTCATTATCCTTTGAAGGGGTGGATTCATGGAAAGATGTTGTGTGAATTTAGCTTTATCATGGAATACCTTGATTTCTACATCTATGGTAATTGAGAGTTTTGCTGGGTATAATAACCTGGACTGTCATTTGTGTTCTCTTAGGGTCTGTATAACATTTTTCTAGGATCATCTGGCTTTCGTAGTCTCTGGTGAGAAGTCTGGTGTAATTCTAATAGGTCTGCCTTTATATGTTACTTGACATTTTCCCCTTACTGCTTTTAATATTCTATCTTTATTTAGTGCATTTGTTGTTCTGATTATTATGTGTCAGGAGGAATTTCTTTTCTGGTCCAGTCTATTTAGAGTTCTGTAGGCTTCTTGTATGTTCATGGGCATCTCTTTCTTTAGGTTAAGGAAGTTTTCTTCTATAATTTTGTTGAAGATATTACTGGTTCTTTAAGTTGAAAATCTTCATTCTTATCTATACCTATTATCCGTAGGTTTGTCTTCTTATTGTGTCCTGGATTTCCTGGATGTTTTGAGTTAGGATCTTTTTGCATTTTGTATTTTCTTTGGTTGTGTGTCCATTTTCTCTATGGAATCTTCTGCACCTGAGATTATCTCTTCCATCTCTTGTATTTTGTTGCTGATGCTCACATTTATTGTTCTTGATTTATTTCCTAGGGTTTCTATCTCCAGAGTTACCTCCCTTTGGATTTTCTTTATTGTTTCTACTTCCATTTTTAGATCTTAGATGGTTTTGTTCAATTCCATCATGTGTTTGTTTGTGCTTTCCAGTAATTCTCTAAGGCATTTTTGTGTTTCCTCTTTAAAGACTTATACCTGATTAGCAGTGTTTTCCTGTAATTTTTAAAGGGCTTCTACCTGTTTAGTAGTGTTCACTTGTATTTCTTTAAGTGAGTTATTAATGCTCTTCTTAAAACCCTTTACCAGCATAATGAAATATGATTTTAACTCCAAATCTTGATTTTCAGGTGTTTGGGGTATCCAGGACTTGCTGTGGTGGGCATAGTGGCTTCTAATGATGCCAAATGGTCTTGGTTTTTGTTAGTAACATTCTTAAATTTGCCTTTCTCCATCTGGTAATCTCTGTTGTTAGATGTTCTAGCTGTCACTGGCTGGAGCTTGTTCCTCTTGTGATTCTTTAGCCTCTGCCAGCACTCCTGGGAGTCCAACTCTCTCTTTAGTTCCAGTGGTCAGAGCACTCTCTGCAGGCAAGCTCTCCTCTTGCAGTGCAGGTGTCCAGAAGTCTGGAGTTTTGATCCACCTCCTGAGTCCTAGGGTCAGAGCCCTCCCTGTAGGCCTACTCTCCTCTGGTGGGAAAGGTGCCTAGGGTTTTGTGTCTCAGCTCTGCCTCCTGGCTGAGGATGAAGACCCAAAGGGACCTCATCCAGGAAGCTCTGTTGCTTCTGCTGCCCATGTATTGTCCTGCATAGACTGGTCTTAGTGGTACCAAGATCTTGAGTCTGCCAAGGTCTGCCAAGTTCATGATCAAGATGGCGCAGGGATGGTGCTGGCTTGAAAGAACCCCAGCCACTGTTTTGGGGGTTTCCTTTGTCCATGTTCCTGCTGGCACAAGACCAGGTTTTTGGAAACAGATATTGCATTCCACACACCAGTGATCTGAAGATTCTGGGTGTGCTAGAGCCTGCTTGAGCATTTTCAATAAATGGTGCTTGTTCAAATGGCAGCTACCATGTAGCAGAATGCACATGAATCCACTCTTATCTCCCTGTACAATCCTCAAGTCCAAGTGGATAAAAAACCTCCACATAAAACCAGATATATTGCAACTAATAGATGAAAAAGTAGGGAAGATCCTCAAACACAAGGGGAAAGGGGAAAAATTCCTGAACAGAACACCAATTGCTTATGATCTAAGATCAACAATTGACAAATGGGACCTCATAAAATTTTAAAGCTTCTCTAAGGCAAAGGATACTCTCAATAGCAGAAAATGGCAACCACCAGATTGGGAAGAGATCTTTATAAATCCTACATCCAATAGAGAGCTAATATCCAAAATATACAAAGAACTCAAGAAGTTAGACTCCAGAGAACCATATAACTCTATTAAAATGGGGCACAGAACTAAACATTGTATTCTCGACTGAGAAATACCAAATGGCTGAGGACCACATAAAGAAATGTTCAACATCCTTAGTCATCAGGGAAATGCAAATCTAAACAACCCCGAGATTCTGCCTCACTCCAGTCAGAATGGCTAAGATAAAAACTCAGTTGGCAGCAGATGCTAGTGAGGATGTAGAGAAAGATGAACATTCCTCCAATGTTGATGGTAATGCAAGCCAGTAAAATCACTCTGGAAATCAGTCTGATGGTTCCTCAGAAAATTTGACATAGTATTACCTGAAGATTCATCTGTACCACACCTAGGTATATACCCAACAGATGCTTCAACATATAACAAAGACACATGGTCCACTATGTTCATAGCAGTCTTATTTATAATAGCCAGAAGCTGGAAAGAACCTAAATGTCCTTCAATAGAGGGATGGGTACAGAATATGTGGTGCATTTACATAATGGAATACGACTCAGCTATTAAAGACAATGACTTCATGAAATTTGCAGGCAAGTGGATGGAACTAGCAAATATCATCCTAATTGAGGTAACTCAGACACAAAAAACACATATGGTATGAACCCACTGATAAGAGGATATTAGTCCAAAAGTTCACAATGTCTATGATCCAACTCACAGACAATATGGAACTTAGGAGGAAGGAAGACCAGGGTGTGGATGCTTCAGTCCTGCACTGAGGACTGAGGAACAGGAAGATCTCAGGAGGTGCAAGGAGTGGGAGAGCTCAGAGGGAAAGAGAAGGGGTAGGAAGTAAGTTGGGGCAGAATCAGGTACTGAAGGGGATAGGAGATAGGCACAGAAGGTCAGGAAAGTGAATAAAAATATATAGCAATGCAGGAATGAGGAACTGGGGTTAGCCACTGGAGGGTCTCATATGCCAGGAAATCTAAAGTCTCCCAGAGCCCATTGGGGATGACTTAACTGAAATACCCAACAAAGGAGAGTGAGAACCTGTTTAGACCATATCCAGAGGTTAGGTATGGCCCCCAGTTGAGGGATGGGGCCACCCACCCATATTAAAACTATTAATCCAGAATTGCTCTTGTCAAGTGGAAATACAGGGACAAAGAGCAGAGCAGATACTGAAGGAAAGGCCATCTAGAGACTTCCCTACCTGGGGATCCATCTTGTCTGAAGTCACTAAAACCAGACACTGTTGCTGTTGCCAAGAGTTGCATGTTGATGGGAGCCTAATGTGGTTCTTCCTTGGGATGTTTGGCCAGCAACTGACCAATATGGAGAATTCTCACGGGCAGTCATTGGAATGAGAATGGGGACCCCAATGGAGGAGTTAGGGGAAGGACTGAAGGATCTGAAGGTGCTTGCAACCTCGTAGGAAAAACACCACCACCAAGCAACAAATCCTCCATCTCCAGAGCTCCCAGGGAATAAACCACCAACCAAAGAGTACACATGGAGGGACCCATGGCTCCAGCTGCACATGTAGCTGAGGATTGCCTTATCTGGCAACAATAGGAAGGGAGGCTCTTGGTCCTTTGGAGGCTCAATACTCCAGGGTAGGGAAATGCTTGGGCATTGAGGCAAGAGTGGTTGGGTGGGGGAGCATCCTCTTAGAAGTAGGTGGCAGGGACATGTAATAGGGGGTTTTCAGAGGGAAAACCAGGAAGGAGGATAACATTTGAAATGTAAATAAATAAAATCACCAATAAAAATAAATTAAAAATAAAATAAAATAATAAACTGAAAAAAGTTATGGCCTGAAAATACTGCAGGAAAATGGAAAACAAAACTGATGTATGCAAGATTGCAAACTAGTAAAGCAACTATGGAAACAAGTGTGGAAAATTCTCAAAAACTAAATGTACCACATGACCCAGCATTATCACTCCTTGGCATATGGACAAAGGACTCACATGCCTGCTCTACATTGCTCAGCCCTGCTAATCACTGCTCCATTCACAATAAATATGAAATTCAAACACCCTAAATATCCTTGTCCTGCTTGTTTGAAATCCAGAGTTCCTAACACAAGCTGGAGTAATCTCAGAAAAAGGATCCTTTCTTGAGGAAATACCTCCATAAGATCCCATTGTAAGGCATATTCTCAATTAGTGATCAATTTCTATTAGGGGGAGGGCCTAGCCCATTGTGGGTGGTGCCATCCCTGGGCTAGTAGACTTGGGTTCTATAAAAAGCAAAAACTCAGGTACCAGCAGATGCTGGTGAGGATGTGGTACAAACACTCTGGAAATCAGTTTGGTGGTTCCTCAGAAAATTGGACATAGTTCTACTTGAGGACCCAGCAATACCACTCCTGGGCATATACCCAGAAGATGTTCCAACATGTAATAAGGACACATGCTCCACTATGTTCATAACAGCCTTATTTATAATAGCTAGAAGCTGGAAAGAACCAAGATATTCCTCAACAGAAGTATGGCTATAGAAAATGTGGTACATTTAGACAATGGAATACTACTTAGCTATTAAAAACAATGAATTCAGGCAAATGAATGGAATTAGAAAATATCATCTTGAGTAAGGTAACCCAATCACAAAAGAAAACATTGTATGCACTCGCTGATAAGTGGATATTAGACCAAAAGCTCAGAATACCTAAGATACAATTCACATACCATATGAAGCTCATGAAGAAGGAAGACCAAAGTGTGGATACTTCGGTCCTTCTTAGAAGAGGAAACAAAACACCCATGGAAGAAAGCAAGCTGAGCAAGTCAGAAGAAATCGTTCCTCTATAGCTTCTGTATTTACTCATGCCTCCAAGTTCCTACCCTGTGTGAGTTCCTATTCTTTCTTCCTTTGGTGATGAACAGCAATTTGGAAGTGTAAGCTGAATAAACTCTTTCCTCCCCAACTTGCTTCTTGGTCATGATGTTTTGTGCAGGAGTAGAAACCCTAACTAAGACAAACTGGTACCAGAAGTGCAGTATTCCTGTTACAACCTGACCATGTTTTGGGGAAGTCTGTGGAAGAACTTTGGAACTTTGGGCTAGAAAAGCCATAGGGTGTTAAGAGCTCTGTGGGATGTTCTGTAGGAGCTTGGAATATAATGTTGAGAACAGTGCAAATGATGAAACCTGGCTTGTGAAATTTCAGAGGGAAGATTAAAAACTCTTATCAGGGCCATTGCTGTGTTGATTGTGAAGATTCTGCGGTTTGGGTTAGCTGAGGCTGAAGAATCAGCTGTAATGAACAAGATACCAGAACTACTAAAGCAAAACCTTTGCATTACTGGGACTATTGATCCTGGTTAGCTTGAGCTAAGAAATTAATGGTGAGTAAGAAGAGACTATCATTATGGAGGTGAAAACTTCTGGGCAGAATTTTCTGAGAATATAAAGAAGCTGTGTTCTAGAGATATCCAAGGTTGTACCTCATGCGTCATCTAGACTTGGTAATGTGTAAGAGTCCCCCAGGTAGTACTGGTCTTGAAGGCATGAAAGGGTCATGAATAGCAGTTGAGGCTTGGCACTGTGAGAGGCCATGGAAGACCACTGGTGAAGATGCAGCCTCAGTTGTTATTGATGGCCCAAGATTTAAGGGGTCATGCAAAGGAGTTGAAGGTTGGCAGAAGAGAGCCTATGAGAGGCTATTGGTGAAGCCTAGTTGTAGAGGAAGACAACAGTGTATTGGAGATGCCAGTACCATGAGATAACCACCAAGAACAACACCAGCATTGGAGTACAGGCAGCTGTAACCTAGAAGACAAGGGGTGTGTTACAAAGGGCAGAGCTGGAGGAGTGACCCAAGTCCTTGGAGGACCCCACAAGACAGTGAGTGAATCCTAGATATTGGAGAGTTAGAGTTGATTTTGCTTTCAGTATTGATTATGCCCTGATATATTTCCCTCTTTAAGTGAGAAAGTATTTTAGTGGAACCCACAGTAAAGAGACTTTGAATTGTTGAAATACATTGAATACTCTTTCCTCTCCAACTTGCTTCTTGGTCATGATGTTTTCTACAGGAATAGAAACTCTAAATAAGACACCATTCCAGCATAAAATTGATAGCAATCACACCAATGCAGTAGTAATAAAAGGCAGTTGTAATATATTTATTGATAAATGTGACAAAGAAGGGATTAGTTTGAAATAAAAAATTACTCTATAAAAGCTCAAGGACTAACAATCTATTTCAAAATAGATTGGATATTTTAAAGGGATTGAAATTTTAGTGTATAAGAATGTGTAATTACTGTTGTATTTTAAAGTTATTTAGATCTTGTGGATGAATAAGAAAGTAAGACTTGAGGCTTAAAAGTGATGTGTTATGTGTCAAGGTAACAGAGGGTCAGTTTTACTGGGTAGTGTTTTGTGTCAACTTAATTCAAACTGCAATTATCACAGAGAAAGGAGCCCCCCTTGAAGAAATGCCTCCATGAAATCCATTTTCTCAATTAGTGATCAAAGGGAGAGGGCCTAGCCTATTGTGGGTGATGCTGAGGGACATTGAAAGGTAGCTTGGTCTCTGGTTGAAGCCTTGAAGCCCAGGAAACACTGAAGTTTTGCCTGTTTCTGGGCACCAGGCTCCTGTCACTAGCTGCATCCCCCCATATATTTGTGGTTATTAGTCACATGAGAGCAATGCCCCAAGCATCTCCACAGGTAGAGGATGTGACCTGTGGTCACATAGGCTCAAGACAGATCTCCATTTTATGAGGTACCTTAAGACCAGGAGGTCTTAGCTAATAAGCTTTCCTTCCCAGACATTCCTCCCTGCAAAAGGTATATAATCTCAGGCCAACCCTGAGAAATGGGATATGATTTTATATAACCACTTTCTGCCATGGCAATAAATGCCTTAAAACTATAGACTGCCTCTTTTCATCAGGATCCTTTTTGGGAGTCATGGAAAAGGTCTTCACCTTTAAAGTCGCAGTCTTCTTTCTTGTAGAAGGCCTCCCTGCCCTACCAACCACAACTACCAGCAAGCCAAGCACAAGCCCACCACTACCATGAAGCCAAGGATGATGCCAACAGGACCAGCTGGAGCTCCCTCTTCTCCTCCCTCCCCAGCCCCAGCCCCAGGCTAGGTCCAGCCTGTGGGCCTCTGTTCTCAGCTCTTTCATGGTTTTCATAGGCACTTGGATGTCCAAGAGTCTGAAAACCAGAAGGCACGGCCTCATTGCAGGCCCTGGGACTCCCAAGCCAGATCTGGCTGCCTCCTACTGCATGCACTTCCCCACTCTGGGGGAGTGTCTGGGAGCTTCCCTACTGCCCATCACCTGCCTGGTGACAGCATGGGGTAAGGGACTTCAACTCATGTGTCCTGCCTTCCGGTGTAGTGAAGCCCTGTGTCAGAGTGGATGCAGGACCTTTAACCCTACATGGTGCTATCCCTTGGCTAGTAGTCCTGGGTTCTATAAGAAAGCAAGCTGAGCACACCAAGGGAAGAAGCCAATAAGCAACATTCTTCCATGGCTACTGTGTCTACTACTGCCTACAAGTTCCTGCCCTGTGTGAGTTTCTGTCTAGACTTCCTTTGATGATGAACAGCAATTTGGAAGTTTAAGCTATGTAAACTCTTTCCTCTCCAACTTGCTTCTTGTTCATGATGTTTTCTACAGGAATAGAAACTCTAAATAAGGCACCATTCCAACATAAAATTGATAGTAATCACACCAAGGCAGTAGTAATAAATGCAGTTGTAATATATTTATTGATAAATGTGACAAAGAAGGGATTAGTTTGAAATTAAAAATTACTCTATAAAAGCTCAAGGACTAACATCACAATAACCTTCACTGAGATGATATCTCTCAAATCCCAATATTCTACCATACTAAAATATACAGAACATTAATCAACATGCTTATACAAAAATATTTATTAATATTATTTTGGTTTAAATGTGTACATATTAGAATATAATTTCTTTAGTGAGTTTGAAAATGAACTCTATACAGTTATTCATCAGTGATATCAGATTAATGCTGGGTGAATGATATTTTTTCATATTTTTTTTATAAAATAATTTTATGTGAATATAACAATTACTTCAAAGTAAGGGTTTCCAATTCCTACTATGTATAATGGTACCTTGTGGGCATTCTCTCATGAGCAAGTTTTAAACACATTTTAAATTCTTATAATGATATTTATCATTTAAAAATAACATTTCTATATAAATACTTAGAAAGTAATTACATATCAAGTTAGTCTGCTGCTTGAATCTATTTTATCTGAGGTTTGAGCTTTTGCTAAATGATTTGCCATATTGTTTACATTTGTAAGGTTTCTCTCCAGTATCCATGCTGAGCTGTGTTTGAAGATTTGATTACTGTGAATAAATTTCCACATGCTTTACATTAGGAATGTTTGTCTCCAAAATGAATTCTGTAATGACTTTGACGACGGGTGTTGGGGGACCAGGAAAATTTTTTCCCACATTCACTGCACTTATAAGGCTGCTTTCCCATATGGATTTTTTGATGTACTTGGAGAGTTGAGGACAAGAAAAGAGCCTTGTCAACTCTTTTCATTTGTGAAGATTACCTCTTATACGGATTCTGTAGTGAACTTGAAAATTTAAGGAGTTGGTTAATGATATGTCATATTGATTATATTAGTAAAGTTTGTTTCCAGTGTGGATTTGGTGGTGAAATTTAAGATCTGAGGACTGTGTAAAGATTTGCCACATTTAATATATTTTTAAGATATATGTCCAGTATGGATTCTGTGGTGAACTTGAAGAGATGAGGAATCTGTAAATGATTTACAACACTTATTACATTTGTAAGGTTTGCTTTTATTATGGATTTTGTGGTGATCATTAAGTTAGGAATACTGGGTAAATGATTTTCCATACTTACTACATTCATAAGGTTTGTCTCCAGTATGGATTCTCTGGTGAACTTTAAGATTTGAGGACTTTGTAAAAGATTTCCCACAATCATTACATTTGTAAGGTTTGTCTCCAGTATGGATTCTCTGGTGAACTTTAAGATTTGAGGACTGTGAAAAAGATTTGCCACATTCATTACATTTGTAAGGTTTGTCTCCAGTATGTAATCTCTGGTGAACTTTAAGACTTGAGGACTTGGTAAAAGATTTCCCACACTCATTACATTTGTAAGGTTTGTCTCCAGTATGGCTTCTATGGTGAACTTTAAGATCTGAATACCGTGCAAAAGATTTGCCACATATATTACATTTGTAAGGTTTGTCTCCAATAAGTATTCTGTGGTGATATTTAAGCTGTGAGTAGTGGGCAAATAATTTCCCACAATCATTACATTTATAAGGTTTGTCTCCAGTATGGATTCTCTGGTGAACTTTAAGATTTGAGGACTTTGTAAAACATTTCCCACATTCATTACATTTGTAAGGTTTGTCCCCAGTATGGATTCTCTCGTGAACTTTAAGATATGAACTGTGGGTAAAAGTTTTGCCACATTCATTACATTTGTAAGGTTTGTCTCCAGTATGGATCCTGTGGTGAACTTTAAGATCTGAGGACTGTGTAAAAGATTTGCCACATTCATTACATTTGTAAGATGTCACTTGAGTGGAAATTCTGCAGTGAGCCTTAGGATTTGGGGATTGAGTTCTCTCAGGAAGAGTATCTGGAACTTCATGATCTGTTTCAGGAATGAAATAAATGTGTTTTACAAACAGATCACTTCCATAAAAACATACTTCATACTATTCACTACCAGCAGTATAATCGCTGATTTTTTTTTCTATATAGAACTGAAAGGTTATTACATGCAAATCTCTCTGTTATTTCATCCTGGAAATAATCCTGTGCCTTTGAAATAGTTTCTTCGTATGATGACAAGACAGAGCCAAAATTAATGAGAACATGTCATTACATGTCATTTTACATTTGGTTGAAAATAATATACATGCATAATGCTTGAAATAGCACCAATCTGAGGATCATGGCAAAAGCATACAACATAGAAGTGCAACAACTTAACATGTAGAAGAATGCGAATCGATCCATTCCTATCTCCTTGTACTAAGGTCAAGTCTAAGTGGATCAAGGAACTTCACATAAAACCAGAGACACTGAAACTTATAGAGGAGAAAGTGGGGAAAAGCCTTGAAGATATGGGCACAGGGGAAAAATTCCTGAATAGAACAGTAATGGCTTGTGCTGTAAGATCGAGAATTGACAAGTGGGACCTCATGAAACTACAAAGCTTCTGCAAGGCTAAAGACACCATCAATAAGACAAAAAAACCACCAACAGATTGGGAAAGGATCTTCACCTATCCTAAATCAGATAAGGGACTAATATCCAATATATATAAAGAACTCAAGAAGGTGGACTCCAGAAAGTCAAATAACCCCATTAAAAAATGGGGCTCAGAACTGAACAAAGAATTCTCACCTGAGGAATACCGAATGGCTGAGAAACACCTGAAAAAATGTTCAACATCCTTAATCATCAGGGAAATGCAAATCAAAACAACCCTGAGATTCCACCTCACACCAGTCAGAATGGCTAAGATCAAAAATTCAGGTGACAGCAGATGCTGGCGAGGATGTGGAGAAAGAGGAACACTCCTCCATTGTTGGTGGGATTGCAAGCTTGTACAACCACTCTGGAAATCAGTCTGGCGGTTCCTCAGAAAATTGGACATAGTACTACCGGAGGATCCAGCAATACCTCTCCTGGGCATATATCCAGAAGATGTCCCAACCGGTAAAAAGGACACATGCTCCACTATGTTCATAGCAGCCCTATTTATAATAGCCAGAAGCTGGAAAGAACCCAGATGTCCCTCAACAGAGGAATGGATACAGAAATTATGGTACATTTACACAATGGAGTTCTACTCAGCTATTATAAAGAATGAATTTATGAAATTCCTAGCCAAATGGATGGACCTGGAGGGCATCATCTTGAGTGAAGTAACACAATCACAAAAGAACTCACACAATATGTATTCACTGATAAGTGGATATTAGCCCAAAACTTAGGATACCCAAGATTTAAGATACAATTTGCTAAACGCATGAAACTCAAGAAGAATGAAGACCAAAGTGTGGACACTGTGCACCTTCTTAGAATTGGGAACAAAACACCCAGGGAAGGAGTTACAGAGACAAAGTTCGTAGCTGTGATGAAAGGATGGACCATTTAGAGACTGCCGTATCCAGGGATCCATCCCATAATCAGCTTCTAAACGCTGACACCATTGCATACACTAGCAAGATTTTGCTGAAAGGACCCAAATATAGCTGTCTCTTGTGAGACTATGCCGGGGCCTAGCAAACACAGGAGTGGATGTTCACAGTCAGCTATTGAATGTCTCACAGGGCTCCCAATGGAGAAGCTAGAGAAAGTACCCAAGGAGCTAAAGGGATCTGCAACCCTATTGTTGGAACAACATGATGTACTAACCAGAACCCCGGAGCTCTTGTCTCTAGCTGCATATGTATCGAAAGATGGCCTAGTCGGCCATCAATGGAAAGAGAGGCCCATTGGACTTGCAAACTTTATATGCCCCAATATAGGGGAATGCCAGGGCCAAAAGAATGGGAATGGGTGGGTAGGGAAGTGGGGGGCGCTATGGGGGACTTTTGGGATAGCATTGGAAATGTAATTGAGGAAAATATGTAATAAAAATATTAAAAATAAAAAAAAATGAAAAAAAAAGAAGTGCAACAACTTTATTCAAAAGAAATAAATGTTATAAACATAATATATGTTAGAAGATATTCATAAAATATATGATATATTTTCATATGTATGAACTTAATCATAATTACACAGTATAAGAGATAAGAAAACAAAATTTTTGCAGCTAGCATGCATTAATAAAAGAAAATGTCCACACTATGAGACTCAATGACCAATATGAACCCAAATCATCTATCCAATGACAGAATAATGAAAAGGAGGTACTAGAATACCTTTTTAATAATGTGATGCTAATATAAAATTAAAGATTAGATTTAAAATCAGTGAGAATATTTATTTAAAAACCAAACAGGTATTTATGCCTGGAGCTGACCCAGTGCCACAGCTCTCCATTATCAAATCTTACTGGGAGGGAGCTGGTGTCTCAAGAGTGTTGACATACCTGATAGCACAGGTAAGAACACCAGTACTGCTCAAATTCCTGGCCCAAGAGGGACCTACACGGATCCATCAGGACACAGGAATCAAGGAAAAGCCACGGATGGACAAGATCCATCCTGTTATTTTTCTGTGTCATAGAGCTCTGGCATAGCTCTGCATACTCAAATTCCTCCTGGAGAGAACTGGTCTCTGATACACAGGTTCACAGAAAGGACAAGCCACAGTGGAGACTGTGGGACTGGCTAATACCAGAGATAAGCAGATGTGACAGACAAGAGCAAGAACATAAGCAACAGAAATCAAGGCTCCTTAGCCTCATCAGAACTCAGTTTTCCCAACAAAGTAAGCCCTGAATAACCCCAAATTCCTGAAAAGCAAGACTCTGATTTAAAATCACATCTTGAGCTGGATGTAGTGGCACACACCTTTAATCCCAGCACTTGGGAGGCAGAGGAAGTTGAATTTCTGAGTTCGAGGCCAGCCTGGTGTACAGAGTGAGTTCCAGGACAGCCAAGGCTACACAGAAAAACCCTGGCTCAAATAACCAAAAAGAAAAAAAAAAAAAAAGAAAAGAAAAAAAAAGTCAGGAGCCATAGATGCATGCATCAACAACACTATATAGTAGATAGAAGAGAGAATCTCAGGTTCAGAAGATACCATATTAAACACTGATACAACAGTCAAAGAAAGTGCAAAATGTAAAAAGATCCTAACCCAAAATATCCAGGAAATCCAGAACACAATGAGAAGACCAAACCTAAGGATAATAGTTATAGAAGAGAGCAAAGATTTCCAAATGGAAGGGCCAATAAATATCTTCAACAAAATTATAGAAGACCACTTCCCCAACCTAAAGAAAGATATGTCCACGAATGTACAAAAGCCTACAAAATTCCAAATAGACTGGACCAGAGAAGAAATTCCTCCAATTATTCAATAGTGAAAACATGAAATGCACAAAATAAAGAAAGAATATTAAAAGCAGTAAGGGAAACAGGTCAAGTAACATATAAAGGCAGACCTTTCAGAATTACACCAGAATTCTCACCAGAGACTGTTAAATCCAGAAGATCCTGGGCAGATGTCATACAGACCCTGAGACAACACAAATGACAGCCAAGTCTACTATACCCAGTAAAACTTTCAGTTACCATAGATGGAGAAAGAAAGGTATTCCATGAAAAAAATAAATTTACATAATAAATTTCCACAATTCCAGCCCTTCAAAGGATAATAAATGGAAAACTCCAACATAAGGAGGGAAACTGTGCCCTAGAAAAAGCAGGAAATTAATCTTTCAACAAACCTAAAAGAAGATAGCCACATGAACAGAATTCCAAATCTAATAACAAAAATAACAGGAAGCAACAATTACTTCCCTTAATATCTCTTAATATCAATGGACTCAATCCCCCAATAAAAAGACATAGATTAACAAGTAGCTGACTGAGACAGATGCAGATAATTATTTCAAATCAATGGACTTAAGTTGGAAATCCATGTTGTTGATTTGGAGAAGTTTGAATGGAAGAAGCTGAGGAGGATGACCCCATGAGAAAACCAGAAGTTTTAACTAACTCAGACACCTAAGACCTCTCAGACACTTAGCCACCATACACTAGCTCATATCAGGTCCCCAACAGATATATAGCAGGGGACTGCCTGGACTGGCCTTAGTGAGAGAAGAGGTGCCTAACTCTCATGAGTCTTGAGGCCCCAAAGAGTGGAGAGGGCTGGCAGGTGGTGTGGTGGTGGTGGAGGCATCTTCTTCAAGACAGGGGGAGGATTCATGGCATGAGGAATGATCAGAGGGCACATTGGGAGGGGGATAATAACTTGACTAAAAAGTAAGATTAAAGATATGAAGAGGAAGAAAAGGAGGAGTAGGAGGAAGAGGATGAGGAAGAAGAGGAAGGGGAGGAATAAAATGCTAATAAAAAGAAATATTCAAAGTCTTTAGTCATCAGGGAAATATAAATTAAAACTTCCTTGAGATTCCACAGTGGAAGCTGTTCAGACCTTCTAGAATTACAATAGTCCAGGAAAGTGAAAGATTCTTACCAATAAATATGGGTGATCCTAGACAAAATACCCACCAAGGGAGAGAAGGACAGTATAAAAAGACAAAATCTAAAAATTATAGGTATAGGAGAAGAAGATTCCCAGCTCAAAGTACCAGAAAATATCTTTAACAAAATCATAGAAGAAAATTGTAATCTAAAGAAAATATTGTTTAAATGTACAAGAAGTTTGCATAATACCAAATAGATTGGAGTAAAAGAGGAAACTCTTTCATGCAAATAATAGCCAAAGCATTAAATATACAGAACAAAAAGAATATTGAAAGCTGCAAGATCTGATAGAAAAGAAACATGTAAAGACTAACATATCAGAATTTCAACTGACTTCTCAACAGAGAATCTAAAAGCCACAAGACTCTGCGCAGAGGTTTTGCAAACCAAAAGTGACACAGATGTCAGGTCAGAAACAATGTTCATCAAACCACTGAATATCCATTAATGGAAATAAAAAATAATCCTTTATAAGACCAACCATAAATGAGGAGGGTAACTAAGAAAAGAATGAAGTGATTAAAAAATGAAAAAAAGAGAAATTTCTTTCACACACATGCATACTACCACTTCCAACATCAAAAGAACAGGAATTAAGAGTCATTGATCATTAGTATCCTGTAACATAAATAGACTCATTTGCCCCATTTAAAAGACACAGGCTACCACAGTGCAAGTGAGAGTAGGACCCATCATTTTTCTGCATAAACAAAACATACCTCAGAAACAAAGATAAGCACTAAATCAGAGAAAATGACTAGAAAAGGTTTTCTAAGCAAATGGACCTATGAAATAAGTTGGAGTATTCATCCCAACATCAAATCAAACTGAAATTCAATCAAAACTAATAAAAAACAATAGAAAAGTACACTTCATATTTTATGAAAAATATGGAAAAAGCCATGAAGGTCACATCACATTATTGAATATATATGCCAAAATGCTGGGGCAACCACGTTCATAAAATAACATCACTAAAGCTTAAATCACATCCCAAGCCAACATTTTAAGAGTGGGAGATTATAACACACACTATCACCAGTGCTGATGTGATCCAAAGAAATACCAAACAGTAGAATAATGAAAATAATAGAAATAAGGAATGAAGTGGACCTAACATATGTCTACAGAATATTTCACCCAAATAAATTATACACACACATACACTCCATTCAGAAGCTCACAGAACCTTCCCCCAAACTGACCATGAACTCAGTATCAACAGAAGCAGTAAGAGACAGAAGAAGATTGAATTAATACCTAGCATGTTTTCAGAAACCCGTGCATTCAAAGTGGAGTTTAATAAGATTCAGGCATCATAATGTCTACAAACTCAAAGGAATCGAGTAATTATCTACTCAATGACCATGGGTCAAAGATGAAAGAAAGAAAGAGAGAAAGAAAGAAAGAAGTAGAGAGGGAAGGAAGGAAGAAGTTAAAGACTTTATAATTCATTGACCAAAAGGAAGACAGAACATGCCCAAACTTATGGGACACAATGAAAACACTGCTAAGAGAAAAGTCATGCCTGTAAATGCTGTCTTAAAGAAAATGGATACATCTCATGCTAGCAATTTAACAGCACACTTGAAAGCTCCAGAACACAAGATATAAAGACACCAAAGGGGAGTAGATGGCAAGAAATATACAAACTCAGGGGAAAAAAACAATTAATTGGAAATAAGTGAATACCACAAAAAATCAACAAAACCAAGACTTGGAACATTTAAAAAATCAAAAGGATATACAAACCCTTAGCCAAAGTAAAGGAAAAGCAGGGAGTTTATACCCCAGAACAAGAAAATAAGAAAATGAAAATGGGGCATAACAATAGACACTGAGGAATTCCAAACACTATTTGGGACGTATTACAAAAGCCTGTATTACACAAAACTGGAAAATCTAAATGAAATGAACAAATTTCCAGATTGATTCCACTTACCAAAATGAAATTAAGATAAGGTAAGTAATCTAAAAAGACCCATAACTCCTTAGGAAATAAAGATGTCATGAAAATCTCAAAACAAAATACAACAAGAACAAAAACAACAAAAATGCTCAGGACCAGATGGTTTTAGCATAAAATTCTAACAGACTTTTAAAAAGACATAATGTCAATCCTTCTCAAACTATTCCACAAATAGAAATGTAAGGAACATTGCCAAACACATTCTCTGAGGGGACAGTCATCCTATTACCTAAACCACATTAAGACTCAATAACCAGACAGAATTCTAGACCATTTTCAGTTATAAACATTGGTGAAAAAACACTTAATAAAGTACTTGCAAACAGAATCCAGGAACACTTTAAAAAACATCATACAACAAAATAAAGTAGGCCTCAACACAGGCATGAAGGGGTGATTCAATATACGAAAATCCATCAACTTAATCCACACATTAAATAAACTGAAAAAAAAATCACGATCACATTAGACACTGAAAAGGCCTCTGAAAAACTCCAACATCACTTCCGGTTGAAATATTAGAGTAATAAATAGCAGGAAGTAATGATCACCTTTCCTTAAATATTAGGGATACAGGGCCCATACCTAATCATGAAAAAGGGAACACATGAACCAACGGGACCCAGCCAGCCAGGAATCTGCCTGACCAGGTTCTTTCTAGTCTGGGCTGGTGCCCTGATCAGACCTTGAGTGTGAACTCTGTGCCAGCCAGTCCCACAAAACCCAGAAGAAGCTCTACTTCTAGGCACTCTAACATACCAGGATAATAGGATCCCATGTTCCCAGGATTCCAGGAGCTTGGTCACACCAGGATCTCAGGGTCCCAGGGGCAGTTTGATTCCCAGGAGTTCAGACACACCCAGGATCTCAGGATCACAGAATCATAGGATCACCAAGATAGCTGAACTCTGAGGAGTTCTGACAAAACTAGAATCACAGTTAGGCCAGTCTTCAGTCAGATATAGCAAGGGCAGGGAGCACTGGAGATAATCAGATGGTGGAAGGGAAGCAAAAGAGGATACACAACAGAAACCAAGGTTACTTAGCATTATCAGGACCCAATTCTCCCATCATAGCAAGTCTTCGATAAACCATCACACTGGAAAAGCAAGATTTGGAAATTTGGAAGTGATTTAAAATCACGTCTCTTGATGATGATAGAGGACTTTAAGAAGGACATAAGTAACTCCCTTTAAAAAATACAGGAAAGAACACAAATGCCAGCCCAGATTATTGTACCCAGCAAAACTCTCAATTATTATAGATGGAGAAAACAGGATAGTTCATGACAAAACCAAATTTATACATTTTCTTTCCATAAATGCAGCCCTACAAAGGATAATAGATGGACAACACCAACACAAGGTGGGAAACTATACCCTAGAAAAAAGGCAAGAAAATATCTTTCAGCAAACCCAAAAGAAGATAGCCACACAGACATATTTCTACTACTTCTTTTTTTAAAAAAAATTTTATTAGGTATTTTCCTCATTTACATTTCCAATGCTATCCCAAAAGTACCCCATACCCTCCCTCCCACTCGCACTTCTTGTTCCTGGAGTTCCCCTGTACTGCATATAAAGTTTGCACGACCAAGGGGCCTCTCTTTCTACTAATGGCTGGCTAGGCCATCTTCTGATACATCTGCAGCTAGAGACACGAGCTCCAGGGTGTACTGGTTAGTTCATATTGGTGTTCCACCTATAGGGTTGCAGATCCCTTTAGCTCCTTGGGTATTTTCTCTAGTTCCTCCATTGGGGGCCCTGTGATCCATCCAATAGCTGACTGTGAGCATCCACTTCTGTGTTTGCTAGGCTCTGGTGTAGTCTCACTAGAGACAGCTGGGTCCTATCAGCACAATCTTGCTAGTGTATGCAATGGTGTCAGCGTTTGGAAGCTGATTATGGGATGGATCCCCAGATATGGTAGTCTCTAGATGGTCCATCCTTTTGTCTCAGCTCCAAACTTTGTCTCTGTAACTCCTTCTATAGGTGTTTTGTTTCCAATTCTAAGAAGGGGCAAAGTGTTCACACTTTGCTCTTTGTTCTTCTTGAGTTTTTACTAAAGTTTCTTTAATGAATGTGGCTGCCCTTGCATTTGGAGCATAGATATTCAGAATTGAGAGGTCCTCTTGGAGGATTTTACCTTTGATGAATATGAAGTGTCCCTCCTTGTTTTTTTTTGATAACTTTGGGTTGGAAGTCGATTTTATTTGATATTAGAATGGCCACTCCAGCTTGTTTCTTCAGACCATTTGCTTGGAAAATTGCTTTCCATCCAGCCATTCACTCTGAGGTAGTGTCTGTCTTTTTCCCTGAGATGGGTTTCCTGTAAGCAGCAAAGTGTTGGGTCCTGTTTGTGTAGCCAGTCTGTTAGTCTATGTCTTTTTATTGGGGAATTGAGTCCATTGATATTAAGAGATATTAAGGAAAAGTAATTGTTGCTTCCTATTATTTTTGTTGTTAGATTTGTCATTCTGTTCTTGTGGTTGTCTCCTTTTAGGTTTGTTGAAGGTTACTTTCTTGCTTTTCCTAGGGAGTAGTTTCTGTCCTTGTATTTTTTTTTTTTCTGTTATTATCCTTTGAAGTGCTGGATTCATGGAAAGATAATGTGTGAATTTGGTTTTGTCCTGGAATACTTTGGTTTCTCCATCTTCTCCATCTATGTTAATTGAGAGTTTGGCTGGGTATAGTAGCCTGGGCTGGCATTTGTGTTCTCTTAGTGTCTGTATAACATCTGTCCAGGATCTTCTGGCTCTCATAGTCTCTGGTGAAAAGTGTGGTGTAATTCTGATAGGCCTACCTTTATATGTTACTTGACCTTTCTCCCTTACTGCTTTTAATATTCTATCTTTATTTAGCGCATTTGTTGTTCTGATTATTATGTGTTGGGAGGAATTTCTTTTCTGGTCCAGTCTATTTGGAGTTCTGTAGGCTTCTTGTATGTTCACGGGCATCTCTTTCTTTAAGTTTGGGAGGTTTTCTTCTATTTTTTTGTTGAAGATATTTGCTGGCCCTTTAAGTTGAAAATCTTCATTCTCATCTACTCCTATTATCTGTAGGTTTGGTCTTCTCATTGTGTCCTGGATTTCCTGGATGTTTTGAGTTAGGATGTTTTTGCATTTTGCATTTTCTTTGATTGTTTTGCTGATGTTCTCTATGGAATCCTCTGCACCTGAGATTATCTCTTCCATCTCTTGTATTCTGTTGCTGATGCTTGCATCAATGGTTCCAGATTTCTTTCCTAGTGATTCTATCTCTAGCGTTGACTCATTTTGGGTTTTCTTTATTGTGTCTACTTTGCTTTTTAGTTCTACCTTCATTTCCATCACCTGTTTGGATGTGTTTTCCTGTTTTTCTTTAAGGACTTCTAACTGTTTGGTTGTGTTTTCGTGTTTTTCTTTAAGGACTTGTAACTCTTTAGCAGTGTTCTCCTGTATTTCGTTAAGTAAGTTATTAAAATCCTTCTTGATGTCCTGTACCATCATCATAAGATATGCTTTTTATCCAGGTCTAGCTTTTCAGGTGTGTTGGGATTCCCAGGACTGGGTGAGGTGGGAGTGCTGCGTTCTGATGATGGTGAGTGGTCTTGGTTTCTGTTAGTAAGATTCTTCCTTTTTTTTTTTTTTGTTAGCAGACATCTCCAGAATCATCTTTATTCTGCTTACAAAGATACAATTATTTTGTTAATATTTCACTTGTTCCCATTTAAAGGTTTCAGAGCCACATTAAACAGTGCCATCATTAGCAAATTGCTGTGTAAGAACATTATAAAACACAAATGATAAACCAAGATAACCCCTTTTACAGCATTCATATTAGTGCATTAAAACATTGATTCAAAAAGACAAGTGTGTTCAATGGCAGACATCTGATTCCCATTTGAATGAAGAATAATAAAAAAATGGTATCTAAATAAACTCTAAAACTTTAGTGTCAAAAACTAAATATAAAAATGAAATCCCAAATCTGTAACTGTGGGAACATTACTTTGTGAAGACAGGACCCAAAGATTCTGGTCTAAGAAGTGTTCCATGGCGCACAAGGGAAGGTATAATGGCCACAAAGCCAGACCATATGGAGAAAGTGGTTCAGTGCAGTAAGAGACTGGAATCTTTAGCATCTGAACAGAATAGATGCAAGTATGGACCTTTCAGCCACTTCCTCCAACTTTCACTGAACAATACAGTAACTAAGCTTTCTTTAGTATGCATTGAATTAAATAGTCCATATGTTAAAAACAACCTATCCTTACTGTCTTTACTAGGTAATCCACAGCAAATGCATATATACACATCAGGAAACGATTCACTGATCTTATCCAGAGATGATAAGAACAATCCAATAATGAAAGAGCAATAATGATCTGCACTGCTGTGGACCACAGTGGATAAAACATCCCACAAACAGTTATGTTAAGGGTTTCCTACTGAGAACATTTACTGGACAAATGACATTTAAACTTGGGACTTCTTTTTAAATAAGATAACGCAATCATGTTACACATGTTACACAGTTACAGAGGTGCAGGCAGAGTATACACGCCAATCAAATAATTCCCAAAACTCAGTCAAACAATATAAATAAATTATAAATGAAAGGCATATACAATGTGAGCAAAACCCAAAAGTTGTTGAACTAAAAAGCAGGGAAGCTGTGCCAGTAAGGGTGTTTAGAAAAGCCTTGGGTGTTAGAAAATATCAGACTGAATCCAAAAGAATCCCCCCACCCTAATAAAAATGGCAAAGTATAGAACCATCGTTTTACACAACAGCCTCAAAATAACGATAAGAGAAAGTGATCGCAAGAATCCGCCTGCATCACTCAGACAGCATCATGCAGTCGTCCACACCCTCAGAGTTCAGCCTTTCAGTTCCCATACTATGAGACAGATGATCACGATTCCAACCACAAGGATAAAAATGATGATGCAGAGGGTTTTCCTGGGTTTGCGCTGATAATCTGCCACTATTGACAGCTGCTAGTTTGCCTGTTGAACGTGAACCTCTGCACTTTCTACATTGGCTTCTATGCTGTCAATCACATCGCCTTTTTCATGAATCATCATTCCCAAGTCTTTAAATATTTCATTAATGTCCATAATATCAGCTTCCAGCTGCCTGATTTAAGACTCTCTCTCATGAATTAGTCGGAGGTCATCCTCTGTGATTTCTTCATTTTGGACCTGCACTTGAGGCTGTGTTTGGCTTTCCCAGGATACAAGATTCTTTTCTTTTGAGCTGTCTTTGGGTAAACCACCCAATACCCTGGAGCTGGCTCGCACTCGAGCAACAAACTCTTTCTCTCTCTCAGCAGCCTGCCTCTGGGCCTTCTGGAAGTTTGTCAGCGATGTGGTGAGCTCTGCCACTAATCAGTCTTTCTGACGCTGCTCACTGGGGGTGGTGGGCAGAGAGCAAAACTCTTTAATGTACTTGTCAGTTTCTTTTGCAAGTTGGTTAGTATACTGCTGCTTCTGCTGCAGCGGTTGCCTCAGTTCCGGTGAGTTTTGAGGTGTTGCAAGTTGATTCAGAGTCATTTGTATTTCCAGGGAGCATTGTGTGATCTTTTGGATGTTAGAGGAGATGCGTTGTGCCAGCTGGGCAGAGTCCCCACCAATCCCCGGAGTGTAAGACATGGCTGGTTGGCTGTCTGGCTGATTTCATCAGATGCAGGTAGGCTATCTGGATTTCTAGGAGTCACCCTGACCTCGCTGGCTTCCTTCACCACCTCCAGCTGCTGTCACCCGGGGTCCCACTGCCTGGCGCAGCCAGTCTCAGCTCTGTTAGTAAGATTCGTACGTTTGCCTCTCGCCATCTGGTAATCTCTGGAGTCAGTTCTTATAGTTGTCTCTTGGTAGAGCTTGTTCTTCTCATGATTCTGTTAGTCTCTATCAGCAGACCTGGGAGACTAGCTCTCTCCCGAGTTTCAGTGGTCAGAGCACTCTCTGCAGGCAAGCTCTCCTCTTGCAGGGAAGATGCCCAGATATCTGGCGTTCGAACCTGCTTCCTGGCAGAAGTTGTGTTCCACACACCAAAGGTCCTAAGATCCCATGGAGAGTGCTCTGGGGACCTTAGGGGTATCTGCCAACCCCACGCCCAAGGTGAGGCAGTGCTGGGGCCAACCGGAAGACACTTGTGACCCTGGTCCGTCCGGGTTTTCTGCTTCTCCAATTAATGCTGTCTCAGGTACCGCGAGATTGGATTGGAACAGAAGTTGTGTTCCACTCACCAGAGGTCCTACGTTCCCATCGAGAGTGCTCTGGGGACCTTGGGGTTGTCCGCCGACTCTGCGCCTAAGGTGACCCAGTGCTGGGGCCGACTGGAAGGGCATATTTCTACTTATAACAACAAAAATAGCAGGAAGTAATAATCACTTTTCCTTAAAAATCAATGGGTTCAATTCTCCAATAAAAATACATAGACTGACAGACTGGATACATAAGAAGAACACAGCGTTTTGCTGCATACAGGAAACATACCTCAGGGACAAAGGCAGATA
Source organism: Mus caroli (assembly GCF_978045245.1). Classification (NCBI taxonomy): domain Eukaryota; kingdom Metazoa; phylum Chordata; class Mammalia; order Rodentia; family Muridae; genus Mus; species Mus caroli. The sequence goes on along the minus strand of NW_028227256.1, from coordinate 114,710,765 downwards.
CTACCTTACAGTAAAAGGTTGAAAACAATTCTCCAAGCAAATAGTCCCAAGAAACAAGCTGGAGTAGCCATTCTAGTATCAAATAACATCCATTTTTAACCAAAAGTTATCAAATAAGATAAGGAAGGACATTTTATACTGGTCAAAGAAAAAAAATCTACCAAGATAAACTCTCAATTCTGAACATTTCTGCTTCAAATGCAAGGACACCCACATTCTTAAAAGAAACTTTACTAAAGCTCAAAACACACATCACACCTCACACAATAACAGTGAGCGAGTTCAACAGCCAACTCTCAGCAATGGACAGATCATGGAAAGAGAAACTAAACAGAAACACAGTGAAACTTGTAGCAGTTATGAACCAAATGGATCTAACAGATATGTATAGAATATTTCATCCTAAAGCAAGAAAATATACCTTCTTCTTAGCACTTTATAGTGCCATCTCCAAAACTGAACATATAAACAGTCACAATACAGACCTCACAGATACACAAAGATTGAAATAATCCCATGCACCTTATCAGATCTTCACAGACTATAGATGATCTTAACACCAAAACAACAGAAAGCACACATACAAATGGAAACTGAACAATGCTCTACTCAGTGATAACTTGGTCAAGGAAGAAATAAAGAAAAGAATTAATGAAAATGAAGACACATCATTCCAAAACTTATAGGACACAAGGAATGAAATCCTAAGAGGAAAGCTCATAGCTCTAAGTGCTTCCAAAAAGAAACTGAACAGAGAGCATACATGTAGCTTAACAGCACACATGAAAGCTCTAGAACAAAAAGAAGCAAATACACACAAGAGGAGTAGAAGTCAGGATATAATCAAACTCAGAGCTGAAATCAACCAAGTAGAAAGAAAAAGAACTATACAAAGAATCAACCATAACTGGAGCTTGTTCTCTGAGAAAGTCAACAAGATAGATAAACCCTTAGCCAGGCTAACCAGAGGGTATAGTGACAGTATCCAAATTAATAAAATCAGAAATGGAAAGGAAGACATAACAACAGAAGCAGTGGAAATTCAAAAAATGTCATCATCAGAATCTACTACAAAATTTTATACTCAACTAAATTTGAAAATCTGGATGATATGGAAAATTTTTTGACACATACAAGGTGCCAATGTCAAAAGAAGATCAGATAAATCACCTAAACAGTCCCATATCCCCTAAGAAATAGAAGCAGTCATTAATAGTCTCCCAACCAAAAAAAAAAAAAAAATCCCAGGACCAGATGAGTTTAGTGGAGAATTCTATGAGACCTTCAAAGAATATCTAATACCAATACTATACAAACTATTACACAAAATAGAAAGAGAAGGGACACTATCAATTCATTGTATGAAGCCACAATTACGCTTAGACCTAAACTACTCAAAGAACAAATGAAAAAAGAGAACTTTAGGTAAATCTTTATTATGAATATCAATGCAGAAATACTCAATATAACTCTTGCTAACCGAATTCAAGAACATATAAAAAAGATCATTCATAATGATCAAGTAGGTTTCATTCCCGGTATGAACCATTCAGGGATGGTTCAATATACAGAAATCCATCAATGTAATCCACTAGAAAAACAAAATAAAGAAAAAAAATCACATGATTATTTCATTAGATGCTGAAAGAAGCATTTGACAAAATTCAGCATCCCTTTATGATAAATGTCTTCGAAAGATCAAGAATCCAAGGACCATACCTAAACATAGTAAAAGCAATATACAGTAAACTAGTAGCCAATAACAACCTGAATGGAGAGAAACTTGAAGCAATCCCCAAAAAAATCAGGGACTAGATAAGGTTGCCCGGCACACAGAAGCGGACAGCTTCTGGGACAGGCTGGAGCCACAGAGCTTTTGAGGCAGTGCCCATTTCGGGCTCCAGACATCTGACCACCTCCCTGGCCAGAGGACAGGTGTCCACCCGACCTGGAAGGTTTTTGCCTCAGGAACGGCGGGAACCATCTTGGTTCCGGGACTCTGCCGAAAAGTAGTCTGCACAGGTGAGAGTGTGCACACAGAAGCAGACAGCTTCTGGGACAGGTGGGAGCCACAGAGCTTCTGAGGCAGCGCCCTTTTTGGGCTCCGCACATCCGACCAACTTCCGGTCCACTGCAGCACCGGGGTTCCTGGCCCAGGGAGTCTCCGGACACCCGCAAGGAACCACTCAGGATCCCCCATGGGATCCCAAGACCGTTGGTGAGTGGAACACAGCGTCTGCTCCAATCCAATCGGGCAGGACCTGAGAATGCATTAACTAGGGAAGCAGTTAGCCTGGCCTGATTAGGGGCACATGTCCCTTCCGGTCCACTCCAGTACCAGGGTTCCTTGTGCGCTGAGTTTTGGACACCCGTAAGTTCCTCACAGGACCCTCCATGGGGTCATAAGACCTCTGGTGAGTGGAACACAACTTCTGCCAGGAGGCAGGTTCGAACACCCAATATCTGGGCACCTTCCCTGCAAGAGGAGAGCTTGCCTGCAGAGAGTACTCTGACCACTGAAACTAAGGATAGAGCTAGTCTCCCAGGTCTGCTGATAGAGGCTAACATAATCACCTGAGGAACAAGCTCTAACCAGAGACAACTATAACAACTTGCTACAGAGATTACCAGATGGTGAAAGGCAAAAGTAAGAATCCTACTAACAGAAATCAAGACCACTCACGATCATCAGAACGCAGCACTCCCACCCCAACTAGTCCTGGGCACCCCAACACAACGGAAAAGCTAGACCCGGACTTAAAAGCATATCTCATGATGATGGTAGAGGACATCAAGAAGGATTTTAATAACTCACTTAAAGAAATACAGGAGAACACTGCTAAAGAGTTATAAGTCCTTAAAGAAAAACACGAAAACACAACCAAACAGTTAGAAGTCCTTAAAGAAAAACAGGAAAACACATCCAAACAGGTGATGGAAATGAAGGTAGAACTAAAAAGCAAAGTAGACACAATAAAGAAAACCCAAAATGAGTCAACGCTAGAGATAGAATCACTAGGAAAGAAATCTGGAACCATTGATGCAAGCATCAGCAACAGAATACAAGAGATAGAAGAGAGAATTTCAGGTGCAGAAGATTCCATAGAGAACATTGGCACAACAATCAAAGAAAATGCAAAATGCAAAAACATCCTAACTCAAAACATCCAGGAAATCCAGGACACAATGAGAAGACCAAACCTACAGATAATAGAAGTAGATGAGAATGAAGATTTTCAACTTAAAGGGCCAGCAAATATATTCAACAAAATTATAGAAGAAAACTTCCCAAACCTAAAGAAAGAGATGCCCATGAACATACAAGAAGCCTACAGAACTCCAAATAGACTGGACCAGAAAAGAAATTCCTCCCAACACATAATAATCAGAACAACAAATGCACTAAATAAAGATAGAATATTAAAAGCAGTAAGGGAGAAAGGTCAAGTAACATATAAATGCAGGCCTATCAGAATTACACCAGACTTTTCACCAGAGACTATGAGAGCCAGAAGATCCTGGACAGATGTTCTACAGACACTAAGAGAACACAAATGCCAGCCCAGGCTACTATACCCGGCCAAACTCTCAATTACCATAGATGGAGAAACCAAAGTATTCCAGGACAAAACCAAATTCACACATTATCTTTCCAGAAATCCAGCCCTTCAAAGGATAATAACAGAAAAAAACCAATACAAGGACAGAAATCACACCCTAGAAAAAGCAAGAAAGTAATCCCTCAACAAACCAAAAAGAAGACAGCTACAAGAACAGAACGCCAACTCTAACAACAAAAATAAAAGGAAGCAATAATTACTTTTCCTTAATATCTCTTAATATCAGTGGACTCAATTCCCCAATAAAAAGACATAGACTAACAGACTGGCTATACAAACAGGACCCAACATTCTGCTGCTTACATGAAACCCATCTCAGGGAAAAAGACAGACACTACCTCAGAGTGAAAGGCTGGAAAACAAATTTCCAAGCAAATGGTCTGAAGAAACAAGCTGGAGTAGCCATTCTAATATCGAATAAAATTGACTTCCAACCCAAAGTTTTCAAAAAAGACAAGGATGGACACGTCATACTTATCAAAGGTAGAATCCTCCAAGAGGAACTCTCAATTCTGAATATCTATGCTCCAAATGCAAGGGCAGTCACATTCATTAAAGAAACTTTAGTAAAGCTGAAAGCACACATTGCAACTCACACAATAATAGTGGGAGACTTCAACACACCACTTTAATCAATGGACAGATCATGGAAACAGAAACTAAACAGGGACATAGTGAAACTAACAGAAGTTATGAAACAAATGGACTTAACAGATATCTACAGAACATTTTATCCTAAAACAAAAGGATATACCCTTTCTCAGCAACTTACGGGACCTTCTCTAAAATTGACCATATAATTGGTCACAAAACAGGCCTCAACAGATACAAAAATATTGATATTGTCCCATGCATCCTATCAGACCACCATGCACTAAGGTTGATATTCAATAACAACATAAATAATCGAAAGCCAAGAATCATGTGGAAAATGTACAACACTCTTCTCAATGATACCTTGGTCAAGGAAGGAATAAAGAAAGAAATTAAAGACTTCTTATAGTTTAATGAAAATGAAGCCACAACATACCCAAAACTATGGGACACAATGAAAGCATTTCTAAGAGGGAAACTCATAGCTCTGAGTGCCTTCAAAAAGAAACTGGAGAGAGCACACACTAGCAGCTTGACAACACATCTAAAAGCTCTAGAAAAAAAGAAAGCAAATCCAACCAAGAGGAGTAGATGGCAGGAAATAATCAAACTCAGTGGTGAAATCAACCAAGTGGAAACAAGAACTATTCAAAGAATCAACCAATGGAGGAACTGGTTCTTTGAGAAAATCAACAAGATAGATAAACCCTTAGCCAGACTCACTAAAGGGCACAGGGACAGCATCCTAACTAACAAAATCAGAAAAGAAAAGGGAGACATAACAACAGATCCTGAAGAAATCCAAAACACCATCAGATCCTTTTACAAAAGACTGTACTCAACAAAACTGGAAAACCAGGACGAAATGGACAAATTTCTAGACAGATACCAGGTACCAAAGTTAAATCAGGATCAAGTTAATGATCTAAACAGTACCATATCCCCTAAAGAAATAGAAGTGGTCATTAATAGTCTCCCAGCCAAACAAAGCCCAGGACCAGATGGGTTTAGTGCAGAGTTCTACCAGACCTTCAAAGAAGATCTAATTCCAGTTCTGCACAAAATATTCCACAAAATAGAAGTAGAGGGAACTCTACCCAACTGATTCTATGAAGCCACAATTACTCTGATACCTAAACCACAGCAAGATCCAACAAAGATAGAGAACTTCAGACCAATTTCCCTTATGAATATATATGCAAAAATCCTCAATAAAGTTCTTGCTAACCGAATCCAAGAACACATTAAAGCAATCATCCATCCTGACCACCTAGGTTTTATTCCAGGGATGCAGGGATGGTTTAATATATGGAAATTCATCAACGTAATCCATTATATAAACAAAATCAAAGACAAAAACCACATGATCATCTCGTTAGATGCGGAAAAATCATTCGACAAGATCCAACACCCATTCATGATAAAAGGCTTGGAAAGATCAGAAGTTGAAGGCACATACCTAAACATGATAACAGCAATCTACAGCCAACCAGTAGCCAACATCAAAGTGAATGGAGAGAAGCTTGAAGCAATCCCACGAAAATCAGGGACTAGACAATGTTGCCCACTTTCTCCATATCTATTCAACATTGTACTTGAACTCCTAGCCAGAGCAATTCAACAACAAAAGGAGATCAAGGGGATACAAATTGGAAAAGATGAACTCAAAGTATCACTTTTTGCAGATGATATGATAGTATATATAAGTGACCCTAAGAATTCCACCAGAGAACTCCTAAACCTGATAAACAGCTTCTGTGAAGTAGTTGGATATAAAATTAACTCAAACAAGTCAATGGCCTTTCTCTACACAAAGAATAAACAGGCTGAGAAAGAAATTAGGGAAACAACACCCTTCTCAACAGTCACAAATAATATAAAATATCTTGGTGTGACTCTAAATAAGGAAGTGAATTATCTGTATGATAAGAACTTCAAGTCTCTGAAGAAAGAAATTAAAGAAGATCTCAGAAGATGGAAAGATCTCCCATGCTCATGGATTGGCAGGATCAATATTGTAAAAATGGCTATCTCTCCAAAAACAATGTACAGATTCAATGTAATCCCCATCAAAATTCCAAGTCAATTCTTCAACGAATTAGCAACAGCAATCTCCAAATTCATCTGGAATAACAAAAAAACCTAGGATAGCCAAAACTCTTCTCAAGGATAAAAGTACCTCTGTTGGAATCACCATGCCTGACCTAAAGCTCTACTACAAAACAATTATGATAAAAATTGCATGGTACTGGTATAGTGACAAACAAGTAGACCAATGGAATAGAACTGAACACCCAGAAACGAACCCACACACCTATGGTCACTTGGTCTTTGACAAGGGAGCTAAAACCATCCAGTGGAAGAAAGACAGCATTTTCAACAAATGGTGCTGGCACAACTGGTTGTTATCATGTAGAAGAATGCAAATTGATCCATTCCTATCTACTTGTACTAAGGTTAAATCTAAGTGGATCAAGGAACTTCACATAAAACCAGAGACACTGAAACTTATAGAGTAGAAAGTAGGGAAAAGCCTCGAAGATATGGGCACAGGGGAAAAATTCCTGAATAGAACAGCAATGGCTTGTGCTGTAAGATCGAGAATTGACAAATGGGACCTCATGAAACTGCAAAGCTTCTGCAAGGCAAAAGACACTGTCAATAAGATAAAAGGCCACCAACAGATTGGGAAAGGATATTTACCTATCGTAAGTCAGATAGGGGACTAATATCCAATATATATAAAGAACTCAAGAGGGTGGACTCCAGAAAATCAAATAATCCCATTAAAAATGGGGCTCAGAGCTAAACAAAGAATTCTCACCTGAGGAATACCGAATGGCTGAGAAACACCTGAAAAAATGTTTAACATCCTTAATCATTAGAGAAATGCAAATCAAAACAACCTTGAGATTCCATCTCACACCAGTCAGAATGGCTAAGATCAAAAATTCAGGTGACAGCAGATGCTGGCGAGGATGTGGTGAAAGAGAAACACTCCTCCATTGTTGGTGGGATTGCAAGCTTGTACAACCACTCTGGAAATCAGTCTGGTGGTTCCTCAGAAAATTGGACATAATACTACTGGAGGATCCAGCAATACCTCTCCTGGGCATATATCCAGAAGATGTTCCAACCGGTAAAAAGGACACATGCTCCACTATGTTCATAGCAGCCCTATTTATAATAGCCAGAAGCTGGAAAGAACCCAGATGTCCCTCAACAGAGGAATGGATACAGAAATTATGGTACATTTACACAATGGAGTACTACTCAGCTATTAAAAAGAATGAATTTATGAAATTCCTAGCCAAATGGATGGACCTGGAGGGCATCATCTTGAGTGAAGTAACACAATCACAAAAGAACTCACACAATATGTATTCACTGATAAGTGGATATTAGCCCAAAACTTAGGATACCCAAGATATAAGATACAATTTACTAAACGCATGAAACTCAAGAAGAATGAAGACCAAAGTGTGGACACTGTGCCCCTTCTTAGAATTGGGAACAAAACACCCAGGGAAGGAGTTACAGAGACAAAGTTCGTAGCTGTGATGAAAGGATGGACCATTTAGAGACTGCCGTATCCAGGGATCCATCCCATAATCAGCTTCTAAACGCTGACACCATTGCATACACTAGCAAGATTTTGCTGAAAGGACCCAAATATAACTGTCTCTTGTGAGACGATGCCGGGGCCTTGCAAACACAGGAGTGGATGTTCACAGTCAGCTATTGGATGTATCACAGGGCTCCCAATGGAGAAGCTAGAGAAAGTACCCAAGGAGCTAAAGGGATCTGCAACCCTATTTGTTGGAACAACATGATGAACTAACCAGAACCCCGGAGCTCTTGTCTCTAGCTGCATATGTATGGAAAGATGGCCTAGTCGGCCATCATTGGAAAGAGAGGCCTATTGGACTTGCAAACTTTATATGCCCCAATATAGGGGAATGTCAGGGCCAAAAGAATGGGAATGGGTGGGTAGGGAAGTGGGGGGCGCTATGGGGGACTTTTGGGATAGCATTGGAAATGTAACTGAGGAAAATATGTAATAAAAATATTAAAAATTAAAAAAAAAAGAAACGTGTTGCTATATACCCACAGGTGTGATGTGTTAATACTACTGGCGGTTCCACCCACAGTCTCAAATGTCCTGGGGGACGGACTAGTGACTTGGTGGGCATTTGCTCTGGCACATGCGCACAATGGAGCTTATCGCCATCTAGTGACGGCACGTATTATCACGGCTTCCTACAGCTGATAAACAAGTTAAGTAAAGTGCCTGGGTATAAAATCAACTCAAACCAGTAGCTTTTCTCCACTCAAATGATAGAAAGGTTGACAAAGAAATTAGGGAAATGACACCCTTCACAATAGCCACAAATAATATTAAAAATGTTGGTGTGACTCTAATCAAGGTAGTGACATCTCTATATGTCAAGAACTTCAAGTCTCTGAAGAAAGAAATCAAGAAGATCTCAGAAGATGGAAAGATCTCCTATGCTTCCCATTTGGCAGAATTAATATAGTAAAAATGGCCATCTTGCCAAAAGCAATCTACAGATTCAATGCAATCCCCAATCAAAATTCCAACGCAATTCTTCATAGAGGTAGCAAGAGCAGTTTACAAATTCATTTGGAATAACAGAAACCCCATGATAGCGTAAAGTATTTTCAACAATAAAAGAACATCTGGTGGAATCACCATCCCTGACCTCAAGCTGTTCTACAGAGCAATAGTGATAAACCCTGCATTGTATTTTTACAGAGACAGTCAGGAAGATTAATGGAACAGAATTGAAGAACCAGAAATGAACCCACACACCTATGGTCATTTGATCTTTGACAAAGGTGCGATAACCATCCAATGGATTAAAAAAAAAACAACCCAGCATTATATACAAATCATGGTGGTTCACCTGGTGATCAGCATGTAGAAAAATGCAAATCTGCCCATTTTCTCCAGACAACCAAATAACCCTATTATAAAATGGGGGTACAAAGCTAAACAAGAATTTTCAACTGAGAAATATTGAATGGCTTGTAAGCACCTAAAGAAATGTTCCACTGAGAAGTGGATATTAGCCCAGAAACTTAGTATACCCAAGATATAAGATACAATCTGCAAAACACATGAAACTGAAGAAGAACGAAGACCAAAGTGTGGACACTTTGCCCCTTCTTAGAATTGGAAACAATCACCCATGGAAGGAGTTACAGAGCCAAAGTTTGGAGCTGAGACAAAAGGATGGACCATCTAGAGACTGCCATATCCAGTGATCCATCCCATAATTAGCCTCCAAACGATGACACCATTGCATACACTAGCAAGTGTTTGCTGAAAGGACCCTGATTTAGCTGTCTCTTGTGAGACTAGGCTGGGGCCTAGCAAACACATAAGTGGATGCTCACAATCAGCTATTGGATGGATCACAGGGCCCCCAATGGAGGAGCTAGAGAAAGTATCCGAGGAGCTAAAGAGATCTGTAACCCTGTAGGTGGAACAACATTATGAACTAACCAGTACTCTGGAGCTCTTGACTATAGCTGCATATGTATCAAAAGATGGCCTAGTCGACCATCACTGGAAAGAGAGGCCCATTGGACACACAAACTTTATATGCTCCAATACAGGGCAACGCCAGGGCCAAAAAATCGGAATGGGTGGGTAGGGAAGTGGGGGGGAGGGTATGGGGGACTTTTGGGATAGCATAGGAAATGTAATTGTGGAAAATACGTAATAAAAAATATTTAAAAAAAAGAAAAAGAAATGTTCAACATTCTTTGTCATCAGGGAAATCCAAATCAAAACAACCCAGAGATTTCCCCTCACACCAATCAGAATCCCAAAAACAAACAAACAAACAAACAAACCAAAAAAACAAAACTCAAGTGATAGCAGACACTTGTGAGGATGTGGAGAAAGGGGAACACTCTCCATTGCTGGTGCGAGTGCAAGATAGCACAACCCCTCTGGAAATCAGTTTGGCAGTTCCTCAGAAAATTTGACATCATAATATCTGAGGACCCATCTGTGGGGAATTGCAGACTGGTATTCAGTGGAGATGAGGTCTGAACCCTGATGGTCATAATTCACCTACATGACATGGTAGGCATTCCCTCATGCTCCTGGAACTCTGGCCCCTGCCTAATTCACCAGATCCCTGAGCCCCGACAAGAGAAGCATGGTCAATAGTCACATAAGCAATGGCCCAGCTTCTGAACTTCATGCTAAACTACTCCCCAGTTACCTAGGAAACATAAAGAGTATAAAAGGGACTGTTAGGCCCTCACCTTGCTCTCTTACTCCTTTGTTCTTTCACCTCTCACTTCTCCCTTCTCTCTCCTCTCTCCTCTTCCCTTTCTCTTTGTCTTCTTCTTTCCTATCCTCTCTCCTACTTTCTCTGTCTTCTTCTCTAACCTTCTCTCACTGTCTCTGTCTCTGTCTTTGTCTCTGTCTCTCCCTTCTCTCTTTCCCCTGCATTTCTATAATCAAGCTCTTAAAACATAGATAGTCTCTGCTCCATCTAGATCTTCTGTACACTCTGGTCAGTGTTGGGAACCTCTTCCCTTATCCCTCTCTCCTATAACTCTGGGGCTTTAGCAAGGTAGCTCCAGGGTCCCCAATCAGGGGCTGCCCCTTCTCCACCCCCTGCCGAGTGGGGTCAGCCTTAGATGCTCACCCAGGGCAGAGTAGAAAAGTGTCCAGCAGCTCTGCTTGAGTCTGCCTGCCCAGAGCACAGGAACACTGGCTGGAAGTTTGGCCCCTTTTCCTTCTGCTTCTTCCCCTTTATTTTGTTACCATTACCTATCTATACCACTCCTAGGCCTATACCCAAGGGACGTTCCAACATGTAATAAAGACACATGCTCGAGTATGTTCACAGCAGCCTTATTTATAATAGCCAGTAGCTATTGTTATTCTATAACCATTTAGTCTTCAATATTAGATGTAGGATCCTCAGTTATGGAAAGTATTAAATGTTCACTAGTAATATTTTTCAGGTATAAAAGGATAGGAATATATAAACTGAACAAATTTTTATGTATTGATTCTCAAAATACTCAATATTATTAATATGTTTGATGTATAAATGCACTGAAATAATAGAAGATTAAAAAATGTAAAAGGGTATTCACAGAAAGCAAGTAGCCATCATCAAATCAAATAGAGAGAAACTTAATGACATTTTACTAGTATCAGCAGCAAGGTAAGGCTGTCCACTCTCTTCTTATCTTTTCAATAGAGTGCTTGATATTATAGTTAGAACAGTAAGATATATAAAGGAGATCAAGGAAACATAATTTGGAAATGAAGAACTTAAAACATTGCTATTGGAAGATGTTATGATAGTATATGCAAACGATAACATGCCTCTATCAGAGAACTTCTAAAGCTAAAAATGTGTTCAGTAAAATGGCTGCTTAAAAAATTACCTCAAAAAGATCAGTAGTCAACTTTTATTCAAATAATAAATGGGCTGAGAAAGAAATAAGAGAAACAACTTCTGTCACAATAGTCAGAAGTAAAGAAAATAACTTATTGCAACTCTAATCAAGCAAGGCAAATACCTGATATGACATGAACTTCATGTCTCTGAAAAAAGAAATTGAAGAAGTTATTAGAAGAAGTTATTAGAACATGTTCATGGATTGGTGTGATTAACCTAGCAAAAAAGGTCATTTTACCAAAACCAATCTACAGATTCAATGCAATGCCCATCAAAATTCTGACACAATTCTTGAAAAAAAAATTCTAAACTTCCTAAGTAAACACAAAATCCCAGAATTGCTAAACTAATCCTGAAGAGTTAAAGAACTTCTGGAGAAATACCCATCGCTGACTTCAAGCTGTACTACAGAGCAATAGTAATAAAATCTGCCTGGTATTGGTATAAATTCAAACCAAAATTGATAATGGAATTGAATGTAAGTGCCAGCAATGAATCCAAACAACTGTAGACACTTCACTTTGAAAAAGAACTCAAAACCATAAGTAAAAATGAAAAATCATCATAATCACTCCTCCACTGCTGGTGGGATTGCAAACTGGTACAACCACTCTGGAAATCAATCTGAAGGTTCCTCTGAAAATTGCAAATAGATCTACCTGACAACCCACCTATATACCACTCTTGGGCATATGCCCAAAGGATGCTCCACCATGCCACAGGGGCACATGCTCCACTATGTTCATAGAAACCTTACATGTGATAGCCAGAACCAGGAAACAATCCAGATGTAGCACAATAGAAGAATGGATACAGAAAACGTGGTTCATTTACAAAATGGAATACAACTCAGCTATTAAGCAAAAGAACATCTTGAATTTTTCAGACAAATGGATGGAACTAGAAAATACCATCCTGAGAGAGGTAACTCAGACCCAAAAGGACAAGCATGGCATATCCTCACAAATAAGTAGATATTAGCCAAAAAAAATACAGAATATCCAGTACACAATTCACAGACTTTAAGACGGTTAATAATCCAAAGGAGAATGCCTTCATATGATTTGGGAAGGAGAAGAAAGCAATTTTTGGGGGCAGAGAATGTGGGACTTGATTTGGAAAGGGGACAGGGAAGGGAAGAGGGAAACATGATCAGGTATTTGGGCAGGAACAGGACTGAATCCTTGAGGGCCAGCAGAAAGAAAGGAAACAGGCAACTCTGGGAGGTTCGAGGTGATGGGATCCTCTAGAAAGCACCAGAGACCTTGGAGGTGAGAAACTCTCAGGACTCAAGGGGAGGGACATTGAATGAAATGCCCTATAGTGGGGAGAGGGTACTTGTAGAGTCCACCTCCCATTGAGGGGCAGGACACCAAGTGGAGGGATGGGATGGCCATGCCACAGTCAAAATCTCTGTCCCAGAACTGTTCCTGTGTGAAGGAACTGTAGGGACAAAAATGGAGAAGAGCCTGAGTGAAAGGAGGTCCAGTGACAAGTGCAAACTGGGATCAAGCTCAAGGAGAGGCCTCTGGGCCTGACACTATTAGTGATGCTGTGGTGTACTTGCAGACAGAAGCCAAGCATGGTTGCCCTCTGAGAAGCCCAACAAGCCGATCAGAGTCAGATGCAGATACTAGCACCCACTCAATGGAGTGAAGCCAGGATCCCCATGGTCCAATGTGAGAAAAGCTGGAAGAAGCTGAAGAGGAGGGTAGCCTCATGGGAAGACCAGCAATTTTTTAAAAAAAATTTTATATTTTACTATAACCTTAGCACCATATTAATAAAAATTGGTAGTGCAGTAACATAATTTTAATAACAATGATTTTGTAGCTTACTAGGATTTTTAATCTTTCATAAATAAAGCAGAAATAAATTACCTATCTTAGCATGCAGATATATCAACCATTGTATAGTTCAATTTCTAATGCTGTTCAGAGATGACCTTTAGGTATCATGATTTATTTTTACTTAGGGTTCTACCACGTACCACGCAGCTCCACTGCTCCTGATTTGCCTGATTCTTCATATGATCATGTGTTCTAAAGCTTGTCGAAGACACTTAGTTGTCTAATGTGAATTAATTTCTTTTCTTTTTCTTTCTTTCTTTTTTTTTTTTTTTTAGATATTTTCTTCTTTTACATTTCAAATGCTATCCCAAAAGTCCCCTATACCCTCCCCCTGCCCTGCTCCGCTACCAACCCACTCCCACTTTTTGGCCCTGGCATTCCCCTGTACTGAGGCATATAAATTTGATAGACCAAGGGGCTTCTGTTCCCTCTGATGGCCGACTAGGCCATCTTCAGCTACATATATAGTTAGAGACATGAACTCCTGGAGTACTGGTCAGTTCATATTTTTGTTCCACCTATAGGGTTGCAGACCCCATAAGCTCTCAGGTACTTCCCTGTCTCCTTCATTGGGGGCCCTGTGTTCCATCCTATAGATGACTGTGAGCATCCACTTCTGTATTTGCCAGGCACTGGCAAAGCCTCACAGGAGACAGCTATATCAGAGTCCCATCAGCAAAATCTTTTTAGCATATGCAATAGTGTCTGCGTTTGGTGGCTGATTATGGGATGGACCCCAAGGTAGGGCAGTCTCTGGATGGTCCATTCTTTTGGAAGACCAGCAATCTTTTTTTTTTTTTTTTAACTTTTTTTTTTTATTTATTTTTTTAATATTTTTATTACATATTTTCCTCAATTACGTTTCCAATGCTATCCCAAAAGTCCCCCATAGCGCCCCCCACTTCCCTACCCACCCATTCCCATTCTTTTGGCCCTGGCATTCCCCTATATTGGGGCATATAAAGTTTGCGAGTCCAATGGGCCTCTCTTTCCATTGATGGCTGACTAGGCCATCTTTCGATACATATGCAGCTAGAGACAAGAGCTCCGGGGTTCTGGTTAGTACATCATGTTGTTCCAACAATAGGGTTGCAGATCCCTTTAGCTCCTTGGGTACTTTCTCTAGCTTCTCCATTGGGAGCCCTGTGATACATCCAATAGCTGACTGTGAACATCCACTCCTGTGTTTGCTAGGCCCCAGCATCGTCTCACAAGAGACAGTTATATTTGGGTCCTTTCAGCAAAATCTTGCTAGTGTATGCAATGGTAAGACCAGCAATCTTAACTTAACTATACCGCCAAAATCTCTGACACTCAGCCACCAACCAGGTATGATACATCAGCTGATGTGAGGCCCCTGTCATGTATACAGCAAAGGACTGCCTGGTCTGGTCTCAGTGAAAGAAGTTGCATCCAACCCATGATACTTGAGAACCCAGAGGGTGGGGAGTTCTGGTGGGGTAGGAGTGGTAGGGTAGGGACATCCTCTTGAAGATAGTTAGGGTGAGGGGAGGAGGTATGGGCTGGGGAGTAGTCTGGGAAGGGGATGAAGACTGGACTGTCCAAAAGGATTAAAGAATTAAATAAAGAGAAAGAAAAAAGAAAAATAACAACCTCAATTAGATTATGAGAGAATCATCTACTACTTTATAAAACATATATAATATGGTACATTTGAAATTTCCTCTATAAAGTTAAAATAATGCAAAAATCATTTAGCATCCATGATGTGTTAATCCTTTTATGCATTGTTCAAAAGAAACTTAGAAAAAATTTACATTGAATAACTTTTCTAAGTACATTCAGGACTAAACTTCTCCCTGATTTAGAATCATCACATAACATGTTATTTCACTTCAGAGTACCTGGTGCTCTTCTTTCTGTCCCATTCCTATCAACAATCCATGGATCTTTGTTTTCTTCAAGGAAGGTAATTACATCTGGTTTTGAAACAGCAACACCTGTCCATTCAGACATACAGATTTGCCATTAATTGTAGCTGGGCACTAGCACAGTATTGTGCCATGTAGGTGAGATGGAAAAGCATAAAAGATACATGAATGACTTTTTTTTTTATTGAGGCAGAGTTTCTCAGTGTAGCTCTGCCTGTCCTGGAACTCACTCTGTAGACCAGGCTGGCTCGAACTGAGAAATCCATCTGCCTCTGCCTCCCAAGTTGTGTGATTAAAGGAGTGTGCCACCACTGCCCAGCATGAATGACGTTTTTATAGTTAATTCCATTAGAATGTTTCAGAGTCTTTTTAAGTCAATCAATTTTAAAATTCTGAATTTCTTTTTAAAATGACATCATTAGAAAAAGAAGACTGTGTTAGTCCAAGTGTATTCACATATAAATGCTACTGAATGCTTATTCCCAAAATGCTTATATTCCCATATGAGACTGAAAGGTCATTATGTTAAATGTAAAACCAAGATAGAGGTATATAACATGTTAGCTATAAATAAGATAGTAACCAATAATTTTAAAAATTTAAGAGAGTAAGTCATTAATGGAATTCAGACCAAAACACTAGTAAGAGTTTTAGACATCCCTAAGGTGAGTAGAAATTATGGAAGAAAAAATTCATACCCATAGAAACCAGGTTGTTGTAATTCTCCAACATGACATCTCTGTACAGAGCCCTCTGAGCAGAATCCAGACATTCCCACTCCTCCTTAGAAAACTCTAAAGCCACATCCATGAAGGTCAATAGAACCTGAAATTAAAATGAACAGTATCAAAAAAGGGAAGGAGGCGCACTTCATACTCATCAAAGTTAAAATCTTCCAAGATGCACTCTCAATTCTGAATATCTATGCTCCAAATGCAAGGGCAGCCACATTCATTAAGGAAACTTTAGTAAAGCTCAAAGCACACATTGCACCTCACACCATAAGAATGGGAGACTTCAACACCCCACTTTCCTCATTGGACAGATCCTGGAAACAGAAACTAAACAGAGACACATTGAGACTAACAGAAGCTATGCTCAGAGTCATCTATTGGATGGAACACACGGCCCTAATCAACCATCATTGGGAAGAGAGGTCCTTGCTCTTGCAAAGATTATATGCCCCAATACAAAGGAACAACAGGGCCAGGTAGTAGGAGTGGTTGGGTAAGAGAGCAGGGTGGGGGGAGGATATAAGGGACTTTTGGGATAGCATTTGAAATGTAAATGAAGAAATTATCTAATAAAAAATTGAAAAAAAAAAAGGAGAAGTGGATAAGTACCATGCTAATTTGTGAAATAAATTCAGGTGGACCTAGCATAAAATCTGGTTTTAGCCTAAAAGTAAATAAATAAGTAAAATGAACTGTATCCCCACCAAACAAAGATTTGTTAATTATAAAACTTGGTCTGCTATCAACAACTAGTATGTATTTCTGATAAATTATTTTATGAATGAAAGAATGTTGTGACTTCTCTGCAAAGATTCAATATGACATCAGTTCTCAACGTTTGGGTTGAGAATAACCTGTTTGGGAATTAAATGGCATGGTCCCCTAAATGATCTAATGATAGTTGCCTAAGGCACCATAAAGTAGAAATATTTACATTAGGCATCATAGATTAGCAAAATTACAGATATGTATTGTCAATAAAATAAAATTATAGTTGGGATCACCACAACATGAGGAACTCATTTAAAGGCTGCAGCAGTAGGAAAGCTGAGAATTACTGCAATAGGCACTCAGATGCAAGATTCACTAGACATGAACCTTTCTTCACAGCCAAATAGTGACCAAAGTGATTCTCTGTAGAAATCATCTATCCATCATCTTTGTCATGATATATATTCACCTTTGCTATCAGAAACTTTATAAGATTTTCAGATAACCTTTTCATTTGTAGAAGTTACATTGAAAAAAATAACTAGACTGGAATAAGTAGAAAGGTGTCTTAAGCACACCAGTGAGCTAAGTTTTGAAGAGTTAATACTGCGAGTCATGTGCCTAAATAGTTCTGTAAATTTGAATCAGTATAGGGAAGGTTTGGAAGTTCTGACAATGAAGTATTTCTTTAAAAACACTCAGCCATTCCCATAATCATGCACACTTTACCTGAGAAGAAGCCATCTTTTTTGTCTCCTACAGAAGGTAATGTCTCACCAAAGTTGGTCTTCCACATTCCAGAAGTCAGTTTGTATTTACATGGAGCAGATCCTCCCTGTTCCTTGTAAAACTGAAGAGTAGAAAGCAGGAATCAAAACTGACCACACACCATGACTCGTCCCAGAGAAGAGATGCAGAAACAATGATCTTCTATAGATAGAAAAATAAAAAGACTTTCATTTTCTGCATTTAGGTGCTGTTTTTCCAGAAGATGGTTTATTTCTCTACAGACCTGGGTATGTGGCTGCAGTGAACTGCTATATACCTAATATAGGCAGTCTGGAAATGCAGGTTGAGCACAGCTTTCAGTTGAAACTGATATTCACCCTTTCTTTCCTTGCCTTTACCTGAGATGGTTTATCAAAACAGAATTGAGGCTTCTATTTGAAATCATTGTCAGAATCTGTGAGGTAACTGCAGCTGGAGGTATTTCTGGGTAAGCAATATAGTTGGCTGGGGCCAAGAAAAACGAGGCAATCAGTGTCTGCTTCACCACTATATCCACAGAGGTAGTACTTTTGGACTCTATGTCCTGTTCTAAAAGAACATGATTTTGTGGTTTTGAAGGAAGATTTGGGATTGTATTATGTCTTCAGTTTCCTTTTAATGGGGACTTTGCTTCTTTTGGATTCGTGGTCTAATGCTCTAGCTATTCTTACCTAGATATGATATCTCTGCATCATTTTTAATGCCTTCAGCTGTCACTGAAGGCAGCTGAACATCATTCTCTTACAATATCTTCCTTGTTGGGACTTTGTGCTGA
Source organism: Mus caroli (assembly GCF_978045245.1). Classification (NCBI taxonomy): domain Eukaryota; kingdom Metazoa; phylum Chordata; class Mammalia; order Rodentia; family Muridae; genus Mus; species Mus caroli. The sequence goes on along the minus strand of NW_028227256.1, from coordinate 114,692,361 downwards.
TAAGAGAATGAAAATATAGTTATATTAAAGGTGGGGTTACCAACCAATGACATTTAATTTCTACAAAGAATATGCTGGAAAACATAAGGAGACACATTCTTCTCTGCTTGATAACTCGCCTTAATGCATTAACAACAGTCTCTAGAGGAAATACCAATACATACTCAAATTGTGCTTCAAGGCTTATTTGGTATTTTCCATGTTGCTTTACCTTCTTTTCCTCTTTCATTCATTTCCTATTATTTTAACATTTTACACCTGTAAATCAGGGATGTGAGGATACAGATGTTTCAGGAATTCAAGATGTAGGTCTAGTCCAAAACAGATTTCCAATTTATTGTGTACTTTTAAATCAACACAATCTTGTAATGAGACTTGTCTTAGCAATGAATATTGTACCTAAGATTATCTAGACTCAGGGCACAATAAATGCAGATGAAAATACTCAGGACAATAGGCTTTCAGCTCATGGCAAATAGAAGGTACCATTTCTTAAAATGTATGGGAGTGCATTGGAAACATTCTAAAATAATAACACATTGTTTTCGTAAATGAATACTATTTTTATATTAAAAAATATAAATTGTCTCCAATAAATACTCACCACTGATTCTGCATGTGTTGACACATTCTGTTAACTTTGGCTCTTAGGAAGCAGAGGCAGGTAGATCTGTGGTAGTGAAGGACAAGTTTCCCACTTATATATAAATGTTCTCCTGAATATTCACATTACTTTAACTACAAAGGAACTTGAACACTTTTCATGCATTTTGGGTTGTCATGCCCTTCTCATTGATTATCCTCAGCCTCCTGCTGCTGTTAATGTTTCTTTTTCATTTATGAGAATCAGATTTTTGTATTTGGTGCACAGTAACTTAGTCTGAGTATCTTTGCATTCTACTTTTTCTATCTTTTATGCTTCTATCCCATATACATTTTCAGGAATCTTATAACGTTATTATTATTATTTTTAAATTTTTTATTAGATATTTTTAAATTTACATTTCAAATGCTATCCTGAAAGTTCCCTTTAACCTTCCCCCGGACCTGCTCCCCTGCCCACCCACTCCCACTTCTTGGCCCTGGAGTATCCCTGTAAGACCAAGGGGCCTCTCTTCCCAATGATGGTTGACTAGGCCATCTTCTGCTACATATGAAGCTAGAGACATGAGCTCTGGGGGTACAGGTTGGTTCATATTGTTGTTCCATCTATAGGGTTGCAGACCCCTTCAGCTCCTTGTGTACTATCTCTCGGTCCTCCATTGGGGGCCCTGTGTTCCATCATATAGATGAGTATGAGCATCCACTTCTGATTTTTCCATGCACTGGCATAGCCACAAAAGAGACAGCTATATCAGGGTCCTTTCAGCAAAATCTTGTTGGCATGTGCAATAGTGTCTGTGTTTGATAGCTGATTATGGGATGGATTTCTGGGTGGAATTGGATGGTCTATCCTTTCGCCTGGGCTCCAAAGTTTCTCTCTGTAATTCCATCCATGAGTATTTTCTTCCCTATACTAACAAAAAATGAAGTAACCGCATGCTGGTCTTCCTTCTTTTTGATTTTCTTGTGTTTTGCATGTTTATTTTAGGTTACAGGGCTAATATTCACTTATCAGTGAGTGCATATCAAGTGATTTCTTTTGTGATTGGTTTACCTCACTGAGGATGATATTGTCCAGATACATACATTTGCCCAAGAATTTAATAAATTCATTGTTTTTAATAGCAAAAGTAGTACTCCGTTTTGTAAACGTACCACATTTTCTAGATCAATTCCTCTGTTGTGGGACATCTGGGTTCTTTCCAGCTTCTGGTTGTTATAAATGAGGCTGCTTGAACATAGTGGAGCATGTGTCCATATTACAAGTTGGAACACCTTCTGGGTATATGACCAGGAGAGGTATTGCTGGATCTTCTGGTAGTACTATGTCCAATTTTCTGAGGAACAGCCTGACTGATTTCCAGAGTGGTTGTACAAGCTTGCAATCCCACCCGCAGTGGAGGACTGTTCCTCTTTCACCGCATCCTCGCCAGCATCTGCTGTTACCTGAATTTTTGATCTTAGCCATTCTAACTGATGTGAGGTGGAATTTTAAGGTTGTTTTGATTTGCATTTCCCTGATGACTAAAGGTGTTGAACATTGTTTCAGGTGCTTTTCAACCATTCAGTATTCCTCAGTTGAGAATTCTTTGCTTAGGTCTTTTCCCCATTAAAAAAATATTTTTTATTAGATATTTTCTTCATTTACAGTTCACGTGGTATCTCTGGTTGAATATTTATGGTCACTTATATATACTACTATATTATTTGAAATAGTGATATGTTGACTTCTTTCTTTCCAATTTGTATCACCTTGATCTCCATTTGTTTTCAAATTGCTCTGGCTAGGACTTCAAGTACTATATTGGATAGGGAGGGAGCAAGTGGGCAGCCTTGTCTAGTCCCTGATTTTAGTGGGATTGCTTCTTGTTTCCCTCCATTTAGTTTGATGTTGGTTACTGGTTTGCTGTATACTGCTTTTCTTATGTTTAGGTATGGGCCTTGAATTCCTGATCTTTCTATAACTTTTATCATGAATGGGTGTTGGATTTTTGTCCAATGCTTTCTTATCTTCTAATAAGATGATCATGTTGTTTTTGAATTATTTCATCCTCCACCAAGGCATCATTGATTAGAGTATTGTTCAATTTCCACTTGAATGTTGGCTTTTTATTATTTATGCTATCAGACTCTGTTGTAATGTTTCCCTATCCCTTTATTGCCATGGACCGGGATCAATCGGCCCCTCTCAATCCAGGGCGAAATAGGGGTTCTGGCAGGTCTGCATGGATTCGGCAAGAACTGACAGGCAGGCACAGACATAAGAGAGGGTGCTAGATCTGAATGTATTTTGTCCAAATGAACACCAGACTTTTTTTTTTTATTACTTTTTATTAGGTATTTTCCTCATTTACATTTCCAGTGCTATCCCAAAAGTCCCCCATACCCTCCAACCCACTCCCCTACCCACCCACCACCACTTTTTGGCCCTGGAATTCCCCTGTACTGGGGCATATAAAGTTTGCAAGCCCAATGGGCCTCTCTTTAAGTGATGGCCTATTAGGCCATCTTTTGATACATATGCAGCTAGAGTCAAGAGCTTCGGGGTACTGGTTAGTTCAAAATGTTGTTCTACCTATAGGGTTGCAGATCCCTTTAGCTCCTTGGGTACTTTCTCTAGCTACTCCATTGGGGGCCCTGTGATCCATCCACTAGCTGACTGTGAGCATCCACTTCTGTGTTTGCTAGGCCCCGGCATAGTTTCACAAGAGACAGATATATCTGGGTCCTTTCAGCAAAATCTTGCTAGTATATGCAGTGATGTCAGCGTTTGGAAGCTGATTATGGGATGGAACCCTGGATATGGCAGGCTCTAGATGGTCCATCCTTTTGACACAGCTCCAGACTTTTTCTCTGTAACTCCTTCCATGGGTGTTTTGTTCCCAATTCTAAGAAGGGGCCGAGTGTCCACACTTTGGTCTTCGTTCTTCTTGAGTTTCCAGCGTTTAGCAAATTGTATCTTATATCTTGGGTATCCTAAGTTTCTGGGCTAATGTCCACTTATCAGTGAGTACATATTGTGTGCATTCCTTTGTGATAGGGTTACTTCACTCAGGATGATACCCTCCAGGTCCCATCCATTTGCCTAGGAATTTCATAAATTCATTCTTTTTAATAGCTGAGTAGTACTCCATTGTGTAAATGTACCACATTTTCTGTATCCATTCCTCTGTTGAGGGGCATCTGGGTTCTGTCCAGCTTCTGCCTATTATGATTAAGGCTGCTATGAACATAGTGGAGCATGTGTCCTTCTTACGGGTTGGGACATCTTCTGGATATATGCCCAGAAGAGGTATTGCAGGATCCTCCGGTAGTACTATATCCAATTTTCTGAGGAAACGCCAGACAGATTTCCAGAGTGGTTGTACAAGTTTGCAATACCACCAACAATGGAGGAGTGTTCCTCTTTCTCCACATCCTTGCCAGCATCTGCTGTCACCTGAATTTTTGATCTTAGCCATTCTGACTGGTGTGAGGTGGAATCTCAGGGTTGTTTTGATTTGCATTTCTCTGATGATTAAGGATGCTGAACATTTTTTCAGGGGCTTCTCAGCCATTCGGTATTCCTCAGGTGAGAATTCTTTGTTTAGCTCTGAGCCCCATTTTTTAATGGGGTTATTTGATTTTCTGGAGTCCACCTTCTTGAGTTCTTTATATATATTGGATATTAGTCCCCTGTGTGATTTAGGATAGGTAAAGATCCTTTCCCAATCTTTTGGTGACCTTTTTGTCTGAATGATGGTGTCTTTTGCCTTGCAGAATCTTTGCAGTTTCATGAGGTCCCATTTGTCACTCCTCGATCTTACAGCACAAGCCATTGCTGTTCTATTCAGGAATTTTTCCCCTGTGCCCATATCTTCGAGGGTTTTCCCCACTTTTTCCTCTATAAGTTTCAGTGTCTCTGGTTTTATGTGAAGTTCCTTGATCCACTTAGATTTGTCCTTAGTACAAGGAGATAGGAATGGATCAATTCACATTCTTCTACATGATAACAATCAGTTGTGCCAGCACCATTTGTTGAAAATGCTGTCATTCTTCCACTGGATAGTTTTAGCTCCCTTGTCAAAGATCAAGTGACCATAGGTGTGTGGGTTGATCTCAGGGTCTTCAATTCTATTCCATTGGTCTACTTGTCTGTCACTGTACCAGTACCATGCAGTTTTTATCACAATTGCTCTGTAGTAAAGCTTTAGGTCAGGCATGGTGATTACACCAGAGGTTCTTTTATCCTTGAGAAGGGTTTTTGCTATCCTAGGTTTTTTTGTTATTCCAGATGAATTTGCAGATTGCTCTTGCTAATTCGTTGAGAATTGAGGTAGAATTTTGATGAGGATTGCATTGAATCTGTAGATTGCTTTTGGCAAGATAGCCATTTTTACTATATTGATCCTGCCAATCCATGAGCATGGGAGATCTTTCCATCTTCTGAGATCTTCTTTAATTTCTTTCTTCAGGGACTTGAAGTTTTTATCATACAGATCTTTCACTTCCTTTGTTAGATTCACACCGAGATATTTTATATTATTTGTGACTATTGAGAAGGGTGTTGTTTCCCTAATTTCATTCTCAGCCTGTTTATTCTTTGTGTAGAGAAAGGCCATTGACTTGTTTGAGTAAATTTTAAAACCAGTTACTTCACTGAAGCTGTTTATCAGGTTTAGGAGTTCCCTGGTGGAATTTTTAGGGTCACTTATATATACTATCATATCATCTGCAAAAAGTGATATTTTGACCTCAACTTTTCCAATTTGTATCGCCTTGATCTCCTTTTGTTGTCGAATTGCTCTGGCTAGGACTTCAAGTACAATGTTGAATAGGTAAGGAGAGAGTGGACAGCCTTGTCTAGTCCCTGATTTTAGTGGGATTGCTTCAAGGTTCTCACCATTTACTTTGATGTTGGCTACTGGTTTGCGGTAGACTGCTTTTATCATGTTTAGGTATGGGCCTTGAATTCCTAATCTTTCCAAGACTTTTATCATGAATGGGTGTTGGATCTTGTCGAATGCTTTTTCCACATCTAAGGAGATGATCATGTGGTTTTTGCCTTTGAGTTTGTTTATATAATGGATTACGTTGATGGATTTCCGTATATTAAACCATCCTTGCATCACTGGAATAAAACCTACTTGGTCAGGATGGATGATTGCCTTAATGTGTTCTTGGATTCGGTTAGCGAGAATTTTATTGAGTATTTTTGCATCTGTATTCATAAGTGAAATCGGTCTGAAGTTCTCAATCTTTGTTGGATCTTTCTGTGGTTTAGGTTTCAGAGTAATTGTAGCTTCATAGAATGAGTTGGGTAGAGTTCCTTTTACTTCTATTTTGTGGAATATTTTGTGCAGAACTGGAATTAGATCTTCTTTGAAGGTCTGGTAGAACTCTGCACTAAACCCATCTGGTCCTGGCCTTTTTTTTGTCTGGGAGACTATTAATGACTGCTTCTATTTCTTTAGGGGATATGGGACTGTTTAGATCATTAACTTGATCCTGATTTAACTTTGGTACCTGGTATCTGTCTAGAAATTTGTCCATTTTTCCAGGTTTTCCAGTTTTGTTGAGTATAGCCTTTTGTAGAAGGACCTGATGGTGTTTTGGATTTCTTCAGGATCTGTTGTTATGTCTCAGTATTCATTTCTGATTTTGTTAATTAGGATGTTGTCCCTGTGCCCTCTAGTGAGTCTAGCTAAGGGTTTAGCTATCTTGTTGATTTTTCTCAAAGAACCAACTGCACGTTTGGTTAATTCTTTGAATAGTTCTTGTTTCCACTTGGTTGATTTCACCCCTGAGTTTGATTATTTCCTGCCGTCTACTCCTCTTGGGTGAATTTTCTTTCTTTTTTTCTAGAGCTTTTAGATGTATTGTCAAGCTGCTAGTGTGTGCTTTCTCCAGTTTCTTTTTGGAGGCACTCAGAGCTATGAGTTTCCCTCTTAGAAATGCTTTCATTGTGTCCCATAGGTTTCGGTATGTTGTGGCTTTATTTTCATTAAACTCTAAAAAGTCTTTAATTTCTTTTCTTATTCTTTACTTGACCAAGGTATCATTGAGAAGAGTGTTGTTCAGTTTCCACGTGAATGTTGGCTTTCAATTATTTATGTTGTTATTGAAGATCAGCCTTAGTCCATGGTGGTCTGATAGGATGCATGGGACAATTTCAATATTTTTGTATCTGTTGAGGCCTGTTTTGTGACCAATTATATGGTCAATTTTGGAGAAGGTACCATGGGGTGCTGAGAAGAAGGTATATCCTTTTGTTTTAGGATAAAATGTTCTGTAGATATCTGTTAAGTCCATTTGTTTCATAACTTCTCTTAGTTTCACTGTGTCCCTGTTTAGTTTCTGTTTCCAGGATCTGTCCATTGATGACAGTGGTGTGTTGAGTTGCAATTGTGTGAGGTGCAATGTGTGCTTTGAGCTTTACTAAAGTGTCTTTAATGAATGTGGCTGCCCTTGCATTTGGAGCATAGATATTCAGAATTGAGAGTTCCTCTTTTAGGATTTTACCTTTGATGAGTATGAAGTGTCCCTCCTTGTCTTTTTTGATGACTTTGGATTGGAAGTCGATTTTATTCGATATTAGAATGGCTACTCCAGCTTGTTTCTTCAGACAATTTGCTTGGAAAGTTGTTTTCCAGCCTTTCACTCTGAGGTAGTGTCTGTCTTTTCCCCTGAGATGGGTTTCCTTTAAGCAGCAGAATGTTGGGTCCTGTTTGTGTAGCCAGTCTATTAGTCTATGTCTTTTTATTGGGGAATTGAGTCCATTGATATTAAGAGATATTAAGGAAAAGTAATTGTTGCTTCCTTTTATTTTTGTTGTTAGAGTTGACATTCTGTTCTTGTGGCTGTCTTACTTTAGGTTTGTCGAAGGATTACTTTCTTGCTTTTTCTAGGGTGTGATTTCTGTCCTTGTATTGTTTTTTTTCTGTTATTATCCTTTGAAGGGCTGGATTCCTGGAAAGATAATGTGTTAATTTGGTTTTTTCGTGGAATACTTTGGTTTCTCCATCTATGGTAATTTAGAGTTTGGCCGGGTATAGTAGCCTGGGCTGGCATTTGTGTTCTCTTAGTGTCTGTATAACATCTGTCCAGGATCTTCTGGCTTTCATAGTCTCTGGTGAAAAGTCTGGTGTAATTCTGATAGGCCTGCCTTTATATGTTACTTGACCTTTCTCTCTTACTGCTTTTAATATTCTATCTTTATTTCATGCATTTGTTGTTCTGATTATTTTGTGTCGGGAGGTATTTCTTTTCTGGTCCAGTCTATTTGGAGTTCTGTTGGCTTCTTATATATTCATGGGCATCTCTTTCTTTAGGTTTGGGAAGTTTTTTCCTATAATGTTGTTGAAGATATTTGCTGGCCCTTTATGTTGAAAATCTTCATTCTCATCAACTCCTGTTATCCGTAGGTTTGGTCTTCTCATTGTGTCCTGTATTTCCTGGATGTTTGCTGTTAGGATCCTTTTGCGTTTTGTATTTTCTTAGATTGTTGTGCCGATGTTCTCTATGGAATCTTCTGCACCTGAGATTCTCTCTTTCATCTCTTGTATTCTGTTGCTGATGCTTGCATCTATGGTTCCAGATTTTTTTCTTAGGGTTTCTATCTCCAGCGTTGCCTCACTTTGGGTTTTCTTTATTGTGTCTACTTCCCTTTTTAGGTCTCGTATGGTTTTGTTCATTTCCATCACCTGTTTGGATGTGTTTTCCTGTTTTTCTTTAAGGACTTCTGTGGCATCCCTTCCCCCAGCCTGGAACCTGCTTGCTCAAGGGTGGAGCTACGTGCTCATTCGTCCTGCCACGCCTACTGTTGGAACCTGCCTTTGCTGCCTGGAGGCACACACGTGTTTGTCCTGCTACTGGACCCTGAGTTACTTGGCGGGATATTGGGTTCCCTCCCCCTTCCTTTATAACTGAGTGTCTGGAAATAGTAAAATTGAGCCTTGATCAGAACTTGTTGTCTTGGCTCCATTGTTTCTTTCGCCCCGTCTAGATTCCTCTCTTTTCAGCGAACTGCCATTCTCAGTTGAACCGTTCGTGTTGTGGACTGCGGGCAGGCTGCAACAGTTGGCGCCAGAACTGGGACATGAAGAATGGCAGAGGGATGCTAAGAGAAACGACTGCTGTGTGGAGCTCCACAAGAAAGGAAAGGATCTTCGTATCGGAGGAGCATCGGAGCAACGGACAGGTACACATGCTAGCGCTAGCCTAAAATTTCAGTTTTGTAAAGTGTTGCTGAGGATGCGGTAGGATACGAATCAAGTTTGAATCAGTGCTGACCCAACACTGTTTCTGTTTGGGGTCAGTAGTTCGTTAATCGGAACTAGATACGGAGACAGGCGGTGTGCCGCAGCTTTTTAGAAAGCTGCTTAGGTGGAAGAAGGAAGGGTTCAAAGTCAGAAATCTTTTAGATAAGATAGATAGCTGTTGTCCATGGTTCAAAGAAGAAGAAACAATAGATTGTGGAACCTGGGAGAAAGTTGGTGAGGCCCTGAAGCGAGTTAGAGTTTGAGATTAAGCTTCAGAGGCTGAGTCTCTTAAGATATTTCTAGTTTAGATAATGATTAATGTGGTTCCTATCCTAAATAGTAAAATTTAAGATAAGATATAAAGCAATGCCTCTTTATTAAAGCGTTAAAGCTTGCTTTAATAGGTATTCATAGGTATTGATATCCAAACTTCGTAATATGATAGTAATGCTTCTAATATTGATTTTAACAGTGATAAATTGTTTTAAACATAGGTTTTGCTTTCCCAAAGTTGTAGGTATTATCCTAACCTTGCACAAAAACTTAAAAATTATGGTTAAAACTGCCATTGTTCCATTGACTGCAGCTTGCAGTTTGATTGCAAATTTAAGATTAATGCTCAGATTAAAAAGTATTTTACCTTTGAGTCAATACAGGGCTCTGGGCAGTCCCAGAGCGGCTTGTGGCCCTTTCTTTTGTTTTGCAAACAATGCCTAAAAAAGTTTTTCCCTGTGTTCAAGAAAATTTCTTTTTAACAGTGCTACAGATCTATTCAGATGTTTAAAATAATGCTTAAATTCAAAGATTTTTGCTTCTAGTAAACTGGTAATCACTAGAAAATTTTGCCTCTACGTATGGCTAATATAGCTTTACATTATGTAAGAAAAATGTTTATTGTTTCTGCTTCTTTACAAGAAGCCAAAAGTTTTAATCTTTCAGTATATATTTTTTCCTAAGTGGAAAGTATTTTATTAACTAATGCTTCTCAAGGGAAGTTTACCTTAAATCCTTGCTTGTCATTTTTCCAGTTTAGACTAGCTTCTAGCCTTTTAACTTTATGGCAATAGTACATCAGAGACTGTATATTCAGACTTAGTAAAATTAGTCATTTAATAGAGTCATAATGATTTTTCACTCTTCTTCAGTGTGACCAGCCATTCTAACTCAATCTTAGACTGGTCTAATATTCAGTTCAATTATTAGAGATTCCTATATTCTAAATTACCTAGCAAAGTTAATTCAGAGCATTTCCCCCAAGGTCACCAAAGGCTCATCTTGCTTTCACCTTATTTGTCCTAAACTTTTTGCAAACTGACATTAAAGGTCAGTCTGCAGCGGAATGCCACTGGCACCCAGTTACTTCTAATTTGAGATTAGCTTTAGTTTTACAATTTGCATCTAAATAAAGTACCTTGACTTCTCCAAACAGAAAATTTACATTGCTACACTCTCATTGTTTAGAATTCTTCCTTTTCTCAAGCAGGTCAATCTACATTCTCCGGTTCTCCACCCCTAAGAGCAAACAGGTGGTACTGCTAATCTCCCTTCCAAGGACATCCCAGCATGTGGCTTTTCAGTCTAAGATAAGATTTAGATTTACCAGGAGAGCTAGGGAAGTAGAAATTTCATATATATTTACAGAGATTAGTTCTTATTTTGATAGAGATGGGCTTAGTCCCTTAGATGGCCTCTGGCTTTTCACCCTTGCTGTTACTGCAAGGTGTCCTTAGTTCCTCAGGCTATTGAGAATAACAGAGATGAAGAGGAAAGACCTTCAGCTCCTATTTTAACCAAAATTAATGGTGTTAATACTGACATAATTTTTGTCTAGGCCTTGCTAAATCTGAGGTTGACAAGTCTCATAGAGACCGCGCATAACTCAGAAATGCGCTACTGATTCATAATCATATGAATACAGTATGGGTACCGCTTGGCACAGGAGATTACTGCGGAGGGAAGGTCCAGCTTGACCTTTCCTCTTGCTGGGAGAGTGGTCAGCTGTCTGGGGCCTGAAAAGGGGGCTGCCTTAGAAGCTCTGTGGCTCCCGCCTGTCCCAGAAGCTTTTAGCTTCTGTATTCCATACTCTCACCTGTGCAGAATACTCTCGGCTGGGTCCTGGAACCAAGATGTCTGCATATATAGCTGTCTCTTGTGAGACTAAGCCGGGGCCTAGCAAACACATAAGTGGATGCTTACAGTCAGCTAGTGGATGGATCACAGGGCCCCCATGGAGGAGCTAGAGAAAGTATCCAAGGAGCTAAAGAGATCTGCAACCCTGTTGGTGCAACATTATGAACTAACCAGTACCCCGGAGCTCTTGACTCTAGCTGCATATGTATCAAAAGATGGCCTAGTCGGCCATCACTGGAAAGAGAGGCCCATTGGACACCAAACTTTATATGTCCCAGTACAGGGGAACACCAGGGCCAAAAAATGGGAATGGATGGGTAGGGAAGTGGGGGGTGTGTGGGGCAAATAAGCGAATACCACAAAAAATCAACAAAACCAAGACTTGTAGCATTTGAAAAATCAAAAGGATATACAAATCCTTAGCCAAAGTAAAGGAAAACCAGGGAGTCCATACCCCAAAACAAGAAAATCAGAAAATGAAAATGGGACATTGATAGAGCCTAGTGGGGAAACCCCGACTCAATTCCCGATTCGGTGTGCACCCAAAAAATCACGAAGGACAATCTTGGTGTAATTACATGAGGTTGTTTAATGACAGAGCTCAGGACTGACTTGCATCCCACACAGGAGATAACAGATGTCAGCCTCGAGTCTCAAAAGCTAGGGGTTTTTATGGGGTAAGGGCCTTAGGGGTGTGGAATTCAGCATAGTAACACATTATTGGCTTATTCAAATATCAGCAGAAAAATTACATGTACATGCAGGATGTCAGAGTTCTGTGAGTTGTTGACTCAGTTCAGATAGCCCTGATATGTCCTCACATTCCTCTTTATCTTTAATGTTAAGCTGTTCCCAGGAATGCTTTAACTTCGGGGCATACCCAGGTTTGCTTTTCTTTTTTTTTTTTCTCAGTCCCAGGCACCCTTTAGGATCACAAACAACCAGAAATTTCTGAGTACTTTATATGACTTACAGGTCTTGAAGTTTCATCTTTCTTTCATTCCCCTCTTCTTCTACTAAGTAATTCTAATCTTAGAATTTCAGAAGTCTATATCTCTATGTGGAGAATAGAAATCATACTCTTTTTCTATCTTAACTGTAGGTTGGTATTGATGCTGGAGGACCATAAGCTATACTGTATCTTTAACATGGGAACAAAAACTGAATAAGAAGGGATCGTAAACAGAACTAGGCAGGGACCCTTCTAGCGAGGCTTAAGGGTGTGGGCATGATGTAGGTGGACGTAGATCAGACCTCTGGCTGGAACTGGTGAAATGTCCTTGGGGTACCTGGCTCATTCGCTGTAGCCAGTTGTGACCAGACTTCTTTCTCCACCACCTGCAAACCTTTTAACTTAGCATACAGATTATTATTACAACAACATAGGTTTAAACACATCATTTAAGACAGTGATGGGCATAGGAGCCCCATAAAGATCTTAAAAAGAGTAAGGCTGAACCAAGAGGGAGTATTTCTAGTTCCAAATAGGGCAAGGGGAAGGAACACCAAGTCTGTGCTAGTCTCTATGATTAATTTTGTCAAGGCTTATTTTGGAGTTCTATTCATTCTTTCTATCTATTCTGAGCTCTGAGGTCTGTACACACAATATAATTTTCATTTGACCTCTAAATACTTGGCCACACCCTGACTTACCTGGGCAACAAAGGCAGGGCCATTATCTGACACTATTGCTTTTGGCACTCCAAACCTTGCAAAAATTTTCTTTAATAATCTTCTTGATGACTATCTGAACAGTCTCATTTTTACAGGGAAAAGCTTCTATCCATCTTGAGAATGTTCACAAAAACCAGAAGGTATTCATACACATATTTTTCTCAGTAAAGTCTACCTTTCAGTAGACACCAGGTCTGTCTTTCCAGTGTCTTTTCCCTAGTCTTTGCCACTATAGTGTGGCAGACATTGACTCTTTGGCAGGGCTCACACTTGTGCAACACCTGTTCCACAAGGTGTTTTAAACCTGGTACATGGTACTTGGGCTTGGAAAATGTCTGGATGAGCTTGCTTACCTCTAAGTGAGTCCACTGATGCATCTGTTTGATCACAGCTTCTGCTTGTCTTTGTGGCAGGATTTTCTTTCCCTGGAGGTGTATCACAGTCTCTTATTTTTGTTGAAGTGGTGACTTGAATCTTTGGAAATGAGGGATAAGTCCTCTGTTGTGTAGGCAAAGTTGGGCTCCATTGCCAGGAGCACCAGCAGGGCCATGGCTGTAACTGCTCTGGCTCTCAGTCTGTCATGTTGTTGCCCCTTGCTAACATGGTATCTCTCTTCTGGTGACTAGGACAGTAGATGATGTTTACCTTGGCAGGGTCGTGGAGGGCCTCAGTAGAGCCAGAATTTCTTCTTTGTTCTTATTTCTTTTTCTTCCTGGTGTCAGTAGACTCCTCTGTTGATATATTGTCCCATAGACGTGGGCTGTGGCAAAAGTGTACCTGCTATCTGTGTAGATGTTGAGTCTTTTGAGCCAATGTGTCCTCTGGCAGGGCCTGTCCTGCTACCATAGCTGCTTCAGTTTTTTTTTTCTCTTCTTATAGATAACTGTTCCAGTCTGTGAACCAGGTAACCTCTGCACCCTCTAGTAACTGGTCTGTCAGATCTCCATGTCACCTATGTGTCTCAGCAAGAACCTGCTGAAAGTCTGGGTCTGGGAGCAGGGTAGCTGAGTTCAGACTTGCGGGGCAAAAGTGACTCTATCAGAATTGAACAACAGAGTCTGGTAATGAGTCATCTGAGCATTAGTCAACCATCAGTCAGGGGGGCTGAACCACACTTTCTAGGGCATGTGCCAAGTTTTGTCTCAGAGTCAATTTATCTGCGTCCTTGACTGGTACTGTTATAGCAGCCACAATATGCAGACAAGCAGGCCATCCTATAGCCACCAGGTCTAATTTCTTACAAGTATGCCACAGGTCTTTTCCAGGGTCCCAATCTCTGAGTAAGAACCTCTTTGGCAATACCTTTGTTCTCAGTCACATCTAGGAGTCCCAAAGCTGGGGATGACATTAGGGCAGCCTTAATAGCATCAAAGGCCTTTTATCTCTTTAATTCAGCAAAACCTGTAATCCACAATCCTGCAGTGCTCAGGAACTTTTTCTAACTTGTTTTGCACTGGTTGGTGGAGGAATATGAAACACAGTCTCTTTTATAGCTTCTTCAACAGGTAGGCCACTGGCCTCTTCTAAGGACTCAGCTTCTGTGTTAGCACTCCTTTTGTTATCTCTTTACTTTTAGCCATGAACAGGTGAAGGGTTTGGTCATGAGGGGGGCTCCTCTTCTTTTTGTTGGGGCAGTCTCTCACCCAGTGCCCATTTTTCTTTACAGTAAACACATTGATCTTTAGCCAAAAGCTTTCTTTTGTTGCCAGGTAATATCTAAGTTTTCTCGTTTCCCTGACTCTGTGGCCAGCATTTCATTTCTCTTATCTCTTTCTAATTTTCTGGCTTCCTGTTTCTTACAGATCATTTCTAAGTGCTAGCATTATTAGCATGTGCTACTTTGCTATGTTCTAGTCTTTGTTATTTACCTCTCTTTGCTGCTGTTTCCTAACTGTAACGGAGATCTCATATAATGTTTTATATATATATATCTTGTGTTCCTCCTCGTCTTTGCTTCCTTTGGATGTTATCTAATTATCACATCTATATTCTGTCACTTATCTTCTCTCATAGTTCACCTCTGCCCTTTTTTATCTTTCTGTCTCATAGCACATCTCTGATTCTGACTCTGGTCTCTGTCTTTGTCAGCCTCATGTTTCCTTAACTTTTCTTCTTGCCTGTCTCTTACTTACTGGTTCTTCCTCTAAATATTTCTCATTCAGAGTATCTCTCTCATTTCAGACCTCTCTAATCTCTTTCATCTCTATTTTAATTCTTTTCACTGTTAACCTCTCTATTTGCCACTGTCATCTATCTCTCCTGAGTCTGCTAAAGCTTTGCAGACCTCTATCCTTCGTTTCTCCTCCTCTGCACTTTCTTATCGACTTATGCTAACTTTCTTACTGACTTACCCTGTACTTCTCTTAACTTCTGTAACTTCCTGTTACCCTGGTCGGATTGTTGGGGCACTTTCTAGTCCCACAGAGACGCGATCCCCATCAGAGCCTGCCAGTTAGACTCACAGGTGCTCCTTACCTTGGACAGAAGCCCGGAGTGGGCAGATGCCTCCCTCACTGGAGTTTGGAATAGACTCACTGCCAGCAGCTCAGGGCGGGTTCGCCTGAGAAGAGAAAACTTGTGGGGCAGAGAAGGGAGTGCAGCTCTCACAGCTGGCTGCACCGGACCACTGATATCTCAAAATGAAAGCACTTTTTCTGTTAATAAGAGATGAGATGCAGGGGACAGGGGAATGAGAAGCTGCCAGGGAACCCTTGGCGCAGGCTCCTGGGAGTGGGAGGAACCAGCAGGCCCCCAGTGGGGGCAGACACTGGCAGGGACTCAACCACTTGACAGATGCCCAGTGCTCCCTGCACTGTCCGCCCACTGGGCTCGCACCCCTGGTGGGAGCGGTGGTGGAGCAAGCAGCCAGGTGGGCGCAGGGGACATGCGGGCATGCACCAGCACTCGCCATCAGCGTCTCTCAATCCGCTCTCAGGGCACAGACAGTCTCTGCTGCCATGGTGCCTGCAGAACCCAGAAGTGAACCGCAGGCTACCAGAAGGTTTGTGCGCTGTTCTACACCGAGCTCATTTCTCCCTAGACTCCAGGTCCATGTGTGGGACCACTGTGACCCACTGGCTGCTCCCTGGAGTTGGAGTGGGAGGCAGGGCAGCTGAGGATTTGAAAGGAAGTGGTCAGCATAGGGATCTAACAGGATTCTTAGGCTTATTCCAGAGGACATAACTCAAAAACAGTCGTCAGTCGTTAGTCCAAGTCCGAACACAAAGAGACACACAAGACACACACAGAAACCGTTTTCAGGGAACCACCACAGAATCACAGTACCACAGAAATGACAAACACAAGCAAGACCAATACAGGCCATCTTACACGCGATTTCCAGAGAAGCCTGACACTATCTGTTCCAGGCATATACTGAACCCTAGCTGCTGCTGATTTGAGAAGGACTGTTTCAGATCCAACTTCCCAGCTTGACACCAAAGCATCTTCCAGCGTTGTGGCCTGCAATGTTTTGGCATGTCTCACTGTCACTGCAACCAACCCAAATGGATCTCTCTCCATGGGAAGGCCCCCAGAACCTGAGACCGGCCAAAACCAAGCCAAGATAATCAGTCAACTCCTTGGGACCAAAACCAGACTTAAAACCAGAGAAACCAAAAGCAAAACAGAATCAGAAGGTGGTCTAATGGAGGACACACAAGTGAACAAGACAGACAGACACACAGACATACAGACAATCAGGCAGGGAGGGATTCCACTTTACCTCCGATGTACAGTGTCTGTGTCCCATGATGAAAACCACAAACAAAAACAAGACAGCAACAGAGAAAAAAGACACCAGTATATCTAAGCACACTCGTCCGCTCCTGGACTTGTACAACCAGCCAAATGCTACTTCCTGACAGGTCAGATTCCACATCAACCTCTTTCCTGACGGGGGTCGAATTCCACATCGACTCCCTTTCTGGCATAAAAAGCACCTTATTTTTCTCTCTGTCAGATGACAGTCAGACCTTTCTGACTGTCCCTCACCCTGGGCACTTCCTCCAGGGTCACCCTTGGAACGTCTTCCAAGTTTGAGGCCGGCGGGGCCTTAGAACATCTACCTCCTGTAGCCACTAGGTCCGCACGGGCCACAGTGGCAGCTGCCAGAATACAGAATACCAGAACTGAAAAACCAAGACACAAGGTGGGACTCAAACCCACTATCTCAGAACTGAAAAACCAAGACACAAATTCAGCGGTGCCACACTTAGACACTTAGACAACAACAACATGCAAGACTCACACAAAAAACGTACCTCCAAGGGGTCCTTCGGGGTTCCTGGGTGTCATGTAGATCTCGGTGGGACCTCCAAATGATAGAAACTAGTGGGGAAACTCCCACTCAATTCCAAATTTGGCGTGCACCCAAAAAAATCACGAAGGACCATCTTGATGAAATTACATGAGGTCGTTTAATGACGGAGCTCCTGACTGACATGCATCCCACACAGGTGATAATGGATGTTTTTATGGGGTAAGGGTCTTAGGGGTGTGTAATTCAGCATAGCTACACACTATTGGCTTATTAAAACAGCAGAAAAAATACATGTACGTGCAGGGTGTCAGAGCTCTGGGGTCCGTGGTCAGGGGCTGCCCCTTCTCCACCCCCTGCCGAGTGGGGTCAGCCTTAGATGCTCACCCAGGGCCTAGTGGAAAAGTGTCCACCAGCTCTGCCTGAGTTTGCCTGTCCAGAGCACAGGAACTCTGGCTTGAAGTTTGGCCCCTTTTCCTTCCCCTTCTTCCCCTTCTTCCCATTTTGTTCCCAACACCCATCTATACCACCCCAAGGCCTATACCCAAGAGATGCTCCAACATATAATAAAGACACATGCTCCAGCATGTTCATAGCAGCCTTATTGATTATAGCCAATAGTTATTGCTATTCTCTAACAATTTAGTATTCAATATTAGATGTAGGATCCTCAGTTATGGAAAGTATTAAATGTTCATTAATGACATTTTTCAGGTATAAAAGAATATGAATAGGAAAGCTGAACAAATTTTTATGTATTAATTAATTCTCAAAATACTCAATATTATTAATATGTTTGATGTATAATATGCACTGAAATAATAAAAGATTAAAAAATGTAAAGGATATTCACAGAAAGTAAGTATCCATCATCAAATCAAATCAAGAGAAACTTAATGAAATTTTGCTAAAATCAGAAGCAAGGTAAGGCTGTCCACTCTCTTCTTATCTTTTCAATATAGTGCTTAAATTTATAGTTAGAACAGTAAGATATATAAAGGAGATCAAGGAGACATAATTTGGAAGCGAAGAACTTAAAACATTGCTATTGGAAGATGTTATAATAGTATATGCAAATGACAACATGTCTCTATCAGAGAACTTCTAAAGCTAAAAATGTGTTCAGTAAAATGGCTGCTTAAAAATTATCTGAAAAAGATCAGTAGCCAACTTTTATTCAAATGATAAATGGGCTGAGAAAGAAATAAGGGAAATAACTCTGTCACAATAGTCAGAAGTAAAGAAAATATCTTATAGCAACTCTAATCAAGCAAGGCAAATACCTGATATGACATGAACTTCATTTCTCTGAAAAAAGAAATTGAAGAAGTTATTAGAAGATGGACAGATCTCACATGTTCATGGATTGGTGTGATTAACCTAGCAAAAAAGGTCATTTTACCAAAACCAATCTACAGATTCAATGCAATGCCCATCAAAATTCTGACACAATTCCTGAAAGAAAAATTCTAAACTTCCTAAGTAAACACAAAATCCCAGAATTGCTAAACTAATCCTGAAGAGTTAAAAAAGAACTTCTGGAGAAATACCCATCACTAACTTCAAGCTGTACTACAGAACAATAGTAATAAAATCTGCCTGGTATTGCTATAAATGAAAAAATTGATAATGGAATCGAATGGAAGTCCCAGAAATGAATCCAAACAACTGTAGACACTTTACTTTGAAAAAGAAGTCAAAACCATAAGTGAAAATGAAAAATCTTCATCAACACTCCTCCATTTCTGGTGGGATTGCAAACTGGTACAGCCGCTCTGGAAACCAATCTGAAAATTGCAAATAGATCTACCTGACAACCCAGCTATATACGCTCTTGGACATATACTCAAAGGATGCTCCACCATGTCACAAGGGCACATGCTCCAGTATGTTCATAGAGGCCTCACTTGTGATAGCCAGAACCTGCAAACAACCCAGATGTAGCACAATAGAAGAATGGATACAGAAAACGTGGTTCATTTACAGAATGGAATACAGCTCAGCTATTAAGCACAAGAACATCTTGAATGTTTCAGACAAATGGATGGAACTAGAAAATATCACCCTGAGAGAGGTAACTTAGTCCCAAAACCAGAAGCATGGTATATCCTCACAAAAAAGTGGATATTAGCAAAAAAATACAGAATATCCAGTACACAATCCACAGACCTCAAGAAGGTTAACAAGCCAAAGGGCCAAATGAGGATGCCTGGATACCACTTGGGAAGGAGAAGAAAGCAATCATGGGGGACAGAGAGGGTGGGACTTGATTTTGAGAGGGGAGAGGTACGGGAAGGGGGAAACATGATCAGGTATTGGGGCAGGAACAGGACTGAATTCTTGAGGGCCAGCAGAAAGAATGAAAACAGGCAACTCTGGGAGGTTGGAGGTGGTGTGACCCTCTAGAATGCACCAGAGACCTTGGAGGAGAGAAATTCTCAGGACTCAAGGGGAGGGACATTGAATGAAATGGCCTACAATGGGGAGGGGGAACTTGTAGAGTCCACCTCCAGTCGAGGGACAGGACACCAAACGGAGGGATGGGATGGCCATGCCACAGTCAAAATCCCTGACCCAAAATTGTTCCTGTCTGAAGGAACTGCAGGGGCAAAAATGGAGAAGAACCTGAGAAAAAGTCGGTCCAGTGACAAGTGCAAACTGGGATCAAGCTCAAGGAGAGGCCAATGGACGTGACACAATTCGTGATGCTGTGGTGTACTTGCAGACAGAAGTCAAGCATGGTTGCCCTCTGAGAAGTCCAACAAGCAGATCAAAGAGTCAGATGCAGATACTAGCACCCAATCAATGGAGTGAAGCCAGGGACTCCCATGGTTCAATTGGAGAAAAGCTGAATGAGGCTGAAGAGGAGGGTAGCCCCATGGGAAGACCAGCAATTTTTTGTAGTAAAATTTACATTTTACTATAATCTTAACACCATATTAATAAAAATCGGTAGTGCAGTAACATAATTTTAATAACAATGATTTTGTAGCTTACTAGAATTTTTAATCTTTCATAACTAAAACAGAAATAAATTACCTATATTAACATGCAGATATATCAAACATTGTGTAGTTCAATTTCTAAGGATGTTCAGAGATGACCTTTAGGTATCATGATTTATTTTACTTAGAGTTCTACCACCTACACGTAGCTCCACTGCTCCTGATTTTCATGGTCATTCATATGATCATGTGTTCTAAAGCTTGTCGAAGACACTTAGTCTAATGTGAATTCATTTTTTTTATTAGATATTTTCTTCATTTACATTTCAAATGCTATCCCAAAAGTCCCCTACACCCTACCCCCTCCCCACGCTCCCCTACCCACCCACTCCCACTTCTTGGCCTTGGCATTCCCCTGTACTGGGGCATATAAAGTTTGATAGACCAAGGGGTCTCTCTTCCCAGTGATGGCCGACTAGGCCATCTTCAGCTACATATGAAGCTAGAGACATGAGCTCTGGGGGGACTGGTTAGTTCATATTGTCGTCCCACCTATAGGGTTGTAGACCCCTTAAGCTCTTGGGTACTTTTTCTAGCTCCTTCATTGGGGGCCCTGTGTTCCATCCTATAGATGACTGTGAGCATCCACTTCTGTATTTTCCAGGCACTGGCAAAGCCTCACAGGAGACAGCTATATCAGAGTCCTTTCAGCAAAATCTTGCTGGCTTATGCAATACTGTCTGCATTTGGTGGCTGATTATCAGATGGACCCCGAGGTGGGACAGTCTTTGGATGGTCCATTCTTTTGGAAGACCAGCAATCTTAACTGAACTAAACCGCCAAAATTTCTTAGACACTTAGCCACCAACCAGGTATGATACATCAGCTGATCTGAGGCCCCCATCATATATATAGCAAAGGACTTCCTGGTCTGGCTTAAGTGAAAGAAGATGCACCCACCCATGAGACTTGAGGCCCCAGGGAGTGGGGAGTTCTGGTGGGGTAGGAGTGGTAGGGTAGGGACATCACTTCAAGATAGTTTGGGGGAGGGCAGGAGGTGGTGATGGGGAGCAGTCTGGGAAGGGGATGAAAATTGGAATGTCCAAAAGGATTAAAGAATTAAATAAAGAAAAATAAAAAATTAAAATATCGACCTCAATTAGAAAATGAGATAATCACCTACTACTTTATAAAAAATATATAATATGGTATATTTGAAATTTCCTCTATAAAGTTAAAATAAAGCAAAAATCATATAGCATCCATGGTGTGCTAATCCTTTTATGCATTGTTCAAAAGAAACTTCTTAGAAAAAATTTACATTGAATAGCTTTTCTAAGTACATTCAGGACTAAACTTTTCCCTGATTTAGAATAATCACATAATATGTTATTTCACTTCAGATTACCTGGTTCTTTCTTCCATCTGTCCCATTTCTTTTTTTCTTTTTTTTTTTTATAAATTTGTTTTACATTTCCAATGCTATCCAAAAAGTCCCCAATACACTGCCCCCCCCCCCCAGTCCCCTACTAACCCACTCCCACTTTTTGGCACTGGCATTCCCCTGTACTGGGGCATATAAAGTTGGCAAGTCCAAAGGGCCTCTCTTTCCAGTGATGGCCGACTAGGCCATCTTTTGATACAAATGCAGCTAGAGTCAAGAGCTCTGGGGTACTGGTTAGTTCATAATAATGTTCCACCTATGGGGTTGCAGTTCCCTTTAGCTCCTTGGGTACTTTCTCTAGCTCCTCCATTGGGGGCCCTGTGATCCATCAAATAGCTGACTGTGAGCATCCACTTCTGTGTTTGCTAGGCCCCGGCATTGTCTCACAAGAGACAGCTATATCTGGGTCCTTTCAGCAAAATCTTGCTAGTGTATGCAATGGTGTCAGTGTTTGGAAGCTGATTATGGGATGGATCCCTGGATATGGCAGTCTTTAGATGGTCCATCCTTTCTTCACAGCTCCAAACTTTATCTCTGTAACTCTTTCCTTGAGTGTTTTGTTCCCAATTCCAAGAAGGGGCAAAGTGTCCAAACTTTGGTCTTCGTTCTTCTTGAGTTTCATGCGTTTAACAAATTGTATCTTATATCTTGGGTATCCTACGTTTTTGGGCTAATATCCACTTATCAGTGAGTACATATTGTGTGAGTTCCTTTGTGAATATGTTACCTCACTCAGGATGATGTGCTCCAGATCCATCCATTTGCCTAGGAATTTCATAAATTCATTTCTTTTAATAGCTGAGTCGTACTCCATTGTGTAAATGTACCACATTTTCTGTATCCATTCCTCTGTTGAGGGGCATCTGGGTTCTTTCCAGCTTCTGGCTATTATAAATAAGGCTGCTATGAACATAGTGGAGCATGTGTCCTTACTGGTTGGAACATCTTCTGGATATATGCCCAGGAGAGGTATTGCTGGATCCTCCGGTAGTATTATGTCCAATTTTCTGAGGAACCGCCAAACTGATTTCCAGAGTGGTTGTACCAGCTTGCAATCCCACCAACAATGAAGGAGTGTTCCTCTTTCTCCACATCCTTGCCAGCATCTGCTGTCACCTGAATTTTTGATCTTAGCCATTCTGACTGGTGAGAGGTGGAATCTCAGGGTTGTTTTGAGTTGCATTTCCCTGATGATTAAGGATGTTGAACATTTTTTCAGGTGCTTCTCTGCCATTCGGTATTCCTCAGGTGAGAATTCTTTGTTCAGTTCTGAGCCCCATTTTTTCATGGGGTTATTTGATTTTCTGGAGTCCACCTTCTTGAGTTCTTTATATATATTGGATATTAGTCCTCTATCTGGTTTAGGATAGGTAAAGATCCTTTCCCAATCTGTTGGTGGTCTTTTTGTCTTATTGACGGTGTCTTTTGCCTTGCAGAAGCTTTGCAACTTTATGAGGTCCCATTTATCGATTCTGGATCTTACAGCACAAGCCTTTGCTGTTCTATTCAGGAATTTTCCCCCTGTACCCATATCTTCGAGGCTTTTCCCTACTTTCTCCTCTATAAGTTTCAGTGTCTCTGGTTTTATGTGGAGTTCCTTAATCCACTTAGATTTGACCTTAGTACAAGGAGATAGGAATGGATCAATTCTCATTCTTCTACATGATAACCGCCAGTTGTGCCAGCACCATTTGTTGAAAATGCTGTCTTTTTTTCACTGGATGGTTTTTGCTCCCTTGTCAAAGATCAAGTGACCATAGGTATGTGGGTTGATCTCAGGGTCTTCAATTCTGTTCCATTGGTCTACTTGTCTGTCGTTATACCTGTACCACGCAGTTTTTATCACAATTGCTCTGTAGTATAGCTTTTGGTCAGGCATGGTGATTCCATCAGAGGTTCTTTTATCCTTGAGAAGAGTTTTTGATATCCTAGGTTTTTTGTTATTCCAGATGAATTTGCAGATTGCCCTTTCTAATTCGTTGAAGAATTGATTTGGAATTTCGATGGGGATTGCATTGAATCTGTAGATTGCTTTTGGTAAGATAGCCATTTTTACAATGTTGATCCTGCCAATCCATGAGCATGGGAGGTCTTTCCATCTTCTGAGATCTTCTTTAATTTCTTTCTTCAGGGACTTGAAGTTATTGTCGTACAGATCTTTCACTTCCTTAGTTAGAGTCACGCCAAGGTATTTTATATTGTTCGTGACTATTGAGAAGGGTGTTGTTTCCCTAATTTCCTTCTCTGCCTGTTTATCCTTTGTGTACAGAAAGGCCATTGACTTGCTTGAGTTAATTTTTTATCCAGCTACTTCACTGAAGCTATTTATCAGGCTTAGGAGTTCTCTGGTGGAATTTTTAGGGTCACTTATGTATACTATCATATCATCTGCAAAAAGTGATATTTTGAATTCTTCTTTTCCGATTTGTATCCCCTTGATCTCCTTTTGTTGTCTAATTGCTCTGGCTAGGACTTCAAGTTCAATGTTGAATAGGTAGGGAGAGAGTGGGCAGCCTTGTCTAGTCCCTGATTTTAGTGGAATTGCTTCCAGCTTCTCACCATTTACTTTGATGTTGGCTACTGGTTTGCTGTATATTGCTTTTATCATGTTTAGGTATGGGCTTTGAATTCCTGATCTTACCAAGACTTTTTATCATGAATGGGTGTTGGCTTTTGTCAAATGCTTATTCAGCATCTAACGAGATGATCATGTGGTTTTTGTCTTTGAGTTTGTTTATATAATGGATTTCATTGATGGATTTTCGTATATTGAACCATCCTTGCATCCCTGGGATGAAACCTACTTGGTCAGGATGGATGATTGTTTTGATGTGTTCTTGGATTCGGTTAGCGAGAACTTTATTGAGGATTTTTGCATCAATATTCATAAGGGAAATTGGTCTGAAGTTCTCTATCTTTGTTGGGTCTTTATGTGGTTTAGGTATCAGAGTAATTGTGGCTTCATAGAATGAGTTGGGTAGAGTACCTTCTGATTCTATTTTGTGGAATAGTTTGTGAAGAACTGGGATTAGATCTTCTTTGAAGGTTTGATAGAACTCTGCACTAAACCCATCTGGTCCTGGACTTTTTTTTGGTTGGGAGACTATTAATTACTGCTTCTATTTCTTTAGGGGATATGGGACTGTTTAGATCATTTACCTGATCTTGATTTAACCTTGGTACCTGGTATCTGTCTAGAAACTTGTCCATTTCATCCAGGTTCTCCAGTTTTGTTGAGTATAGCCTTTTGTAGAAGGATCTGATGGTGTTTTGGATGTCTTCAGGGTCTGTTGTTATGTCTCCCTTTTCATTTCTGATTTTGTTAATTAGAATACTTTCCCTATGCCCTCTAGTGAGTCTGGCTAAGGGTTTATCTATCTTGTTGATTTTTCAAAGAACCAGCTCCTCGATTGATTGATTCTTTGAATTGTTCTTCTTGTTTCCACCTGGTTGATTTTACCCCTAAGTTTGATTATTTCTTGCCGTCTACTCCTCTTGGGTGAATTTGCTTCCTTTCGTTCTAGAGATTTTAGGTGTGTTGTCAAGCTGCTAATGTGTGCTCTCTCTAGTTTCTTTTTGGAGGCACTCAGAGCTATGAGTTTTCCTCTTAGAAATGCTTTCAATGTGTCCCATAAGTTTGGGTATGTTGTGGCTTCATTTTCATTAAACTCCAGAAAGTCCTTAATTCCTTTCTTTATTCCTTCCTTGACCAAGGTATCATTGAGAAGAGTGTTGCTTAGTTTCCACGTGTGTGTTGGCTTTCTATTATTTATTTTGTTATTGAAGATCAGTCTTAGTCCATGGTGATCTGATAGGATGCATGGGACAATTTCAATATTTTTGTATATGTTGAGGCTTGTTTTGTGACCAATTATGTGGTCAGTTTTGGAGAAGGTACCGTGAGGTGCTGAGAAGAAGGTATATCCTTATGTTTTAGGATAAAATGTTCTGTAGATATCTGTCAGATCCATTTGTTTCATAACCTCTGTTAGTTTCACTGTGTCCCTGTTTAGTTTCTGCTTCCATGATCTGTCCATTGGTGAAAGTGGTGTGTTGAAGTCTCCCACTATTATTGTGTGAGGTGCAATGTGTGCTTTGAGCTTTACTAAAGTATCTTTAATGAATGTGGCTGCCCTTGTATTTGGAGCATAGATATTCAGAATTGATAGTTCCTCTTGGAGGATTTTACCTTTGATGAGAATGAAGTGCCCTTCCTTGTCTTTTTTGATGACTTTGGGTTGGAAGTCAATCTTATCAGATATTATAATGGCTACTCCAGCTTTTTTCTTCCTACCATTTGCTTGGCAAATTGTTTTCCAGCCTTTCACTCTGAGGTAGTGTCTATCTTTTTCTCTGAGATGAGTTTCCTGTAAGCGGCAAAATGTTGGGTCCTGTTTCTGTGGCCAGTCTGTTAGTCTATGTCTTTTTATTGGGGAGTTGAGTCCATTGATATTAAGAGATATTAGGGAGAAGTAATTGTTCCTTCCTTTTATTTCTGTTGTTAGAGTTGGTGTTCTGTTCTTGTGGCTGTCTTTTAGGTTTGTTGAGGGATTACCTTCTTGATTTTTCTAGGACGTGGTTTCCGTCCTTGTATTGGTTTTTTTCTGTTATTATCCTTTGAAGGGCTGGATTCCTGGAAAGATAATATGTGAATTTGGTTTTGTCGTGGAATACTTTGGTTTCTCCATGTATGGTAATTGAGAGTTTGGCTGGGTATAGTAGCCTGGGCTGGAAATTGTGTTCTCTTAGTTTCTGTATAACATCTGCCCAGGCCCTTCTGGCTTTCATAGTCTCTGGTGAAAAATTCGGTGTAATTCTGATAGGCTTTCCTTTATTTGTTACTTGACCTTTTTCCCTTACTGCTTTTAGTATTCTATCTTTATTTAGTGCATTTTTTTTGCTCTGATTATTATGTGTCTGAAGGAATTTCTTTTCTGGTCCAGTCTATTTGGAGTTCTGTAAGCTTCTTGTATGTTCATGGGCATCTCTTTCTTTAGGTTTGGGACGTTTTCTTCTATAATTTTGTTGAAGATATTTGCTGGTTCTTTGAGTTGAAAATCTTTATTCTCATCTACTCCTATTATCCGTAGGTTTGGTCTTCTCATTTTGTCCTGGATTTCCTGGATGTTTTGAGTTAGGATCTTTTTGGATTTTGTATTTTCTTTGATTGTCTTGCCGATGTTCTCTATGGAGTGTTCTGCACCTGAGATTCTCTCTTCCATCTCTTGTATTCTGTTGCTGATGCTCGCATCTATGGTTCCAGATTTCTTTCCTAGGTTTTCTATCTCCAGCGTTGCCTCAATTTGGGTTTTTTTTCATTGTCTCTACTTCCCTTTTTAGGTCTTGGATGGTTTTATTCAATTCCATCACCTGTTTGGTCTGGTTTTTCTGCAATTCTTTAAGGGATTTTTGTGCTTCCTCTTTAATGTCTTCTACCTGTTTAGCAGTGTTCTCCTGTATTTCTTTAAGTTTGTTATTAAAGTCCTTCTTGATGTCCTCTACCATCATCATGAGATATGCTTTTAGATCCGGGTCTAGCTTCTCCGGTGTGTTGGGGTGTCCTGGACTGGGCAAAGTGGGAATGCTGGGTTCTGATGATGGTGAGTGGTCTTGGTTTCTGCTAGTAAGATTATTATGTTTACCTTTCACCATCTGGTAATCTCTGGGGTTAGTTGTTATCGTTGTCTCTGTTTAATGATTGGAGCAGACACTGTGTTCTATTCACCAGAAGTCCTAAGATCCTGTGGTGGGTGTCGTGGGTAGCTGGTGGGTGTCAGCTGATCCTGCGCTCTTGCTACTCCGGTGCTGGTCAGGCCGGAAGAGGCTTGTGGCCCTACTCAGGCTGGATTTCTGCTTCCCTAACTAATGCAGTCTCAGGTCCCTCGCGCAATTGGACTGGAGCAGAAGCTGTGTTTTACTCACCAGAAATCTCAAGATCCTGTGGCGGGTGTCGTGAGTAGCTGGCGGGTGTCAGCCGGCCCTGTGCCCTAGCTACCCCTGTGCTGGTCAGTCCGGAAGAGGCTTGTGGCCCTACTCAGGCCGGTTTTCTGCCTCCACAACCAAAGCAGTCTCAGGTCCCGCGCTCTGTATTCTTTTATTATAGGTTCCTCTAAGCAATGATTTGCCAAATACCTAAGCAAAAATTGAAGACCAGATTCTTGTTACAGAAATACTGCACTTCTGGTACCAATTTGTCTTATGTAGGGTTTTTATTCCTGCACAAAACATCATGACCAAGAAGCAAGTTGGGGAGGAAAGAGTTTATTCAGCTTACACTTCCAAATTGCTGTTCATCACCAAAGGAAGTCAGAATAGAAACTCACACAACTTGGAGGCATGAGTGGATACATGTGTTCTTGAAGGCATGAAAGGGTCATGAATAGCAGCTGAGGCTTGGTATGGGAGAGGCCACAAAAGACCATTGGTGAAGATGCAGCCTCAGTTGTAATTGATGGCCCAAGATTTAAGGGGTCATGCAAAGGAGCTGAAGCTTGGCACCATGAAGAGAGCCTATGAGAGACTATTGGTGAAGCCTAGTTGCAGAGGAAGCAGTGTATTGGAGATGCCAGTACCACGAGATAACCACCAAGAATAGCACCAGCATTGGAGTACAGGCAGCTGGAACCTAGAAGACAAGGGGTGTGCTATAAAGGGCAGAGCTGGAGGAGTGACTCAAATCCTTGGAGGATCCCACAAGACAGTGAGTGAATCCTAGATATTAGACAGTTAGAGTTGATTTTGCTTTTTGTATTGATTGTGCCCTGATATATTTCCCTCTATAAGTGAGAAAGTATTTTAGTGGAACCCACAGTAAAGAGGCTTTGAATTGTTGAAATACTTTGAATTTCAAAATAAATTGGATATTTTAAAGGGATTGAAATTTTTGTGTGTAAGAATGTGTAATTACTGCTGTATTTTAAGTTATGTAGATCTTGTGGATGAATAAGAAAGTAAGAGTTGAGGCTTAAATGTGATGTGTTATGTGTCAAGGTAACAGGGGGTCACTTTTACTGGATAGTGTTTTGTGTCAACTCGATACAAGCTATAATTATCACAGAGAAAGGAGCCTCCCTTGACAAAATTCCTCCATGACATCCATTTCCTCATTTAGTGATCAAAGGGAGAGGTCCTAGCCTATTGTGGGTGATGCTGTGGGACCTTGAAAGGTAGCTTGGTCTCTGGTTGAGCTAAGGCTTGAAGCCCAGGAAACACTGAAGTTTTGCCTGTTCCTGGGCACCAGGCTCCTGTCACTAGCTGAATCCCCCCATATGTTTGTGGCCATTAGTCACCTAAGAGCAATGCCCAAAGGCCCTCCACAGGTAGAGGATGTGACCCGTGGTCACACAAGCTCAAGACAGATCTCCATTTTAATGAGGTACCTGGAGGCCTGGAAGTCTTAGGTCTCCTTCCCAGACATTCCCCCCTGCAAAAGGTATATGATCTCAGGCCAACCCTGAGAAGTTGGATATGATTTTATACAACCACTTTCTGCCATGGCAATAAATGATGCCTTAAAACTATAGACTGCCTCTTTTCATCAGGATCCTTTGTAGGGAGTAATTGAAAAGGTCTTTACCTTTAGAGTCGCAGAGTTATCTTCTATAGAAGGCTTCCCTGTACTCCCAACCAAAACCACCACCAATACAAGCACAAGCCCACCACCACCATCAAGTCAAAATGATGCCTGCAGGACCAGCTGGAGCTCTCTCTTCTCCTCCCTCCCCAGCCCCAGGTTAGGTCCATCCTTAGGGCCCCTGTTCTCAGATCTTCCATGGCTTTCATAGACACAGGGATGTCCAAGTGTCTGAAAACCAGAAGGCACAGCCTTATTGCAGGGCATGGGATCCTGGAGTCAGATCTGACTGCCTCATAATGCATGCAGTTTCTTATCCTGGGGCAGTTTTCTGAGGCTTCCCTATTGTCCAATGCCCACCTGGTGACAGCATGGGGTAAGGCAGGTCCAGCAATGTGTCCTGCTTCCGCGAACAGCTGAGCTTTGTGGCAGAGTGGATGCAGGACCTTTAACCTTACATGGTGCTATCCCTGGGCTAGTAGTCTTGGTTTCTATAAGAGAGCAAGCTGAGCAAACCAGGGGAAGCAAGGCAATAAGCAACATTCCTCCATGGCTACTGACTCCACTCCTGCCTACAAGTTCCTACTCTGTGTGAGTTTCTGTCTAGACTTCCTTTAGTGATGAACAGCAATTTGGAAGTCTAAGCTATGTAAACTCTGTCCTCTCGAACTTGCTTATTGTTCATGATGTTTTCTACAGGAATAAAACTCTAAATAAGACACCATTCCAGCATAAAATTGATAGTAATCACACCAAGGCAGTAGTAATAACAGGTAGTTTTAATATATTTATTGATAAATGTGATGAAGAAGGGATTAGTTTGAAATTAAAAATTACTCTATAAAAGCTTAAGGCCTAACATCAAAATAACCTTCACTGAGATTATATCTCAAAAATCCCAATATTCTACCACACTAAAATATGCAGAACATTACTTATGAAAATAGTTATTAATAGTATTTTGGGATCTTGGTTCCGGGACTCCACCGAACTTAGGAACTCAGTCTGCACAGGTGAGAGTGTGCACCACAGAGGCAGACAGCTTCTGGGACAGGCGGGAGCCAAAGAGCCGCTGAGGAAGCACCCTTTTGGGGCCGCAACATCTGGCACCCTCCCAGCCGGAGGACAGTTGTCCTCCCTGCATGGGAGCCCTCTGCCTCAGGAGCAGGGAGCGCGATCTAGGTTCCGGGACTCTGCCGAACGTAGGAACTTAGTCTGCACAGGTGAGAGAGTGCACCACAGAGGCAGACAGCTTCTGGGACAGGCGGGAGCCACAGAGCCGCTGAGGCAGCACCCTTTTGGGGCCGCAGACATCCGGCACCACCCCAGCTGGAGGACAGTGGTCCCGCCCTGCACAGGAGCCCTCTGCCTCAAGAGCAGGGAGCACCATCTTGGATCCGGGACTCTGCCGAACTTAGGAACTTAGTCTGCACAGGTGAGAGTGTGCACCACAGAAGCTGACAGCTTCTGTGAACTGCCAAAGCAACACAGCATCTGGGAAAGGTCCAGTTTTGGGCCTTCTTCTTCAGCCAGGAGGAGGTCCAAACACCAGATATCTGTGCACCTTCCCTGTAAGAGGAGAGCTTGTCAGCAGAGAGTGCTCTAACCACTGAAACTCAGAGGAGAGAGCCTGTCTCCCAGGTCTGCTGATAGATGGTAATCAGAATCACTAGAAGAACAATCTCTAAACAGAGACAACTATAACAACTCCAGAGATTACCAGATGGCAAAAGGTAAATGTAATAATCTTACTAACAGAAACCAAGACCACTCACCATCATCAGAACCCAGCACTCCCACTTCGCCCAGTCCCTCAGCCCCCACCCCAACACACCTGAAAAGCTAGACCTGGATTTAAAAGCATATCTCATGATGATGGTAGAGGACATCAAGAAGGACTTTAATAACTCACTTAAAGAAATACAGGAGAACACGGCTAAACAAGTAGAAGACATTAAAGAGGAAGCACAAAAATCCCTTAAAGAATTGCAGGAAAACACAACCAAACAGGTGATGGAATTGAATAAAACCACCCAAGACCTAAAAAGGGAAGTAGACACAATAAAGAAAACCCAAAGTGAGGCAACGCTGGAGATAGAAACCCTAGGAAAGATATCTGGAACCATAGATGCGAGCATCAGCAACAGAATACAAGAAATGGAAGAGAGAATCTCAGGTGCAGAACACTCCATAGAGAACATCGGCACAACAATCAAAGAAAATGGAAAATGCAAAAAGATCCTAACTCAAATCATCCAGGAAATCCAGGACACAATGAGAAGAGCAAACCTACGGATAAAGAAGTGGATGAGAATGAAGATTTTTCAACTCAAATGACCAGCAAACATCTTCAACAAAATTATAGAAGAAAACTTCCCAAATCTAAAGAAAGAGATGCCCATGAACATACAAGAAGCCTACAGAACTCCAAATAGACTGGACCAGAAAAGAAATACCTCCCGACACATAATAATCAGAACAACAAATGCTCTAAATAAAGATAGAATACTAAAAGCAGTAAGGGAAAAAGGTCAAGTAACATATAAAGGCCAGCCTATCAGAATTACACCAGATTTTTCACCAGAGACAATGAAAGCCAGAAGATCCTGGACAGATGTTATACAGACACTAAAAGAACACAAATTCCAGCCCAGGCTACTATACCCAGCCAAACTCTCAATTACCATAGATGGAGAAACCAAAGTATTCCACAACAAAACCAAATTCACATATTATCTTTCCAGGAATCCAGCCCTTCAAAGGATAATAACAGAAAAAAAACCAATACAAGGACGGGAACCAAGCCCTAGAAAAATCAAGAAGGTAATCCCTCAACAAACCTAAAAGAAGACAGCCACAAGAACAGAATGCCAACTTTAACAACAAAAATAACAGGAAGCAACAATTACTTTTCCTTAATATCTCTTAATATCAATGGACTCA
Organism: Mus caroli; assembly: GCF_978045245.1. Taxonomy (NCBI): domain Eukaryota; kingdom Metazoa; phylum Chordata; class Mammalia; order Rodentia; family Muridae; genus Mus; species Mus caroli. The sequence continues at coordinate 114,660,551 of NW_028227256.1, read as the reverse complement.
ACTCCTCAATAAAAAGACATAGACTAACAAACTGGCTACACAAAGAAGACCCAACATTTTGCTACTTACAGGAAACTCATCTCAGAGAAAAAGATAGACACTACCTCAGAATGAAAGGCTGGAAAACAATTTTCCAAGCAAATGGTATGAAGAAACAAGCTGGAGTAGCCATTCTAATATCTGATAAGATTGACTTCCAACTCAAAGTCATCAAAAAAGACAGGGTGGGGCACTTCATACTCATCAAAGGTAAAATCCTCCAAGAGGAACTATCAATTCTGAATATCTATGCTCCAAATACAAGGGCAGCCACATTAATTAAAGAAAATGTAGTAAATCTCAAAGCACACATTGCACCTCATACAATAATAGTGGGAGACTTCAACACACCACTTTCACCAATGGACAGATCATGTAAACAGAAATTAAACAGGGACACAGTGAAACTAACAGAAGTTATGAATCAAATGGATCTGGCAGATATCTACAGAACATTCTATCCTAAAACAAAAGGATATATCTTCTTCTCATCACCTCATGGTACCTTCTCCAAAATTGACCACATAATTGGTCACAAAACAGGCCTCAACAGATACAAAAATATTGAAATTGTCGCATGCATCCTATCAGATCACCATGGACTAAGGCTGATCTTCAATAACAAAATAACTAATAGAAAGCCAACATTCACGTGGAAACTGAACAACACTCTTCTCAATGATACCTTGGTCAAGGAAGGAATAAAGAAAGGAATTAAGGACTTTTTAGAGTTCAATGAAAATGAAGCCACAACATACCCAAACTTATGGGATCCAATGAAAGTATTTCTAAGAGGAAAACTCATAGCGCTGAGTGCCTCCAAAAAGAAACTAGAGAGAGCACACATTAGCAGCTTGACAACACACCTAAAAGCTCTAGAACAAAAGGAAGCAAATTCACCCAAGAGGAGTAGACGGCAAGAAATAATCAAACTCAAGGGTGAAATCAACCAAGTGGAAACAAGAAGAACAATTCAAAGAATCAACCAATCGAGGAGCTGGTTCTTTGAGAAAATCAACAAGATAGATAAACCCTTAGCCAGACTCACTAGAGGGCATAGGGAAAGTATTCTAATTAAAAAAATCAGAAATGAAAAAGGAGACATAACAACAGATCCTGAAGACATCCAAAACACCATCAGATCCTTCTACAAAAGGCTATACTCAACAAAACTGGAGAACCTGGATGAAATGGACAAGTTTCTAGACAGATACCAGGTACCAAAGTTGAATCAAGATCAGGTTAATGATATAAACAGCCCTATATTCCCCAAAGAAATAGAAGCAGTCATTAATAGTTTCCCAACCAAAAAAAGCCCAGGACCAGATGGGTTTAGTGCAGAGTTCTATCAGACCTTCAAAGAAGATCTAATCCCAGTTCTTCACAAACTATTCCACAAAATAGAAACAGAAGGTACTCTACCCAAATCATTCTATGAAGCCACAATTACTCTGATACCTAAACCACAAAAAGACCCAACAAAGGTAGAAAACTTCAGACCAATACCTCTTATGAATATTGATGCAAAAATCCTCAATATAATTCTTGCTAACCGAATCCAAGAACACATCAAAACAATCATCCATCCTGACCAAGTAGGTTTCATCCCAGGGATGCAGGGATGGTTCAATATACGGAAATCCATCAATGTAATCCAGTATATAAACAAACTCAAAGACAAAAACCACATGATCATCTCGTTAGATGCTGAGAAAGCATTTGACAAAATCCAACAGCCATTCATGATAAAAGTCTTGGAAAGATCAGGAATTCAAGGCCCATACCTAAACATAATAAAAGCAATCTACAGCAAACCAGTAGCCAACATCAAAGTAAATGGTGAGAAGCTTGAAGCAATCCCTCTAAAATCAGGGACTAGACAAGGCTGTCCACTCTCTCCAAACCTATTCAACATTGTACTTGAAGTCCTAGCCAGAGAAATTAGACAACAAAAGGATATCAAAGGGATACAAATTGGAAAAGATGAAGTCAAAATATCACTTTTTGCAGATGATATGATAGTATATATAAGTGACCCTAAAAATTCCACCAGAGAACTCCTAAACATGATAAGCAGCTTCGTGAAGTAGCTGGATATAAAATTAACTCAAACAAATCAATGGCCTTTCTCTACACAAAGAATAAACAGGCTGAGAAAGGAATTAGGGAAACAACACCCTTCTCAATAGTCACAAATAATATAAAATATCTTGGCGTGACTCTAACTAAGGAAGTGAAAGACCTGTAAAATAAAAACTTCAAGTCTCTGAAGAAAGAAATTATAGAAGATCTCAGAAGATGGAAAGATCTCCCATGCTTATGGATTGGCAGGATCAACATTGTCAAAATGGCTATCTTGCCAAAATCAATCTACAGATTCAATGCAATCCCCATCAAAATTCCAACTCAATTCTTCAACGAATTAGAAAGGGCAATCTGCAAATTCATCTGGAATAACAAAAAACCTAGGATAGCAAAAACTCTTCTCAAGGATAAAAGAACCTCTGGTGGAATCACCATGCCGGACCTAAAGCTTTACTACAGAGCAATTGTGATAAAAACTGCGTGGTAGTGGTATAGTGATAGACAAGTAGACCAATGGAATAGAAATGAAGACCCTGAGATCAACCCACATACCTATGGTCACTTGATCTTTGACAAGGGAGCTCAAACCATCCAGTGGAAGAAAGACAGCATTTTCAACAAATGGTGCTGGCACAACTGGTTGTTATCATGTAGAAGAATGCAAATTGATCCATTCCTATCTCCTTGTACTAAGGTCAAATCTAAGTGGATCAAGGAACTTCACATAAAACCAGAGACACTGAAACTTATAGAGGACTAAGTGGGGAAAAGCCTTGAAGATATGGGCACAGGGGAAAAATTCTTGAGTAGAACAGCAATGGCTTGTGCTGTAAGATCGAGAATTGACAAGTGGGACCTCATGAAACTGCAAAGCTTCTGTAAGGCAAAAGACACCATCAGTAAGACAAAAAAAAAAAAAAAAAAAAAAAAAAAAAAAAAAAAACCACCAGCAGATTGGGAAAGGATCTTTACCTATCCTAAATCAGATAAGGAACTAATATCCAATATATATAAAGAAATGAAGAAGGTGGACTCCAGAAAATCAAATAACCGCATGAAAAAATGGGGCTCAGAACTGAACAAAGAATTCTCACCTGAGGAATACCGAACGGCAGAGAAGCACCTGAAAAAATGTTCAACATCCTTAATCATCAGGGAAATGCAACTCAAAACAACCCTGAGATTCCACCTCACACCAGTCAGAATGGCTAAGATTAAAAATTCAGGTGACAGCAGATGCTGGCGAGGATGTGGAGAAAGAGGAACACTCCTCCATTGTTGGTGGGATTGCAAGCTTGTACAACTGCTCTGGAAATCAGTCTGGCGGTTCCTCAGAATATTGGACATAGTACTATCGGAGCATCCAGCAATACCTCTCCTGGGCATATATCCAGAAGATATCCCAACCGGTTAGAAGGACAAATGCTCCACTATGTTCACAGCAGCCTTATTTATAATTGCCAGAAACTGGAAAGAACCCAGATGTCCCTCAACAGAGGAATGGATACAGAAAATGTGGTACATTTACACAATGGAGTACTACTCAGCTATTAAAAAAATGAATTTATGAAATTCCTAGCCAAATGGATGGACCTGGAGGGCATCATCTTGAGTGAGGTAACAGAATCACAAAGGAACTCACACAATATGTATTCACTGATAAGTGGATATCAGCCCAAAACTTAGGATACCCAAGATATAAGATACAATTTACTAAACGCATGAAACTCAAGAAGAATGAAGACCAAAGTGTGGACACTGTGCCCCTTCTTAGAATTGGGAACAAAACACCCAGGGAAGGAGTTACAGAGACAAAGTTCGTAGCTGTGATGAAAGGATGGACCATTTAGAGACTGCCGTATCCAGGGATCCATCCCATAATCAGCTTCTAAACGCTGACACCATTGCATACACTAGCAAGATTTTGCTGAATGGACCCAAATATAGCTGTCTCTTGTGAGACGATGCCGGGGCCTAGCAAACACAGGAGTGGATGTTCACAGTCAGCTATTGGATGTATCACAGGGCTCCCAATGGAGAAGCTAGAGAAAGTACCCAAGGAGCTAAAGGGATCTGCAACCCTATAGTTGGAACAACATGATGAACTAACCAGTACCCCAGAGCTCTTGTCTCTAGCTGCATATGTATTGATAGATGGCTTTGTCGGCCATCACTGGAAAGAGAGGTCCATTGGACTTGCAAACTTTATATGCCCCAATATAGGGGAATGCCAGGGCCAAAAGAATGGGAATGGGTGGGTAGGGAAGTGGGGGGGGGTATGAGGGACTTTTGGGATAGCACTGAAGTTTTGCCGGTTCCTGGGCACCAGGTTCCTGCCACTAGTTCCATTCCCCCATATATTTGTGGCCATTAGTCACATAAGAGCAATGCCCCAAGCCTCTCCACAGGTAGAGGTCACATGGGCTCAAGTCAGATCTCCATTTTAATAAGGTACCTTGAGGTCAGGAAGTCTTAGCTCAAAATCTTTCCTTCCCAGACATTCCTCCTTCCAAAATGTATATAATCTCAGGCCAACCATGAGAGCGGGGATATGATTTTATACAACAACTTTCTGCCATGGCAATAAATGATCAAAACTAAAGACTGCCTCTTTTCTTCTGTATCCTTTGTGGGGAGTCATGGAGATGGTCTTCACCTTTAAAGTCACAGTCTCCTTTCCTGTAGAAGGCCTCCCTGCCCTACCATCCACAACTACCACCAAGCCAAGCACAAGCCCACCACTACCATCAAGCCAAGGATGATGCTAGCAGGACCAGATGGAACTCCCTCTTCTCCCTCCCCAGCCCCGGGCTAGGTCCAGCCTGTGGGCCTCTGTTCTCATCTATTCCATGGCTTTCATAGGCACTTGGATGTCCACGAGTCTGAATACCAGAAGGCACAGCCTCATTGTAGGCCCTGGGATTCCCATGCCAGATCTGGCTGCCTCATACTCATGCATTTCCCCACGCTGGAGGAGTGTCTGGGGACTTCCCTACTGCCTATCACCTGCCTGGTGACAATATGGGGTAATGGAGTTCAACTCATGTGTCCTGCCTTCCAGCATAGTGAAACCTTGTGTCAGAGTGGATGCAGGACCTTTAACCCTACATGGTGCTATCCCTGGGCTAGGATTCCTGGGTTCTATAAGAAAGTAAGGTAAGCAAACTAGGGGAAGAATCCAATAAGCAACATTCCTGCCTGGCTACTGCATCTACTCCTGCCTACAAGTTCCTACCCTGTGTGAGTTTCTGTCTAGACTTCCTTTGATGATGAACAGCAATTTGGAAATGTAAGCTATGAAAACTCTTTCCTCTCCAACTTACTTCTTGGTCATGATGTTTTCTACAGGAATATAATCTCTAAATAAGACTCCATTCCAGCATAAAATTGATAGTATTAACACCAAGGCAGTAGTAATAAAAGGCAGTTGTAATATATTTATTGATAAATGTGACAAAGAAGGGATTAGTTTGAAATTAAAAATTACTCTATAAAAGCTCAAGCACTAAAATCACAATAACCTTCATTGAGATTATATCTCACAAATCCCAATATTCTACCATACTGAAATATACAGAACATTAATCAACATGCTTATACAAAAATATTTATTAATATTATTTTGGTTTAAATGCATACATATTAAAATATAATTTCTCTAGTGAGTTTGAAAATGAATTCTATATGATTATTCATAAGTGATATCAGATTAATGCTGGGTGAAAGATTTTTTTCATATTTTTTATAAAATAATTTCATATGAATATAACAATTACTTCAAAGTAAGGGTTTCCAATTCCTACTATGTATAATATTACCTTGTAGGCATTCACTGAAGAGCAAGGTTTCAACACAGTTTAAATTCTTATAACGATATTTAACATTTAAAAATATGATATTTCTATGTAAATACTTAGAAAGTAATTACATATCAAGTTTGCTGCATGAATCTATTTTATGTGAGTTTTGAGCTTTTGCTAAATGATTTGCCATATTGTTTACATTTGTAAGGTTTCTCTCCAGTATGCATGCTGAACTGTGTTTTGAAGATATGATTATTGTGAATAAATTTACATAAGCTTTACATTAAGAACTTTTGTCTCCAAAATGAATTCTGTAATGACTTTGACGAGAGGTCTTGGGGGACCAGGAAAATTTTTTCCCACATTCACTGCACTTATAAGGCTGCTTTCCCATATGGATTTTTTGATGTACTTGGAGAGTTGAGGACAAGAAAAGAGACTTGCCAATTCTTTTCATTTGTGAAGATTACCTCTTATATGGATTCTGTAGTGAACTTGACGATTTAAGGACTGGGTAAATGATATGTCATATTGATTATATTAGTAAAGTTTGTTTCCAGTATGGATTTGGTCATGAAATTTAAGATCTGAGGACTGTGTAAAGATTTGCCACATTTAATACATTTTTAAGATGTATGTCTAGTATGGATTCTGTGGTGAACTTGAAGAGATGAGGAATCTGTAAATGATTTACAACACTTATTACATTGGTAAGGTTTGTTTTTATTATGGCTTTTGTGGTGAACGTTAAGTTGGGAAGACTGGGTAAATGATTTTCCATAATTATTACATTCATAAGGTTTGTCCCCCATATGGATTCTCTGGTGAACTTTAAGATTTGAGGACTTTGTAAAAGATTTCCCACAATCATTACATTTGTAAGGTTTGTCCCCAGTATGGATTCTCTGGTGAACTTTAAGATATGAAACCTGGGTAAAAGATCTGCCACATTCATGACATTTGTAAGGCTTGTCTCCAGTATGTAATCTCTTGTGAACTTTAAGACTTGAGGACTGGGTAAAAGATTTGCCACATTCATTACATTTGTAAGGTTTGTCTCCAGTATGTAATCTGTGGTGAACTTTAAGACTACAGGACTTGGTAAATGATTTCCCACACTCATTACATTTGTAAGGTTTGTCCCCAGTATGGATTCTCTGGTGAGCTTTAAGATATGAAACCTGGGTAAAAGATTTGCCACATTCATGACATTTGTAAGGCTTTTCTCCAGTATGTAATCTCTTGTGAACTTTAAGACTTGAGGACTGGGTAAAAGATTTGCCACATTCATTACATTTGTAAGGTTTTTCTCCAGTATGTAATCTGTGATGGTCTTTAAGACTTGCTGAATACTTAAAAGATTTCCCACACTCATTACATTTGTAAGGTTTGTTTCCAGTATGGCTTCTATGGTGAACTTTAAGATGTGAATACCATGTAAAAGATTTGCCACATATATTACATTTGTAAGGTTTGTCTCCAATACGCATTCTGTGGTGATGTTTAAGCTGTGAGAGGTAGGCAAAAGATTTGCCACATTCATTACATTTATAAGGTTTGTCTCCAGTATGAAATCTGTGGTGAATTTTAACACTTGACAAATATGTAAAAGATTTCCCACATTCATCACAATTATAAGGTTTGTCTCCAGTGTGGATCCTGTAGTGAACTTTAAGACTTGAGGACCTTGTAAAAGATTTCCCACATTCATTACATTTGTAAGGTTTGTTTCCAGTATGTAATCTGTGGTGAACTTTAAGACTTGAGGACTGTGTAAAAGATTTCCCACATTCATTACATTTGTAAGATGTCACTCGAGTAGAAATTCTGCAGTGAGCCTTAGGATTTGGGGATTGAGTTCTCTCAGGAAGAGTATCTGGAGCTTCCTTATCTGTTTCAAGAATGAAACAAATGTGTTTTACAAACTGATAACTTCCATAAAAACATATTTCACACTCTTCACTACCAGCAGTATATTCGCTGAATTTTTTCTATATAGCACTGAAAGGTCATTACACGCAAATCTTTCTGTTATTTCATCCTGGAAAGAATCCTGTGGCTTTGGAAATAGCTTTTCTGTCTGATCACAAGACAGAGCCAAAATTAATGAGAACATGTCATTATATGTCATTTTACAATTGGTTGAAAATAATATACATGCATAATGTATGAAATAGCACCAATCTGAGGATCATGGCAAAAGCATTCAGCACAGAATTGCAACAAATTTATTCAAAAGAAATAAATGGTATAAACATAATATATGTTAGAAGATATTAATGAAATACATGATATATTTTCATATGTATGAACTTCATCATAATTACATAGTATAAGAGATAACAAAAAATTTTTTGCAGCTAGCATACATTAATAAATGAAAATCTCCACATTAAGAGACTCAATGAACAATATGAACCCAAATCATCTATCCAATGAAAGAATGATGAAAAGGAGGTACGAGAATACCTTTTTAATAATGTGATACTAATGTAAAATTAAACATTAGATTTAAAATCAGTGAGAATATTTATTTAAAACAAAACAGGTATTTATGCCTGGAGCTGACCCTGTGCCACAGCCCTCCATAATCAAATCTTACTGGGAGGGAGCTGGTTTCTCAAGAGTTCTGACACACCTGATAGCACAGTTAAGACCACACACATGCATACTACTACTACTACTACTACTACTACTACTACTACTACCATCTAAATAACAGCAATTATTAATCACTGGTCAATACTATCCTGCAACATAAATAGACTCAATTCCCCCAGTTAAAAGACAAAGGCTACCACAGTGCAAGTAAGTGTAGGACCCATCATTTTTCTGCACAAACAAAACATATCAGAAACAAAGATAAGCACTAAATCAGAGAAAATGACTGGAAAACATTTTCTAAGCAAATGGACCCATGAAATTAGCTGGAGTATTCATCCCAGTATCAAATAAAATTGAAATTCAATCAAAATTAATAAAAATATAGAAAAGGACACTTTATATTTTATGAAAGGAAAAAGCCATGAAGGTCACTTCACAGTCCTGAATATATATGCCAAAATGCTGGGGCAACCACATTCATAAAATAACATTACTAAAGCTTAAATCACATTCCAAACCAACATTTTAAGAGTGGGCAATTATAACACACACTATCACCAGTGCTGATGTGATTAAAAGAAATACTAAATAGTAGAATAATGAAAATAATAGACATAAGGAGTCAAGTGGACCTAACATATGTGTACAGAATATTTCACCAAAATAAAGTATACACACACATATACTCCATTTAAAAGCTCACAGGACTTTCTCCCAAACTGACCATGAACTCAGTAACAACGTAAGCAGTAGGAGACAGAAAAAGACTGAATTAACATCTAGCATGTTTTCAGAGCCCTGTGCATTCAAAATGGAATTTAATAAGATTCAGGCATCATAATGCCTACAAACTCAAAGGAATTGAATAATTATCTACTCAATGACCATGGGTCAAAGATGAAAGGAAAAAAGAGAGAAAGAAAGAAAGAAAGAAAGCAAGAAAGAGAGAGGGAAGGAAGGAAGAAGTTGAAGACTTTGTAATTCATTGACAAAAAGGAAGGTAGACCATGCCCAAACTTATGGGACACAATGACAGCACTGCTAAGAGAAAAGTCATGCCTCTAAATGCTGTCTTAAAGAAAATGGACACATCTCTTACTAGCAATTTAACAGCATACTTGAAAGCTCCAGAACACAAGATATAAACACACCAAAGGGGAGTAGATGGCAAGAAATATACAAACTCATGGGAAAAAAACCAATTAATTGCAAATAAGCGAATACCACAAAAAAAAAATCAACAAAAACAAGACTTGGAGCATTTGAAAAATCAAAAGGATATACAAATCCTTAGCCAAAGTAAAGGAAAACCAGGGAGTCCATACCCCAAAACAAGAAAATCAGAAAATGAAAATGGGGCATAACAATAGACACTGAGGAAATCCATATACTATTTGGGTCTTATTACAAAAGCCTGTATTACATAAAACTGGAAATTCTAAACGAAATGAACAAATTTCCAGATTAATTACACTTACCAAAATGAAATTAAGATTAGGTAAGCAATCTAAAAAGACCCATAACTCCTTAGGAAATAAAGACATCATGAAAATCTCAAAACAACAAATACAACAAGAACAAAAACAACAAAAACTCAGGACCAGATGGTTTTAGCATAAAATTCTTTATTTATCTATTTATTTATTTATTTTATTTTTTATTTTTATTTTATTAGGTAATTTCCTCAATTACATTTCCAATGCTATCCAAAAAGTCCCCAATACACTCCCCCCCCAGTCCCCCACCCACCCACCCCCACCCCTTGGCTCTGGCATTCCCCTGTACTGGGGCATATAAAGTTAGCAAGTCCAATGGGCCTCTCTTTCCAGTGATGGCCTACTAGGCCATCTTTTGATACAAATTAGCATAAAATTCTAACAGGCTTTTAACGAAGACTTAATATCAGTCCTTCTCAAACTATTGCACAAAATAGAAACACAGGAACATTGCCAAACTCATTCTCTAAGGGTACAGTCATCCTGTTACCTAACCACATTAAGACTCAATAACCATGTGAATGTTGGCTTTACATCAGCTATTAAAAAGAATGAATTTATGAAATTCCTAGGCAAATGGATGGACCTGGAGGGCATCATCCTGTGTGAGGTAACACAATCACAAAAGAACTCAAATGACATGTACTCACTGATAAGTGGATATTAGCCCAGAAACTTAGTATACCTGAGATATAAGATACAATTTGAAAAACACATGAAACTGAAGAAGAACGAAGACCAAAGTATGGACACTTTGCCTCTTCTTAGAATTGGAAACAATCATCCATGGAAGGAGTTACAGAGACAATGTTTGGAGCTGAGACAAAAGGATGGACCATCTAGAGACTGCCATATCCAGGGATCCATCCCATAATTAGCCTCCAAACGATGACACCATTGCATACACTAGCAAGCGTTGGCTGAAAGGACCCTGATATAGCTATCTCTTGTGAGACTTGGCCGGGGCCTAACAAACACATAAGTGGTTACTCACAGTCAGCTATTTGATGGATCACAGGGCCCCCAATGGAAGAGCTAGAGAAAGTATCCAAGGAGCTAGAGAGATCTGCAACCCTGTAGGTGCACAACCTTATGAACTAACCAGTACCCCGGAGCTCTTGACTCTAGCTGCATATGTATCAAAAGATGGCCTAGTAGGCCATCACTGGAAAGAGAGGCCCATTGGACATGCAAACTTTATATGCCCCAGTACAGGGGTACACCACGGCCAAAAAAATGGGAATGGGTGGGTAGGGAAGTGGGGGGGGGTGTGGGGGACTTTTGGGATAGCGTTAGAAATGTATTTGAGGAAAATACAGAATAAAAAAAAATAACCTTGTCATAGAAAAAAAAAAGATTCAATAACCAGACAGAATTCCAGACCACATTCAGTTTAAAACATTGGTGAAAAAATACTCAATAAAGTACTTGCAAACACAAGGAATAATTAGCCTCCAAACGACGACACCATTGCATACACTAGCAAGCATTGGCTGAAAGGACCCTGATATAGCTATCTCTTGTGAGACTAGGCTGGGGCCTAGTCTGATAAGTGGATATTAGCCCAGAAACTTTAAACACTTTAAAAAACATCATCCAACAATATAAAGTAGGCCTCAGCACAGGCATGAAGGAGTGATCCAATATATGAAAATCCATCAACTTAATCCACACTTTAAATAAACTGATAAAAAAATCATGATCACATTAGACACTTAAAAGGCCTCTGAAAAACTCCAATAGCACTTCCGGTTGAAATATTAGAGTAATAAATAGCAGGAATTAATGATCACCTTTTCTTAAATATTAGGGATACAAGGCCCATACCTAATCATGAAAAAGGGAACACATGAACCAATGGGGGATAGACAGCCAGGAATCTGCCTGACGAGTGGCACAGGTTCTTTCCAGTCTGGGCTGGAGCCTTGAGATTTTGGGTGTGAATTCTGCAGCCAGTCTCACAAAACCCAGAAGACGCTCTATTCCCAGGAACTATTACATACCAGGATAATAGAATAATATGAACCTAGGTTCCCAGGATTCCATGAGCTTGGTCATACCAGGATCTCAGGGTCCCAGGGGCAGGTTGACTCCCAGGAGTTCTGACACACCCAGGATCTCAGGATCACAGAATCACAGGATCACAGAGATAGCAGAACTTTGACGAGTTCTGACACAACTAGAGTCACAGGAAGGCCAGGCTCAGGTCAGATATATCAAGGGCAGGGAGCACTGGAAATAATCAGATGGTGGAAGGGAAGCATAAGAAGATATGCAACAGAAACCGAGGTTACTTAACATTATCATGACCCAATTCTCCCACCATAAGAAATCTTCAATAAACCATCACTGGAAAACCAAGATTTGGATCTAAAATCACCTCTCTTGATGATGATAGAGGACTTTAAGAAGAACATAAATAACTCCCTTTAAAAAATACAGGAAAGAACAAAAATGCCAGCCCAGATTATTGTACCCAGCAAAACTCTCAATTCCTATAGATGGAGAAAACAGGATAGTCCATGACAAAACCGAACTTACACATTTTCTTTCCATAAATGCAGCCCTACAAAGGATAATAGATGGAAAACACCAACACAAGGTGGACAACTATATTCTAGAAAAAAATGCAAGAAAGTATCTTTCAGCAAACCGAAAAGAAGATAGCCACACAAACATATTTACACTTCTAACAATAAAATAGCAGGAAGTAACAATCACTTTTCCTTAAAAACCAATGTGTTCAATTCTCCAATAAAAATACATAGACTGACAGACTGGATACATAAGCAGAATCCAGCATCTTGCTCCATACAGGAAACACACCTCAGAGACAAAGGCAGACACTACCTTAGAATAAAAGATTGAAAACAATTTTCCAAGCAAATACTCCAAAGAAACAACCTGGAGTAGCCATTCCTGTATCAAATAAAATCAGTTTTTAACCAAAAGTTATCAAAAAAGATAAGGAAGGACACTTTATACAGGTCAGAGAAAAAATATACCAAGATAAACTCTCAATTCTGAACATTTCTTCTCCAAATGCAAGGGCACTCACATTCTTAAAGGAAACTTTACTAAAGCTCAAAGCACACATCACACCCCACACAATAACAGTGAGCGACTTCAACAGCCAACTCTCAGAAATGGACTGATCTTGGAAAGAGAAACTAAACAGAAACACAGTGAAACTTGCAGCAGTTATGAACCAAATATATCTAACAGATATGTATACAATATTTCATCCTAAAGCAAGAAATTATACCTTCTTCTCAGCAGTACATAGTACCATCTCCAAAACTGAACATATAAACAGTCACAAAACAGACCTCACAGATACACAAAGATTGAAATAATCCCATGCACCTTATCAGATCACCAAAGACTAAAGATGATCTTAACAACAAAAACAACAGAAGCACACATACACATGGAAACTGAACAATGCTCTATTCAGTGATAACTTGGTCAAGGAAGAAATAAAGAAAAGAATTAATGAAAATGAAGACACATCATTCCAAAACTCATAGGACACAAGGAATGAAATGTTAAGAGGAAAGCTCATAGCTCCAAGCGCTTCCAAAAAGAAACTGAACAAAGAGCATACATGTACCTTAACCGCACACATGAAAGTTCTAGAACAAAAAGAAGCAAATTCACACAAGAGGAGTAGAAGTCCGGATATAATTAAACTCAGAGGTGAAATCAACCAAGTAGAAACAAAAAGAACTATACAAAGAATCAACCATACCTGGAGCTTGTTCTCTGAGAAAGTCAACAAAATAGATAAACCCTTAGCCAGACTAACTGGAGTGTACAGAGACAGTATCCAAATTAATAAATCAGAAATGGAAAGGGAGACATAACAACAGAAACAGTGGAAATTAAAAAAATGTCATCATCAGAATCTACTACAAAAGTTTACACTCAAGTGAATTTGAAAATCTGGATGATATGAACAATTTTTTAAACATATACAAGGTGCCAATGTCAATACAGGATCAGATAAACCACCTAAACAGTCCCATATCCTCTAAGAAATAGAAGCAGTTGTTAATAGTCTCCCAACAACAACAACAAAAAATTGTGTTTGGGGTGGCTTGACAGTGCGGCTCCTCCATGACAGAATCGGCAAAGCACGTCTCCCACCCCTTGCCGCCATGATGCCCAAGAGGAAGGTTAGCGCGGATGGAGTAGCCAAGGTGGAGCCCAAGTGCTGCTCTGCCAGGCTGTTGGCCAAGCCCACCCCAGCCAAGGTGGACACAAACCGGAAAAAGGCCAGGGGAAAGGATAAAGCATCAGACAAAAAAGTGCAGATAAAAGGGAAGAGGGGAGCGAAGGGCAAACAGGCTGATGTGGCTGACCAGCAAACCACAGAGCTGCCTGCAGAAAATGGAGAGAGGGAAAACCAGAGTCCAGCCTCTGAAGAAGAGAAAGAAGCTAAGTCCGACTAAGCATCCATCACGTCTGTCAGTGGTTCCGCTTCCCTTCTTGTACAATCCAGAGGAATATTTTTATCAATTACTTTGTAAATGCGAGTTTTTTAGTAGCTCTAGAAACATTTTTAAAAGGTGAGGGGATCCCACCTCAATCCATTTTTTAAGTGTAAATGTTTTTTTAAAGAGGTTAAATCATTTGCTGGTTGTTTATTTTTTGGTACAAACAGAAAATAGCAGGATACTGAATCCGGAGAGGCTGTGACTGTCTCGGGAGTCACCATAACATTCTGTAGATGGGGCTAGTTCTATATCCTATAATACAAAGCATACTAAATTGCAATCTGGCGTCTCAGTCGTGTATTTGTGTCTGGAATATTTTCAGTTCTATCTGGTCCCAGTTTCTAGTAGAAACATTTTGTAAGAAAGCCAGTCCTTGGCTCTTGCCCTGTCAGAACTGTGATGTCTGTGGTCATGGCAGTCCATTTTCCTAACAGTTGTGATAATGTGCTCTGAAAGATGGAAGTCCTGAGTCTGTTCTGTGTGTGGCGTAACATTGTGAGTTGGTGGAACTGAGGATTATAAGCATTTGGTTGTTATTCGAGGTCTTAGGGAAACTTGCCGAATCACTGGAACAAGTTCAAAGAAAAATAATACGGAGCTCTTAATTTGCGTACATGAACACAATGTGACTCTTCAGAGTTTGGGTACATGAACACAGTATATGGCTCTTTTTAGGTATGTGTAATAAGAATTGGAATGTCTGTACTCTGCTCCTCATCCAATAAAATCTATTGTGAAAGAGTTTTAAAAAAAAAAAGCCGAGGACCAGATGAGTTTAGTGGAGAATTCTATGAGACCTTCAAAAAATACCTAATACCAATACTATTCAAACTATTACACAAAACAGAAACAGAAAGGTCACTACCCAATTCATTGTATCAAGCCACAATTATGCTTATACCTAAACTACACAAAGAACAAATGAAAAAAGAGAACTTCAGGTAAATCTCTGTTATGAATATTGATGAAGAAAAGAACCTCTGGTGGAATCACCATGCCGGACCTAAAGCTCTACTACAGAGCAATTGTGATAAAAACTGCATGGTACTGGTATAGTGACAGACAAATAGACCAATGGAATAGAATTGAAGACCCAGAAATGAACCCACACACCTACGGTCACTTGATCTTCGACAAGGGAGCTAAAAACATCCAGTGGAAGAAAGACAGCATTTTCAACAAATGGTGCTGGCACAACTGGATGTTAACATGTAGAAGAATGCAAATCGATCCATTCCTATCTCCTTGTACTAAGGTCAAGTCTAAGTGGATCAAGGAACTTCACATAAAACCAGAGACACTGAAACTTATAGAGGAGAAAGTGGGGAAAAGCCTTGAAGATATGGGCACAGGGGAAAAATTCCTGAATAGAACAGTAATGGCTTGTGCTGTAAGATCGAGAATTGACAAGTGGGACCTCATGAAACTGCAAAGCTTCTGCAAGGCTAAAGACACCATCAATAAGACAAAAAAACCACCAACAGATTGGGAAAGGATCTTCACCTATCCTAAATCAGATAAGGGACTAATATCCAATATATATAAAGAACTCAAGAAGGTGGACTCCAGAAAGTCAAATAACCCCATGAAAAAAATGGGGCTCAGAACTGAACAAAGAATTCTCACCTGAGGAATACCGAATGGCAGAGAAGCACCTGAAAAAATGTTCAACCCTCAAAACAACCCTGAGATTCCACCTCACACCAGTCAGAATGGCTAAGATCAAAAATTCAGGTGACAGCAGATGCTGGCGAGGATGTGGAGAAAGAGGAACACTCCTCCATTGATGGTGGGATTGCAAGCTTGTACAACCACTCTGGAAATCAGTCTGGCGGTTCCTCAGAAAATTGGACATAGTACTACCGGAGGATCCAGCAATACCTCTCCTGGGCATATATCCAGAAGATGTCCCAACCGGTAAAGGACACATGCTCCACTATGTTCATAGCAGCCCTATTTATAATAGCCAGAAGCTGGAAAGAACTCAGATGTCCCTCAACAGAGGAATGGATACAGAAATTATGGTACATTTACACAATGGAGTACTACTCAGCTATTAAAAAGAATGAATTTATGAAATTCCTAGCCAAATGGATGGACCTGGAGGGCATCATCTTGAGTGAAGTAACACAATCACAAAAGAACTCACACAATATGTATTCATTGATAAGTGGATATTAGCCCAAAACTTAGGATACCCAAGATATAAGATACAATTTGATAAACGCATGAAACTCAAGAAGAATGAAGACCAAAGTGTGGACACTGTGCACCTTCTTAGAATTGGGAACAAAACACCCAGGGAAGGAGTTACAGAGACAAAGTTCGTAGCTGTGATGAAAGGATGGACCATTTAGAGACTGCCGTATCCAGGGATCCATCCCATAATCAGCTTCTAAACGCTGACACCATTGCATACACTAGCAAGATTTTGCTGAAAGGACCCAAATATAGCTGTCTCTTGTGAGACGATGCCGGGGCCTAGCAAACACAGGAGTGGATGTTCACAGTCAGCTATTGGATGTATCACAGGGCTCCCAATGGAGAAGCTAGAGAAAGTACCCAAGGAGCTAAAGGGATCTGCAACCCTATTGTTGGAACAACATGATGTACTAACCAGAACCCCGGAGCTCTTGTCTCTAGCTGCATATGTATGGAAAGATGGCCTAGTCGGCCATCAATGGAAAGAGAGGCCCATTGGACTTGCAAACTTTATATGCCCCAATATAGGGGAATGCCCGGGCCAAAAGAATGGGAATGGGTGGGTAGGGAAGTGGGGGGCGCTATGGGGGACTTTTGGGATAGTATTGGAAATGTAATTGAGGAAAATATGTAATAAAAATATATAAAAAAAAAAGTAAAAAAAAAAAAAAAGAACAACAGAAATCCTTAAAAAAAAAAAATCTTTGTAAGACAATAGTAGGTTAATTTGAGGAGATGGGGAATACCCTTGAGTTGTCTAATCAAGAACTGTTAAGTTTGGTTGAAAGTCAATTAAAATATTGACAATGGTAAAAAGAAAATGTAAAAAGGTATTCACAGAAAGCAAGTATCCATCATTAAATCAAATAGAGAGAAACATAATGAAATCTTGCTAAAGTCAGCAGCAAGGTAAGGCTGTCCACTCTCTTCTTATCTTTTCAATATAGTGCTTGAACTTATAGTTAGAACTGTATGATATATAAAGAGATCAAGGAAATATAATTTAGATATGAAGAACTTAAAATATTGCTATTGGCAGATGATATGATAGTATATGCAAATTACAACATGCCTCTATCAGAGAAGTTCTAAAGCTAAAAATGTGTTCAGTAAAATGGCTGCTTAAAAAATTATCTCAAGGCCATTGACTTCTTTGAGTTAATTTTATATCCAGCTACTTCTCTGAAGCTGTTTATCAGGTTTAGGAGTTCTCTGGTGGAATTTTTAGGGTCACTTATATATACTATCATATCATCTGCAAAAAGTGATATTTTTACTTCTTCTTTGCCAATTTGTATCCCCTTGATCTCCTTTTGTTGTCTAATTGTTCTGGCTAGGACTTCAAGTACAATGTTGAATATGTAGGGAGAAAGTGGGCAGCCTTGTCTAGTCCCTGATTTTAGTGGGATTGCTTCCAGCTTCTCACCATTTACTTTGATGTTGGCTATTGGTTTGCTGTAGATTGCTTTTATCATGTTTAGGTATGGGCCTTGAATTTCTGATCTTCCCAAGACTTTTAGCATGAATGGGTGTTGGATTTTGTCAAATGCTTTCTCCGTGTCTAAGGAGATGATCATGTGGTTTTTGTCTTGGAGTTTGTTTATATAATGGATTACATTGATGGATTTCCGTATATTAAATCATCCCTGCATCCCTGGAACAAAACCTACTTGATCAGGGTGGATGATTGTTTTAATGTGTTTTTGGATTCGGTTAGCGGGAATTATATTGAGTATTTTTCATCGATATTCCTAAGGGAAAGTGGTCTGAAGTTCTCTATCTTTGTTGGATCTTTCTGTGCTTTAGGTATCAGAGTAATTGTGGCTTCATAGAATGAGGTGGGTAGAGTACCTTCTACTTCTATTTTGTGGAATAGTTTGTGCAGAACTGGAATTAGTTCTTCTTTGAAGGTCTGATGGAACTCTGCACTAAACCCATCTGGTCCTGGGCTTTTTTTTTTTTTTTTTTTTTTTTGGTTGGGAGACTATTAATGGCCTTTCCCTACACAAAGAATAAACAGGCTGAGAAAGAAATTAGAAAAACAACACCTTCTCAATAGTCCCAAATAATATAAAATACCTTGGTGTGACTGTAACTAAGAAAGTGAAAGATCTGTATGATAAGAACTTCAAGTCTCTGAAGAAAGAAATTAAAGAAGATCTCAGGAGATGGAAAGATCTCCCATGCTTATGGATTGGCAGGATCAACATTGTAAAAATGGATATCTTGCCAAAAGCAATCTACAGATTCAATGCAATCCCCATTAAAATTCCAACTCAAGTCTTCAACAAATTAGAAAGAGTAATCTGCAAATTCATCTGGAATAACAAAAAACCTAGGATAGCAACAACTCTTCTCAAGGATAAAAGAACCTCTGGTGGAATCACCATGACTGACCTAAAGCTGTACTACAGAGCAATTGTGATAAAAACTGCATGGTACTTGTATAGAGATAGACAAGTAGACCAATGGAATAGAATTGAAGACCCAGAAATGAACCCACACACCTATGGTCACTTGATCTTTGACAAGGGAGCTAAAACCATCCAATGGAAAAAAGATAGCATTATCAACAAATGATGCTGGCACAACTGGTGGTTATCATGTAGAAGAATGCATATTGATCCGTTCCTATCTCTTTATACTAAGGTCAAATCTAAGTGGATCAAGGAGCTCCACATAAAACCAGAGACACTGAAACTTATAGAGGAGAATGTTGGGAAAAGCCTCGAAGATATTGGCACAGGGGAAAAATTCTTGAATAGAACAGCAATGGCTTGTGCTGTAAAATCGAGAATTGACAAGTGGGACCTCATGAAACTGCAAAGCTTTTGTAAGGCCAAAGATACTGTCAATAAGACAAAAAGGCCCCCAAGAGATTGGGAAAGGATCTTTACCTATCCTAAATCAGATAGGGGACTAATATACTATAAGTATAAAGAACTCAAGAAGGTGGACTCTAGAAAATCAAATAACCCCATTAAAAATGGGGCTCATAGCTAAACAAAGAATTCTCACTTGAGGAATACTGAATGGCTGAGAAACACCTGAAAAAACGTTCAGCATCCTTAATCACCAGGGAAATGCAAATCAAAACAACCCTGAGATTCCATCTCACACCAGTCAGAATGGCTAAGATCAAAAATTCAGGTGACAGCAGATGCTGGCGTGGATGTGGAGAAAGAGGAACTCTCCTCCATTATTGGTGGGATTGCAAGCTTGTACAACCACTCTGGAAATCAGTCTGGCGATTCCTCAGAAAATTGGACATGATACTATTGGCAGATCCTCCAATACCTCTCCTGGGCATATATCCAGAACATGTTCCAACTAGTAAGAAAGAAACGTGCTCCACTATGTTCATAGCAGTCTTGTTTATAATTGCTAGAAGCTGGAAAGAACCCAGATATCGCTCAACAGAGGAATGGATACAAAAAATGTGGTAATTTACACAATGGAGTACTACTCTGCTATTAAAAAGAATGAATTTATGAAATTCCTAGTCAAATGGTTGGACCTGGAGGGCATTAACCTGAGTGAGGTAACCCAATCACCAAAGAACTCAAATGGTATGTACTCACTGATAAGTGGATATTAGCGCAAAAACTTAGAATACCCCAGATATAAGTTACAATTTGCAAAACACATGAAACTCAAGATGAACGAAGACCAAAGTGTGGACACTTTGCCCCTTCTTAGGATTGGAAACAAAACACCCATGGAAGGAGTTACAGAGACAAAGTTTGGAGCTGTGACGAAAGGATGGACCATCTAGAGAGTGCTATATCCACGGATCCATCCCATAATCAGCCTCCAAACGCTGACACCATTGCATATACTAGCAAGATTTTGCTGAAAGGACTCTGATATAGCTGTCTCTTGTGAGACTATGCCGGGGCCTAACAAACACATAAGTGGATGCTCACAGTCAGCTATTGGATGGATTACAGGGCCCCTAATGGAGGAGCTAGAGAAAGTACATAAGGAGCTAAAGAGATCTGCAACCCTATAAGTGGAACAACATTATGAACTAATCAGTACCCCAGAGCTTTTGACTCTAGCTGCATATGTATCAAAAGATGGCCTAGTAGGCCATCACTGGAAAGAGAGGTCCATAGGACTTGCAAACTTTATACGCCCCAGTACAAGGGAACGCCAAGGCCAAAAAGTGGGAGTGGATGGGTAGGAGAGGGGGTGGGAGGGTATGGGGGACTTTTGGCATAGCATTGGAAATGTAAATGAGGAAAATACCTGATAAAAATATAAATAAAATTACCTCAAAATATCAGTAGCCATCTTTTATTCAAATGATAAATGGGCTGAGAATGTAATAAGGTAAATAACTTCTGTCACAATAGTCAGAAGTAAAGAAAATATCTCATTGCAACTCTAATCAAGCAAGGCAAATACCTGATATGACATGAAGCTCAAGTCTCTAAAAAAAGAAATTGAAGAAGTTATTAGAAGATGGACAGATCTCACATGTTCATGGATTGGTGTGATTAGCCTAACAAAAAAAGGTCTTTTTACCAAAACCAATGTACAGATTCAATGCAATGCCTATCAAAATTCTGACACAATTCTTGAAAGAAAAATTCTAAAATTCCTAAGTAAACAAAAAATCCCAGAATTGCTAAACTAATCCTGAACAGTTAAAGAACTTTTGGAGAAAAAACTATCCCTGCCTTCAAGCTGTATTACAGAACTATAGTAATAAAATCTGCCTGGTATTGGTATAAATACAGACAAGTTCATAATGGAATCAAATGGAAGTCCCAGAAATGAATCCAAACATCTGTAGACAGTTCATTTTGAAAAAGAAGTCAAAACCATAAGTGAAAATGAAAAATCATCATCATCACTCCTCCACTGCTGGTGGGATTGCAAACTGGTACAACCACTCTGGAAATCAATCTGAAGGTTCCTCTGAAAATTGCAAATAGATCTACCTGAAAATCCAGCTATAAACCACTCTTTTTTTTTTTTTTTGAGACAGGGTTTCTCTGTGTAGCCCTGGCTGTCCTGGAACTCATTTTGTAGATCAGGCTGGTCACGAACTCAGAAATCTGCCTGCCTTTGCCTCCAGAGTGCTGGGATTAAAGGTGTGTGCCACCATGCCCGGCATATATACCACTCTTGGACATATACTCAAAGGATGCTCCACCATGCCACGGGGGCACATGCTCCAGTATGTTCATAGAGGCCTTTCGTGTGATAGCCAGAACCTGGAAACAACTCAGATGTAGCACAATAGAAGAATGGATACAGAAAACGTGGTTCTTTTACAGAATGGAATACAACTCAGCTATTAAGCACAAGAACATCTTGAATTTTTCAGACAAATGGATGGAACTAGAAAATATCATCCTGAGACAGGTAACTCAGACCCAAAAGGACACGCATGGCATAGCCTCACAAATAAGTAGATATTAGCCAAAAAATACAGAATATCCAGTACACAATCCACAGACTTCAAGAAGATTCACAAGCCAAAGGGCCAAATGAGGATACCTACATACCACTTGTGAAGGAGAAGAAAACAATTTTGGGGGGCAGAAAGGGTGGGACTTGATTTGGAGAGGGAACAGGGAAGGGAAGGAGCAAACATGATCAAGTATTGGGGCAGGAACAGTACTGAATCCTTGAGGGCCAGCAGAAAGAATGGAAACCGGCAACTCTGGGAGGTTGGGGGTGGTGGGACTCTCTAGAATGCACCAGAGACCTTGGGGGTGAGAAACTCTCAGGACTTAAGGGTATGGACATTGAATGAATTGCCCTATGGTGGGGAGAGGGTACTTGTAGAGTCCACCTCCTGTTGAGGGACAGGACACCAAGTGGAGGAATGGGATGGCCATGCCACAGTCAAAATCTCTGACCCAGAACTGTTCCTGTCTGAAGGAACTGCAGGGACAAAAATGGAGAAGAGCCTGAGAGAAAGGAGGTCCAGTGACAAATGCAAACTGGGATCAAGCTCAAGGAGAGGCCCCTGGGCCTGACAGTATTAGTGATGCTGTGGTGTACTTGCAGACAGAAGCCAAGCATGGTTGCCCTCTGAGAGTCCCAACAAGCATATCAGAGTCAGATGCAGATACTAGCACCCACTCAATGGACCGAAACCAGGGATCCCTATGGTCCAATATGAGAAAAGCTGGGAGAAGCTGAACAGGAGGGTAGCCCCATAGTAGACCAGCAATTTTTAAAAAAAATTTATATTTTACTACAATCTTAGCACCATATTAATAAAAATTGGTAGTGAAGTAACATAATTTTAATAACAATGGTTTTGTAGCTTACTAGGATTTTTAATCTTTCAAAACTAAAACAGAAATAAATTACCTATCTTAACATGCAGCTATATCAAACATTGTATAGTTCAATTTCTAAGGATGTTCAGAGATGACCTTTAGGTATCATGATTCATTTTACTTAGGGTTCTACCACGTACTCCGCAGCTTCACTGCTCCTGAATTGCATTGTTCTTCATATGATCTTGTGTTCTAAAGCTTGTCGAATACACTTAGGTGTCTAACATGAATTCATTTCTTTTTTTATTAGATATTTTCTTCATTTACATTTCAAATGCTATGCCAAAAGTCCCCTATATCCTCTCCCTGCCCTGCTCCCCTACCCACCCACTCCCACTTCTTGTCCCTGGCATTCCCCTGTACTGGGGCATATAAAATTTGCTAGACCAAGTGGCTTTTCTTCCGAATGATGGCCGACTAGGCTATCTTCAGCTACATATGCAGCTAGAGACATGAGCTCTGGGAGTACTGGTTAGTTCATATTGTTGTTCCACCTATAGGGTTGTAGACCCCTTAAGCTCTCAGGTATTTCTCTAGCTCCTTCATTGGGGGCCCTGTGTTCCATTCTATAGATGACTGTGAGCATCCACTTCTGTATTTACCAGGCACTGACAAAGCCTTACATGAGAAAGCTATATCAGAGTCCCTTCAGCAAAAGCTTTTAGGAATATGCAATAGTGTTGGCTGGTGGTGGCTGATTATGGGATGGACCACCAGCTGGGACAGTCTCTGGATGGTCCATTCTTTCGGATGACCAGCAAACTTAATTGAACTAAATTGACAAAATCTCTCAGATACTCAGCCACCAACCAGGTATGATACATCAGCTGATGTGAGGCCCCTGTCATGTATATAGCAAAGGACTGCCTGGTCTGGCCTCACTGAAAGAAGATTCACCCAACCCATGAGACTTGAGGCTCCAGGGAGTGGGGAGTTCTGGTGGGGTAAGAGTGGTCGGTAGGGACATCCTCTTGAAGATAGTTAGGGTGAGGGGAGGAAGTGTGGGCTGGGGAGCAGTCTGGGAAGTGAAGACTGGACTGTCCAAAAGGATTAAAGAATTAAATAAAGAGAAAGAAAAAAGAAAAATACCGACATCAATTAGAGTATGAGATAATCATCTACTACTTTATAAAACATATATAATATGGTCCATTTGAAATTTCCTCTATAAAGTTAAAACAAAGCAAAAATCATTTAGCATCCATGGTGTGTTAATCCTTTTATGCATTGTTTGAAAGAAACTACCTTGAAAATTTTTTCATTGAATAACTTTTCTAAGTACATTCAGGACTAAGCTTCTCCCTGATTTAGAATCATCACATAACATGTTTTTTTCACTTCAGATTACCTGGTGCTCTTCCTTCTGTCCCATTTCTATCAACAATCCATGGATCTTTGTTTTCTTCAAGGCAGGTAATTACCTCTGGTTTTGAAACAGCAACACCTGTCCATTCAGACATACAGATTTGCCATTAATTGTAGCTGGGTACTAGCACAGTATTGTGCCTTGTAGGTGAGATGAAAAAGCATAAAAGATACATGAATGACTTTTTTTTTGTTTTTTGAGACAGGGTTTCTCAGTGTAGCTCTGCCTGTCCTGGAACTTACTTTGTAGAACAGACTGGCCTGAACTGAGAAATCCACCTGCCTCTGCCTCCCAAGTGCTGGGATTAAAGGAGTGTGACACCACTGCCCAGCATGAATGTCGTTTTTATAGTCACTTCCATCAGAATGTTTCAGAGTCTTTTTAAGTCAATCAACTTTAAAATTCTGAATTTCTTTTTTAAATGACATCATTAGAAAAAGAAGACTGTGTTAGTCAAAGTGTATAAACATATAAATGCTCCTGAATGCTTATTCCCAAAGTGTATAAGACTGAAGCATCATTATGTTAAATGTAAAACAATATATAACATGTTAGCTATAATAAGATAGTAACCAATAATTTTAAAAATTTAAGAGAGTGAATCATTAATGGAAGTCATACCAAAACACTAGTAAGAGTTTTAGACATCCCTAAGGTGAGTAGATATTATGGAAGAAAAATATTCGTACCCACAGAAACCAGGTTGTTGTAATTCTCCAACATAACATCTCTGTACAGAGCCCTCTGAGCAGAATCCAGAAATTCCCACTCCTCCTTAGAGAACTCTAGAGCCACATCCATGAAGGTCAATAGAACCTGAAATTAAAATGAACAGTATCAAAAAAGATAAGGAGGGGTACTTCATACTCATCAAAGTTAAAATCTTCCAAGATGCACTCTAAATTCTGAATATCTATGCTCCAAGTGCAAAGGCAGCCACATTCATTAAGGAAACTTCAGTAAACTCAAAGCACACATTGAACCACACAATAATAGTGGGAGACTTCAACACCCCACTTTCCTCATTGGACAGATCCTGGAAACAGAAACTAAACAGAGACACATTAAAACTAACAGAAGCTATGCTCAGAGTTTTCTATTGGATGGAACACACGGCCCTAATTGGCCATCATTGGGAGGAGAGGCCCTTGCTCTTGCACAGATTAGATGCCCCAATACAGGGGAACACTAGAGCCAGGAAGCAGTAGTGGGTGAGTAGGAGAGCAGGGTGGGGGAGGATATAAGAGACTTTTGGAATAGCATTTGAAATGTAAATGAAGAACATATCTAATAAAAAATTGAAAAAAAAAAGAAGTGGATAAGTACCATGCTAATTTGTGAAATACAATCAGGGGGACCTAGCATAAAACATGCTTTTAGTCTAAAAGTAAATAAATAAAATGAACAGTGTCCCCTTGTGTCCATTGTCCAAGTCCTATATTTCACCCAAAGAAAGATTTGTTAGTTATAAAACTTGGTCTGCTATCAATAACTAGTGTCTATTTCTGATAAATTATTTTCTGAATGAAAGAATGTTGTGACTTTTCTGCAAAGATTCAATATGACATCAATTCTCAACCTGTGGGTGATAACCTGTTTGGGAATCAAATGGCATGGTCTCCTAAATGATCTGATTATAGTTTCCTAAGGCACCAGAATGTAGAGATATTTACATTAGGCCTCATACAGTAGCAAAATTACAGATATGGATTGTCAATAAAAATAAAATTATAGTTGTGATCACCACAACATGAGGAACTCAGTTACAAGACTGCAGCAGTAGGAAAGCTGAGAATTACTGCAATAGGCACTCAGATGCAACATTCACTATACATGGACCTTTCTTCACAGCCAAATAGTGACCCTAGTGGTTCTCTGTAGAATTCAACTACACATTCATCTTTGTCATAATATATATTCACTTTTGCTATCAGACACTTTATAAGATTTTCAGATTATGTTTTCAAATATGGAAGTTATATTGAAAAAAAAAACTAGACTGTAATAAGTAGAAAGATGTCTTAAGCACACCTAAATTTTAAATTTTTTGGAGTCATGTGACAAAATATTTCTGTAAATGTGAATCAGCATAGGGAAGGTTTGGAATTTCTGACAATTGGATATTTCTGTAAGAACACTCGGCCATTCCCATAATCATGCACACCTTTACCTGAGACGAAGCCATCTTTCCTTTCTCCTTCAGGAGGGACTATCTCACCAAAGTTGGCCTTCTACATTCCAGAAGTCAGTCTGTATTTACATGGAGCAGATCCTCCCTGTTTCTTGTAAAACTGAAGAGTAGAAAGCAGGAATCAAAATTGACCACACACCATGACTCGTCCCAGAGAAGAGATGCAGAAACAATGATCTTCTATAGGTAGAAAAATACAAACCACTTTTGTTTTCTACACTTAGGTGCTCCGTTTTTCCAGAAGATGTATTTCTCTACAGACCTGGGTATGCGACTGCAGTGAACTGCTATATACCTAATATAGGCAGACTGGAGTTGTGAATGCAGGTTGAGCACAGCTTTCAGTTGAAATTGATAGTCATCCTTTCTTTCCTTGCCTTTACCTGAGATGGTTTATCAAAACAGAATTGAGGCATCTATTTGCAATAATTGCCAGAATCTGTGATGTAACCGCAGCTGAAGGTATTTCTGGGTAACCAATATAGTTGGCTGGGGCCAAGAAAAATGAGGCAATCAGTGCAGGCTTCACCACTGTATCCACAGATATAGTGCTTTTGGACTCTATGTCCAGTTCTAAAAGAACATGATTTTTGTTTTTGAAGGAAGATCCGGGATTGAATTATGTCTTCAGTTTCCTTTTCATGGGGACTTTGCTTCTTTTGGATTTGTGATCAAATGCTCAAACTATTCTTACGTAGATATGATACATCTGCGTCATTTTTAATGCCTTCAGCTGTCACTGAAGGCAGCTGAACTTCATTCTCCTACAATATCTTCCTTGTTGGGACTTTGAGCTGATAAGGGTTTGAAAATATAATTATATTAAAGGTGGCTTTACCAACCAATGGCATTTAATTTCTACAAAGAATATGCTGGAAAACATAAGGACACACATTCTTCACTGCTGAATAACTCAACTTAATTAATTAATAACAGTCTCTAGAGGAAATGCTAATACAAACAAATTGTGCTTCAAGGCTTAGTTGGTATTTTCCATGTTTCTTTTTTTTTTCTTTTTTTTATTTTATTTTTTTATTTTTTTAATATTTTTATTACATATTTTCCTCAATTACGTTTCCAATGCTATCCCAAAAGTCCCCCATAGCGCCCCCCACTTCCCTACCCACCCATTCCCATTCTTTTGGCCCTGGCATTCCCCTATATTGGGGCATATAAAGTTTGCAAGTCCAATGGGCCTCTCTTTCCATTGATGGCTGACTAGGCCATCTTTCGATACATATGCAGCTAGAGACAAGAGCTCCGGGGTTCTGGTTAGTACATCATGTTGTTCCAACAATAGGGTTGCAGATCCCTTTAGCTCCTTGGGTACTTTCTCTAGCTTCTCCATTGGGAGCCCTGTGATACATCCAATAGCTGACTGTGAACATCCACTCCTGTGTTTGCTAGGCCCCAGCATCGTCTCACAAGAGGCAGCTATATTTGGGTCCTTTCAGCAAAATCTTGCTAGTGTATGCAATGGTGTCAGCGTTTAGAAGTTGATTATGGGATGGATCCCTGGATACGGCAGTCTCTAAATGGTCCATCCTTTCATCACCGCTACGAACTTTGTCTCTGTAACTCCTTCCCTGGGTGTTTTGTTCCCAATTCTAAGAAGGTGCACAGTGTCCACACTTTGGTCTTCATTCTTCTTGAGTTTCATGCGTTTAGCAAATTGTATCTTAAATCTTGGGTATCCTAAGTTTTGGGCTAATATCCACTTATCAGTGAATACATATTGTGTGAGTTCTTTTGTGATTGTGTTACTTCACTCAAGATGATGCCCTCCAGGTCCATCCATTTGGCTAGGAATTTCATAAATTCATTCTTTTTAATAGCTGAGTAGTACTCCATTGTGTAAATGTACCATAATTTCTGTATCCATTCCTCTGTTGAGGGACATCTGGGTTCTTTCCAGCTTCTGGCTATTATAAATAGGGCTGTTATGAACATAGTGGAACATGTGTCCTTTTTACCGGTTGGGACATCTTCTGGATATATGCCCAGGAGAGGTATTGCTGGATCCTCCAGTAGTACTATGTCCAATTTTCTGAGGAACCGCCAGACTGATTTCCAGAGTGGTTGTACAAGCTTGCAATCCCACCAACAATGGAGGAGTGTTCCTCTTTCTCCACATCCTCGCCAGCAACTGCTGTCACCTGAATTTTTGATCTTAGCCATTCTGACTGGTGTGAGGTGGAATCTCAGGGTTGTTTTGATTTGCATTTCCCTGATGATTAAGGATGTTGAACATTTTTTCAGGTGTTTCTCTGCCATTCGGTATTCCTCAGGTGAGAATTCTTTGTTCAGTTCTGAGCCCCATTTTTTAATGGGGTTATTTGACTTTCTGGAGTCCACCTTCTTGAGTTCTTTATATATATTGGATATTAGTCCCTTATCTGATTTAGGATAGGTGAAGATCCTTTCCCAATCTGTTGGTGGTTTTTTTGTCTTATTGATGGTGTCTTTAGCCTTGCAGAAGCTTTGTAGTTTCATGAGGTCCCACTTGTCAATTCTCGATCTTACAGCACAAGCCATTACTGTTCTATTCAGGAATTTTTCCCCTGTGCCCATATCTTCAAGGCTTTTCCCCACTTTCTCCTCTATAAGTTTCAGTGTCTCTGGTTTTATGTGAAGTTCCTTGATCCACTTAGACTTGACCTTAGTACAAGGAGATAGGAATGGATCGATTCGCATTCTTCTACATGATAACAACCAGTTGTGCCAGCACCATTTGTTGAAAATGCTGTCTTTCTTCCACTGGATGTTTTTAGCTCCCTTGTCAAAGATCAAGTGACCGTAGGTGTGTGGGTTCATTTCTGGGTCTTCAACTCTATTCCATTGGTCTATTTGTCTGTCACTATACCAGTACCATGCAGTTTTTATCACAATTGCTCTGTAGTAGAGCTTTAGGTCCGGCATGGTGATTCCACCAGAGGTTCTTTTATCCTTGAGAAGAGTTTTTGCTATCCTAGGTTTTTTGTTATTCCAGATGAATTTGCAGATTGCACTTTCTAATTCGTTGAAGAATTGATTTGGAATTTTGATGGGGATTGCATTGAATCTGTAGATTGCTTTTGGCAAGATAGCCATTTTTACAATGTTGATCCTGCCAATCCATGAGCATGGGAGATCTTTCCATCTTCTGAGATCTTCTATAATTTCTTTCTTCAGAGACTTGAAGTTTTTATCATACAGATCTTTCACTTCCTTAGTTAGAGTCCATGTTTCTTTATCTTCTTTTCCTCTTTCATTTCCTTATTATTTTAGCGTTTTACAGCTGCATACCAGGGATGTGAGGATACAGATATTTCAGGAATGCAAGGTGTAGGTCTAGTCCAAAAGGAGATTTCAAATTTTATTGTGTACTTTTAAATCAACACAATCTTGTAATTAGACTTGTCTTAGCAAAGAATATTGTATTTAAGGTTATGTAAACTCATGGCACAATAAATTCAGATGAAAATACTCAGGACAATATGCTTTCAGCTCATGGCAAATAGAAGGCAATATTTCTTAAAATGTATGGAATTGCACTGGAAACATTCTAAATTAAAAACACATTGGTTTAGTAAATGAATACTATTTTTATATGCAATTGTCTCCAATAAGTTCTCACCACTCATTCTGTATGTGTTGACACATTCTGTTAACTTTGGCTCTTAGGAAGCAGAGGCAGGTAGATATCTGTGGTAGTGAAGGACAAGTACCCCACTTGTATATAAATGTGCTCCTGAATATTCACATTACTTTAACTACAAAGGAATTTGAACACTTTTCATGCATTTTTGGTTATTCATGCCCTTCTCATTTATGATCTTCAGCCTCCTGCTGCTGTTCATCTTTCTTTTCATTTATGAAAAACAGTGTTTTGTATTTGATGCATAGTAACTTTGTCTGAGTATCTTCACATTCTAGTTTTTCTATCTTTTATGCTTCTAACCCACATCCATTTTCAGGAATATTTTAATAGTATTATTTAAGCAGTATATTTTATTATTTTGCTTGTCATGAAACTAGAAACCCATCCCACATGGAAGCAACAAATACCTGAAATTAGTATTGATACACTGTTATGGTGGCAGACAGGAGCCTAGCATTACTGTCCTCTGAGAGGCTCTACCTAGCAGCTGACTGAAATAGGTGCATATACACAGAGCCAAAATTTGGACAGTGGTCAGTGATTCATTCTTTTTTCTTTTTTTAATCTTAGCTATAATATTTTGTTGTTGTTGTTTTTATTGTTGTTGTTGTTGTTTTGTTTTTTGAGACAGGGTTTCTCTGTATAGCTCTGGCTGTCCTGGAACTCACTCTGTAGACCAGGCTGGCTTCCAATTCAGAAGTCTGCCTGCCTCTGCCTCCCAAATGCTGGGATTAAAGGTGTGTGCCACCATGCGCAGCCAGCTATATTATTTCTTATATTATTTCTTATTAGATATTTTCTTCAGTTACATTTCAAACGCTAACCACTTTCCTAGTTTCCAATCTGAAAGTCCCCTAAACCCTCTCCCCCAGCCATCTTGCTCCCCAACCCACCCACTCCCACTTCTCGGCCCTGGCATTGCCCTGTACTGGAACATATAATCTTCATAAGACCAAGGGCCTCTCATCCCATTGATGGCCGATTAGGCCATCCTCTGCTACATATGCAACCAGAGACACAAGCTCTGGGGAATACTGGTTAGTTCATATTGTTGTTCCACCTACAGGGTTGCAGAACCCTTTAACTCCTTGGGTACTTTCTCTAGCTCCTTCTTTAGGGGACCTGTGTTCCATCCAATGGATGCCTGTGAGCATCCACTTCTGTATTTGTCATGCACTCACATAGCCTCACAAGAGACAGCAATATCAGGGTCCTGTCAGCAAAATCTTTCCTGCATGTGCAATAATGTCTGGGTTTCGTGGTTGTTTAAGGGGTGGATCCCTGGGTGGGGCAGACTCTGGATGGTCCTTCCTTCCATTTTGGCTCCCAATTTTTTTCTCTGTAACTCCTTCCTTGGGTATTTTGTTCCACATTCTAAGAAGAAACAACATATTCACATTTCGGTTTTCTTTCTTCTTGACTTTCATGTGTTTTGCAAATTGTATCTTGGATATTCTACGTTTCTGGGCTACTATCCACTTATCAGTGAGTACATATAATGTGAGTTCTTTTGAGATTGTGTTACCTCACTCAGGATGATAAACTCCAAATCCATCCATTTGCCTAAGAATTTCCTAAATGTATTGTTTTTAATAGCTGTGTAGTACTCCATTGTGTAAATGTAGCACATGTTCTGTATCCATTCCTCTGTTGAGGGACATCTGGGTTCTTTCCAGCTTCTAGCTATTATAAATAAGGCTGCTACAAACATAGTGGAGCATGTGTCCTTATGACAAGTTGGAATTTCTTCTGGGTATATACCCAGGTGAAGAATTTCTGGATCTTCCTGTAGTACTATGTGGGAAGCCGTGATAACATTTGCCGTCACTAGATGGCGTTAAGCTCCATTGTGCGCATGTGCAGGAGCAAAAGTCCGCCAAAGTCACCAGTCCACTTCCCAAGACACAAGTCCATCCCCTGGGGCATTAACCAATCCCTGGGGTGTATGAGACCGTGGGTGATGCTATCAGCCTTAGTTAAGACACGTCACATTAGGGTATTTAAGCCTCACACGTTTCTGAGCCTTCTTTGTTCTACCTCACGATTATGAATAAAGTGTAACCACAGAAAGGTCTTGTGTTCTGTGCATGTTTTTCGCGGGTGAGAAACAAAAGTGCAGGACATATTGGTGCTGAAATCCTGGGAAAAAACGCCTAACCATCGCGCAATGCCAGAGGAGAAACCCCCCCCCCCCCCATCAAGCGGGGAAGACTGGAACTGTGGTGGAAGGTAAGCTCCAAGAGACTTGCTTGGCTGTAATCTCTCTAATCCCTCCCCTTAAGGGGGCAAAGCTTTTGTTCTAGTCCTGGCTGTGTTAACCCTATACCTCCCGGTGTTATCTTACGTTCACCAGAGGTGGTGCTGAATTTTGACTGCTGCTAGGCACCGTCAGACGGACGTACATGAGCTGCAGTGCTTGTCCTGCACTTAAGCCTCTCCTGTACATAAAGGAGAAGTATGGGAACTTTACATTCTGTGGTCACAGCGCTGCAATCTGTCTTAAAGCAACGTGAAATAAAAATCTCTACAAGAATCTTACAGACATTCATCAAGGAGATTGACCGTATAGCACCTTGGTACGCGTGTTCAGGGTCATTAACCCCTACCTCTTGGGAGAAATTAAAGGGAGACTTAGTTAAGGAACAACAGAATGGGAAATTAAAGATAGGGACCATGGCATTATGGAAACTGGCGGAATCGTGCCTGGAGGATGAGAGGTGTTGTCCAGAAATAATAACAGTACAAGGGATATTAGAAGAATTACAAGACAGTATGCCAGAAATGGAGCGGGACCATAGGTTAAGAGCTCAACAAAGGAAACGTGCTCGTGAAAAGCAAAGCCCCTCCAAAGACCTTGGATCCGAGGAAGTGAAAGATTTGGAAATAAATTCCCAGGAAGAGAAAAAAGATAAGGAGAAAGTTCAGGAAAAGAAAAGCCTTTGTCTGGTAAAGGAACTAGAGGCTTTGAAGCTTGATAGTTTAAAAACAGAAGAGCTTAGCTCCTCTGAGGAAGAAGAGTTAGAATATGAGGCAGCTCACTATAAAAAAGAAAGATACCATCCAGATGAAAAGCGAGTGAAGAAATCAGAGAAAAAATTAAAAGTTACTGGGGACACAGAGCAGGCCACCTCTAGGCCTTCTGGTCTCAATACTCCTCCACCTTATGTGGAGAATTTTTCTGATTCTTTCCTCTCTAGGGAGGAAAAGAAAAAACTATATCAGGCATTCCCTGTCTTTGAAGTTGCTGATGGAGGGCGCGTACACGCACCTGTGGAGTATATTCAGATAAAAGAACTTGCTGAGTCTGTATGTAATTACGGAGTTAGTGCCAATTTTACCATATCTCAATCTGAAAGATTTATGACCTTGGCCATGACTCCAGGAGACTGGCAAACAACAGTGAAGGGTGCACTCCCTAATATGGGGCAGTATATGGAATGGAAGGCGCTGTGGTATGATGCTTCTCAGGCGCAGGCAAAAGTTAATGCCACTGCTGAAGGCGATCAGAGAAATTGGACATTTGAATTGTTAACAGGACAAGGGCAGTACGTTAATAATCAGACGAATTATGATTGGGGAGCATACAATCAAATCTCCGCTGCTGCCATTAAGGCGTGGAAAGCACTTTCCAGAAAGGGAGAAGCTGGAGGATACTTAACAAAAATCATACAAAATCCCCAGGAGTCATTCTCAGACTTTGTAGCTAGAATGACAGAGGCAGCAGGCAGAATCTTTGGAGACCCTGAACAGGCAATGCCTTTAGTGGAACAGTTGATTTATGAGCAAGCCACACAGGAATGCAGAGCAGCGATTACACCCAGAAAGAGTAAAGGACTGCAGGACTGGTTAAGGGTATGTCGTGAGCTTGGAGGCCCCTTAACTAATGCAGGGCTAGCAGCTGCCATCCTGCAGAGCCAAAGGCGTTCAGATACAAGTAATCACAAGGTCTGCTATAACTGTGGCAAACCAGGACATATAAGAAGGGACTGCCAGGCCCCCGAAAAAAGGAAGTGCTAGGACCGTGTACTAGGTGTGGGAAAGGCTATCATCAAGCCAGTGAGTGTCTCTCAATTAGAGACATCAAAGGCAGACTTATTCAGTCTGGACCTCCTCAGGCAGAAAGAAGTGAAGACAATTCAAAAAACGAGTTTCTGGGCCCCAGGTCTCAGGGCCCCCAAAAATATGGGATCCCAGCTCACAACAGACAGACACTACAGTCCACAGAGCTGCAGAATTCTCAGCAGTAGTGGATCTCCGTTCCACAGTTCGATTCATGCTGACACCCCCAATGGAGATGCAGCCCATTCCCACTGACTACAAAGGGCCTCTGCCATCCGAAAGTGTTGGCTTAATACTGGGCCAGGCCTCCTTGGTTTTACAAGGCCTCATCGTTCACCCTGGAGTTGTAAATCAAGACCATGAGGGGGAACTTCAAGTTCTTTGTTCCTGCCCTCAAGGTGTTTTTTCTATATCACAAGGAGAAAAAATAGCTCAGCGAATAATCTTGCCAAGCCTACATGGCTACTCCCCCTCCTCTGGTGTCCTTCAAGCTGCTAGAGAGATTGGCTCTACTGGTAATGATTCTGCTTACTTAATAATGCCTCTTGATTCCAGGCTATCCTTAGAGTTAGTTATAGAAGGGAAACAATTTAAAGGGATTCTAGATACAGGAGCAGATAAAAGTATCATCTCTTCCCACTGGTGGCCAAAAGCTTGGCCCGTTACTCAGTCATCACATTCCTTACAAGGGTTAGGCTATCAGTCCTGCCCCACTATCAGCTCTCATGCCTTGAGCTGGCAGGCACCTGAAGGTCAAACGGGAAGATTTACTCCATATGTCTTACCACTCCCAGTTAATCTTTGGGGGAGAGACATCTTACAGGCAATAGGAATAACCTTGACTAATGAATACTCACCACAAGCTGTTCAAATGATGAAGAAAATGGGCTATAAAGAGGGAAAGGGATTAGGGAAAAGAGAGCAGGGTAGACTTGAACCTATCCCTCAAGAGGGCAATAAGGGAAGACAAGGCTTGGGTTTTTTCTAGGATCAGCTGTTGAGGGTTCCATGCCCATACCATGGCTTACAGAGGAAGTTGTATGGGTTCCTCAATGGCATCTATCCTCTGAAAAATTAGAAGCAGCCACAAAACTGGTCTCTGAACAGCTACGCTTAGGTCATTTAGAGCCCTCTACCTCACCCTGGAATACACCTATTTTCGTAATTAAGAAAAAATCTGGCAAATGGCGTTTATTACATGATCTTAGAGCAATTAATGTACAGATGCACCTGTTTGGATCAGTTCAGCGAGGGCTCCCATTGCTCTCCGCCCTACCTAAAAATTGGGAAATTATAATTATAGATATTAAAGATTGTTTTTTCTCTATACCTTTATGTCCTCAAGATAGACAAAGATTTGCATTTACCATCCCAGCCATTAATCATTTAGAGCCGGATCATAGATACCAATGGAAGGTCCTACCTAAGGGGATGGCAAATAGCCCCACTATGTGTCAACTGTATGTGCAATTGGCACTTAAGTCAGAAATCATTTTCCATCGATACTTATAATAAATTATATGGATGACATACTAATTTGCCATAAAAATTTACAGTTATTACAAGAAGCATACCCTATATTAATAAAAACGCTAGGGCAATGGGGACTACAGGTGGCTACTGAAAAGGTGCAAGTTGCTCAAATAGGAGCCTTCCTAGGGTCACTCATTTATCCTGACAAAATTGTTCCTCAAAAATTAGAGATTCGCAGAGATCATTTATACACCTTAAATGATTTCCAAAAATTATTGGGAGATATAAATTGGCTGAGACCATTTTTGAAGATTTCCTCTGCTGAGTTAAAACCTTTATTTGGTATTTTGGAAGGGGACCCTCATATCTCCTCTCCTAGGGCCCTTACTCCTGCAGCCAATCAGGTCTTGCAGACAGTAGAAAAAGCTTTGCAAAAGGCTCAATTATAACAAGATCTGACACCTCTTCTGGAGTGTCTGAAGACAGCTACAGTGTACTTACACATAATAAATAAAAGGCTCAATTACAACGCATTGATGAGTCACAACCTTTTGATTTGTGTGTCTTTAAGACAGCCCAGTTGCCAACCGCAGTCTTGTGGCAAAATGGACCTTTATTATGGGTTCATCCAAATGCATCTCCTGCTAAAATAATAGATTGGTATCCTAATGCAGTTGCACAACTTGCACTTCGAGGAATAAAAGCAGCTATTTCTTATTTTGGACAAGATCCTAAAATTCTAATTGTACCTTATACTGCTGCACAGGTTCAGACCTTGGCAGCTACATCTGATGATTGGGCAGTTTTAGTCACCTCCTTTTCAGGACAGATTGACAACCATTATCCAAAACATCCAATTTTACAGTTTGCCCTGAATCAGGCTATAGTGTTTCCACAAGTAACAGCTAAGAACCCACTCACAGATGGGATTGTGGTGTACACTGATGGATCAAAAACTGGTATAGGAGCTTATGTGGTTAATAATGAGATAGTAACTAAGCAATATAATGAGACCTCGCCTCAAGTTGTGGAATGTTTAGTGGTACTGGAGGTTCTTAAGGCATTCCTCCTATGTAGTTAACACAGTCAACATTCTTGAGACAGCTGGGGTAATAAAACCCTCCAGCAAAGTTGCCAATATTTTTCGACAAATACAATATGTTTTATTAAATAGAAGATTCCCTGTTTATATTACTCATGTCAGGGCACATTCGGGCCTCCCTGGCCCTATGTCTCTGGGAAATGACTTGGCAGACAAAGCCACTAAGGTTATAGCTGTTGCTCTGTCTTCCCAGGCAAAAGCAGCAAAAGAATTTCATAAGCGCTTTCATGTGACAGCTGAGACTTTACCTCACCGCTTTGCATTAACTAGAAAAGAAGCTAGAGAAATTGTTACTCAATGTCAGAATTGCTGTGAATTTTTACCTGTCCCTCATGTGGGAATAAACCCTCGTGGCGTCAGGCTATTACAGGTCTGGCAAATGGATGTGACGCATGTTTCCTCCTTTGGGAGAAATCAATATTTACATGTTTCTATTGACACCTGCTCTGGTGTAATGTTTGCCACACCTTTAACAGGTGAAAAAGCCTCTCATGTTATACAACATTGCCTCGAGGCATGGAGTGCTTGGGGAAAACCCAAACTCCTTAAGACAGACAATGGACCAGCTGATACCTCTCAAAAATTTCAACAGTTCTGTCGCCAGATGGAAGTGACTCATCTGACTGGTCTTCCGTATAATCCTCAAGGGCAAGGCATTGTGGAACGCGCCCACCGCACTCTCAAGTCCTACTTAATTAAACAAAAGGGGGGAGTCGAGGAAGCTCTACCCTCAGTACCAAGAGTAGCTGTTTCTATGGCACTCTTCACTCTTAATTTTTTAAATCTTGATGCTCAAGGCCATACTGCAGCTGAACGTCACTGTTCAGAGCCTGACAGGCCAAAAGAGATGGTAAAATGGAAAGATGTTTTGACTGGTCTCTGGAAAGGCCCGGATCCTATATTAATAAGATCCAGGGGAGCTGTTTGTGTTTTCCCACAGGAAGAAGACAACCCATTCTGGCTGCTGGAATGACTGACACGAAGAATTCTGACACCTGAAGATGACTCCCGGATGGATCCCTTGGAAACTACCTCTAGCCCTCGTGCTGCCTCTGTGGATTTGGGTTCCTAGTATATTTGGAGAATATAGATGGGCAATTCTGTCTGCTTTCCCTAAGCCCATGCCTGTCCGTCATGATACAGCTGTTTTTCCCAAGTTTTTTACGACTAATAAAACTTTAGGCCTGCCATACCTACCATATGACCCTATCTGGGCACCACTGGGAGAAAAACGTTCTATAAGGGAATGAGGTTCTCTCTGTTTCCAAATTAATGAATTGGGAGACTGTATCAGACTCACCAGATGAGCTTTGGGAATGTTTATTAAGAACCGAGGAGGTTGGGTGAAAACAACCCAAGACACCTCCAACAGAGATATAACCCTTACAAATCGGATCTTCTGGCAGGAGGCAATTTGGGTTAATGGTACATTTCTACCACCTAACTTTTCAGACAAAGAACGTCCCAATCAACCAAAAATGGCTCCTCATTGTAGCTTAGAAGATGAAGGGCTGATCCTGCCTTGGTCTGATTGTCAATCCTCCGTCACTCGTTGGGCAGATAAGAGTAAAACCTTTTCCTTTTCTCCCAACATGATGGATGACCCAGAAAAGAAATTTGCTATGAAAAAGGGACTTTTCATACAGGACTTTAAAATGCATCCTTTTCATAAATGGGTACTTTGTGGGATTAATGGTAGCTGTACAGATCTTAATCCCTTGGTTTTCCTCCAAGGAGGAGCTGCTGGAAAAGCGATTTTTACTGGTATTTCAAAATTTGCTCAGTTTCATCAAGTTCTGTTACCTGATAGAACCATTTATCAAAATTCTACTACTGAATTCACTGGACTTAATAAGACCCTGATAAATCAGATTAGTTATTCACCTACTCCAGTTTGTGTGTACACCCCTTTCTTGTTTATTCTTTCTAACGGTTCCTTTGAATCCTGTACTAATGAAACCTGCTGGATGTCACAATGCTGGAACCTTAAGTGGGCCAGTCGTGCAATGCTTGCCAAGATTCCACGATGGATTCCTGTCCCCGTGGAGACTCCTTCCACCGTAGCTTTGCTCAGGCAAAAGCGAGACTTTGGTATCACTGCAGCCGTTGTGGTGGCAATGGCTGCCAGTGTGGTGGCAGCTACGGCTGCTGGAATTGCTATGACAACATCAGTCCAGTCAAGCACAACTATCGAGCAGTTGTCCTCCTCTGTGGCAGAGGCGATTGATCAACATTCAGTGCTCAGTGCCCAATTAAAAGGTGGGCTAATGATAGTGAACCAGCGCATTGATCTGGTGGAGGAAAGGCTGGAAATTCTGCTCCAATTGGCCCAGCTTGGCTGTGATAAGAAATCAGGAGCCTTATGTATTACTAGTGTCCAATATGAAAATTGGACGCATGCAGCTAATCTATCTAAAGAATTGTCTTTGTTTCTTACAGGAAACTGGTCTGAAGGATTTGATGAAAAGCTTGAGGCGCTACGTGTAGCAGTGATGACGATTAATTCTACGCACGTGGACCCATCATTGGTTTTGGGCTGATCCTGCCTTGGTCTGATTGTCAATCCTCCGTCACTCGTTGGGCAGATAAGAGTAAAACCTTTTCCTTTTCTCCCAACATGATGGATGACCCAGAAAAGAAATTTGCTATGAAAAAGGGACTTTTCATACAGGACTTTAAAATGCATCCTTTTCATAAATGGGTACCCATCAAAGGACTTTCTTCCTGGATGTCTTCTGCATTCTCACATTTTAAAGAGTGGGTGGGAGTGGGCCTGTTTGGCGCAACCCTGTGTTGTGGATTAGTGTTTTTACTATGGCTGGTTTGCAAAATCAAATCTCAACAGAGACGTGACAAGGTGGTAATTGCTCAAGCACTTGCTGACATAGAGCAAGGCACCTCTCCTGATATTTGGCTATCCATGCTCAGGACTTGATTGGCATCTGAGCTCTCTGCTCTTACATTCCACGGATCTGCGGATCCATTGCACTGGAATGAGAGAGACTCAATGATCATTGATCAGCCCTTATACATCGCTGAGGTTTCCTCATTACACGCGATGGGATGAGCATGATTTCCCCACTAATTCATTTTTTGGCTGGCCTCTTTTGTAGAGTTCGCCCTAGGTCATATAACAGTTACTGTCACACAGTACTGCGGTATCCAAAGACGGGCAACTTTCCTCATGCACAGACCAACCTAAGGCACGGGGCCCGGTGGTGATAGGGTTTTCCAACGACAGGTAAGGCTGTGACATTGGAGGAACGACCTAAGACAAGGAGCCACAGTAGGTGGACGTAACTGCATAGGCCTAGACCAGCCTTGTTTTATTATAACTAATAGGGGGAAATGTGGGAAGCCGAGATAACATTTGCCGTCACTAGATGGTGCTAAGCTCCATTGTGCGCATGTGCAGGAGCAAACGCCTGCCAAAGTCACCAGTCCACTTCCCAAGACACAAGTCCATCCCCTGGGGCATTAACCAATCCCTGGGGTGTATGAGACCGTGGGTGATGCTATCAGCCTTAGTTAAGACATGTCACATTAGGGTATTTAAGCCTCACACGTTTCTGAGCCTTCTTTGTTCTACCTCACAATTATGAATAAAGTGTAACCATGGAAAGGTCTTGTGTTCTGTGCATGTTTTTCGCGGGTGAGAAACAAAAGCACAGGACAGTACTATGTCCAATTTTCTGAAGAACTGCCAGATTGATTTCCAGAGTTGTTTTACTAGCTTGCAATCCCACCAGCAATGGAGGTGCGTTCCTCTTTCTCTACATCCTTGCCAGCATCTGCAGTCTCCTGAATTTTTGACCTTAGCCATTCTGACTGGTGTGAGATGAAATCTCAGGGTTGTTTTTATTTGTATTTCCCTGATGATTAATGATGTTGAACATTTTTTTCTGGTGTTCCTCAGCCATTCAGTATTCCCCAGTTGCTAATTCATTGTTTAGCTCTGTACCCCATTTTTAAAGGGGTTATTAGATTTTCTGGAGTCTACCTTCTTGAGTTCTTCATATATATTTGTATTAGTCCTCTATCAGACTTAGGATTGGTAAAGATCCTTTCCCAATCTGTTGGTGGCCTTTTTGTCTTATTGACATTGTCTTTTGTGGGAAGTGATTGTTATGGAAGTGTGAGTGAAACATGGAAGACCCTGAAGGGGATGAAACCCCACAGCCACACCAAGAATATCAACAAATTGAGAGTTAGGATGTATGGGAAAATATCAATATTTTTGTATCTCTTGAGTCCTGTTGTGACTGTTTATATGGTCTATTTTGGAGGAGGTAACATTTGGTGCTGAGAAGAAGGTATATCTTTTTGTTTTAGGATAAAATATTGTATAGATATATGTTAAATCCATTTGTTTCATAACTTTTCTTAGTTTCAGTGTGTCTCTGTTTAGTTTCTGTTTTCAGGCACCATGAAAAGAGCATATGAGAGGCTATTGGTGAAGACTAGTTGCAGAGGAAGACAACAGTGTATTGGAGATACCAATACCAAGAGATAACCACCAAGAACAGCACCAGTATTGGAGTACAGGCGGCTGGAACCTAGAAGAAAAGATGTGTGCTACAACGGGCAGAGCTAGAGGAGTCATGCAAGTCCTTGGACGACCCCACAAGACAGTAAGTGAATCTCAGATATTAGACAGTTAAAGTTGATTTGCTTTTGGTACTGATTGTGCCCTGATATATTATCCTCTTTAAGTGAGAAAGTATTTTACTGGAACCCACAGTAAAGAGACTTTGCATTGTTGAAATATTTTGAATTTCAAAATAGATTGGATATTTTGAAGGGATTGAAATTTTAGTGTGTATGAATGTGTAATTACTATTGCATTTTTAAGTTATGTAGATCTTGTGGATGAATAAGAAAGTAAGAGTTGAGGCTTAAAAGTGATGTGTTATGTGTCAAGGAAACAAGGGGTCAGTGTCTGCACATGCTGGCTAGAATCTGGAGAAGAGGAACACTCCTCCATTGTTGGTGGGATTGCAAGCTTGTACAACCACTCTGGAAATCATTCTGGCCGTTCTTCTGAAAAGTGGACATAGTATTACTGGATCATCAAGCACTTCTTCTCCTGGTAATATATCCAGGTGATGTTTTAACCGGTAAGAAGGACACATGCTCAACTATGTTCATAGCTACCTTATTTATAATAGCCAGAAGCTGGAAAGAACCCAGATGCCCCTCAACATAGGAATGGATACAGAAAATGTGATATATACACAATGGAGTACTACTCAGCTATTAAAAGAATGAATTTGTGTAATTCTTAGGCAAATGGATGGACCTGGATGGCATTATCCTGTGTGAGGTAACCCAATCACAAAAGAACTCACAAGATATGTACTCACTGCTAATTGGTTATTAGCCCAGAAACTTAGAATATTGAAAATACAATATATAATCTGCAAAACAAATGAAACTCAAGAAGAACTAAGACCAAAACGTGGACACTTTGGCCCTTCTTAAAATTGGGAGCAAAACAGCAATGGAAGGAGTTACAGAGACAAAGTTTGGAGCTGAGACAAAAGGATGGACCATCTAGAGACTGCCATACCTGGGGTTCTATCCAATAATCAGCCCCAAAACGCTGACAACATTGCATACAATAGCAAGATTTTACTGAAAGGACCCTGATATAGCTGTCTCTTGTTAGGCTATGTTGGGCCTAGCAAACAAAGAAGTGGATACTCACAGTCAGAATGGAGGATCTAGAGAAAGTACCAAAGGAGCTAAAGTACCAAGGAGGTAAAGGGTTCTGCAACCCTATAGGTGGAACAAAATATGAACTAAACATTACTGCCCGGAGCTGCATATGTATCAGAAGATGGCCTAGTCAGCCATCTGTGGAAAGAGAGGCCCAGTGCAAAGTCTTGCAAACTTTATATGCCTCAGTACAGGGGAATGCCAGGGTCAAGAAGTGGGAGTCAGTGGGCAGAAGATTGGGGGCAGGAGGGTATGGGGGACTATTGGAAATATAAATGAAGAAAATAAGTAATTAAAAAAAAAGATAGGATTGAAAAAAAAAACATGTGGTCAGTTTTACTGGATAGTGTTTTGTGTCAACTTGACACAAGCTGTAGTTACCACAGAGAAAGGAGCCTCCCTTGAGGAAATGCCTCCATGAAATCCATTCTCTCAATTAGTCATCAAAGGGAGAGGGCCTAGCCCATTGTAGGAGATGCTGTCAGACGTTGAAAAGTAGCTTGGTCTCTGGTTGAGCTAAGGCTTGAAGCCCAGGAAATACTGAAGTTTTTCTTGTTCCTGGGCACCAGGTTCCTGTCACTAGCTTCATCGCCTCATATATTTGTGGCCATTAGTCACATGAGTGCAATGCCCCAAGCATCTCCACAGGTAGAGGATGTGACCTGTGGTCACATGGGCTCAAGATAGATCTCCATTTTGATGAGGTACCTTGAGGCCATGAGGTCTTAGCTCAAAAGCTTTCTTTCCCAGACATTCCTCCTTGCAAAAGGTATATAATCTCAGGCGAACCCTGAGAAGTGGTATATTATTTTATAAAACCATTTTCTGCCATGGCAATAAATGCCTTAAAACTATAGACTGCCTCTTTTTATCAGAATCATTTGTGGGGAGTAATTGAGAAGGTCTTAACTTTTAAAGTCACAGTCTTATTTTCTGTAGAAGGCCTCCCTGCCCTACCAACCAACACCAATCCAAGCACAAGACTCCTATTACCATCAAGCCAAGGATGATGCCAACAGGACCAACTGGAACTCCCTCTTTTCCTCCCTCCCCAGTCCCAGGCTAGGTCCAGTCTGTGGGCCTCTGTTCCCAGCTTTTCCATGGTTTTCATAGGCACTTGGATGTCCAAGAGTCTGAAACCAGAAGTCACAGTCTCATTGCAGGCCCTGGGACTTTCGATCCAGATCTGGCTGCCTCATACTGCATGCACTTCGCCAATCTGGAGGAGTGTCTGGGGGCTTCCCTACTGCCCATCATCTGCCTGGTGACAGCATTGGGTAAGGGAGGTCAAATTATATGTCCTACCTTCCTGAACAGCTGAGCCCTGTGTCAGAGTAGATGCAGGACCTTTAACCCTACATGATGGTATCCCTGGGCTAGTAGTCTTGCGTTCTACAAGAAAGCAAGCTGAGCAAACCAGCGGAAGAAGACAATAAGCGACATTCCTCCATGGCTACTGTGTCTATTCCTGCCTACCAGTTCCTGCCCTGTGTGAGTTTCTACCTAGACTTCTTTTGATGATGAACAGCAATTTGGAAGTCTAAGCTATGTAACCTCTTTCCTCTCCAACTTGCTTCTTGTTCATGATGTTTTCTACAGGAATAGAAACTCTAAATAAGACACCATTCCAACATATAATTGATAGTATTCACAACAAGGCAGTAGTAATAAAAGGCAGTTGTAATATATTTATTGATAAATGTGACAAAGAAGGGATTAATTTGAAATTAAAATTACTCTATAAAAGCTCAAGGACTAACATCACAATAACATTCACTGAGATTATATCTCACAAATCCCAATATTTTACCATACTAAAATATATGGAACATCAATCAACAGGCTTATACAAAAATATTTATTAATATTATTTTGGTTTAAATGCTTATATATTAAAATATCATTTCTTTAGTGAGTATGAAAATGAATTCTATACCATTATTCATCAGTGATGTCAGATTAATGCTGGGTGTAAGATTTTTTCATATTTTATTGTTGATAAAATATTTCATATGAATATAATAGTCACTTCAAAGTAAGGGTTTCTAATTACTACTATGTGTAATGCTACCTTGTAGGCATTCTCTGATGAGTAAGGTTTCAACACAGTTTAAATTCTTATATCTATATTTATCATTTAAAATAACATATTTCTATATAAATACTTAGAAAATAATT
This sequence comes from Mus caroli, assembly GCF_978045245.1. Lineage (NCBI taxonomy): Eukaryota > Metazoa > Chordata > Mammalia > Rodentia > Muridae > Mus > Mus caroli. Next base: position 114,615,791 of record NW_028227256.1, on the reverse strand, counting down.
ACATATTAAGTTAGTCTGCTGCATAAATCTATTTTATCTGAGGTTTGAGCTTGTGCTAAATGGTTTGCCATATTGTTTACATTTGTAAGGTTTCTCTCCAGTTTCCACGCCGAGCTGTGTTTGAAGATATGATTACTGTGAATAAATTTCCACATGCTTTATATTAGGAATGTTAGTCTCCAAAATGAATTCTGTAATGACTTTGATGAAGGGTGTTGGGGGACCAGGAAAATTTTTTCCCACATTCACTGCACTTATAAGGCTGCTTTTCTGTATGGATTTTTGATGTACTTGGAGAGTTGAGGACAAGGAAAGAGACTTGCCAACTCTTTTCATTTGTGAAGATTACCTCTTATATGGATTCTGTAGTGAACTTGAAAATTTAAGGAGTGGGTAAATAATATGTCATAGTGATTATATTAGTAAAGTATGTTTCCAGTGTGGATTTAGTGGTGAAATTTAAGATCTGAGTACTGTGTAAAGATTTGCCACATTTAATATATTTTTAAGATATATGTCCAGTATGGATTCTGTGGTGAACTTGAAGAGATGAGGAATCTGTAAGTGATTTACAACACTTATTACATTTGTAAGGTTTGTTTTCATTATGGATTTTGTGGTGAACATTAAGTCGGGAAGACTGGGTAAATGATTTTCCATATTTATTACATTCATAAGGTTTGTCCCCCATATGGATTCTCTGGTGAACTTTAAGACCTGAGGACTTTGTAAAAGATTTCCCACAATCATTACATTTGTAAGGTTTGTCTCCAGTATAGATTCTCTGGTGAACTTTAAGATTTGAGGACAGTGAAAAAGACTTGCCACATTCATTACATTTGTAAGTTTTGTCTCTAGTATGTAATCTGTGGTGAACTTTAAGAATTGAGGACCGTCCAAAAGATTTGCCACATTCATTACATTTTTAATTTTTGTCTCCAGTATGTAATCTGTGGTGAACTTTAAGATTTGAGGACAGTGAAAAAGACTTCCCACATTCATTACATTTGTAATTTTTGTCTCCAGTATGTAATCTGTGGTGAACTTTAAGACTTGAGGACTGTGTAAAAGATTTCCCACACTCATTACATTTGTAAGATGTCACTCAAGTAGAAATTCTGTAGTGAGCCTTGAGATTTTGTGACTGAGTTCTTTCAAGAAGAGTATCTTGAGCTTCCTGATCTGTTTCAGGAATGAAACAAATGTGTTTTACAAACAGATCACATCCATAAAAACATATTTCACACTCTTTACTACCAGCAGTATATTCGCTGAATTTTTTCTATATAGCACTGAAAGGTTATTTCTTGCAAATTTTTCTGTTTTTTCATACTGGAAATAATCCTGTGCTTTGGAATTAACTTCTTGGTATGATCATAAGACAGAGCCAAAATTAGTAAGAACATGTCAATATACGTCGTTTTATAATTGGTTGAAAATAATAAACATTCATAATGCATGAAATAGCACCAATCTTTGGATCATGGCAAAAGCCTACAACACACAATTGCAACTATTTTATTCAAAAAAATAAATGTTATAAATATAATATATGTTAGAAGATATTCATGAAATGCATGATATATATTCACATGTATGAACTTCATCATAATTACACAGTATAAGAGATAACAAAACAAAATTTTTGCTGCTAGCATGCATTAATAAATGAAAATCTCCACACTATGAGACTCCATGACCAATATGAACCCACATCAACTATCCAATAACAGAATGATGAAAAGGAGGTACTAGAATACCTTTTAAATAATGGGATACTAATGTAAAATTAAACATTAGATTTAAAATCAGTGAGAATATTTATTTAAAAGCAAAACAGTTATTTATGCCTGGAGCTGATCCTGTGCCACAGCTCTCCATAATCAAATCTTACTGGGAGGGAGCTGGTCTCTAAAGAGTGCTGACACACCTGATAGCACAGGTAAGACCACCACTACTTCTCAAATTTCTGGCCTAAGAGGGACCTACACAGATCCATCAGGACACATGAAACAAGGTAAAGCCAGGGATAGACAAGATCCATCCTGTTTTTTTTTTTTTCTTTGTCATGGACATCTGGCATAGCTCTGCATACCCAAAATCCTCCTCGAGAGAACTTGTCTCTTAGGAGATCTGAATCACAGTCTCACAGGAGGAACAAGCCAGAGTGGAGATGGAGACAGTAAGACTGGCTAATCCACAGCAGAGACAGTAAGACTGGCTAACACCAGAGGCAAGCAGATGTGACAGACAAGAGCAAGAACATGCCCTTCCGGTCCCACCAGCACCGGGGTTGCTAGGGCATGGAGTCAGCTGACACCTGCAAGCTACCCACAAGACCCACCACAGGATCTTAAGACCTCTGGTGAGTGGAACATAGCTGCTGCTCCAATCCAATCGTGCGGGACCTGAGACTGTATTAATTAGTGAAGCAGAAAATGTGGCCTGATCAGGGGCACAAGTCACTTCCTGTCCCACCAGCACCAGGGTGCTAGGGCGTGGAGTGGGCTGACACCCGCAAGCTACCTACAAGACTGACCACGGGATACTAAGACCTATGGTGAGAGGAACACAGCTGCTACTCCAATTCAATTGCATGGGACTTGAGACTGCATTAATTAGGGAAGCAGAAAACCCGGCCTGATCAGGGGCACAAGTCCCTTCCGGTCCACGCCAACACAGGGGTACCATGGGCGTGGAGTCTGTGGACTACCATAAGGTATACACAGGCCCCTCCCTGGGATCTTAAGACCTCTGTGAGTTGATCACAACTTCTGCCAAGAGGCAGGTTCGAACACCAGATATCTGGGCACCTTCCCTGCAAGAGGAGAGCCTAACTGCAGAGAGTACTCTGAACACTGAAACTCAGGAGAGAGCTAGTCTCCCAGGTCTGCTGATAGAGGCTCTCATAAACACATGAGTAACAAGACTAACCAGAGACAACTACAACAACTAACTGCAGAGATTACCAGATGGCAAAAGGGAAAAGTAAGAATCTTACTAACAGAAACCAAGACCACTCACCATCATCAGAACTCAGCACTCCCACCCCTCCCAGTCCTGGGAACCCCAACACACCCGAAAAACTACACCCGGATTTAAAAGCATATCTCATGATGATGGTAGAGGACATCAAGAAGGACTTTAATAACTCACTTAAAGAAATACAGGAGAACACTGCTAAACAGGTAGAAGACTTTAAGAGGAAACAAAAATTTCCTTAAAGGACTGCAAGAAAACAGGACCAAACAGGTGATGGAATTCAATAAAACCATCCAAGACCTAAAAAGGGAAGTAGACACAATTAAGAAAACCCAAAGTGAGGCAACGCTGGAGATTGAAAACCTAGGAAAGAAATCTGGAACCATAGATGCAAGCATCAGCAACAGAATACAAGAGATGGAAGAGAGAATCTCAGGTGCAGATTATTCCATAGAGAACATCTGCAAAACAATCAAAGAAAATACAAAATGCAAAAATATCCTAACTCCAAACATCCAGGAAATCCAGGACACAATGAGAAGACCGAACCTACAGATGATAGCAGTAGATGAGAATGAAGATTCTCAACCTAAAGGGCCAGCAAATATCTTCAACAAAATTATAAAAGCAAACTTCCCAAAACTAAAGAATGACATGCCCATGAACATACAAGTAGCCTACAGAACTACAAATAGACTGGACCAGAAAAGAAATACCTCCCGACACATAATAATCAGAACAACAAATATACTAAATAAAGATAGAATGTTAAAAGCAGTAAGGGAGGAAGGTCAAGTAACATATAAAGGCAGGCCTATCAGAATTACACCAGACATTTCACCAGAGACTATGAAAGCCAGAAGATCCTGGACAGATGTTATACAGACACTAAGAGAACACAAATTCCAGCCCAGGCTACTATACCCAGCCAAACTCTCAATTACCATAGATGGAGAAACCAAAGTTTTCAACTACAAAACCAAATTCACACATTATCTTTCCACGAATCCAGCCCTTCAAAGATAGTAACAGAAAAAAACCAATACAAGGACAGAAACCACGCCCTAGAAAAAGCAAGAAAGTAATCCCTCAACAAACCAAAAAGAAGACAGCAACAAGAACAGAATGCCAACTCTAACAACAAAAATAATAGAATGCAACAATTACTTTTCCTTAATATCTCTTAATATCAATGGACTCAATTCCCCAATAAAAAGACATAGACTAACAGACAGGCTTCACAAACAGGACCCAACATTATGCTGCTTAAAGGAAACCCATCTCAGCAAAAAAGACAGACACTACCTCAGAGTAAAAGGCTGGAAAACAGTCTTCCAAGCAAATAGTCTGAAGAAACAAGCTGGAGTAGCCATTCTAATATAGAATAAAATCGACTTCCCACCCAAAGTTATTAAAAAAGACAAGGAGGGACACTTCATACTCATCAAAGGTAAAATCCTCCATAGGAACTCTCAATTCTGAATACATATGCCCCAAATGCAAGGGCAGCCACATTCATTAAAGAAACTTTAGGCAGCTACCCACAACACCCGCCTCAGGATCTTAAGACTTCTGGTGAGTGGAGCACAGCTTCTGCTCCAATCCAATTGCGCGCGGGACCTGAGACTGCATTAGTTAGGGAAGCAGAAACCGGCCTGAGTAGGGCCACAGGCCTCATCCGGCCGGATCAGCGCCGGGGTAGCTGGAGCGCAGGGTTGCCTGACACCCGCCAGCTACCCACGACCCCCGCCGCAGGATTTTGGGACTGCTGGTGAGTGGAACACAGCTTCTGCTCCAGTCCAATCACGCAGGACCTGAGACTGCTCTGGTTGGGGAGAGAGAAATCCGGCCTACATAGGGCCACAAGCCTCTTCAGGTCAGAAAAGCACCGGGGCAGCTGGGGCGCAGGGTCGGCTCACACTCGCCAGCTACCCACAACACCCGCCACAGGATCTTAAGACTTCTGGTGAGTGGAGCACAGCTTCTGCTCCAATCCAATTGCGTGCGGGACCTGAGACTGCATTAGTTAGGGAAGCAGAAACCGGCCTGAGTAGGGCCACAGGCCTCATCTGGCCGGATCAGCGCTGGGGTAGCTGGAGCGCAGGGTTGCCTGACACCCGCCAGCTACCCACGTCCCCCGCCGCAGGATTTTGGGACTGCTGGTGAGTGGAACACAGCTTCTGCTCCAGTCCAATCACGCGGGACCTGAGACTGCACTGGTTGGGGAGAGAGAAATCCGGCCTACATAGGGCCACAAGCCTCTTCCGGTCAGAAAAGCACCAGGGCAGCTGGGGCGCAGGGTCGGCTCACACTCGCCAGCTACCCACAACACCCACCACAAGATCTTAAGACTTCTGGTGAGTGGAACACAGCTTCTGCTCCAATCCAATTGCACGCGGGACCAGAGACTGCATTAGTTAGGGAAGCAGAAAACCGACCTGAGTAGGACCACAGGCCTCTTCCGGCTGGACCAGCACCTGGGTACCGTCAGCTACCCACGACCCCCGCCGCAGGATTTTGAGACTGCTGGTGAGTGGAACACAGCTTCTGCTCCAATCTTTAAACAGTGACAACGTTAACAACTAACCCCAGAGATTACCAGATGGCGAAAGGTAAACGTAATAATCTTACTAACAGAAACCAAGACCACTCACCATCATCAGAACCCAGCACCCCCACTTCGCCCAGTCCAGGGCACCCCAACACACCGGAAAAGCTAGACACGGATCTAAAAGCATATCTCCTGATGATGGTAGAGGACTTCAAGAAGGACTTTAATAACACACTTAAAGAAATGCAGGAGAACACTGCTAAACAGGCAGAAGACAATAAAGAGAAAGCACAAAAATCCCTTAAAGAATTGCAGGAGAACACTGCTAAAGAGTTACAAATCCTTAAAGAAAAACACGATAACATAATCAAACAGGTAGAAGTCCTTACAGAAAAACAGGAAAACACATCCAAACAGATGATGGAAATGAACAAAACCATACTAGACCTAAAAAGGGAAGTAGACACAATAAAGAAAACCCAAAAGGAGGCAACACTGGAGATAGAAACCCTAGGAAAGAAATCTGGAACCATAGATACGAGCATCAGCAACAGAATACAAGAGATGGAAGAGAGAATCTCAGGTGCAGAAGATTCCATAGAGAACATCGGCACAACAATCAAGGAAAATGTAAAATGCAAAAAGATCCTAACTCAAAACATCCAAGAAATACAGGACACAATGAGAAGACCAAACCTACGGATAATAGGAGTGGATGAGAATGAAGATTTTCAACTCAAAGGACCAGCAAACATCTTCAACAAAATTATAGAAGAAAACTTCCCAAATCTAAAGAAAGAGATGCCCATGAACATACAAGAAGCCTACAGAACTCCAAATAGACTGGACCAGAAAAGAAATACCTCCCGACACATAATAATCAGAACAACAAATGCTCTAAATAAAGATAGAATACTAAAAGCAGTAAGAGAAAAAGGCCAAGTAACATATAAAGGCAAGCCTATCAGAATTACACCAGATTTTTCACCAGAGACTATGAAAGCCAGAAGATCCTGGACGGATGTTATACAGACACTAAAAGAACACAAATTCCAGCCCAGGCTACTATACCCAGCCAAACTCTCAATTAACATAGATGGAGAAACCAAAGTATTCCACGACAAAACCAAATTCACACATTATCTCTCCACGAATCCAGCCCTTCAAAGGATAATAACAGAAAAAAACCAATACAAGGACAGGAACCACGCCCTAGAAACAACAAGAAGGTAATCCCTCAACAAACCTAAAAGAAGACAGCCACAAGAACAAAATGCCAACTTTAACAACAAAAATAACAGGAAACAACAATTACTTTTCCTTAATATCTCTTAATATCAATGGACTCAACTCCCCGATAAAAAGACATAGACTAACAAACTGGCTACACAAACAAGACCCAACATTTTGCTGCTTACAGGAAACTCATCTCAGAGAAAAGGATAGACACTACCTCAGAATGAAAGGCTGGAAAACAATTTTCCAAGCAAATGGCATGAAGAAACAAGCTGGAGTAGCCATTCTAATATCTGATAAGATTGACTTCCAACCCAAAGTCATTAAAAAAGACAGGGAGGGACACTTCATACTCATCAAAGGTAAAATCCTCCAAGAGGAACTATCAATCCTGAATATCTATGCTCCAAATACAAAGGCAGCCACATTCATTAAAGAAACTTTAGTAAATCTCAAAGCACACATTGCACTTCATACAATAATAGTGGGAGACTTCAACACACCACTTTCACCAATGGACAGATCATGGAAACAGAAACTAAACAGGGACACAGAGAAACTAAGAGAAATTATGAATCAAATGGATCTGGCAGATATCTACAGAACATTCTATCCTAAAACAAAAGGATATACCTTCTTCTCAGCACCTCATGGTACCTTCTCCAAAATTGACCACATAATTGGTCACAAAACAGGCCTCAACAGATACAAAAATATTGAAATTGTCCCATGCATCCTATCAGATCACCATGGACTAAGGCTGATCTTCAATATCAAAATAAATAATAGAAAGCCAACCTTCCCGTGGAAACTGAACAACACTCTTCTCAATGATACCTTGGTCAAGGAAGGAATAAAGAAAGAAATTAAGGACTTTTTAGAGTTCAATGAAAATGAAGCCACAACATACCCAAACTTATGGGACGCAATGAAAGCATTTCTAAGAGGAAAACTCATAGCTCTGAGTGCCTCCAAAAGGAAACTAGAGAGAGCACACATTAGCAGCTTGACAACACACCTAAAAGCACTAGAACAAAAGGAAGCAAATTCACCCAAGAGGAGTAGACGGCAGGAAATAACCAAACTCAGGGGTGAAATCAACCAAGTGGAAACAAGAAAAACTATTCAAAGAATCAACCAATCAAGGAGCTGGTTCTTTGAGAAAATCAACAAGATAGATAAACCCTTAGCCAGACTCACTAGAGGGCACAGGGAAAGCATCCTAGTTAACAAAATCAGAAATGTAAAAGGAGACATAACAACAGATCCTGAAGACATCCAAAACACCATCAGATCCTTCTACCAAAGGCTATACTCAATAAATATGGAGAACCTGGATGAAATGGAGAAGTTCCTAGACAGATACCAGGTACCAAAGTTGAATCAAGATCAGGTCAATGATCTAAACAGCCCTATATCCCCCAAAGAAATAGAAGCAGTCATTAATAGTCTCCCAACTCCCAACAGGGTGGGTATGGGGGACTTTGGGGATAGCATTGAAAATGTAAACGAGGAAAAAACCTAATTTAAAAAAAAAAGAACACTCAGCCATTCCCATAATCATGCACACCATTACCTGACACGAAGCCATCTTTCCTTTCTCCTTCAGGAGGGACTATCTCACCAAAGTTGGTCTTCCACATTCCAGAAGTCAATCTGTATTTACATGGAGCAAATCATCCCTGTTCCTTGTAAAACTGAAGAGTAGAAAGCAGTAATCAAAACTGACCACACACTATGACTCGTCCCAGAGAAGAGATGCAGAAACAATGATCTTCTATAGGTAGAAAAATACAAAACACTTTCTTTTTTCTGCATTTAGGTGATGTTTTTCCAGAACATGGTGTATTTCTCTACAGACCTGGGTATGTGGATGCAGGGACCTGCTATATACCTAATATAGGCAGACTGGAGTTGTAAATGCAGGTTGAGCACAGCTGTAAGTTGAAATTGATATTCACACTTTTTTTCCTTGCCTTTACTTGAGATGGTTTATCAAAACAGAATTGAGGCTTCTATTTGCAATAATTGCCAAAACAGTTTTCCAATTTATTGTGTACTTTTAAATCAACACAATCTTGTAATGAGACTTGTCTTAGTAAAGAATATTGTACCCAAGATTATCTAGACTCAGGGTACAATAATGCAGATGAAAATACTCAGGACAATAGACTTTCAGCCCATGGCAAATAGAAGGTACCATTTGTTAAAATGTATGGGAGTGCATTGGAAACATTCTAAAATAATAACACATTGTTTTCGTAAATGAATACTATTTTATATGCAATTGTCTCCAATAAATACTCACCACTGATTCTGCATGTGTTGACACATTCTGTTAACTTTTGCTCTTACGAAGTAGAGGCAGGTAGATATCTACAGTAGTGAAGAACAAGTTTCCCTATTGTATATACATGTGCTCTTGAATATTCACATTACTTTAACTACAAAGGAACTTGAACACTTTTCATGAATTTTGGCTTGTCATGCCCTTCTCATTGATTATACTCAGCCTCCTGCTTCTGTTAATGTTTCTTTTTCATTTATGAGAATCAGATTTTTGTATTTGGTGCACAGTAACTTAGTCTGAGTATCTTTGCATTCTACTTTTTCTATCTTTTATGCTTCTATCCCATATACATTTTCAGGAATCTTATAACATTATTATTATTTTTAAATTTTTTATTAGATATTTTTAAATTTACATTTCAAATGCTATCCTGAAAGTTCCCTTTAACCTTCCCCCGGACCTAGACAGATACCAGGAACCAAAGTTAAATCAGGATCAAGTTAACGATCTAAACAGTCCCATATCCTCTAAAGAAATAGAAGCAGTCATTAATAGTCTCCCAGCCAAAAAAAGCCCAGGACCAGATGGGTTTAGTGCAGAGTTCTACCAGACCTTCAAAGAAGATCTAGTTCCACTTCTGCACAAACTATTCCACAAAATAGAAGTAGTAGGAACTCTACCGAACTCATTCTATGAAGCCACAATTACTCTGATACCTAACCCACAGAAAGATTCAACAAAGATAGTGAACGTCAGACCAATTTCCCTTATGAATATCTATGCAAAAATACTCAATAAAATTCTTGCTCACCGAATCATAGAACACATTAAAGCAATCATCAACCCTGACCAAGTAGGTTTTATTCCAGGGATGCAGGGATGGTTAAATATATGGAAATCCATCAACGTAATCCATTATATAAACAAACTCAAAGACAAAAACCACATGATCATCTCATTAGATTTGGAAAAATCATTTAGCAAGATCCAACACCCATTCATGATAAAAGTCTTGGAAAGATCAGGAATTCAAGGCCCATACCTAACCATGATAAAAGCAATCTACAGCAAACCAGTAGCCAACATCAAAGTAAATGGTGAGAAGCTTGAAGCAATCCCACTAAAATCAGGGTATAGACAAGGCTGTCCACTCTCCCCATACCTATTCAACATTGTAATTGAAGTCCTAGCTAGAGCAATTCGACAACAAAAGGATATCAAGAGGATACAAATTGGAAAAGCTGAAGTCAAAATATCACTTTTTGCAGATGATATAATAGTATATATAAGTGACCCTTAAAATTCCACCAGAGAACTCCTAAACTTGATAAACAGCTTCGGTGAAGTAGCTGGATATAAAATTAACTCAAACAAGTCAATGGCCTTTCTCTACAGAAAGAATAAACAGGCTGAGAAAGAAATTAGGGAAACAACACCCTTCTCAATAGTCACAAATAATATAAAATATCTTGGCGTGACTCTAACTAAGGAAGTGAAAGATCTGTATAATAAAAACTTAAAGTCTCTGAAGAAAGAAATTAAAGAAGATCTCAGAAGTTGGAAAGATCTCCCATGGATTGGCAGGATCAACATTGTAAAAATGGCTATATTACCAATAGCAATCTACAGATTCAATGCAATCCCCATCAAAATTCCAACTCAATTCTTCAACGAATTAGAAAGTGCAATCTGCAAATTCATCTGGAATAACAAAAAACCCAGGATAGCAAAAACTCTTCTCAAGGATAAAAGAACCTCTGGTGGAATCACTATGCCTGACCTAAAGCTTTTCTACAGAGCAATTGTGATAAAAACTGCATGGTACTGGTATAGTGACAGACAAGTAGACCAATGGAATAGAATTGAAGACCCAGAAATGAACCCACACACCTATGGTCACTTGATCTTCGAAAAGGGAGCTAAAATCATCCAGTGGAAGAAAAACAGCATTTTCAACAAATGGTGCTGGCAAAACTGGTGGTTTTCATGTAGAAGAATGCGAATTGATCCATTCCTATCTCCTTGTAATAAGGTCAAATCTAAGTGGATCAAGGAACTTCACATAAAACCAGAGACACTGAAACTTATAGAGGAGAAAGTGGGGAAAAGCCTTGAAGATATGGGCACATGGGAAAAATTCCTGAATAGTACAGCAATGGCTTGTGCGGTAAGATCGAGAATTGACAAATGGGACCTCATGAAACTGCATAGCTTTTGTAAGGCAAAAGACACCGTCAATAAGACAAAAAGACCACCAACAGATTGGGAAAGGATCTTTACCTATTGGGGATTAATATCCAATATATATAAAGAACTCAAGAAGGTGGACTCCAGAAAATCAAATAAACCCATTAAAAAATGGGGCTCAGAGTGAACAAAAATTCTCATCTGAGGAATAACGAATGGCAGAGAAGCACCTGAAAAAATGTTCAACATCCTTAATCATCAGGGAAATGCAAATCAAAAACAACACTGAGATTCCACCTCACACCAGTCAGAATGGCTGAGATCAAAAATTCAGGTGACAGCACATGCTGGCGAGGATGTGGAGAAAGAGGCACACTCCTCCATTGTTGGTGGGTTTGCAAGCATGTACAACCACTTTGGAAATCAGTCTGGCAATTCCTTAGAATATTGGACATAGTACTACCGGAGGGTCAAGCAATATCTCTCTTGGGCATATATCCAGAAAATGTCCCAACCGGTAAAAAGGACACATGCTCCACTATGTTCATAGCAGCCTTATTTATAATAGTCAGAAGCTGGAAAGAACACAGATGCCCCTCAACAGAGGAATGGATACAGAAAATGTAGTACATTTACACAATGGAGTACTACTTAGTACTTAGTACATTTAATGAATTTCATAAATTCATTATTTAATGAAATTTAATGAATTTATGAAATTCATTAAATAATGAATTTATGAAATTCCTAGCCAAATGGATGGACCTGTAGGGCATCATCATGAGTGATGTTACACAATCACAAAGGAACTCACAAAATATGTACTCACTGACAAGTGGATATTAGCCCAAAACTTAGGCTACCCAAGATATAAGATACAATTTGCTAAACACATGAAACTCAAGAAGAATGAAGACTGTCGTGTGGACACTATGCCCCTCCTTAGAATTGGGAACAAAACACACTTGGAAGGAGTTACAGAGACAAAGTTTGGAGCTGTGACGAAAGGATGGACCATATAGAGACTGCCATATCCAGGGATCCACTCCATAATCAGCTTCCAAACACTGACACCATTGCATACACTAGCAAGATTTTGCTGAAAGGAACCAGATATAGCTGTCTCTTGTGAGACTATGCCGGGGCCTAGGAAACACTGAAGTGGATGCTCACAGTCAATTAGTGGATGGATCATAGGTCTCCAAATGTAGGAGGTAGATAAAGCACCCAAGGGATTTGCATCCCTATAGGTGGAACAACATTATGAACTAACAAGTACCCTAGAGCTCTTGACTCTAGATGCATATGTATCAAAAGATGGCCTAGTCGGCCATCACTGGAAAGAGAGGCCCATTGGACACCTTACCAGTAGCACAGGTTCTTTCTAGTCTGGGCTGGTGCCCTGATCAGACCTTGGATGTGAACTCTGTAGCCAGTCCTACAAAACCCAGGCAGTCTAACATACCAGGATAATAGTCTCCCAGGTTCCTAGGATTCCAGGAGCTTGATCACACCAGGATCTTAGGTTCCCAGGGACAGTTTGACTCCCAGGAGTTCTGACACACCCAGGATCTCAGGATCACAGAATCATAGGATCACAGAGATAGCTGAACTCTGAGGAGTTTTGACACAACTAGGATCACAGGAAGGCCGGTCTTCAGTCAGGTATAGCAAGGGCAGGGAGCACTGGAGATAATCAGATGGTGGAAGGGAAGCAAAAGAAGATACACAACAGAAACCAAGGTTATTTATCATTATCAGGACCCAATTCTCCCACCATAGCAAGTCTGCAATAAACCATCACACTGGAAAAGCAACATTTGGATCTACAATCACTTCTCTTGATGATGAGAAAGGACTTTAAGAAGTACATAAATAACTCCCTTTAAAAAATACAGGAAAGAACACAAATTCCAGCCCATATTACTGTACCCAGCAAAACTCTCAATTATTATAGATGGAGAAAACAGGATAGTCCAGGAGAAAACCATATTTACACATTTTCTTTCCATAAATGCAGCCCTAAAAAGGATAATAGATGGACAACACCAACACAAGTTGGGAAAATATACCCTAGAAAAAAGGCAAGAAAATATCTTTCAGCAAACCCAAAAGAAGATAGCCACACAAACATATTTCTACTTCTAACAACAAAAATAGCAGGAAGTAATAATCACTTTTCCTTAAAAATCAATGGGTTCAATTCTCCAATAAAAATACCTAGACTGACAGACTGGTTACATAAGCAGAACCCAGCGTTTTGCTGCATACAGGAAACACACCTCAGGGACAAAGGCTGACAGTACCTTAGAATAAAAGGTTGAAAACAGTTTTCCAAGCAAATAGTCCCAAGAAACAAGATGGAGTAGCCATTTTAGTATCAAATAAAATCAGTTTTTTACCCAAAGTTATCAAAAAAGATAAGGAAGGACACTTTATACTGGTCAAAAAAAAATCTATCAAGATAAACTCTCAATTCTGAACTGTAAGAAGCCAATGCCTAAAAGATGGTGCCGGTTTCAGGCACACTGTCGTCGCTGTAAACAACACCACTGCATAGGTGCTAGCCCGAATCTGGCGCCAACCCCTCCCGAGCAGGTCCATGCAAATTATGGTGCCGGCAGACTGACCAATCCCAGGAGAACACAAAACTTTTCCCTGTGCTGGGGTGTATATAAGGAGACCTCCCTAGGTGCTCAGGGTTCCTGTAGCAGCATCGAGGTGTTCCTTCAATAAAGCTGTTGAGAAGAATCCGACCGTGTTGTGTCTTCCTTGCCGGACAAGGTGGGCACGACCAGTTGGTGGCCCACATGGGGACCGGAGGATCTTGTGGATTCAGAATTCCATCTGAGGAACGGCGGTACCGGTAAGTCTCCCAAATTGATCCCCGGGTTTAAGGGGGATATGTTTTTCTCGTCCATAGACCCAGTGTGGGTAGCTCTTGCCATTGTTGTTTTGTTTTTTGTAAAACCCAGCATGAAACCACTTTGGCACATGGTACGAGCTTGTTTAGAAGATAAGCGGTGTGTCAAAGCAGTAAAGGCAGGTCAGAAAATTCTTACAGAACAACAAGAAAGTATGTCAGAGGAAGATAAGGAACAAATGAGCAGAAAAAAGAAAAAGGGTGAAAGGGGTGAGAAAGAAAAAGGAAAAGAAAGGGGAGGAAAAATAAAAGTAATCAGTGATAAAGAAAAGGAAATAGTGAAGATATATCCCTCTCTAAAGGATTTAAATATATCAAGCTCTGCTTCCAGTGACTCGGAGCTTAGTAAAGATGAAGAAGCTGACCTAGAAGAAGAGGCAGATCGGTATGAGAGGGATAGGTATGATCCAGATTGGTCATACAAAACCAATCCTTTAAAAAGGGGGAGGGGGTCGGCTGGCAAAAGAGTAAAATCGAAAGTGCCGACAGCTCCTCCCTTTAATCCTGATTATACAGGAACTGGAGAAACAAGGAAGGTAAGTCAGGGAAATTTTTTTCCTCACACTGTGGACATACCTGTGACCCTATGGAGCAGGGATGTCTTAACCAAGATGGATCTTAGATTAACTAATGAGTATTCCCCACAAGCCTGAGAAATTATGTCTAATATGGGCTACACTCTAGGAAAAGGGTTAGGAAAGTCATTACAAGGTATAACTATGTCAGTACCAACTAAGTTCAAACAAGATAAAAAGGGATTGGGTTTTTCCTAGGGGCCGTTGAGGGCAGTCTACCCATTACTTGGAAAACAGAGGAGCCCGTATGGATTCCTCAATGGCCTCTTTCCTCTGAAAAATTTGCAGCATCCAGGGAATTAGTAAGGGAACAATTGGAGTTAGGACATTTAAAACCCTCCCAGTCACCATAGAATACCCCTATATTTGTAATCAAGAAAAAAATCAGGTATATGGAGGCTTTTACATGATCTTAGAGCTATTAATAATCAAATGCAAATTATGGGCCCAATACAAAGAGGCCTGCCCCTGCTCTGTAGCCTGCCTGCTGATTGGCCTATAATAACAATTGATATTAAGGATTGTTTTTTTCTCTATTCCCCTTGCATCCTGTGATAGCAAACGTTTTGCTTTTACTCTTCTTCTGCACTAATAATTCCAACATGAGGTGGACATTGGCCAAATCAAGGTTATCTTGATCAGTTCCTAGTGGATCTTGAAATATTTTCCACCTATGCCCATTGGTGCTACTCACTGCATGGTCCAATTTGAACCTCTTTTCCTCAAATCTTTGTTTCTGTTTGAGAATAAGTTCATTCACCAAGAAATTAGGATAGAGATGGTCAATATTGTCCACAACATAATTACACTTGGGACATCTATTATTGTCTTCCAAACTCTGATGAATACACTTGTAGCAAAAGCTGTGGCCACATTTTGTCATGTATGCCTCCTCAATCATATCAAAGCAGATGGGACTCTCTCTTATTTCTCCTTGCAACCTTGAAGAATTCCATAAGAATAGACTTAGTTCAAGAACAGGTTGAAGAATTGTATAAAGTTGTCCAAATGTCCTGTGTCTCGTCTCTTAAAGGTTTGTGTATTACCCCTCTACAAGGTAATTTCTCTCAGTCTCTTGAAAAGAGTCGCCTCTTATCTGAGTACTGTAAAGGGAATTGGTCGGCTAAAGTGGAGCAGTTGTCCAGAAAGCTGCTCCTCCAGATTGCCAAACTCAACGGCACTCGACTGGACCCCGTCACCTTGGGGGACTTCACTTCCTGGATCACCAATGCCTTCTCATTTTTAAAGGAATGGGTGGAAATATTGGCCTGGGGGGCAGTGGTCCTCTGGGGTTGTGTCTTTTGTATCTGGCTATTGTGTTGACTCAAACAAGAGCACGCTCAACATAAGGCAGTAGTGTACCAAACATTGATGGCGATTGAAGATGGCACATCTCCCAATGTTTGGCTGGCCTCTTAAAAAAATTAAGAGATCACCATAGGTTGTCTGGTAGTGGTGGTCACACAGATCCACGGTATCCAGTGACAGGCAGCTTTCCTTATGCACAGACCAATCTAAGACACGCGGCCTGGAGGCGATAGGGTAAAACTATGACAAGTAAGGCTGTGACATGAAAGGATCGACCTAAGACAGGAGCTGTGGCCGATGGACAGACTTGCCCAAACCTAGTCCAGCATCATATTACTAAACAAAAAAGGGGGACATGTAGGCAGCCAATGCCTAAAATATGGCATTGGTTTCCGGTACACCATCGCAGTAAGCAACACCACTGTGCAGGTGCTAGCCCGAATCTGGTGCCAACCCCTCCCGAGCCAAACTTCCAGCCAGAGTTCCTGTACTCTGGGCAGGTGGACTCAGGCAGAGCTGCCAGACACTTTTACATTCTGCCCTGGGTGAGTATCTAAGGCTGACCCCACTCAGCAGGGGTTGGAGAAAGGGCAGCCCCTGACTGGGGACCCTGGAGCTACCTTCCTAAATCCCCGGAGTTATAGGAGAGAGGGATAAGGGAAGAGGTTCCCAACAATGACCAGAGTGTAGAGCAGGTCTAGATTGAGCAGAGACTATCTATGGTTTAAGAGCTTTATTATAGAAATGCAGTGGAAAGAGAGGAGGGAGGGAGGAAGGGAGGGAGGGAGGGAGGGAGGGAGGGAGGGAGGGAGAGAGAGAGAGAGAGAGAGAGAGAGAGAGAGAGAGAGAGAGAGAGAGAGAGAGAGAGAGAGAAAAGGTTAGAGAGGAAGACAGAGAAAGAGGGTAGGAAAGAAGAAGACAAAGAAAAAGGGAAGAGGAGACAGAAGTGAGAGAAGTGAGAGGGGAAGATCCACAGGAGTAAGAAAGCAAGGTAGGGGCCTAACAGTCCCTTTTAAAGTCTTTACTGTTGCTAGGTAACTGGGGAGGAGTTTAACATGAAGTTCAGAAGCTTGGGCCATTGCTTATGTGACTATTGACCATGCTTCTCATGTGGGGGCTCTGGGACCTGGTAATTTAGGCAGGGGCCAGAGTTCCAGGAGCATGAGGGAACGCCTACTGTGTCATGTAGGTGAATTATGACCATCAGGGCTCACACCTCAGCTCGACTGAATACCAGCTTGCAATTACTCACAGATGGGTCCTCAGGTAATACTATGTCCAATTTTCTGAGGAACTGCCAAACTGATTTCCAGAGGGGTTGTGCCATCTTGCACTGCCACAAGCAATGGAGAGTATTCCCCTTTCTCCACATCCTCACCAGTGTCTGCTGTCACCTGAGTTTTGTTTCTTTGGGTTTTTTTTTTTTTTTTGGTTGTTTGGTTTGTTTGTTTGTTTGTTTTTGCCATTCTCATTGGTGTGAGGGGGAATCTCTGGGTTGATTTGATTTGCATTTCCATGATGACAAAGAATGTTGAACTTTTCTTTAGGTGCTTACAAGCCATTCAATATTTCTCAGTTGAAAATTCTTGTTTAGCTTTGTACCCCCATTTTATAATAGTTATTTGGTTGTCTGGAGAAAATGGGCAGATTTGCATTTTTCTACATGCTGATCACCAGTTGAACCACCATGATTTGTATATAATGCTGTTTTTTTTTTTTAATCCATTGGATGCATTTTGCTCCTTTGTCAAAGATCAAGTGACCATAGGTGTGTGGGTTCATTTCTAGGTCTTCCATTCTGTTCCATTGTTCTTCCTGCCTGTCTCTGTAACAATATCATGCAGGTTTTATCACTATTGCTCTGTAGTACAGCTTGAGGTCAGGGATGGTGATTCCACCAGATGTTCTTTTATTGTTGAAAATACTTTACACTATCATGGGGTTTCTGTTATTCCAAATGAATTTGTAAACTGCTCTTTCTACCTCTATGAAGAATTGCCTCGATATTTTGATTGGGATTGCATTGAATCTGTAGATTGCTTTTGGCAAAATGGCCATTTTTACTATATTAACTCTGCCAAAAGACGAACATGGGAGATCTTTCCATGTTCTCATATCTTCTTGATTTCTTTCTTCAGAGACTTGAACTTCTTTTCATATAGAGATGTCACTACCTTGATTAGAGTCACACCAACATATTTAATATTATTTGTGGCTATTGTGAAGGATGTCATTTCTCTAATTTCTTTCTCAACTTTTCTATCATTTGAGTTGAGAAAGGCTACTGGTTTGTTTGAGTTGAATTCATACCCAGGCACTTTGCTTAACTTATTTATCAGGTTTAGAAATTTTTGGAACCACTTAAGTAAAAGATCATATCATCTGCAAATAGTGGTATTGTTACATCTTCCTTTCCAATTTGTATCCCATTGATTTCCTTTTGTTGTCTAATTGCCCTAGCTTGAACTTCAAGTACTATTTTTAATATATAGAGAGTGGACAAACTTATCTAGTCCCTGATTTTTTGGGGATTGCTTCAAATTTCTCTCCATTCAGGTTGTTGTTGGCTACTGGTTTAATATATTGCTTTTACTATATTTAGGTATGGTCATTGAATTCCTGATCTTTCCAAGACTATTATCATGAAGGGATGCTAAATTTTGCCAAATGCTTTTTTAAGCATCTAATGAAATAATTATGTGATTTTTTCTTTATATTGTTAATCTAGTTGATTACATCGATGGACTTCTGTATATTGAACCATCCCTGCATTCAGGGAATGAAACCTATTTGATCATTGTGAATGATCTTTTTTTTTTTTTTTTTAGGTATTTTCCTCATTTACATTTCCAATGCTATCCCAAAAGTCCCCCATACCCTACCCCCGACTCCCCTACCCACCCACTCCCACTTTTTGGCCCGGGCATTCGCCTGTACTGGAGCATATAAAGTTTGCATGACCAATGGGCCTCTCTTTCCATTGATGGCCGAATAGTCCATCTTTTCATACATATGCAGCTAGAGACAAGAGCTACGGGGTTCAGGTTAGTTCATATTTTTGTTCCACCTATAGGGTTGCAGTTCCCTTTAGCTTCTTGGGTACTTTCTGTAGCTCCTCCATTGGGGGCCCTGTGATACATCCAATAGCAGAATTGTGAGCATCCACTTCTGTGTTTGCTAGGCCCTGGCATAGTCTCACAAGAGACAGCTATATTATGATCCCTCAGCAAAATCTTGCTAGTGTATGCAATGGTGTCAGTGTTTGGAGGCTGATTATGGAGGCAGTCTCTAGATGGTCCATCCTTTTGTCTCAGCTCCAAATTTTGTCTCTATAACTCCTTCCATGGGTGTTTTGTTCCCAATTCTAAGGGACAAAGTGTCCACACTTTGGTCTTCATTCTACTTGAGTTTCATGTATTTTGCAAATTGTATCTTATATCTTGGGTATTCTAAGTTTCTGGGCTAATATCCACTTATCAGTGAGAACATATCATTGGAGTTCTTTTATGATTGGGTTACCTCACTCAGGATGATGCCCTCCAGGTCCAAACATTTGCCTAGGAATTTCATAAATTCATTGTTTTTAATAGCTGAGTAGTACTCCATTGTGTAAATGTACCACATTTTTGTGTCCATTCCTCTGTTGAGGGGCATCTGGGTTTTCCAGCTTCTGACTATTATAAATAAGGCTGCTATGAACATAGTGGAGCATGTGTCTTTCTTACCAATTGGAATATCTTCTGGATATATGCCCAGGAGAGGTATTGCAGGATCCTCCCGTAGGACTATGTCCAATTGTCTGAGGAACTGCCTGACTGATTTCCAGAGTGGTTGTACAAGCTTGCAATCCCACCAACAATGGAGGAGTGTTCATCTTTCTCCACATGCTCACCAGCATCTGCTGTAACCTGAATTTTTGATTTTACCCCCGTGGCCATATCTTCGAGGCTTTTCACCACTTTCTCCTCTATGGTGATTCCACCAGAGTTTCTATTATCCTTGCGAAGAGTTTTTGCTATCCTAGGTTTTTTGTTATTCTATATGATTTTGCAGATTGCTCTTTTTAATTCGTTGAAGAATTGAGTTGTAATTTTGATGGTGATTACATTGAATCTGTAGATTGCTTTTGGCAAGATTGCCATTTTTACAATGTTGATCCTGCCAATCCATGAGCCTGAGAGCATCCTCCAAGAGGAATTCTCAATTCTGAATATCTATGCTCCAAATACAAGGGCAGCCGCATTCATTAAAGAAACTTTAGTAAAGCTCAAAGCACACATTGCACCTCACACAATAATAGTGGGAGACTTCAACACCCCACTTTCATCAATGGACAGGTCGTGGAAACAGAAACTAAACAGGGACACAATGAAACTAACAGAAGTTATGAAACAAATGGACTTAACAGATATCTACAGAACATTTTATCCTAAAACAAAAGGATATATCTTTTTCTCAGCACCTCATGGTACATTCTCCAAAATTGACCATATAATTGGTCACATAACAGGCCTCAACAGATACAAAAATATTGACTAGAAGTCAGTCTGTATTTACATGGAGCAGATACTCCCTGTTTAATGTAAAACTGAAGAGTAGAAAGCAGGAATCAAAACTGACCACACACCATGACTTGTCCCAGAGAAGAGATGCAGAAACAATGATCTTCTATAGATAGAAAAATACAAAACACTTTTGTTTTCTACACTTAGGTGCTCCGTTTTTCCAGAAGATGTATTTCTCTACAGACCTGGGTATGTGGCTGCAGTGAACTGCTATATACCTAATATAGGCAGACTGGAGTTGTAAATGCAGGTTGAGCACAGCTTTCAGTTGAAATTGATCTTCACCCTTTCTTTCCTTGCCTTTACCTGAGATGGTTTATCAAAACAGAATTGAGGCTTCTATTTGCAATAATTGCCAGAATCTGTGATGTAACCGCAGCTGAAGGTATTTCTGTGTAATCAATATATTTGGCTGGGGCCAAGAAAAGTGAGGCAATCAGTGCCTGCTTCACCACTGTATCCACAGAGATAGTACTTTTGGGCTCTATGTCCTGTTCTAAAAGAACATGATTTTGTGGTTTTGACAGAAGATCTGGGATTGCAGCATGTCTTCAATTTCCTTTTAATGGGGACTTTGCTTCTTTTGGATTTGTGATCAAATGCTCTAGCTATTCTTACCTAGATATGATACCTCTGTGTCATTTTTAATGCCTTCAGCTGTCACTGAAGGCAGCTGAACGTCATTCTCTTACAATATCTTCCTTGTTGACACTTTGTGTTGATAAGAGGCTGAAAATATAGTTATATTAAATGTGGGTTTACCAACCAATGGCATTTAATTTCTACGAAGAATTTGCCGGAAATCATAAGGAGACACATTCTTCTCTGCTTGATAACTCACCTTAATCCATTAACAGCAGTCTGTAGAGGAAATACCAATACATACTCAAATTGTGCTTCAAGGCTTAGTTGGTATTTTCCATGTTTCTTTATCTTCTCTTCCTCTTTCATTCATTTCCTATTATTTCAACATTTTACAGCTGTATATCAGGGATGTGAGGATGCAGATGTTTCAGGAATGCAAGATGTAGGTCTACTCCAAAAGGAGATTTCGAATTTTATTGTGTACTTTTAAATCAACACAATCTTTTAATTAGACTTGTCTTAGCAATGAATATTGTACCTAAGATTATCTAGACTCAGGGCATAATAAATGCAGATGAAAATACTCAGTACAATCGGCTTTCAGCTCATGGCAAATAGAAGGTACTATTTCTTAAAATGTATGAGATTGCATTAGAAAAATTCTAAAATAATAACACATTGTTTTCGTAAATGAATACTATTTTTATATGCAACTGTCTCCAATAAATACTCACCACTGATTCTGCATGTGTTGCCACGTTCTGTTAACTTTCTCTCCTAGGAAGCAGAGGCAGGTAGATATCTGTGGTAGTGAAGGAGAAGTATCCCACTGTCTTATTTAGGGTTTTACTGCTGTGAACAGACACCTAACCAAGGCAAGTCTTATAAAAACAACATTTAATTGGGACTGGCTTACAGGTTCAGAGGTTCAGTCCATTATCATCAAGGTGGGAGCCTGGCAGTATCCAGGCAGGCATGGCACAGGAGGAGCTGAGAGTTCTATATCTTCATCCAAAGGCTGCTAGTGGAAGACTGACTTCCAGGCAACTAGGGTGAGGATCTTATACCCATACCCACAGTGACACACCCATTCCAACCAGGTGACACCTAATTAAAAAAGGCCACACCTTCAGATGGTGCCACTCCCTGGTCCAAGGATATAGAAACCATCACACCTACTTATATATAAATGTGCTCCTGAATATTCACATTACGTTAACTACAAAGGAATTTGAACACTTTTCATGCATTTTGGGTTGTCATGCCCTTTTTATTGATTATCCTCAACCTCCTGCTGCTGTTCATCTTTCTTTATCATTTATGAGAATCAGTGTTTTGTATTTGATGCATAGTAACTTTGTCTGAGTATCTTTGTATTCTACTTTTTCTATCTTTTATGGTTCTATCCCACATACATTTTCAGGAATCTTATAACATTATTATTATTTTTTAATTTTTTATTAGATATTTTTTCTTTACATTTCAAATGCTATCCCGAAAGTTCTCTTCCCCCCCCCTTCCCCGCCACCGCCCTGCTCCCCTACCCACCCACTCCCACTCCTTGTCCCTGGAATTCCCCTGTACTGGGGCATATAACATTTGCAAGACCAAGGGGCCTCTCTTCCAAATGATGGCTGACTAGGCCATCTTCTGTTAAATATGCAGCTAGAGACATGAGCTCTGGGGGTACTGGTTGGTTCATATTGTTTTTCCATCTATAAGGTCGCAGACCCCTTCAGCTCCTTGTATACTTTCCCTAGGTCCTCCATTGGGGGCCCCGTGTTCCATCCTATAGATGAGTATGAGCATCCACTTCGGATTTTGCCAGGCACTGGCATAGCCACAAAAGAGACAGCTATATCAGGGATGCTTTCAGCAAAATCTTGTTGGCATATGCAATAGTGTCTGTGTTTGGTGGCTGATTATGGGATGGAGCCCTGGGTCTAGTAGTCTCTGGATGGTCTATCCTTTCACCTGGGCTCCAAACTTTCTCTCTGTAACTCCTTCCATGGGTATTTTCTTCCCTATTCTACAAAAAAAAAAAAAAAAAAATGAAGTAAGCACATGTTGGTCTTCCTTTTTCTTGATTTTCTTGTGTTTTGCAAATTGTATCTTGGGTATTTTAGGTTACTGAACTAATATTCACTTATCAGTGAGTGCATATCAAGTGACTTCTTTTGTGATTCGGTTATCTCCCTGATGATGATATCATCCAGATACTTCCATTTGCCCAAGAATTTCATAAATTCATTGTTTTTAATTGCTGAGTAGTACTCTGTTGTGTAAATGTGTTGTGTCCGGCCAGCAGATCACAGCCTGGGTTCAAGCCTGGAAAGGCATTTTGGAAACCTGGAAGAGAAGAGGGGCTAGGCGGCGAGAGAAAGAAATGTAGCTAAGACAGCATTCTGATCAAAGCTCAATTTTACTTTTTTCAGACACTCAGTTATAAAGGAAGGGTGAGGGAACCCGATTTCCCGCCAAATAATCTCGGGATCCAGTAGCAGGATGAACACGTGTGTGTCTCCAAGCAGTAGGCGTGGCAGGACGAATGAGCAGGAAGCTCCATCCTTGAGCAAGCAGGTTCCATGCTGGGGAAAGGGAGACCACATAAATGTACCAAATTTTCTGTATCAATTCCTCTGTTGTGGGACATCTGGGTTCTTTCCAGCTTCTGGTTATTATAAATTATGCTGCTATGAACATAGTGGAGCATGTGTCCTTAGTACAAGTTGGAACATTTTCTGGGTATATGCCCAGGATAGATATTGGTGGATTTTCTGGAAGTATTATACCATATTTTCTGAGGAACCACCAGACTGATTTCCAGAGTGGTTGTACAAGCTTGCAATCCCACCAACAATGGAGGAGTGTTCCTCTTTCTCCACATCCTTGCCAGCATCTGTTGTCACCTGAATTTTTGATCTTAGCCATTCTGACTAATGTGAGGTGGAATCTCAAGGTGGTTTTCATTTCCATTTCCCTGATGACTAAGGGTGTTGAACATTTTTTCAGGTGCTTCTGAGCTACTTGGTATTCCTCAATTGAGAATTATTTTTTTAAGTCTTTACCCCATTTAAAAAAAATTTTTTAATAGATATTTTCTTCATTTACATTTCACATGGTTTCTCTAGTGGAATATTTAGGGTCACTTATATATACTACTATATCATTTGAAATAGTGATATTTTGACTTCTTCCTTTGCAATTTATATCACCTTGATCTCCTTTGTTTTCAAATTGCTCTGGCTAGGGCTTCCAGTGCTATATTTAATAGGTAGGGAGAAATTGGGCAGCCTTGTCTAGTTTCTAATTTTAGTGGGATTGCTTCCAGTTTCTCTCCATCTAGTTTGATGTTGGCTACTGGTTTGCTGTATACTGCTTTTCTTATGTTTAGGTATGGGCCTTGAATTCCTGATATTTCCATAACTTTTATCATGAATGGGTGTTAGATTTTTGTCCAATGCTTTCTTATCTTTAATAAGATGATCATGTTGTTCTTGAGTTTGTTTATATAGTGGATTATATTGATAGATGTCTGTGTATTGGACCTTCACTGCATTCCTGGGATGAATCCTACTTGATCGTGATGGATGTTCTTTTTGATGTGTTCTTGGATTCTGTTTGTGAGGATTTCATTGAGTATTTTTGCATTGATATTCTAAAGGGAAATTGGTCTGAAGTTCTCATGCTTTCTTTGGTCTTTGTGTGGTTTAGGTATAAGAGTAATTGTGGCTTCATAGAACCTTCTGTTTCTATTTTGTGGAATAGTTTGAGGAGAGTTGGAATTAGGTCTTCTTTGAAGGTCTCATAGAACTCTGCACTAATACCATGTGGTCCTAGGCTGTTTTTGATTGGGAGACTATTGATGAGTGCTTCTATTTCTTCAGGGGAATCGGGACTGTTTAGATAATTAATCTGATCCTGATTAAATTTTGGTACCTGGTATCTGTCTAGGAAGTTGTCCATTTCATGCAGGTCTTCCAGTTTTGTTGAGTATAGCCTTTTGTAGTAGGATCTGATGATGTTTTGGATTTTCACAGGTTCTGTTGTCATGTCTCCATTATCATTTCTGATTTTGTTAATTAGAATACTGTCCCTGTGCCCTTTTGTTAGTCTGGCTAAGGGTTTATCTATCTTGTTGACTTTCAAAGAACCAGCTCCTGGTTTGTTTGATTCTTTAAAAGTTCTTTTTGTTTCCACTTGGTTGATTTCAGTCCTGAGTTTGATCCTTTTCTGCTGTCTACTCCTCTTGGGTGAATATGCCTCCTTTTGTTCTAGAGCTTCTAGGTGTGCTTTGAAGCTGCTAGTGTATGTTATCTCTAGTTTCTTTTTGCAGGAACTCAGGGCTATGAATTTTCCTCTTAGGACTGCCTTCATTGTGTCCCATACATTTGGGTATGTTGTGTCTTCATTTTCATTAAACTCTAAAAAGTTTAAATTTCTTTCTTTATTTCATCCTTCACCAAAGCATCATTGATTAGAGTGTAGTTCAATTTCCACGTGAATGTTGGCTTTTTATTACTTATGCCATTAGATTCTGTTATACTGTTTCCATTTCCGTTTATTGCCATGGACCAGGCTCAGTCAGCCTCTCTCAATCCATGGGGAATCAGGGGTTCCAGCAGGTCTGCATGGATTCTGCGAGAATTGACAGGCAGACACAGACATAAGGGAGTGTGCTAGATCTGAATGTATTTTTTTCCAAATAAACACCAGACTTTTAATACAGAAGAAAAACAAGAAAAGCCTGGTGAACACATCTGCCAATTTACATTGACACAAAACAAAAAGAATGCATACATAAAAAGATGGTGGAAGTTAGGCCTCCTTTACCAGTGAGAATAGGAACAACCCTTAATTTAAAAGATCAGCTAATACACAGGAGCCAAGTGAATGCCCAGATGCAAAGTTAGTTTATTTTTTAACCCACCACCAGGGGTTCTTTAGTAAATACCTGATTATGCTATTCCTCTGGACCTAGTGAAAAAACCTGCACTGAACCCACCTATTTTCTGGGCCATTGTGTATTCCTGTATTTGGGTGTGATTTGGCTGTTGTCCTAAGTAATTACTATGCAGACTAGCCCTGACCTTTTCTAGCTCTGTTCTTTGTAATGCCTAATTAGTTTCACTGTTTCTACTAGAAGTGAATTTGAATGTTACTGAATAGGTAACTTTCTTACTGAATTCCAAACTCAGGGTCCACTTCAAGTATTTTCTAGAAATCTTTGGAATAGTGGTGGACGCTTGGTTATGTCAAAATCAATCTTAAAGGCACTTATAATAAAACAATACTCAAAGAGTATCCATGGTGCATGGATCTATACACCAGACTAATGCTGGGACAGGGTTTGAGTATATGGGCTATGAGAAAGCCAAAGTTCCAGGAGGCTGTTTCCTTGAAACTCTTTGCCTTGTGACTGCTTTCAGGACCTTAGGCCTACCAAGCCGACTACACTGGAGTGGATGTAGCATTTTATGACTTTTTAAATTAGGATACTGTCTCTGTGTCCTATACTTAGTCTGCCTAAGGGTGTATCTGTCTTATTAATTTTCTCAAAACAAACAAACAAACAAACAAACAAACAAACAAACAAAGGAAAAAAAAACAGCTCCTGGTTTGGTTGATTCTTTTTAGTTCCAGTTGTTTGATTTCAGCCCTGAGTTTGATTATTTCCTGCCATCTCTTCCTCTTGGATGAATTTGATTCCTTTTGTTTTAGAGTTTTTAAGTGTGTTGTCAAGCTGCTAATATATGCTCTCTCTAGTTTCTTTTTGGAGGCACTCAGAGCTATGAGTTTTCCCCTTAGGACTTCTTTCATTGTGTCCCATAAGTTTGAGTATATTGTGACTTCATTTTCACTAAAATCTAAAACGTCTTTAATTTCTTTCTTTATTTTTTCCTTGAGCAAGTCATCATTAAGTAGAATGTTGTTTAGCTTCCACGTGTATGTGGGCTTTCTAGTATTTATGTTATTATTGAAGATCAGCCTTAGTCCTTGGTGATCTGAAAGGATGCATAGGATAATTTCAATACTTTTATATCTGTTAAGGCCTGTTTTGTGACCAATTATACGGTCAGTTTTTGAGAAGGTACCATGAAGTGCTGAGAAAAAGTTATATCCTTTTGTTTTAGGATAAAATGTTATATAGTTATCATTTAAATCCATATGTTTCATAACTTCTGTTAGTTTAACTGTGTCTCTGTTTAGTTACTGTTTCCAGCATGTGTCCATTGATGAGAGTGGGGTGTTGAAGACTCCCACTATTATTGTGTGTGGTGCAATGTGTGCTTTGAGCTTTAGTAAAGTTTCTTTAATGAATGTGGAAGCCCTTGCATTTGGAGCATAGATATTTAGAATTGAGAGTTCATCTTGATAAATTTTACGTTTGGTGAGTAGGAAGTGTCCCTCCTTATATTTTTTGACAAAGTTAGGTAGAAATTCATTTTATTCTATATTAGAATGACTACTCCAGCTTGATACCTGGATTCACTTGTTTGGAAAATTATTTTCCAGTCTGTATCTCTGAGGTAGTAGCTGTCTTTGTTCCGAAGGTGGCTTTCCTGTATGCAGCAAAATGTTGGGTCCTGTTTACATAACCATTCTCTTAGTTTATTTCCTTTTATTGTGGAATTGAGCTCACTGATATTAAGAGATATTAAGGAACAATCATTGTTGCTTCCTGTATTTTTGTTGTTAGATTTGGAATTCTGTTCACGTAGTTATCTTCTTTTATGTTTGTTGAAAGATTACGTTTTTGCATCTTCTGTAGTGTATTTTCCCTCCTTGTGTTGGAGTTTTCCCTTTATTATCCTTTGAAGGGCAGGATTCGTGGAAAGATATTGTGTGAATTTGGTTTGTCATGGAATACCTTGGTTTCTCCATCTATGAGGATTGAGAGTTTGGCTGAGTTTGTCTGTACTGAACTTCATGTTCTCTTAGGGTCTGTATGACCTCTGCCCAGGATCGACTGGCTTGCTTAGTCTCAGGTAGTAAGTCTGGAATAATTTTAATAGGTCTGCCTTTTTATGTGACTTGACCTTTTCCACTTACTGCTTTAAATATTCTTTTTTTATTTAATGTATTTGGTGGTTTGATTATTATGTGATGGGAGGAATTTCTTATCTGGTCCAATCTAATTTGATTTCTGTAGGTTTATTTTATGTTCATGGGCATTTTTTCTTTAGGTTATGGAAGTTTTCTTCTATAATATTGGTGAAGATATTTACTGGCCCTTTACAATGGAAATATTCCTTCTTGTCTATACATATTATCGTTAGGTCTTCTCATTGTGTCCTGGATTTCTTAGATATTTTGGGTTAGGATCTTTTTGCATCTTGCATTTCCTTTGATTGTTGTGTCCATGTTTTCTATGCTATCTTTAGCACCCGAGATTCTCTCTTCTATCTTGTATTCTGTTGGTGATGCTTGCATCTATGTCTCCTGACTTCTTTCCTAGGTTTTCTGTCTCCAGAGTTGTATCCCTTTGTGAATTCTTTATTGTTTCTACTTCCATTCTTAGATCATGGATGGTTTTGTTCAATTCTTTCACCTGTTTGAATGTTTTTTTCTGTAATTCTTTAAGGGACTTTTGTGTTTCCTTTATAAGGACTTGTACCTGTTTACCTGTGTTTTCCTGTATTTGTTTTAGGGAGTTTTGTCCTTCTTCTTCCTATTTTTAACTTTAAAAATATTTATTTATCATTATAAATAAGTACACTGTAGCTCTCTTTAGATGCAGCAGAAGAGGGCATCAGATATCATTATGGATGGTTGTGAGCCACCATGTGGTTTCTGGCATTTGAATTCAGGACCTTTGGAAGAGGAGTCAGTGCTCTCTCCCACTGAGCCATCTTGCCAGCCCCATTTATGTCCTTCTTATAGTCCTCCATCATTATCATGAGTATGACTTTACATCCATATCTTTCATTTCTGGTGTAAGGGTGTATCCAGGACTTGATATGGTTGGAGAGTTGGGTTCTGATGTTGCCAAGTAGCATTGGTTTCTGTTGCTTCTGTTCTTATGCTTGCCTTCTACCCTCTGAACATCTCAAGTGCTCCCTGCTCTCAATATATCTGGTTAGAGTCTGTCCTTCCTGTAATCATGGTTGAGTCAGACCTCCTCAGAGTCTGTGATCCTGTGATTCCGGGATCCTGTGATCATGAGATTCTGGTTGTGTCAGAGTTCTTGGCATTCAAGTTTCCTTTGAGACACTGTGGTCCTGTAGCCAACATCAAACTAAATGGAGAGAAATTGGAAGCAATCCCACTAAATTCAGGGATTAGACAAAGCTGCCCACTTTCTTCTTACCTATTCAATATAGTACTCGAATTCCTAGCAAGAGCAATTAGACAACAAAAGGAGTTCAAAGAGACACAAATTGGAAAGGAAGAAGTCAAAATATCACTATTTGTAGATGATATGATAGTCTATATAAGTGATCCTAAAAATTCCACCAGACCACTGCTAAACCTGATAAACAGCTTCAGTGAAGTAGCTGGATATATATATATATATATATATATATATATATATATATATATATATATATATATATATAAAATTTCACTTCACATACTTGAGGAAAAGTAGAAAGTGAGTGAGCTCTATTTTATTTATTTATTTTTTTTCTTTTTTTTTGGATATTTTCTTCATTTACACTTCAAATGTTATCGCGAAATTCTCCTATACCCACCCCTGCCTTGCTCCCTAACATATCCACTCCTGCTTCCTGGCCCTGCCATTCCCCTGTACCGGGGCATAGGATCTTCACAAGACCAAGGGCCTCTCCTCCCACTGATGGCCAACTAAGCCATCCTCAGCTACATATGCCACTAGAGTCACAGTTCTGTGGGGTACTGGTTAGTTCATACTGTTGATCTTGATATAGGGTTGCAGACCCCTTTACCTCCTTGTTTACTTTCTCTAGATCTTTCTTCAGGGTCCCTGTATTCCAGCCCATAGATGAATGTGAGCATCTACTTCTGTATTTGCCAGGCACTGGCATAGCCTCACAAGAGATGCTATATCAGGGTCCTGTCAGCAAAACCTTGCTGGCATATGCAATAGTGTCTAGGTTTGGTGGTTGTATATGGTATGGATCCTGGGGTGGAGCAGTCTCTGGACTGCCCTTTCTTCTATCTCAGCTCTGAACTTTGTCTCTGTAACTCCTTCCATGGGTATTTTATTCCCCATTCTAAGAAAGAATGAAGTATCCACATTTTGATCTTCCCTTTTCTGGAGTTTTATATGGTTTGCACATTTTATCTTGGGTAGTCTAGGTTACTGGGCTAATGCCCTCTCATCAGTGAGTGTATATCATGTGTCTTCTTTTGTTATTGGGTTTCCACAATCAGGATGATATCCTCCAGATCCATCCATTTGCCTAAGAATTTCATAAATTCATTGTTTGTCATTGCTGAGTAGTGCTCCATTGTGTAAAAGAACCACAATTTCTGTATCCATTCCTTTTTTGATGGACATCTGGGTTCTTTACAGCTTCTGCCTGTTATAAAGAAGGCTGCTATGAACATAGTGGAGCATGTGTCCTTATTGCAAGTTGGAACATCTTGTGTGTATTTGCCCAGAAGTAGTATTGCTGAGTCTTCTGATAGTACTATGTCCAATTTTGTGAGGAACCAATAGACTGATTTCCAAAGTGGTTGTATCAGGTTGCAATCCCACCAACAATCAAGAAGTGTTCTTCTTTGTTTACATCCTTGCCAGCCTCTGCTGTCACTTGAATTTGTGATCTTTGCCATTTTGACTGGTGTGAGATGTAATATCAAGGTTGTTTCGTTTAACATTTCCCTGATGATTCAGGATGTTGAACTTTTTTTTTCAGGTGTTTCTCAGACCTTTGTAATTCCTCAGTTGAGAATTCTTTGTTTAGCTCTGTGTCCCATTTTTTTAATAGGTTTACTTGTTTTTCTGGAGTCCAGCTTCTTCAGTATCTTATATATATTGGATATTAGTCCTCTATCTAATTTAGGATTGGTAAAGATCCTTTCCTAAGCTGTTGGTGCCTTTTTGTCTTATTGACAGTGTCTTTTGCCTTACAGAAGCTTTGCAACTTTGTGAGGTCCCATTTGTCAATTCTTGATTTTATAGCACAAGCCATTGCTGTTCCGTTCAGGAATTTTTCCCCTGTGCTCATATTTTCCAGGCTTTTCCCCACTTTCTCCTCTATAAGTTTTAGTGTCTCTGGTTTTGTGTGGAGTTCCTTGATCCACTTAGAGTAGAGCTTTGTACAAGGAAAAAAGAATAGATCAATTCTCATTCTTCTACATGAAAACTGCCAGTTGCGCCAGCCCCATTTGTTGAAAATTTTGTCTTTTTTCCCACTGGATGGTTTTAGCTCCTTTGTCAAAGATCAAGTGAACATAGGTGTGTGGGTTCATTTCTGGGTCTTCAATTCTACTCCATTGATCTACCTGTCTGTCCCTGTCCCAGTAAAATGGAGGGTTTTTTTATTTTTGTTTTTGTTGTTTTCCACAATTGCTCTGTGGTACAGCTTCAAGTGAGGCATGGAGTTTTCACCAGAGGTTCTTTTATTGTTGACAATAGTTTTTGCTAACCTAGGTTTTTTTATTATTCCAGCTGAATTTGCAATTTGCCCTTTCTATCTCAGTGAAGGTTTGAGTTGGAAATTTGATGGGGATTGCACGGAATCTGTAGATTGCTTTCGGCAGGATAGCCATTTTGACTATTTTAATACTACCAATCCATAAGCTTGGCAGATCTTTCCATCTTCAGAGATCTTCATTTTCTTTCTTAAGAGGATTGAAGTTCTTATCATACAGATCTTTTATTCTTTGGTTGGAGTGACACCGAGGTGTTTTATATTATGTGTGATTCTTGTGAAGGCTGTTGTTTCCCTGATTTCTTTCTCATCTGGTTTATACTCTGTGTAAAGAAAGGCCACTGATTTGATTGAGTTAATTTTATATACAGCTACTTCACTGAAGCTGTTTATCAGGTTTAGGAGTTCCCTGGTGGAATTTTTAGGGTCACGTATATATACTATCATATCATCTGTAAGTAGTGATATTTTGACTTCTTCCTTTCCCATTAGTATCCCTTTGATATTCTTTTGTTGTCTATTTGCTCTAGGTAGGACTTCAAGTACTATGTTGAATAGGTAGGGAGAAAGTGGGCAGCATTGTCTAGTCCCTGATTTTAGTGGGATTGCTTCCAGCTTCTCACCATTTACTTTGATGTTGGCCACTTGTTTGCTCTAGATTGCTTTTGTCATGTTTAGGTATGGGCTTCGAATTCCTGATCTTTCCAAGACCTTTATCATGATTGGGTGTTGGATTTTGTCAAATGCTTTCTCCATCTCTAACGAGATGATCATGTGGTTTTTGTCTTTGAGTTTGTTTATATAATGGATTTCGTTGACAGATTTCCATATATTAAGCCATCCCTGCATCCCTGGATTGAAACCTACTTGGTCAGGATGGATGATTGTTTTGGTGTGTTCTTGGATTCGGTTAGCAAGAATTTTATTGAGTATTTTTGCATTTATTGAGTATATTTTGAGTATATTGAGTATATTTTGATGGTCTGTTCTCATAGCTGTCTTCTTTTGGTTTATTGAAGGATTACTTTCTTGCTTTTTCTAGGGCATATTTGACCCGTCCAGCAGGTCCAGTTATTTCAGAGTCACGAGGGGACCTTTTCCTAAGAACCAAATGGGAGGTAGAGAGAGTCTAGAACCTTGTGCAATGAACAACACAGAAAAGCAGTCTGAGTAGCATCAAGGTCCCACTGTATTAGCAAGGCTCAAGGTTTAAAGGCACAAGCAGAAGGGGAAGTACTTCTCAGCAGGAGGAATGGGGCAGCGGAAATGCACCTCAGCAGGATGGATGGGGCAGTGGAAATTTTTCTTTTGGCGACTACAAGGGGGAAGCAGGAACTTGGCCGTATCAGGGTACATCTTGAGGTCAGGACATCCGGTGCTGACTTAGGACTGGAACAATCTGTGGTTGTTCTCAGAGCAGTGCGTCGGTGGCCCGCTTTTGACCCCCTTTTCTTCTCAGGGGGAGAGGCCCAATTCAGAGATCAGGACAATTGTGTTGTCTTAATGGCTCCCAACATGTAGTTTCTGTCCTTGTACTGGTTTCTTTTCTGTTATTATCCTTTGAAGGGATGGATTTGTAGAAAGATAATGTGTGAATTTGGTTTTGTCATGGAATACTTTGGTTTCTCCATCTATAGTAATTGAAAGTTTGGCTGGGTATAGTAGCTTGGGCTGACCTTTGTGTTCTCTTAGTGTCTGTAGAACATCTGTCCAGGCACTTCTGGCTTTCATAGTCTCTGGTGAAAAGTCTGGTGTAATTCTAATAGGCCTGCCTTTATATGTTACTTGACATTTTCCACTTACTGCTTTTAATATTGTATTTTTATTTAGTGCATCTGTTGTTCTGATTATTATGTGTCGGGAGGAATTTATTTTCTGGTCCAGTCTATTTGGAGCTTTGCAGGCTTCTTGTATGTTCATGGGTAACTCTTTCTTTAGGCTTGGGAAGTTTTCTTCTATAATTTTGTTGAGGATATTTGGTAGAACTTTTAGTTGAAAATCTTCATTCTCATCTACTCCTAATATCTGTAGGTTTGGTCTTCTCATTGTGTCCTGGATTTCCTGAATGTTTTGCTTTAGGATCTTTTCGCATCTTGCACTTTCTTTCATTGTTGTGCCCATGTTCTATATGCAATCTTCTGCACCTGAGTTTCTTTCTTCCGTGTCTTGTATTCTGTTGCTGATGTTTGCATCTACGGTTCCATATTTCTTTCCTAGGGTTTCTATCTCCAGTGTTGTTTCACTTTGGGTTTTCTTTATTGTGTCTACTTCCCTTTTTAGGTCTTGCATGGTTTTGTTCAATTCCATCACCTGTTTGGTGGTGTTGTCCTGTTTTTTGTTAAGGACTTCTACCTGGTTGGTTGTGTTTTCCTGTTTTTCTTTAAGGACTTGTAACTCTTTAGCAGTGTTCTCCTCTATTTCTTTAAGTGGGTTATCAACTTCCTTCTTGATGTTCTCTACCATCATCATGAGATGTGCTTTTAAATCTGAGTCTAGCATTTTGGGAGTGTTGGGGTGCCCAGGATGCCTGAGGTGGGAGTGCTGGGTTCTGATGATGGTGAATGGTCTTGGTTTCTCTTAGTAAGATTCTTACGTTTGCCTTTCACCATCTGATAATCTCTGGAGTTAGTTGTTATAGTTGTTGTTGGTTAGAGCTTGTTCCTCCCATGATTCTGTTAGCCTCTATCAGCAGACATGGGAGACTGTCTTCTGAATTTCATTGGTCAGAGCACTTTCTCCAGGCAAGCTCTCCTCTTGCCTGGAAGGTGGACAGATATCTGGCGTTTGGACCTTCCTCCTTGCAGAAAATGAAGGCCTAAAACAGCGACTGTCCCAGAAGCTGTGTTGGTTCCGCCTGTCTCAGAGGCTGTGTAGCTTCTGTATTCAGCACCCTCACCTAAACAGACTAGTCTCTGATAGGTCCTGGACCAGAGATGGCTTCCCCAGGTGCTCCAGCAATGCCCTCATGAGCGGGGGGAACACCTCTCCTCTTCCAAGGAATGTGCCCGGATGTCTGGAGCCCAAAACGGGCCTGCCCCAGAAGCTCTGTGGCTTCTGCCTGTTCCAGACGCTGTTAGCTTCTGTAGTCCACACTCTCACCTGTGCAGACTAATCTCAGAGGGATCCAGGAACCCAGATGGCTCCCCCAGGTGTTCTGGCCGGTTGGCAGACTATTGATGATGGCTTTTATTTCTTTGGGGGATATGGGACTATTTAGATCATTAATCTGATTCTGATTTAATTTTGGTACCTGGTATCTGTCTAGGAAGTTGTCCATTTCATACATGTTTTCCAGTTTTGTTGAGTATAGCCATTTGTGGTAGGATCTGGTGATGTTTTGGATTTCCTCAGGTTCTGTTGTCATGCTTCCTTTTTAATTTCTGATTTGGTTTAGTAGGATAATGTTCTTGTACCCTCCAGTTTGTCTAGCTAAGGGATTATCTATCTTGTTGATTTTCTCTAAGAACCAGCTCCTGGTTTAGTTGATTCTTTGAATAGTTCTTTTTGTTTTCACTTGGTTTTTTTCAGCACTGGTTTTGATTATTCCCTTCAGTCTACTCCAATTTAGTGAATTTGCCTCCTTTTGTTATAGAGTTTTTAGGTGTGTTGTCAAGCTACTAGTGTTTGCTCTCTCTAGTTTCTTTTTGTAGGCACTGAGGGCTATAAGTTTTCCTCTTATGACTGCCTTTATTGTGTCCCATATGTTTGGCAATGTTATGGCTTCATTTTCATTAAACTTTAAAAAAGTCTTTAATTTCTTTCTTTATTTCTCCCTTGACCAAGGTATCACTGTGCAGAGTGTTGTCCAGCTTCATCATGAATGTTGGCTTTCTATTATTTATGGTGTTTTTGAAGATCAACATTAGTCTGTGATGATCTGATAGGATGTTTGGGAAAATATCAATATTTTTGTATCTGTTGAGGCCTGTTTTGTGACTGTTTATATGATCTATTTTGGAGGAGGTAAATTTGGTGCTGAGAAGAAGGTATATCCTTTTGTTTTAGAATAAAATGTTCTATAAATATCTGTGTAATCCATTTGTTTCATAACTTCTGTTAATTTCAATTAGTCTCTGTTTATTTTCTGTTTCCAGGCACCATGAAAAGAGCCTATGAGAGGCTATTGGTGAAGCCTAGTTGCAGAGGAAGACAGCAGTGTATTGGCGATGCCAGTAGCAAGAGATAACCACTAAGAACAGCACCAGCATTGGAGTACAGGCAGCTGGAAACTAGAAGACAAGATGTGTGGTATAAAGGGCAGAGCTGGAGGTGTGACCCAAGTCCTTGGAGGACCCCACAAGACAATGAGTGAATCTCAGATATTAGACATTTAGAGTTGATATGCTTTTGGTATTGATTGTGCTCTGATATATTTCCCTCTAAGTGAGAAAGTATTTTAGTGGAACCCACAGGAAAGTGACTTTGAATTGTTGGAAAACGTTGAATCTCAAAATAGATTGGATATTTGAAGGGGATTCAAATTTTAGTGTGTAAGAATTTGTAATTACTGTTGTATTTAAAAGTTATTTAGATCTTGTGGATGAATAAGAAAGTAAGGGTTGAGGCTTAAAAGTGATGTGTTATGTGTCAAGGTAACAAGGGATCAGTTTCAGCAGATGCTGGGAAGAGTGTGGAGAAAGAGGAATACTCCTCCATTGTTGGTGGGATTGCAAGTTGTACAACCACTCTGGAAATCAGTGTGGTGGTTCCTCAGAAAATTGGACATACTACTACCAGAGGATAGCACAATACCTCTCCTGGGCATATATCCAGGTAATGTTCCAATCAGTAAGAAGGACACATGCTCCACTATATTCATAGCAGCCTTATTTATAATAACCAGAAGCTGGAAAGAACCCAGATGTCACTCAACTTAGGAATGGATACTGAAAATGTGATACATTTACACAATGGAGTTCTACTCAGCTATTAAAAAGAAAGAGTCCATGAAATTCCTAGGCAAATGGATGGACCTGGAGGGCATCATCCTGAGTGAGGTAACCCAATCATAAAAGAACTCAAATGATATGTACTCACTGATAAGTGGATATTAGCCCAGAAACAGAATACCGAAGATATAAGTTACAATTTGCAAAACACATGAATCTCAAGAAGAACGAAGACCAAAGTGTGGACACTTTGCCCCTTCTTAGAACTGGGAACAAAACACCCATGGAAGGAGTTACAAAGTTTGGAGCTGAGACAAAAGGATGGACCATCTAGAGACTGCCATACCAGGGATCCATCCCGTAATCAGCCTCCAAACGATGACACCATTGCATACACTAGCAAGATTTTGCTGAAAGGACCCTGATATAACTGTCTCTTGTGAGACTATGCTGGTGCCTAGCAAACACATAAGTGGATGCTCACAGTCAGCTATTGGATGGATCACACAGCCCCCATTGTAGGAGCTAGAGAAAGTATTCAAGGAGCTAAAGAGATCTGCAACCATGTAGGTGCAACAACATTATGAACTAACCAGTACACCGGAGCTCTTGACTCTAGCTGCATATGTATCAAAAGATGTCCTAGTCGGCCATCACTGGAAGGAGGCCCATTGGACATGCAAACTTTATATGCCCCAGTACAGGGGAACGCCAGGGCCAAAAAGTGGGAATGGGTGGGTAGCGGAGTGGGGGGGGGGCATGGAGGACTTTTGGAATAGCATTGGAAATGTAATTAAGGAAAATACCTAATAAAATATTTAAAAAAAAGAACTCACATGATATGTACTCACTGATAAGTGGATATTAGCCCAGAAACTTAGAATACACAAGGTACAAAATCCAGTTTGCAAAACACATAAAACTCAAGAAGAACGAAGACCAAAGTGTGGAACTTTGCCCCTTCTTAGAATTGGGAACAATTCACCCATGGAAGGAGTTACAGAGACAAAGTTTGGAGCTGAGACAAAAGGATTGACCATCTAGAGACTGTCATACACATGGATCCATCCCATAATCAGCCTCCAAATGCTCATACCATTTCATATGCTAGCAAGATGTTGCGGAAAAGACCCTGATATAGCTGTCTATTGTGAGGCTATGCTACACAGAAGTAGATGCTCACTGTCAGCTATTGGATAGATTACAGGTCCCACAGTGGAGGAGCTAGAGAAAGTATCCAAGGAACTAAAGGAATCTGCAACCCTATTGGTGGAACAACAATATGAACTAACCAGTACCACCCAGAGCTCATGTCTCTAGCTGCATATGTATCAGCAGTTGTCCTAGTAGGATATCAGTGGAAAGAGAGGCCCATAGGTATTGTAAACTTTATATGCCTCAGTACAGGGGAATGCCAGGGCCAAGAAAAGGGATTTGGTGGTTAGGGAATTTGGGATGGGAGGGTATGGGGGACTATTGGAAATGTAAATGAAGAAAATACCTAATCAGAAACATGATAGGATTGAGAAAAAAAAAGTAATGGGTAAGTTTTACTGGATAGTGCTTTGCGTCAAATTTTTTCAACACAACTTTGTGTCTTGTGTAGTTATCACAGAGAAAGGAGCTTCCCTTGAGGAAATGCATCCATGAAATCCATTTTATCAATTATTGATCAAAGAAAGAGGGCCTAGCCTATTGTGGGAGATGCTCTGCGACCTTGAGCTTGGTCTCTGGTTGAGCTAAGGCTTGAAGCCCAGCAAACACTGAAGTTTTGCCTTTTCCTGGTTATAAGGATCCTGTTACTAGCTGAATCCCCTCATATATTTGTGGCCATTAGTCACATGAGAGCAATGTCCCAAGCATCTCCACAGTAGAGGATATGACCTGTGGTCACATTGGCTCAAGACAGATCTCCATTTTAATGAGGTACCTTGAGGCCAGGTGGTCTTAGCTCAAAAGCTTTCCTTCCCAGACATTTCTCCCTGCAAAAGGTAAATAATCTCAGGTCAATCCTGAAAAGTGGGATATGATTTTATATAACCACTTGCTGCTATGGCAATAAATGCCTTAAAACTATAGACTGCCTCTTTTCATCAGGATCCTTTGTGGGGAGTCATGGAGAAGTTCTTCTCCTTTAAAGTCACAGTCTTCTTTCCTGTAGAAGGCCTCCCTGCCCTAACATCCACAACCACCACAAAGCCAAGCACAAGCCCACCACCACCATCAAGCCAAGGATGATGACAATAGGACCAGCTGGAGCTCCCTCTTTTCCTCCCTCCCCAGCCTCAGGCTAGGTCCATCCTTAGGGCCACTATTCTCAGATCTTCCATGGCTTCATAGGTACTGGGATGTCCAAGTGTCTGAAAATGAGAAGGCACAGCCTCATTCCCTGGAATCCTGGAGACAGATCTGGCTGCCTCTTATTGCATGCAGTTTCCCATCCAGGGGCCTTCCCATTTAGAAGCTTCCCTATTGTTCAACACCTCCCTGGTGACAGCATGGGGTAAGGGAGGTCAACTCACATGTCCTGCCTTCCTGAGCAAGTGATCCCTGTGTCAGAGTGGATTCAGGACCTTTAACCCTACATGGTGCTATCCCTGCGCTAGTAGTCCTGGGTTCTATAAGAAAGCAAGCTGAACACACCAGGGGAAGCAAGGCAATAAGAAACATTCTCCATGGCTACTGTGTCTACTCCTTCCTACCAGTTCCTGCCCTGTGTGAGTTTTTGTCTAGACTTCCTTTGATGATGAACAGCAATTTGGAAATGTAATCTATGAAAACTCTTTCCTTTCCAACTTGCTTCTTGGTCATGATGTTTTCTACGGGAATAGAAACTCTAAATAAGACGCCATTCCAGCATAAAATTGATAGTAATCACTCCAAGGCAGTAGTAATAAAAGGCAGTTTCAATATATTTATTTATAAATGTGACAAAGAAAGGTTAGTTTGAAATTAAAATTTACTCAATAAAAGCTCAAGGACTAATATCACAATAACCTTCACTGAGATTATATCTAACAAATCCCAAAATTCTACCATACTAAAATATACAGAACATTAATCAACATGCTTATACAAAAATATTTATTAATATTATTTTGGTTTATATGCTGACATATTAAAATATTATTTCTTTAGTGAGTTTGAAAATGAATTCTATACTATTATTCATCAATGATATCAGATTATTGCTGGCTGAAAGATTATTTTCATATTTTATTGTTGATAAAATAATTTCTTATGAATATAAGTTACTTCAAAGTAAGGGTTTCCAATTACTACTATGTGTAATGCTACCTTGTAGGTATTCTCTGATGAGCAAGGATTCACCACAGTTTAAATTCTTATAACTATATTTATCATTTAAAATAACATATTTCTATATAAATACTTAGAACATAATTACATATCAATTTAGTCTGCTGCATGAATCTATTTTATCTGAGGTTTGAACTTTTGCTAAATAATTTGCCATATTGTTTACATTTGTAACGTTTCTCTCCAGTATGCAGGCTGTCTTGTGTTTGAAGATATCATAACTGTGAATAAATTTTCACATGCTTTACATTAGGAATGTTTGTCTCCAAAATGAATTCTGTAATGACATTGACGAGGGGTGTTGGGGGAACAGGCAAATTTTTTCCCACATTTACTGCACTTATAAGGCTGCTTTCCCATATTGATTTTTTGATGTACTTGGAGAGTTGAGGACAAGAAAAGAGACTTGCCAATTCTTTTCATTTGTGAAGATTATCTCCTATATGGATTCTGTAGTGAACTTGAAAATTTAAGGACTGGGTAAATGATATGTCATATTGATTATATTAGTAATGTTTGTTTCCAGTATGGATTTGGTAGTGCAATTTAAGATCCAAGGACTGTGTAATGATTTGCCACATTTAATATATTTTTAAGACATATCTCCAGAATGGATTCTGTGGTGAATTTGAAGAGATGAGGAATCTGTAAATGATTTACAACACTCATTACATTTGTAAGATTTGTTTTTATTATGGATTTCGTTGTGAACATTAAGTTGGGAAGACTGGGTAAATGATTTTCCATACTTATTACATTTATAAGTTTTGTCCCCCATATGGATTCTCTGGTGAACTTCAAGATTTGAGGACTTTGTAAAAGATTTCCCACAATCATTACATTTGCAAGGTTTGTCCCCAGTATGGATTCTCTGGTGAACTTTAAGATCTGAATACCGTGTAAAAGATTTTCCACATTCATTACATTTGTAAGGTTTGTCTCCAGTATGTAATCTGTGGTGAATTTTAAGATGTGAGTACTGGGTAAATGATTTCTTACATTCATTACATTTGTAAGGTTTGTCTCCTGTATGTAATCTGCGGTGAACTTTAAGAGATGAGGAGTGGGTAAAAGATTTGCCACATTCATTACATTTGT
Source organism: Mus caroli (assembly GCF_978045245.1). Lineage (NCBI taxonomy): Eukaryota > Metazoa > Chordata > Mammalia > Rodentia > Muridae > Mus > Mus caroli. The sequence goes on along the minus strand of NW_028227256.1, from coordinate 114,574,701 downwards.
AAGGTTTGTATCCAGTATGCAATCTGTGGTGAGTTTTAACACTTGACAAATGTTTAAAAGATTTCCCACATTCATTACAATTGTAAGGTTTGTCTCCAGTATGTAATCTGCGGTGAACTTTAAGATATGAGGACTGGGTAAAAGATTTTCCACATTCATTACATTTGAAAGGTTTGTCCCCAGTATGGATTCTCTGGTGAACTTTAAGATTTGAGGACTTTGTAAAAGATTTCCCACAATCATTACATTTGCAAGGTTTTTCCTCAGTATGGATTCTCTGGTGAGCTTTAAGATTTGAGGAATTTCTAAAAGATATTCCACAATCATTACATTTGTAAGGTTTGTCCCCAGTATGGATTCTCTGGTGAACTTTAAGATCTGAATACTGTGTAAAAGATTTTCCACATTCATTACATTTGTAAGGTTTGTCTCCAGTATGTAATCTCTGGTGAACTTTAAGACTTGATAACTTTGTATAAGATTTCTCACATTCAATACATTTGTAAAATGTCACTCGAGTAGAAATTCTATAGTCAGTCATAGGATTTGGGGATTGAGTTCTCTCAGGAAGAGTATCTGGAGCTTCCTGATCTGTTTCAGGAATGAAACAAATGTGTTTTACAAACAGATCACTTCCATAAAAATATATTTCACACTCTTCACTACCAGCAGTATATTCGCTGAATTTTTTCTATATAGCACTTAAAGGTATTACATGCAAATCTTTCTGTTATTTCATCCTGTACATAATCCTGTGCCTTTGAAATAGTTTCTTCGTATGATCACAAGACAGAGGCAAAATTAATGAGTACATGTCATTATATGTCATTTTATAATTGGTTGAATATAATATATATGCACAATGCATGAAATAGCACCAATTTGAGGATCATGGAAAAGCATACAACACAGAATTGCAACAATTTTCTTTAAAAGAAATTAATGTTATAAAAATAATATATGTTAGAAGATATTCATAAAATACATGATATACTTTCATATGTATGAACTTCATCATAATTACACAGTATAAGAGATAACAAAACACAATATTTGCAGCTAGCATGCATTAATAAAAGAAAATCTCCACACTATGAGACTCAATGACCAATATGAACCCAAATCATCTATCCAATGACAGAATGATGAAAAGGATGTACTAGAATACATGTTTAATAATGTGATACTAATGTGAAATTAAACATTAGATTTAAAATCAGTGAGAATATTTATTTAAAAACAAAACAGGTATTTATGCCTGGAGTTGACCCTGTGCCACAGGTCTCCATAATCAAATCTTATTGGCACGGAACTGGACTCTCAAGAATGCTGACACACCTGATAGCACAGGTAAGAACACCAGTACTGCTCAAATTCCTGGCCCAAGAGGGACCTACACAGATCCATCAGAACCCAGGAAACAAGGAAAAGCCAAGGATTGTCATGATCCATCCTGTTTTTTTTTCCATGTCACAGAGCTCTGGCATAGCTCTGCAAACCCAAATTCTTCCTGGAGAGAACTGGTCTTCTAGGAGAGCTGATATACAAGCTCATAGAAGGGACAAGCCACAGTGGAGACAGTAGGACTGGCTAACACCACAGATAAGCAGATATGACAGACAAGAGCAAGAACATAAGCAACAGAATCAAGGCTACTTGGCCTCATCAGAACTCAGTTTTCCCACCAAAGTAAGCCCTGAATAACCCCAAATTACTGAAAAGCAAGCCTCTGATTTAAAATCTTGAGCTGGATATAGTGGCACACACCTTCAATCCCAGCACTTGGGAGGCAGAGGAAGGCAAATTTCTGAGTTTGAGGCCAGCCTGGTGTAAAGAGTGCGTTCCAGGACAGCCAAGGCTACACAGAAATATCCTGACTTGAATAACCAAAAAAAAAAAAAAAAAAGGTCAGGAGCCATAAATGCAAGCATCCACAACACAATATACTAGATAGAAGAGAGAATTTCAGGTTCATAAGATACCATATTAAACACTGATACAGCAGTCAAAGAAAGTGTAATAAGGAAAAAGATCCTAATCCAAAACATTCAGGAAATCCAGAACACAATGAGAATGCCAAACAGTTATAGACGAGAGAAAAGATTCCAAAATTAAAGATCCAATAAATATCTTCAACAAAATTATAAAAGACCACTTCCCCAACGTAAAGAAAGATATGTCCATGAATGTACAAAAGCTTACAAAATTCTAAATAGACTGGACCAGAAAAGAAATTCCTCGAATTATTCAATAGTGAAAACATGAAATGCAAAAAATAAAGAAAGAATATTAAAAGCAGTAAGGGAAACAGGTCAGGTAACATATAAAGGCAGACCTATCAGAATTACACCAGAATTCTCACCAGAGACTGTAAATACCTCGGGAGACATTATACAGACCTTGAGACAACACAAATGATATCCAAGTCTACTATACCCATCAAAACTCTCAATTACCATAGACGGAGAAAGAAAGGTATTCCATGAGAAAAATAAACTTACATAATATATTTCCACAATCCCAGCCCTTTAAAGGATAATAAATAGAAAACTCCAACATAAGGAGGGAAACTGTGTCCTAGAAAAAGCAGGAAATTAATCTTTCAACAAACCTAAAAGAAGATAGCCACATGAACAGAATTCTAAATCTAATAAAAAAATAACAGGAAGCAACAATTACCGTCCCTTATTATCTCCTAATATCAATGGACTAAATTCCCCAATAAAAAATATAGATTAACAAGTACCTGACTGATACAGATGCAGATAATTATTTCAAATCAATGGACTTAAGTTGGAAATTCCTCTTGTTGATTTGGAGAAGTTTGAATGGAAGAAGCTGACCCCATGAGAAGACCAGAAGTTTTAACTAACCCAGACCCCTAAGACCTCTCAGACACTTAGCCATCATACACTAGCTCATATCAGGTCCCCAATAGATATATAGCAGGGGACTGCCTGGCCTGGCCTTAGTGAGAGAAGAGGGGCCTAACTCTCATGAGTCTTTAGGCCTGAAAGATTGGAGAGGGCTGGCAGGTGGTGTGTTGGTGGTGGAGGCATCTTCTTCAAGACAGGGGGAGGCCTAATGGCATGAGGAATAGTCAGATGGCATATTGGGAGGGAAATAATAACTTGACAAAAATAAGATTAAAGATATGAAGAGGAAGAAAAGAGGAGTAGGAGGAAGAGAATGAGGAAGAAGAGGAAGGGGAGGAATAAAATGTTAATAAAAAGAAATATTCAAAGTCCTTAGTCATCAGGAAAATATAAATTAAAACGTCATTTAGATTCCACAATGGAAGCTGTTCAGACCCTCTAGAATTACCAGAGTCCAGGGAGGTGAAAGTTTCTTACCAATCAATGGGGGTGACCTTAGTCAAAATACCCACCAAGGGAGAGAAGGACAGCATAAAAAGACAAAATCTAAAAATAATAGGTATAGGAGAAGAAGATTCCCAGCTCAAAATACCAGAAAATATGTTTAACAAAATCATAGAAAAAATTGTAATCTAAAGAAAATATTGTTCAAATGTACAAGAAGATTGCATAATAACAAAGAGATTGGAGTAAAAGAGGAAACTCTTTCATGCAAATAATAGCCAAAGCATTAAATATATAGAACAACAAGAATATTGTAAGCTTCAAGATCTTAAGGACAAGAAACATATAAAGACAATCATATCAGAATTTCAACTGACTTCTCAACAGAGAATCTAAAAGTCACAAGAGTCTGGGTAGAGTTCTTGTAAACCATAAGTGACACAGATGTCAGGCCAGAAGCAATGTTCATCAAAACACCGAATAACCATTAATGGAAACAAAAAATATTCCATATTAAAACCAACCATAGGCTTTGCCTAAGTATCTGCAGGAGACATCTTGGTTCCCTGACTCCACTGAGACTAGTCTGCACAGGTGAGAATGTGGACTACAAAAGCTAACAGCTTCTGGGACAGGCAGGAGCCACAGAGCTTCTGAGGCAGCCCCCTTTTCGGGCTTCAGATATCCGGGCACCTTCCCTGCCAGAGGATAGGTGTCCGCCCGGCACAGGAGGGCTTTGCAGGAGGACCTGGGGGAACCATCTTGATTCCTGGATCCCTCCAAGACTAGTATGTGCAGGTGAGAGTGTGGACTACAGAGGCAAACAGCATCTGTGGCAGGCCGATTCAACACAGCTTCTAGGACAGGTCCTATTTTGGGCCTTCATCTTTGGCCAGGAGGGAGGTCTGAATGCCAGCTATCTGTGCACCTTTCCTGTAAGAGGAGAGCTTGCCTGCAGAGAGTGCTCTGACCATTGAAACTCATAGGAGAGATCTAGTCTCCCAGGTCTGCTAATAGAGGCTAACAGAATAACCAGAGGAACAATCTCTAATCAGAGAAAACTATAACAACTAATTCCTGAGATTACCAGATGGCAAAAGGCAAACTTAAGAATCTTACTAACAGAAACCAAGACCACTCACCATCATCTGAACCCAGCACTCTCACCTTGCCCAGTCCAGGGTACCTCAACACACCCGAAAAGCTAGACTGCAATTTAAAAGCATATATCATGATGATGTTAGAGGACATCAAGAAGGACTTTAATGAATCACTTAAAGAAATTCAGAAGAACACGGATAAATAGGTAGAAAACCTTAAAAGGAAGCATAAAAATCCCTTAAAGAATTGCAGGAAAACACGACCAAACAGGTGATGGAATTGAATAAAACCATCCAAGACCTAAAAAGGGAAGTAGACACAATAGAGAAAACACAAAATGAGGCAAAACTGGAGATAGAAACCCTAGGAAAGCAATCTGGAACCATAGATGCGAGCATCAGCAACAGAATACAAGAGATGGAAGAGAGAATCTCATGTGCAGAAGATTCCATAGAAAACATCAGCACAACAATCAAAGAAAATGAAAAATGCAAAAAGATCCTAAAGCAAAACATCCAGGAAATCTAGGACACAATGAGAAGACCAAACCTACGGATAATAGGAGTGGATGAAGCTGTTTATCAGGTTTAGGAGTTCTCTGGTGGAATTTTTAGGGTCACTTAAATATACTATCCTATCATCTGCAAAAAGTGATATTTTGACTTCTTCCTTTCCAGTTTGTATCCCCTTGATCTCATTTTGGTTCTGGGACTCCGCCGAACTTAGGAACTTAGTCTGCACAGGTGAGAGTGTGCACCACAGAAGCTGACAGCATCTGTGACCTGCCAAAGCAACACAGCATCTGGGAATGGTCCTGTTTTGGGCCTTCTTCTTCGGCCAGGAGGAGGTCCAAACACCAGATATCTGGGCACCTTCCCTGTAAGAGGAGAGCTTGCCAGCAGAGAGTGCTCTAACCACTGAAACTCAGAGGAGAGAGCCTGTCTCCCAGGTCTGCTGATAGAAGGTAATCAGAATCACCAGAAGAACAATCTCTAAACAGAGACAACTATAACAACTAACTCCAGAGATTACCAGATGGCGAGAGGTAAACGTAAGAATCTTACTAACAGAAACCAAGACCACTCACCATCATCAGAACCCAGCACTCCCACTTTGCCCAGTCCAGGGCACCCCAACACACCTGAAAAGCTAGACCTGGATTTAAAAGCATATCTCATGATGATGGTAGAGGACATCAAGAAGGATTTCAATAACTCACTTAAAGAATTACAGGAGAACATTGCTAAAGAGTTACAAGTCCTTAAAGAAAAACAGGATAACACAATCAAACAGGTAGAAGTCCTTAAAGAAAAACAGGAAAACACATCCAAACAGATGATGGAAATGGACAAAACCATACTAGACCTAAAAAGGGAAGTAGACACAATAAAGAAAACCCAAAGTGAGGCAACGCTGGAGATAGAAACCCTAGGAAAGAAATCTGGAAGCATAGATGCGAGCATCAGCAACAGAATACAAGAGATGGTAGAGAGAATCTCAGGTGCAGAAGATTCCATAGAGAACATCAGCACAACAATCAAGGAAAATGGAAAACACAAAAAGATCCTAATTCAAAACATCCAGGAAATCTAGGACGCAATTAGAAGACCAAACTAACGGATAATAGGAGTGGATGAGAATGAAGATTTTCAACTCAAAGGACCAGCAAACATCTTCAACAAAATTATAGAAGAAAACTTCCCAAATCTAAAGAAAGAGATGCCCATGAATATACAAGAAGCCTACAGAACTCCAAATAGACTGGACCAGAAAAGAAATACCTCCTGAGACATAATAATCAGAACAAAAAATGCACTAAATAAAGATAGAATACTAAAAGCAGTAAGAGAAAAAGGCCAAGTAACATATAAAGGCAAGCCTATGAGAATTACACCAGATTTTCCACCAGAGACTATGAAAGCCAGAAGATCCTGGACAGATGTTATACAGACACTAAAAGAACACAAATTCCAGCCCAGGCTACTATACCCAGCAAAACTCTCAATTAACATAGATGGAGAAACCAAAGTATTCCACGACAAAACCAAATTCACACCTTATCTCTCCACGAATCCAGCCCTTCAAAGAATAATAACAGAAAAAAACGAATACAAGGATGGGAACCAAGCCCTAGAAAAAACAAGAAGATAATCTCTCAACAAACCTAAAAGAAGACAGCCACAAGAACAGAATGCCAACTTTAACAACAAAAATAACAGGAAGCAACAATTACTTTTCCTTAATATCTTAATATCAATGGACTCAAGTCACCAATAAAAAGACATAGACTAACAAACTGGCTACACAAACAAGACCCAACATTTTGCTGCTTACAGGAAACTCATCTCAGAGAAAAAGATAGACACTACCTCAGAATGAAAGGCTGGAAAACAATTTTCCAAGCAAATGGTATGAAGAAACAAGCTGGAGTAGCCATTCTAATATCTGATAAGATTGACTTCCAACCCAAAGTCATCAAAAAAGACAGGGAGGGGCACTTCATACTCATCAAAGGTAAAATCCTCCAAGAGGAACTATCAATTCTGAATATCTATGCTCCAAATACAAAGGCAGCCACATTCATTAAAGAAACTTTAGTAAATCTCAAAGCACAAATTGAACCTCATACAATAATAGTGGGAGACTTCAACACACCACTTTCACCAATGGACAGATCATGGAAACAGAAACTAAACAGGGACACAGTGAAACTAACAGAAGTTATGAATCAAATGGATCTGGCAGATATCTACAGAACATTCTATCCTAAAACAAAAGGATATACCTTCTTCTCAGCACCTCATGGTACCTTCTCCAAAACTGACCACATAATTGGTCACAAAACAGGCCTCAATAGATACAAAAATATTGATATTGTCCCATGCATCCTATCAGATCACCATGGACTAAGGCTGATCTTCAATAACAAAATAACTAATAGAAAGCCAACATTCACGTGGAAACTGAACAACACTCTTCTCAATGATATCTTGGTCAAGGAAGGAATAAAGAAAGAAATTAAGGACTTTTTAGAGTTCAATGAAAATGAAGCCACAACATACCCAAACTTATGGGACGCAATGAAAGCATTTCTAAGAGGAAAACTCATAGCTCTGAGTGCCTCCAAAAAGAAACTAGAGAGAGCACACATTAGCAGCTTGACAACACACCTAAAAGCTCTAGAACAAAAGGAAGTAAATTCACCCAAGAGGAGTAGACGGCAGGAAATAATCAAACTCAGGGGCGAAATCAACCAAGTGGAAACAAGAAGAACTATTCAAAGAATCAACCAATCAAGGAGCTGGTTCTTTGAGAAAATCAACAAGATAGATAAACCCTTAGCCAGACTCACTAGAGGGCACAGGGAAAGCATCCTAATTAACAAAATCAGAAATGAAAAAGGAGACATAACAACAGATCCTGAAGACATCCAAAACACCATCAAATCCTTCTACCAAAGGCTATACTCAACAAAACTGGAGAACCTGGATGAAATGGAGAAGTTCCTAGACAGATACCAGGTACCAAAGTTGAATCAAGATCAGGTTAATGATCTAAACAGCCCTATATCCCCCAAAGAAATAGAAGCAGTCATTAATAGTCTCCCAACCAAAAAAAGCCCAGGACCAGATGGGTTTAGTGCAGAGTTCTATCAGACCTTCAAAGAAGATCTAATCCCAGTTCTTCACAAACTATTCCACAAAATAGAAACAGAAGGTACTCTACCCAATTCATTCTATGAAGCCACAATTACTCTGATACCTAAACCACAAAAAGACCCAACAAAGATAGAAAACTTCAGACCAATATCCCTTATGAATATTGATGCAAAAATCCTCAATAAAGTTCTTGCTAACCGAATCCAAGAACACATCAAAACAATCATCCATCCTGACCAAGTAGGTTTCATCCCAGGGATGCAGGGATGGTTCAATATACGGAAATCCATCAACGTAATCCAGTATATAAACAAACTCAAAGACAAAAACCACATGGTTATCTCGTTAGATGCGGAAAAAGCATTTGACAAGATCCAACACCCATTCATGATAAAAGTCTTGGAAAGATCAGGAATTCAAGGCCCATACCTAAACATGATAAAAGCAATCTACAGCAAACCAGTAGCCAACATCAAAGTAAATGGTCAGAAGCTTGAAGCAATCCCTCTAAAATCAGGGACTAGACAAGGCTGTCCACTTTCTCCATACCTATTCAACATTGTACTTGAAGTCCTAGCCAGAGCAATTCGACAACAAAAGGAGATCAAAGGGATACAAATTGGAAAAGATGAAGTCAAAATATCACTTTTTGCAGATGATATGATAGTATATATAAGTGACCCTAAAAATTCCACCAGAGAACTCCTAAGCCTGATAAACAGCTTCGGTGAAGTAGCTGGATATAAAATTAACTCAAACAAATCAATGGCCTTTCTCTACACAAAGAATAAACAGGCTGAGAAAGAAATTAGGGAAACAACACCCTTCTCAATAGTCACAAATAATATAAAATATCTTGGCGTGACTCTAACTAAGGAAGTGAAAGATCTGTATAATAAAAACTTCAAGTCTCTGAAGAAAGAAATTCTAGAAGATCTCAGAAGATGGAAAGATCTCCCATGCTCATGGATTGGCAGGATCAACATTGTAAAAATGGCTATCTTGCCAAAAGCAATCTACAGATTCAATGCAATCCCCATCAAAATTCCAACTCAATTCTTCAACGAATTAGAAAGTGCAATCTGCAAATTCATCTGGAATAACAAAAAACCTAGGATAGCAAAAACTCTTCTCAAGGATAAAAGAACCTTTGGTGGAATCACCATGCCGGACCTAAAGCTCTACTACAGAGCAATTGTGATAAAAACTGCATGGTACTGGTATAGTGACAGACAAATAGACCAATGGAATAGAATTGAAGACCCAGAAATGAACCCACACACCTACGGTCACTTGATCTTCGACAAGGGAGCTAAAAACATCCAGTGGAAGAAAGACAGCATTTTCAACAAATGGTGCTGGCACAACTGGTTGTTAACATGTAGAAGAATGCGAATCGATCCATTCCTATCTCCTTGTACTAAGGTCAAGTCTAAGTGGATCAAGGAACTTCACATAAAACCAGAGACACTGAAACTTATAGAGGAGAAAGTGGGGAAAAGCCTTGAAGATATGGGCACAGGGGAAAAATTCCTGAATAGAACAGTAATGGCTTGTGCTGTAAGATCGAGAATTGACAAGTGGGACCTCATGAAACTACAAATCTTCTGCAAGGCTAAAGACACCATCAATAAGACAAAAAAACCACCAACAGATTGGGAAAGGATCTTCACCTACCCTAAATCAGATAAGGGACTAATATCCAATATATATAAAGAACTCAAGAAGGTGGACTCCAGAAAGTCAAATAACCCCATTAAAAAATGGGGCTCAGAACTGAACAAAGAATTCTCACCTGAGGAATACCGAATGGCAGAGAAACACCTGAAAAAATGTTCAACATCCTTAATCATCAGGGAAATGCAAATCAAAACAACCCTGAGATTCCACCTCACACCAGTCAGAATGGCTAAGATCAAAAATTCAGGTGACAGCAGTTGCTGGCGAGGATGTGGAGAAAGAGGAACACTCCTCCATTGTTGGTGGGATTGCAAGCTTGTACAACCACTCTGGAAATCAGTCTGGCGGTTCCTCAGAAAATTGGACATAGTACTACCGGAGGATCCAGCAATACCTCTCCTGGGCATATATCCAGAAGATGTCCCAACCGGTAAAAAGGACACATGTTCCACTATGTTCATAGCAGCCCTATTTATAATAGCCAGAAGCTGGAAAGAACCCAGATGTCCCTCAACAGAGGAATGGATACAGAAATTATGGTACATTTACACAATGGAGTACTACTCACCTATTAAAAAGAATGAATTTATGAAATTCCTAGCCAAATGGATGGACCTGGTGGGCATCATCTTGAGTGAAGTAACACAATCACAAAAGAACTCACACAATATGTATTCACTGATAAGTGGATATTAGCCCAAAACTTAGGATACCCAAGATTTAAGATACAATTTGCTAAACGCATGAAACTCAAGAAGAATGAAGACCAAAGTGTGGACACTGTGCACCTTCTCAGAATTGGGAACAAAACACCCAGGGAAGGAGTTACAGAGACAAAGTTCGTAGCGGTGATGAAAGGATGGACCATTTAGAGACTGCCGTACCCAGGGATCCATCCCATAATCAACTTCTAAACGCTGACACCATTGCATACACTAGCAAGATTTTGCTGAAAGGACCCAAATATAGCTGTCTCTTGTGAGACGATGCTGGGGCCTAGCAAACACAGGAGTGGATGTTCACAGTCAGCTATTGGATGTATCACAGGGCTCCCAATGGAGAAGCTAGAGTAAGTACCCAAGGAGCTAAAGGGATCTGCAACCCTATTGTTGGAACAACATGATGTACTAACTAGAACCCTGGAGCTCTTGTCTCTAGCTGCATATGTATCGAAAGATGGCCTAGTCAGTCATCAATGGAAAGAGAGGCCCATTGGACTTGCAAACTTTATATGCCCCAATATAGGGGAATGCCAGGGCCAAAAGAATGGGAATGGGTGGATAGGGAAGTGGGGGGGCGCTATTTGGGACTTTTGGGATAGCATTGGAAACGTAATTGAGGAAAATATGTAATAAAAATATTAAAAAAAATAGCTGCAAAGACAATGAAGCACAAAGCGCTGTATTGCCATCTTTCGGACGAACTAGGAACTGCACCTGTGTGCAGGTAAATAAAATTTCAAGTCCTAGAAAAAAAAAAAAAAAAAAAAAAAAACTTCAAGTCTCTGAAGAAAGAAATTATAGAAGATCTCAGAAGATGGAAAGATCTCCCATGCTCATGGATTGGCAGGATCAACATTGTAAAAATGGCTATCTTGCCAAAAGCAATCTACAGATTCAATGCAATCCCCATCAAAATTCCAACTCAATTCTTCAACGAATTAGAAAGTGCAATCTTCAAATTCATCTGGAATAACAAAAAACCTAGGATAGCAAAAACTCTTCTCAAGGATAAAAGAACCTCTGGTGGAATCACCATGCTGGACCTAAAGCTCTACTACAGAGCAATTGTGATAAAAACTGCATGGTACTGGTATAGTGACCGATAAGTAGACCAATGGAATAGAATTGAAGACCCAGAAATGAACCCACACACCTATGGTCACTTGATCTTCGACAAGGGAGCTAAAACCATCCAATGGAAGAAAGACAGCATTTTCAACAAATGGTGCTGCCACAACTGGTTGTTAACATGTAGAAGAATGCGAATCGATCCATTCCTATCTCCATGTACTAAGGTCAAGTCTAAGTGGATCAAGGAATGTCACATAAAACCAGAGACACTGAAACTTATAGAGGAGAAAGTGGGGAAAAGCCTAGAATACATGGGCACAGGGAAAAAATTCTTGAATAGAACAGCAATGGCTTGCGCTGTAAGATCGAGAATTGACAAGTGGGACCTCATGAAACTGCAAAGCTTCTGCAAGGCAAAAGACACCATCAATAAGACAAAAAAAAAAAAAAACAAAACAAAACAAAAAAAAAACACCACCAACACATTGGGAAAGGATCTTTACCTCTCCTAAATCAGATAAGGAACTAATATCCAATATATATAAGGAACTCAAGAAGGTGGAATCCAGAAAATCAAATAACCCCATGAAAAAATGGGGCTCAGAACTGAACAAAGAATTCTCACCTGAGGAATACCGAATGGCAGAGAAGCACCTGAAAAAATGTTCAACATCCTTAATCATAAGGGAAATGCAAATCAAAACAACCCTGAGATTCCACCTCACACCAGTCAGAATGGCTAAGATCAAAAATTCAGGTGACAGCAGATGCTGGCGAGGATGTGGAGAAAGAGGCACACTCCTCCATTGTTGGTGGGATTGCAAGCTTGTACAACCACTCTGGAAATCAGTCTGGCGGTTCCTCAGAAAATTGGACATAGTACTACTGGAGGATCCAGCAATACCTCTCCTGTGCATATATCCAGAAGATGTCCCAACCGGTAAGAAGGACACATGCTCCACTATGTTCATAGCAGCCTTATTTATAATAACCAGAAGCTGGAAAGAACCCAGATGCCCCTCAATAGAGGAATGGATACAGAAATTATGGTACATTTACACAATGGAGTACTACTCACCTATTAAAAAGAATGAATTTATGAAATTCTTAGCCAAATGGATGGACCTGGAGGGCATCATCTTGAGTGAGGTAACACAATCACAAAGGAACTCACACAATATGTATTCACTGATAAGTGGATATTAGTTCAAAACTTAAGATACCCAAGATATAAGATACAATTTTCTAAACGCATGAAACTCAAGAAGAATGAAGACCAAAGTGTGGACACTATGCCTCTTCTTAGAATTGGGAACAAAACACCCCATGGAAGGAGTTACAGAGACAAATTTGGAGCTGTGATGAAAGGATGGACCATCTAGAGACTACCATATCCAGGGATCCATCCCATAATCAGCTTCCAAACGCTGACACCATTGCATACACTAGCAAGATTTTGCTGAAAGGACCCAAATATAGCTGTCTCTTGTGAGACTATGCCGGGGCCTAGCAAACACAGAAGTGGATGCTCACAGTCAGCTATTGAATGTATCACAGGGCTCCCAATGGAGAAGCTAGAGAAAGTACCCAAAGAGCTAAAGGGATCTGCAACCCTATAGTTGGAACAACATGATGAACTAACCAGTTCCCCGGAGCTCTTGTCTCTAGCTGCATATGTATCGAAAGATGGCCTAGTCGGCCATCACTGGAAAGAGAGGCCCATTGGACTTGCAAACTTTATATGCCCCAAAATAGGGGAATGCCAGGGCCAAAAGAATGGGAATGGGTGGGTAGGGAAGTGGGGGAGGGGTATGCGGGACTTTTGGGATTGCACTGGAAATGTAATTGAGGAAAATTTGTAATAAAAATATTAAAAAATTAAATAAAAACTAATAAAAAACAATAGAAAATGACCCTTTATATTTTATGAAAAGAAAAAGCCACGAAGGTCATATCATAGTACTGAATATATATTCCAAAATGCTGGAGAAACCACATTCATAAAATAACATTACTAAAGCTTAAATCACATTCCAAGCCAACATTTTAAGAGTGGGAGATTACAACACACACTATCACCAGTGCTGATGTGATAAAAAGAAATACCAAACAGTAGAATAATGAAAATAATAGACATAAGGAATAGAGTGGATCTAACATATGTTTACAGAATATTTCACCCAAATAAATTATACACACATACACTGCATTCAGAAGCTCACAGAACCTTCCCCCAAACTTATCATGAACTCAGTAACAATGGAAGCAGTAAGAGACAGAAGAAGATTGAATTAACACCTAGCGTCTTTTCAGAGCCTCCTGCGTTCAAAAGGGAATTTAATAAGGTTCAGGCATCATAATGCCTACAAACTCAAAGGAATCAAATAATTATCTACTCAATGACCATGGGTCAAAGATGAAAGAAATAAAGAAAGAGAGAAAGAGAGAAAGAGAGAGAGCGAGAGAGCGAGAGAGCGAGAGAGAGAGAGAAAGAGAGAGAGAGAGATAGAGAAGAAAGGAAGAAGTAAAAGACTTTGTAATTCATTGACAAAAAGGAAGGGAGACCATGCCCAAACTTATGGGACACAATGAAAGCACTGCTAAGAGAAAAGTCATGCCTCTAAATGCTGTCTTAAAGAAAGCAGACACATCTCTTACTAGCAATTTAACAGCATACTTGAAAGCTCCAGAACACAAGATATAAACACACCAAAGGGGAGTAGATGGCAAGAAATATACAAACTCATGGGAAAAAACCAATTAATTGCAAATAAGCGAATACCACAAAAAAAAAATATCAACAAAACCAAGACTTGGAGCATTTGAAAAATCAAAAGGATATACAAACCCTTAGCCAAAGTAAAAGAAAACAAGGGAGTCCATACCCCAAAACAAGAAAATCAGAAAATGAAAATGGGGCATAACAATAGACATTGAGGTAATCCAAACACTATTCGGGTGTTATAACAAAAGCCTCTATTACACAAAACTGGAAAATCTAAACGAAATGAACAAATTTCGAGATTGATTCCACTTACCAAAATGAAATTAAGATTAGGTAAGCAATCTAAAAAGACCCATAACTCCTTAGGAAATAAAGATAGACACAGAAACATATTTCTACTTCTAATAACAACAATAGCAGGAAGTAATAATCACTTTTACTTAAAAATCAATGGGTTCAATTTTCCAATAAAAATACATACTGACAGACTGGATAAATAAGCATAACCCAGCATTTTGCTGCACACAGGAAACACACCTCAGGGACAAAAGCAGACACTACCTAAGAGTAAAGGGATGAAAACTATTTTCCAAGCAAATAGTCCCAAGAAACAACCTGGAGTAGCCATTCTAGTATCAAATAAAATCCAATTTTAACCAAAAGTTATCAAAAAAGATAAGGAAGGATACTTTATACTGGTCAAAGAAAAAAATCTATCAAGATAAACTCTCAATTCTGAACATTTCTGCTTCAAATGCAAGGGCACCCTCATTATTAAAAGAAACTTTACTAAAGCTCAAAGCACATAACACACACACACAATAACAGTGAGCGATTTCAACAGCCAACTCTCAGAAATGGACAGATCATGGAAAGAGAAACTAAACAGAAACACAGTGAAACTTGCAGCAGTTATGAACCAAATGGATCTAACAGATATGTATAGAATATTTCATCCTAAATCAAGAAAGTATACCTTCTCAGCACTTCATAGTGCTATCTCCAAAACTGAACATATAAAAAGTCACAAAACAGACCTCACAGATATACAATGATTGAAATAATCCCATGCACCTTATCAGATTTCCACAGACTACAGATGATATTAACACCAAAATAACAGAAAGCACACATACACATGGAAACTGAACAATGCTTTACTCAATGATAACTTGGTCAAGGAAGAAATGAAGAAAATAGTTAATGAAAATGAAGACACATCATTCAAAAACTTATAGGACACAAGTAATGAAATGGTAAGAGGAAAGCTCATAGCTCTAAATGCTTCCAAAAAGAAACTGAACAGAGAGCATACATGTAGCTTAACAGCACACTTGAAAGCTCTAGAACAAAGTGAAGCAAATATACACAAGAGGAGTAGAAGTCAGGATATAATCAAACTCAGAGCTGAAATCAACCAAGGAGAAAGTAAAGAAGTATACAAAGAATCAACTATAACTGGAGCTTGTTCTCTGAGAAAGTCAACAAGATAGATAAACCCTTACACAGACTAACCAGAGGGTACAGTGACAGTATCCAAATTAATAAAATCAGAAATGAAAAGGGAGACATAACAACAGAAACAGTGGAAATTCAAAAAATGTCATCATAAGAATCTACTACAAAAGTTTATACTCAACTAAATTTGAAAATATGGATGATATGGACAATTTTTTAGACACATACAAGGTGCCAATGTCAAAACAGGATCAGATAAAATACCTAAACATTCCCATATCCCCTAAAAAAATAGAAGCAGTCGTTAATAGTCTCCCAACTAAAAAAAAAAAAAAAAAAAAAAAAAAAAAAAAAAAAAAAAAAGCCCAGGAGCAGATGAGTTTAGTGGAGGATTCTATGAGACCTTCAAAGAATACCTACCTCTCTCTCCTCTCTTTCCACTGCATTTCTATAATAAAGCTCTTAAACCATAGCTAGTCTCTGCTCCATCTAGACCCTCTGCACACTCTGGACGGTGTTGGGAACCTCTTCACTAATCCCAGTCTCCTATAACTCAGGGGCTTTAGCAAGGTAGGTGCAGGGTCCCCAGTCAGGGGCTGCCCCTTCTCCACCCCCTGCCGAGTTGGGTCAGCCTTAGATGCTCACCCGAGGCAGAGTGGAAAAGTGTCCAGCAGCTCTGCTTGAGTCCACCTACCAAGAGCACAGGAACTCTGGCTGGAAGTTTGGCCCCTTTTCCTTCCACTTCTTCACTGCCTTTTTTTTGTTCCCAACACCCATCTATACCACTCCTAGGCCTATAACCAAGAGATGCTCCAACATGTAATAAAGACACATGCTCCAGTATGTTCATAGTAGCCTTATTTATAATAGCCAGTAGCTATTGAATTCTATAATAATTTAGTGTTTAATATTAAATGTAGGATCCTTAGTTATGGAAAGTATTAAATGCTTATTAGTGATATTTTTCAGGTATAAATGGATATGAATATAAAAGCTGAACAAATTGTATGTATTAATTGATTCTTAAAATACACGATATTATTAATATGTTTGATATATAAAATGCACTGAGATAATAAAAGATTAAAAATGTTAATGTGTATTCATAGAAAGCAAGTATCCATCATCAAATCAAATAGAAACTTAATGAAATTTTCTAAAATCAGCAGCAAGGTAAGGCTGACCACTCTCTTCTTATCTTTTCAATATAGTGCTTGAACTTATAGTTATAACAGTAAGATATATAAAGGAAATAAAGGAGATATAATTTGGAAATGAAGAACTTAAAATATTGCTATTGGAAGATTATATGATGGTATATGTAAATGATAACATGCCTCTATCAGAGAACTTCTAGAGCTAAAAATGTGTTCAGTAAAATGGCTGCTTAAAAAATTACCTCAAAAATATCAGTAGCCAACTTTTATTCAAATGATAAATGGGCTGAGAAGAAATAAGGGAAACAACTTCTGTCACAATAGTCAGAAGTAAAGAAAATATCTTATTGCAACTCTAATCAAGCAAGGCAAAAACCTGATATGACATGAACTTCAATTCTCTGAAAAAAGATTGAAGAAGTTATTAGAAGATGGTCAGATCTTACATGTTCATGGATAGGTGTGATTAAAATAGCAAAAAAGATCATTTTACCAAAACCAATCTACAGATTCAATGCAATGCCCATCAAAATTCTGACACAATTCCTGAAAGAAAAATTCTAAACTTCCCAAGTAAACAAAAAATCCCCGAATTGCAAAACTAATCCTGAACAGTTAAAGATCTTATGGAGAAATAACCATCTGCCTGGTATTGGTATATAATGAATCAAGTTGATAATGGAATCGAATGGAAATTCCAGAAGTGAATCCAAACAACTGTAGACACTTCACTTTGAAAAAGAATTCAAAAGCATAAGTGAAAATGAAAAATTATCATCATCACTCCTCCACTGCTGGTGGGATTGCAAACTGGCACAACCGCTCTGGAAATCAATCTGAAGGTTCCTCTGAAAATTGCAAATATATCTACCTGACGATCCATCTATATAAAACTCTTGGGCATATGCCCAAAGGATGCTCCACCATGCCACAGGGTCACATGCTCCAGTATGTTCATAGAGGCCTTTCGTGTGATAGCCAGAAACTGGAAACAACCCAGATGTAGCACAATAGAAGAATGGATACAGAAAATGTGGTTCATTTACAGAATGGAATACAACTCAGCCATTAAGCACAAGAACATCTTGAATTTTTCAGACAATTGGATGGAACTAGAAAATATCATCCTGAGAGAGGTAACTTAGAACCAAAGGACAAGCATGGCATATCCTCACAAATAAGTGGATATTAGCCAAAAAATACAGAATATCCAGTATACAATTCACAGACCTCAAGACGGTTAATTAGTCAAAGGGCCAAATGAGGATGCCTCAATACCAATTGGAAAGGAGAAGAAAGCAATCTCGGGGGTGCAGGGAGGGTGGGACTTGGTTTGGAGAGGGGACAGGAAAGGGAAGGGGGAAACATGATCAGGTACTGGGGCTGGAACAGGACTGAATCCTTGAGGGCCAGCAGAAAGAATGGAAACAGGCAACACTGGGAGGTTGGAGGTGGTGGGACCCTCTAGAATGCAGCAGAGACCTTGGAGGTGAGAAACTCTCCCGACTCAAGGGGAGGGACATTGAATGAAGTGCCCTACAGTGGGGAGAAGAAACTTGTAGAGTCCACCTCCCATCGAGGGACAGGACACCAAGTGGAGGGATGGGATGGCCATGCCACAGTCAAAATCTCTGACCCACAACTGTTCCTTTCTGAAGGAACTGCTGGGACAAAAATAAAGAAGAGCCTGAGTGAAAGGAGCTCCAGTGACAAGTGCAAACTGGGATCAAGTTCAAGGAGAGGCCTCTGGGCCTGACCCTAATACTGATGCTGTAGTGTACTTACAGACAGAAGCCAAGCATGCTTGCCCTCTGAGAGTCCCAATAAGCAGATCAAAGAGTCAGATGCAGATACTAGCACCCAATCAATGGAGTGAAGCCAGGGACTCCCATGGTCCAATTTGAGAAAATCTGGGAGAAGCTGAAGAAGAGGGTAGACCCGTGGGAAGACCAGTAATTTTTTTTTATTTTTATATTTTACTATAATCTTAGCACCATATTAATAAAAATTGGTAGTGAAGTAACATAAATTTAATAAGAATGTTTTTGTAGCTTACTAGGATTTTTAAATCTTTCACAACTAAAACAGAAATAAATTACCTATCTTATCATGCAGCTATATCAAACATTGTATATTTCAATTTCTAAGGATGTTCAGAGATTACCTTTAGGTATCATGATTTATTTTACTTAGGGTTCTACCACCTACCATGCAGCTCCACTGCTCCTGACTTGCATGGTTCTTCATATGATCTTGTGTTCTAAAGCTTGTCAAAGAATCTTAGGTGTCTAATGTGAATTCATTTCTTTTTTTATTAGATATTTTCTTCATTTACATTTCAAATGCTATCCTAAAAGTCCCCTATAGCCTCCCCAGCCCTGCTCCCCTACACACCCACTCCCACTTCTTGCCCCTGGCATTCCCAGGGTATATATTCCTTGGTACTGGGGCATATAGAGTTTGCTAAACCAAGGGGCTTCTCTTCCCACTGATGGCCGAATAGGCCATCTTCAGCTACATATGCAGCTAGAGACATGAGCTCTGGGAGTACTGGTTAGTTCATATTGTTGTTCCACCTATAGGGTTGCAGACCCCTTAAGCTCTTGGGTACTTTTTCTAGCTCCTTCATTGGGGGCCCTGTGTTCCATCCTATAGATGACTATGAGCATGCACTTCTGTATTTGCCAGGCACTGGCAAAGCCTTACAGGAGACAGCTATATCAGAGTCCCTTCAGCAAAATCTTTTTGGCGTATGCAATAGTGTATGCCTTTGGTGGCTGATTATGGGATTGACCCCCAGGTGTGGCAGTCTCTGTATGGTCCATTCTTTCAGAAGACCAGCGATCTTAACTGAACTAAACCGTCAAAATTTTTCAGACACTCAGCCACCAACCAGGTATGATACATCAGCTGTTGTGAGGCCCCTGTCATATATACAGCAAAGGACTGCCTGGTCTGGTCTCAGTGAAAGAAGATGCACCCAACCCATGAAACTTAAGGTTCCAGGGAGTGGGGAGCTCTGGTTAGGTAGGAGTGGTGGAGTAGGGACATCCTCTTGAGGATAGTTAGGATGAGGGGAGGAGGTGTGGGATGGGGAGCATTCTGGGAAGGGGATGAAGACTGGACTGTCCAAAAGGATTAAAGAATTAAATAAGGAGTAAGAAAAAAGAAAAATACCGACCTCAATTAGAATATGAGATAATCTTCTACTATTTTATAAAATATATACAATATGCTTCATTTGAAATATCCTCTATAAAGTTAAAATAAAGCAAAAAATCATTTAGCATCCATGGTGTTCTAATCGTTTTATGCATTGTTCAAAAGAAACTTCTTAGAAAAAATTTTCATTGAATAGCTTTTCTAAATACATTCAGGACTAAACTTCTCCCTGATTTAGAATCATCACATAACATGTTATTTCACTTCAGATTACCTGGTGCTCTTCTTTCTGTCCCATTCCTATCAACAATCCATGGATCTTTGTTTTCTTCAAGGAAGGTAATTACATCTGGTTTTGAAACAGCAACACCTGTCCATTCAGACATACAGATTTGCCATTAATTGTAGCTAGGCACTAGCACAGTATTGTGCCATGGAGGTAAGATGGAAAAGCATAAAAGGTACATGAATGACTTTTTTTGTTGTTTTTTTTTTTTTTTTTTGAGAAAGGGTTTCTCAGCATAGCTCTGCCTGTCCTGGAACTCACTCTGTAGACCAGGCTGGCACAAACTGAGAAATCCACCTGCCTCTGCCTCCCAAGTGCTGGGATTAAAGGAGTGTGATTTATAGTCACTTCCATCAGAATGTTTCAGAGTCTTTTTAAGTCAATCAATTTTAAAATTCTGAATTTCTTTTTAAAATGACATCATTAGAAAAAGAAGACTGTTTTGGTCAAAGTGTATTCACATATAAATGCTACTGAATGCTTATTCCCAAGGAGTTTAAGACTGAAGGATCATTATGTTAAATGTAAAACCAAGATAGAGGATAGAACATGTTAGGTATAAATAAGATAGTAGCCAATAATTTTAAAAATGTAAGAGAGTGAATCATTAATGGAAGTCAGCCCAAAACACTAGTAAGAGTTTTAGACATCCCTAAGGTGAGTAGAAATTATGGAAGAAAAATATTCGTACCCACAGAAACCAGGTTGTTGTAATTCTCCAACATGACATCTCTGTACAGAGCCCTCTGAGCAGAATCCAGACATTCCCACTCCTCCTTAGAGAACTCTAAAGCCACATCCATGAATGTCAATAGAACCTGAAATTAAAATGAACAGTATCAAAAAAGAGAAGGAGGGGCACTTCATAGTCATCAAAGGTAAAATCTTCCAAGAGGAACTCTCAATTCTGAATACCTATGCTCCAAATGCAAGGGCAGCCACATTCATTAAGGAAACTAGTAAAGCTCAAAGCACACATTGCACCTCACACAGTAATACTGGGAGACTTCAACACCCCACTTTCCTAATTGGACAGATCCTGGAAACAGAAACTAAACAGAGACACATTGAAAATAACAGAAGTTATGCTCAGAGTCATCTATTGGATGGGACACAAGGCCCTAATTGGCCATCATTGGGAGGAGAGGCTCTTGCTCTTGCAAAGATCATATGCCCCAATACAGGGGAACTCCAGGGCCAGGAAGCAGGAGTGGGTTGGTAGGAGAGCAGGGTGTGAGGAGGATATAAGTGAGTTTTTGGATAGCATTTGAAATGTAAATGAAGAAAATATCTAATAAAAAGTTAAAAAAAAGGAGAAGTGGATAAGTACCATGATAATTTGCAAAAGAAATTCAGGGGAACCTACCATAAATAATGCTTTTAGTCTAATCGTAAATAAAAAATAAAATGAACAGTATCCCCTTGTGTCCATTGGCCAAGTTTTATTTTTCACCCAAAGAAATATTCTTAATTATAAATCATAGTCTGCTCTCAACAACTAGTATGTATTTCTGATAAATTATTATTTGAATGAAACAATGTTGTGACTTCTCTGCAAAAATTCAATATGACATCAGTTCTCAACCTGTGGGTGATAACCCATTTGGTAATCAAATGACATGATCTCCTAAATGATCTGATGGTAGTTGCTTAAGGCAACAGAAAGTATAGATATTTACGTTAGGCCTCATACAGTAGCAAAATTACAGATATGACTTGTCAATAAAATAAAATTATAGTTGGGATCACCACAACATGAGGAACTAAGTTACATGCCTGCAGTGGTAGGGAAGCTGAGAATTACTGCAATAGGCACTCAGATGCAAGATTCACTAGATATGAACCTTTCTTCACAACCAAATAGTGACCAAAGTGATTCTCTGTAGAAATTAACTACACATTCATCTTTGTCATAATATATATTCACCTTTGCCACCAGAAACTTTATAAGATTTTCAGATTACGTTTTCATTTATAGAAGTTATATTGAAAAAAAATTGACTGGAATAAGTAAGAACCTGTCTGAAGCAAACCAGTGACCTAAGTTTTGAAGAGTTAATACTGAGAGTCATGGGACAAAATAGTTCTGAAAATGTGAATCAGCATAGGGAAGGTTTGGAAGTTCTGACAATTGGGTATTTCTGTAAGAACACTCAGCCATTCCCATAATCATGCACACCTTTACCTGAGACGAAGCCATCTTTCCTTTCTCCTTCAGAAGGGAATATCTCACCAAAGTTGGCCTTCTACATTCCAGAAGTCAGTCTGTATTTACATTGAGCAGATCCTCCCTGTTATTTGTAAAACTGAAGAGTAGAAAGCAGGAATCAAAACTGACCACACACCATGACTTGTCCCAGAGAAGAGATGCAGAAACAATGATCTTCTATAGGCAGAAAAATACAAAAGACTTTCGTTTTCTACATTTAGGTGCTCCGTTTTTCCAGAAGATGTATTTCTCTACAGACCTGGGTATGTGACTGCAGTGAACTGCTATATACCTAATATAGGTAGCCTGGAGTTGTGAATGCAGGTTGAGCACAGCTTTCAGTTGAAACTGATATTCACCCTTTCCTTGCCTTTACTTGAGATGGTTTATCAAAACAGAATTGAAGCATCTATTTGCAATAATTGCCAGAATCTGTGAGGTAACCTCAGCTGAAGGTATTTCTGGGTAACCAATATAGTTGGCTGGGGCCAAGAAAAATGAGACAAACTGTGCCTGCTTCACCACTGTATCCACAGAGATAGTACTTTTGGACTCTATGTCCAGTTCTAAAAAGAACATGATTTTTGGTTTTGAAGGAAGTTCCCGGATTGTATTATGTCTTCAGTTTCCTTTTAATGGGGACTTTGCTTCTTTTGGATTTGTGATCAAATGCTCTAGCTATTCTTACCTAGATATGATACCTCTGTGTCATTTTTAATGCCTTCAGCTGTCACTGAAGGCAGCTGAACTTCATTCTCTTACAATATCTTCCTGGTTGGGACTTTGAGCCGATAAGGGTTTGAAAGTATAATTATATTAAAGGTGGCTTTACCAACCAATGGCATTTAATTTCTACAAAGAATATGCTGGAAAACATAAGGACACACATTCTTCACTGCTGGATAACTCATGTTAATGAATTAACAACAAGTCTCTAGAGGAAATGCTAATACAAACTCAAATTGTGCTTCAAGGCTTAGTTGGTATTTTCCATGTTTCTTTATCTTCTTTTCCTCTTTCATTTCCTTATTATTTTAGCGTTTTACAGCTACATACCAGGGATGTGAGCATACAGATATTTCAGGAATGCAAGGTGTAGGTCTAGTCCAAGAGGAGATTTTAAATTTTATTGTGTACTTTTAAATCAACACAATCTTTTAATTAGACTTTTCTTAGGAAAGAATATTGTACCTAAGATTATCTAGACTCAGGGCACAATAAATGGAGATGAAAATACTCAGGAGAATAGGCTTTCAGCTCATGGCAAATAGAAGGTACTATTTCTTAAAATGTATGGGAGTGCATTGGAAACATTCTAAATTAAAAACACATTGGTTTAGTAAATGAATACTATTTTTATATGCAATTGTCTCCAATAAATTCTCACCACTCATTCTGCAAGTGTTGACACATTCGTTTAACTTTGGCTCTTAGGAAGCATAGGCAGGTATATATCTGCAGTAGTGAAGGACAAGTATTCTACTTGTATATAAATGTGCTCCTGAATATTCACATTACTTTAACTACAAAGGAATTTGAACACTTTTCATGCATTTTGGGTTGTTCATGCCCTTCTCATTTATGATCTTCAGCCTCCTGCTGCTGTTCATCTTTCCTTTTCATTTATAAAAAACAGTGTTTTGTATTTGATGCATAATAACTTTGTCTGAGTATCTTCACATTCTACTTTTTCTATCTTTTATGCTTCTAACCCACATCCATTTTCAGGAATATTTTAACAGTATTATTTAAGCAGTATATTTTATTATTTTGCTTGTCATGAAACTAAAAACCCATCCCATATGGAAGCAACAAATACCTGAAATTAGATTTGATACACTGTTATGGTGGCAGACATTACTGTCCTCTGAGAGGCTCTACCTAGCAGCTGACTGAAATAGGTGCATATACACAGCGCCAAAATTTGGACAGTGGTCAGTGATTCATTCTTTTTTTCTGTTTTTAATCTTAGCTATAATATTTTATTGTTGTTGTTATTGTTGATGTTGTTGTTGTTTTGTTTTGTTTTTCCAGACAGGGTTTCACTGTATAGCCCTGGTTGTCCTGGAACTCACTCTGTAGACCAGGCTGGCTTCCAATTCAGAAATCTGCCTGCCTCTGCCTCCCAAATGCTGGGATTAAAGGTGTGTACCACCATGCCCGGCCAGGTATATTATTTCTTATTAGATATTTTCTTCAGTTACATTTCAAATGCTAACCTCTTTCCTAGTTTCCCCATCTGAAATCTAATAAGCCCCCCCACCCCCCAGCCATCTTGCTCCCCAACCCACCCACTCCCATTTCTTGGTCCTGGCATTTCCCTGTACTGGGATATAAAATCTTCACAAGACTCTCATCCCATAGATGGCCAATTTGGCCATCTTCTGCTCCATATGCAACCAGAGACACAAGCTCTGGGGAATACTGGTTATTCCCATATTTCTGTTCCACCTATAGGGTTGCAGAACCCTTTAACTCCTTGGGTAGTGTCTCTAGCTCCTTCTTTAGGGGACCTGTGTTCCATCCAATGGATGTCTGTGAGCATCCACTTCTGTATTTGTCATACACTCACATAGCCTCACAAGAGATAGCAATATCAGGGTCCTGTCAGCAAAATCTTTCCTGCATATGCAATAATGTCTGGGTTTCCTGGTTGTTTAAGGGGTGGATCCCTGGGTGGGGCAAATTCTGGATGGTCCTTCCTTCCATTTTGGCTCCCAATTTTTTCTCTGTAACTCCTCCCTTGGGTATTTTTTCCACATTCTAAGAAGGAACAACGTATTCACATTTTGGTTTTCTTTCTTCTTGACTTTCATGTGTTTTGCAAATTGTATCTTGGATATTCTACGATTCTGGGCTAATATCCACTTATCAGTGAGTACATATCACATGAGTTCTTTTGAGATTTGGTTACCTCACTCAGGATGATAAACTCCAAATCCATCCATTTGCCTAAGAATTTTCTAAATGTATTGTTTTTAATAGATGTGAGGTACTCCATTGCATAAATGTACCACATTTTCTGTATCCATTCCTCTAGTGAGGGACATCTGGGTTCTTTCCAGCTTCTAGCTATTATAAATAAGGCTGCTATGAGCATAGTGGAGCATGTGTCCTTATGACAAGTTGGAATTTCTTCTGGGTGTATGCCCAGGAGAAGAATTTCCGGATCTTCCTGTAGTACTATGTCCAATTTTCTGAGGAACTGCCAGATTGATTTCCAGAGTTGTACTAGCTTGCAATACCACCAGCAATGGGGGTGTGTTCCTCTTTCTCCACATCCTTGCCAGCATCTGCTGTCTCCTGATTTTTTGACCTTAGCCATTCTGACTGGTGTGAGATGAAATCTCAGGGTTGTTTTTATTTGCATTTCTCTGTTGATTAATGATGTTGAACATTTTTTTCAGGTGTTCCTCAGCCATTCAGTATTCCCCAGTTGCTAATTCGTTGTTTAGCTCTGTACCCCATTTTTAATGGGGTTATTAGATTTTCTGGAGTCTACCTTCTTGAGTTCTTCGTATATATTGGTATTAGTCCTCTATCAGACTTAGGATTGGTAAAGATCCTTTCCCAATCTGTTGGTGGCCTTTTTGTCTTATTGACAGTGTCTTTTGTGGGAAGTGATTGTTATGGAAGTGTGAGTGAAGCATGGAAGACCCTGAAGGGGATGAAAACCCCACAGTTGGACCAAGAAAATCAACTAATTTGTGAGTTATCAGAGACTGAAACACCAAACAGAAAACATTCAAGGACAGAAAAAAGTCTCCTGGTACATATGTTGCAGATGTGCAGCTCAATTTTCATGCGAGTTCCTCCTTACCCCCAAGTGATACTGAGCCTCTCCTTAAAGCTTTAGCCATTCTAAGTGAGATCCCTATTCATAACAACTAATATGTGCTAACAAAACATTAAAAATCAATGCTTTGTTTATTTTTACAACATTGCAGTTAGATCTAGTGGTAGATGGAAGATGAACTTTTTAGTAGAAAGTACAGATAGTAGAGGAATTTAGGCATTTCTGTGTTTAGAAAGTGGATCTATGTGGTTATACCAGGATTAAATTGAGAAAATTGATGTAGTGGTCCTCAGTTTCAAAGAAAGTTAAGAGGTTTGGCTTTACTAAGTAGGAAAAATGGTTAATCAAATTTCAAAAGGAGGCTGAAGAGATGTCTCAGTAGATGAAGTGCTTTAAGCACAAGTGAGGGGTTTCGAGTTCAGATTTTCAGTACCCCATAAAACCTAGGAATGTTGGGTGTGTTTCTATAACCACAGCAGTAGGGACAGGGAATAGTGAATACTGACTGATCCCAGAAACTCCATAGGTAGCTACTGTCACCAAAATTTTGAGCTCCAGGTAGCAGGAGAGACTTTGTCCCAGAAAAGTAAGGGAGTGGGCAAAGAGATGGCTTTTTACTGAAGCCTGCTAGCAAAAGTTTATCACTGGAATGTGCATGTCAGAAGATGAGAGGCAATTTCTTCAATTTTCCTTGTTCTTCACCAACATACTATGTCACATGCATGCCCACACATGTATACTATTAGATAAAGGTGGTAAAAATTTAACAGGTGGAAAATGATACAACTCCGAGACCATATGAAACTCAAGAAGAAGGAAAGCACAAATTGTGGATGCTTCATTTCTATTTAAAAGAGGGAAACAAATAATCACTGGAGGCAAAGTAGGGGAGGGACTTGGTGGGGGGGGGAGGGGAATGGGAGGGAAAATGGGGACAGGACCAGGGGTGAAAGAAGAAGAGGGAGAAATACAGAGGGTCAGTAAATTGAACAGAGGTATGTAGCAATGAGGAATGGGGAACTGGGGATAACCACTACAAAGTCCCTGATATTAGGAAAACAAGAGGCTCTGGGGACCAATTGAGTATGACATTATCTGAAATACATAACAAAGGGGAGAAAGAACTTGTTGTGACCATGTCCAGAGGTTAGGTACATCCTGGGTTGAGGGATGGGGACACACATGCATCTCACATATATTAACCTACAATTTCTCCCATTTAAAGGAAATACAGGGACAAAGAGTGGAGCAGAGACTGAAAAAAAAGGGCATCCAGAAAATGCCCCGCATTGGGGTTCATCCCATATGCAGCCACCACACACAGACACTATTGCTGATGCCAAGAACTGCTTGCTGACAGTAGCCTGATATAGCTGTCTTCTGAGAGACTATGCCAGAGCCTTAACAATACAGATTCAGTTGATTACAGTCAACCCTCAGACAGAGCATGGGAATCCAAATGGAAGAGGAAGGGGAGGATTAAAGAGCTAAATGGATTTGCAACCCATAGGAAGAACAACAGTATTAACCAGCCAGACCTCCCAGAGCTCCCAAATAGTAAACCACCAACCAAAAGTCCACATGAAGGGTCCCATGGCTCCGGCAGCATGTGTAGCAGAGGATTGCCTGATCTGTCATCAATAGCTAGGGGAAGCCTTTGGTACTGTGAAGGATTGATAACTCAGCATATGAGAATGTTATTGCAGTGAGGCAGGAGATGGTGGGTGGGTGGCAGAGCACCCTCAAAGTAGCAAGGGGATGGGAAATAGGATAGCCTGTATTTAGTAGTGGAAACCTGAGAGAATGATAATCTTTAAACTGTCAATAAATAAAATAACTAGTAAAAAGTTTAAGAAACAAAATATAATATGGAAAATGATGGAGAAAGATAATCCAACAATAACAAAAGCAGGAAATGGTAAATGAAATCTTTAAGTACCAAGAAAAGTAGTTCAGCAGTGCAGTGGTGGCACATGCCTTTAATCCCAGCACTTGGGAGGCAGAGGCAGGAGGATTTCTGAGTTCGAGGCGAGCCTGGTCTACAAAGTGAGTTCCAGGACAGGTAGGGCTATACAGTGAAACCCTGTCTCACCCCTCACCCCCCCCAAAAGAAAAGTATTTCAGATGGCAGGATGCTTGGTTATTGTGTGCAGAGTTCTGGTTACGTCCTAACAACTTATAGAACAAGGTGACACATACGACTATGTCAGTACTTAGGAAATTTAATGCATGTGGATCAGAAGGGCTATGCCAGACATCACTACATTAGGTACTTTCAAAGGCCAGTTAATGCTACATTACATTCTGTATGGAAGAAAAACAGTGCTGATATATCAAGTTTGAAATGTTTGTTATGAAATACAAATACAGAAACTGGAATAAAAGTAAGAGAGCCCAATGAGCTAGCTGAAGGGGCTTGTAGCCCCATAGGAGGAACAACAATATGTATTAACCAGTACTCGCAGAGCTCCCTAGTACTAAACCACCAATCAAAGAAAACACATGGAGGGACTCGTGGCTCTAGCTGCATATGTCGCAGAGGATGGCTTAGTTGGACATCAATGGGAGGAGAGGCCCTTGATCCTGTGAAGGTTCTATGCCCCAGTATGGGGAAATGCCAGGGCCAGGAAGCAGGAGTGGGTAGGTTGGGAGCATGGGGAGTGGAAAGA
Organism: Mus caroli; assembly: GCF_978045245.1. Classification (NCBI taxonomy): domain Eukaryota; kingdom Metazoa; phylum Chordata; class Mammalia; order Rodentia; family Muridae; genus Mus; species Mus caroli. The sequence goes on along the minus strand of NW_028227256.1, from coordinate 114,545,686 downwards.
GTATAGGGGGTTTTCGGAGGGGAAACTAGGAAAGGGGATAATATCTGAAATGTAAATAAAGAAAATAGCTAATAAATAATAAAAAAGAAAAAAAAGCTAAGAGAGAAATACAAAGTTAAGTGGAAAATGTCATTTAAGAGAAAAGATGGAATACAATCGGAAAGGAAAGGAATAAAACATGGGTGGAACTCTGTTGACTGGACAGTGAGGTTGAACAGGAAAAGGGAACATCAGCAAAATGAGGTTGACTTAAAGGTGCACTTATTTGAAATGAGCTCTGCAAGGAAGCTCAGCCAATGAAGCAGGGAATATAGGTTGAATACAAACCATTACAAGGCAGTGGGCTCAGAGCTTTAAGGGATGCAAGAATAGTGACCTGTTCTTTCTTTCTCGAGATGTATAACCAAATTTGGAATTAAGATAGAAAATGGAGAGCGAGAATGACATACATACATGCCTAAATTGGTTTTATACAGAAATCTACTTCCTCACTGAAGAAGACTGAGATCATCTGATCTTTCTCCTTTGTCTCCATCTCTTCCCATAGAGTGTCACAGTTTACTTATTATGATATATTGATACTTTAAACTGTGAGTCAGAACAAACCCATCTTTCTTTAAATTACTTCTTACTATATTTTAAATTATTGTTGTAATTGTGTGTGTGGACGGGTGCTTATGTATAACACTGTGTATATATGGAGAATGTTGAAAACGTAATTAATTATTGTTCAAGTGCTGTAATTTGGAGGTGACATGTTTCTCAGTGGTTCATGGTCCACTTAATGGCAGTATTGATGTGGTAAAAGTGTGACTGTATAATTAGAACAGGAAGTTTCTACTGAACAGATGGCATTCCAAAAATAGTGCCTTTCACCAAGACTGAAGACCTAAGTTCCTTCCCAAGACCACATGTTGGGAAAAATATGTATTTCTGCTCCTGGTCCTGTGGCCTCCATAAGTTTGCAAAACACATGTTCATAAAGATACACCAAAAAAAGCTAATGAAAAAGAAGAAAGAAAGAAAGAAAGAAAGAAAGAAAGAAAGAGAAGAAAGAGAGAGAAACAAGATACATTGAAACTTAGAGACAAAGGCAGAGACAAATAAACAGATTAAAGTGAGGAGCCTCAATCACCATGAGTAAGTTGATATCATCTTACTGGAGTGTATCCATTTGGAAGGAAGCATTTCTTCTCCTCTCAAGGAAATATTTTTCCATAATATAATATATATGTATATTTGAGTCAAATTTGTGTGTACATATACATATATACATACAAATATGTACCCATACACACACACATGTATATATGTGTATATACATACGTGTATATGTGTGTATACACACACACATATATATATACACACACACACACACACATACACACACACACACACACACACACACACACATATATATATATATATATATATATATATATATATATATATATATATATATGTAAAGTGAATCCCGAGATGAAACAGATGGATCAATTGGTGAAGTCCTTTCCTTGATCGCATGAGTTGAATTCACAGAACTAGTGGCATCATTCTTTCTGGGGTTGTGTATACTTGTAATCCCAGCACAGTCATGTGGATTCTTGGGGCTCATGGGACAGCCTTTCCAGCATTCGTGGTAAATTCCTGGCTAGTGCAGGAGAGACTCCATCAACAAATTCCATGAGATGTGCCCAATATCTGAAAATGCTATTATGTTATATCTGAGATTTTCTTTGTCTCATCTGGGACCAAAATCTCATGGCAGAGGGGTTTCTCAACAGAACAATCCTGTTCTCTGTTGCTCCCTCAGCATTTCACTGTCTAGGGGTACTTCCTGGGAAAGTTGGCACACGCCACCAAGACCATTCATCTAGTAGACAGTAGTGATGGCATCTCCAGCATCATAGAGATAGGTGTGTCATCAAGGAGGGAATGGTCACAGCCTTCCTCCCCAAATCAGGCATATTATAATCATACCTGGATCACACACAGTGTTGGAGAAAATAGAAACTTTCACCATTTGCAAGAGGACATTTTCATCTAACCTGGTTCACAGTCAGACTACTTGAACTCTTTATGGTTCCCCAAATGATTTTAATGCATTATTTACTTATTCTATCTTTATTTAGTGCATTTGTTGTTCTGATTATTATGTGTCAGGAGGAATTTCTTTTCTGGTCCAGTCTATTTGGAGTTCTGTAGGCTTCTTGTATGTTCATGGGCATGTCTTTCTTTAGGTTTGGGAAGTTTTCTTCTATAATTTTGTTGAAGATATTTGCTGGCCATTTCAGTTGAAAATCTTCGTTCTCATCTCCTATTATTCAGAGGTTTGGTCTTCTCATTGTGTCCTGGATTTCCTGGATATTTTGAGTTAGGATCTTTTTGCATTTTGCATTTTCTTTGATTGTTGTGCCAATGTTCTCTATAGAATCTTCTTCACCTGAGTTTCTCTCTTCCATCTATTGTATTCTGTTGCTGATGATAGCATCTATGATTCCATATTTCTTTTCTAGGGTTTCTATCTCCAGTGTTGCTTCACTTTGTGTTTTCGTTATTTTGTCTACTTCCCTTTTTAGATCTTGGAAGGTTTTATTCAATTCCATCACCTGTTTGGTCGTGTTTTCTTGCAATTCTTTAAGGGATTTTTGTGCTTCCTCTTTAAGATCTTCTACCTGTTTAGCAGTGTTCTCCTGTATTTCTTCAAGTGAGTAATTAAAGTCCTTCTTGATGTCCTCTACCATCATCATGAGATTTGCTTTTAAATCCGGGTCTAGCTTTTCGGGTGTTTTGGGGGTGTCCAGGACTGGGTGGGGTGTGAGTGCTGAGTTATGATGATGGTGAGTGGTCTTGGTTTCTGTTAGTAAGATTTTTACGTTTTCCTTTCGCCATCTGATAATCACTGGAGTTAGTTGTTATAGTTGTCTCTGGTTAGATCTTGTTCCTCAGGTGATTATGTTAGTCTCTATCAGCAGACCTGGGAGACTAGTTCTCTCCTGAGATTCAGTGTTCAGAGTACTCTCTACAGACAAACTCTCCTCTTGCAGGGAAGGTGCACAGATATCTGGCTTTCGAATCTGCCACCTGGCAGAAGTTGCGTTCCACCCAGCAGAGATCTTAAGATCCCGTGGAAGGTCCTGTGGCGACCTTGCGGGAGTCTGCAGACTCTGCACCCAAGGTAATCCGGGTTTGTTGTGGACCTGAAGGGACTTGTGACCCTGATCAGCCTGTTTTCTCTGCTTCCCTAATTAATGCAGTCTCAGGTCCCACGCAATTGGATTGGAACAGAGGCTGTGTTCCACTTATCCGAGGTCTTAAGATCCTGTGGAGGGTCCTGTGGGGACCTTGTGGGTGTCCACAGACTCCAAGCCCAAGATACGCTGGTGCTGCCATGGACCAGAAGGTCCCCTTCAGCTCTTGTGTACTTTTTCTATCTCCTATATTGGGGGCCCTGTGTTCCATCCAATAGATGACTTTGAGCATACACTTCTGTATTTCTTGGCACTGGCAAAACCTCACAGGAGACAGCTATATTAGGGTCCCTTCAGCAAAATTTTGCTGGCATATATAATAGTGTCTGTGTTTGGTGGCTGATTATGGGATAGACCCCTGGGTGGGGCAGTTTCTGGATGGTCCATCCTTTCATCTTAGCTCCATACTTGGTCTCTGCAAATCCTTCCATTTATATTTTATTCTGTATTCTAGGGAGGAATGAATTATCCATGGGTTGGTCTTCTTTCTTGATTTTCTTGTGTTTTGGAAGTTGTATCTTGGGTAATCTTATTTTCTGGGCTACTAATATTCACTTATCAGTGAGTGTATATCAAGTGACTTCTTTTGTGATTGGGTTACCTCACTCAGGATGATATTCTCCAGATATATCCATTTGCTCAAGAATTTCATAAATTCATTGTTTTTAATAGCTGAGTAGTACTCCATTGTGTAAATGTATCACATTTTCCGTATCCATTCCTCTGTTGAGGAACATCTGTGCTCATTCCAGCTTCTGGCTATTATAAATAGGCCTACTATGAACATATTGGAGTATGTGTCCTTATTACCAGTTGGAACATCACTTGGGTATATGCCCAGGAGAGGTATTAGAGGATCTAGTGGTAGTACTATGTCCAATTTTCTGAGGAATGGCCAGACTGACTTACAGAGTGGTTGTACAAGCTTGCAATCCCACCAGCAGTGGAAGAGTGTTCCTCTTTCTCCACATTCTCACCAGCATCTGATGTCACCTGAATTTTTTATTTTAGCCATTCTTACTAGTGTGAGGTGGACTCTCAGGGTTGTTTTGATTTGCATTACCCTGATGATTAAGGATGTTGACCATTTTTTCAAGTGCATCTCAGCCCTTTGATATTCCTCCGTTCAGAATTCTTTGTTTAGCTCTGTACCTCATTTTTAATGGGGTTATTTGAATTTCTGGAGTTCAGCTTCTTGAGTTCTTTGTATATATTGGATATTAGTCCCCTATCAGATTTAGGATTGTTAAAAATTCTTTCCCCATCTGTTGGTGGTCTCTTTGTTTATTGAGAGTATCTTTTGCCCTACAGAAGCTTAGGAATTTTATGAGGTCCCATTTGTCTATTCTTGATCTTCTCCAGCTACTGCAATGAAGCTGTTTATCAGGTTTAGGAGTTCTCTGGTGGAATTTTTGGAATCACTTATGTATACTATTATATCATCTGCAAATAGTGATACTTTGACTTCTTCCTTCCCAATTTATATCCCCTTGATCTTTTTTTATTGTCAAATTTCCCTGGCTAGGACTTCAAGTACTATATTGAATAGGTAGGGAGAAATTGGGTAGCCTTGTCTAGTCCTTGAATTTAGTGGGATTGCTTCGAGTTTCACTCCATTTAGTTTGATGTTGGCCACTGGTTTGCTATAGATTGGTTTAAATATTTTTAGGTATGGACTTTGAATTCATGATCTTTTGAAGAGTTTTATCAAGAAGTGGTGTTGGCTCTGGAAATCAGTCTGGCGGTTCCTCAGAAAATTGGACATAGTACTACCGGAGGAGACAGCAATACCTCTCCTGGGCATATATCCAGAAGATGTCCCAACCGGTAAAAAGGACACATGCTCCACTATGTTCATAGCAGCCCTATTTATAATATCCAGAAGCTGGAAAGAACCCAGATGTCCCTCAACAGAGGAATGGATACAGAAATTATGGTACATTTACACAATGGAGTACTACTCAGCTATTAAAAAGAATGAATTTATGAAATTCCTAGCCAAATGGATGGACCTGGAGGGCATCATCTTGAGTGAAGTAACACAATCACAAAAGAACTCACACAATATGTATTCACTGATAAGTGGATATTAGCCCAAAACTTAGGATACCCAAGATATGAGATACAATTTGCTAAACGCATGAAACTCAAGAAGAATGAAGACCAAAGTGTGGACACTGTGCCCCTTCTTAGAATTGGGAACAAAACACCCAGGGAAGGAGTTACAGAGACAAAGTTCGTAGCTGTGATGAAAGGATGGACCATTTAGAGACTGCCGTATCCAGGGATCCATCCCATAAGCAGCTTCTAAACGCTGACACCATTGCATACACTAGCAAGATTTTGCTGAAAGGACCCAAAGATAGCTGTCTCTTGTGAGACGATGCCGGGGCCTAGCAAACACAGGAATGGATGTTCACAGTCAGCTATTGGATGTATCACAGGGCTCCCAATGGAGAAGCTAGAGAAAGTACCCAAGGAGCTAAAGGGATCTGCAACCCTATTGTTGGAACAACATGATGTACTAACCAGAACCCCGGAGCTCTTGTCTCTAGCTGCATATGTATCGAAAGATGGTCTAGTCGGCCATCACTGGAAAGAGAGGCCCATTGGACTTGCAAACTTTATATGCCCCAATATAGGGGAATGCCAGGGCCAAAAGAATGGGAATGGGTGGGTAGGGAAGTGGGGGGCGCTATGGGGGACTTTTGGGATAGCATTGGAAATGGAATTGAGGAAAATATGTAATAAAAAAAAAACGTAAAAAAAAATCACCATTTAAATGAATGGAATAAGCAATTTGATGGAATTCTGGTAGTTGGATAAAACAGAGGAAGAGAAAGGAAATGGAACCCAACGGAACTTTTAGATTCCTGGCCAATGATAAGTAGGAGTCTTTCCCTTGATTTTTTTTAAATTTTGATTGCTTATTTCTTACAAATATAGATTTTTCTATATTAAAAAAAAAAAAAAAGAAGGGGTGTTGGATTTTGTCAAATGCTTTCCCAGAATCTAACGAGATGATCATGTGTTTTTTTTAATTTGAGTTTGTTTATATAGTGGATTATGTTGATGGATTTCTATATACTAAACCATCCCTGCATCCCTGGGATGAAGCCTACATGGTCAGGATGGATGATTGTTTTGATGAATTCTTGGATTCGGTTTGTGAGGATTTTATTGAGTATTTTTGCATTGATATTCACAAGGGAAATTGGTCTGAATTCCTCTTTCTTTGTTGGATCTTTGTATGGTTTAGGTATCAGAGTAATTGTGGCTTCATAGAATGAATTGTGTAGAGTACCTTCTGTTTCTATTTTGTGGAATAGTTAGAGGGGAGTTGGAATTAGGTCTTCTTTCAAGTTCTGATAGAACTCTGCACTAAACCCAGCTGGTCCTGCGATTTTTTTGGGGGGGGGTATTGATGACTGCTTCTATTTCTTTACTGGAAATGGGACAGTTTTGATCGTTTTTCTGATCCTGATTTAACTTTGGTAGCTGGTATCTGTCTAGGAAGTTGTCCATTTCATCCCCGTTTTCTAGTTTTGTTGAGTATAGCCTTTTGTAGTAGGATGTGATGATGTTTGAATTTCCTCAGGTTCTATTGTTATGTCTCCTTTTTAATTTTGATTTTGTCAATTAGCATACTGTCCCTGTGCCCTCTAGTTAGTCTGGTTACGGGTTTATCTATTTGGTTGATTTTCTCAAAGACCTAGCTCCTGGTTTGGTTGATTCTTTGAATAATTATTGTTGTTTCTAATTGGTTGATTTCAGACCTGAGTTTATTTCCTGCTGTCTACTCCTATTGGGTGAGTTTGCTTCCTTTAGTTCTAGAGCTTCTAGGTGTGCTGTCAGGCTGCTAGTGTCTGCTCTCTCTAGTTTCTTTTTGGAGGCACTCAGGTGTATGAGTTTTCCTCTTAGAACTGCCTTCATTGTGTTCCTTAAGTTTGTGTATGTTGTGGCTTCATGATCATTAAATTCTAAAAAGTCCTTTATATCTTTCTTTATTTCGTCCTTAACCAAGAAATCATTGAGCAGTGTGTTGTTTAGTTTCCACGTGAATGTTGGCTTTCTCTTATTTATGTTGTTATTGAAGATCAACCTTAGTCCATGGTGATCTGATAGGATGCATGGGACAATTTCAATATTTTTGTATCTGTGGAGGCTCATTTTGTGACCAATTATATTGTCAATTTTGGAGAATGTACCAGGTGGCACTGAGTAGAAGGTATATCCTTTTGTTTTAGGATAAAATGTTCTGTAGATATCTGTAGATATCTTTGTTTCATTGTCTGTTAGTTTCCATGTGTCTCTGTTTAGTTTCTGTTTACACGATCTGTCTATTGGTTAGGGTAGGGTTTGAAGTCTCCCACTATTATTGTGTGAGGTGCAATGTGTGCTTTGAACTTTACTAAAGTTTCATTAGTGAATATGGCTGCCCTTGCATTTCGAGTATAGATATTCAGAATTGAGAGTTCCTCTTGGAAGATTTTACCTTTGATGAGTATGAAGTGCCCCTCCTTGTCTTTTTTGATGACGTTGGGTTGGAAGTCGATCTTATTCGATATTAGAATGGCTACCCCACCTTGTTTCTTCGGACCATTTACTTGGAAAGTTGTTTTCCAGCCTTTCATTCTGAGGTAGTGTCTGTCTTTTTCCCTGAGATGGGTTTCCTGTAAGCAGCAAAATGTTGGGTCCCGTTTGTGTAGCCAGTCAGTTAGTCTATGTCTTTATATTGGGAAATTGAGTCCATTGATAGTAAGATATATTAAGGAAAAGTAATTGTTGCTTCCTATTATTTTTATTGTTAGAGTTGGTATTCTGTTCTTGTGGCTGTCTTCTTTTAGATTTGTTGAGGGATTCCTTTTTGCCTTTTCTAAGGTATAGTTTCTGTCCTTGTATTGGTTTTTTTTTTTTAACTGTTATCCTTTGAGGGCTGGATTCATGGAAAGATAATGTGTGAATTTGGTTTTGTCATAGAATACTTTGGTTTCTCCATGTATGGTAATTGAAAGTTTGGCTGGGTATAGTAGCTGGGCTGGCATTTCTGTTCTCTTAGTGTCTTTCTAATATCTGTTCAGGATCTTCTGGCTTTCATAGTCTCTGGTGAAAAGTCTGGTGTAATTCTGATAAGCCTGCTTTATATGTTACTTGACCCTTTTCCCTTACTGCTTTTAATATTCTATCTTTATTTAGTGCATTTGTTGTTCTGATTATTATATGTTGGGTGGAATTTCTTTTCTGGTCCAGTCTATTTGGAGTTCTGTAGGCTTCTTGTATGTTCATGGGCATCTCTTTCTTTAGGTTTGGGAAGTTTTCTTCTATAATTTTGTTGAAAATATTTGCTGGCCCTTTAAGTTGAAAATTTTTATTCTTATCTACTCCTATTATCCATAGGTTTGGTCTACTCACTGTGTCTTGAATTTCCTGGATATTTGGGTTGAGATATTTTTGCATTTAGTACTTTCTTTCATTTTTTCCCCAAGTTCTCAATGGAATCTTCTGCACCTGAGATTCTCTCTTCCATCTCTTGTATTATGTTGCTGATGCTTGCATCTATGGTTCCAGATTTCTTTCCTAGGGTTTCTATCTCCAGCATTGCCTCACTTTGGGTTTTCTTTATTGTGTCTCCTTCCTTCCCTTTTTAGGTCTAGTACGGGTTTGTTCAATTCAATCACCTGTTTGTGTTTTCCTGTTTTTCTTTAAGGACTTCTACCTGTTTGGTTGTCTTTTCCTGTTTTTCTTTAAGGACTTCTACCTGTTTGATTGTGTTATCCTCTTTTTCTTTAAGGACTTGTAACTCTTTAGCAATGTTCTCCTGTAATTCTTTAAGTGAGTTATTAAAGTCCTTCTTGATGTCCTCTACCATCATCATGAGAAATGCTTTTAAATCCAGGTCTAGCTTTTCGGGTGTGTTGGGGTGCTCAGGACTGGCTGAGGTGGGAGTACTGAGTTCTGATGATGGTGAGTGGTCTTGCTTTCTGTTAGTAAGATTCTTATGTTTGCCTTTCACCATCTGGTAATCTCTGGAGTCAGTTGTTATAGTTGTCCCTGGTTAGAGTTTGTTCCTTTAGTGATTCTGTTAGCCTCTATCAACATACCTGGGAGATTAGCTCTCTCCTGAGTTTCAGTGTCTAGAGTACTTCCTGCAGGCAAGCTCTCCTCGTCCAGGAAATGTCCATAGATATCTGGTGTTCGGACCTGCCTCCTGGTAGAAGATGATGGCCAGAAACAGGGCCTGTCACAGAAGCTGTTAGTTTCTGTAGTCCACACTCTCTCCTGTGCAGACTAGTCTCGGAGGGATCTTGGAACCATGATGGCTTACCCAGGTGCTCTGGCAAAGCCCTCCCGGGTGGGGCGGAACCCTCTCTTCTGGTAGGGAATGTGCCCAGATGTCTGGAGCCTGAAAAGGCATCTGCCTCAGAAGCTGTGTCGCTTCTGCCTGTCCCAGAAACTGTTAGCTTCAGTAGTCCACACTCTCACCTGTGCAGACTCGTCTAGGAGGTATCCAGGAACCAAGATGGCTCGACCATCAGAATTTTAATACAGAAAAATATAGGGAAGTTAGGTGACACATCAGTCAATATACAATGAGGATACCAGATGTTTAATGACTCTTACACAAAACAGACTAATGCAAACATAAAGACTGGCAGGAACTGGGCAATAAAACAACTGAGACAAAGTCAGTTTTATCTAAGTTCAGCTATATTCTTAGAAGCCAGGTGTGAGGTCTTTACCCTCCTGGGCAAGGGTTTTCATGCCAAAGCCATAGTTCTAATTAGGGAGTTAACCTTCTCATGAATAATGCAATAATCTAGTTCCTCCTTAAATCACAGGCCAATATACTTCCTAAACCATTGTAAATTCCTGTATATGGGAGTGACTCAGCTTTTATTCTAAGTGATTGTGTATGGGGGACTTTCTACTAATAAGCAATGTAGTCTGCCATACATAACTATAATAAGAATCCCAAATTTACATTGCTAAGCTTGCCATGAGTTTTCTAACTCTATGTAGTAGATAGTAATGCCTGTTTTCTTTCACTATCTCTCTTACAATACTAGATGCAATTCTGAATGTTACTGAATAGGTAATATTCTTACTGGATTCCAAGCACATGGTTGGCTGAAGGACTACCTAGGGCATTGGTGAAGGTCAGGAAGCAAAGTTCAATTTTGCTTAGGTATTTGGCAAATCATTGCTTAGAGGCACCTATAATAAAAGAGTACAGAACGAAATCACATAGATTCCTGCACTGACTAATGAAAGGACAAGTTTGGAGCATTCGTTTTTTAGGATGCCATGGTTGCAGGAGACTAAGTTTCCATGAACTTTTTGCCTTGGGACTGCGTCCAATTTTTAGGATTGTCACTCATGTAAACACCCTAAATATCTTTGTCCTGCTTTCTTAAAATCCAGAGTTTCTTTTTCTTTTTTTTTTAATTTTTAATATTTTTATTACATATTTTCCTCAATTACATTTCCAATGCTATCCCAAAAGTCCCCCATAGCGCCCCCCACTTCCCTACCCACCCATTCCCATTCTTTTGGCCCTGGCATTCCCCTATATTGGGGCATATAAAGTTTGCAAGTCCAATGGGCCTCTCTTTCCAGTGATGGCCGACTAGGCCATCTTTCGATACATACGCAGCTAGAGACAAGAGCTCCGGGGTTCTGGTTAGTACATCATGTTGTTCCAACAATAGGGTTGCAGATCCCTTTAGCTCCTTGGGTACTTTCTCTAGCTTCTCCATTGGGAGCCCTGTGATACATCCAATAGCTGACTGTGAACATCCACTTCTGTGTTTGCTAGGCCCCGGCATAGTCTCACAAGAGACAGCTATCTTTGGGTCCTTTCAGCAAAATCTTGCTAGTGTATGCAATGGTGTCAGCGTTTAGAAGCTGCTTATGGGATGGATCCCTGGATACGGCAGTCTCTAAATGGTCCATTTTTTCATCACAGCTACGAACTTTGTCTTATTATACAGATCTTATTATACAGATCTATCTTATTATACAGATCTTTGTTCTTATTATACAGATCTTTCACTTCCTTAGTTAGAGTCATGCCAAGGTATTTTATATTATTTGTGACTATTGTAAAGGGTGTTATTTCCCTAATTTCTTTCTCAGACTGTTTATCCTATGTGTAGAGAGAGGCCATTGACTTGTTTGAGTTAATTTTATATCCAGCTACTTCCCCGAATCTGTTTATAAGGTTTAGGAGTTCTCTGGAGGAATTTTTAGGGTCACTTATGTATACTATCATATCATCTGCAAAAAGTGATATTTTGACTTCTTCCTTTCCAATTTGTATCCCCTTGTTATCCTTTTGTCATCCAACTGCTCTGGCTAGGATTTCAAATACTATGTTGAATATGTATGGAGAAAGTGGGCAGCCTTGTCTAATACCTGATTTTAGTGGGATTGCTTCCAGCTTCTCACCATTACTTTGATGGTGGCTGCTGGTTTGCTGTAGATTGCTTTTGTCATGTTTAGGTATGGGCCTCAAATTCCTGATCTTTGCAAGACTTTTATCATGAATGGGTGTTGGATTTTTTCAAATGCTTTATCAGCATCTAAGGAGATGATTATGTGGTTTTTGTCTTTGAGTTTGTTTATGTAATGGATTATGTTGATGGATTTCTGTATATTAAAACATCATGCATCCGTGGCATGAAACCTTCTTGGTCAGGATGGATGATTGTTTTGATGTTTTCTTGGCTTCGGGTAGCTAGAATTTTATTGTGTATTTTAGCATCGATGTTCATAAGGGAAATTGGTCTGAAGTTCCCTATCTTTGTTAGGTCTGTCTGTGGTTTAGGTATCAGAGTAATTGTGGCTTCATAGAATGAATTGGGTAGAGTACCTTCTGCTTCTATTTTGTAGAATAATTTGTGAAGAACTGGAATTAGATCTTCTTTGAAGGTGTGATAGAACCCTGCACTAAACCTATCTGGTCCTGGGCTTTTATGGGGGGGGTTGGGGGACTGTTAATCACTGCTTCTATTTCTTTAGGGGATAAAGTACTGTTTAGATAATTGCCCTGATCCTGATTTAACTTTGTTACCTGGTATCTGTCTAGAAATTTGTTCATTTCGTCCAGGTTTTCCAGTTTTGTTGAGTATAGCCTTTTGTAGAAGGATCTGATGGTGTTTTGGATTTCTTCAGGATCTTTTGTTATGCCTCCCTTTTCATTTCTGATTTTGTTAATTAGAATACTTTCCCTGTGCCCTCTAGTGAGTCTGGCTAAGGGTTTTTCTACCTTTTTTATTTTCTCAAAGAACCAGCTCCTCATTTGGATGATTCTTTGAATAGTTTTTCTTGTTTCCACTTGGTTCATTTCGCCCCTGAGTTTGATTATTTCCTGCCATCTACTCATCTTGGGTGAATTGGCTTCCTTTTGTTCTAGTTCTTTTAGGTGTGTTTTCAAGCTGCTCCTATGTGCTCTCTCTAGTTTCTTTTGGAGGCATTCAGAGCTATGAGTTTTCCTCTTAGAAATGCTTTCATGCCATAAGTTTGGGTATGTTGTGGCTTCAATTTCATTATACTCTAAAAAGTCTTTAATTTCTTTCTTTATTCCTTCCTTGACCAAGGTATTGAGAAGAGTGTTGTTCAGTTTCAACGTGAATGTTGGCTTTCTATCATTTATGTTGTTATTGAAGATCAGCCTTAATCCATGGTGGTCTGATAGGATGCATGGGACGATTTCAATATTTTTGTATCTGTAATGGCCTGCTTTGTAACTAATTATATGGTCAATTTTAGAGAAGGTACCATGAGGTGCTGAAAGAAGGTATATCCTTTTCTTTTAGGATAAAATGTTCTGTAGATATCTGTTAAATCCATTTGTTTCATAACTTCTGTCAGTTTCACTCTGTCCCTGTTTAGTTTCTGTTTCCATGATTTGGCCATTGATGAAAGTGGTGTGTTGAAGTCTCCCACTATTATTGTGTGAGATGCAATGTGTGCTTTGAGCTTTACTAAAGTTCCTTAATGAATGTGGCTGCCCTTGCTTTTGGAGCATAGATATGCAGAATTGGGAGTTCCTCTTTTAAGATTTTACCTTTGATGAGTATGAATTATCCCTCCTTGTCTTTTTTTTTCTAAAATTGATCCGATCTTTTATTATTATTATTATTAGGTATTTATTTCATTTATATTTCCAATGCTATCCCCAAAGTCCCCCACACCCTCCCATACCCACTCCCCAACACACTCACTCCCACCTATGGCATTCCTCCGTACTGAGGCACGACCAAGGGGCCTCTCTTTTCACTGATGGCTGACTAGGCCATCTTTTGATACATATACAACTAGAGACACAAGATCCGTGTGTGGGGGGGTACTGGTTAGTTCATATTGTTTTTCTACCTATAGGGTTCCAGATACCCCCATCTCCCTGGGAACTCCCTCCAGCTCCTCCATTGTGGGCCCTGTGTTTCATCCAATAGCTGACTGTGAGCATCCACTTCTGTGTTTGCTAGGCCCTGGCAGAGTCTCAAAAGAGATATCTATATCAGGGTCCTTTCAGCAAAATCTTGATAGTGTTTACAATGGTGTCAGCATTTGAAGCCTGATTATGGGATGGATCCCTGGGCATGGCAGTCTCTAGATGGACCATCGTTTTGTCTCAGCTCCAAACTCTGTCTCTGTAGCTCCCTCCCTGGGTGCCTTGCTCCCAATTTCCAGAAGGGGCAAAGTATCCATACCTTGGTCTTCATTTTTCCTGAGCTTCATGTGTTTTGCAAATTGTATCTTATATCTCAGGTATTCTAATTTTCTGGGCTAATATGCACTTATCAGTGCGTACATATCATGTGAGTTCTTTTCTGATTGAGTTACTTCGATCAGGATGATGCCCTCCAGGTAGAACCATTTGCCTAGGAATTTCATAAATACATTCTTTCAAATAGCTGAGTAGTAAGTACTCCATTGTGTAAATGTACCACATTTTCTGTATCCATTCCTCTGTTGAGGGACATCTGGGTTCTTTCCAGCTACTGGCTATTATAAATAAGGCTGCTATGAACATAGTGGAACATGTGTCCTTCTTACCAGTTGGAACATCTTCTGGATATATGCCCAGGATAGGTATTGCAGGATCATCCTGTAGTAGTATGTCCAATTTTCTGAAGAACTGCCAGACTGATTTCCAGAGTGGTTGTACAATCTTGTAATCGCACCAACAATGGAGGAGTGTTCCTCTTTCTCTAATCCTCCACAGCATCTGCTGTCACCTGAATTTTTGATCTTAGCCATTTGACTGGTGTGAGGTGGAATCTCAGGGTTGTTTTGATTAGTATTTCCCTGACGATTAAGGATGCTGAACATTTTTTCAGGTGCTTCTCAGCCATTTGGTATTCCTCAGGTGAGAATTCTTTGTGTAGCTCTGAGCCCCATTTTTAATGGGCTTATTTGATATCTTGGAGTCCAACTTCTTGAGTTCTTTACATGTATTTGATATTAGTCTCCTATCTGATTTAGGATAGGTAAAGATCCTTTCCCAATCTGTTGGTGGCCTTTTTGTCTTATTGACAGTGTCTTTTGCCTTACAGAAGGTTCCAATTTTATGAGGTCCAATTTGTAGATTCTTGATCTTACAGCACAAGCCATTGCTGTTCTATTCAGCAATTTTTTTCCCTGTGCCCACTATCTTTGAGGCTTTTCACAACTTTATCCTCTATAAGTTTCAGTGTCTCTGGATTTATATGGAATTCCTTGATCCACTTATATTTTACCTTAGTACAGCGACATAGGAATGGATCAATTCATATTCTTCTGCATTATAATCGCCAGTTGTGCCATCACCAATTGTTGAAAATGCTGTCTTTTTTCCATTGGATGGTTTTAGCTCCCTTGCCAAAGATCAAATGACCATAGGTTTGTAGGTTCATTTCTGCGTCTTCAATTCTATTCCATTGGTCTACTTGTCTGTTGCTATACCAGTACCATGTAGTTTTTATCACAATTGCTCTGTAGTACAGCCTTAGGTCAGGCATGGTGATTCCACCAGAGGTTCTTTCATCCTTGAGAAGAGTTTTTGCTATCCTAGGTTTTTTGTTATTCCAGATGAATTTGCAGATTACCCTTTCCAATTCTTTGAATAATTGAGTTGCAACTTTGATGGGGATTGCATTGAATCTGTAGATTGCTTTTGGCAAGGTAGCCATTTTTACTATATTGATCTTGCCAATCCATGAGCATGGGATATATACTACCATATCATCAGCAAAAAGTGATATATTGACTTCTTCCTTTCCAATTTGTATCCCCTTGATATCCTTTTGTTGTCGAATTGCTCTTGCTAGGACTTCAAGTACAATGTTGAATAGGTAGGGAGAAACTGGACAGCCTTGTCTAGTCCCTGACTTTAGTGGGGTTGCTTCCAGCTTCTCATCATTTACCTTGATGTTGGTGACTGTTTTGCTGTAGATTGCTTTTATCATGTTTAGGTATGGGCTGTGAATTCCTCATCTTTCCAAGACTTTTATCATGAATGGGTGTTGAATTTTGACAAATGCTTTCTCCACCTCTAACAAGATGATCATTTGGTTTTTATCTTTGAGTTTGTTTATATCCTGGATTATGTTGGTGGATTTCTGTATATTGAACCATCCCTGCATCCCTGGGATGAAACCTACTTGGTCAGGATGGATGATTGTTTTGATGTGTTCTTGGATTCGGTTAGCAAGAATTTTATTGAGTATTTTTGCATCGATATTCATAAGGGAAATTGGTCTGAAGTTCTCTATCTTTGTTGGGTCTTTCTTTCTGTGGTTTAGGTATCAGAGTAATTGTGGCTTCATAGAATGAGTTGGGTAGAGTACATTCTTCTTGCATTTTGTGGAATAGATTGTGAAGAACTGGAATTAGATCTTCTTTGAAGGTCTGATAGAACTCTGCACTAAACCCATCTGGTCCTGGGCCTTTTTTGGTTGGGAGAGTAGAAATGACTGCTTCAATTTCTTTAGGGGATATAGGACTGTTTAGATCATTAACTTAACCCTGCTTTAACTTTGGTACCTGATACCTGTCAAGAAATTTGTCCATTTCATCCAGCTTCTCCAGTTTTTTTGAGTATATATAGCCTTTTGTAGAAGGATCTGATGGTGTTTTTGGATTTCTTCAGGATCTTTTGTTATGTCTCCTTTTTCATTTCCGATTTTGTTAATTAGGTTGCTGTCCCTGAGCCATTTTATGACTCTGGCTATGGGTTTATCTATCTTGTTGATTTTCTCAAAAAAAAAAAAAAACCCACAAAAAACAAAAAAAATCAAAAAGAAACAGGTTCTTCTCTGGTTGATTCTTTGAATAATTTTTCTTGTTTCCTCTTGGTTCATTTCACACCTGAGTTTGATTATTTCCTGCTGTCTACTTCTCTTGGATGAATTTCCTTTTTTTTTTTTTTTTGTTCTAGAGCTTTTTTTTTTTTTTTTTTTTTTTTATATTAGAAGTCACCACTTTATTTATTTATTTTTTTAGAGCACAATTAAAATTTATTTCTACTTACAACTTAAAATACTTATAGCTATGTATCTACACTTACATATCAGTAACAGATATTTTGGAATATGATTCAGTTACATATTTCGAAGTTGAGGAAAGTCCCACAGTTCTCACTTGTTTCTGACCATTCAGAAATAAGAATGGCTTTTCCAAAGTCCAGCTTGACATCTAAGTAATAGGTTTTTTTTTTTTTTTTGGTCTGAAAACTGGGGAATTTATTTTTTTTTGATTTTTAATATTTTTATTACATATTTTCCTCAATTACATTTCCAATGCTATCCCAAAAGTCCCCCATAGCGCCCCCCACTTCCCTACCCACCCATTCCCATTCTTTTGGCCCTGGCATTCCCCTATATTGGGGCATATAAAGTTTGCAAGTCCAATGGGCCTCTCTTTCCAGTGATGGCCGACTAGGCCATCTTTCGATACATATGCAGCTAGAGACAAGAGCTCCGGGGTTCTGGTTAGTACATCATGTTGTTCCAACAATAGGGTTGCAGATCCCTTTAGCTCCTTGGGCACTTTCTCTAGCTTCTCCATTGGGAGCCCTGTGATACATCCAATAGCTGACTGTGAACATCCACTCCTGTGTTTGCTAGGCCCCGGCATCGTCTCACAAGAGACAGCTATCTTTGGGTCCTTTCAGCATAATCTTGCTAGTGTATGCAATGGTGTCAGCGTTTAGAAGCTGATTATGGGATGGATCCCTGGATACGGCAGTCTCTAAATGGTCCATCCATTCATCACAGCTACGAACTTTGTCTCTGTAACTCCTTCCCTGGGTGTTTTGTTCCCAATTCTAAGAAGGTGCACAGTGTCCACACTTTGGTCTTCATTCTTCTTGAGTTTCATGCGTTTAGCAAATTGTATCTTATATCTTGGGTATCCTAAGTTTTGGGCTAATATCCACTTATCAGTGAATACATATTGTGTGAGTTCTTTTGTGATTGTGTTACTTCACTCAAGATGATGCCCTCCAGGTCCATCCATTTGGCTAGGAATTTCATAAATTCATTCTGTTTAATAGCTGAGTAGTACTCCATTGTGTAAATGTACCATAATTTCTGTATCCATTCCTCTGTTGAGGGACATCTGGGTTCTTTCCAGCTTCTGGATATTATAAATAGGGCTGCTATGAACATAGTGGAGCATGTGTCCTTTTTACCGGTTGGGACATCTTCTGGATATATGCCCAGGAGAGGTATTGCTGTCTCCTCCGGTAGTACTATGTCCAATTTTCTGAGGAACCGCCAGACTGATTTCCAGAGTGGTTGTACAAGCTTGCAATCCCACCAACAATGGAGGAGTGTTCCTCTTTCTCCACATCATCGCCAGCATCTGCTGTCACCTGAATTTTTGATATTAGCCATTCTGACTGGTGTGAGGTGGAATCTCAGGGTTGTTTTGATTTGCATTTCCCTGATGATTAAGGATGTTGAACATTTTTTCAGGTGTTTCTCTGTCATTTGGTATTCCTCAGATGAGAATTCTTTGTTCAGTTCTGAGCCCCATTTTTTAATGGGGTTATTTGACTTTCTGGAGTCCACCTTCTTGAGTTCTTTATATATATTGGATATTAGTCCCTTATCTGATTTAGGATAGGTGAAGATCCTTTCCCAATCTGTTGGTGGTTTTTTTGTCTTATTGATGGTGTCTTTAGCCTTGCAGAAGCTTTGTAGTTTCATGAGGTCCCACTTGTCAATTCTCGATCTTACAGCACAAGCCATTACTGTTTTATTCAGGAATTTTTCCCCTGTGCCCATATCTTCAAGGCTTTTCCCCACTTTCTCCTCTCTAAGTTTCAGTGTCTCTGGTTTTATGTGAAGTTCCTTGATCCACTTAGACTTGATCTTAGTACAAGGAGATAGGAATGGATCGATTCGCATTCTTCTACATGTTAACAACCAGTTGTGCCAGCACCATTTGTTGAAAATGCTGTCTTTCTTCCACTGGATGTTTTTAGCTCCCTTGTCGAAGATCAAGTGACCATAGGTGTGTGGGTTCATTTCTGGGTCTTCAATTCTATTCCATTGGTCTATTTGTCTGTCACTATACCAGTACCATGCAGTTTTTATCACAATTGCTCTGTAGTAGAGCTTTAGGTCCGGCATGGTGATTCCACCAGAGGTTCTTTTATCCTTGAGAAGAGTTTTTGCTATCCTAGGTTTTTTGTTATTCCAGATGAATTTGCAGATTGCACTTTCTAATTCGTTGAAGAATTGAGTTGGAATTTTGATGGGGATTGCATTGAATCTGTAGATTGCTTTTGGCAAGATAGCCATTTTTACAATGTTGATCCTGCCAATCCATGAGCATGGGAGATCTTTCCATCTTCTGAGATCTTCTAGAATTTCTTTCTTCAGAGACTTGAAGTTTTTATTATACAGATCTTTCACTTCCTTAGTTAGAGTCACGCCAAGATATTTTATATTATTTGTGACTATTGAGAAGGGTGTTGTTTCCCTAATTTCTTTCTCAGCCTGTTTATTCTTTGTGTAGAGAAAGGCCATTGATTTGTTTGAGTTAATTTTATATCCAGCTACTTCACCGAAGCTGTTTATCAAGTTTAGGAGTTCTTTGGTGGAATTTTTAGGGTCACTTATGTATACTATCATATCATCTGCAAAAAGTGATATTTTGACTTCATCTTTTCCAATTTGTATCCCTTTGATCTCCTTTTGTTGTCGAATTACTCTGGCTAGGACTTCAAGTACAATGTTGAATAGGTATGGAGAAAGTGGACAGCCTTGTCTAGTCCCTGATTTTAGAGGGATTGCTTCAAGCTTCTCACCATTTACTTTGATGTTGGCTACTGGTTTGCTGTAGATTGCTTTTATCATGGTTAGGTATGGGCCTTGAATTCCTGATCTTTCCAAGACTTTTATCATGAATGGGGTGTTGGATCTTGTCAAATGCTTTTTCCGCATCTAACGAGATGACCATGTGGTTTTTGTCTTTGAGTTTGTTTATATACTGGATTACGTTGATGGATTTCCATATATTGAACCATCCCTGCATCCCTGGGATGAAACCTACTTAGTCAGGATGGATGATTCTTTTGATGTGTTCTTGGATTCGGTTAGCAAGAACTTTATTGAGGATTTTTGCATCAATATTCATAAGGGATATTGGTCTGAAGTTTTCTATCTTTGTTGGGTCTTTTTGTGGTTTAGGTATCAGATTAATTGTGGCTTCATAGAATGAGTTGGGTAGAGTACCTTCTGTTTCTATTTTGTGGAATAGTTTGTGAAGAACTGGGATTAGATCTTCTTTGAAGGTCTGATAGAACTCTGCACTAAACCCATCTGGTCCTGGGCTTTTTTTGGTTGGGAGACTATTAATGACTGCTTCTATTTCTTTGGGGGATATAGGGCTGTTTAGATCATTAACCTGATCTTGATTCAACTTTGGTACCTGGTATCTGTCTAGGAACTTCTCCATTTCATCCAGGTTCTCCAGTTTTTTTGTGTATAGCCTTTGGTAGAAGGATCTGATGGTGTTTTGGATGTCTTCAGGATCTGTTGTTATGTCTCCTTTTTCATTTCTGATTTTGTTAATTAGGATGCTTTCCCTGTGCCCTCTAGTGAGTCTGGCTAAGGATTTATCTATCTTGTTGATTTTCTCAAAGAACCAGCTCCTTGATTGGTTGATTCTTTGAATAGTTCTTGTTTCCACAAGAACTATTTGTGGAATAGTTTGATTATTTTCTGCTGTCTACTCCTTTTTGGTAAATTTGCTTCCTTTTGTTCTAGTGCTTTTAGGTGTGTTGTCAAGCTGCTAATGTGTGCTCTCTCTAGTTTCTTTTTGGAGGCACTCAGAGCTATGAGTATTCCTCTTAGAAATGCTTTCATTCTGTCCCATAAGTTTGGGTATGTTGTGGCTTCATTTTCATTGAACTCTAAAAAGTCCTTAATTTCTTTCTTTATTCCTTCCTTGACCACGGTATCATTGAGAAGAGTGTTTTTCAGTTTCCACGTGTGTGTTGGCTTTCTATTATTTATTTTGTTATTGAAGATCTGTCTTAGTCCATTGTGATCTGATAGGATGCATGGGACAATTTCAATATTTTTGTATCTGTTGAGGCCTGTTTTGTGACCAATTATGTGGTCAATTTTGGAGAAGGTACCATGAGGTGCTGAGAAGAAGGTATATCCTTTTGTTTTAGGATAGAATGTTCTGTAGATATCTGCCAGATCCATTTGATTCATAACTTCTGTTAGTTTCACTGTGTCCCTGTTTAGTTTCTGTTTCCATGATCTGTCCATTGGTGAAAGTGGTGTGTTGAAGTCTCCCACTATTATTGTATGAGGTGTAATGTGTCCTTTGAGAATTACTAAAGTTTCTTTAATGAATGTGGCTGCCTTTGTATTTGAAGCATAGATATTCAGGATTGATAGTTCCTATTGGAGGATTTTACCTTTGATGAGTATGAAGTGCCCCTCCCTGTCTTTTTTGATGACTTTGGGTTGGAAGTCAATCTTATCAGATATTAGAATGGCTACTCCAGCTTGTTTCTTCATACCATTTGCTTGGAAAATTGTTTTCCAGCCTTTCATTCTGAGGTAGTGTCTATCTTTTTCTCTGAGATGAGTTTCCTGTAAGCAGCAAAATGTTGGGTCTTGTTTGTGTAGCCAGTTTGTTAGTCTATGTCTTTTTATCGGGGAGTTGAGTCCATTGATATTAAGAGATATTAAGGAAAAGTAATTGTTGTTTACTATTATTTTTGTTGTTAAAGTTGGCATTCTGTTCTTGTGGCTGTCTTCTTTTAGGTTTGTTGAGGGATTACCTTCTTGTTGTTTCTAGGGGGTGGTTCCCGTCCTTGTATTGGTTTTTTTCCTGTTATTATCCTTTGAAGGGCTGGATTCGTGGAGAGATAATGTGTGAATTTGGTTTTGTCGTTGAATACTTTCGTTTCTCCATCTATGTTAATTGAGAGTTTGGCTGGGTATAGTAGCCTGGGCTGGAATTTGTGTTCTTTTAGTGTCTGTATATCATCTGTCCAGGATCTTCTGGCTTTCATAGTCTCTGGTGAAAAATCTGGTGTAATTCTGATAGGCTTGCCTTTATATGTTACTTGGCCTTTTTCTCTTACTGCTTTTAGTATTTTATCCTTATTTATTGCATTTGTTGTTCTGATTATTATGTCTCTGGAGGTATTTCTTTTCTGGTCCAGTCTATTTGGAGTTCTGTAGGCTTCTTGTATGTTCATGGGCATCTCTTTCTTTAGATTTGGGAAGTTTTCTTCTATAATTTTGTTGAAGATGTTTGCTGGTCCTTTGAGTTGAAAATCTTCATTCTCATCCACTCCTATTATCTGTAGGTTTGGTCTTCTCATTGTGTCCTGTATTTCTTGGATGTTTTGAGTTAGGATCTTTTTGCGTTTTACATTTTCCTTGATTGTTGTGCTGATGTTCTCTATGGAATCTTCTGCACCTGAGATTCTCTCTTCCATCTCTTGTATTCTGTTGCTGATGCTCGTATCTCTGGTTCCAGGTTTCTTTCCTAGGGTTTCTATCTCCAGTGTTGCCTCATTTTGGGTTTTCTTTATTGTGTCTACTTCCCTTTTTAGGTCTAGTATGGTTTTGTTCATTTCCATCATCTGTTTGGATGTGTTTTCCTGTTTTTCTTTAAGGACTTCTACCTGTTTGATTGTGTTATCCTGTTTTTCTTTAAGGACTTATAACTCTTTAGCCATGTTCTCCTGTAATTCCTTAAGTGAGTTATTAACGTCCTTCTTGATGTCCTCTACCATCATCATGAGATATGCTTTTAGATCCGTGTCTAGCTTTTCCGGTGTGTTGGGGTGCCCTGGACTGGGCGAAGTGGGAGTGCTGGGTTCTGATGATGGTGAGTGGTCTTGGTTTCTCTTAGTAAGATTATTACATTTACCTTTTGCCATCTGGTAATCTCTGGGGTTAGTTGTTATCATTGTCACTGTTTAAAGATTGGAGCAGACTCTGTGTTCCACTCACCCGAAGTCTCAAAATCCTGTGGCGGGTGTTGTGGGTAGTTGGCGAGTGTCAGCCGACCCTGCGCCCTAGCTACCCTGGTGTTGTTCTGACCAGAAGAGGCTTGTGGCCCTACTCAGGCCGGATTTCTGCCTCCCCAACCAAAGCAGTCTTAGGTCCCGCGTGATTGGACTGGAGCAGAAGCTGTGTTCCACTCACCAGAAGTCTCAAAATCCTGTGGTGGTGGTCGTGGGTAGCTGGAGGGTGTCAGCTGACCCTGTGCTCTAGCTACCCCGGTGCTGGTCAGGCTGGAAGAGGCCTGTGGCCCTACTCAGGCCGGTTTTCGGCTTCCCTAACTAATGCAGTCTCAGGTCCCGTGAGCAATTGGATTGGAGCAGAAGCTATGTTCCACTCACCAGAAGTCTTAAGATCCTGTGGCGGGTGTTGTGGGTAGTTGGCGAGTGTCAGCCGACCCTGCTCCCTAGCTACCTTGGTGCTGTTCTGACCGGAAGAGGCTTGTGGCCCTACTCTCCTGTATTTCTTTAATGGAATTTTTTTTATCCTCCCTAAAGGTCTCTATTACTTTCACGACATGGGATTTTAGGTCAGAATCTTGCTTTTCATGTGTGTTAGGGTATCCATGGTTTGCTGTATTAGGAGAACTGTGTTCTTATGGTGCCAAATTACATTGGCTTATGTTGTTTATGTTCTTGATCTTGCATTTCACCATTTGGTTATCCCTGATATTAATTGACCTGGGTGTCTCAGGTTAGAGCAAAGACAGATGAATCTGTGTAGCCTGGGTTTGATCAGGTTTTTTGGGATGTAGGCAATATTGTCTTTGGTTACAGCAGGCCTACTGTAACCAAAATGTTTAAACATTTTTCCTTGAAGAAAGGTAGGGCTGTGGGAGAACAGTTAGTTTGATCTGCCATTGGTGCAGGTGGAAGTACAGACCAGAAGGACTATGGGGTTATGTCAGGGTGGGTCAGGTCCCATGTCTACTGGGCTCTGTGGTCTTTACAGCTGTCATGGATATTGGTGCAAGGGTCTCCCCTGTGTTCCCAGTTAGGGAAGACATTCTGGGAGATAGGTAGGGCTTTGGGATCACTGAGTGGGCATGCCAGCATTCCACCAGTGCAGGGGCAGGTGGAGGTAAAGATCAGAAGGGCAATAAGGTTCTGGCAGGGTGCGATAACTCTAGAAAGTCTTATTTCTTTATATATCCCCTGATTCAAAGATTATTGAGTAAAGAGTTGTTTACATTCCACGAGTGTGTAGGCTTTCTGGTGCTTTTGCTGTGATTCAAGTCCAGGTTTTATCCATGGTGGCCTGATAAGATACAAAGCCTTATTTTACTTTTCTTGTATTTGTTGAGATTTGCTTTGTGACCAGCTATATATGATCAATTTTGGAGAATGAATCCATGAGGTACTGAGTAGGTATAGTCTTTTGACTTTGAATGAAATATTCTATAGATATCTGTTAGTTTCATTTGATTCACAAGGCCTGGTAGTGTCGTTATTTCTGTTTATTTTTTGTCTGGATGACCTATGGATTGGTGAGTTTGGGGTGATGACATGTGGGGTTTGATGTGCAACTTAAGCTTTAGAAATATTACTTTTCAAAATATGGGTGTCCTTTTATTTGGGGCATAGATGTTCATAATTGAGATAGCATCTTGGTAGATTTTTCCTTTCATGAGTATGAAGCATCCTTCCCTGTCTCTTTTGAGTAATTTTGGTTGAAAGTCTATTTTGTTCTATATTAGAATGGTTACTCCAGCTTATTTCTTGAGTCCATTTGCTTGGAAAACTTTTTTCTGGCCCTTTACTCTGAGGTAATGTCGATCTTAATTCCATCACTTCTTTTAGCCCGAGTTTATTGAAGTAGATAAGTTATTCCCTGTTATTTTGATGGTGGTAGTGGTGGTGATGGTAGTGTGAGTGTGTGTGTGTTTCCACTATTATGCTGGTATGTAAATATGTAAATACGTAATCCCTGTGTTTTCTTGAATGCAATTGTCCTCCTTTGATATGAGTATTCCTTCTAGTATTTTCTGTAGGGCTGGATTTGTGGATAGGCATTTTTGTGTTTTTAATTTGGAGTTGTCCCAACTTGGGATCTATTCCATGGGCAGAAACTAAATCCTGACACTATTACTGATGCTATGTTTTGCTTGTAGACAAGAGCCTGAAATGGGTTTTCTTTGAGAGACTTTATCATCAGCTGACTGAAATAGATGCAGATACTCACAGGCAAGCATTGGATTGAGTCTGTGGACTCCTATGGAAGAGTTAGGGAAAAGATTGAAAGAACTGAAAAGGGTAGCAATAACCATAAGAAAACCAACAATATCAACTAACCTGGATCTCTGGGAGCACTTAGAATGTGAACAACCAACCAAAGAGCATACCTGGCTGGTCTGACAATGCCTTTTTCTAGCCTCAATGGGAAAGGATGCACCTACTCCTATAGAGATTAATGTCCCAGGATGGGGGGGGTGTCTGAGAGGAAAGGGGGTGGGATAAAGGGGAAAAGAACTCTGTGAGCGGAGGTTGGGAGGAGGAAACATTTGGAATGTAAATAAATGAAAATTTAATCTAAAGTAATAATTTTATTATTAGTTATAGAGACATTAAACACCATTTGCTGTACATCACAGCACATTAGTGACTAATATTCAGCAATATCTTTCCCTGTGTCATATTTAAAGCAGAACTGACAAGTGAAGATAAAATTATGAAGTACATGTAGTAATTACTAAACTTATTAGAAAAATAATTTAGCAGTCAGAGAATTATTTAGAACATTATTTCAAATTTTTCAGTCTCTTATATTCAAGGAGTAGAAGTGTGAAATTATTAATATGTTCTCCATAAAACTGATTAATTTTCTTGGACAGGACTAATTTTATGGTTACCAATTTTGTGCTGTCTCAAATAGTGTTTCAGTAAGAAATCTTACCTACATTGAATTTCTTTCCTCTAACAGTGAAGTTCTAAATTCCTTAGCTTCATTATTATTCATCACTAAAACACTTCCCTTCACTGTCTGTCCTTCTCACTGATTCTTATTTCCAATTCACACCCAATCTTAATCATTTCTTCGGTCCAAATTGTCATCAGTCTACAATCATAACTACTTAACTCATAAAAAGATTTAATTTAATAATACTTTGTACAATTCTACATAAATAACCACACTTCACACATTTCCACTCACCAGTGAAGGTAAATAAGAAGAAACAGGTTGGAGAGTTAAGAGCAATACAACGGGCATTTGCAAGAGCAGACTTTGGAATGGACTATGTTATGCATTTTTTTCAGAGGACACATGAACACATGTTTTTGATTGGGCACCAATGACAGAGAAATTATTTTGTTAAGTCTGTCTTACAGAAACATTGAGTTTATTGACATTACTTACAACAGTGGTTCTCCATTTTCCTAATGCCACAACCCTTTAATACAGTTCCTCATGTTCTAATAAGCCCTCAGCCATAAAATTATTTTGTTGCTACTTCAGAATTATAATTTTGCTACAATATGAATTACAATGTAAATATCTGATATTCAGGATATCTGATATGCCACTCCCTAAGGGATTATGACTCACAGATCGTGAACTGCTCACTTAACAGAAATGTGGGTCAAGCATGGATGAATTAGAGACAAATGAAAGGCAATTCTGCAAAAATGACTTTTTGCTCTTATATGGAAGAGAAAGAGTTTCTGTTGGAGAAAATGTATGTTTAAATTTGGAAATAGTTCTAAGAAAGGAATTCCTGAAATGCTTCTTCCATCAGCATAGGGGAAAACCCATGAAACTTGAATCATTGGAGTTCCCTACACAACTTCCAAGCAACTTATGCCAGGCA
Organism: Mus caroli; assembly: GCF_978045245.1. Lineage (NCBI taxonomy): Eukaryota > Metazoa > Chordata > Mammalia > Rodentia > Muridae > Mus > Mus caroli. The sequence goes on along the minus strand of NW_028227256.1, from coordinate 114,519,095 downwards.
TGAGTTGTTATCCTTACTGTGTATATAAGTTTGGAGAAGCAATCTATGAATCTATAAGTTTTCAGGGCTTTCTGTGACTTTGATTGCTTCTTGAACCTTGTAAATGATATTTATATCTTGAATCTTAATAAGTGTTCCCAAAGAAGGGAGTGTTTTGATTCAGACAAAGAAAAAACTATAAGCATGGAGTTCACTAACTCTTCTAGACTTTAAAGGAGGACATTGGAAGAAACCCCCACAGAACACCAAGCTATCCAGCCATTAGAATTGAGCAATTGTATGAAAATGGAAGCTCTTCAGTATCCAGAAATATCATTCTAAGGTGATTTAGAACTGGTAACTTTCCAATGTCATCAGTTTTGAATGAGATATGTCACTTGTATCTTTGTGTAAAATTTTTTCATTACTTAAGAAGGCAAGAAAGAAGGTATTCTGAAGAGGAGTTATTTTCAGTTTTCCTAAGTACTAGATAATTAAGACATGGTTTAATCTGGATCCACATATAAAAATGTAATGTAAAAATGGATAGCTGAGATCCCAGGAAAACATAAAGTAGTAATTCCAAAATAATTGAGGAGCACAATATTTGGTCAACCTTTCCTCATAGTTCTGCTCCCATATACTATTCATAGAATCATGTTTCAACAGAGTATGGAGCATTTAATCTGCTTTTGAAACCTAACTTTGTAAGGAAATTTTATGCCAACTCATTAAATCTGAGCTATAGTTTAATGACCCAGACATATGCTTCATTTGTAAGAAGTTACTAAGTGTTAATAAATAATGGCCTGTGTGTGTGTGTGTTTATATGTGAGTTTGTGTATATATATGTTTTTCTGATGTGTGTGTATATACATGTATGTTCTAAGAAACTTATGTGTGGCAAGTCTTCCCTCTTGTCATCCTTACTGAATATATAAGTTTGGAGAAGCAATCTATGAATCTATCAGTTTTCAGGGCTTTCTGTGACTTTGATTGCTTCTTGAACCTTGTAAATTTTATTTACATCTTGAATCTTAATGTGATTAAATCATGTATGCATATCTGAAAGGATTTAAGGGTAGATGTTTAATTTAGGAGTAGAATATATGTTCCTTTACTCTTTTGCTTAGTAAGTAGTGAAAACTTAAGCATTTATATGAATGAAGAATCACTTATATCCAGCAGGCACCAGAGTGAGACCCTGTTTCAAAAGCAAAACAAAGGAAGAATTTCTGATGTTACAAATAATTACAATACTACATATTTTTTAAGTAATACATCAGTAAAAATTTAGTAGCATGTAAATCTTATAAACTAGAGAAACACAAATGGTAAAGCTTCTCAAAATGAAGTGTTTGGTATAGAAAGGCCTAGAAAACACCCATACCAGGTTATTAATCTTACAAATATGCTTGAAACATATTAGAGACTTCTTTTATATGGTAGATCCAAAACTAAAATTTCTACAGAAACACTGGTAAGCCATGTACTATGAGATTCTCACAAAAAGAACTCCAGTAACAAGGTATTCTTATAAAATAGCACATACAGTACAGATCTTGAAGCAATCTCTCATGAATAGACATCAATATTCCTAAATCTGTCCATGTCTTAGTCCTAGTTATGATTTCCATTGCTGTGATAAAATACTATAACCAAACCAACACTTGGAGGAAAGATGTACCTTGCTACTTCAGGTTGCAGTCTACCATGTCCAGATAGCTCCTCTGAACTTGGGGCAAAATGAAGGACTACCCTTTCTTAGCATCACTTCCTCTTCTCTGCCTGATCTGGGGAGCCTGGTCACCAGTCTTCTACCCAAAGAATGTCATTTAGTCCTTGGTAAAATTACAAGTTCTACTTCTTTCCCAATCAGAACCAACAAGTACCTAGCATTGCTGGATTGCCTCTCCGTATAAATTAGGCATTCACAGTAGTTTAAACGTCAGCCAATGATTACATTCATTGTGAAAACTCCTTCCAACTCTCTAAAGCTCCACTCCAAATAAGGTGTATGCATACAAGCTCACCCTGAATAAATATATGTGTATAAGCTAAGGTTGTCTATTTTGTTAAAACCTTCAAAGAATTGCTCCAATCCCCATCTCCACACCTAGCACTCACTCCTAGCTGGACTGGTATTCTGCAGATCACGCACACTATGAACCCCAATTTAACCTCTTTTCAGCCCTGTGCATAGTTGCATATTTACACCTGAAGGATGAGGAAACAGAGGACACAAAACCACAGCTTGACCCCACAGGCATACCACAGAAAAGGATTATTTCACCTTAAAACTTTCACTTCACACTCCATCCCAGAGTGAACTTAGGACAGGAATTCAAACAGGGAGGGAACTGGGCAGCAGAAGCTGAACCAGAGGTTATGGAAGAATACTGCTTAATAGCTTACTTTTCTTAACTTGTTTCTCTTGCTATAAGAAAGCACCAACAAAAACCTTCTGATGAGTGGTACCACAAATAGTGAGCCTTGTCCACCAATACCAACAGTCAATCCAGAAAATTCCTGACAGCCTTGCCCATGGGCCTCTGGTAGGCACAGTTACTCAGTTGAGGTTCCTTTTTCCCAAATAATTCTAACTTGTGTCAGTTGATATAAAACTATCCAGCACATGTGATAGGTCATTTCAAAATCTAAATATTGTCATCTTAGAATCTTAACCATGAGATAATGCTGGGTGGAAATAATGGACCTTGAACTGGGTGAGCATTAGATGAGATAGAGCATTATTCCAAAGGCAGCATGTGAAGGAACTGAGTAAGTGAGCCTTCCTCGGAAAGGCCCATTAGGGAGAGTCAGCAGTCAGAGAATGACACAGAACATAACACAGATTCTTATATTTTTCATTGTGAGCCTTGCCTTTAATGGCTGAGCCATCTCTCTAGCCCATAACAGATTCTTTAGGGCTAGAGAAACAAAGAAAATGTCTTACATGCATAGACTTTGGGAGGTGCAAAGTTCTTCATATTGTCCTTGACCTGGTACATCTAAGTGCCAACAGGTATGAAACCACACTGGAGAGGACTATAAACTTACCTTGGAATTGCAAAAGAGAGTGGTGATGTTCCTTATCCCTCTGGCCTCTCATGTACAACAGATCCCACAACAGAGGCTGCCAGTTCCAATGACAGACAAACTGCAAGGCTTATAGTGCACTTTCTGTGGAAGAAGGAGAAAGGAAGTTAGAGAGTCTAATAGAAAACCACAAGGTATAATAAAAGTTATTAAAATTAAGACATTAGGAAACCCCAACATTTAGGAAAGTAACACTAGTATCTAATTTAAACATAAAAGAAAAATAATTTCAGAAGTAAACTCAAAAACACACTGTACATTGCACATCACACAAAGTTGACTGCTGAGCAAAACAAAAACAAAAGCAAAAAACAATAAAAAAAATACAGTCAAATTATTCATTAAAATACTGCAAAAGCAGTCTCTATGCCATAAACTGAAATTCTCCACTCAAACATTTATTGGCCAGACCATATTCCTACTAGAAGAGTCCATTAAACTTCACTTAAAGCATTCCACTGGTTTATAAATCAAAGTCCCCAAATCTACATTCTTCCAAATAAAAGCATGGGCACACCTATCACAGCAATACCCCAGTGCCTGGTACCAACTTCTTTCTTAGGGTTTACTGCTGTGAACAGATACCATGGCCAAGGCAACTCTTAGAAGGACAGTAATTAATTGAGTCTGGCTTGTTGGTTCAGAGGTCCAGTCCATTATCATCAAGGTGGGAGCATGGCAATGTTCAGGCAGCCATGGTGCAGGATGAGCTGAAATTTCTACATCTTCAGGTGAAGGACACAAGGGGAAGACTGGCTTCCAGGGAGCTAGAATGAAGGTCTTAAAGCCCAGGCTCAGATGCTGGCTAGGATGTGGAGAAAGAGGAACACTCCTCTATTGTTGGTGGGATTGCAAGCTTGTAAAACCACTCTGGAAATCAGTCTGGCATTTCCTCAGAAAATTGGACATAGTACTACCAGAGGATCCCGCAATACCTCTCCTGGGCATATATGCAGAAGATGTTCCAACTGGTAAGAAAGACACATGCTCCACTATGTTCATAGCAGCCTTATTTATAATAGCCAGAAGCTGGAAAGAACCCAGATGCCCCTCAACAGAGGAATGGATACAAAAAAATGTAGTACATTTACACAATGGAGTACTACTCAGCTATTTAAAACAATGAATTTATGAAATTCCTAGGCAAATGTTTGGACCTGGAGGGCATCATCCTGAGTGAGGTAACCCAATCACAAAAGAACTCAAATGATATGTTCTCACTGATAAGTGGCTATTAGCCCAGAAACTTAGAATACCCAAGATATAAGATACACTTTGCGAAACACTTGAAACTCAAGAAGAACAAAGACCAAAGTGTGGACACTTTGCCCCTTCTTAGAATTGGGAACAAAACACCCATGGAAGGAGTTACAGAGACAAAGTTTGGAGCTGAGACAAAAGGATGGACCATCTAGAGACTGCCATATCTAGGGATCCATCCCATAATTAGCCTCCAAACGCTGACACCATTGCATACACTAGCAAGATTTTGCTGAAAGGACCCAAATATAGCTGTCTCTTGTGAGACTATGCCAGGGCCTAGCAAACACAGAAGTGGATGCTCACAGTCAGCTATTGGATGGATCACAGGGCCCCCAATGGAGGAGCTAGATAAAGTACCCAAGGAGCTAAAGGGAACTGCAACCCTATAGGTGGAACAACAATATGAACTAACCAGTACTCCGGAGCTCTTGTCTGTAGCTGCATATGTATCAAAAGATGGCCTAGTCAGCCTTCACTGGAAAGAGAGGCCCATTGGTCATGCAAACTTTATATGCCCCAGTACAAGGGAACGCCAGGGCCAAAAAGTGGGAAGGGGGGGGGGGAAGGAGGGGGAGAAGGTCTGGGAGTCTTTCGGGATAGCATTGGAAATGTAAATGAGGAAAATACCTAATAAAAATATATATAAAAAAGCTCAGGCTCACAATGACACACTTCCTCTACTAAGGTAACACCCACTCCAAAGGTTGACACCTTCCAATAGTGCCACTTGCTGAGCCAAGCAGAATGAAAACCATCACAATGAACAGTTTTTCTAGTTATCATTTCCTGTCATTCTCTTAAATATTCCACCCCTTCCCTATTCCACCTTGTATCCTCTATCTTTCATGTCTGTTCATTGTTATTGTTTTTGTTTATGTTGTTTGTTTGTTTTTTATTGAGTTTCATTAGTATGTTCATAGGCAAGTTTGGAAGTATTTACTGGAACTTTCCCACTTTATTAGTGACTGTATAACTGAAATAAATATTTCATCTTCCTGATCAACTGTTATCTGTGTATAATTCCTTAGGAAGGGGTGGATTTCATGTCTGAGTCAGGTTTTATAAGTAGTACTTTAGAAGGATTTTGTCCATTTTATCTAAATTATTAGCATTTTAAACTATTACAACATGTATTCTACGATCTACTTAATATATTATCTTATGTCTTAGATATATACATTTTACAGGATGTCTTTTATATATATTTTCTGTCACCTGACTGTATTTCCCCAAATTTATACTTCAGTAAGATAGGGTTAAGATGAAAATTTTATGATGCAAGGAATGTGCATATCATATTTTCCATAAGTAAAAATTAATTTTCTATTATTTATAAATTATCCATTATCATATATGCTGTTATCATAATATAAGAGGATAAAAATATGTTTATTTTTACTTTCTTGTGTCTTTGAAGTCAAAATCTTTTCCTAGGAGTTGAAGATTTATCTCAGCTATTGACCTATTGCTTAATAGGTCACAATGTTCTACTAATATAAGCATGGCTCAAAAAGAGAAGATATAAATAAATACATGTGCAAAATATTATTTCCTGGTAAAAACTTAAATAAGTACATTAGTGAATAAGCTTTTTGTAGCAGATCATCAAGCATTACAATAAATTATATTCTCTGTTAAAATAAGAATCACACTAGCTTCAAAAGTTACATAGGAAGAAATTGTTTTACTTTTCTTTAGCCATGATAAAATCAGTGTTTATGAGTAAGATAAGGGAGGAAGTGTTTATTTAGTTTATGCTTTTAGATCACAGTCCATCATTGAGGGGAGTCAGGATAGGAACTCAGGCAGAAACTTGGAGGAACACTACATGCTGGCTTACTCTCAGATCCATGCTTAATAGATTTGTTATATAGCCAGGACTACCTGACCAGAGATAGTGCTGCCCACAGTGAATTGAAAACTACAACAGTTAACAGTCAAGACAATCTCCCACAGACATACCCTCAGGAGTTCAATCTGATCTGGGTAAAGCCATAATGGGCTCTCTCCATTATTAGGTTGATAGGCCACATAAAATTGGAAGGAAATGCTAATTAGAACAATGAGATACTGTCCCTGTACCCTCTCGTTAGTCTGACTAAGGGTTTACCTATCTTGTCGATTTTCTCAAAACAAACAAACAAACAAACAAACAAACAAACAAAAAAACAAGCTCCTGGTTTGGTTGATTCTTTGTATAGTTCTTTTTATTTCTACCTGGTTGATTTCAGCCCTGAGTTTGATTATTTCCTGCCAGTCTACACCTCTTGGGTGAATTTTCTTCCCTTTGTTCTAGAGCTTTTAGGTATGCTGTCGGGCTGCTAGTGTATGCTCTCTCTAGTTTCTTTTTGGAGGCACTCAGAGCTATCAGTTCACCTCTTAGGAATGCTTTCATTGTGTCCCATAAGTTTGGGTATGTTGTGGGTTCATTTTAATTAAACTCTAAAAAGTCTTTAATTTCTTTCTTTATTTCTTTCTTGACCAAGTTATTGAGCAGAGAGTTGTTCAGCTTACATGTGTATGTGGGCTTTCTATTATTTATGTTGTTATTGAAGATCATTCTTAGTTCTTGGTGACTTGATAGGATGCTTGGGATTATTTCAATATTTTTGTATATGTTGAGGCCTGTTTTGTGACCAATTATATGGTCAGTTTTAGAGAAGGTACCATGAGGTGCTGTGAAAAGGGTATATCCTTTTGTTTTAGGATAAAATGTTCTGTAGATATCTGTTAAATCCATTTGTTTCATAACTTCTGTTAGTGCCCATGTGTGTCTGTTTAGTTTCTGTTTCCAGGATCTGTCCTTTGATGAGAATGGCATGTTGAAGTCTCCCACTATTATTGTCTGAGGTGCAATGTGTGCTTTGAGCTTTACTAAAGTTTCCTTAATGAATGTGACTGCCCTTGCATTTGGAGCATAGATATTCAGAATTGAGAGTTCATCATGGAAGATTTTTACCTTTGATGAGTATGAAGTGCCCCTCCTTGTCTTTTTTGATAACTTTGGGATGGAAGTTGATTTAATTCGATAATAGAATGGCTACTTCAGCTTGTTTCTTCAGACTGTTTGCTTGGAAAATTGTTTTCCAGCCTTTTACTTTGAGGTAGTGTCTATCTTTATCTCTGAGGTGGGTTTCCTGTATGCAGCAAAATACTGGGTCCTGTTTATGTAACCAGTCTGTTAGTCTATCTCTTTTCATTGGGGGAATTGAGTCCATTTATATTAAGAGATACTATGGAAAAATAATTACTTTTCCCTGTTATTTTTGTTATTAGAGTTGGGGTTCAGTTCTTGTGGCTGTCTTCTTTTAGTTTTGTTGAAGGATTACTTTCTTGCTTTTTCTAGGGTGTCATTTCCCTCTTTGGGTTGGAGTTTCCCCTTTATTATCCTTTGTGGAAAGATATTGTCTGAATTTGGTTTTGTCATGGAATACCTTGGTTTCTCCATCAATGGTAATTGAGAGTTTTTCTGGGTATAATATCCTGGGCTGGCATTTGTGTTCTCTTAGTGTCTGTATAACATCTGTCCAGGATCTTCTGGCTTTCATAGCCTCTGGTGAGAAGTCTGGTGTAATTCCAATAGGCCTGCCTTTATATGTTACTCGACCTTTCCCCTTACTGCTTTTGATATTCTGTCTTTATTTAGTACATTTGTTGTTCTGATTATTATGTGTCGGGAGGAATTTCTTTTCTGGTCCAGTCTATTTGGAGTTCTGTAGGCTTCTTGTATGTTCATGGGCATCTCTTTCTTTAGGTTAGGGAAGTTTTCTTCTATAATTTTGTTGAAGATATTTACTGGCCATTTAAGTTGTAAATCTTCATTCTCATCTATACCTATTATCCTTACGTTTGGTCTTTTTATTGTGTCCTGGATTTCCTGGATGTTTTGAGTTAGGTTCTCTTTGTATTTTGCATTTTCTTTGATTGTTGTTTCCATGTTCCCTATGGAATCTTCTGCACCTGAGATTCTCTCTTCCATTTCTTGTATTCTGTTGCTGATGCTCGCATCTATGTTTCCTGATTTTCTATATCCTAGAATTTCTATATCCAGAGTTGTCTCCCTTTGGGTTTTCTTTATTGTTTTTATTTCCCTTTTTGGATCTTGGATGGTTTTGTTGAATTCAATGACCTGTTTGACTGTGTTTTTCTGTAATTCTTTAAGGGATTTTTGTGTTTCCTCTTTAAGGACTTATACCTGTTTAGCAGTGTTCTCCTGTATTTCTTTAAGTGAGTTATTAATGCCCTTCTTAAAATCCTCTACCAGCATCATGAGATATGATTTTTAATCTGAGACTTGATTTTTGGTTGTGTTGGGTATCCAGAACTCAGCGTGGTTGGCATAGTGGGTTCTGATGATGGTGAGTGTTCTTGGTTTCTGTTAGTAAGATTTTTCCCTTTGCATTTTGCCATCTGGGAATCTCTGGTGTTCAGTGTTCTAGCTGTTTCTGGCTGGAGCTTGTTCCTTCTGTGGTTCTGTTAGCCTCTCTCAGCACCCCTGGAAATCCAACTCTCTCCTGAGTCCCAGTGGTTGGTGGTTTAGTTCTTGGGAGCTCTGGAGGGGGTCTGGTTGGTTAATATTGTTCTTTCTATGGGTTGCAAACCCATTTAGCTCTTTAGTCCTTCCCCTACCTTGTCCATTGGGGTTCCCATGCTCTGTCTGAGGGTTGACTGCAAGCATCTTCCTCTGTATTGTTAAGGCTCTGGCATAGTCTCTCAGGAGACAGCAATACCAGACTGCTGTCAGCAAGCACTTCTTGGCATCAGCAATAATGTCTGGGTGTGGTGGTTGCATATGGGATGGATCCCAAAGTGGGGCATTTTCTGGACACCCTTTTTTTCAGTCTCTGCTCCACACTTTGTCCCTGTATTTCCTTTAGATGGGAGCAATTCTGGGTTAATATTTTTGAGATGCACGTGTGTCCCCATCCCTTAACTGAAGGCTGTGCCTAACCTCTGGATATTATCATGACAAGTTCTTTCTCCCCTTTGTTGTGTATTTCAGCTAATGTCATCCACAATTGGTCCTGGGAGCCTCTTGCTTTCCTGGCATCTGGAACTTTCTAATGACTATACCCAGTTCCATATTCCTCACTGCTGCATACCTCTGTTCAATTTACTGACCCTCTGTATTTATCCCTCTTCTCCTCTCACCCCTGGTCCTGTCCCCATTTTTCCCTCCCACTCCTCTCCCCACTTCCCCCATGTCCCTCCCTCACTTTACCTCAAGTGATTATTTCGTTCCCTCTTTTAAATAGGACTGAAGCATCCACACTTTGGCCTTCCTTCTTCTTGAGCTTCATATGGTCTTTGAGTTGTATCATTTTCCACCTTTAAAATTTTTACCACATTTATCTAAAGGTATACATGTGTAGGCATGCATGTGACATAGTATCTTGGTAAAGAACAGGGGAAAATTGAGGAAGTTGCCTCTCATCTTCGACATGCACATTCCAGTGATAAACTTTTGCTAGCAGGCTTCAGTACAGAGCCATATCTTTGCCCACTCCCTTATTTTTCTGGGACAAAGTCTCTCATGGTGACTGGAGCTGAAAATTTTGGTGACAGTAGCTAGCTATGAAGTTTATGGAATCAGTCAGTATTCACTACTCCCTGTTCCTAGTGCTGTGGTTACAGAAACACAGCCAATATTTCTATATTTTATAGGGTACTGGAAATCTGAACTCGGGTCCTCTCACTTGTGCTCAAAGCACTTCATCTACTGAGCCATCTCTTCAGCCACTTTTTGAAATTTGATTAACCATTTTTCCTACTTATTAAAGTCAAACCTCCTGACTTTCTTTTAAACAGCGAACCACTACAACATCAATTTTCTCATTTTAATTCCAACACAATTACATAGGTCCCCTTTTTGACCCCCATAAACGTCGAAGTTCATCTACCATCTGTTCTTTCTACTAAAAACTTCATCTTCTATCTACCATTAGGTCTAACTGCAATGTTTTAAACACAAACAAGACATTAATTTTAAATATTTTGTTTGCACATATTAGTTATTATGAATAGGGATCTCAGTATGGCTACAGCTTTAAGGAGAGGCTCTGTATCATTTTTTTTGGTGGGGGGACTTACATGAAAACTGAGTTGCACATCTGCAACCTATGTACCAGGGGACTTTTTTTTGGTCCTTGTATGTTTTCTGTTTGGTGTATCAGTCTCTGATAGCTCATAAGAGTCCAGATTTGTTGATTTTCTTGGACCTGCTGTGGGGTTTTCATCCCCTTCAGGGTTTTCCATTCTTCATCCACACTTCTATAAGAATCACTGCCCACTATCCAAAGTTTGGCTCCGTGTATCTGCACCTATTTCAGTTAGATGCTGGGTAAAGCCTCTCAGAGGACAATTATGCTAGGCTCCTGTTTGCCAGCATAACAGAGTATCACTACTAATGTCAGATATTGGTTGCTTCTATATGGGATGGGTTTCTAGTTTCATGACAAGCAAAATAATAAAATACACTGTTTAAATAATAACATTACAGGACTCCTGAAAAATGTATGTGGGTGAGAATCATAAAAGATAGAAAAAGTAGAACGTGAATATAATCAGACAAAATTACTATGCATCAAATACAAAACACTGTTTTTCATAAATGAAAAAGAAAGATGAACAGCAGCAGGAAGGTGAGGATAGTAAATGAGAAGGCAATGAACAACCTAAAATGTATGAAAAGTGTTCAAATTCCTTTGTAGTTAAAGTAATATGAATATTCAGGAGCACATTTATATATAAGTGAGATACTTGTCCTTTCTAGTCACAGATATCTACCTGCCTCTGTTTCCTAAGAGCCAAAGTTAACAGAATGTGTCAACACATGCAGAATCAGTGGTGAGTATTTATTGGAGGCAATAGCATATAAGAAGAGTAATCATTTACTAAACCAATGTGTTTTTATTTTAGAACATTTCCAATGCAATCCCATACATTTTAGGAAATAGTATCTTCTATCTGCCATTAGCTGAAAGCCTATTGTCATTTTCATCTGTATTTATTATGCTAATAGTCTAGATAATTTTAGGTACAGTATTCTTTCCTAAGACAAGTCTAATTACGAGAATGTGTTGATGTAAAAGTACACAATAAAATTTGAAATCTCCTTTTGGACTAGAACTACACTTTGCATTCCTGAAACATCTGTATCCTCACATCCCTGATATACAGCTGTAAAATTATTTAAATAATAAGAAAATTAAAGAGGAAAAGAAGATAAAGAAACATATTGGAAAATACCAACTAAGCCTTGAGGCACAATTTGAGCTTGTTTTAGTATTTCCTCTAGAGGCTATTTTTATTCATTAAGGTGAGTTATCCAGGATGGAAAAATGTGTCTCTTTGCATTTTCCAGCATATTCTTTGTAGAAATTTAATGCCATTGGTTGGTAAAGCCATCTTTAATATAACTATATTTTCAGCCTCTTATCAGGACAAAGTCCCAACAAGGAAGATATTGTAGGAGAATGAAGTTCAGTTGCCTTCAGTGACAGCTGAAGGCATTAAAAATGATGCAGAGGTATCATATCTAGGTAAGAATAGCTTGAGCATCTGATCATGAATCCAAAAAAGAGCAATGTCCCCATTAAAAAGAATGTGATGATATAGTACAATCCCAGATCTTCCTTCAAAACCAAAAAATCATGTTCTTTTAGAACTGGACATAGAGTCCAAAAGGACTATGTCTGTGGATACAGTGGTGAAGCAAGCACTGATTGCCTTGTTTTTCTTGGCCCCAGCCAACTATATTGGTTACCCAGAAATACCTTCAGCTGTGGTTACCTCACAGATTCTGGCAATTATTGCAAATAGATGCCTCAATTCTGTTTTGATAAACCATCTCAGGTAAAGGCAAGGAAAGGAAAGAAAGGGTGAATATCAATTTCTACTGACAGCCGTGCTCAACCTGCAATTACAACTCCGGTCTGCCTATATTAGGTATATAGCAATTCACTGCAGTCACATACCCAGGTCTGTAGAGAAATACACCTTTTTTTTTTTTTTTTTTTTTTGGAAAAACAGCACATAAATGCAGAAAACGAAAGTCTTTTGTATTTTTCTGCCTATAGAAGATCATTGTTTCTGCATCTCTTCTCTGGGACCAGTAATGTTGTGTGGTCACTTTTGACTTCTGCTTTCTACTCTTCAGTGTTACAAGGAAGAGGGAGGATCTGTTCCATGTAAATACAGACTGACTTCTGGAATGTGGAAGGCCAACTTTGGTGAGATATTCCCTTCTGAAGGAGGCAGGAAAAATGGCTTTGTCTCAGGAAAATGTGTGCATGATTATGGAAATGGCTGAGTGTTCTTACAGAAATATCCAATTGTCAGAACTTCCAAACATTCCCTATGCTGACTCATATTTAAAGAACTATTTTGTCACATGACTTTCAGTATTAACTCTTCAAAACTTTGGTCAGTGGTGTGCTTATGACACCTTTTTACTTATTCCAGTCTAGTTTTTTTTTTTTCAATATAACTTCTATAAATGAAAACACAATCTGAAAATCTTATAAAGTTTCTGATAGCAAAGGTGAATATATATGATGATAAACATGAATGTGTAGTTGATTTCTACAGAGAATCACTAGGGTCACTATTTGGTTGTGAAGAAAGGTCCATGTATAGTGAGTGAGTGTTGCATCTGAGTACCTATTGCAGTAATTCTCAGCTTTCCTACTGCTGCAGCCTTGTAATTGAGTTCCTCATTGTGGTGATCCCAACTATGATTTTATTTTTATTGACAAGTCATACCTGTAATTTTGCTACTGTATGAGGCCTAATGTCCATATCTCTACTTTCTGGTGCCTTAGGCAAGCAACTACCATCAGATCATTTAATGGACCATACCATTTGATCCCCAAAGGGGTTACCACCCACGGGTTGACAACTGATGTCATATTGAGTATTAGCAGAGAAGTCACAACATTCTTTCATTCAGAAAATAATTTATCAGAAATACATACTAGTTATTGATAGCAGACCAAGTTTTATAATTAACAAATTTTTCTTTGGGTAAAATATAGAACTTGGACAACAGACACAAGGGGATATTGTTAATTTTAATTTCAGGTTCTATTGACCTTCATGGATGTGGCTTTAGAGTTCTCTAAGGAGGAGTGGGAATGTCTTGATTCTGCTCAGAGGGCTTTGTACAGAGATGTCATGTTGGAGAATTACAACAACCTGGCTTCTGTAGGTATGAATAATTTTTTCTTCCATAATTTCTACTCTCCTTAGGGAAGTCTAAAACTCTACTAGTGTTTTGGTGTGACTTCCATTAATCATTCATTGTCTTAAATTTTTAAAATTATTGGTTACTATCTTATTTATAGCTAACATGTTATATACTCTTATCTTGGTTTTACATTTAACATAAAGATCCTTCAGTCTTATACACTTTGGGAATAAGCATTCAATAGCATTTATATGTGAATCCACTTAGACTAACATATTCTTCTTTTTCTAGTAATTTCATTTAAAAAGAAATTCAGAATTTTAAATTTTGGTTGACTTAAAAAGACTCTAAAACATTCTGATGGAAGTGACTATAAAATAAGTTATTCATGTACTTTTTATGCTTTTTGATCTTACTTACAGGGCACAATACTGTGCTAGTGCCCAGCTACATTTAATGGCAAATCTGTATGTCTATTTGAATGTACAGGTGTTGCTGTTTCAAAACCAGAGTTAATTTTCTGTTTTGAAGAAAACAAAGATCCATGGATTGTTGATAGAAATGAGACAGAAGGAAGAGCACCAGGTAATCTGAAGTGAAATAACATGTTATATGACAATTCTAAATCAGGAAGAAACTTAGATGTAGTTAGAAAGCTCTTCAATAAAATTTTTTCCTAAGAAGTTCCTTTTTAACAATGTATAAAAGGAGTAGTCCACCATGGATGCTATATGATTTTTGCATTATTTTAACTTTATAGACATAATTTCAAATGTAGTATATATATTATACACACACCACACACACACACACACACACACACACACACACACAAATAGAGTAGTTGATGATTATCTCATATTATAATTGAGGTCAGTATTTTTCTTTTTTCCTTTTCTTTTTTTAATTCTTTAATCCTTTTGGACAGTCCAGTCTTCATCCCCTTCCCAGACTGCTCCCCATCCCACACCTCCTCCCTTCACTCTAACTATCTTCTAGAGGCTGTCTCTACCCTACCATTTCTACCCCACCAGAACGCCCAACTCCGTGGGGCCTCACGTCTCATGGGTTGGGTGCATCTTCTTTTACTGAGGCCAGACCAGGTAGTCCTCTGCTGTATATATGATGGGGGCCTCACATCAGGTGGTGTATCATACCTGGTTGGTGGCTGAGTGTCTGAGAGATTTCGGCGGTTTAATTCAGTTAAGACCGCTGGTCTTCCCATGGGGCTACCCTCCTCTTCAGCTTCTTCCAGATTTTCTCAAATTGAACCATAGGGGTCCCTGTCTTTAGAATATTGATTGGGTTCTATTATATGCATCTGACTCTTTGATCTGCTTGTTGGGCTCTCAGAGGGCAACCATGCTAGGCTTCTGTCTGCAACTACACCATAGCATCAGTAATAGTGTCAGGCCCAGGGGCCTCTCTCCTTGAGCTTAATCCCAGTTTGCACTTGTCACTGGATGTCCTTTCTCTCAGGATCTTCTCCATTTTTATTTCTGCAGTTCCTTTCAGACAGGAACAATTCTGGGTCAGAGATTTTGACTGTGGTATGGCCATCCCATCCCTCCAATTTGTATCCTGTCCCTCTACTGGAGGTAGACTCTACAAGTTCCCCCTCCCCACTGTAGGGCATTCTTTTATTAGATATTTTCTTTATTTACATTTCAAATGCTATCCTGAAAGTTCCCTATACCCTCCCCCTGCCCTGCTCCCCTACCCACCCACTCCCACTGGTTGGCCCTGGCTTTCCCCTGTACTGGGAATATAAGTTTGCAAGACCAAGGGGCCTCTCTTCCCAATGATGTCCAACTCCTAGGCCATCTTCTGCTACATATGCAGCTAGAGACTGGAGCTCTGGGGGTACTGATTCGTTCATATTGTTGTTCTCTCTATAGGGTTGCAGACCCCTTCAATTCCTTGGGTGCTTTCTCTAGATTCTCATTTGTGGGCCTTTTGTTTCATCCTATAGATTACTGTGAGCATCCACTTCTGTATTTGCCAGGCACTGGCATGGCCTCATATCAGGGTCCCTTCAGCAAAATCTTGCTGTCATTTGAAATAGTGTCTGGATTTGGTGGCTGGTTATGCGATGGATCCCCGGTGGGGCAGTCTCTGGATGGTCCATCCTTTCAATTTAGCTCCAAACTTTGTCTGTGTAACTCCTTTCATGGGTATTTTGTTCCCTATTCTAAGGAGGAATGAAGTATCCACACGTTGGTCTTCCCTCTTCTTGATTTTCTTGTGTTTTGAAAATTGTATCTTGGGTATTCTAAGTTTCTGAGCTAATATCCACTTATCAGTTAGAATATATCTAATGGCTTCTTTTGTGATTGGGTTACCTCACTAAAGATGATATCCTCCAGATACATCCACTTGCCTAGGAATTTCATAAATTCATTGTTTTTAATAGGTGAGTAGTACTCCATTGTGTAAATGTATCACATTTTCTGTATCTTTTCCTCTGTTGAGGGACTTCTGGTTTCTTTCCAGCTTCTGGCTACTATACATAAGGCTGCTATCAACATAATGGAGCATTTGTTCTTCTCACCAGTTGGAACATCTTCTGGGTATATGCCCAGGAGAGGTATTGCCCTTTCTAATTCCTTGAAGAATTGAGTTGTAATTTTGATGGGGATTGAATTGAATCTCTAGATTGCTTTTGGAAGGATAGCCATTTTTACTACATTAATCCTGCCAATCCATGAGCATGGGAGATCTTTCCATCTTCTGAGATCTTTGATTTCTTTCTTCAGAGACTTGAAGTTCTTATCATACAGATCTTTCACTTCCTTAGTTAGTTTCACACCAAGGTATTTTATATTATTTGTGACAATTGTGATGGGTGTTATTTCCCTAATTTCTTTCTCAGTCCCTTTATCCTTTGTGTAGAGAAAGACCATTGAGTTAAATTTATACCCAGCTATTGCACTGAAGCTGTTTATCAGGTTTAGGAGTTCTCCGGTGGAATTTTTGTGGTCACTTATGTATACTATCATATTATCTTCAAATAGTGATATTTTGACTTTTTCCTTTCCAATTATTATCCCCTTTATCTAATTTTGTTGTCTAATTGCTTTGGCTAGGACTTCAAGTACAATGTTGAATAGGTAGGGAGAAAGTGGGCAGCCTTGTCTAATACCTGATATTAGTGGGATTGCTTCAAGTTTCCCTCCATTTAGTTTGATGTTGGATACTGGTTTTCTGTAGATTGCTTTTATTATATATATGTATGGGCCTTGAATTCCTGATATTCCATGACTTTTAACATGGAGGGGTTTTGGATTTTGTCAAATGCTTTCTCAGCATTTAACGAGATGATCATGTGGTTTTTGTCTTTGAGTTTATTTATATAGTGGATTATGTTGATGAATTTCCATATATTAAACCATCCCTGCATCCCTGGGATGAAGCCTACTTAGTCATGATGGATGATCGTTTTAATGTGTTCTTGGATTCGGTTTGTGAGGATTTAATTGAGTATTTTTGCATCGATATTCATAAGGGAAATTGGTCTGAAGTTCTCTTTCTTTGTTGGATCTTTGTGTGGTTCAGGTATCATAGTAATTGTGGCTTCATAAAATGAATTGGGTTTCTGTTTCTATTTTGTGGAATAGTTTGAGGAGAGTTGTAATTAGGTCTTCTTTGAAGGTCTGATAGAACTCTGCACTAAACACATCTGGTCCTGGTTTTTTTTTTTTTTTTTTTGGTTTGGAGACCATTGATGACTGCTTCTAGTCATCTTTAGGGGAAATGGGACTATTTAGATCATTAATCTGATCCTCATTTAACTTTGACACCTGGTATCTGTCTAGGGAGTTGTCCATTTCATTCAGGTTTTCTAGTTTTGTTGAGTATAGTCTTTTTTAGTAGGATCTGATGATTTTTTGGATTTCCTCAGGTTCTGTTGGTATGTCTCCCTTGTCATTTTTGATTTTCTTAATTAGGATACTATCCCTGTGCCCTCTAGTTAATCTGGCTAAGGGTTTATCTATCTTGTTGATTTTCTCAAAGAACCAGCTCCTGGTTTGGATGATTCTTTGAATAGTACTTTTTGTTCCCACTTGGTTGGAGTTTATTTCCTGCCATCTACTCCTCTTGGGTGAATTTCCTTCCTTTAGTTCTAGAGCTTCTAGGTGTGCTGTTAGGCTGCTAGTGTATGCTCTCTCTACTTTCTTTTTGGAGGCACTTAGGGCTATGATTTTCATTAAACTCTAAAAAGTTTTTAATTTCTTTCTTTATTTCATCCTTGACCAAAGTATCACTGAAGAGAGTGTTGTTCAGGTTCCAAGTGAATGTTGGCTTTATATTATTTATGTTGTTATTGAAGATCAGTCTTAGTGCATGGTTATCAGATAGTATGCAAGGGATATTTTCTATATTTTTGTATCTGTGAAGTCCTGTTTTGTGATCGATTATATTGTCAATTTTGGAGGAGGTACCATGTGGCGCTGAAAGGAATGTATATCTTTTTATTTTAGGATAAAATGTTCTGTAGATATTTATTAAATCCATTTGTTTCATAACTTCTGTTAGTGTCCATGTGTCTCTGTTTAGTTTCTGTTTCCAGGATCTGTCCATTGGTGAGAGTGGGGTGTTGAAGTCTTGCACTACTATTTTGTGAGGTACAATGTGTGCTTTGAGCTTTACTAAAGTTTCTTTAATGAATGTGGCTATCCTTGAATTTGGAGCAGAGATATTCAGAATTTAGAGTTCATCTTGGTAGATTTTGCCTTTGATGAGTATGAAGTGTCCCTCCTTTTTAAAATTTTTTATTTTTTGATAACTTTGGGTTGGAAGTCAATTTTATTTGATATTAGAATGGCTACTCCAGCTTGTTTCTTTGGAACATGTGCTTTGAAAATTGTTTTCCAGCCTTTCACTCTGAGGGAGTGTCTGTCTTTGTCCTTGAGGTGGATTTCCTGTAAGCAGCAAAATGTTGGATCCTGTTTGTGTAGCCAGTCTATTAGTCTATGTCTTTTTATTGGGGAATTGATTTTAAGAGAAATTAAAGAAAAGTAATTGTTTCTTCCTGTCATTTTTGTTTTTAAAGTTGGAATACTGTTCTTGTGGCTGCCTTCTTTTAGGTTTGTTGAAGGATTACTTTATTGCTTTTTTTAGGGTCTAGATTCTGTCCTTGTGTTGGTGTTTTCCCTTTATTATCCTTGAAAGAGCTGGATTCCTGGAAAGATATTGTGTGAATTTGGTTTTATCATGGACTACTTTCGTTTTTCTATCTATGGCTATTGAGAGTTTTGCTGGGTATAGTAGCCTAGGCTGGTATTTGTGTTCTCTTTGGGTCTGCATAACATCTGTCCAGGATCTTCAAGGTTTCATAGTCTCTGATTAGAAGTCTGTTGTAATTCTAATAGGCCTGCCTTTATATGTTACTTGACCTTTTTCCCTTACTGCTTTTAATATTCTGTCTTTATTTAGAGCATTTGGTGTTCTGATTATTATGTGTTGGGAGGATTTTCTTTTCTGGTCCAGTCTATTTGGACTTCTTTAGGCTTCTTGTATGATCATGGGCATCTATTTCTTCAGTTTTGGGAAGTTTTCTTCTATAATTTTGTTGAAGATATTTGCTGGCCCTTTATTTTATTATTTTATTTTTTTTATTTTTATTTTTTTTAATTTTTTTATTACATATTTTCCTCAATTACATTTCCAATGCTATCCCAAAAGTCACTCATACAGCCCCCACTTCCCTACCCTCCCATTCCCATTCTTTTGGCCCTGGCATTCCCCTATATTGGGGCATATAAAGTTTGCAAGTCCAATGGGCCTCTCTTTCCAGTGATGGCCGACTAGGCCATCTTTCCATACATATGCAGCTAGAGACAAGAGCTCCGGGGTACTGGTTAGTTCATCTTGTTGTTCCGACTATAGGGTTGCAGATCCCTTTAGCTCCTTGGGTACTTTCTCTAGCTTCTCCATTGGGAGCCCTGTGATACATCCAATAGCTGACTGTGAGCATCCACTCCTGTGTTTGCTAGGCCCCTGCATAGTCTCACAAGAGATAGCTATCTTTGGGTCCTTTCAGCAAAATCTTGCTAGTGTATGCAATAGTGTCAGCGTTTAGAAGCTGATTATGGGATGGATCCCTGGATATGGCAGTCTCTAGATGGTCCATCCTTTCATCACAGCTCCGAACTTTGTCTCTGTAACTCCTTCCCTGGGTGTTTTGTTCCCTATTCTAAGAAGGGGCACAGTGTCCACATTTTGGTCTTCATTCTTCTTGAGTTTCATGCATTTAGCAAATTGTATCTTATATCTTGGGTATCCTAAGTTTTGGGCTAATATCCACTTATCAGTGAATACATATTGTGTGAGTTCCTTTGTGATTGTGTTACCTCACTCAAGATGATGCCCTCCAGGTCCATCCATTTGGCTAGGAATTTCATAAATTCATTCTTTTAAATAGCTGAGTAGTACTCCATTGTGTAAATGTACCATAATTTCTGTATCCATTCCTCTGTTGAGGGACATCTGGGTTCTTTCCAGCTTCTGGCTATTATAAATGAACATAGTGGAGCATGTGTCCTTCTTACCGGTTTGGACATCTTCTGGATATATGCCCAGAAGAGGTATTGCTGGATCCTCCGGTAGTACTATGTCCAATTTTCTGAGGAACTGCCAGACTGATTTCCAGAGTGGTTGTACAAGCTTGCAATCCCACCAACAATGGAGGAGTGTTCCTCTTTCTCCACATCCCCGCCAGCATCTGCTGTCACCTGAATTTTTGATCTTAGCCATTCTGACTGGTGTGAGGTGGAATCTCAGGGTTGTTTTGATTTGCATTTCCCTGATGATTAAGGATGTTGAACATTTTTTCAGGTGCTTCTCTGCCATTTGGTATTCTTCAGGTGAGAATTCTTTGTTCAATTCTGAGCCCCATTTTTTAATGGGGTTATTTGACTTTCTGGAGTCCACCTTCTTGAGTTCCTTATATATATTGGATATTAGACCCTTATCTGATTTAGGATAGGTAAAGATCCTTTCCCAATCTGTTGGTGGTTTTTTTGTCTTATTGATGGTGTCTTTTGCCTTGCAGAAGCTTTGCAGTTTCATGAGGTCCCACTTGTCAATTCTCGATCTTACAGCACAAGCCATTGCTGTTCTATTCAAGAATTTTTCCCCTGTGCCCATATCTTCAAGGCTTTTCCCCACTTTCTCCTCTATAAGTTTCAGTGTCTCTGGTTTTATGTGAAGTTCCTTGATCCACTTAGACTTGACCTTAGTACAAGGAGATAGGAATGGATCAATTCGCATTCTTCTACATGATAACAACCAGTTGTGCCAGCACCATTTGTTGAAAATGCTGTCTTTCTTCCACTGGATGTTTTTAGCTCCCTTGTCGAAGATCAAGTGACCGTAGGTGTGTGGGTTCATTTCTGGGTCTTCAATTCTATTCCATTGGTCTATTTGTCTGTCACTATACCAGTACCATGCAGTTTTTATCACAATTGCTCTGTAGTAAAGCTTTAGGTCTGGCATGGTGATTCCACCAGAGGTTCTTTTATCCTTGAGAAGAGTTTTTGCTATCCTAGGTTTTTTGTTATTCCAGATGAATTTGCAGATTGCACTTTCTAATTCGTTGAAGAATTGAGTTGGAATTTTGATGGGGATTGCATTGAATCTGTAGATTGCTTTTGGCAAGATAGCCATTTTTAAAATGTTGATCCTGCCAATCCATGAGCATGGAAGATCTTTCCATCTTCTGAGATCTTCTAGAATTTCTTTCTTCAGAGACTTGAAGTTTTTATTATACAGATCTTTCACTTCCTTAGTTAGAGTCACACCAAGATATTTTATATTATTTGTGGCTATTGAGAAGGGTGTTGTTTCCCTAATTTCTTTCTCAGCCTGTTTATTCTTTGTGTAGAGAAAGGCCATTGATTTGTTTGAGTTAATTTTATATCCAGCTACTTCACCGAAGCTGTTTATCAGGCTTAGGAGTTCTCTGGTGGAATTTTTAGGGTCACTTATATATACTATCATATCATCTGCAAAAAGTGATATTTTGACTTCATCTTTTCCAATTTGTATCCCTTTGATCTCCTTTTGTTGTCGAATTGCTCTGGCTAGGACTTCAAGTACTATGTTGAATAGGTATGGAGAAAGTGGACAGCCTTGTCTGGTCCCTGATTTTAGAGGGATTGTTTCAAGCTTCTCACCATTTACTTTGATGTTGGCTACTGGTTTGCTGTATATTGCTTTTATCATGTTTAGGTATGGGCCTTGAATTCCTGATCTTTCCAAGACTTTTATCATGAATGGGTGTTGGATCTTGTCAAATGCTTTTTCTGCATCTAACGAGATAACCATGTGGTTTTTGTCTTTGAGTTTGTTTATATACTGGATTACGTTGATGGATTTCCGTATATTGAACCATCCCTGCATCCCTGGGATGAAACCTACTTGGTCAGGATGGATGATTGTTTTGATGTGTTCTTGGATTCGGTTAGCAAGAACTTTATTGAGTATTTTTGCATCAATATTCATAAGGGATATTGGTCTGAAGTTTTCTATCTTAGTTGGGTCTTTTTGTGGTTTAGGTATCAGAATAATTGTGGCTTCATAGAATGAGTTGGGTAGAGTACCTTCTGTTTCTATTTTGTGGAATAGTTTGTGAAGAACTGGGATTAGATCTTCTTTGAAGGTCTGATAGAACTCTGCACTAAACCCATCTGGTCCTGGGCTTTTTTTGGTTGGGAGACTATTAATGACTGCTTCTATTTCTTTGGGGGATATAGGGTTGTTTAGATCATTAACCTGATCTTGGTTCAACTTTGGTACCTGGTATCTGTCTAGGAACTTCTCCATTTCATCCAGGTTCTCCAGTTTTGTTGAGTATAGCCTTTGGTAGAAGGATCTGATGGTGTTTTGGATGTCTTCAGGATCTGTTGTTATGTCTCCTTTTTCATTTCTGATTTTGTTAATTAGAATACTTTCCCTGTGCCCTCTAGTTAGTCTGGCTAAGGGTTTATCTATCTTGTTGATTTTCTCAAAGAACCAGCTCCTTGATTGGTTGATTCTTTGAATAGTTCTTGTTTGCACTTGATTGATTTTGCCCCTGAGTTTGATTATTTCCTGCCGTCTACTCCTCTTGGGTGAATTTGCTTCCTTTTGTTCTTGTGCTTTTAGGTGTGTTGTCAAGCTGCTAATGTGTGCTCTTTCTAGTTTCTTTTTGGAGGCACTCAGAGCTATGAGTTTTCCTCTTAGAAATGCTTTCATTGCGTCCCATAAGTTTGGGTATGTTGTAGCTTCATTTTCATTGAACTCTAAAAAGTCCTTGATTTCTTTCTTTATTCCTTCCTTGACCAAGGTATCATTGAGAAGAGTGTTGTTCAGTTTCCACGTGAATGTTGGCTTTCTATTATTTATTTTGTTATTGATGATCAGCCTTAGTCCATGGTGATCTGATAGGATGCATGGGACAATTTCAATGTTTTTGTATCTGTTGAGTCCTCTTTTGTGCCCAATTACGTGGTCAATTTTGGAGAAGGTACCATGAGGTGCTGAGAAGAAGGTGTATCCTTTTGTTTTAGGGTAAAATGTTCTGTAGATATCTGCCAGATCCATTTGATCCATAACTTCTGTTAGTTTCACTGTGTCCCTGTTTAGTTTCTGTTTCCATGATCTGTCCATTGGTGAAAGTGTTGTGTTGAAGTCTCCCACTATTATTGTATGAGGTGCAATGTGTGTTTTGAGATTTACTAAAGTTTCTTTAATGAATGAGGCTGCCTTTGTATTTGGAGCATAGATATTCAGGATTGATAGTTCCTCTTGGAGGATTTTGCCTTTGATGAGTATGAAGTGCCCCTCCCTGTCTTTTTTGATGACTTTGGGTTGGAAGTCAATCTTATCTGATATTAGAATGGCTACTCCAGCTTGTTTCTTCAGACTATTTGCTTGGAAAATTGTTTTCCAGCCTTTCATTCTGAGGTAGTGTCTATCTTTTTCTCTGAGATGAGTTTCTTGTAAGCAGCAAAATGTTGGGTCTTGTTTGTGTAGCCAGTTTGTTAGTCTATGTCTTTTTATCGGGGAGTTGAGTCCATTGATATTAAAAGATATTAAGGAAAAGTAATTGTTGTTTCCTGTTATTTTTGTTGTTAAAGTTGGCATTCTGTTCTTGTGGCTGTCTTCTTTTAGGTTTGTTGAGGGATTACCTTCTTGTTGTTTCTAGGGCGTGGTTCCTGTCCTTGTATTGGTTTTTTTCTGTTATTATCCTTTGAAGGGCTGGATTCCTGGAGAGATAATGTGTGAATTTGGTTTTGTCATGGAATACTTTGGTTTCTCCATCTATGTTAATTGAGAGTTTGGCTGGGTATAGTAGCCTGGGCTGGAATTTGTGTTCTTTTAGTGTCTGTATAACATCTGTCCAGGATCTTCTGGCTTTCATAGTCTCTGGTGAAAAATCTGGTGTAATTCTGATAGGCTTGCCTTTATATGTTACTTGGCCTTTTTCTCTTACTGCTTTCAGTATTTTATCTTTATTTAGTGCATTTGTTGTTCTGATTATTATGTGTCGGGAGGTATTTCTTTTCTGGTCCAGCCTATTTGGAGTTCTGTAGGCTTCTTGTATGTTCATGGGCATCTCTTTCTTTAGATTTGGGAAATTTTCTTCTATAATTTTGTTGAAGATGTTTGCTGGTCCTTTGAGTTGAAAATCTTCATTCTCATCCACTCCTATTATCCGTAGGTTTGGTCTTCTCATTGTGTCCTGTATTTCCTGGATGTTTTGAGTTAGGATCTTTTTGCATTTTCCATTTTCCTTGATTGTTGTGCTGATGTTCTGTATGGAATCTTCTGCACCTGAGATTCTCTCTTCCATCTCTTGTATTCTGTTGCTGATGCTTGCATCTATGGTTCCAGATTTCTTTCCTAGGGTTTCTATCTCCAGTGTTGCCTCATTTTGTGTTTTCTTTATTGTGTCTACTTCCCTTTTTAGGTCTAGTATGGTTTTGTTCATTTCCATCATCTGATTGGATGTGTTTTCCTGTTTCTCTTTAAGGACTTCTACCAGTTTGGTTGTGTTTTCCTGTTTTTCTTTAAGGACTTGTAACTCTTTTGCCATGTTCTCCTGTAGTTCTTTAAAGTCCTTCTTGATGTCCTCTACCATCATCATGAGATATGCTTTTAAATCCAGGTCTAGTTTTTCAGGTGTGTTGGGGTGCCCTGGACTGGGCGAAGTGGGAGTGCTGGGTCCTGATGATGGTGAGTGGTCTTGGTTTCTGTTAGTAAGATTCTTACCTTTACCTCTCGCCATCTGGTAATCTCTGGAGTTGTTATAGTTGTCTCTGTTCCGAGGTTGTTCTTCTGGTGATTCTGAGTATCCTCTGTCAGCAGACCTGGGAGACAGGCTCTCTCCTCTGAGTTTCAGTGGTTAGGGCACTCCCTGCTGACAAGCTTTCCTCTTAAAGGGAAGGTGTACAGATATCTGGCGTTTGGACCTCCTCCTGGCCGAAGAAGAAGGCGGAAAACAGGACCTTTCCCAGATGCTGTGTTGCTTTGGCAGGTCACAGAAGCTGTAGGCTTCTGTGGTGCACACTCTCAGCTGTGCAGACTAAGTTCCTAAGTTCAGTGGAGTCCTGGATCCAAGATGTGCTCCCTGCTCCTAAGGCAGAGGGCTCTTGTGCAGGGAAGACCACTGTCTTCCAGCTAGGAGGGTGCCAGATGTCTGTGGCCCCAAAAGGGTGCTGCCTCAGCGGCTCTGTGGCTCCCGCCTGTCCCAGAAGCTGTCTGCCTCTGTGGTCCTCAGTCTAACCTGTACAGACTAAGTTCGGAGGAGTCCCGGAGCCAAGATGGCGCTCCCTGCAGGGCAGGTCACTGTCCTCCGGCTGGGAGGGTGCCGGATGCCTTCGGCCCCAAAAGGGTGCTGCCTCAGCGGCTCTGTGGCTCCCGCCTGTCCCAGAAGCTGTCTGCCTCTGTGGTCCTCACTCTAGCCTGTACAGACTAGTTCGGCGGAGTCCCGGAGCCAAGATGGCGCTCCCTGCAGGGCAGGTCACTGTCAGCCGGCTGGGAGGGTGCTGGATGTCTGCGGCCCCAAAAGGGTGCTGCCTCAGCGGCTCTGTGGCTCCCGCCTGTCCCAGAAGCTGTCTGCCTCTGTGGTCCTCAGTCTTACCTGTACAGACTAAGTTCGGCGGAGTCCCGGAGCCAAGATGGCGCTCCCTGCAGGGCAGGTCACTGTCAGCCGGCTGGGAGGGTGCCGGATGCCTTCGGCCCCAAAAGGGTGCTGCCTCAGCGGCTCTGTGGCTCCCGCCTGTCCCAAAAGCTGTCTGCCTCTGTGGTCCTCACTCTAACCTGTACAGACTAAGTTCGGCGGAGTCCCGGAGCCAAGATGGCGCTCCCTGCAGGGCAGGTCACTGTCCTCCGGCTGGGAGGGTGCCGGATGTCTGCGGCCCCAAAAGGGTGCTGCCTCAGCGGCTCTGTGGCTCCCGCCTGTCCCAGAAGCTGTCTGCCTCTGTGGTCCTCACTCTGACCTGTACAGACTAAGGTCGGCGGAGTCCCGGAGCCAAGATGGCGCTCCCTGCAGGGCAGGTCACTGTCCTCCGGCTGGGAGGGTGCCGGATCTTGCTGGCCCTTTAAGTTGAAAATCTTCATTCTCATCTAGTCCTATTATCTGTAGGTTTGGTCCTCTCATTGTTTCCCGAGCTTCCTGGATGTTTTGAGTTAGGATCTTTTTGCATTTTGCCTTTTCTTTGATTGTTGTGCCCATGTTCTCCATGGAATCTTCTGCACCTGAGTTTCTGTTTTCCATCTCTTGTATTCTGTTGCTGATATCTATGGTTCCTGATTTCTTTCCTAGTGTTTCTATCTCCAGGGTTGTCTCCCTTTTTGTTTTCTTTATTATTTCTACTTCCCATTTTCTATCTTGGATGGTTTTGTTCAATTTCATTATCTGGTTGGTTGTGTTTTCCTGTAGCTCTTTAAGGGATTTTTGTGTTTCCTCTTTAAGGGCTTCTACCTCTTTAGCACTGTTCTCTTGTATTTCTCTAAATGAGTTATTAATACCCTTCTTGATTTCCTCTCCCAGCATCATGAGATATAATTTTAAATCCGAGTCTTGCTTTTCGGGTGTGTTTGGGCATCCAGTACTGGCTGAAGTGGGAGTGCTGGGTTCTGATGATGGTGAGTGGTCTTGGTTTCTGTTATTAAGATTCTTAGGTTTGCCTTTTGTCATCTGGTAATCTCTGGCTTAGTTGTTATGGTTGTCTGTGGTTGGAACTTGTACCTGCTGTGATTCTCTTAGCCTCTGTCAGCAGTCCTGGGATTCCAGCTCTCTCCTAAGTCTCCATGGTCAGAGTACTCTCTGCAGGCAAGCTCTCCTCTTGCAGGGAAGGTGCACAGAGTTCTGGTGTTCAGACCTCCCTCCTTGCTGAAGATGAAGGCCTGAAAAAGGGCCTGTCTCAGAAGATGTGTTGTCTTTGCAGTCTGCATGCTCACCTGCACAGACTGGTCTCCGAGGGACACAGGACACAAGATGGCTCTCTCACCTGGTCTAGAGGTCAGAGCCCTCCTAGGCAGGCACCTCTCCTCTGGCAGGGAAGGTGCCTGGATGTCTGGAGCCCAAAATGGTGTTTGTCCCAGAAGCTGTGTTGCTTCTGCCTGTCCCAGAAGCTGTGTCACTTCTGCCTGTGCCAGAAGCTGGGTTGGTTCTGCAGTTCACACTCTCACCTTTACACATTGATCTCTGATGGACACGGGATCCAATATGTCTCCGTGATCCATTCAGGCAGTCAGAGTACTCCTGGCTGGTCATCTCTCCTCTGGCAGGAAAGATGCCTGTGTGTCTGGAGCCTGAAAGGGGATTTGTCCCAGAAGCTGTGTCCTTAGGGCATTCCATTCAGTGTCCCTCCCCTTGAGTCCCAAGAGTCTCTTACCTCCAAGTTCTCTGGTGCATTCTAGAGGGTCTCACCACCTCCAATCTCTCAGAGTTGCCTGTTTTCATTCTTTCTGCTGGCTCTCAAGGATTCAGTCCTGTTCCTGCCCTAATACCTGATCATGTTTCCAACTTCCCCTCCCTGTTCCCTCTCCAAACCAAGTCCTACCCTGTATGTCCCCTGAGATTGCTTTCTTCTCCTTCCCTAATAGCACTGAGGCATCATCATTTGGCTCTTTGGCTTGTTAACCTTCTTGAGGTGTGTGGATTTTGTAGTGGATATTCTATATTTTTTGGGCTAATATCCACTTATTTATGAGGATATATCATGCATGTCCTTTTGGGTCAGAGTTTCCTCACTCAGGATGATATTTTCTAGTTCCATCTATTTGTCTGAAAAATTCAAGATGTCTTGTTCTTAATGCTGTGTTGTATTCCAATGTGTAAATGCACCACATTTTCTGTATCCATTCTTCTATTGTGGTACATCTGGATTGTTTCCAAATTCTGGCTATCACTAGTAAGGCCTCTATGAACATACTGGAGCATGTGCCCCTGTGGCATGTTGGAGCAAAGAGTGGTATAGCTGGGTCTTCAGGTAGATCTATTTGCAATTTTCAGAAGAAGCTTCAGATTGATTTCCAGAGTGGTTTTTAACCAGTTTGCAATCCCACCAGCAATGGAGGAATGTTTATGATGATTTTTCATTTTCACTTATGGTTTTGACTTATTTTTCAACGTGAAGTGTCTACAGTTGTTTGGATTCATTTCTGGGACTTCCATTCAATGCCATTGTCAACTTGTTTGATTTTCTACCAATACCAGGCAGATTTTATTACTATTGTTCTGTCGTACAGCTTGAAGTCAGGGATGGTTATTTCTCCAGAAGTTCTTTAACTGTTCATGATTGGTTTAGCAATTTTGGGATTTTGTGTTTAATTAGGAAGGTTAGAATTTTTCTTTCAGGAATTTTGATGGACATTGCATTGAATCTGTAGAGTGGTTTTGGTAAATTGACCATCTTTGCTATGTTAATCAAACCAATCCATGAACATGTGATATCTGTCCATCTTCTAATACCTTCTTTAATTTCCTTTTTCAGAGATTTGAAGTTCATGTCAAGAGTTGCAATAAGATATTTTCTTTACTTCTGACATTTGTGACGGGAGTTATTTCCCTTATTTCTTTCTCAGCCCATTTATCATTTTATCTTTGAAATCAGTTGGCTACTGATCTTTTTGATGTAACGTTTTAAGAAGCCATTTTACTGAACACATTTTTAGCTTTAGAAGTTCTCTGATAGAGGCATGTTGTCATTTCAATATATTATCATATCATCTCCCAACAGCAATATTTTAAGTTCTTCATTTCCATATTCTCTCCCCTTGATATCCTTTATATATCTTATTGTTTTAACTAGAAATTCAAGCACTATATTGAAAAGGTAAGAAGAGAATGACCAACCTTATCTTCTGCTGACTTTAGTGAAATTTCATTAACTTTCTCTCTATTTAATTTGATGATGGGTACTTGCTTTCTGTGAATACCCTTTTACTTTTTTCTTAATTTTTTTTATTATTTCAGTGCATTTTATACATTAAGCATATTAATAATATTGAGATTTTTGAGAATCAACTAATACATAAAAAATTTGTTCAACTTTTTTTTTTTTTTTGGTTTTACGAGACAGGGTTTCTCTGTATAGCCCTGGCTGTCCTGGAGCTCACTTTGTAGACCAGGCTGGCCTCAAACTCAGAAATCCGCCTGCCTCTGCCTCCCGAGTGCTGGAATTAAAGGCGTGCACCACCACGCCCGGCTTTGTTCAACTTTTATATTCATATCCTTTCATAATGAACATTTAATACTTTCCATAACTGAGGATCCTATATCCAATATTGAATACTAAATTGTTTCAAAACATACAAAATATTCTTTGGTAATAAAGCATAGCATAAGAGCATAAAATATTGAAAATTAATCATAAGATATATTCAAAAGCGCTTATATGATACCACCTGACATAGCGCGAGAGTATTTAAAATGCATTATATGCCTGTGTACATTATTTAACTATAAGTTTACTTAAAAATGCTTATCAGTGTTTCTAGGAGAGAAATTATTTTATCAGTAAGTATATCTTAAAGATTTCAAAATTGCAAAAACCTCTTTGAAGATAAAAATTAAGAAAATGATAACTTCCTGCAGAGTGAGAAAATTATCAATAATATTTCTATGAGGTTAGTAGAACACAATTTTAATATTTTTCTTTTTTTAAACAATTTTTTATTAGATATTTTCTTCATTTACATTTCAAATGCTATCCTGAAAGTCCTTTATACCATCCCCCTGGCCCTGCTCCCCACCCCACCCACTCCTGCTTCCTGGAGCTGGCATTCCCCTGTACTGGGGCATATAATGTTTGCAAGACCAAAGGCCTCTCCTACCAATCACAACAGAACTCACATGATATGCACTCACTGATATGTAGATATTGGTAGACTTTAAGCTCTACCAATGATGGCTGACTAGGCCATCCTCTGCTACATATGCAACTATAGACACAGCTATGGGGGGGGGGGGTACTGGTTAGTTCATATTGTTGTTCCTCCAATTGGGTTGCAGACCTCTTTAGCTCCTTGGTAACTTTCTCTAGCTCCTCCAGGCCCTGTGTTCCATTCAATAGATGACTGTGAGCATCCACTTTTGTATTTTCCAGGCACTGGCATAGCCTCACAAGAGTTAGCTATATCAGTGTTCTGTCATCAAAATCTTGCTGACATGTGCAGTAGTGTCTGAGATTAGTGGTGTTATATGCGATGGATCCCCGGGTGGGGCACTCTCTGGATGGTCTTTCCTTCAGTCTCAGATCAAAACATTGTCTCTGTAACTCTATCCGTGGGTAGTTTTTTCACCATTCTATGGAGGAATTAAGTGTCCACACTTTGGTCTTCTTTCTTCTTGAGTTTCATGTGTTTGGCAAATTGTTTCTTGTGTATTCTACATTTCTGGGCTAATATCTACATATCAGTGAGTACATATCATGTGAGTTCTGTTGTGATTGAGTTACCTCACTCAGGATGATATTCTCCAGATTCATCCATTTGCTTAATAATTTCATAAATTCATTGTTTTTAATAGCGGAGTAGTACTCCATTTTGTAAATATACCAAATTTTCTGTATCCATGAGTGACATCTGGGTTCTTCCCAGTTTCTAACTATTATAAATAAGGCTGCTATGAACATAGTGGAGCATATGCTCTTATTACCAGTTGGAACATCTTTTGGGTATATGCCCCGGAGAGATATTGCTGGATCTTCTGGTAGTACTATGTCTAATTTTCTGAGGAAACTCCAGACTGATTTCCAGAGTGGTTTTGCAAGCTTGCAACCACACCAACAATGGAGCAGTATTTCTCTTTGTCCACATCCTTGCCAGCATCTGCTGTCACCTAAATGTGTGATCTTAGCCATTCAGACTGGTGTGAGGTGGAATCTCAGGGTTGTTTTGATTTGCATTTCCCTGATGATAAAGGATGTTGAACAGTTTTTCAGGTGCTTCTCAGCCACTTGGTATTCCTCAGGTGAGAATTCTTTGTTTAGCTCTGTACCCCATTTTTTGAAAAGGGTTATTTGATTTTCTAGAGTCCAGTTTGTTGAGTTCTTTGCATATATTAGATATTATTCCCATATCTGATTTATGATTGGTAAAGATACTTTCTCAATCTGTTTGTGGCCTTTTTGTCTTATTGAAGGTGTCTTTTGCCTTACAGAAGCTTTGCAATTTTATGAGGTCCAATTTGTCGATTCTCTATCTTACAGCACAAGCCATTGCCGTTCTTCAGGAATTTTCCCCCTGTGTCCATATCTTCGAGGCTTTTCTCCACTTTTTCCTCTATAAGTTTTACTGTCTCTGGTTTTATGTGGAGTTCCTTGATACACTTAGACTTTAGCTTTGTACAGGGGGATAAGAATGGATCAATTCAAATTTTTCTACATGATAACCACCAGTTGTGCCAGCACCATTTGTTGCAAATGCTGTCTTTTTTCCCACTGGATGGTTTTAGCTCCCTTGTCAAAGATCAGGTGACCATAGGTTTGTAGGTTCATTTATGCATCTTCAATTCTATTCCATTGAACTACCTGTCTGTTACTTTACCAGTTCCATGCAGTTTTTATCACAATTGCTCTGTAGTATAGCTTGATGTCAAGCATGGTGATTCCCCCCATAGGTTCTTTTATCATTGAGTATAGTTTTTGCTATCCTAGGATTTTTGTTTTCCAGATGAATTTGCAAATTGCTCTTTCTAATTCGTTGAAGAATTGAGTTGTAATTTTGATGGGCATTGCAATGAATCTGTATATTGCTTTTGCCAAGATAGACATTTTACTATATTGATGTTGCCAATCCATGAGCATAGGAGATCTTTCCATGTTCTGAGATCCTTTTCTATTTCTTTCTTCAAAGACTTTAAGTTCTTATCATACAGATCTTTCACTTCCTTAGTTAGAGTCACACCAAGGTATTTTATATAGTTTGTGACTATTTAGAAGGGTGTTGTTTCCCTAATTTCTTTCTCAGCCTGTTTATCCTTTGTGTTGAGAAAAACAACTGATTTGTTTGAGTTAATTTTATATCCAGCTACTGCAATGAAGCTGCTTATCAGGTTTAGGAGTTCTCTGGTGGAATTATTGGACCACACACACACACACACACACATATATACATATATATATATATATATATATATATATATATATATATATATATATATATATACCAACATATCATCAGCAAATATTGATATTTTGGCTTCTTCCTTTCCAATTTGTATCCCTTTGATGTCCTTTTGTTGTCAAATTGCTCTTGCTAGGACTTTGAGTACTATATTGAATAGGTATGGAGAAAGTGGGCAGCCTTGTCTAGTCCCTGATTTTGGTGGGATTGCTTCCAGCTTTTCTCCATTTACTTTGATTTTGACTAGTGGTTTGCTGTATATTGTTTTTTCATGTTTAGGAATGAGCCTTGAAATCCTGATCTTTCCAAGACTTTTATCATGCATGGGTGTCGGATTTTGTCAAATGCTTTCTCAGAATCTAAGGAGATGATCATGTGATTTTTGTCTTTGAGTTTGTTTATATAGTGGATTATGTTGATATATTTCCTTATATTAAACCATCCCTGCATCCCTGGGATGAAGCCTACTTGATCATGATGGATGATCATTTTTTTAAAGATATTTCTTCATTTACATTTCAAATGCTATCCCCAAAGCCCCCTATACACTTCCCCAGCCCTGCTCACCAAGCCACACACTCCTGTTTCCTGGCCCTGGCATTCTCCTGTCCTGGAGTATATTATCTTTGCAAGATCAAAGGCCTCTCCTCCCATTGATGGTTGGCTAGGTCATCCTCTGCTTCATATGCAACTATAGACACAGCTCTGGGGGGGGGTACTGGTTAGTTCATATCATTGTTCCATTAATTGGGTTACAGTTCCCTTCAGCTCTTGGGTACTTTCTCTAGCTCCTTCATTAGCAGTCCTGTATTCCATTCAATAGATGACTGTGAGCATCCACTTTTGTATTTGCCAGGCATTGGCATAGTCTAACAGGGGAGAGCTATATCAGGTTCCTGTCTGCAAAATCCTGCAGGAATATGCAATGGAGGTTGTATATGGCATGGATCCCTGGGTGGGGCAGTCCCTGAATGGTCCTTCCTTCCATGTGAGCTGTGAAATTTGTCTCTTTAATCCTTCCATGGGTATTTTGTTCCCCATTGTAAGAAGGAGCAAAATATCCACACTTTGATCTTCTTTCTTCTTGAGTTTCATGTGTTTTGCAAATTGTTTCTTGGATATTCTAAATCTGAGCTAATATCTGCTTATCAGTGAGTGCATATCATGTGAGTTCTTTTGTGATTAGGCTAACTAACTCAGGATAATATCCTCCAGTTCCATCCAATTGCCTAAGAATTTCATGAGTTCATTGTTTTTAATTGCTGAGTAGTACTCCATTGTGTAAATGTACCACGTTGTATAGAAGGCTGCTATAAACATAGTGGAGCATATGTCTTTATTAAACGTTGGAACATCTTCTGGGTATATGCCCAGGAGAAGAATTTCTGGATCTTCTGTTAGTACTATGTACAATTTTCTGAGTAACTGACAGCCTGATTTCCAGAGTGGTTGTTTAGTTTGCAATCCCACCAACAATTGAGGAGTGTTCCTCTATCTCCAAATCCTTGTTAGCATCTGTTGTCACCTGAATTTTTGATCTTAGCCATTCTGACTGGTATGAGGTGGAATCTCAGGGTTGTTTTGATTGCCTTTCCCTGATGATTAAGGATATTGAACATTTTTTTTTCAGGTGCTTCTCAGCCATTTGTTATTCTTCAGTTGAGAATTCTTTGTTTAGCTCTGCACTACATTTTTTAATTGGTTTATTTGATTTTCTGGATTCTATCTTCTTGAGTTCTTTATATATATTGGATATTATTTCCATATCTGATTTAGGATTGGTAAAGATACTTTCTCAATCTGTTGCTCAATCTGTTGGTTGTCTTTTTGTCTTTTTGACAGTGTCTTTTGCCTTAAAGAAGCTTTGCAATTTTTATTTTATTTTATTTTTGTTTTTCAAGACAGGGTTTCTCTGTGTAGCCCTGGCTGTTCTGGAACTCACTCTGTAGCCCAGGCTGGCCTCTTGGATTCGGTTTGGGAGAATTTTATTGAGTATTTTTGCATTGATATTCATAGGGGAAATTGGTCTAAATTTCTCTTTCTTTGTTGGGTCTTTGTGTGGTTTATGTATCAAAGTAATCATTGCTTCATAGAATGAATTGGGTAGAGTACTTTCTGTTTCTATTTTGTGAAATAGTTTGAGGAGAATTGGAATTAGGTCTTCTTTGAAGGTCTTATAGAACTCTGTACTAATCCCATCTGGTCCTGGGCTTTTTTTGGTTGGGAGACTATTTTTTTTTATGGATATGGTACTGTTCATATTGTTAATCTGATCTGGATTTAACTTTGGTCCCTAGTATCTGTCTTTTCCAGTTATGTTGAGTATAGCCTTTGGTAGTAGGATCTGATGATGCTTTGGATTTCCTTATGTTCTGTTGTTATGTCTCCATTTTCCTTTCTGATTTTGTTAATTAGGATACTGTTCCTGTGTCTTCTAGTTAGTCTGGCAAAGGGTATATCTATCTTGTTGATTTTCTCAAAAATCCGGCTCCTAGTTTGGTTGATTCTTTGTATATTTCTTTTTGTTTCTACTCAGTTGATTTCAGCCCTGAGTTTGATTATTTCCTGCTGTCCACTCCTATTTGGTGAATTTGCTTCCTTTTGTTCTAGAGCTTTTAGGTGTGTTATCAAGCTGTGAGTGTGTGCCCGAAGGGACTCTGTCCAAGAATCTCTGTTTCTTCTGCCACCCAAGTTCTCTCCTTAGTAGACTGGTGTCAGTGATCCCAAAATTCTATGATCCTAGGAGTGCTAGGGCCTGCTGAGTTTGTGCCCACGATGAGGGGAGGCTGGATCCACCAGAAAGAGTCCCAGCTGCCAGTTGGATGAATTTCTTTTGTCCCTATTTCTGCAGTGATCCCAATATCCTGGGTGTACTAGGACCCATCGAGTTCGCACCCAGGATGACAGGGAGCTGGTGTGGACCTGAACGAACCTCAGCAGCTGGTTTGATGGGTTTCCTTCATCCCTGGGTGTACTAGGGCCTGCCGAGTCAGTGCACAAGATCAATATTTTCTTTTTTATTGGACATTTTCTTTATTACATCTCAAATGTTATCCCATTTTGCAATTACCCTCCCTCCCAGAAACACTCTATCACATCCTCCCTCTCCCTGCTTCTGTAAGGGTGTTCCTTCACCAATCTACCTACTCCCACCTCCCTGCCCTTGATTTCCTTATACAGGGGTATCTATTAAGCCTTCATAGGACCAAGGACCTCTCATTGCATTGATGACAAGGCCATCGTGTGCTACATATGCAGCTGAAGACATGTGTTTTCCTTTGTTGATGGTTTAGCCACTGGGAGTTCTGAGGGGTCTGGTTGGTCGATATTGTTGTTCTTCCTATGGAGTTACAAGCCCCTTTACCTTCTTAAGTCCCTTCTCTAACTCCTCAGTTAGGGATCCTTTGCTCATTTCAATGGTTGGCTGCTAACATCTGCCTCTGTATGTGTAAGGCTCTGTCACGGCCTCTCAGGAGACAGCCATATCAGGCTCATTTAAGCATGCACTTCTTTGCATCCACAATAGTGTCTGGGTTTGATAACTGTATATGGGATGAATCCCCAGTGGGACAGTCTTTGAATAGCCTGTCCTTTAGTCTCTGCTTTACACTATATCTCCATATTTGTTTCTGTGAGTATTCTGTTCTTTTTCTAAGAAGAACCAAAGCACCCACACTTTGGCCTTCCTTCTTATTAAGCTTCATGTGGTCTGTGAATTGTATCCTGGGTATTTGGAGCTTTTGGGCTAGTATTTATTTATCAGTGAGTGCATATCATATATTTTCTTTTGTGACTTGGGTTACCTCACTTAGGATGATATTTTCTACTTCTATCCATTTGCCTAAGAATTTCATGAATTCTTAGTTTATAATAGCTGAGTACTACTTTATTTGTAAACATACCACATTTTCTGTATCCATTTCTTTGTTCAACCAGCTCCTGGTTATTATAAATAAGGCTGCTATGAACATAGTGTAGCATGTGTCCTTATTACATGTTGGAGCATCTCTTGGGTGTATGCCTAGGAGTGGTATAGCTGGGTCTTCAGGTAATATTATGTCCAATTTTCTGAGGAACCGCCAAACTGATTTCCAGAGGGGTTGTTCCAGCTTGCACTCTGACTAGCAATGGAGAGTGTTCCTCTTTCTCCACATCCTCACGAGTATCTGCTCTTACCTGAGTTTTTTATTTTAGCCATTCTGACAGGTGTGAGGGGGAATCTCAGGGTTTGTTTGATTTGCATTTCCCTGATCATTAATCTGATCCTGATTTAACTTTGGAACCTGGTGTCTGTCTAGAAATTTGTCCATTTCATCCAGGTTTTCCAGTTTTGTTGAGTATAGCCTTTTACAGTAGGATCTGATGATTTTTTGGATTTCCTCAGATTCTGACGTTATATCTCCCATTTCATTTCTGATTTTCTTAATTAGGATATTGTTCCTGTGCCCTCTAGTTAGTCTGGCTAAGGGTTTATTTATCTTGTTGATTTTCTCAAAGAACCAGCTCCTCGATTGGTTGATTCTTTGAATAGTTCTTCTTGTTTCCACTTGGTTGATTTCACCCCTGAGTTTGATTATTTCCTGCCGTCTACTCCTCTTGGGTGAATTTGCTTCCTAGTTCTAGAGCTTCTAGGTGTGCTGTCAGGCTGCTAGTGTATGCTATCTCTACTTTCTTTTTGGAGGCACTCAGGGCTATGAGTTTTCCTCTTAGAAATGCTTTCATCGTGTCCCATAAGTTTGGGTAATTGTGGCTTCATTTTCATTAATCTCTAAAAAGTCTTTAATTTCTTTCTTTATTTCATCCATGACCAAGGAATTATGGAGTAGAGTGTTGTCCAGTTTCCCCGTAAATGTTGGCTTTCTAATATTTATGTTGTCATTGAAGATCAGCCTTAGTTCATGTGATCAGATAGGATGCATGGGATAATTTCAATATTTTTGTATCTGTGGAGGCCTGTTTTGTGACCAATTATATCATCAATTTTGGAGGAGGTACCATATGGTGCTAAGAAGAAGGTATATCCTTTTGCTTTAGGATAAAATGTTCTGTAGATATCAATTAAATCCATTTGTTTCATAGCTTCTGTTAGTGTCCATGTGTCTCTGTTTAGTTTCTGTTTCCAGGATCTGTCCATTTGTGAGAGTGGGGTGTTGAAGTCTCTCACCATTATTGTGTGAGGTGCAATGTGTGCTTTGAGCTTTACTAAAGTTTCTTTAATGAATGTGGATGCCCTTGCATTTGGAGCATAGACATTTAGAATGGAAAGTTCGTCTTGGAAGATTTTACGTTTGATGAATATGAAGTGCCCCTCCTTATCTTTTTTGGATAACTTTGGGTTGAAAGTCAATTTTATTTGATATTAGAATGGCTATTCCAGCTTGTTTCTTCAGACCATTTTCTTGGAAAGGGTTTTCCAGCCTTTTACTCTGAGGTAGTGTCTGTCTTTGTACTTGAGGTGGGTTTCCTGCAAACAGCAAAATGTTTGGTCCTGTTTGTGTAGCCAGTCTATTAGTCTATGACTTTTTAGTGGAGGAATTGAGTCCATTGATGTTAAGAGAAATTAAAGAAAAGTAATTGTTGCTTTCTGTTATTTTTGTTGTTCAACTTGAGATTCTGTTTTTGTGGCTGTCTTCTTTAGGTTTGTTGAAGGATTACTTTCTTGCTTTTTCTAGGGTGTAGTTTCCATTTTTGTGTTGGTGTTTTCCTTTTATTATCCTTTGCATGGCTGGATTCATGGAATGATATCGTGTGAATACTTTGTTTTTCCATCTGTGGTAATTTAGAATTTGGCTGGGTATAGTAGCCTGGGCTGGCATTTGTCTTCTCTTAGTGTGTATATAACATCTGTCCAGGATCTTCTGGCTTTCATAGTCTGTGGTGAGAAGTCTGGTGTTCTTCTAATAGGCCTGCCTTTATGTTACTTGACCTTTTTCCCTTACTACTTTTAATATTTTGTCTTTATTTAGTACATTTGGTGTTCTGATTATTATGTCTTGGTTTGAATTTCTTTTCTGGTCCAGTCTATTTGGAGTTCTGTAGGCTTCTTGTATGTTCATGGGCATCTTTTTTTTTTTTTTTTTTTTTTTTTTTTTTTTTTTTTTTAGGTATGGGAAGTTTTATTCTATAATTCTGTGGAAGATATTTGCTGGCCCTTTAAGTTGAAAATCTTCATTCTCATCTACTCCTATTATCCATAGGTTTGGTCTTCTCATTGTATCCTGGATTTTCTGGATGTTTTGAGTTAGGATCTTTTCACATTTTGCATTTTCTTTGATAGTTGTGTCCATTTTCCCTATGGAATATTCTGTACCTGAGATTCGTTCTTCCATCTCTCGTATTCTGTTGCTGATGCTCACATCTAAGCTCCTGATTTTTCCCCCTAGGGTTTCTATCTCCAGAGTTGCCTCCCTTTGGTTTTCTTTATTGTTTCTACTTCCCTTTTTGGATCTTGGATAGTTTTGTTCAATTCCATCACCTGTTTGGTTGTGTTTTCCTGTAGTTCTTTAAGGGCTTTTTGTGTT
Source organism: Mus caroli (assembly GCF_978045245.1). NCBI lineage: Eukaryota > Metazoa > Chordata > Mammalia > Rodentia > Muridae > Mus > Mus caroli. Next base: position 114,480,425 of record NW_028227256.1, on the reverse strand, counting down.
TCTTCTTTAAGGAGTTCTACATCTTTAATAGTGTTCGCCTGTAGTTCTTGAAGGTATTTTTGTGTTTCCTTTTAAAGGTCTTCTATTTGTTTAGCAGTGTTTTCCTGTTATTCCTTGAGGGATTTTTGTGTTTCCTCTTTAGGGGATTCTACTTATTTAGCAGTGTTCTCGTGTCTGTCTTTCTTTTCTTTCTTCCTTCTTTCTTTCTTTCCTTCCTTCCTTCCTTCCTCTCTCTCTCTCTCTCTCTCTCTCTCTCTCTCTCTCTCTCCCTCCCTCCCTCCCTCCCTCCCTCCCTCCCTCCCTTCCTTCCTTCCTTCCATCGTTCCTTTGTTTTTGTTTTTGTTTTTTTGGGCAGGGTTGATCTGTGTAGCCCTGGCTGTCCTGGAACTCACTCTGTAGACTAGGCTGGCCTCAGATTTAGAAATCCACCTGCCTCTGCCTCCCAAGTGCTGGGATTAAAGGCATATGCCACCACTGCTTGGCTTCTCCTATATTTCTTTTCTTTTTTTTTTTAATTTTAATTTTTAAAAAATTAGGTATTTTCTTTTTTTACATTTCAAATGCTATCCCAAAATTCCCCCAGACCCTCGCCCCGACTCCCCTACCCACCCACTCCCACCTCTTTACGTGAGTTAATAATGTCCTTCCTTAAATTTTCTACAACCATCATGAGATATGATTTTAAATCTGAGTCTTGCTTTTCGGATGTGTTGGGGTATTCAGAACTCACTGTGGTGGGGGTTCTGATGATGGTTATCCCGAGAAACCATTCTCGCCGGCAAGAACACACTCAGACAACAGGAATCTTCTGCAGCAAAAGCTTTATTGCTTCTTCAGGAGGGAAGACCCCGACCCAGAAAATGGCGTTGCTTATATAGCCCTCAGCCATGGCGTTTCAGCACCTGATGTGGCATGTCAGCTCCTGATTCGTTGTTCACCCATCACCCCATTACTACACTCTGAGATAGGCAGTGACTAGGCGTGAGTTCACTCTTGCACCTGCGTACAAGGCTTGTTTACTAGTTAGGCACAGTGGAGGCCAGCACCATCTTATAATGGCGATTGCTTGCAGCACTGCTCTCCACATCTCCCCCTTTTTATTTTATTAAAATGAGGCTGGACTAGGTCTGTGTAATTATGTCCATCTGCTGTGGCTCCTGTCTTAGGTCGTTCCTCTAATGTCACAGCCTTTCCCGTCATAGGGTAACCCTATCACCACCGGGCCCCATGTCTTAGGATGATCTGTGCATGAGGAAAGTTGCCCGTCCCTGGATACCGCAGTGCTATGTGACAGTAACTTCTAAATGACCTAGGGTGAACTCTACAAAAGAGGCCAGCCACCAATGTCAATGAGCATAGATAGCCAGATTTTGGGGGAGGCCCCTTGCTCAATGGCAGCAAGTGCTTGAGCTATCACAACCTTGTCATTTGTTTGTTGGGTTTCGAGCTTGCAAACCAACCAGAGCATGAACACAAGTCCACAGCAGGTGGCAACACCAAATAAACCTACCCCCACCCATTCCTTAAAATAAGAAAATGCAGATGAAATCCAGGAGGAGAGGCCCTCTGTCAATGACAGGTCCACTCGAGTTGAGTTGATCCTTAAAACTGCCACCCTCAGGGCCTCAAGAGTCTCATCAAAACCCTCGGACCAATTTCCTGCAAGATACAAGGAAATCTTTCTAGACAGATTAGCTGCATGAGTAAAATTTTCATATTGTACACTGGTAATACACAGAGCGCCCAAATTTCTTTTACAACCCAACTGGGCCATCTGGTATAGGACGCCTATCTGTTCCTCCGCCAGGTCAAGGCACTGATTCAAAATCATCAGCCCTCCCTTTAACTTGGTACTAGTAGAAGTTTGGACAGTGATGGCATCAGTCAGATCTGCTGAAAGCTGATTTAATTTTGTGCCTGATTGAACAGTACTAGCCATAGTGTACCCCGCAGCTGTAGCAGCAGCTTCACTGGATGAAATTCCTATGATTATGGCAGCAGTAATGCCAAAACCTATTTTTTGTCAAAACAGGGATAAGGTGGAGGGTGTTTCCACCGGAACAGGGATCCAACGTGGGATCCATGCCACCATGGCACAGGTGTCCTTTGTTACATCCCAACATTGAGAAATCCAACAATAATCATTGAAACAGACTTCAAATGAATCATTTGAAAGAATAAACAAGAAAGGGGGGGTAAACACAGACTGGGGTAGGTGGATAATTAATCTGGTTTACCAAAGTTTTATTGAACCCAGTGATCTCTACACTGGTATTAGTATATCCATAAGCGTCCAGGGAGGCAGCATGTATTCCCCAATACTGAGCAAATCTTGAGATGCCAGTAAAAGAAGCCTTTCCAACTGTTCCTCCCTGGATAAAGATCAAAGAATTGAGGTCGGTACAACTGCCATTGACTCCACAAAGCACCCACTTGTGAAAGGGATGCATTCTAAAGTCCTGTATTAAAACTCCCTTTTTCATAACAAATTCCTTCTCTGGGTCAGCCATCATATTGGGAGAAAAGGAGAAGGTTTTACTCTGATCTGCCCAACGAGTGATGGAGGATTTCCATGAGACATAGGGCCAGGAAGGCCAGAATGAGTCCTAACATGAGTAATATACACAAGATGTCTTCTATGTATCAGGGCTGACTGAATTTGCTGAAAAATGTGAGCAAGTTTGCTAGAGGGTCTAATTAAGCCAGCAACTTTAAGCATATTAACTGCATTAACCGCATATAAGGAATCAGATACAATATTGAGTGGTCCCGGAAAAGTTTCAAGGACCTCTAGAACTACCAAACACTCTACAACCTGGGGTGATGTCTCATTATATTGTTTAGATGTTACTTGGCCATTTACTACATATGCACCTATGCCAGATTTGGATCCATCTGTATACACTACTACCCCATCTGGAAGTGGGTGTTTGGCTGTTACTACTGGAAACACTATGGTTTGACATAAGGCAAACTGTAAAATTGGATGTTTTGGATAATGATTATCAATTTGTCCTGAATAGGAGGCAACCAAGACTGCCCAATCATTAGTTGTTGCTGCCAGGGTTTGAACTTGAGCAGAGGTATAAGGCACAATTAGCTTATGAGGTTCTTTCCCAAAATGAGTAATGGCTGCTTTTATCCCCAGAAGTGCAAGTTGTGCAACTGCATTAGGATACCACTCAATGATTTTTGCAGGCAAGCATTAGGGTGGAATGAATGAGTCTGAATGATACCTCTGCACATAGGGCAGAGGTGCACTAGGACCCAGAGGTCGAGGGCCTGAAGACCGCACAGCGATTTGACATTTGTCTCTAGCTGCTTTCATGTTATTCTGTAACTGATTAGCTCGTCTTTCATCTGGCTGGTATCTTTCTCCCTCATAGCCTGCCACTTTTTCCTCTAAGTCTGTTTCCTCAGAGGAGCTAAGTTCCTTATCCGATTCTGAGCTACTGACAGCTAGTGCCTTGAACTCGTCTAATGGAGGATAGAGGCTCCTTTCCTTATGTGCCTCCCCAGTTCGATCTCTCTTCTTCTCTCCCTTTCCATCCCTTTTTCTAAGCTCTCCCAGGGCATTTTGTCCCTTAATTCTCTTTTCCTCAGGCTCAAGGCCCGTGGAAAGGCCTTTATTCTTCAGTGCACCTTGTTTCCTCTCAGCTCTTACTCTCTCTCCCCGCTCTGTCTCTGGTAGACTGTCTTGAATTTCATCCAAAACTTTCTGCCCTGCCTCAACCATTTGCTTACAATCCTCGTCTGTTAAGCATGATCTTACCAGTTTCCACAATGGCATGGTCCCTGCTTTAAGTTTGCCGTTCTGCTGTTCCCTAACTAGATCTCCTTTCAGTTTGTCCCATGAGGCGACAGTTAATGACCGTGAACAAGCATACCATGGTGCCACAAGTTCTATCTCCCTGACAAATCCCTCTATAGTTTTAGTGGCGATTTTCAGGCCACACTGCTTCAAGACTGACCGTAAGGCCTTTACTACAGAGTGGGAGATTCCCATACTGGTCGCTGTCCAGGCCTGACTGCGATTGAGAACCAGTCAGCAATACTGGTCGCTGTCCAGGCCTGACCGTGACTGAGAACCAGTCAGCAGTTCCATTGGTGGAATCAAAACGAAATCGAAAGGGAAGGAATAATCGCTGTGAAAACAATCAAAAGGGCGTCTAACTCTGGAGAATTTCAAGACTGTATGTACCTTACAGAGCTGCAGTGTCCTGCAGTTCTGGTTCTGCCCCGTGAACGGGGAATCTCCCTTGTGCCAGTGTGATGGTATAAAGTTCCCAGGTTCCTCGGAGCCACTTATCCCGAGCTACCGTTCTCGCCGGCAAGAACACACTCGAACAACCAGAATCTTCTGCAGCAAAAGCTTTATTGCTTCTTCAGGAGGGAAGACCCCGACCCCGGAAAATGGCGTTGCTTATATAGCCCTCAGCCATGGCGTTTCAGCACCTGATGTGGCGTGTCAGCTCCTGATTCTTTGCTCACCCATCACCCCATTACTATGCTCCGAGATGGGCAGTGACTAGGCGTGAGTTCACTCTCACACCTGCGTACAAGGCTTGTTTACTAGTTAGGCACATTGGAGGCCAGCGCCATCTTATAATGGCGATTGCTCATGGCACGGCTCTCCACAGATGGTTAGTGTTCTTGGTTTCTGTTAGTAAGATTCTTACGTTTGCCTTTCACCATCTGATAATCTTTGGTGTTAATGTTCAAGTTGTCTCTGACTGGAGCTTTATCCTCCTGTGATTCTGTAAGCCTCTGTCAGCACTCCTGGGAGTCCAACTCTCTCCTGAATCACTGTAGTCAGAGCACTCTCTGCAGGCAAGCTCTCCTTTTGCAGGGCAGGTGTCCAGAAGTCTGGAGCTCAGATCCACCTCCTGAGTACTGGGGTCAGAGACCTCTCTGTAGGCTGACTCTCCTTTTGCAAGGAAGGTGCCCAGGGTTCTGGGTCTCAGCTCTGCCTCTTGGCTCTGTTGCTTCTGTAGCCCAAGTGTTCTTCAGTGATCATGTGGTCCTGGGTGTGCTAGGGGTCCTGGGGTGTGGAGAGTCCTCTGGGACTCTTGGTGCTTTTGGCTGGGTTCATGCAGAAGATGGCAGAGCTGTCCCCAAAGGGAAAGGATCCCACCTCTGGTTTGGCAGGGGTCCTTTGTCCCTGTTCCTGCTGGCACAAGACCCTTCTTGATTCTTTGGAGCTGATGTTGCATTCCACTCACCCGTGATGCCAAGGTGATTCTGAGGTCCTGTGGTGTGGAGAGTAGTCTAGGGCCCTTGGTCTTCTCATTGTCTTCTGTATTTCCTGGATGTTTGGGGTTAGGTTCTTCTTGCATTCTGTACTTTCTTTGACTGTTGTGTCAGTGATTAATATGGTATCTTCTGGACCTGAGATTCTCTCTTCCATCTATTATATTGTGTTGTTGATACTTGCGTCTATGGCTCCTGACTTCTTTCCTAGGTTTTCTATCTCCAGGGTTGTCTCCATTTGTGATTTCGTCTTTGATTCTACTTCCACTTTTAGAACCTTGATGGTTTTGTTCTCCCAGTGAGAGTTGATTATGGAGAGCTGTGGCACAGGGTCGGCTCCAGGCATAGGTACTTGTTTTGTTTTTAAATAAATATTCTCACTGATTTTAATTCTATTGTTTAATTTTACATTAGTATTCCATGATGAAAAAGGTATTCTAGTACCTCCTTTTCATCAATCTGTCATTGGATAGATGATTTGGGTGCATATTGACCATTGAGTTTCATAGTGTGGAGATTTTTTTTTTAAATCAAGGCATGTTAGCTGCAAACATTTTGTTTTGTTATTTGTTATACTGTGTAATTATGATGGAGTTCATACATATAAAAACATATTTTGTATTTCATGAAATATCTTCTAACATATGTTATGCCTATAAATTTATTTCTTTTGAATAAAATTGCTGCAGTTCTGTGTTGTATGCTTTTCCATGATCCTCAGATTGGTGCTATTTCATGCATTATGCATGCATGTTATTTTCAACCAATTGTAAAATGTCATATAGTGACATGCTCTCATTAATTCTGGCTCTGTCTTTTATTCATACCAAGAAGCTATTTCCAAAGGCATGTACACAGAATTATTTCCAGAAGGAAATAACAGGAAGATTTGCATCTAATGGCCTTTCAGTTCTATATAGAGAAAAAAATCATAGAATATAGAGGTAGTAGTAAAGAGCATGAAATATGCTTTTATGGAAGTGATCTGTTTATAAAGCACATTTGTTTCATTCCTGAAACAGGTCAGGAAGTTCCAGATACTCTTCTTGAGAGAACTCAGTCCCCAAATCTTAAGGCTCACAACAGAGTTTATACTCGAGTAAAATTTTACAAATGTAATGAATGTGGGAAATCTTTTTCACAGTCCTCAAGTCTTAAAGTTCACTACAGAATCCACACTGGAGACAAACCTTACAAATGTCATGAATGTGGGAAATCTTTTAAACATTTGTCAAGTGTTAAAATTCACCACAGATTACATACTGGAGACAAACCTTATAAATGTAATGAATGTGGGAAATCTTTTACCCAGTTCTCACATCTTAAATTTCACCACAGAACCCTTATTGGAGACAAACCTTACAAATATAATATATGTGGCAAAACTTTTACATGGTATTCAGATCTTAAAGTTCACCATAGAATCCATATTGGGTACAAACCTTACAAATGTAATGAGTGTGGGAAATTTTTTTTTGCTTTTTATATTTTTTTATTGCGTATTTTCCTCAATTACGTTTCCAATGCTATCCTAAAAGTCCCCCATACCCTCCCCCCCACTTCCCTACCCACCCATTCCCATTTTTTTTTGACCCTGGCGTTCCCCTGTACTGGGGCATATAAAGTTTGTGTGTCCAAAGGGCCTCTCTTTCCAGTGATGGCCGATTAGGCCATCTTTTGATACATATGCAGCTAGAGTCAAGAGCTCTGGGGTACTGGTTAGTTCATAATGTTTTTCCACGTATAGGGTTGCAAATCCCTTTAGCTCCTTGGGTACTTTCTCTAGCTCCTGCATTGGGAGCCCTGTGATCCATCCACTAGCTGACTTTGAGCATCCACTTCTGTGTTTGCTAGTCCCCGGCATAGTCTCACAAGAGACAGCTATATCTGGGTCCTTTCAGAAAAATCTTGCTAGTGTATGCAGTGGTGTCAGCGTTTGGAAGCTGATTATGGGATGGATCCCTGGATATGGCAGACTCTAGATGGTCTATCCTTTCGTCACAGCTCCAAACTTTATCTCTGTAACTCTTTCCATGGGTGTTTTGTTCCCAATTCTAAGAAGGGGCACAGTGTCCACACTTTGGTCTTCATTCTTCTTGAGTTTCATGCATTTAGCAAATTGTATCTTATATCTTGTGTATCCTAAGTTTTGGGCTAATATCCACTTATCAGTGAGTACATATTGTGTGAGTTCTTTTGTGATTGTGTTACCTCACTCAGGATGATGCCCTCCAGGTCCATCCATTTTGCTAGGAATTTCATAAATTCATTCTTTTTAATAGCTGAGTAGTACTCCATTGTGTAAATGTACCACATTTTCTGTATCCATTCCTCTGTTCTGGGGCATCTGGGTTCTTTCCAGCAAACATTCGTCAAATCTTAATGTTCACCACAGATTCCATACTGGATACAAACCTTACAAATGTAATGAATGTGGCAAATCTTTTACACGTTCCTCAAGTCTTAAAGTTCCCCAGAGAAGTCATACTGGAAACAAACCTTACAAATGTAATGAATGTGGCAAATCTTTTGCATAGTCCTGTAGTCTTAAAGTTCACCAGAGAATCCATACTAGAGACAAACCTTACAAATGTAAGGAATGTGGGAAATCTTTTACCCAGTCCTCAAGTCTTAAAGTTCATTAGAGAATCCATACTGGAGACAAACCTTACAAATGTAATGAATGTGGCAAATCTTTTACCCAGTCCTCAAGTCTTAATGTTCACCACAAAAATCCATACTGAAAACAAACCTTACAAATATAATAAGTGTTGTCAATCATTTACAAATTCCTGACCTCTTCAAATTCACCACAGAATCCATTCTAGAGATAAATCTTAAAAATGTATTAAATGTGGCAAATCTTTACACAGTCCTCAGATCTTAAATTTCACCAACAAATCCATACTAGAAACAAACTTTACTAATATAATCAATGTGACATATTATTTACTCAGTCTTTAATCTTCAAGTTTACTACAGAATCTATATAAAGGATAATCTTCATGAATGAAAAAAGTTGGCAAGTCTTTTTCCTTGTCCTCAACTCTCCAAGTGCATCAAAAAATCCATATAGGAAAGTAGTCTTATAAGTGCAGTGAATGTGGGAAATATTTTCCTCTTTCACTCCTCTTCAAAATCACTACATAATTCATTTTAGACACAAATATTCCTAATGTAGAGCATGTGGAAATTTATTTACGGTAATCATATCTTCAAATACAGCACAGCATGCATACTGGAGAGAAACCTTACTAATGTAAACAATATGGCAAATCATTTAGCAAAAGCTCAAACCTCAGATAAAGTAGATCCATACAGCAGACTAACGATATGTAATTACTTTTTAAGTATTTATATAGAATTATGTTATTTTAAATGTTAAATATAGTTATAAGAGTTTAAACTGTGTTGAAACATTACTTATCAGATAATTCCCACAAGGTAGCATTATACATAGTAGTAATTGGAAACCCTTATTTTGAAGTGACTGTTATATTCATATGAAATTGTTATATCAACAGTAAAATATGAAAAAATCTTTCTCCCAGCATTAATCTGATATAATTGATGAATAATGGTATAGAATTCATTTTCAAACCCATTAAAGAAATAATATTTTAATTTGTAAGCATTTAAAGCAAGATAGTATTTTTTTTCTTTCTTTTTTTTTAATTAGGTAGTTTCCTCAATTACATTTCCAATGCTATCCAAAAAGTCCCCAATACACTCCTCCCCAAATCCCACACCCACCCACCTCCACCCCTTGGCCCTGGCATTTCCCTGTACTGGGGCATATAAAGTTGGCAAGTCCAATGGGCTTCTCTTTCCAGTGATGGCCTACTAGGCCATCTTTTGATACAAATGCAGCTAGAGACAAGAGCTCTGGGGTACTGGTTAGTTCATAATAATGATCCACCTATGGGGTTGCAGGTCCCTTTAGCTCCTTGGGTACTTTCCCTAGCTCCTCCATTGGGGGCCCTGTGATCCATCCAATAGCTGACTGTGAGCATACACTTCTGTGTTTGCTAGGCCCCGGCATTGTCTCACAAAAGACAGCTATATCTGGGTCCTTTCAGCAAAATCTTGCTAGTGTATGCAATGGTGTCAGCGTTTGGAAGCTGATTATGGGATGGATCTCTGGATATGGCAGTCTTTAGATGGTCCATCAATTCTTCACAGCTCCAAACTTTATCTCTGTAACTCTTACCATGGGTGTTTTGTTCCAAATTCCAAGAAGGGGCACAGTGTCCACACTTTGGTCTTCATTCTTCTTGAGTTTCATGCGTTTAACAAATTGTATCTTATATCTTGGGTATCCTAAGTTTTTGGGCTAATATCCACTTATCAGTGAGTACATATTGTGTAAGTTCCTTTGTGAATATGTTACCCCACTCAGAATGATGCCCTCCAGATCCATCCATTTGCCTAGGAATTTCATAAATTCATTCCTTTTAATAGCTGAGTAGTACTCCATTGTGTAAATATACCACATTTTCTGTATCCATTCCTCTGTTGAGGGGCATCTGGGTTCTTTCCAGCTTCTGGCTATTATAAATAAGGCTGCTATGAACATAGTGGAGCATGTGTCCTTATTACCGGTTGGAACATCTTCTGGATATATGCCCAGGAGAGGTATTGCTGGATCCTCTGGTAGAATTACGTCAAATTTTCTGAGGAACCTCCAAACTGATTTCCAGAGTGGTTGTACCAGCTTGCAATCCCACCAACAATGAAGGAGTGTTCCTTTTTCTCCACATCCTCGCCAGCATCTGCTGTCACCTGAATTTTTGATCTTAGCCATTCTGACTGGTGTGAGATGGAATCTCAGGGTTGTTTTGATTTGCATTTCCCTGATGATTAAGGATGTTGAACATTTTTTCAGGTGATTCTCTGCCATTTGGTATTCCTCAGGTGAGAATTCTTTGTTCAGTTCTGAGCCCCATTTTTTAACGGGGTTATTTGATTTTCTGGAGTCCACCTTCTTGAGTTGCTTATATATATTTGATATTAGTCCCTTATCCGATTTAGGATAGGTAAAGATCCTTTCCCAATCTCTTGGTGGTCTTTTTGTTTTATTGACGGTTTCTTTTGCCTTGCAGAAGCTTTGCAACTTTATGAGGTCCCATTTATCAATTCTCGATCTTACAGCGCAAGCCTTTGCTGTTCTATTCAGAAAATTTTCCCCTGTACCCATATCTTCGAGGCTTTTCCCTACTTTCTCCTCTATAAGTTTCAGTGTCTCTGGTTTTATGTGGAGTTCCTTAATCCACTTAGTTTTGACCTTGGTACAAGGAGATAGGAATGGATCAATTCGCATTCTTCTACATGATAACCGCCAGTTGTGGCAGCACCACTTGTTGAAAATGCTGTCTTTTTTTCACTGGATGGTTTTTGCTCCCTTGTCAAAGATCAAGTGACCATAGGTATGTGGGTTGATCTCAGGGTCTTCAATTCTGTTCCAATGGTCTACTTGTCTGTTGTTATACCAGTACCATGCAGTTTTTATCACAATTGCTCTGTAGTACAGCTTTAGGCCAGGCATGATGATTCCTCCAGAGGTTCTTTTATCCTTGAGAAGAGTTTTTGCTATCCTAGGTTTTTTGTTGTTCCAGATGAATTTGCAGATTGCTCTTTCCAATTCATTGAAGAATTGAGTTGGAATTTTGATGGGGATTGCATTGAATCTGTAGATTGCTTTTGGCAAGATAGCCATTTTTACAATGTTGATCCTGCCAATCCATGAGCATGGGAGGTTTTTCCATCTTCTGAGATCTTCTTTAATTTTTTTCTTCAGGGACTTGAAGTTCTTGTCATACAGATCTTTCACTTCCTTAGTTAGAGTCACGCCAAGGTATTTTATATTGTTTGTGACTATTGAGAAGGGTGTTGTTTCCCTAATTTCCTTCTCTGCTTGTTTATCCTTTGTGTACAGAAAGGCCATTGACTTGCTTGAGTTAATTTTATATCCAGCTACTTCACCGAAGCTATTTATCAGGCTTAGGAGTTCTCTGGTGGAATTTTTAGGGTCACTTATGTATACTATCTTATCATCTGCAAAAAGCGATATTTTGACTTCTTCTTTTCCGATTTGTATCCCCTTGATCTCCTTTTGTAGTCTAATTGCTCTGGCTAGGATTTCAAGTAAAATGTTGAATAGGTAGGGAGAGAGTGGGCAGCCTTGTCTAGTCCCTGATTTTAGTGGGATTGCTTCCAGCTTCTCACCATTTACTTTGATGTTGGCTACTGGTTTGCTGTATATTGCTTTTATCATGGTTAGGTATGGGCCTTGAATTCCTGATCTTTCCAAGACTTTTATCATGAATGGGTGTTGGATTTTGTCAAATGCTTTTTCAGTGTCTAACGAGATGATCATGTGGTTTTTGTCTTTGAGTTTGTTTATATAATGGATTACATTGATGGATTTTCGTATATTGAACCATCCTTGCATCCCTGGGATGAATCCTACTTGGTCAGCTGGATGATTGTTTTGATGTGTTCTTGAATTCGGTTAGCGAGAACTTTATTGAGGATTTTTGCATCAATATTCATAAGGGAAATTGGTCTGAAGTTCTCTATTTTTGTTGGGTCTTTATCTGGTTTAGGTATCAGAGTAATTGTGGCTTCATAGAATGAGTTGGGTAGAGTACCTTCTGATTCTATTTTGTGGAATAGTTTGTGAAGAACTGGGATTAGTTCTTCTTTGAAGGTTTGATAGAACTCTGCACTAAACCCATCTGGTCCTGGGCTTTTCTTGGTTGGGAGACTATTAATGACTGCTTCTATTTCTTTAGGGAATATGGGACTGTTTAGATCATTAACCTGATCTTGATTTAACTTTGGTACCTGGTATCTGTCTAGAAACTTGTCCATTTCATCCAGGATCTCCAGTTTTGTTGAGTATAGCCTTTTGTAGATGATCTGATGGTGTTTTGGATTTCTTCAGGGTCTGTTGTTATGTCTCCCTTTTCATTTCTGATTTTGTTAATTAGAGTACTTTCCCTATGCCCTCTAGTGGGTCTGGCTAAGGGTTTATCTATCTTGTTGATTTTCTCAAAGAACCAGCTCCTCAATTGGTTGATTCTTTGAATTGTTCTTCTTGTTTCCACTTGGGTGATTTCACCCCTGAATTTGATTATTTCTTGCCGTCTACTCCTCTTGGGTGAATTTGCTTCCTTTCGTTCTAGCGCTTTTAGGTGTGTTGTAAGGCTGCTAATGTGTGCTCTCTCTAGTTTCTTTTTGGAGGCACTCAGAGCTATGAGTTTTCCTCTTAGAAATGCTTTCAGTGTGTCCCATAAGTTTGGGTATGTTGTGGCTTCATTTTCATTAAACTCCAGAAAGTCCTTAATTTCTTTCTTTATTCCTTCCTTGAACAAGGTATCATTGAGAAGTGTGTTGTTTTTAATTTCCACGTGTGTGTTGGCTTTCTATTATTTATTTTGTTATTGAAGATCAGTCTTAGTCCATGGTGATCTGATAGGGTGCATGGGACAATTTCAATATTTTTGTATATATTGAAGCTTGTTTTGTGACCAATTATGTGGTCAATTTTGGAGAAGGTACCGTGAGGTGCTGAGAAGAAGGTATATCCTTTCGTTTTAGGATAAAATGTTCTGTAGATATCTCTCAGATCCATTTGTTTCATAACCTCTTTTATTTTCTCTGTGTCCCTGTTTAGTTTCTGTTTACATTATCTGTCCATTGGTGAAAGTGGTGTGTTGAAGTCTCCTTCTATTATTGTGTGAGGTGCAATGTGTGCTTTGAGCTTTACTAAAGTATCTTTAATGAATGAAGCTGCCCTTGTAGGGGGCTACTTCATTCATAATGACTACTCCAGCTTGTTTCTTCATACCATTTGCTTGGAAAATTGTTTTCCAGCCTTTCATTCTGAGGTAGTGTCTATCTTTTTTCTGAGATGAGTTTCCTGTAAGCAGCAAAATGTTGGGTCCTGTTTCTGTAGCCAGCCTGTTAGTCTATGTCTTATTAATGGGGAGTTGAGTCCATTGATATTAAGAGATATTAGGGAGGAGTAATTGTTGCTTCCTTTTATGTTTGTTGTTAGGGTTGGTGTTCTGTTTTTGTGGCTGTCTTCTTTTAGGTTTGTTGAGGGATTCCCTTCTTGCTTTTTCTATGACGTGGTTTCCGTCCTTGTATTGGTTTTTTTCTGTTATTATCCTTTGAAGTGCTGGATTCGTGGAAAGATAATGTGTGAATTTGGTTTTATCGTGGAATACTTTGGTTTCTCCATCTATGGTAATTGAGAGTTTGGCTGGGTATAGTAGCCTGGGCTGGAATTTGTGTTCTCTTAGTTTCTGTATAACATCTGTCCAGGCCCTTCTGGCTTTCATAATCTCTGGTGAAAAATCTGGTGTAATTCTGATAGGCTTGCCTTTATATGTTACTTGACCTTTTTCCCTTACTGCTCTTAGTATTCTATCTTTATTTAGTGCATTTGTTGTTCTGATTATTATGTGTCGCAAGGAATTTCTTTTCTGGTCCAGTCTATTTGGAGTTCTGTAAGCTTCTTGTATGTTCATGGGCATCTCTTTCTTTAGGTTTGGGAAGTTTTCTTCTATAATTTTGTTGAATATATTTGCTGGTCCTTTGAGTTGAAAATCTTCATTCTCATCTACTCCTATTATCCGTAGGTTTGGTCTTCTCATTTTGTCCTGGATTTCCTCGATATTTTGAGTTAGAATCTTTTTGGATTTTGTATTTTCTTTGATTGTCGTGCCGATGTTCTCTATGGAGTCTTCTGCACCTGAGATTCTCTCTTCCATCTCTTTTATTCTGTTGCTGATGCTCGTATCTTTGGTTCCAGATTTCTTTCCTAGGGTTTCTATCTCCAGTGTTGCCTCAATTTGGGTTTTCTTCATTGTTTCTACTTCCCTTTTTAGGTCTTGGATGGTTTTATTCAATTCCATCACCTGTTTGGTCTGGTTTTCCTGCAATTCTTTAATGGATTTTTGTGCTTCCTCTTTAATGTCTTCTACTTGTTTAGCAGTGTTCTCCTGCAAATCTTTAAGGGATTTTTGTGCTTTCTCTTTAATGTCTTCTACCTGTTTTGCAGTGTTCTCCTGTATTTCTTTAAGTGTGTTATTAAAGTCCTTCTTGATGTCCTCTACCATCATCATGAGATATGGTTTTAGATCCGGGTCTAGCTTTTCGTGTGTTTTGGGGTGCCCTGGACTGGGCGAAGTTGGAGTGCTGGGTTCTGATGATGGTGAGTGGTCTTGGTTTCTGTTAGTAAGATTATTATGTTTACCTTTTGCCATCTGGTAATCTCTGGAGTTAGTTGTTATAGTTGTCTCTGTTTAGAGATTGTTCTTCTGGTGACTCTGTTAGCCTCTATCAGCAGACCTGGGAGACAGGCATTCTCCTCTGAGTTTCAGTGGTCAGAGCACTCTCTTCAGGCAAGCTCTCCTCTTACAGGGAAGGTGCACAGATATCTGGTGTTTGGACCTCCTCCTGGCCGAAGATGAAGGCCCAAAACAGGACCTTTCCCAGAAGCTGTCTTGCTTTGGTGGGTCACAGAAGCTGTCAGCTTGTGTAGTGCACACTCTCACCTGTGCAGACTATGTTTGGTGGAGTCCCGGAACCAAGATGGCTACCACCAATCTAGAGGTAAAAGCCTCTCGTGCAGGGTTGACACTTGTCTTCTGGCCAGGAAGGTGGTCGGATGTCTGTGGCCCGAAAAGGGTGCTGCCTCAGTAGCTCTGTGGCTCCTGACTCTCCCAGAAGCTGTCAGCTTCTGTGGTGCACACTCTCACCTGTGCAGACTAAGTTCAGCAGAGTCCCCAAACCAAGATGGCTCCCGCCGATCCTGAGGCAAAGGGCTCCTGGGCCGGGTGGACACCTGTCCTCTGGCCTGGAGGGAGGCCTGATGTCTAGGTCCCAAAAAGGGTGCTGCCTCAAAGGCTCTGTGGCTCCTGCCTGTCCCACAAGCTGTCAGGTTCTGTGGTGCACACTCTCACCTGAGCAGACTAAGTTCCTAAGTTCGGCAGAGTCCTGGAACGAAGATGGCTACCACAGAACCTGAGGCCAATGGCTCTCGGGCTGGGAAGATACCTGTTCTCTGGCCAGGAGGGTGGCCGGATGTCTGGAGCCCGAAATGGGCACTGCCTCAGAGGCTCTGTGGCTCCC
This sequence comes from Mus caroli, assembly GCF_978045245.1. NCBI lineage: Eukaryota > Metazoa > Chordata > Mammalia > Rodentia > Muridae > Mus > Mus caroli. The sequence continues at coordinate 114,465,032 of NW_028227256.1, read as the reverse complement.
GCCTATCCCAGAAGCTGTCAGCTTCTGTGGTGCACACTCTCACCTGTGGAGACTAAATTCCTAAGTTTGGCAGAGTCCCAGAACCAAGATGGTTCCCGCTGATCCTGAGGCAAAGGGCTCCCAGGCTGGTCAGAGACCTGTCCTCTGGCCAAGAGGGTGGCCAGATCACCTGAAGTCTTAAGATCCCGTGGCTGGTGTTGTGAGTAGCTGGCGGGTGTCAGCCGACTCTGTGCCCTAGCTACCTTGATGCTGGTCAGACCGGAATGGACTTGTGCCCCTACTTAGGCGGGGTTTTCTGCTTCCCTAACTAATGCAGTCTCAGGTCCCACACGATTGGATTGGAGCAGATGCTGTGTTCCACTCACCAGAAGTCTTAAGTTCCTGTGGCGGGTGTCGTGGGTAGCTGGCGGGTGTCAGCTGACTCTGCACCCTAGCTTCCCTGGTGCTGGTTGACGGGAAGGGGCTTATGCCTTTCCTCAGGCCGGGTTTTTGCTTCCCTAACTAATGCAGTCTCAGGTCCTGCACGATTGGATTGGAGCAGATGCTATGTTCCACTCACCAGAAGTCTTAAGATCCCGTGGCTACCCCGGTGCTGGTCAGACTGGAAGGGGCCTAAATTTATTTTTCTAGAGAGTCACAGTTAATGTAAAACTTTTGGGCAATGTGTAATACTTGAGGCCTAATTATATTTGTAAATATTACTAATGTCTAAAGTTTCTATTTTCTTTTTTATTAAACTAATAAAATGTATTTTAAAATATACAACCCAGTATCGACTTTTTTGTCATCAAAATAATTTTATAATAGGTAAATATCTCTTAAATATATATGATAACCTCTGAAGCTAAAAGTAATATGCACTCAGCCAGTTTTTACAATCTATTTGAACATTAAACATGATAGAAGTAGGAAAAAATCTCTTATGAGAAATTGTGACATATTCCTGATTAGACAGTACCATTCTATCCCAAGGGAGAATACAAAGCTTAACCATGGCTTCATAGAATGAAATGGGTAGTGTTCCTTCTGTTACTATTTTGTGGAATAGTTTGAAGAGTACTGGTATTAAGTCTTCTTTGAAGGTCTGATAGAACTCTGCACTAAACCCATCTGGCTCTGGGCTTTTTTCTAGGTTGGGAGACTTTTAATGACTGCTTCGGCTTCTTTAGGGGTTATGGGACTGGTTAGATGGTTTATCTGATTCTGATTTAATTTGGTATTTGGTATCTGTCTAGAAAAAGGTACATATTATCCAAATTTTCCAGTTTTGTTGAATATAGGCTTTTGTAGTAGGATTTGATGAGCTTTTTTAATTTCCTCATTTTCTTTTACTATATCTCTCCTTTCTCTTCTGATGTTTTAATTTGGGTACTGTCTTTGTGCCCTCTGGTTAGTCTGGGTAAGGGTTTATCTATCTTGTTATTTTCTCAAAGAACCGGCTTCTGTTTGTTTGTTTGTTTGTTTTGATTCTTTGTGTAGTTCTTTCTGTTTTTACTTGGTTGATCTCACTCGCGACATTGATTATTTACTGCCCTCTACTCCTCTTGGGTGTATTTGCTTCTTTTAATTCTAGAGCTTTCAGATGTGTTTTTAAGCTGCTAGTGTATGCTCTCTCTCTCTCAGTTTCTTTTTGAGGGCACTCAGAACTATGTGTTTTTCTCTTATCACTGCTTTCATTGTGTCCCATAAGATTGGGAATGCTGTGCCTTCATTTTCATTAACTTCAGAAGTCTTTAATTTCTTTCAGACCAAGTTATCATTGAGTAGAGCATCGCTCAGCTTCCATATGTCTGTGGGCATTTTGTTCGTTATGTTGCTATTGATGACCAAACTTAGTCCATATTGTTCTGATAGGATGCATGGGATTATTTCAATCATCTTTTATCTGTTGAGGCCTGTTTTGTGACTAATTATATGGCCAGTTTTGGAGAAGGTACTATGAGGTGCTGGGAAGAAGGTATATTCTTTTGTTTTAGGATGAAATGTCCTGTAGATATCTGTTTAATTCATTTGGTCCATAACTTTTGTTATTTTCATTGTGTCTCTGTTTAGTTTATGTTTCCATGATCTTTCCATTGATGAGAGTGGGATGTTAAAATCTCCCAGTATTATTGTGTGAGGCACAATGTGTATTTCAGCTTTAGTAAAGTTTATTTTATAAATGTAGCTATCATTGCATTTGGAGCATAGATGCTCAGAATTGAAAGTTCTTCTTGGTAGATTTTTACTTTGATGAGTATGAAGTGACCTTCCATATCTTTTTTGATAACTTTTGGTTTAAAGTTGATTTTATTCGATATTAGAGTGTCTATTCAAGCTTGTTTCTTGGGACCATTTGCTTGGAAATTTGTTTTCCAGCCCTTTACTTTGAGATAGTGTCTGTTTTTGACATTGAGGTGAGTTTCCTGTATGTAAAAAATGCTGGGTCCTGTTTATATCTCCAGTCTGTTAGTCTATATCTTTTTATTGGAGATTTGAGTTCATTGATGTTGAGATATTAAGGAATAGTGATTGGTGCTTCCTACTATTTTTATGTTATTTTTATGTGTGTATGGCTATCTACTTTTGGGTTTGTTGAAAGAAGATTACTTCCTTGCTTTTTCTTTTTTTTAATTTTTAATATTTTTTATTACGTATTTTCCTCAATTACATTTCCAATGCTATCCCAAAAGTCCCCCATACCCTCCCCCACTTCCCTACCCACCCATTCCCATTCTTTTGGCCCAGGCATTCCCCTATATTGGGGCAAATAAAGTTTGCAAGTCCAATGGGCCTCTCTTTCCAGTGATGGCCGACTAGGCCATCTTTTGATACATATGCAGCTAGAGACAAGAGCTCAGGGGTACTGGTTAGTTCATCATGTTGTTCCAACTATAGGGTTGAAAAACTCTTTAGCTCCTTGGGTACTTTCTCTAGCTTCTCCATTGGGAGCCCTGTGATACATCCAATAGCTGACTGTGAGCATCCACTTCTGTGTTTGCTAGGCCCCGGCATAGTCTCACAAGAGACAGCTATATTTGGGTCTTTTCAGCAAAATCTTGCTAGTGTATGCAATGGTGTCAGCGTTTGGAAGCTGATTATGGGATGGATCCCTGGATATAGCAGTCTCTAGATGGTCCATTCTTTCATCACAGCTCCAAACTTTGTCTATATAACTCCTTCCACGGGTATTTTGTTCTCAATTCTAAGAAGGGGCATAGTGTCCACACTTTGGTCTTCATTCTTCTTGAGTTTCATGCGTTTAGCAAATTGTATCTTATATCTTGGGTATCCTAAGTTTTGGGCTAATATCCACTTATCAGTGAGTACATATTGTGTGAGTTCCTTTGTGATTGTGTTACCTCACTCAAGATGATGCCCTCCAGGTCTATCCATTTGGCTAGGAATTTCATAAATTCATTTTTTTAAATAGCTGAGTAGTAATCCATTGTGTAAATGTACCACATTTTCTGTTTCCTTTCCTCTGTTGAGGTGCATCTGGGTTCTTTCCAGCTTCTGGCTATTATAAATAAGGCTGCTATGAACATAGTGGAGCATGTGTCCTTATTACCGGTTGGGACATCTTCTGGATATATGCCCAGGAGAGGTATTGCTGGATCCTCCGGTAGTACTATGTCCAATTTTCTGAGGAACCGCCAGACTGATTTCCAGAGTGGTTGTACCAGCTTGCAATCCCACCAACAACGGAGGAGTGTTCCTCTTTCTCCACATCCTCGCAAACATCTGCTGTCACCTGAATTTTTGATCTTAGCCATTCTGACTGGTGTGAGGTGGAATCTCAGGGTTGTTTTGATTTGCATTTCCCTAATGATTAAGGATGTTGAACATTTTTTCAGGTGCTTCTCTGCCATTCGGTATTCCTCAGGTGAGAATTCTTTGTTCAGTTCTGAGCCCCATTTTTTCATGGGGTTATTTGATTTTCTGGAGTCCACCTTCTTGAGTTCTCTCTATATATTGGATATTAGTCCCTTATCTGATTTAGGATAGGTAAAGAACCTTTACCAGTCTCTTGGTGGTTTTTTTGTCTTATTGATGGTGTCTTTTGCCTTGCTGAAGCTTTGCAGTTTCATGAGGTCCCACTTGTCAATTCTCGATCTTACAGCACAAGCCATTGCTGTTCTATTCAAGAATTTTTCCCCTGTGCCCATATCTTCAAGGCTTTTCCCCACTTTCTCCTCTATAAGTTTCAGTGTCTCTGGTTTTATGTGAAGTTCCTTGATCCAATTAGACTTGACCTTAGTACAAGGAGATAGGAATGGATCGATTCGCATTCTTCTACATGTTAACAATCAGTTGTGCCAGCACCATTTGTTGAAAATGCTGTCTTTCTTCCCCTGGATGGTTTTTGCTCCCTTGTCAAAGATCAAGTGACCATAGGTATGTGGGTTGATCTCAGGGTCTTCAATTCTGTTCCAATGGTCTACTTGTCTGTCGTTATACCAGTACCATGCAGTTTTTATCACAATTGCTCTGTAGTACAGCTTTAGGTCAGGCATGGTGATTCCTCCAGAGGTTCTTTTATCCTTGAGAAGAGTTTTTGCTATCCTAGGTTTTTTGTTGTTCCAGATGAATTTGCAGATTGCCCTTTCCAATTCGTTGAAGAATTGAGTTGGAATTTTGATGGGGATTGCATTGAATCTGTAGATTGCTTTTGGCAAGATAGCCATTTTTACAATGTTGATCCTGCCAATCCAAGAGCATGGGAGATCCTTCCATCTTCTGAGATCTTCTATAATATCTTTCTTCAGAGACTTGAAGTTTTTATTATACAGATCTTTCACTTCCTTAGTTAGAGTCACGCCAAGATATTTTATATTATTTGTGACTATTGAGAAGGGTGTTGCTTCCTTAATTTCTTTCTCAGCCTGTTTATTCTTTGTGTAGAGAAAGGCCATTGATTTGTTTGAGTTAATTTTATATCTAGCTACTTCACCGAAGCTGTTTATCAGGTTTAGGAGTTCTATGTTGGAATTTTTAGGGTCACTTATATATACTATCATATCATCTGCAAAAAGTGATATTTTGACTTCATCTTTTCCAATTTGTATCTCTTTTTTTAAAATTTTTAATATTTTTATTACATATTTTCCTCAATTACATTTCCAATGCTATCCCAAAAGTCCCCCATAGCGCCCCCCACTTCCCTACCCACCCATTCCCATTCTTTTGGCCCTGGCATTCCCCTATATTGGGGCATATAAAGTTTGCAAGTCCAATGGGCCTCTCTTTCCATTGATGGCCGACTAGGTCATCTTTCGATACATATGCAGCTAGAGACAAGAGCTCCGGGGTTCTGGTTAGTACATCATGTTGTTCCAACAATAGGGTTGCAGATCCCTTTAGCTCCTTGGGTACTTTCTCTAGCTTCTCCATTGGGAGCCCTGTGATACATCCAATAGCTGACTGTGAACATCCACTCCTGTGTTTGCTAGGTCCCGGCATCGTCTCACAAGAGACAGCTATATTTGGGTCCTTTCAGCAAAATCTTGCTAGTGTATGCAATGGTGTCAGCGTTTAGAAGCTGATTATGGGATGGATCCCTGGATACGGCAATCTCTAAATGGTCCATCCTTTCATCACAGCTACAAACTTTGTCTCTGTAACTCCTTCCCTGGGTGTTTTGTTCCCAATTCTAAGAAGGTGCACAGTGTCCACACTTTGGTCTTCATTCTTCTTGAGTTTCATGCGTTTAGCAAATTGTATCTTATATCTTGGGTATCCTAAGTTTTGGGCTAATATCCACTTATCAGTGAATACATATTGTGTGAGTTCCTTTGTGATTGTGTTACTTCACTCAAGATGATGCCCTCCAGGTCCATCCATTTGGCTAGGAATTTCATAAATTCATTCTTTTTAATAGCTGAGTAGTACGCCATTGTGTAAATGTACCATAATTTCTGTATCCATTCCTCTGTTGAGGGACATCTGGGTTCTTTCCAGCTTCTGGCTATTATAAATAGGGCTGCTATGAACATAGTGGAGCATGTGTCCTTTTTACCGGTTGGGACATCTTCTGGATATATGCCCAGGAGAGGTATTGCTGGATCCTCCGGTAGTACTATGTCCAATTTTCTGAGAAACCGCCAGACTGATTTCCAGAGTGGTTGTACAAGCTTGCAATCCCACCAACAATGGAGGAGTGTTCCTCTTTCTCCACATCCTCGCCAGCATCTGCTGTCACCTGAATTTTTGATCTTAGCCATTCTGACTGGTATGAGGTGGAATCTCAGGGTTGTTTTGATTTGCATTTCCCTGATGATTAAGGATGTTGAACATTTTTTCAGGTGCTTCTCTGCCATTCGGTATTCATCAGGTGAGAATTCTTTGTTCAGTTCTGAGCCCCATTTTTTCATGGGGTTATTTGACTTTCTGGAGTCCACCTTCTTGAGTTCTTTATATATATTGGATATTAGTCCCTTATCTGATTTAGGATAGGTGAAGATCCTTTCCCAATCTGTTGGTGGTTTTTTTTGTCTTATTGATGGTGTCTTTTCCCTGGCAGAAGCTTTGCAGTTTCATGAGGTCCCACTTGTCAATTCTCGATCTTACAGCACAAGCCATTGCTGTTCTTTTCAAGAATTTTTCCCCTGTGCCCATATCTTCTAGGCTTTTCCCCACTTTCTCCTCTATAATTTTCAGTGTCTCTGGTTTTATGTGAAGTTCCTTGATCCACTTAGACTTGACATTAGTACAAGGAGATAGGAATGGATCGATTCGCATTCTTCTACATGTTAACAACCAGTTGTGCCAGCACCATTTGTTGAAAATGCTGTCTTTCTTCCACTGGATGTTTTTAGCTCCCTTGTCGAAGATCAAGTGACCGTAGGTGTGTGGGTTCATTTCTGGGTCTTCAATTCTATTCCATTGGTCTATTTATCTGTCACTATACCAGTACCATGCAGTTTTTGTCACAATTGCTCTGTAGTAGAGCTTTAGGTCCGGCATGGTGATTCCACCAGAGGTTCTTTTATCCTTGAGAAGAGTTTTTGCTATCCTAGGTTTTTTGTCATTCCAGATGAATTTGCAGATTGCACTTTCTAATTCGTTGAAGAATTGATTTGGAATTTTGATGGGGATTGCATTGAATCTGTAGATTGCTTTTGGCAAGATAGCCATTATTACAATGTTGATCCTGCAAATCCATGAGCATGGGAGGTCTTTCCATCTTCTGAGATCTTCTATAATTTCTTTCTTCAGAGACTTGAAGTTTTTATTATACAGATCTTTCACTTCCTTAATTAGAGTCACGCCAAGATATTTTATATTATTCGTGACTATTGAGAAGGGTGTTGTTTCCCTAATTTCTTTCTCAGCTTGTTTATTCTTTGTGTAGAGAAAGGCCATTTTTTGTTTGAGTTAATTTTATATCCAGCTACTTCACCGAAGCTGTTTATCAAGTTTAGGAGTTCTCTGGTGGAATTTTTAGGGTCACTTATGTATACTATCATATCATCTGCAAAGAGTGATATTTTGACTTCATCTTTTCCAATTTGTATCCCTTTGATCTCCTTTTGTTGTCGAATTGCTCTGGCTAGGACTTCAAGTACAATTTTGAATAGGTATGGAGAAAGTGGACAGCCTTGTCTAGTCCCTGATTTTAGAGGGATTGCTTCAAGCTTCTCACCATTTACTTTGATGTTGGCTACTGGTTTGCTGTAGATTGCTTTTATCATGTTTAGGTATGGGCCTTGAATTCCTGATCTTTCCAAGACTTTTATCATGATTGGGTGTTGGATCTTGTCAAATGCTTTTTCCGCATCCAGCAAGATGATCATTTGGTTTTTGTCTTTGAGTTTGTTTATATACTGGATTATATTGATGGATTTCCATATATTTAACCATCCCTGCATCCCTGGGATGAAACCTACTTGGTCAGGATGGATGATTGTTTTGATGTGTTCTTGGATTCGGTTAGCAAGAACTTTATAGAGGATTTTTGCATCAATATTCATAAGGGATATTGGTCAGAAGTTTTCTATCTTTGTTGGTTCTTTTTGTGGTTTAGGTATCAGAGTAATTGTGGCTTCATAGAATGAGTTGGGTAGAGTACCTTCTGTTTCTATTTTGTGGAATAGTTTGTGAAGAACTGGGATTAGATCTTCTTTGAAGGTCTGATAGAACTCTGCACTAAACCCATCTGGTCCTGGGCTTTTTTTGGTTGGGAAACTATTAATGACTGCTTCTATTTCTTTGCGGGATATAGGGCCGTTTAGATCATTGACCTGATCTTGATTCAACTTTGGTACCTGGTATCTGTCTCAAACTTTTCCATTTCATCCAGGTTCTCCAGTTTTATTGAGTATAGCCTTTTGTAGAAGGATCTGATGGTGTTTTGGATTTCTTCAGGGTCTGTTGTTATGTCTCCTTTTTCATTTCTGATTCTGTTAATTAGAATGCTTTCCCTGTGCCCTCTAGTGAGTCTGGCTAAGGGTTTATCTATCTTGTTGATTTTCTCAAAGAACCAGCTCCTTGATTGTTTGATTCTTTGAATAGTTCTTCTTGTTTCCACTTGGTTGGTTTCGCCCCTGAATTTGATTATTTCCTGCCGTCTACTCCTCTTGGGTGAATTTGCTTTCTTTTGTTCTAGTGCTTTTAGGTGTGTTGTCAAGCTGCTAATGTGTGCTCTCTCTAGTTTCTTTTTGGAGGCACTCAGAGCTATGAGTTTTCCTCTTAGAAATGCTTTCATTGCGTCCCATAAGTTTGGGTATGTTGTGGCTTCATTTTCATTGAACTCTAAAAAGTCCTTAATTTCTTTCTTTATTCCTTCCTTGACCAAGGTATCATTGAGAAAAGTGTTGTTCAGTTTCCACGTGAATGTTGGCTTTCTATTATTTATTTTGTTATTGAAGATCAGCCTTAGTTCATGGTGATCTGATAGGATGCATGGGACAATTTCAATATTTTTGTATCTGTTGAGGCCTGTTTTGTGACCAATTATGTGGTCAATTTTGGAGAAGGTACCATGAGGTGCTGAGAAGAAGGTATATCTTTTTGTTTTAGGATAGAATGTTCTGTAGATATCTGCCAGATCCATTTGATTCATAACTTCTGTTAGTTTCACTGTGTCCCTGTTTAGTTTCCTTTTCCATGATCTGTCCATTGGTGAAAGTGGTGTGTTGAAGTCTCCCACTATTATTGTATGAGGTGCAATGTGTGCTTTGAGATTTACTAAAGTTTCTTTAATGAATGTGGCTGCCTTTGTATTTGGAGCATAGATATTCAGAATTGATAGTTCCTCTTGGAGGATTTTACCTTTGATGAGTATGAAGTGCCCCTCCCTGTCTTTTTTGATGACTTTGTGTTGGAAGTCAATCTTATCAGATATTAGAATTGCTACTCCAGCTTGTTTCTTCATACCATTTGCTTGGAAAATTGTTTTCCAGTCTTTCCAGTCTGAGGTAGTGTCTATTTTTTTCTTTGAGATGATTTCCTGTAAGCAGCAAACTGTTGGGTCTTGTTTGTGTAGCCAGTTTGTTAGTCTATCTCTTTTTATTGGAGAGTTGAGTCCATTGATATTAAGAGATATTGAGGAAAAGTAATTGTTGCTTCCTGTTATTTTTGTTGTTAAAGTTGGCATTCTGTTCTTTTGGCTGTCTTCTTTTAGGTTTGTTGAGGGATTACCTTCTTTTTTTTTCTAGGGCTTGGTTTTCGTCTTTGTATTGTTTTTTTTTTTTCTCTTATTATCCTTTGAAGGGCTGGATTCGTGGAGAGATAATGTGTGAATTTCGTTTTGTCATGGAATACTTTGGTTTCTCCATCTATGTTAATTGAGAGTTTAGCTGGGTATAGTAGCCTGGGCTGGAATTTGTGTTCTTTTAGTGTCTGTATAACATCTGTCCGGGATCTTTTGGCTTTCATAGTCTCTGGTGAAAAAGCTGGTGTAATTCTGATAGGCTTGCCCTTATATGTTACTTGGCCTTTTTCTCTTACTGCTTTTAGTATTCTATCTTTATTTATTGCATTTGTTGTTCTGATTATTATGTGTCGGGAGTAATTTCTTTTCTTTTCTGGTCCAGTCTATTTGGAGTTCTGTAGGCTTCTTGTATGTTCATGGGCATCTCTTTCTTTAGATTTGGGAAGTTTTCTTCTATAATTTTGTTGAAGATGTTTGCTGGTCCTTTTAGTTGAAAATCTTCATTCTCATCCACTCCTATTATCTGTAGGTTTGGTCTTCTCATTGTGTCCTGGATTTCCTGGATGTTTTGAGATAGGATCGTTTTGCATTTTCCATTTTCTTTGATTGTTGTGCCGATGTTCTCTATGGAATCTTCTGCACCTGAGATTCTCTCTTCCATCTCTTGTATTCTGTTGCTGAAGCTCGCATCTATGATTCCAGTAAGTTCTGTAAGCTTCTTGTATGTTCATTGGCATGTCTTTCTTTAGGGTTGGGAAGTTTTCTTCTATAATTTTGTTGAATATATTTGCTGGTCCTTTGAGTTGAAAATCTTCATTCTCATCTACTCCTATTATCCATAGGTTTGGTCTTCTCATTTTGACCTGGATTTCCTCGATATTTTGAGTTAGGTTCTTTTTGGATTTTGTATTTTCTTTGATTGTCGTGCCTATGTTCTCTATGGAATCTTCTGCTTCTGAGATTCTCTCTTCTATCTCTTGTATTCTGTTGCTGATGCTCGTATCTATGGTTCCAGATTTCTTTCCTAGGGTTTCTATCTCCAGTGTTGCCTCAATTTGGGTTTTCTTCATTGTTTCTACTTCCCTTTTTAGGTCTTGGATGGTTTTATTCAATTCCATCACCTGTTTGGTCTGGTTTTCCTGTAATTCTTTAATGGATTTTTGTGCTTCCTCTTTAATGTCTTCTACCTGTTTAGCAGTGGTCTCCTGCAATTCTTTAAGGGATTTTTGTGCTTCCTCTTTAATATCTTCTACCTCTTTACCAGTGTTCTTTTGTATTTCTTTAAGTTTGTTATTAAAGTCCTTCTTGATGTCCTCTACCATCATCATGAGATATGCTTTTAGAACCGGGTCTAGCTTTTCTGGTGTGTTGGGGTGCCCTGGACTGGTCGAAGTTGGAGTGCTGGGTTCTGATGATGGTGAGTGGTCTTGGTTTCTGTTAGTAAGATTCTTATGTTTACCTTTCGCCATCTGGTAATCTCTGGGATTAGTTTTTATTGTTTTCACTGTTTAAATTTGGAGCAGGCTCTGTGTTCCACTCACCAGAAGTCTCAAAATCCTGTGGCGGGTGTCCTGGGTAGCTGGCGGGTGTCAGCAGACCCTGTGCTCTAGCTACCCCGGTGCTGGTCAGACAGGAAGAGGCTTGTGGCCCTACTCAGGCCGGATTTCTGCCTCCCTATCCAAAACAGTCTCAGGTCCTGCGTGCGATTGGACTGGAGCAGAAACTGTGTTCCACTCACCAGAAGTCTCAAAATCCTGTGGCGGGTGTTGTGGGTAGCTGGCGGGTGTCAGCCGACCCTGCCTCTAGCTACCCAGGTGCTGGTCAGACCCGAAGAGGCTTGTGGCCCTACTCAGGCAGGTTTTCTGCTTCTCTGACTAATGTAGTCTCAGGTCCCTTGCACAATTGTATTGGGGTACTCCCATTTTTAGATCCTAGATGGTTTTGTTCAATTTTTTCCCCTCTTTTGTTGTGTTTTCCTGTAATTCTTTAAAGGATTTTTTGCTGCTGTTGTTGTTTTCTTTTTAAGGGCCTTTACCTCGTTACCTGTGTTCTCTTGTATTTCTTTAAGGAAGTTATGTATGTCCTTCTTAAAGTCCTCTAAGATCATCATGAGATGTGATATCAAATTAGAGTTTGCTTTTCTGGTGTGTTGGAATATTCAGGGCTCACTGTGATAGGAGAACTGCATTTTGATGATGCCAAGTTGCCTTGGTTTCTGTTGCTTATCTTTGTTCTTGTCCTTGCCTCTTGCCATCTTGTTATATCTGGTGTTATCTGGTCTTGCTGTTTCTGACTGTGGCTTGTCCTTCCTTCAAGCTTGTGTGTCAGTACTTCTGGGTGACCAGTTCTCTCCAGAGAGAATTTGGGTATGGAGTCCTGTGGTACAGGGTCAGCTCAGGTTTACAGAGAGAAACCAGATGGATCCTGTCCACAGCTGTTCCTTGGTTCCTGTTTCCTGATGGTTCTGGGCTGGTCCCTCTTGAGTCGGGAATTTGAGCAGAAGTGGTGGTCTTATCTGTGCTCATAGTTGTTTTGGCACTCCTGGTAGACAAGCTCTCTCCCAACAGTATTTGGGTATGGAGCTCTGTGCCACTGGATCAGCTCTGGGTGCTGTGGCACTGGATCAGGTCCAGGTGCAGACAGAAACTGGAAGGATCCTGTGCCAGGCTGCTCCTTAGTTCCTGTGTCTTGAAAGCTCTGGGCAGGACCCTCTGAGCAGAAGCGGTAGTCTTACCTGTGCTCACAGGCTTGTCAGCACTCCTCAGAGACCAGCTCTTTCCTGGTGGTAATTGTGATGGAGCACTGTGGCACAGGATCAGCTTGGGGTGTAGACAAAAACTGGAAGGATCCTGTCCCAGGCTGCTCCTCAGCTCCTCCTGCTTTTATTATCTAGGGCCAACTATATAATAAAAGCAATAATTTTGAGCAGTTGTCTTTAATCCTTTATAAGGAACCTGGTACCAATTTTAACTTGGTCAGCGTTGGTTTCACAGGTAGTACAAGGAGAAAAGTCAGCTTTATCCAGGCTACACTGTCTTTCAGCTATCTGCTGCCTGGTCTGAGGGTGACATTTTATTCTCTTCAGAAAATGGTTGGTAGCTATTTGAAGGAGAAGATCATATATTGAATACCTGATTTTTACTTGCTGGAACTATTTAGGAAGAATTAGGAGGTGTGCCACTGGGAGGCTGTTTTTGAGTTTTCAAAGTCCATGCCATTCACCATTAGTGTTCTCTCTCTGCTTCTTTTATACGTGTGTCTGTAGATCAGGTATTTGCTCTCAGCTACTGCTCCAGGGCCATGCTTCCAATCATGATAGTCATGGATTTTAAACCTCTGGAACCATAAGCTCCCAAATTAAATGTTTTCTTTTTTGGGCATGGTGTTTTGTCATGACAATAAAAAAGTAACGAAGACAAATATCAAATGACATCTCAGCTCCTTTCTTGGACCTCTGTCTAGCTAGTTGAAGTAAACTTTCTTTAACTTTTATGGAACCACAGGGCACTTCTGGAACTATGGTTTTGGTCCAAGCAAAACACTGCTCAACACAAAATTTACTACCTATTGTATAATCAGCAATGGAAATTATAGTTTATCAATAAAGAGGGGAAAAACAGAAGCAATATGGGGAAGTGTATGTAGCAAATGCAATATCATGTGCTCTAAATTTACCTACAGGGCTTAAGGAGAATGTTCAATCAGTAAACTTAGAAAAGACTTTATCCTCAGAACTCAGAGATAGATATAGTGGCCTAATTATCAGTCCCAACCTTGGGAAATAGGAAAAGGAGTAGTGTTAGGCACAGTGTTGACAGATCTGCTTATATGGTTACTCTTAGGCCTTTGAGAACTCCTGTGACTTCCCACATGTGCACATACCACAAATCAACTAACCAATCAACCAACCAAGCCACCGACCAATTAACCAGTAATGAAACAATTCTTTCTGGTATTTTACTGATACACAGCTTTATACATGCATTGTTATATACTGAGGACACAGGGAAATAAACACTGAAGAACAGCTCACTTCTGGGCTTCCTCCTCCTGATTTTGGTACCCCTATACTCACACACATACATATTTTCTTAGAGACTACCAAGAAATTTCTTTTTTTTTTTTGAACCTTGAGTGAACATTTTATTTTTTTTATATTTTAATTTTTTTCCATTTTTTATTAGGTATTTAGCTCATTTACATTTCCAATGCTATACCAAAAGTCCCCCATACCCAGTTCTAAAAATTGTGCTGTTGGATTTGGCACTACTAAGTCATAGGAGTCATTAGAAACTAAATATCCCAGGTCATTGGGCCCTGGCCACACAAAAATGAATTGGCATAAATGTGGCAAACTGTGTTAAAATCAGGTGAAGCATTCATGAGTCCATTGCTCCAAGGCAGGCATTTACTTCACATAGTCACAGGTCTTGGACCATAGCATGCACAATCATTTTTACCTCACACAAATTGTCTTGATCTGCAGATCACTGCATACTTAGCCTTTCCTGGGTCCAAGAGCTCTGTTTCTTTACTTTTTTTCACTTTTTTTTCAGCCAAATTTACCAATTGGCATTGCAGTTATTTTACAACTGCATCTGTGTTGCTTTTTGACCTGGCTCATATCTTGATGCTTCAAGAAACAGCTTGCTACATTCTCTATTTTTCTTTAAATTTCTACAAATAAATGTACCAAGTTACTGACATATATCTGCTATACTTCCTTTAAACCTTCATGTTTTCTGCACAACAATAAGTATAATGTTTCATATCTATATCTTTATGTTTTTACTTATTTTCATAAACAAATTCTGTTTCTACAAGTGAACAGGGACTCATCATTTGTATCTATTGTTTAATATACCACAAAAAGAAAATTATATTTATACATTGTAGAATAGTATATGAACATTAAGACCTATCACTGTGGTTAGATTAATATTTGATTGAAAAAGCACTTGCCTGGTAAGGGTGAGCATATTAAGTAGTGGGGGAGGTATACATTTGTCATATGATTATCACAGAGGACCTGTTTCAAAAAGAGAAAAGTAGATACCACATAAAGAATGGTATGTGCAATTGATATCTCTATGTATTTGTTTGTCTATCTCTCTCCCACTCACATGGAAGGTTGGGTGTGTACAAAGATATTCCTTTTGACTAGTTATTACTCATTAAGACTTTTCCTCTACTCTCTGGGCTCAAACATAGTTATAATGAAGAAACAGTGAGAAAAATTGAGTATGTTTTAATAAATAATATTACTTATATTAAACTCAAATTTAAGAGATGGTAGTTCAAGTTTTTGCCACTAAGGGAAGTTAATACAAGTTTCAGATCTTTTCTATGTGCCAGGAATTGTATTTGTTAGTATTTTATGTGTTTTCTGAGATATAAGAATCACGAGAGGCTTGAAAGATGGTGCTAACATTCTATCTTTTCATAATGAAGCTGCAGATGAGCACTTAAGCTCTTAACTCAGTGTGGCAGCAAGAAGTGGTCAAGACTGCCATACTAAAGCTATGTGATGGTAGTGTCACATAGTTAGGGCTTGACTGACTTATGTTTTAAGACATACTTCAGAGGAAGCTGCTATCAGAAGAATCTTAACCCATAGAACACCTGGAGGCTGGAGAGATGGCTCAGTGGGTAATGCACTTCCTGTTCAGACATGAGGATCTAAATTCAAAATTTCCAGGCTCAAGTAAAAGACAGAGTATGGTAGCATGCATATGTAGCCTCTGTGCCATGGTGCAGAGTAGGGGTATCATAGAGAATCACTGCCATACTAGACTATCTAATCAGTGAGCTCCAGATTCAAGGAGAGTCTATCTCAAGATTCATGATGTCAACACACAGAGAGAGAGAGAGAGAGAGAGAGAGAGAGAGAGAGAGAGAGAGAGAGAGAGAGAGAGAGAAGCACACTCTTTCTTACCACATTTTGTTTTGTTTCCTATGGACACTTTTAAAAGAAACCATTTTCATAAAGTAGATGATAGTATTTCCCATGTCTCAACAGAAATGTATACAAATTCTTCTGTTAAAAGAGTTACAAAAAGTACTTTTCATAATTGCTTAATTAATTTCATGATCATTTCTTACTAGTCTTTTTTTTTTCTTTCTGAGACAGGGTTTCTCTGTATGGACCTGGCTGTCCTGGAACTCACTTTGTAGACCAGGCTGGCCTCGAACTCAGAAATCTGCCTTACTAGTCTTGAAATATTTATGATAGTTAATTTTACCTGTCATGTTAACTAGGACATGGGTCACAGACTTTTGTAGTAGGAGCAATCTAGTTGTCACCATATATCTATTTTTAAAAATAAAGTTAATTTCTAATACTGTAGGTTTTAAGTAACACAAAAACCTTACATCATGTGAGTGGACCTCATTGGAACTATTGAAAGCCACAAGAGAAACCAAAGTACCTCAAGGGAAAGTGAATTCTGCCTCCAGAATATCTTCCAACTTTAGGTGCAATAACTTTTACCTACATCTCTAGGTTCCCTATCTACCAGCAAATCTGCTGATTGCACTAATTAATTCCTTAAAACAATTATCTATTTGTATTAGTCTCAATAAGAATAGAACTGATGAGATATATTTATATATATTAAAATAATTCATTTAAAACAGTTTTCTCAGAAGGACTAACAACATCAGACTCACAGCTGATGGTTGAAACCTCTATAGTTATTTAATTCTGAGGCTGGTACCTCGGCAGTTGGAGTAGTTGCATGGTGGGATCTCACAAGATTGGAGGACCTGGCAATCTTTTAGTAGCCTAGTCTCTGAGAACTGGAAGCCTCAGAGTTCTAACCTGGTTCTGAAGCCCTGTATTGTTCCTGGAGAACCCTATTCCTCAGTCATCTACAGAATCCTGGAGCGTTGTGATATCTGCAGAGGAACCAGAAGCAGAAGCAACAATAGGGTAAATCAAGTCAGCAGGGGAAAAAAAGGAAAATGAAACAAAAGGAATTATCTTCCTTCTGCAATGCCTTTTTAATCTGGGCAGTTACAAGAAGATGACAACCACCTCTCAGACAAGCCTTTCCACATCAGTTAAATCAACTAATGTAAATCTTCTATAGAGGCTTCCTATTCATGTGATCCTAACTAGTGGTAAGTTGACATTAAAACTAACACCGTAGTTGTCATCTGTCTACAAATCATCAGAACATGCATATTAAAGTGCTTATGATTTCCTTTGTTTGTTTGAGAAAAATTGTAAATTCATTTCCTTTTTTTAATTTCTAATAATTCTAAATTTATTTCCATAGACATACAACAGAAATAGGAGAAAATAATATATTTCTAGAAAACGTCATTTAACGCTTTGATCTATTATTGTTGGTTCATAAAATACAATATAAAATAAGAGTTAAGTATAATTTAAAAACTTTATTCTATTCAATTCAATATGTATTCTTTAAATATATCCAAGACACACACACACACACACACACACACACACACACACACACACATATATATATATATATGTATATATATACATGCAATATATATCATACATAAATTTGTACTATTGTTTGCTTTTGGAAAATGGAATGTTTGATAGTCTTATTAAATATGTAATACGGCTTGGATCCAGGACTCCGCCAAACTTAGGAACTTAGTCTGCACAGGTGAGAGTGTGCACCACACAGGCAGACAGCTTCTGGGACAGGCAGGAGCCACAGAGCCGCTGAGGCAGGACCCTTTTGGGGCCGCAGACATCCAGCACCCTCCCAGCCTGAGGACAGTGGTCCTGCCCTGCACGGGAGCCCTCTGCCTCAGGAGCAGGGAGCGCCATCTTGGATCCGGGACTCCACCGAACTTAGGAACTTAGTCTGCACAGGTGAGGGTGTGCACCACAGAAGCTGACAGCTTCTGTGACCTGCCAAAGCAACACAGCATCTGGGAAAGGTCCTGTTTTGGGCCTTCTTCTTCAGCTAGGAGGAGGTCCAAACACCAGATATCTGTGCACCTTCCCTGTTAGAGGAGAACTTGTCAGCATAGAGTGCTCTAACCACTGAAATTCAGAGGAGAGAGCCTGTCTCCCAGGTCTGCTGATAGAAGGTAATCAGAATCACCAAAAGAACAATCTCTAAACAGAGACAACTATAACAACTCCAGAGATTACCAGATGGCGAAAGGTATACGTAAGAATCTTACTAACAGAAACCAAGACCACTCACCAGCATCAGAACCCAGCACTCCCACTTGGCCCAGTCCAGGGCACCCCAACACACCTGAAAAGCTAGACCTGAATTTAAAAGCATATCTCATGATGATGGTAGAGGACATCAAGAAGGACTTTAAAAACTCACTTAAAGAATTACAGGAGAACATTGCTAAAGAGTTACAAGTCCTTAAAGAAAAACAGGATAACACAATCAAACAGGTAGAAGTCCTTAAAGAAAAACAGGAAAACACATCCAAACAGATGATGGAAATGAACAAAACCATACTAGACCTAAAAAGGGAAGTAGACACAATAAAGAAAACCCAAAATGAGGCAACACTGGAGATAGAAACCATAGGAAAGAAATCTGGAACCATAGAAGAGAGCATCAGCAACAGAATACAAGAGATGGAAGAGAGAATCTCAGGTGCAGAAGATTCCATAGAGAACATCGGCACAATAATCAAGGAAAATGGAAAATGCAAAAAGATCCTAACTCAAAACATCCAGGAAATCCAGGACACAATGAGAAGACGAAACCTACAGATAATAGGAGTGGATGAGAATGAAGATTTTCAACTCAAAGGACCAGCAAACATCTTCAACAAAATTATAGAAGAAAACTTCCCAAATCAAAAGAAAGAGATGCTCATGAACATACAAGAAGCCTACAGAACTCCAAATAGACTGGACCAGAAAAGAAATACCTCCTGACACATAATAATCAGAACAACAAATGCACTAAATAAAGATAGACTACTAAAAGCAGTAAGAGAAAAAGGCCAAGTAACATATTAAGGCAAGCCTATCAGAATTACACCAGCTTTTTCACCAGAGACTATGAAAGCCAAAAGATCCCGGACAGATGTTATACAGACACTAAAAGAACACAAATTCCAGCCCAGGCTACTATACCCAGCTAAACTCTCAATTAACATAGATGGAGAAACCAAAGTATTCCATGACAAAACGAAATTCACACATTATCTCTCCACGAATCCAGCCCTTCAAAGGATAATAACAGAAAAAAACCAATACAAGGACAGGAACCAAGCCCTAGAAAAAACAAGAAGGTAATCACTCAACAAACCTAAAAGAAAACAGCCACAAGAATAGAATGCCAACTTTAACAACAAAAATGACAGGAAGCAACAATTAATTTTCCTTAATATCTGTAAATATCAATGGAATCAACTCACCAATAAAAAGGCATAGGCTAGGAGACTGGCTACACAAATAGGACCCTACATTTTGCTGCTTACATGAAACTCATCTCAGAGAAAAAGAGAGACACTACCTCAGAATGAAAGGCTGGAAAACAATTTTCCAAGCAAATGGTATGAAGAAACAAGCTGGAGTAGCCATTCTAATATCTGATAAGATTGACTTCCAACCCAAAGTCATCAAAAAAGACAGGGAGGGGCACTTCATACTCATCAAAGGTAAAATCCTCCAAGAGGAACTATCAATTCTGAATATCTATGCTCCAAATACAAAGGCAGCCATATTCATTAAAGAAACTTTAGTAAATCTCAAAGCTCACATTGCACCTCATACAATAATAGTGGGAGACTTCAACACACCACTTTCACCAATGGACAGATCATGGAAACGGAAACTAAACAGGGACACAGGGAAACTAACAGAAGTTATGAATCAAATGAATCTGGCAGATATCTACACAACGTTTTATCCTAAAACAAAAGGATATACCTTCTTCTCAGCACCTCATGGTACCTTCTCCAAAATTGACCACATAATTGGTCACAAAACAGGCCTCAACAGATACAAAAATATTGAAATTGTCCCATGCATCCTATCAGATCACCATGGATTAAGGGTGATCTTCAATAACAAAATAAATAATGGAAAGCCAACATTCACGTGGAAACTGAACAGCACTCTTCTCAATGATACCTTGGTCAAGGAAGGAATAAAGAAAGAAATTAAGGACTTTTTAGAGTTCAATGAAAAATGAAGCCACAACATACCCAAACTTATGGGACGCAATGAAAGCATTTCTAAGAGGAAAACTCATAGCTCTGAGTGCCTCCAAAAAGAAACTAGAGAGAGCACACATTAGCAGCTTGACAACACACCTAAAAGCTCTAGAACAAAAGGAAGCAAATTCACCCAAGAGGAGTAGACGGCAGGAAATAATCAAACTCAGGGGCGAAATCAATCAAGTGGAAACAAGAACTATTCAAAGAATCAACCAATCAAGGAGCTGGTTCTTTGAGAAAATCAACAAGATAGATAAACCCTTAGCCAGATTCACTAGAGGGCACAGGGAAAGCATTCTAATTAACAAAATCAGAAATGAAAAAGGAGACATAACAACAGATCCTGAAGACATCCAAAACACCATCAGATCCTTCTACAAAAGGCTATACTCAACAAAACTGGAGAACCTCGATGAAATGGAGAAGTTCCTAGACAGATACCAGGTACCAAAGTTGAATCAAGATCAGGTCAATGATCTAAACAGCCCTATATCCCCCAAAGAAATAGAAGCAGTCATTAATAGTTTCCCAACCAAAAAAAGCCCAGGACCAGATGGGTTTAGTGCAGAGTTCTATCAGACCTTCAAAGAAGATCTAATCCCAGTTCTTCACAAACACAAAATCCCAGTTCTTCACACAAAATAGAAACAGAAGTTACTCTACCCAACTCATTCTATGAAGCCACAATTACTCTGATACCTAAACCACAAAAAGACCCAACAAAGATAGAAAACTTCAAACCAATATCCCTTATAAATATTGATGCAAAAATCCTCAATAAAGATCTTGCTAACCGAATCCAAGAACACATCAAAACAATCATCCATCCTGACCAAGTAAGTTTCATCCCAGGGATGCAGGGATGGTTCAATATACGGAAATCCATCAACGTAATCCAGTATATAAACAAACTCAAAGACAAAAACCACATGATCATCTCGTTAGATCCGGAAAAAGCATTTGACAAGATCCAACACCCATTCATGATAAAAGTCTTGGAAAGATCAGGAATTCAAGGCCCATACCTAAACATGATAAAAGCAATCTACAGCAAACCAGTAGCCAACATCAAAGTAAATGGTGAGAAGCTTGAAGCAATCCCTCTAAAATCAGGGAATAGACAAGGTTGTTCACTTTCTTCATACCTATTCAACATTGTACTTGAAGTCCTAGCCAGAGGAATTCGACAACAAAAGGAGATCAAAGGGATACAAATTGGAAAAGATGAAGTCAAAATATCACTTTTTGCAGATGATATGATAGTATATATAAGAGACCCTAAAAATTCCACCAGAGAACTCCTAAACTTGATAAACAGCTTCGGTGAAGTAGCTGGATATAAAATTAACTCAAACAAATCAATGGCCTTTCTCTACACAAAGAATAAACAGGCTGAGAAAGAAATTAGGGAAACAACACCCTTCTCAATAGTCACGAATAATATAAAATATCTTGGCGTGACTCTAACTAAGGAAGTGAAAGATCTGTATAATAAAAACTTCAAATCTCTGAAGAAAGAAATTATAGAAGATCTCAGAAAATGGAAAGATCTCCCATGTTCATGGATTGGCAGGATCAACATTGTAAAAATGGCTATCTTGCCAAAAGCAGTCTACAGATTCAATGCAATCCCCATCAAAATTCCAACTCAATTCTTCAACGAATTAGAAAGTGCAATCTGCAAATTCATCTGGAATGACAAAAAACCTAGGATAGCAAAAACTCTTCTCAAGGATAAAAGAACCTCTGGTGGAATCACCATGCCGGACCTAAAGCTTTACTACAGAGCAATAGTGATAAAAACTGCGTGGTACTGGTATAGTGACAGACAAGTAGACCAATGGAATAGAATTGAAGACCCAGAAATGAACCCACACACCTACGGTCACTTGATCTTCGACAAGGGAGCTAAAAACATCCAGTGGAAGAAAGACAGCATTTTCAACAAATGGTGCTGGCACAACTGGTTGTTAACATGTAGAAGAATGCGAATCGATCCATTCCTATCTCCTTGTACTAATGTCAAGTCTAAGTGGATCAAGGAACTTCACATAAAACCAGAGACACTGAAAATTATAGAGGAGAAAGTGGGGAAAAGCCTAGAAGATATGGGCACAGGGGAAAAATTCTTGAATAGAACAGCAATGGCTTGTGCTGTAAGATCGAGAATTGACAAGTGGGACCTCATGAAACTGCAAAGCTTCTGCCAGGGAAAAGACACCATCAATAAGACAAAAAAACCACCAACAGATTGGGAAAGGATCTTCACCTATCCTAAATCAGATAAGGGACTAATATCCAATATATGTAAGGAACTCAAGAAGGTGGAATCCAGAAAATCAAATAACCCCATGAAAAAATGAGGCTCAGAACTGAACAAAGAATTCTCACCTGAGGAATACCGAATGGCAGAGAAGCACCTGAAAAAATGTTCAACATCCTTAATCATCAGGGAAATGCAAATCAAAACAACCCTGAGATTCCACCTCACACCAGTCAGAATGGCTAAGATCAAAAATTCAGGTGACAGCAGATGCTGGCGAGGATGTGGAGAAAGAGGAACACTCCTCCATTGTTGGTGGGATTGCAAGCTTGTACAACCACTCTGGAAATCAGTCTGGCGGTTCCTCAGAAAATTGGACATAGTACTACCGGAGGATCCAGCAATACCTCTCCTGGGCATATATCCAGAAGATGTCCCAACCGGTAAGAAGGACACATGTTTCACTATGTTTATAGCAGCCTTATTTATAATAGCCAGAAGCTGGAAAGAACCCAGATGCCCCTCAACAGAGGAAAGGAAACAGAAAATGTGGTACATTTACACAATGGCGTACTACTCAGCTATTAAAAAGAATGAATTTTTGAAATTCCTAGCCAAATGGATGGACCTGGAGGGCATCATCTTGAGTGAGGTAACACAATCACAAAGGAACTCACACAATATGTATTCACTGATAAGTGGATATTAGCCCAAAACTTAGGATACCCAAGATACAAGATACAATTTGCTAAACGCATGAAACTCAAGAAGAATGGAGACCTACGTGTGGACACTATGCCCCTTCTTGGAATTGGGAACAAAACACCCGTGGAAGGAGTTACAGAGACAAAGTTTGGAGCTGTGGTGAAAGAATGGACCATCTAGAGACTGCCATATCCAGGGATCCATCCCATAATCAGCTTCCAAATGCTGACACCATTGCATACACTAGCAAGATTTTGCTGAAAGGACCCTGATATAGCTGTCTCTTTTGAGACTATGCCGGGGCCTAGCAAACACAGAAGTGGATGCTCACAGTCAGCTTTTGAATGTATCACAGGGATCCCAATGGAGAAGCTAGAGAAAGTACCCAAGGAGCTAAAGGGATCTGCAACCCTATAGTTGGAACAACATGATGAACTAACCAGTACCCCTGAGCTCTTGTCTCTAGCTGCCTATGTATCGAAAGATGGCCTAGTCGGCCATCACTGGAAAGAGAGGCCCATTGGACTTGCAAACTTTATATGCCCCAATATAGGGGAATGCCAGGGCCAAAAGAATGGGAATGGGTGGGTAGGGAAGTGGGGTGGGTATGGGGGACTTTTGGGATTGCATTGGAAATGTCATTGAGGAAAATATGTAATAGAAAAATATTAAAAATTAAAAAAAATATGTAATATGAAACAAATGATAGGATATGGTATACATGGACAGTGGAATAATGTGAAGGTATTAAAATTAATTTGTGAAACATGAAACTGATGATTAAATAATAGTAAAATCAAAAGTCACAAACTATGTTATATATTCAGTCTGAAAAATCAGGCACAGGATAATGTTTTAAACACTTGGTCTCAAACATAGAGTCCTATTTTGAAGGCTGTGGAGCCTTTATTAGTTCAAGCAAAGCTCACAGAATTAGGTCAGTAGGAGTGGGCCTTTAAGCATTCCTATACCTGTTTTCAGTCTTACTTTTCTTTTCTTTTCTTTTCTTTTCTTTTCTTTTCTTTTCTTTTCTTTTCTTTTCTTTTCTTTTCTTTTCTTTTCTTTTCTTTTCTTTTCTTTTCTTTCTTTCTTTCTTTCTTTCTTTCTTTCTTTCTTTCTTTCTTTCTTTCTTTCTTTCTTTCTTTCTTTCTTTGTAAAATGCCTACCTCCTTCTCCCTCTGCCATAACCAAAGATACCCTGTTAAGCCTTCTTCACTGTGATGGATTGGGGAGATCTCTCTAAAACCATGATCCAAATAAACCTTTTTTGTTTTGAGTTATTTTTGTTAGGCATTTTGTCACCACAATGCATAAAGAAAACAATATGACTCAGAATTGAAATCTATGTATCTCCAAATTTGGAAACATGATGTTTAACACCCAAGGCACTAGGAGAACTCTGTAAAAAGATTTGGGGTTGTTTTGTTATTATATTTTCTTTTTCAAATTATTTCCAATAAATATGCATATTTATCATTCAAATTTTAAATAATATATTATTTAAATTCTCAAAATAAAAAAATGCTCTCATATGAACTAGGAAAGAAAGCCTAGAGGTTCCAATTCCATGGAATGAATGAAACAAAAACAGCCTGCCATGGCCTCAGGCTCCCATGGCTAAATGGTACTGTATTTGTTTCCTTCACAAAATCTGTGACAGAATATGAAAACACCATGAAGATGATTTGAATTAGAATGAGTATAGCATTTGTGTCCATTTTATATCTGCATTTATAAACCAATGAGGAGAGAGAGAGAGAGAGAGAATATTAATGCATCTTTTGTTCAAATACTTAACAATGTTCAAAAGTTAAATTCAGTATTCAGTTAAATCCAAAAGCAAATCCAAGACCAAGCTAAAGGCGTATGATGCCATATGTTGAACTTCTGTCATACAAGACACCATATGTAATAATGGTAACAAGGAAGCAATGAATTAGATTTCTTAATTAAATATTAATGCCTAAGGTGAAAACAAAGTGATCTTCATATTGTACCTTAAGATGTGGTTGAAGGCACTTATGTGACTTCATTCCCTTAATTTCACACATTGTAGTTTTGTGCACCGATTGGAAAAAGAAAATGATTTTGGGATATTTTGAAGAGCAGATTTGAGACTTCATTCTTTCATTTTTAGTTACATCTGTTTTGTCCCCACAGCCTTAAGGGTCTGAGTACATCATCCCTGGTACTGGGGTTATTTGGGAAGGCTGTGGAACCTTTAGATAATGAAACATTGCTGGAAGAAGTAGGTGATAGTGATTTAGGAATTTTGTGTGCTGGCCTCACTTCTCACTCATTTTCCATATTTTGAATGCTAACAAAATGTAACAAATAAAATTGATGCTTCTGAATGAGTTAGTTAGTAAGACATCACATTGTTTTATATTTCAAGTGTGATAAAAAGCATCAATATTTATGGATGCTGTTCAGTTCACCTGTGATCAATAAAATAATAATCATAGCTTTGAATGTGTATATGTATATTTCTGTGTCTGTGTTGTGTCAAACATACCAAGAAAAAAAATGTGCTAAGTCATAATATTCAGAATAGTTAATTGTCAACTCAAGGTGCATCTTCCTTAAATGTTGGACTGTGAAAGAACTACCCACACCACATGTGGTCAGCACCACCCAATAGGGTGGTGTCCTGGATTGAATACAAAGAGGAAAGTGAACTGAGCACTGGTATTCATCTGTGAGCTTGCTGACTGTGGATGCCATTTGAACAGCTGTCCCAGCACTACCCCTGCTGTGACTATGCCACCGTGATGAACTTTACCTCTGACTTATGAGCCAAAACCAAAGCCTTCCTTTCTTAGGTTGCTTTTCTCAGGCTCTTGTGTGTGTGTGTGTGTGTGTGTGTGTGTGTGTTTAACAATGCATGAATAGCATACAAGTGTCTACGTGGCATATCTGTAATGTTATATGCACAGATGTGTAGTGTATATGTGTAGTGTAGTATATGCACTTGAGTGTGGTATGTGCAGGTGTGTGTTTATGTATGTGATCATGCCAGTATATTGTTGTGTGACACTATCCCTAGGGAGATATGAACAGAGGTTTACATACCTAAGGTGAAGAATCAAGACCAAACTAAGTATAATACCAAATTCCAGCTTGCTGAACAAATGACTTATTGAAATTAATTAGAGGTTTGTGGGTGTGGAGTTACTTACAGAGGCAAAAGTATCTCAAAGACAGCTGTATAACCAAAGCTTACCCTGATGTGCGTAGCTCATGAAAACTTGAACCTCGCTGTCTGACTTGTGGACAGTTCAACATATCACAGATCTCTACTTGACAATTCTGCTGCTTTCAGCCTCTTCTATGCAGCTGTGCTTATTTGAAAGTCTTTCTTAGTAGTATTTGCTGCTTATATATTCTTGGGGAGGAGGGAGGAGCCTAGTGAATCTGGTCAGTTTTAGGGACATTCTGAAGTTTTTGAAATATTTCCTTTCTGAGTTTTAAGGAGCTTTCATAGAGGGTGGAGTATCTTATTCCCTTTAGGACATCGAGATGCTAAAAGAACTTTCATTAAACCTGATTTGCTTTAACTCAGAGGAAATTGGTATTCTGATATGCCTTGCATGGAGGTCAGAGAAGATGTAAATGTCCTGTTCACTTCATTCCTTTAAGGTAGAGTTTCTGGAGTTTCTGGAGTTTGGTGTAGAGTGTGATGGAGGATCCCTGTGAGTTCAAGACTGACCTGATCTACAAAGAAAGTTCAGGATCACAAGGGCTTGTTACACAGAGAAACCCTGTCTTAAAACACACACACACACACACACACACACACACACACACACACACACACACAGAGGGAGGAAGAGAGAGAGAGAGAGAGAGAGAGAGAGAGAGAGAGTCATAGACACAGACACAGACACACACACACACAAATCAAACAAACAAAATATGACAGGTTTTCTGAAGCCATACTGGAGCTCTGTTAATATCTAGAGATTCAAAATTATATCCTTGTGCTTTGAACGATGCTTTTATCCTGTTAATCATGTCTACAGGCCAAGATTAAGTACTGTTTACTGATGTTTCCTAAAATAACATTAAATATTAAATAAATTAGAATTTAATTAAATTACATTTTATATCATATATATTAATTAAATTTTAATTAACTATTTTGAAAGTAACTCAGTATACAATGCAGTTTCAGTAGTAATTTCATTAAGTAGTCTTTATATTAATTTATTTGCCAATCTTAAAATTCTCATTAAGAAGGGAGATGGAGAGAGGAAGCTGGGAGGGAGAGGAGATGGGAGAGAAACAGAGATGATCAGGATCAGGTGTGAGGAGGGACAGGAGAGATGTTCAGGTGGCCCTTAGAATTAATGGAAATCTGCAACTGATGGTGGTGGGGAGGAGGGTGAGCATATCCTGGACAAAACAGAGACTTGGGAAAAGGGACACAACCAAGAATCAATGGGGGAGACCTTACCTGTGACTCATAGCACTGGAGAAATAGAACCTGAAGAGGCCACCTTCTCTAGCCAGGCAGTAACCCCAGTGGAGCAATAAGGACAACAATCTACCCACAAAATCTTCAACCCAAAGTTTATTCTGTCCACAAGAAACACATTCACATGGCATGGAGCAGAGACTAATGGAATGGCCAACCAATATCCAGCTCTTGCAGAAAATCATAAAGCAATCAAACAGATTTTCATAACAAATGCATTGTTGTAATAAGAATATGATAACGTATCCTAAAATCAAGTTATTTCAACACATGTAGTAGGTACCTGGGACTGGGAATCAAAGATTTGTGTGATAAACACTTGTAAGCCTATGTGTTTGACAACAAAACTATCATTCTATATGAATTGGATCATGTTATTTTATAGTCAGAAATCTCTCTCTTTATGTTCCTTGTATACTGATTGATATCCACACGTTCATCATAATCTAGTGGTCCATAAGCACAGAATACTCTGTGCTGCCTGTTCTTTATGGCTTTCCCCTACCATACTAAAAGCTTTTAACAGGCAGTAGAACAGAGCAGGTTCTGTTTGACTGGGTCTTGTGTAGCTCAGGCTGGCTTCCAACCCTCTGTGTAGCAAATGATGACTTTGGACTCCAGATCCTCATGGATTCACCTCCAAAAATGCTGATATTACAGGTATATTCTCTACCATTCTTTGATTATAAGAAGCTGGGGTTTGAACCTATTCAGGGCTTGTGCATGCTAGGCAAATACTCTCCAAAATCTGTTGTTTAGCCTAACAACAGATTATTTTTTCTATGTTGCTTCCCATCCTGTGGAAATTCCTCTCTACAGAATGGCATCTTCCCTTTAGGCTCTGTCTGCTGGCACTTCAATAGAACTAACTCCCTGAACTACACGGAGAGGTGCTCTTTCCCTTGCCAGTAGTTGTGCACTGTCAACTTACCACAACAAGCACACTGGTATATTACTTGGGGCATGAAATAATTACTGAATATTAATATCTGATAATGAATCAATGAGTGCAGGTAAGGCTACTAGCAGAAGGTTCAAGGAAATAATTGTTCACTTCTGGGACAAAACTAGAGTTTTGGGCCATTTGGGCCAGCAAAGCTAGTTTCTGAGGTCTGCATATATTAATGAAATCAATAAAATGCAATAAGCTTGCTAGAATGACAGAAGCTTGGATAAAATCAATTAAGGATTTTGTCTTTATGTAAATTAGGAAGATCAACTAAATTAAACTGTTAAAATGGAAGACTAAAAGAATATTAATGAGTTGATAGCAACTTGATAAGACATCGAAAATAGATGATTTTTGCATGTTAGTTTTACTTCAATAAGAGGCAATTGTGAAAAAAAGCTGATTTCTGGTGTCTTGTGCTTCTTAATGTCTTGCAAATAATCCTCACCTAAGGGCAGGGTCTATGAAACTTTAGCATCCTAGTGAAAATAAAAGACAAGTTGTGTGATTTTTATCTCTACCTGCATCAGGAATTATGTGAGATTCTTATATATATGTGTATGCATATATGTATATGTATGTGCATATGTGTGTAAATGTTCAAGCATGTGTTTGTATGTATGGGCACATGTACATGAATGTGCATACTCATGTGTTTATATGCTAGTGGAGCCAGACCAACCTGCTCATTCTCCAGATTATGCTTTGGACAGTCTTGGTTTTTCTGAACTTGCAGAAGGCTGATTCTGTTAGACTGTTTTCCAGGGATGGAATTATAGATTTCACCACCTGTTCTATTTTCCTATGGTACTGGGCATGCAAAGTCACGTCCTCAGTCTTGTACACAAAACATGTCAGCAACCAAGACATCTTGCAAGCTCTCATGACACATTTTTTTTTCCTAAAGGGCCATCTCATGCTGAGAATCTTGTGTCACTGTGATAAACAGGCCCTTTACTACTTCTTTTATGTTCAGGAGAATTTCTGTGTCCTTCTGTTTCTTCATGAAACATTGTCTCTCTACTTCCCATGGACAGTAACATCCCCAAAGAGAAGATTCACCCCATTTCAAACATCTTTTTTCTTGCCTTTAGCCATTATGGCAGATCCCTTATTTTTCTAAAAGATATAGGTTTGGGCACAACTAGAATACTTGGAGTGTTTGTTCTTTGAGGTAAGAGATTTTTCTATGAAATAAGTTGTAATATGAACATACAGCATAGCAGGGCCTCTGAACTCACATACATGAAGCCTCTGTGCCCTATGGTTGATGAGCAACAGGCCACAATACATGCTGGTGCCCAAGCTCCCTGAGGGACATATGTTGTATTAAGAGGAAGGAATGCATGACCATGAAGGTGTGAAGGAAGTGGAACTTGCAGAAGTGGTCCCTCCCTTTAGTTACTGTGCATCCATTATATATGTAGTGTAATCTAGAGCTCTAGATACCTTAGAATTCAATAGCCTATGAAGTGTATTCAGAATCAGCCATGGCAGTTGAAAGAGAACTACTCTTTATGCACACACATGCATGTACATACATAACAACCATTCACACATACATACATGCACACAAGCATGTACATATACACATATTCACACATGCAAACAGACATATACGCATGCGCACATTCACCCACTCACATAAACATACACACATTCATGCAAAAATGCACATTTAGATGTACAAACATTCAATCATATTCATGCATCAAATGTATACTCATAATACTCAAATCTCACATGTACACACGTGCACATATGAAAGTATACAGATATACACACATGCATGCAAAACACTCATATGCATACCCTAAAGGAAACACACTCACCCTTTCATAGCCTATATCTCATTCTTAAACAGTTTAATGACTACACAGTGCATCATTCAATGTGCATAACACTGTTTTCATTCTTTCCCCACTCATGTCTATACCTGACCTTTGAACTGATGGACTGCCCCTCAGTGGGTGAAATCTCTCTCTCTCTCTCTCTCTCTCTCTCTCTCTCTCTCTCTCTCTCTCTCTCTCTCTCTCTCTCTCTCTCACACACACACACACACACACACACATCAACAACACTTTTTGTCTTCTAGGTCACCTGAGCTTGTGACAATCAATAACTCCTCTATTCTCTCTCTTCACAAAAACCTAACTGACATTGGAAATATTACTACAATTTAAGAAGAAGGTTATAATGGGCTGGGGAGATGGATCAGTAAGCTAGAATGCCTGTTGTGATGTTTTGAGGACCTGAGTTCTTGTTCCTACCACCTACATGAGTAGTCAGGTATGCCTGCATACTTCCCTATAACCCAGTGTTGCTGCAGAGTGAAAACAGATTTCTTGGACTTGCTGGCTTCCACCCTAACCCCATATTCACATGGGAGACCCTTGACAAAGGGAGGAATGTAGAAAACGATAGATCAGGACACCTGACATCCTTCTCTGCTTCTCCATGCGTGCACCCACTTACAAATTTTACATACATCACACACAAATTTTAAAAATATTGAATGGGTGGATGAAAGAAGATGATCAAAATATATTGAACAAAATGTATAAAGTTCTAAAATAGGAGATAAAAACTTTACAGATTTTTTTCTAGAGAATCAGTTTTTTCTAGTCTCATCCCAATGCTTCCACAAGATACACACATAGCTTGTTCTAGCTAGACAGGACCATTTTCACATGTACTTGGAACTGTCCCCACTGCCTGTGAGTTGTACAAGATGCTATTATTTCTCATGGGGCCTAGAAGTCATGGTTTCTTAGCTAATCTGACCCAGATATTTCTTTCTTGTAGAAGCCAGAGAGTTCTGTGAGTCAGATCCTGCCACTCTAGATTCACCACACACCCAATATTTCTATCAAACTTAGGATAGAATTCAAAGACTTCACCTATTTATCCCTACATGCTGTCTTTCCATTAATGTTCCATTACCAGACTATACAGGTTAAGATTCCAGGGCTGTTAAGTTTGCTTCAAATGATATAACCATAATATCTCACATGCACAGATCACTTATGTCTCTGCTTATGGGTTATGTTATCATTTTTGTTTCTTTGACTACCATATCTCACATTCTAAAATTACACTCTTGACTTTCTGGGTCTTAGCATTCACTTATACCCTCATAATACATTGATCTACCTATCATATTTTCCATTTGCATTAGTATCTCTGTGTGAATTTGTGTATGTATATGTGTACATGTGCACACCTGAACAAGCATACAAATACTTATCAAAATAGGCATGCACTGGGGGTATCCTTACACAAGGAGGAGACATCCACCTTGTTATTTGAAATAGGAACTAACCTTGACTTGTCACTTGCCAGATCTTCTGGACTGAGTGGCCAGAGAGTTTCATGAGGTACCTGTTGCTGCTTCTCCAACACTTGGATTGCAAGCATATAAACTCACAGTCAGCATTTTTATGTGGGTTTTAAGAATTGAACCCTGATAATCATGCTTGTAAGTCCAACATTTCACTCATGAACAAATCTCTTCTACCAGTATCTTTCCATTGCATTAGAATTAAAAGCACAGATATCACTGTTACTATGCTCACATTAGGAATTCAACAAAAGCATTTGTTGGATTGAAGATATGATCGTATTAATTTCATCTTCTTTTTCTAAAATCTCTTAAAATTAAGTATTATTAACAAATACTCATAGAGTCTTGGTCCACCAAGACTTCATCAAAGCCTCTGGTTATTGACTCCACTTAAAATTTTCTTTCTTTATAAGTCATCCATAATGTTTGATTGAATGGAGGCACTTCTAAGAGGACCTTGGACTACACAGAAAACATTTCCAGGAACATATCAAGTTAGCAGTTTATTTGCACAAATTTTTTGAGAATAAGGATGCTATGTATTTATTACTTAAATAACAGTGTTTAGCATTTTTAGTATGCAGTAGGAATTTACTTTATGACTACTAGATTATTTCATTTATTCATTCACTCATTCATTTATATCAAATACAAATTAATGATAAGTGGTGTCTCTTTAGTGTGATATGTAATACATGACTAGAAAAACATTAGAAATGATTGATCACAAAACAGAATAAACCCATAAATGTACTTTCTTCACATTTAATCCAACATATACATTATACTACCAAATTTTTGAAGTATATGATACTTTTCTTCTTAAGACACATTTATTTATAAAACACAATATATACTTGTTATTAATAACACTGAAATAAGATTTTGC
Source organism: Mus caroli (assembly GCF_978045245.1). Taxonomy (NCBI): domain Eukaryota; kingdom Metazoa; phylum Chordata; class Mammalia; order Rodentia; family Muridae; genus Mus; species Mus caroli. The sequence continues at coordinate 114,432,584 of NW_028227256.1, read as the reverse complement.
CACCTTATTGTGGTACTCTTATTTTTGAACATAGGCTAAGTCTTATCACAATTAATAAATAGATGAATTAGGTAGACTGGTTGATGGGTGAATATTTTGATGAAAAATATAATTTATAATGATAGAAATTCTACCCAAACTAACAATCTATGAGTCCAGTTAAATTATATTTCTAGAGCTTGGACTGAAACAGTGCTGGAAGAGGGATCTACAGGACTTTGAGAGATATTTTTAGCATAAGCATATTTCTCATAAAATTATTTATGTGAATATGAATATTCCTAAGGCTTAATGCTCTTGAGACTCATTGATATTCAACATTGGTCCCCACTTGGTGCTGATTCCAGGGAAACCTCAACAAATCAGACAAAGAGAACCCTGCAGGAAGTGAAAGGGAGACAATTCCTTGTGCTAAGAGCAAAGTAGTCCATGCAGACCTATTACAGCTAGAGTTAAACATGCATCTTTGAGAATAATCACATTTATAATAAATCAGTGGGCAGTCTGTAAATGTATGCTTGCCTCATATACAGAAAAATTGGGCTTAATGAATAAGCACAGACTATTTAACAGCAGTGGTGAATACCTACATTTCCAACAGTCAGGGGAATCAGAAATACAAAGCCATCCTCAGCTATCCAGTGAATTCCACACCAGGACTATATGACATCAAGCTTATGAGGCCTGAAGGACCAGTTTTGTTAGCTATAACTTTTTGTGAGACTCAGCAGAATCAACTTTCTCATAAAGTGGGACATAATACACTAAGGTATGATTAACAAACGTATGCCTTTGCAATATCAATCTCATAATCAAACCAACAAGGCAATGAGTGGGCCCTGTTCTGTGGGCTGTATTCCCAGAGTGCAATAGGGAAGTGTACAGAGACCATGGGGGTAACTGTGCAGTGGTTCTGGATCAGAATGAGGTATGTACACAGCAGGGGTTTTCCATGGGTATTCCACCACACTTTGCTTGAGAGCACATTAAGGAAAGGGCTAAATAGGGAGCCAGATTTATTACATGACCCTGCATGGCCTGTGTCTAACCAGAACTCCAATTCATAGTGATGATTCAGTCTAGAACCCCTCCTTTCTCATGTCCCCTTTTCTGTCCTTCCCACTCAGTGTTAGCTTCCTGTCTGGGAAGACTCTCTTCTCTTAGTTTCAGAGAGCTCAGTAAGTGAAGGGAGGTGCATGTGCCCTGCAATGTCCAATAGAACTTCTACTGTGAGTCTTCTTTTCATCAGACAGTAATTAAGTAGTTCACTTTTAAAGGAAAAATCAGTGCACAATGGGAGAGAATGTCAGTGCACTGAGAACATATAGTGTGGAAAGAACACACAACACAGTTCTAAAGTGATTTTTATTGTATATAGTGTGTGCTAGACAACACAAGAGCAATGGGAATGAGAGGATATACATACACACACATATGTGTATTAAAAGAATTTTCTACAATCACTCATAATTTTCAAAGGCTGTGTGAGTCCTGGGAATTCTAGAATTGTTTAATTCATGAGGCTGGATATCCCAACAGTCCTAATCTGATACTGAAGGCCTGAAAAATTCCTGGGGAGTCTCTCATCTTCTGTTCATGTTGCAGTTCAGTTCATAATTGTAAATGTCTGGATATGTGGTAAGCAACATCAAGATATGAAGGATTCATGATGCTTTCACATGCCACCACTGTGACCTTTAGTTGCTCAGTCAAACCCTATGTGCTTTGTATAAAGGAAGACACACTACTGTACATTGATTTTTGAGAGTATGAAATTGAACATATGTTTTTGTTTTTTAATTAATTTACAAGCAGCAGATTTCTTTAAGGCATTTCCCTCATAGTTAGCTTGTGTGACCTCTACAACCCCATTTCCCCCATCTCCCTGGTCCTGTTTTCTAATTACTCTTTATATTCTTACTTTGATGTCACATATGTTCTATTACTCTGTTCACCTCCTACCTTAATATATCTTTTGTCTCCTCCTTGGGTTTCTTTATAGTTCCCTAGCCTCCATAGCCAATCTCTCATAAATACTATTATGTGACAGTTAGAAGCTAGAATCTGCTTATGAGACCAAGATCACAGTGTTTTCTCTGAGCCTAGGTCAGGTCACTTAATGCAGTACTTCCAGGTCTATCTGTGCTCCTCAGAATTAAATCACTTCACTTTTCTATAGGGCTGAATAAAATTCCATCATATACATGTACCACATTTTCATTGTGAACTCATTTGTTGATGGGAATCTAGGTTGATTCTATCTCCTTGCTGTTGTGAATTGAGTGAAAATAAACATTCATGTGCAGGTATCTCTGTGATAGGATAGAGTTCTATGGGTGGTAGTTTAAGAGTTGTCCGAAATTCTAGTATTAGTTTCTGAGAAAATTTTATACTAATTTTCTATACTAGCTGGTCCAGTTTGTATTCTCACAAACAGTGGCTATGTGTTTCCACTCCTCAGTTCCCACTGATATTTATAATCATTTTTGGGTTTTTTCTCCATTTATTTTTGGTTGGAGAGAGCATGAGTACAGTCCCTTGTACCAGAGATTATGCAGTTGTGCTTCCCAGATTTGGGGAAATTGCAGGGATAAGCATATATATAGAATGTAGTAGGTAAGCCTCACATTGGGAAAACTACCTTTGTGAACATGTTATCTCCCCTGTCATGCAAGCATCCTTTGTTTTCTTGATCCTTGTCATTGTGCCAGAGTCTAGATGAAATCACAAATAGCTTTAATATTCTCAATAGCTAAGCATGCTCACTGGTCATTTACATATCTCTTGAGGACTCTCTGGATAGCTAAGCATGCTCATTGATCATTTAAAAACCTCTTGAGGACTCTCTGGTCACTTTATAACCTCCACTGAGTAGAGGTTAGAGGCTAAAGTATAACAGTTAATCCCCTCATTCTGCCTTATACTTAGGGATTGAACTGGCCATCTGGTTTGGCAAGTGTTCTTAATTGATAATTCATCTCACCAGCCTGATTTAGTTTAAAACAGAAACATTTAGGCTGAGCATGAGGGAGCACAGATTTAATCCTAGCACTCAAGAGGCAGAGGTAGGCCTGGTCTACAATAGTGAGTTCTAGGAAAGTCAGACCTGTATGAAGAGACTCTATCTAAGGAAAAAGAAAAGAAAGAAAAAAGAATAATAGAAAGAAACAAAAGAAAAAGAAAAGGAGAGAATAACAACATTTAAGATATTATGTATTTAAAGTAATATATATTTTTTATTAGTTTCTATTATATTTTCATATGTTTAAGAAAAGTATAGCCACTTCCACAATTTCTGTCCCAATTTTATCACAGTATATTATTATGGAAGGACAAATTGTAGGTCAAAGCTTTTGTGGTTGGGTTAGTGCCCCAATCCCTCCACTGGAACCCTTGTCTAATATGAGACTGCTTCTGTATCCCTCATTGCTAGGATTCTTAGCTAGGGTCACTCTAATAAATTCCTGGAAATTTTTATTGCACTAGTTTTCTGTCCTGCCTTTGAATTGTCCCTGAATTTTAGTTGTCTCTCCAAGTATTCTCCCTCTGTTCTTTCTCCATCTGATCTCTCTACTTCAAACCCCCACCAATGCTCAGTCCACCTACAAGCAATGAATAGTGCATCCTGAGATCCATGATACAAGTTGGGAGTCCACCTCTGACACTGTCTGGCAGAGCAGAAAACAGAGGCTGGTTCACCCAGAGACCTAACTGGTGTCTTAGGGTTTTACTGTTGTGAACAGACACCATGACCAAGACAACTTTTATAAGAACAACATTTATTTGTGGCTGGCTTATAGGTTCAGTTCAAAGGTTCAGTCCATTATCATCAAGGCAGGAACATGGTAGTGTCCAGACAGTCATGGTGCAAGAGGAGCTGAGAGTTCTACATTTTCATCTGGAGACTGATAGGAGAAGCCTGGCTTTCATGTGGTTAAGAGAGTCTCATTGCCCACCCCAACAGTGACACACTACCTTCAACAAGGCCAGACCGACTCCAACAAGGCCAGGCCTCCTAATAGTGCTACTCCCTGGGACAAATGTTCAAGCCACCAAAACTGGCCAGAAAGAAAGAAAGAAAGAAAGAGAGAGAGAGAGAGAGAGAGAGAGAGAGAGAGAGAGAGAGAGAGAGAGAGAGAGAGAGAGAGAGAGAGAAGAAAGGGAATAAAGGAAGAAAAAGAAAAGAAAAGAAAGAAAGGAAATGAAAAGAGTCAATGAAGTGATGCCTAACAGCATTCTGCTATACTCATAGACTGGGGCCTAACCCAATTGTCATCAGAGATGTGATGGAAACAGATGCAGAGACCCACAGCCAGACATTAGGTAGAAGTGAAGGAAGTCTCCTGAAGAGGCGAAGAGAGATTGTAGGAGACAGAGAGGTCAAGGACAATGAAAGAAAACCCACAGAATCAATAAATAAATCACAGGGGCTCACTGATACTGAAAGGACAGACACTTGGGAGCCTGCATGGTATGAACATATTGGAGAATATGCCTTGTTGTAAGCATCTTTTGGGTATATGCCCTGGAGTTGTATAGCTGGGTTTCCTGGTAGAACTATTTCCAATTTTCTGAGGAACTGACAGACTGACTTCCAAAATGATTGTACCACCTTGCAATTCCACCAGCAATGGAGGAGTGTTCCTTTTTCTCTACATCCTCACCACCATGTGCTGTCACTTGTGTTTTTGATATTAGCCATTCGGATTAGTGTAAGGTGGTATCTCAGGGTTGTTTTAATGTGCATTTCCTTGATTACTAAGGATGTTGAACATTTCTTTAATTCTTTTGCAGCTGTTTGAGATTCCTCAATTGAGAATTCTCTGTTTATGTCTGAACCCATTTTTTAATTTGGTTCTCTGAAGTCTAAATTCTTGAGTTCTTTGTATATTTTGGAAATTAGCCATCTATCTGATGAAAGGTTCCTGAAGATCTTTTCCCAATCTGCAAGTTGCCATTTTGTCCTCTTGACAGTGTCCTCTGCCTTACAGAGACTTTTCAGTTTCACTAGGTCCCATTTGTCAATTGTTGATCTTAGAGCCTTAGCTATTAATGATCCGTTCAGGAAATTTTCCCCCTGTACCAACACATTCTAGGTTATTTCCCATTTCCCCTTCTATTGGAATCAGAGGATCTGGTTTTATGCTGAGGTCCCTGATCCTCTTGAACTTGAGTATTGTACAAGGTGATAAATATGGGTCAAATTGCATTCTTCTATATGCAGACCAGTAGTTAGACCAGCACTATTTGTTGAAGATGCGTTTGTTATTCCACTGTATGGTTTTGGCTTCTTTCTCAAAGATCAGATGTCCATAGATATTGCTAGGTCTTCAATTCTATTCCCTTGATTGACCTATGTATTTTTGTACCAATACCGCATGGTTTTTAAAAATAAATCAATATTGCTCTGTAGTAAAGCTTGGGGTCATGGATGGAGATTCTCTTTTAATTTCTTTTGTTGTTCAGAATTATTTTTGCTATTCTTTTTTTTCTGTTTTGGTTTGTTTTGCTTTTTCCCTTTGACATTGAGAATTGCCCTTTCCATGTCTTTGAAGAGTTGTGTAGGAATTGTGCTAGACATTACACTGAAGGTATAGTCTGCTTTTGATAGCATGACCATTTTTGCTATGTTAATCCTACCAATCCATGAGCATAGGGAATCTTAACATCTGAGGTCTTCTTGGATTTATTTCTGCAGAGACATGAAGTTCTTATAATACAGACTATTCACTTCTTGGGTTAGTGTTATGTCAAGATATTTTACATTATTTGTGACTATTGTGAAGGGTGTTTTTTCACTTATTTCTTTATCAGCCCATTTATCCAGTATAAAGGAATGCAACTGCTTTCATTGAATTAATTTTGTATCCAGCCACTTTGTTGAAGTTGTTTATCAGCTGTAGGAGTTCTGTGGTAAAAATTTGAGATTACTTATGTATATTATCATATCATCTGCAAGTACTTATAGTTTGACTTCTTATGCTCTAATTTGTATCTGTTTGATCTCCTTTTATTGTATAATTGTTCTAGCTAGAACATTGAGTACTGTATTAATACATAAGGAAAAAAGTCACCGCCTTATCTTCTCCCTGATTTTAGTGGGATTGCTTCAATTTCTCTCAATTTAATTTGATGTTGGCTGCTGTTTTGCTGTATATTGTTTTTATTATATTTAAGTATGTGTTATGGATTTCTGATCTCTCAAAGACTTTGAACATGAAGAGTGTTTGGATTTTGTCAAAGGCGTTTTCAGCATCCAATGAGATGATCATGTGATTTTAAAAGTTTGTTTATATAGTGGGTTACATTCCTGTATTACTGGGATGAAGTCTACTTGATCATAGTGAATGATGGTTTTGAGGTGTTTTTGGATTTGGTATTTGAGAATTTTATTGAGTGTTTTGGCATTGGTATTCTTAACCGAAATATGTGTGAAATTCTCTTACTTTTTTGGGGTCTCTGGTTTAGGTATCAGAATAACTATGGCTTCATTGAATGAAGTAGTGTTCCTTCTGTTCTTATATGATGGAGTAGTTTAAGAAGTATTATTAACTCTTCTTTGAAGTTCTGGTAGAATTCTGCCCTAAAATCTTCTGGTCCTGGGATTTTTCTTTTTCTTTTTAAAAATTTATTTATTTATTTATTTATTTATTTATTTATTTATTTATTTTAGATCGCTAACCTGATCTTGATTTAACCTTGGTACATAGTATTTTTCTAGAAAATCATCCATTTCATTTATATTTTTTAGTTTTGTCAAATATTGGCTTTCCAGTGTGATCTGATGAATTTTTATTTTTCCCAGTTTCTCTTGTTATAGCTCCTTTTTCTTTTCTGAATGTTAATATGGTTACTGTCTCTGTGCCCTTTCATTAGTTTTCTAAGTTTTTAATCTATCTTGTTGATTTTCTCAAAGAACCATCTCTTCTTTTATTGGTTCTTTGTATTTTTCTCTTTGTTTCTAGTTGGTTCATCTCAGCCCTGAGTTTTTCTATTTCCTGCCATCTAATCCTCTTGAGTGTTTCTTTCTTTTTATTCTAGAGCTTTCAGGTATGCTGTTAAGTTGCTATTGTAGGATTTCTCCAAATTCTTCACGAAGGCATTGAGTGCTATGAATTTTCCTCCTAGCACTGCTTTCATTGTGTTTCACAGGTTTGGGTATGCTGTACCTTCATTTTCATTGATTTCTCAAACGTCTTCAATTTCTTTTTTATTTCTGTCCTGACCAAGTTATCATTGACTAGAGAGTTGTTCAGTTTTCCTTTGTATGTGGGATTTCTGCTTTTGTTTGTTTCTTTTGTTTGTTTGTTGTTGTTGAATTCCAGTCTTAGTTCCTGGAGATTTGATAAAATACCTGAGATTATTGCAGTCACCTCTATCTGCTGAGGCTTATTTTGTGTCTAATTATATGATCAGTTTTGGAGAAAGTTCCATGAGGTGCTGAGAAGAAATTATATTCTTTTATTTGGGAGTGAATTGTTCTGTAGATGTCTGTTAACCATTTGGTTAATAACTTCTCTTAGTTTCACTGTGTCTCTATTTACTTCTGTTTCAATGATCCATCCATTGCTGGAAGTGGGTTATTGAAGTCCTCCACTATTATTGTTTTAAGTTCAATGTGTGTTTTGTGCTTAGTAAAATTTCTTTTGTGATTGCTGGTGTCTTGGCATTTGAGGCAGAAATGCCAAGTAACAAATAAAGGCATACTTATCAAAATTACAATAGACTTCTCAATAGAGATGCTAAAAGCCCAAAGGTCTTAGACAGATGTCATATAGACCCTAAGAGACCACAAATGGCAGACCAGACTATTATAGCCATCAAAACTGTCAATAACCATAGATGGAGAAACCAAGATATTCCATGACAAAACCAAATTTAAATAATATCTTTCTAGTAATTCAACTCTACAAAGGATACTAGAAGCAAATCTCCAACAGAAAGAGGGTAACTATACCCAAGAAAATGCAAGAAATTAATTATCTCAAAACAAACTTGAAAGAAGAGAATAACACACACACATACACACACACACACACACACACACACACACACACACACACACACACACACTACCACCTCCAACAATAAAAATAACAAGCACTAAATCAATCTTTGGTCTTTATTATCTCTGGACATCTACAGGCTTAATTCCACAATAAAAAGACACATGCTAACTGACTGGATACACAAACAGGATACAAGAAGCACACCACAGAAACAATGACACAAACTACCTCAGAGTAAAAAGCATGTTGGAAGTTTTCCAAAGAAACAAGCTGGAGTCATCATTCGAATATTCAATAAAATAGACTTTCAACCAAAAGTAATCAAAAGAGATGAGGAAGGACACTTCATACTCATCAAAGGAAAAAATACAACAAGATGACTTTTGAACAGAGGTTCTTGTTTGTTTATTTTTTAAACTAAGCATCTTTGGTCAAGGTGTGGTTCCAGTCAAGATGTTGCTCTGTCTTCTATAGACCTAACCTCTTCAAGACACCATTTTGCAATGCCCTCTGAGAATTTTTCAGCATTGTGTGAAATCTTTTTCTAGAACAAGTCTTATGAATGGTAAGAGGCTTCAGATTTTCTCTGCTCTCATCTTGAGATTCATGAGGGATTCAAGTTTCTTGAGGTCTATTGTCTCAATAATTTAATAGCTAAGAGAAAGTACATAATATCCCTTAGAACATCTTCATTCCATCTAGGATGGTTCTTGTGACTTACTTTCATATATGTAACCCACTTGATTTCCATGAAAACAAAGGAAGGAACAAATGACAATTAGGACATCCATATTTTTAGCATGCTTTTGATTTATTTGACTGATGTCATTGATGAAATCACCTTATTACTAACATAACAATTGTGGGTGTTATTCCTCAGAAGCAAAGTTCCATCCTTTTATTTTGTCCACTTAAAAGGCACAGTTTAGCTTATGTTTTTCCTCTAGGTGGATCAGACAAGTTTAAATTTCTTTCTCAGCAGAAACAAGGTGAGGCAAATTAATTTTCAAGTGGGTTATATATCTCTTTTATATCTCCATAAAATGCAGGCCCTGAGATGCTCTTTCAGTCCAACACCTGCATTTAATGGCTTTTATGATATAATATATTTTATTTGTGACTCCTTAAAGTAGATTGAAATGCAAACAGAAGAAATGAGAATCATTTAAAATGAAAGGCAAAGTTGGTGATGTGTTTATCCGGACTAATATTTTAAACACCTATCAATCTAAAAATGATTAATATATGCTCTAATGGACAAACTCACAGATGATCTCTGTGCCCTTCATTCTGCTTACTTTTTTATTATATCTTTTCAGTGGTGGGTATTTATAGAACACTCAAAACTAAAAACCATCTGCTAAAGAGTAATACAATAAAAATTATAGAGATCTCTGTTTCCATACTCAGGTCTGCTGCAATTAATTATTAAATTGAGGTGACAAATAGAAAATACCTGGTTGAATGTGTTTGTTAATCCTCACCTGTGATTTTTCACATAATGAAAGAATAAGTGAAGCTTTGTAATAAGCTTCTTTCTTTCTTTCTTTCTTTCTTTCTTTCTTTCTTTCTTTCTTTCTTTCTTTCTTTCTTTCTTTCTTTCTTGTGTGTTTTTTTCAAGACAGGGTTTCTCTGTGTAGCTCTGGCTGTCCTGTATCTCACTCTGTAGACCAGGCTGGCCTCGAACTCAGAAATTCTGCCTCTGCTTCCCAAGTGCTGGGATTAAAGGCATGTGCCATCACGCCCGGTACATGAGCTTTCATTTTATTTTTTCCACTTGAGAACATAATAAGGAATCAGAATAGGTGATGAGTTTACAGTCTATCAGGGCATGAAAACTGTCAAGAAGGAGAAATAAGAAAATTAAGGTGTTTTCTCTACACAGATGTGCTGAAAGTACCCTCCTGATAAACTTCAAGTGTCTGGAGAAAGTGTACCTATGGCTTACTCTGCCCTTGGAGTAACCAAATGTAGGTGTAAGAATGGGGGTCATTGGTCAACATTCAACTTCATTCTTGATAATCTTTGATCCACTCTGCCTTTGAAGTGCTTCAGACCTAAATGTATGCCTAAGAGTTGGGGTCATTAGCCAACCTTCATGTCACAACTGATATCATTATCTTTCCATGTCTCTGTGAGTGCATATGTGTATGTGCATGCATGTATGTGTACAAGTGCATTTTAGTGTGCACACTAAAGTGTGTACATATGTGTGGAGGCCATAGAGGGATGCTGAGTTTCTTCACCAGTCATGCTCCACCTAATTATTTTGAGACAGGTTTCTTTTTGACCCTGGAGCTCACTGATTTATCTAGATTGACTAAACAGCAAGCTCCAAGAATTCTCTTGTTTGCATGTGTCCAACACTGAGGGTGCAGACAGTCATCACCACACCTGGCTTTTTAAGTTGGTACTAAACACCTGAACTCAGGTCTTCATGCTTGCACAAAATATTTTACCATGACGACTCTCCAGCCATTATCTCAATTTCATTGTCACATTAATTGCATATGTGTAGCATCAGCAAAGGTAACTTTTTATAAGAGATTATGTGAAATATATGTCAAAAATGAAACCTTACATTAAAACTGCCATTGAGTCATACATAGATGTGAATTTCCTTGAAGTTACATTATATGTCTAAGTAAAATGAACTTACCTGGAAGATAAGTGTAAGCAGTATACTCTACTCTGCGATCACTTGGTGAGTAACATAAAAATCCTTTCTGCAATAGAAATGTGGGGGATATTTTTCTGGGAAGTAAGTTGACCCTTTGGCTGGCATCAGATTTTAGTGTTTTTCTTCTCCTAGCATGGGATTCCTAGAGGAATTTTGTTGGATTTATTTTCTCCAAACTTGGATAGCTAAGGTGATTTTGGAGTGGTTATCAGGAACTCTCTATAATGGCCCCATTCCTGCCAGTGTGGCTACTGCTATGAGGATTGTGTAGAAGAAGGTCAGCTATTTCCAATCTACTGTCTCTTATAGCTGTGCAGTATTGAAGATATCATCAGGGACTCAATCTCTTCATCTGTAAATCGGATGACATTTGGGAAGTTTTACAACACCAAGGCCATGGTGAATTATTAACTGACTTCTTATACTTAACTCATGTAGAACAGTATCCAGAAGATTTTTTTACAGTATTGGAAAGCAAGTGAAATATGATAGCTTTAATGTACATTTCAGTTGTCTGCTTTGGAATATAGCTTGAACATACCAGTTAAGGGCCCTTTCTTTCCTTCCTTCTTTCTTTCTTTCTTTCTTTCTTTCTTTCTTTCTTTCTTTCTTTCTTTCTTTCTTTCTTTCTTTCTTTCTTTCTTTCTTCCTTCCTTCCTTCCTTCCTTCCTTCCTTCCTTCCTTCCTTCCTTCCTTCCTTCCTTTCTTTCTTTCTTCCTTCTCTCTCTCTCTTTCTTTCTAATTAATTACTTTACATCTCAATTGCAGTTTCTTCTCTTAATCTATCGCTTTCTCCCCCATCTTCTCTCTTTCTTCCTCTCTTTTTCCTAAGAAAGGGGGAGGGGGCTCCCTTGAATATCAACAAACCTTGGCATATCAAGTTGCAGTAAGACTAGAAGCATCTTCTTCTATTGAGGCTAGACAAGACAACTAAGTTAGGGGAAATGGATCCAAAGGCAAGCAATAGAGTCAGAGACAGCCTATGCTTCTGTTGTTAGGAGTCCCATGTGAAGACCAAGGTGCACAACTGTTCTATATGTACAGAGGGCTAGGTCTGTCTAAAACATGCTCTTTGGTGGTTCAGTCTCTGTTAACCCCTGTGTCCCCAGCTTAGTTGAGTCTGTAGGCTTTTCTTGTGGTTTTCTTGACTTCTCTGGTTCCTCCAATCCTTCCTTCCTTGCTTCCACAGTATTCCCCAAGTTCTGCCTATTGCTTGCCTGCTAGTTTTTATATCTGTTTTCATTAGTTTCTGAGTGAAGCCTCCTATTACAATGGAAACACCCAGGAACTTATGAAGGTAACATTATCTAAGACTTTTAGAAGTGGGGAATATTGAACCTTAAAAATATATTTCCTGTAACCATGCAACACTTCCGAGAAGGATTAGAACACCTATTTAGCCACAAAAATCTTAGACCACAATTTGTGCTGCCTAAAGATGTGCAGGGTGAAGATGGAGTAGAAATTGAGGGAATGGCCAATCAATGACTGATTTGACTTGACACCCATGCCATGAGAGATAACACACCCCTGACACTATTAGTGATCTTCTCTTACATATGGAGACAGGATCCTAGCATAACTACAATCTAAGAGGCTTCACTGGGTCATGTTTTTTATTAATCAGCCTTTTTTTCCCCACTTGGTTTGATTGCTGCTAGATGTACCATACTGAATGCACAAGTAGACAATAGGATTTTTGTAATAACTATTTAAAAGAAGACAGGAGAACAAGAGTCACAGTCCCACTCCAGGATTATCTCTGAGGAAAGACAAGAGGAAAACCTGGTGAAAATAAATATATAAGTTCATCAACAGCACAGAAGGAATCCAGCCACATCCAGGAGGAGATATTGAGAAAATAAGAAAGGTGTTAACCAACCTAATAGTGTTCAACTTTCAAACATTTTAATGAAACCTGATCCAAGCAAAAGCAAAATTGAGATGTTAATATTCATAGTCTGTGTTTCTTTTAACCAGTAGTTCTCAACATGTTAGTTATAACCCCTTTGGCAAACTTCTATCTCAAAAATATTCAAATTATGATTCATAACAGTAGCAAAATTACAGTTAGGAGGTAACAACAAAGTACTTTCATGATTTGTAGTCATTACAAAATGAGGAACTTCACTGAAGTGTCAGAGGATAGGATGTTTGGGAAACACTGTAAACTAAAACTTCAACTTAACTTCTGCTCATAGTTTACATTTGCTTTTCAACAATTAGGATTTAGCCAGGTATGATGTGTCAGGCATGCAATCCCATAAATCTGCAGGTGGGGACAGGAAGATCAGAAGTTCAGTCATTCTCCACTATATAATGAGTTTAAAGCCAGCCTGTTATATGAGAATTTGTATCAATATAAAGAAGGAAACAAAAACAAAGTGAAAATAAATAAATAACTAGACTTTAAACAAATCTTTTGGGATTTATTTTTAATTTTTAATTATATGTGTGGGTGTATGCATAGGTTTACAGTGCCTGTGGGATAGAGTAGATGTTGGATTACCTTGAACTGGAATTATAGGGAGTTGTTCTCTGTGAGATGTAATCCATTGGAACCAAGCTCAAATCCTCTGTAAGAGTCGTTCATGCTCTTCACCACTGAAGCCTCTCTCCAAACCAAAACAATTACACTGTAAATAAAGTATTTAATCACAGTATTACATCAGCAAATGATCTAAATCAGCAATTAGAGCACTGAATTCTGATGGAATGGGGTAGATTAAGGAAGAATGTCATCTCTGGATCCATGGAGACACCCTTTTGAGTTTCCCACTGTATACCTGGAATCATCAATCTTCCATCTCAAACTGTGTTGGTTTCTCTGCAGGTTTGTAGCAGAGGAGCATGGATTTGAGTACAGGTGCAGACCCATACACAGCTCCCCATGGTTATAACTGATACTTGATAGACACTTAGAAATAATTCACTTTCCTTTATTACCAGGGAAGAGAAGCTGAATATCTATGAAATATTGATCCAGTAAAAAGTCTAGTAATTGCTTGTTATAATTGCTGCTTAGTTGTTTGAGTGAACATACAGTCTTTTGTCAATTAATCTGATGACAGGAGGGCAGCCATGTTATTTTTCCCATCTCATTGAATAGTGTGTATAAACTTTCCCTAACAACATTATAGAGTTGCTAAGGTGTTTCAGCATTCAAGAACAAATGCTGTTTTCAAGTCTGTCAATCTGAGATTGAGTCCCAAACCCATATAAATGCAAAAGAAAAGAACTCACTCCATGATGTTGTCCTCTGACCTACACACACACACACTCACACACATACACACACACACACACACACATGCCATGGATGTACACATACATACACACAATAGCAATAAAATATTAAACTACATATTAAAATGGGCTTTCAGACTAAGTGACCTATCAAATATTCAACTTCCCTTGTTGATATCTACTCAACCATGGCGTGAGTGTGTCTTCTAAATTTCTATACTTTCATTACACTTATAAGCTAAAAAGAACATTATGATATGGTAATTAGATGGAATCATATAACCATTTAAAATATCTTACTTTTATAGTTGCAGGTTTCATTTAGGCTGACTGAGCATATAAGTCTACTTCAAAACTGCCCATCCACAAAAACTAGAAAGAAGGAGATATTTTCATTATGTGTTCAAAACCACGGAAAACTCACTGAAGTGAGATTCCTAATGCCCCTCAGGGTGAGGATCCTTAATCTTAAGGGCTTATCAAGCATTTTTATTATTTAAAATAAATTATGAAGTAAAGGCTGGTGAGATACTGCGCCTTCACAGAGGCTGGTTCATGAAGCCACTACTTGTCATCCTATGGCAATAATGAGTGAGTATGGCAATAATGCTTCCAAAACAATGTCCATTTTTTACATCAAACACAATAAGGGTCTTACTCTGAAGGAAAATATGACTGATCATGTTGCAGCAACATGTTTGTAGTACCCCATACTCTATGTTACAACATAGTAACAATCATAAAATATCTATAGTAGCACAGCACAGACATTGGTAAATCAGGGTATGGTGGGTCCCTCAGGAAGCTTGTGACATGAATGCAGGACAAGATTAGATGTTATCGTTAGATATTTTCAGCCTTTAGTTGTTGAGGGCCAGGGATATGCTTGTGCTTTCCAAATAGCCACAGGATGTTAGGTCCTAGAGAGGAAGAAAATGCGATACAAGATACAAGTTGCTTCTGTCAAAATCCAGTTTTTCATGATCAATCACCCAATCTTGTAGACTGTTTAATAAAGGCATGGGTTTATTTAATTTCTCATTTCCTTAATCCAAAAACCATACAGATACCATGTATTGTCAAGTTTTACATGACCTCCTCTGCCTCAGGAGACAGCAGATAGGCCTTCCTTACTTCTTGCCTTACCATATCCCACACATTTCTTCTTATGCCTCTAAAGCATGGGCAAAGAATGGCTGCCATGGATCTGGTGCAATTACATCAGTGACTGACTGATGGCATGGTGTGGAAGCTCCAAACAATATCTTCTTCTTCCTGATACTTTCTCTGCATTTGTGTTTTTCCTTCTATCCTGCACAGGACTGTGTCAGCAACCTTTGAGTTTGCTGTCATTTTTCACCCCAGTGTTTTTTCTGTGATCTCTGCCTTAAGAAGAACATAGATAAGCCTGTACTTTCGAGCAAATATTCTTTCTTTTAGATGAAGTCTTTTCTGATAGTATTTTCTTCTTTCTAGCATACTCTATTTTCTAATAAAATACCTCAAAGAAATTCTGGGGTGCTAATATGTTCATGTATTTATCTTCCTCAGACTTTGATGGAACTATTTTTTTTGAATTGAAGTATTCTGGAATAGTTTTTTTTTAATATATTCTCTGAATGCACTTATTAAATACTTCTACTTAAAAACAAACAGAATGTGCACCCCTAATTGGGCCAGTGGGCAGAGGTACTCGACACCAAGACCAATGATCCTGAGATTTTATGTCAGACATCAAGTTGGTGACAGGAAATAACTGAATCTCTTAAATTGTCTTCTGACCACAGGAATATGGCACAGAGGTTAGTGAATGTAATTTTAAAAGCTGGATAGTTGGATTAGCAGTTGTGTGTACATGCTCCAACTACCCATGTCAGGCTCCTGTGGCTCCAGAGGGATGTGATGACTCTGACCTCTTTTAGGCATCCTTACTCACATGTACACACCCATAGACATACATAAAGCCATACAATTTATTATAAAATAATTTTTATAAGAAACATAAGGTAAACAATTTTAGTAGAGCAATACGTATAAAAACAGGTGAATAAATAATTGTGAAGGGAAATGTGAGTCTGACTCTCTAACACCACTTTCTATGCTATCTTTCTCCATTATGTCCACTACCACATTTTTCAGAGTTTGAACCATCAAGGCTTGGGTTTCTTTAAACAAACAAATTCTGAGAACTATGAGACAATTAAGAGTACTTTTAAAAAACAATTGATGTTCCATTCTGTTTTCTATGGAGTCTCTCGAAGCCTATGCTGCCTTAAATTTAACATGTAACTGAGAATGTCCTTGAACTAACATTCCCATTTCCACCTTCCATGTCATGCTGTTGGTATCATAGAAAGGAGAAACACTATACCCAGTTTATGCAATGCTGGAGATTGAAGCCAGATCTCAAACATATTGTAAGCATGTGACTAACTGAGCTACATGCCTACCCAAGAAGATGATTTTATTGACAATACAAGAGACACTTATTTCTTCTTGGTTTTTCTTCCAATAAAAGTAGAGTCAATGTCTGACCTGGCCTTTGCAAGATATATATTTGAAAAGACACTTGGAAACTCTCAAAGACATATCAGTATAAAAATAAAGCTATAATTACTGAAATACAAAGTACTAGTGAGAAACAAATAACACAAAAAATTAACAATCTAATGATTGCAAACAACACATATCTTTCAATAATAACTTTGAGTATAAGTGGTCTCCCTTATTCAATAAAAAGACACAGACCTAATAAATGCATCAACAAACAAAATCTACCCGTATTTTCTTCTACAAGGAACTCAGCTTTTTTTTTTTATATTTTTATTACATATTTTCCTCAGTTACATTTCCAATACTATCCCAAAAGTCCCCCATAGCGCCCCCCACTTCCCTACCCACCCATTCCCATTCTTTTGGCCCTGACATTCCCCTATATTGGGGCATATAAAGTTTGCAAGTCCAATGGGCCTCTCTTTCCATTGATGGCCGACTAGGCCATCTTTCGATACATATGCAGCTAGAGACAAGAGCTCCAGGGTTCTGGTTAGTACATCATGTTGTTCCAACAATAGGGTTGCAGATCCCTTTAGCTCCTTGGGTACTTTCTCTAGCTTCTCCATTGGGAGCCCTGTGATACATCCAATAGCTGACTGTGAACATCCACTCCTGTGTTTGCTAGGCCCCGGCATCGTCTCACAAGAGACAGCTATATTTGGGTCCTTTCAGCAAAATCTTGCTAGTGTATGCAATGGTGTCAGCGTTTAGAAGCTGATTATGGGACGGATCCCTGGATACAGCAGTCTCTAAATGGTCCATCCTTTCATCACAGCTACGAACTTTGTCTCTGTAACTCCTTCCCTGGGTGTTTTGTTCCCAATTCTAAGAAGGTGCACAGTGTCCACACTTTGGTCTTCATTTTTCTTGAGTTTCATGCGTTTATCAAATTGTATCTTATATCTTGGGTATCCTAAGTTTTGGGCTAATATCCACTTATCAATGAATACATATTGTGTGAGTTCTTTTGTGATTGTGTTACTTCACTCAAGATGATGCCCTCCAGGTCCATCCATTTGGCTAGGAATTTCATAAATTCATTCTTTTTAATAGCTGAGTAGTACTCCATTGTGTAAATGTACCATAATTTCTGTATCCATTCCTCTGTTGAGGGACATCTGGGTTCTTTCCAGCTTCTGGCTATTATAAATAGGGCTGCTATGAACATAGTGGAGCATGTGTCCTTTTTACCGGTTGGGACATCTTCTGGATATATGCCCAGGAGAGGTATTGCTGGATCCTCCGGTAGTACTATGTCCAATTTTCTGAGGAACCGCCAGACTGATTTCCAGAGTGGTTGTACAAGCTTGCAATCCCACCAACAATGGAGGAGTGTTCCTCTTTCTCCACATCCTCGCCAGCATCTGCTGTCACCTGAATTTTTGATCTTAGCCATTCTGACTGGTGTGAGGTGGAATCTCAGGGTTGTTTTGATTTGCATTTCCCTGATGATTAAGGATGTTGAACATTTTTTCAGGTGCTTCTCTGCCATTCGGTATTCCTCAGGTGAGAATTCTTTGTTCAGTTCTGAGCCCCATTTTTTAATGGGGTTATTTGACTTTCTGGAGTCCACCTTCTTGAGTTCTTTATATATATTGGATATTAGTCCCTTATCTGATTTAGGATAGGTGAAGATCCTTTCCCAATCTGTTGGTGGTTTTTTTGTCTTATTGATGGTGTCTTTAGCCTTGCAGAAGCTTTGTAGTTTCATGAGGTCCCACTTGTCAATTCTCGATCTTACAGCACAAGCCATTACTGTTCTATTCAGGAATTTTTCCCCTGTGCCCATATCTTCAAGGCTTTTCCCCACTTTCTCCTCTATAAGTTTCAGTGTCTCTGGTTTTATGTGAAGTTCCTTGATCCACTTAGACTTGACCTTAGTACAAGGAGATAGGAATGGATCGATTCGCATTCTTCTACATGTTAACAACCAGTTGTGCCAGCACCATTTGTTGAAAATGCTGTCTTTCTTCCACTGGATGTTTTTAGCTCCCTTGTTGAAGATCAAGTGACCATAGGTGTGTGGGTTCATTTCTGGGTCTTCAATTCTATTCCATTGGTCTATTTGTCTGTCACTATACCAGTACCATGCATTTTTTATCACAATTGCTCTGTAGTAGAGCTTTAGGTCCGGCATGGTGATTCCACCAGAGGTTCTTTTATCCTTGAGAAGAGTTTTTGCTATCTTAGGTTTTTTGTTATTACAGATGAATTTGCAGATTGCACTTTCTAATTCGTTGAAGAATTGATTTGGAATGTTGATGGGGATTGCATTGAATCTGTAGATTGCTTTTGGCAAGATAGCCATTTTTACAATGTTGATCCTGCCAATCCATGAGCATGGGAGATCTTTCCATCTTCTTTTTTTTTTTTTTTTTTTTTAATATTTTTATTACATAATTTCCTCAATTACATTTCCAATACTATCCCAAAAGTCCCCCATAGCGCCCCCCACTTCCCTACCCACCCATTCCCATTCTTTTGGCCCTGGCATTCCCCTATATTGGGGCATATAAAGTTTGCAAGTCCAATGGGCCTCTCTTTCCATTGATGGCCGACTAGGCCATCTTTCGATACATATGCAGCTAGAGACAAGAGCTCCAGGGTTCCGGTTAGTACATCATGTTGTTCCAACAATAGGGTTGCAGATCCCTTTAGCTCCTTGGGTACTTTCTCTAGCTTCTCCATTGGGAGCCCTGTGATACATCCAATAGCTGACTGTGAACATCCACTCCTGTGTTTGCTAGGCCCCGGCATCGTCTCACAAGAGACAGCTATATTTGGGTCCTTTCAGCAAGATCTTGCTAGTGTATGCAATGGTGTCAGCGTTTAGAAGCTGATTATGGGACGGATCCCTGGATACAGCAGTCTCTAAATGGACCATCCTTTCATCACAGCTACGAACTTTGTCTCTGTAGCTCCTTCCCTGGGTGTTTTGTTCCCAATTCTAAGAAGGTGCACAGTGTCCACACTTTGGTCTTCATTCTTCTTGAGTTTCATGCGTTTAGCAAATTGTATCTTATATCTTGGGTATCCTAAGTTTTGGGCTAATATCCACTTATCAATGAATACATATTGTGTGAGTTCTTTTGTGATTGTGTTACTTCACTCAAGATGATGCCCTCCAGGTCCATCCATTTGGCTAGGAATTTCATAAATTCATTCTTTTTAATAGCTGAGTAGTACTCCATTGTGTAAATGTACCATAATTTCTGTATCCATTCCTCTGTTGAGGGACATCTGGGTTCTTTCCAGCTTCTGGCTATTATAAATAGGGCTGCTATGAACATAGTGGAGCATGTGTCCTTCTTACCGGTTGGGACATCTTCTGGATATATGCCCAGGAGAGGTATTGCTGGATCCTCCGGTAGTACTATGTCCAATTTTCTGAGGAACCGCCAGACTGATTTCCAGAGTGGTTGTACAAGCTTGCAATCCCACCAACAATGGAGGAGTGTTCCTCTTTCTCCACATCCTCGCCAGCATCTGCTGTCACCTGAATTTTTGATCTTAGCCATTCTGACTGGTGTGAGGTGGAATCTCAGGGTTGTTTTGATTTGCATTTCCCTGATGATTAAGGATGTTGAACATTTTTTCAGGTGCTTCTCTGCCATTCGGTATTCCTCAGGTGAGAATTCTTTGTTCAGTTCTGAGCCCCATTTTTAATGGGGTTATTTGACTTTCTGGAGTCCACCTTCTTGAGTTCTTTATATATATTGGATATTAGTCCCTTATCTGATTTAGGATAGGTGAAGATCCTTTCCCAATCTGTTGGTGGTTTTTTTGTCTTATTGATGGTGTCTTTAGCCTTGCAGAAGCTTTGTAGTTTCATGAGGTCCCACTTGTCAATTCTCGATCTTACAGCACAAGCCATTACTGTTCTATTCAGGAATTTTTCCCCTGTGCCCATATCTTCAAGGCTTTTCCCCACTTTCTCCTCTATAAGTTTCAGTGTCTCTGGTTTTATGTGAAGTTCCTTGATCCACTTAGACTTGACCTTAGTACAAGGAGATAGGAATGGATCGATTCGCATTCTTCTACATGTTAACAACCAGTTGTGCCAGCACCATTTGTTGAAAATGCTGTCTTTCTTCCACTGGATGTTTTTAGCTCCCTTGTTGAAGATCAAGTGACCATAGGTGTGTGGGTTCATTTCTGGGTCTTCAATTCTATTCCATTGGTCTATTTGTCTGTCACTATACCAGTACCATGCATTTTTTATCACAATTGCTCTGTAGTAGAGCTTTAGGTCCGGCATGGTGATTCCACCAGAGGTTCTTTTATCCTTGAGAAGAGTTTTTGCTATCTTAGGTTTTTTGTTATTACAGATGAATTTGCAGATTGCACTTTCTAATTCGTTGAAGAATTGATTTGGAATGTTGATGGGGATTGCATTGAATCTGTAGATTGCTTTTGGCAAGATAGCCATTTTTACAATGTTGATCCTGCCAATCCATGAGCATGGGAGATCTTTCCATCTTCTTTTTTTTTTTTTTTTTTAATATTTTTATTACATAATTTCCTCAATTACATTTCCAATACTATCCCAAAAGTCCCCCATAGCGCCCCCCACTTCCCTACCCACCCATTCCCATTCTTTTGGCCCTGGCATTCCCCTATATTGGGGCATATAAAGTTTGCAAGTCCAATGGGCCTCTCTTTCCATTGATGGCCGACTAGGCCATCTTTCGATACATATGCAGCTAGAGACAAGAGCTCCAGGGTTCCGGTTAGTACATCATGTTGTTCCAACAATAGGGTTGCAGATCCCTTTAGCTCCTTGGGTACTTTCTCTAGCTTCTCCATTGGGAGCCCTGTGATACATCCAATAGCTGACTGTGAACATCCACTCCTGTGTTTGCTAGGCCCCGGCATCGTCTCACAAGAGACAGCTATATTTGGGTCCTTTCAGCAAGATCTTGCTAGTGTATGCAATGGTGTCAGCGTTTAGAAGCTGATTATGGGACGGATCCCTGGATACAGCAGTCTCTAAATGGACCATCCTTTCATCACAGCTACGAACTTTGTCTCTGTAGCTCCTTCCCTGGGTGTTTTGTTCCCAATTCTAAGAAGGTGCACAGTGTCCACACTTTGGTCTTCATTCTTCTTGAGTTTCATGCGTTTAGCAAATTGTATCTTATATCTTGGGTATCCTAAGTTTTGGGCTAATATCCACTTATCAATGAATACATATTGTGTGAGTTCTTTTGTGATTGTGTTACTTCACTCAAGATGATGCCCTCCAGGTCCATCCATTTGGCTAGGAATTTCATAAATTCATTCTTTTTAATAGCTGAGTAGTACTCCATTGTGTAAATGTACCATAATTTCTGTATCCATTCCTCTGTTGAGGGACATCTGGGTTCTTTCCAGCTTCTGGCTATTATAAATAGGGCTGCTATGAACATAGTGGAGCATGTGTCCTTCTTACCGGTTGGGACATCTTCTGGATATATGCCCAGGAGAGGTATTGCTGGATCCTCCGGTAGTACTATGTCCAATTTTCTGAGGAACCGCCAGACTGATTTCCAGAGTGGTTGTACAAGCTTGCAATCCCACCAACAATGGAGGAGTGTTCCTCTTTCTCCACATCCTCGCCAGCATCTGCTGTCACCTGAATTTTTGATCTTAGCCATTCTGACTGGTGTGAGGTGGAATCTCAGGGTTGTTTTGATTTGCATTTCCCTGATGATTAAGGATGTTGAACATTTTTTCAGGTGCTTCTCTGCCATTCGGTATTCCTCAGGTGAGAATTCTTTGTTCAGTTCTGAGCCCCATTTTTAATGGGGTTATTTGACTTTCTGGAGTCCACCTTCTTGAGTTCTTTATATATATTGGATATTAGTCCCTTATCTGATTTAGGATAGGTGAAGATCCTTTCCCAATCTGTTGGTGGTTTTTTTGTCTTATTGATGGTGTCTTTAGCCTTGCAGAAGCTTTGTAGTTTCATGAGGTCCCACTTGTCAATTCTCGATCTTACAGCACAAGCCATTACTGTTCGATTCAGGAATTTTTCCCCTGTGCCCATATCTTCAAGGCTTTTCCCCACTTTCTCCTCTATAAGTTTCAGTGTCTCTGGTTTTATGTGAAGTTCCTTGATCCACTTAGACTTGACCTTAGTACAAGGAGATAGGAATGGATCGATTCGCATTCTTCTACATGTTAACAACCAGTTGTGCCAGCACCATTTGTTGAAAATGCTGTCTTTCTTCCACTGGATGTTTTTAGCTCCCTTGTCGAAGATCAAGTGACCATAGGTGTGTGGGTTCATTTCTGGGTCTTCAATTCTATTCCATTGGTCTATTTGTCTGTCACTATACCAGTACCATGCAGTTTTTATCACAATTGCTCTGTAGTAGAGCTTTAGGTCCGGCATGGTGATTCCACCAGAGGTTCTTTTATCCTTGAGAATAGTTTTTGCTATCCTAGGTTTTTTGTTATTCCAGATGAATTTGCAGATTGCACTTTCTAATTCGTTGAAGAATTGATTTGGAATTTTGATGGGGATTGCATTGAATCTGTAGATTGCTTTTGGCAAGGTAGCCATTTTTACAATGTTGATCCTGCCAATCCATGAGCATGGGAGATCTTTCCATCTTCTGAGATCTTCTAGAATTTCTTTCTTCAGAGACTTGAAGTTTTTATTATACAGATCTTTCACTTCCTTAGTTAGAGTCACGCCAAGATATTTTATATTATTTGTGACTATTGAGAAGGGTGTTGTTTCCCTAATTTCTTTCTCAGCCTGTTTATTCTTTGTGTAGAGAAAGGCCATTGATTTGTTTGAGTTAATTTTATATCCAGCTACTTCACCGAAGCTGTTTATCAGGCTTAGGAGTTCTCTGGTGGAATTTTTAGGGTCACTTATATATACTATCATATCATCTGCAAAAAGTGATATTTTGACTTCATCTTTTCCAATTTGTATCCCTTTGATCTCCTTTTGTTGTCGAATTGCTCTGGCTAGGACTTCAAGTACAATGTTGAATAGGTATGGAGAAAGTGGACAGCCTTGTCTAGTCCCTGATTTTAGAGGGATTGCTTCAAGCTTCTCACCATTTACTTTGATGTTGGCTACTGGTTTGCTGTAGATTGCTTTTATCATGTTTAGGTATGGGCCTTGAATTCCTGATCTTTCCAAGACTTTTATCATGAATGGGTGTTGGATCTTGTCAAATGCTTTTTCGGCATCTAAGGAGATGACCATGTGGTTTTTGTCTTTGAGTTTGTTTATATACTGGATTACGTTGATGGATTTCCGTATATTGAACCATCCCTGCATCCCTGGGATGAAACCTACTTGGTCAGGATGGATGATTGTTTTGATGTGTTCTTGGATTCGGTTAGCAAGAACTTTATTGAGGATTTTTGCATCAATATTCATAAGGGATATTGGTCTGAAGTTTTCTATCTTTGTTGGTTCTTTTTGTGGTTTAGGTATCAGAGTAATTGTGGCTTCATAGAATGAGTTGGGTAGAGTACCTTCTGTTTCTATTTTGTGGAATAGTTTGTGAAGAACTGGGATTAGATCTTCTTTGAAGGTCTGATAGAACTCTGCACTAAACCCATCTGGTCCTGGGCTTTTTTTAGTTGGGAGACTATTAATGACTGCTTCTATTTCTTTGGGGGATATAGGGCTGTTTAGATCATTAACCTGATCTTGATTCAACTTTGGTACCTGGTATCTGTCTAGGAACTTCTCCATTTCATCCAGGTTCTCCAGTTTTGTTGAGTATAGCCTTTGGTAGAAGGATCTGATGGTGTTTTGGATGTCTTCAGGATCTGTTGTTATGTCTCCTTTTTCATTTCTGATTTTGTTAATTAGGATGCTTTCCCTGTGCCCTCTAGTGAGTCTGGCTAAGGGTTTATCTATCTTGTTGATTTTCTCAAAGAACCAGCTCCTTGATTGGTTGATTCTTTGAATAGTTCTTGTTTCCACAAGAACTATTTGTGGAATAGTTTGATTATTTTCTGCTGTCTACTCCTTTTTGGTAAATTTGCTTCCTTTTGTTCTAGTGCTTTTAGGTGTGTTGTCAAGCTGCTAATGTGTGCTCTCTCTAGTTTCTTTTTGGAGGCACTCAGAGCTATGAGTATTCCTCTTAGAAATGCTTTCATTCTGTCCCATAAGTTTGGGTATGTTGTGGCTTCATTTTCATTGAACTCTAAAAAGTCCTTAATTTCTTTCTTTATTCCTTCCTTGACCACGGTATCATTGAGAAGAGTGTTTTTCAGTTTCCACGTGTGTGTTGGCTTTCTATTATTTATTTTGTTATTGAAGATCTGTCTTAGTCCATTGTGATCTGATAGGATGCATGGGACAATTTCAATATTTTTGTATCTGTTGAGGCCTGTTTTGTGACCAATTATGTGGTCAATTTTGGAGAAGGTACCATGAGGTGCTGAGAAGAAGGTATATCCTTTTGTTTTAGGATAGAATGTTCTGTAGATATCTGCCAGATCCATTTGATTCATAACTTCTGTTAGTTTCACTGTGTCCCTGTTTAGTTTCTGTTTCCATGATCTGTCCATTGGTGAAAGTGGTGTGTTGAAGTCTCCCACTATTATTGTATGAGGTGCAATGTGTGCTTTGAGCTTTACTAAAGTTTCTTTAATGTATGTGGCTGCCTTTGTATTTGGAGCATAGATATTCAGGATTGATAGTTCCTCTTGGAGGATTTTACCTTTGATGAGTATGAAGTGTCCCTCCCTGTCTTTTTTAATGACTTTGGGTTGGAAGTCAATCTTATCAGATATTAGAATGGCTACTCCAGCTTGTTTCTTCATGCCATTTGCTTGGAAAATTGTTTTCCAGCCTTTCATTCTGAGGTAGTGTCTATCCTTTTCTCTGAGATGAGTTTCCTGTAAGCAGCATAATGTTGGGTCTTGTTTGTGTAGCCAGTTTGTTAGTCTATGTCTTTTTATCGGGGAGTTGAGTCCATTGATATTAAGAGATATTAAGGAAAAGTAATTGTTGTTTCCTGTTATTTTTGTTGTTAAAGTTGGCATTTTGTTCTTGTGGCTGTCTTCTTTTATGTTTGTTGAGGGATTACCTTCTTGTTGTTTCTAGGGCGTGGTTCCTGTCCTTGTATTGGTTTTTTTCTGTTATTATCCTTTGAAGGGCTGGATTCGTGGAGAGATAATGTGTGAATTTGGTTTTGTCGTGGAATACTTTGGTTTCTCCATCTATGTTAATTGAGAGTTTGGCTGGGTATAGTAGCCTGGGCTGTAATTTGTGTTCTTTTAGTGTCTGTATAACATCCGTCCAGGATCTTCTGGCTTTCATAGTCTCTGGTGAAAAATCTGGTGTAATTCTGATAGGCTTGCCTTTATATGTTACTTGGCCTTTTTCTCTTACTGCTTTTAGTATTCTATCTTTATTTAGAGCATTTGTTGCTCTGATTATTATGTGTCGGGAGGTATTTCTTTTCTGGTCCAGTCTATTTGGAGTTCTGTAGGCTTCTTGTATGTTCATGGGCATCTCTTTCTTTAGATTTGGGAAGTTTTCTTCTATAATTTTGTTGAAGATGTTTGCTGGTCCTTTGAGTTGAAAATCTTCATTCTCATCCACTCCTATTATCCGTAGGTTTGGTCTTCTCATTGCGTCCTGTATTTCTTGGATGTTTTGAGTTAGGATCTTTTTGCATTTTACATTTTCCTTGATTGTTGTGCCGATGTTCTCTATGGAATCTTCTGCACCTGAGATTCTCTCTTCCATCTCTTGTATTCTGTTGCTGATGCTCGTATCTATGGTTCCAGATTTCTTTCCTAGGGTTTCTATCTCCAGTGTTGCCTCATTTTGGGTTTTCTTTATTGTGTCTACTTCCCTTTTTAGGTCTAGTATGGTTTTGTTCATTTCCATCATCTGTTTGGATGTGTTTTCCTGTTTTTCTGTAAGGACTTCTACCTGTTTGATTATGTTATCGTGTTTTTCTTTAAGGATTTGTAACTCTTTAGCAGTGTTCTCCTGCAATTCTTTAAGGGATTTTTGTGCTTTCTCTTTATTGTCTTCTGCCTGTTTAGCAGTGTTCTCCTGCATTTCTTTAAGTGTGTTATTAAAGTCCTTCTTGAAGTTCTCTATCATCATCAGGAGATATGCTTTTAAATCCGTGTCTAGCTTTTCCGGTGTGTTGGGGTGCCGTGGACTGGGCGAAGTGGGGGTGCTGGGTTCTGATGATGGTGAGTGGTCTTGGTTTCTGTTAGTAAGATTATTACGTTTACCTTTCGCCATCTGGTAATCTCTGGGGTTAGTTGTTATCGTTGTCACTGTTTAAAGATTGGAGCAGAAGCTGTGTTCCACTCACCAGCAGTCTCTAAATCCTGCGGCGGGGCTCGTGGGTAGCTGACGGTACCCCGGTGCTGGTCCAGCCGGAAGAGGCCTGTGGTCCTACACAGGCCGTTTTTCTGCTTCCCTAACTAATGCAGTCTCTGGTCCCGCGTGCAATTGGATTGGAGCAGAAGCTGTGTTCCACTCTCCAGAAGTCTTAAGATCCTGTGGTGGGTGTTGTGGGTAGCTGGTGAGTGTCAGAGGACCCTGCGCCCCAGCTGCCCTGGTGCTTTTCTGACCGGAAGAGGGTTGTGGCCCTATGTAGGCCGGATTTCTCTCTCCCCAACCAGAGCAGTCTCAGGTCCCGCGTGATTGGACTGGAACAGAAGCTGTGTTCCACTCACCAGCAGTCCCAAAATCCTGCGGCGGGGGTCGTGGGTAGCTGGCGGGTGTCAGGCAACCCTGCGCTCCCGCTACCCCGGCGCTGATCCGGCCGGATGAGGCCTGTGGCCCTACTCAGGCCGGTTTCTGCTTCCCTAACTAATGCAGTCTCAGGTCCCGCGCAATTGGATTGGAGCAGAAGCTGTGTTCCACTCACCAGCAGTCCCAAAATCCTGCGGCGGGGGTTGTGGGTAGCTGGCGGGTGTCAGGCAACCCTGCGCTCCCGCTACCCCGGCGCTGATCCGGCCGGATGAGGCCTGTGGCCCTACTCAGGCCGGTTTCTGCTTCCCTAACTAATGCAGTCTCAGGTCCCGCGCAATTGGATTGGAGCAGAAGCTGTGTTCCACTCACCAGCAGTCCCAAAATCCTGCGGCGGGGGTCGTGGGTATCTGGCGGGTGTCAGGCAACCCTGCGCTCCTGCTACCCCGGCGCTGATCCGGCCGGATGAGGCCTGTGGCCCTACTCAGGCCGGTTTCTGCTTCCCTGGAACTCAGCTTTATGAAGGTGTTTGCAATCCCATAGAAAAACAACATCAACCAATCAGACCCCCCAGAGCTCCCAGGGACTGAACCATCAACCAAAGAATACACGTTGAGGGACCCATGGCTCCAGCAGCATATATAGCAGAGGACTGCCTTATCTGGCATCAAAGAGAGGGAAGACCCTTGGTCTTCTGGAGGTTGGATGCCTCAGCATAGGGGGATGCTAGGGCAGTCAGGCAGGAGTTGGTGGGTGGGTGTGGGAGCACCCTCATAGAAGCAGGGGATAGGGGGGATGGGATAGGGAGTTTGCTGAGGGGAAACCAGTAATGGGGCATAACATTTGAAATGTAAATAAATAAAAAAACTAATAAAAAGGGAAATATGAACTATAAAAGGAGAAAAGGAGGTAAATGCCATTAAAGTAATAGACATTATGGAAGAAAGAAAATCTCCCGATTTTCTCAGTTTATTAAACAGAAATGAGAGTATATTAATTTTTCAAGGGTCATATAGTAAAACTGCAAAACTTAACCTGTCCTGATATTTAGGACATAATTTCCTATGTATAATCAACTGACACTTGAGAAATTAAACTAATGACAGTAATGCACATGTTTTTTGAGCATTATGAATGATATATCTCCTCACTTATGAGTTAATTTCAAACTACTGTTAGGTAGATAGGATAGGAGAAGATACTGAGATTGACAGAGATGGTGAGATATTCAAGGTCATGTTGTTTTCACTTTTAAACTATTTTTCTAAGTGACCATAATATTCATATTGTGAAAGATACATCATTCTTTATAGTCTACCTTCAGACAAAAGCTGTCAATATGAATAAATCTTATTTTTGGATATAAGGGATATTGCAGGATCAAGTGTGATGGGTCTACTCTTTATATAATGCTGAATAAATATAAATTAGGAAAAATGAAAAAAAAAAAAAAGAAACTCAGCTTTAAGATAGGCACCCTACAGTGAAGAAAATAGGTGAAAGTACTTCAGCCAAGTGTGGAGAGGATGCAAGCAGACATCACTATTCTAATATAAACTAAATAGACCAAACTAAATGATTAGAAGAGATAACACAAAGTTAACAGTTAACTAAGAAGACATGTCTATCCTAACCATTCATGCACTAAACTCTGTGTCATAAAATTTCATTTAAAAATATACTTTTAGATCTAGAGACACAAATTAATGTCAATCCATTAATAGCAGGTGATTTCAATACTCCAATGCCTCCAATAGGCAAATCATAGCGACAAAAATTAAGCAAAGATATGAAGTGGACATTTTTTGTTGTGTTGTGTGATGCAGATTCACAGGATATTTTGTTGATGCCATGAGAGAGTATACATTTTTGAAGAGAGTATAAATAGGACTCAACTGGACAGTGAGAATGCAGTGCCAGCAATAAGTAATGTTGGTGAAGTTGACGACACTGGAGGATAGTAACACTTCACAACTGACTCATATACATCCTCTAGATAAATAATTATAGTACAGAAATACAAACACAGAAAGTGGTTGGATATGTACCTCAGTTTGTTGCGACATTATTCTTTGTATTATATGCTGTGGTGTCTTATATCTGTTGCTATATTTTAATTGTGGAAAACGCTTATTATTATCACTCTGTCAAGTGACAGAAATTGTGACTAAAAATCTCAGTTATCTTCAAGCCACCCACATTCATTGGAAATTATTTTAAGGAATTTATAGGAGAGGCTGTGTGCCCATCTTTATAACAGATCCTGACCCTCCATACAGAAAGCATTCAGTAGGAAGTGGTAGTGCTGGCTGTCACCTTGGCCTCTCTCCCTCATTCATCCTGAACACTCTCAGGGAAGATTAGTAATCTGTCATCATCTGTGAACCTGTTTTTATTTGTTTAAATTCTCAATTCATAATGTGTAGCAAAATATGATTATGGTCTCCCTTCATAAGATTAAACTGTTTTCATCATCCTTCCTTACAGAATATACATTTCAGATGGAATGGAAAAGACTTCTTCAGTTCCTCTTATAGTTGACAAAACCCAAATCGAAAAAAATCAGATTTATTATACAGTAGTTTATATAATGGGATATGAATCATACCATTATAGCAACCAGAAAAAGATCTGTCAGTTCATGATAGATTTCTTAAAGGATATGCTCAGAACATTTCTGTGAAAAAGAATGTTTTCTTAATCACTTCTCTTCAAATGGAAGTGTCACCCATGTACAGTAAAACTATTAGAGAAAAGAATACTGAAATTTAACTGGAGTTAAACACAACATGCTGTGGGCATGGGAATATTATGACAATAATGAATGTTTCTTACTTTGTGAATCCCCCTCCATTACATTTTTCACATTAAACTAATCATTAAAATTCTATGCACCCCTCCTACTGCTGCCCTGTGTAGACACTGTATTAATATGCACAACCCCCAGAATTTTATCTACCTGAGATATTAATCACTAAAATCAAATATCCATGGTAAAAATGTACCTTACAGGTTAGGTTCTGCCTATTAAAAATTAGGTTAGAGGATTGAATTATCAAATAGCCACAGTCACATTTTTTAAATAGAGAAGCTCCTTGTTCGAGGTTGGCCTGATGCTGTTTGTATTCTAATGCGCATGCTAATTCCTCAAGAGAGGATGTCATTGCACCCCCTGCCCCATGAGCAGACCATAATGTACTCAGGTGAAGCCATGTGACGCTACTCCTCATTTAACTGGTCAGTAAAAGGTTAGAACCTGTGATTGGGAAGTGGAGGGGAAAGTTGGCCTAGAGGCTTGAGATGGTGTGGCAAGAAGAGTGAAGAGGAGAGACGTTAGAGGAAGAGGAGGAAGCTGCGATGGACCAGAACTGTGCTGGACATGATTAGGAAAAAGGGCAAGTATCAAGGGGTTTTATAGCTGGGGAATAAGTTAGCATATATCTGCCCAATCTAGGTATATGGTTTATAATTAAAATACCTTGATTGTATGACTTTTACATATGTTTATTAGGGTTGGAAATTCCAGCAACAAATTGGCACCCAATGTATAGCTAAGAACCAAACTGAACTGAGATTAAAGTGTACCCCCGTTCCCCCAATATGAACAATCAGGGCTATGCTTTAAAGCTGCAACCAGATGGAAATTAAACATGGAGTGGTTTTGAGGGGTCTACAGAGAGCTAAGTGAAAGACTCTTTCTCCAAACAAACTATGGCAGCCAGAGCTGGGATGTAAGGTGGTGCCAATGCCACAGCACAATTGGGGTTCCCTGAGCCTGAGAGAAGGACCTAGGACCCTGAAGCATGGCTGCCTGAAATGCAGCCTTTACAGCTGAGGATCAACAGTTGAAAAAATACTGCAGCTAACTTCCACACAGGCATAGTATGCTAATTTGGGCATCTACTCCCCAAGCCAGCCTAACTGTGCTTGCCTTCTCATATACCCTACACCTAAATAGGACATGGGACGTCCAGCTCCACTCTCCATATTGCTTGCATTGCAGGCTGCTTGAGCTAGGTGCATACACTGCTACCTGCAACCCCGACAAAAAGGCAGAAACAGCTAATAAGCACAGAAAACAGTCTTTCTACAGTCAGCACCTCACTACAAATAAAAGAATCAGGGAGGATCACAATGTCCTGAATCGAACACTAGAGGGAGACAAAGGTACAAGAATCTGCAGATCAGGTACTAAGAATTATAAATTGATGGTGATTGATGATGATGATGATGATGATGATGATGATGATTAGATGCCTAAAGATGAGAAACACAATAAATACCTTTTAGATTTTATGGGATGCTATTTTGAATGGCTCAAGAGGGATGCACTTAAAGGAAATTGACACCCTGCCTATTATCATTATTACAATGTTAAGTTTCAATTATATCCTGATATAAGCTTCTTGGATTACTATGACTTCTTAAAAAACAGGGCCCTAGAAAAAATCATGAGCTTTAGAAAACCGATTAAAAGATTTTATGAAACAGAATGAGAATAATGCCAAGGCAGTAGAGGGGAAAATACAGAAAATTATAAATCAGACTACAAAGACTGTTCTGATGACTGAGAGACAGGAAGAGAACAGGTCTGAAAATTTGACACTGTATCTAGAAAATACTCTAAAAGGAAAAAATGCAGAACTTCACAGATCAGACTAAACAACAGAGAATTTTGAGAATTGGAAATATAGCCTAGCAGAAACACTGGAAATAAAGGGGCAGGATTTTATAGGTCACTATAAGCAACAGAGAGGGGAAAATGAAGGTTGGAGGCAGGAGCTGGAAAAGCCACTAGAACAAAAGATATAGAATTTCATAGATCATACTGAGCGACAGAGAGTTAGAAATAAAAATTGAAAGCAGAGCCTAGAAGATATTTTTCTAAAGTTAATAAATCAAAATAAGGTAGATACTACAAGATCATAATTTCAACATAAAGAAAATTAAAATTATGGAAGCAGATCCTAGAACAGAAACAGGAATTCATAGAGCAGAACAAATAACAGAGGGAGAAAATTAAGACTTGGCAACATGGCCTAGAGAAAACATCAGAATTAAAGATACAGGATTCTATAGGTCAAAATAAGCAACAGAGAGAGGAGAATGAAGGTTGGAGACAGGAGCTGGAGAAGATACTGGAACAAAGGATGAACAATTTCACAGATTAAATCGAGTAGCAGAGAGAAAGCAATGAGAATTTGGGAGCAAGGCTTGGAGGATAATCTAAAAATCAATCAGTCAAAATAATAGACATTAGAATTTCAGAATTACAATATGAAGAAAAAGTAAAATATGGAAGCAGAACCTTGAACAGAGGATACAGGAATTTATAGAATAGGATGAAAAACAAAAAGAAACATTTGACAACTAGGGGCAAACTTTGAAGGAGAGGTTACAAAAAACTATAATTCCAAGATGACAGAGATATAAACACTTGAAAGATAAGAAATATGGGCACAGACCTTAATCAGCCATAAATTATTCTTATTAAAATATTAATTAGGGAAAATATTCAAGCAGAGACAGTAAATAGAATTAGAGAAAGCCAATCAGAAGTTGTCAAAAGACAAACTTTAATTGATCTGGTTAGTGTACATAAAAGACCAGCAGACAATAATCTTCCAAAAATTATCAGGACTTTGAATGGCAACCCATAGATGTGTTAAAACTGGGAAGATTTAAAGAAAGTGTCATTAATTTTGAAATGTATACACCATTTGTAAAACAAATCCTGACTTATTAGGCTATCAGAAAATAGAATAATCCACCATGACTGGAAGGATATGATAAAAGCAATACTAAAACCTGGGACACATTTATAATGGTTCTCATGGTAGAGAGAAGAGACAAAATAAAGTCAGAGGTATCAATATTTCTAAAAGCCAGCTGTTTGATGAGGGTTGTTTTGCTGAGGTAAATGTACAGGCTGAATATAATGAATATAATGAAGAAGCATTTTGTTGGTTGGCAGCCTTAAATGGCAGCCTTGAGACAAGGTCACAAAAACAGGAAAAAGACTTGAACCACTTTCTCAGGTCTTGCAATGATAAAATACTTTACCTAAATTGCCAAATATAATGGACTGGATGTTATAAATGTATATCATACCTTATATTTTCCATAATTGTTGTACTTGTATTCAATGTATATCTGAGAGAACGTTTTAATACAGGCTCCCAAGACCTGGAATCTGCCCCTAGAATCAAGTGACACTGCCCCCAAGTTAGTTCTGATTGCTAAATAAAGATACCAACAGCCAGTATCTGGGTAAAAGAGATGTAGTTGGGGTTTAAGTTTCCTGAACTTGGGGTCAAAAGAGAAGCATGAGAAAGAAGAAGGTGGAAGAGGAAGAAAGAGAAACTAGCATGAGTTTGGTGATTCATAAAACCATGGCCCCGAGGGCTGCACAACTGAAGTTAGAACATACCAGATGAAACATAGTAAGCAACACTTTGGGGCTATCAATAGAAAAGTAGATTCTAATAGCATAGAGTATAGTTATCTACCCTAAATCTAGGGGTGATTAAGGCTTATTGTAAATATAAATGTTGTATATGTTTTATCTGGGAACTAAATGGACACAGGCATGGTGGAAACCCCAGGTTGGGATTAAAAATGTATACAGTAGCTCATGGTCACAGCTAGTATGTTAGCAATGATGGCCATATTAGTCACAGCTGGAGGTATAGATCTTACAGTTGAGGGTTATTTTCCATCAAGTCTAGGTTTATTATTGATTGAATCACTAAAATGCTCTGCTGCATCTTCTCCAAATCGGAAAGAAAGGGATTGTTCTAGATCGTCACTTACCACAAAAGCATGGTAAAAGAAAAACAGATGCTAAAGCTTGGAACACAATCCAAGAATTCTGATAACCTCATCATTATAAAACCTTTTGAAAGTAGTTGATATTATATCCATCCAGCAAAAGAGTAGTAGGTCCCTTCTGTGGTTTATACCTCTCCTTCTATGGGTTTCTAACCAGTTATAGTAGCAGGCATGAATTCTTCCAGCAGGGCAGGCTTTACTTCAAAGTGGAAAACAGTTTCTTACACTCAAACATTTGTGCACTACTTAGTAGCAAGCACATCTTTCCTGGTAGTTTTGTTTTGTATAAATGTAGGGCACAGTGGGCCACAAACAAACAATCAAAAAAAAAAAAAAAAAAAAAGAGAGAGAGAGACATGAATAAAAGAGATGGACATTGAGAGAAGGATTTAATCTAAGGGAAAGAAGATAATTGTGGAAAATGTGTCCAAAATACTCTAGATAAATCATGTATATGTAAGATATTTTGAAAGAATAAATTCTTAGAAACTACTGGTAAATTATTATAAGTACCACTATTATAACACACGCATGCACACACAGACACACACAGACACACCCACACGCACACACACACCCCAAAGTAAAAGGAGAGAGAGGGAGACAGGGAGAGAGGGAGAGAGGAAGAAAGGGAGGGAGAGAGAGACACCACAAACAAGTTCCAGCAAAAGGGGTGGGTATCTATAAGTGCTGAGCCTGTAAGACTATTTGGATGAGAAATTTTTCATAGATACAGCTGAGGTAAAGAGGCACATTTGCAGAACACATTATCATTTAAATTATTTTCACTCCCTACCAAAATTACACACTAAAGATGTTTCAGACATCAGAAACTGAACAAAGAGGAGGTAATCATGACAATGGTTCATCATATTTCTTTTCTTGGCACATGTGCATGATCATGCCAAATTTGTGATTGAATGGCTTGAAGAAGGCTTAAAAAATTAATAACACGACTAGCATTGCAAACAACAAGAAAACTGCCCTCATTTTCTAAGGTGCTTCCACTGTGTATGTCAGAGTGTATGTTAATAGCCAGACAGCTGCTGGTGCTAAATATTAAACAATACATCTTACACACTAATGTTTGTTTTACTGCTGAAATTTATTAGTCAAATATTAGGATTTATTCAAAATCAACAAGCCTTTTGTTCATTGCTTTTCTTCTACAAAGGAAGGAAAAATCTGCCTTATTTGGTAGGTCATTTAAAGCAAGGG
The DNA here is from genome assembly GCF_978045245.1 of Mus caroli. Lineage (NCBI taxonomy): Eukaryota > Metazoa > Chordata > Mammalia > Rodentia > Muridae > Mus > Mus caroli. Next base: position 114,397,360 of record NW_028227256.1, on the reverse strand, counting down.
TTTGAAAAGGCTCAGACCAATAATGTAGGATAATGATAACTGCTAATGCCTGGGCCATTAAGCTATTGAAGAGACTCGTAGTAGGCATATATGCTGTATTTGCTTTCCAAACCCACAAGGCATGAAGTTAATTCTGAGCTCTACTAATCATTCTTTTAATTCCTCCTATCTGTTTGCTTTAGCAGTTGGGAGTTGAAATATAAGGGAAAGTGCAGGTGACCCCTCTCACTTGGGAAACTATACTGGAAAATTATAATGTATTTGCACTTTTGTGTTTAGATCTTTATGGATTTAAAAAGGAGTATCTTAAAGTTAGTTTGCATGAATCATTTCTTATATTCATAAGAAAATCAATAATCATAGTGTCAGAACCCACAGCAGCTTGCAGCTCCAGTCACAGGAGCTTCTTTCTTCTATAAAGGAAGTGGATGGCTCCTTATTGACAGACTCCTTATAAATGTTTCCAACTGATAGAATGCAATTGATATTTTCAAGTCATCACAGAAACAATATACATCAACTTGCTAAACTTTGGGTATCTAAGGGTTACTGACAGAAATCCATCTTCCCTACAATGCAGTGGGTACACATAAATTAGCCATATCCCTCTTTCTTATTTCTCCTACAGCCAGAGAGTCATACATTTTTCCAGGCAATGCAAGACCCCCATACCCCATTCCTTGCTACCAGTGACAGTCTGAGTATATAACGCTTCTCCCTTGGCATGCACCTCTAAGAAAGCCTCTGGTTTGTGGGCCTGAACTCACATCAAGTGGTCTATCAAGGACAGTATACCTGTATTTTCTTGAGCACCTCCACCATGTTTCTCTTTATGCAAGGTATTATTATTTCTCCTACAAAAACTATACAAAAGGACAATCTGTCTCATTTTCCCCTTTGAATATTAAACCTCCAACCTGGCAATTAATAACAACACTTGTAGGTAAATTCTCCGTTGGAAGGAAGGGGAAAGGTGACAGAAAAAGGGATAGCCAGGCACTTGGTGTTTTGAGGCCAAAAGAAGAACATGTGTTGTGAGGGCAGCAGTCAGTATTTGGAATGGCCTGAGAATCCAGTGGAAGCTCATACTCAATGTGCTTAAGCACAGCCTTCCTGGGAAGCACAACCCCACAGGACTGGGTAAAGAAGATCCTTGCAGAAGCCCCTTCCCTGACCTCCTAGTCACACTATGATAATATGGTATTATGGTAATGCTACAGTTCCATAAATTTCCCACCAATCTTGAATGGATCAGCATCTTAGTTAGGGCTTCTATAGCGGCAATGAAACCCCATGAGGGGAGGATTGGAGGCCCTGAATGGGGTAGGAACAACCAACAGAGAAAACCAACAGAGTCAATTACCCTTGACCCTCAGAGCTCTCAGAGACGAGCCACCAAGGCCACCAACACATATGTAGAAGATGTGCAGCTCAGTTTCCATGGGGGTCCATCAACATGGGATGGATACCAAGTTGTGGTACTCTCTAGAGGAGACTGTCCTTTAAAGCTGTAGTCTGACTGTGGTATCAGTTCTCCAACAGTGCTGCCATGTCAGTCCTTAGTGGGACAGGATGTTCCTAATCCTGCAGAGACTTGATGCCCCAGGGTTGGAGAACGACTAGGATGGGCCCACCCTCTCAGAGGAAAAGGGAAGTGAGGATGGGCACGGTGTGTGTGTCAGTACCTGAAGGGAAGCAGCATTTGGGATGTAAATAAATAAATAAATAAATAAATTTTTAAAAATGAGATTTAAATGACAACAACAAAAACAACATAAAAGCAAGTTGGGGTGGAAACTTCCACTTTCACTTTGCTATTGATTACAAAAGCAAGTCAGGTTGGTGGCTTAGTCCTGGGGAATTCTGAGGGCTCTGGTTAGTTGATACTGTTTTTCTTCCTATGGGGTTGCAATCCTTTTCAGCTCCTTCAGTTCTTCCCCTCTTGTCCCTAGGCTCAGTCCAATTGTTGGCTGTTTAAGTATCTGCATCTGTGTCAGTCAGGTGCTGGTAGAGCCTCTCAGAGAACAGCCTTGCCAGGCTCCTGTCTGAAAACACATCTTGGCATCAGCAATAGTGTTCAGGTTTGGTGTCTGTGCATGGGATGAATACTAAATTGTGGTGGTCTCTGGATGACCTCAAACTCCAACCAAAGGGCCTAGATGGCTGGTCTGTGGTCCCAGCTACATACATAGCAGAGGAATGACTTTTCTGGTTTCAGTGGGAGAGAATGCTCTTGTTTCTGTGGAGGCTTGATGCCCCAAAGAAGGGGGATGGTAGAGGGATGAAGTGAGAGTGGGTGGGTGGGAGAGGTGAAAGGGAGGGGGAAAGGGTGTGTGGGGCGGACTAATGGAGGAGGAACCAGGATAAGGATCAACATTTGAAATGTAAATAAAATACTTTACAAAAGTAAGTCAGGACAGGAAGTCAAGCAGGACAAAAACTGGGAGGCAGGAACTAATGTAGAGGTCATGGAAGAGTGCTGTTTACTGTCTTGTTCCTATTGGCTTGCTCTGCCTGCTTTCACATAGCACACAGTCCAGGGGTAGTACTGCTCATAATGGGTGGGCTCTCCCCAACTGGTCACTAACTGAGAAAATGCCTTATGTCTGGATCTCATGGAGGCTTGTCCTCAACTAAAGATCCTTCCTCTCTGATTGTATTAAGATGACACAAAACCAGGGAGTACAATGAGGCTATAAGGTAGTGTCACCTATGTCTGTCAAAACAATTCAACTGGAAAAGTCAGTCAAATAAAATTAAGACTAAAATTGTTACAGGACTGAAGGAGCTGAAGGAGACTGCAACTCCATAGGAAGAACAATAGCAACTATCTGGACTACTCAGAGCTCCCACAAACTAAACCACTAACCAAAGAGTGTACATGGAGGGATCCATGACTCCAGCTACATATATAGCAGAGGATAGACTTATCTGGCATCAGGAAGGGAGGCCCTTAGTCCTGTGGAGGCTTGATGTCTCAGTATAGGGGGATGCTAGAGCAGTGATGTGGGAGTAGATGGGTGGGTGGAGGAGCACCCTCATAGAGGCAAAGAGGAGGGAGGAGAGGGAGGATGGGATTGGGGGATTTGCAGAGGGGAAACCAGGAAGAGAGACAACATTTGAAATGTAAATAAATAAAATAACCAATAAAAAATAAAACAAATTACAATCAATTTCTGGGTCCCATTGTGATCAAGTGTTAGAAAATTAATAATACTTTGTTTTAAAGTTAAACATTCTTGAAGATCAAGGCCAAACTCTCTAAGAGTGTGTTTCCTCATTTTGATGAAAGACTTATTACTGACACTGATTAATCCTGATCAGGATACCCCTCTTCATTTCAGAGCAGAGACTTCCCAATTCCAATTCCTCTCACCACCACAAGAAGCAATGATGAGATGGGAGCTATCTAGCCCTTAGAAAAGTCATCCTCTCTGTAGTCAGCTATTTACTATGTAGACTTTTGCTATCCTCACCTTGATTCAGACACAACCTGACTGAAAGCCCAGGCTTTTACTACTTGTCAATCATGTGGCATAGAACACCCCCTTCTTGTGAGACCTCTAAAAAAACACTCGGATATTAAAATCACCATCAATCTGCCACATAGCCTGAACTTTTCTCAGAGGACCCATCTGTATATCAGTGGTGTTAATAACTCTCTAAACACACACACACACACACACACACACACCACCACCACACACCAAAAAAAAAAAAAACAAAACAAAACCTCTAACCAATATGACAGTCTGTCTCACTGTACATGATGAACCCCAAACACAAAATCCTTAAACTGGAATAAAATAAGAGAGATTATACAAAAAGAATCGCACATCACAAATAGATCTCTGCTTATAAGAGTTAGTTCTTTATTGAAGATGACCTAGTGTGTTGGCTGTCAGGTAATTTACTAGTATTTCATCATATTTATGTACCATAACTCCTAGAGTCATTGATTTACAATTTAATAGTTTCTAGCTTTTGCTGTTACACACAGTGCTATAAGGAGCATCTCTTGCACATTATGATGGCATTATCCCACAAGGAGAAATGGAAAAATGCATTCTAAGCAATAAGATTGCTGGGTTAAAGTTTGTGTAGATTTGCTTTTTAATAGTCACTGCCAAATTGCCCGCCAGAAATTTCACACCAGAGTAGATTCCCATGAACTTTTATGAGAGGCCTTGCTGCTTCCCACACTTGCTGATGCTGAGAATCATTAAGCCATGCCATTTTTATTTATTTTTTGATAGTATAACTCCTGTGCCTGAAAGGAATGAAGATATTCTTAAGTGACACTGGTACCAATCCATTTCACTATTATATTGTTAAAACAAAGCAACTATGGAACTGGAATTTCTCACAGGAAATCCAGCCTATATGAGAAAGAAAACGCTGAGGATTCCCACCCCCTTTTCTCTAGCCAAAGGATGAGATATCTCCTGGAAAAGGGGAGAGATTGGAATTGTATGCAGTACCCACCAGACATTTGTCATATCATTATGCAGAACCAACAACAATGGGTCTGTAATGGGCAGACCTAGGTTACACACACACACACACACACACACACACACACACACACACAAAACCTAATCCAATATGGACTTAGGGGCTCAGTGGATCACTTTGTCCCTCTTCCCAAAGTGGCCACACAGAATACATCACCTTTTCCTGCTTTTTACTATTAATTTTGCTATTTTATTGGTATTTGGAAGCTGGGTTGCAAAGTGTAGTTTATTAGCCTGCCTGGGGCACAGATATTGGCCACATTGCCCAAAATCTTTTCATTTCATGTGAATTTCTTCAGGGATGGCTGGAATTGAACATCTTTTATATGCTTATTGGCAATCATTTTGAACATTGCTTAATGTCTTGCTTACACAATTGGTTAACTTTCATCGTAGATTGTGGATTTTTTCTTACTGATTATATTTTGTAGAGAAATTTGCCTTTTCTCTATCATTATGCTGTGATTACACATTCTTACTTTGTATTCAGTAAATTTGATTTTTTTTCTCACTTGGAAATAATTGGTAATTTATTTTCTTCTAGATCCTATGGGTGTGTATTACAACTCTGATACTTGGGGGCATTGTTTAATTCATCTGTAGGTAAGTTTTCTTGTATTGAACTTACGAGTTTCATAGTGCTATGAGGTGTGCTATTAAAAGAGAAGAGTAATCATCAATTTTACATGGATATGAACTCTGTGAGCTACAAAAATGGCTGCCCTGTAAAGACATGCCAACTAGTGCAATAGTGGTATAAACATCACAGCAAAACAACAGCAACAACAACAACAACACTACTTTCTGGTTAGATTTCACTTTTTTTTTCCAATGTGGTGGTTTGAATAGTAATCACTCTCCTAGACTAATGGGTTTGAATGTTTGGCCATAAGGCATGGCACTATTAGAAGCTATGGCCTTGTTGGAGTAGGTATGACTTTGTTGGAGGAGATATTTCATTAGGGGGTGGGACTAGAGGTCACAGAAGCTCAAGCCATGCCCTGTGTGACATTCACTTACTGTTGCTTGCTGGTCTAGGTGTAGAACTCTCATCTGCTCCTTCTCTAGCAGCATGTCTGCCTGTGCATCACCATGCTTCCTGGTAGGATAATAATGGACTAAAGCTCTGAAACTATAAGCCAGCCATAATGAAATTTTTTTACAAGCGTTACCATAATCATGGTGTCTCTTCACAGCAGTAGAAACTGTAAGACACTCAAGAAGAGAAAAATATGCTCAGCACCATTTTCAGACCAAGAGCCTATAGTAAGACACTTCGTAAGCCCTATGGAAGGGAAGTACTACAATTATTTTGCTAAATAGCCAAGATGTTAGGTAAATTCCTAATGACTTATTATTATTCCAATAGATTAGCTGATCGTTCAAAACTCATCAGAGAACCTTCTTTCTTCAGTATATGTTGAATAGCACAGAGTTGTTCAAAGTTGTTCAAAGAGTAGAGAATGCAACTCAAGATTAAATAGGACAGCATCTCATTCCATTCCCCCAAGACTCAGAACTCTTTACAGAAGAGCGAGTAGAAATATTGTAAGAACTAGAAGTAGTGTAAGAGTACAGAAATATAGTCCAGACATAGCAAAACAGTTGTACATATAAACTCATATTAGCACACACAAGATCTGACTAACTTCAAGCCAGATAAACTCTCTGCATGACAACATACGATGAGCACAATGTTCCATTGACCATTAATAGCTGATAGGAAAGGAAAACTCACTGTTAACAGTGTGCCCACTGGTAGGCACACTATGCTCCAGTGGAAGGTTACATGTCTAAAACCAGAACAAATTTGAATAGGTGGTGTTTATTAAAAGGAAGAAAAAATGACACAAATTTGAGTGGGTAGAGAGGTGATTGTGGATATAATTGAAGACAGTGGAGGGGACTGCTGGGTGAATATGTAAATATGATGAATGTGAACAAATTTTGATATGTTCAAAATTCTCTATGAAATAATGAAAAATCCCATAATCAGCCACCAAACCCAAACACTATTGCATACGCCAGCAAGATTTCACTGAAAGGACCCTGATATAGCTGTCTCATGTTAGGCTATGCCAGTGCCTGGCAAACACAGAAGTAGATGCTCACATTTAGCTATTGGATGGAACACAGGGCCCCCAATGGAGGAGCTAGAGAAAGTAACCAAGCAGCTGAAGGGGTCTGCAACCCTATAGGTAGAACAACAATATGAACCAGTACCACCAGAGCTTGTGTATCTAGCTGCATATTTAGCAGAAGATGGCCTAGTTGGCCATCATTGGGAAGAGAGGCCCCTTGGTCTTGCAAACTTTATATGCCCCAGTACAGGGGAAAGCCAGGGCCAAGAAGTGGGAGTGGGTGGGTAGGGGAGCAGGGCAGGGGGAGGGTATAGGGAACTTTTGGGATAGCATTTGAAATTCAAGTAAAGAAAATATATAATAAAAATGCAAAAGAAGCCTGGTGTATATGATTTTTTTCAGGGCATGTCAAAATCTACATATTTGAAAAGCATAAAATTGAAAAAATTTCAGTGAATATAGACAAATATCTGGATCATAGTTCAGCTGTTAAATTGCTTAGCTTGCGTGCATGGTATTTTGTTTGATCTTTAGCACTCACCTTAAAAGCTAGGCACTTTAACACACTGTTAAAAGTTAACACACTTAAACACACTTTAACATGCTATTAAAAGACAGTGTGTGCTTGTGACCCTGACAGTGGTGGGGGAAGAAGGTAGACACAAGCGGGTCCCTGGGGTTTCATGACCAGCTAATTTTGCTGAATCAGTGAGTGCCAGCTTCAGGGAGAGATCATGATCTAAAAAGTAAAGTGGACAATGAATGAATGAGGATGACAGCAAGTGGAAGTCTTTGACATCCACATATTTGTTCACACATGTACAAGTACACCCACATGCACACACTCATATGTATATACTATTGTAACTCATGAACAGAGGCATACAACATGCAACCCACAAATAGCATACATACAACATAAAGGAGATAAACAACATATTCTTGGAATATAGTAAACACAAAAATGAGTCAGTCATGAGAAAACTATAGACTATTATTATATAGTATTGTCAAATAATATCTCTTATGTTATTTCTTTCTAATCAAATTAATCAGGCTTTTTCTTTATGATTCTAAACTTGTTATTCTGATGAAAAGTTAGGTAATTTTCTGGTGTATATTACAAATTTGTATGAGAAGTTAGCAGCAAGAATAATGACTGCATTCAGACGTATATGGTTCAGTATTTTACTCAAGGCTAGCTAATGAAAAGGCTATATGAATGGAAGAGTCTTTGATGGCCTAACATCTTGAAGTCTTTTAGCCTTTGTACAAATGATAAAGAAAAACATATAAATTATTCATATAAGAAGTCATCTTCGCTGGGCAGTGGTGGCGCACGCCTTTAATCCCAGCACTTGCGATGCAGGGGCAGGCAGATTTCTGAGTTCGAGGACAGCCTGGTCTACAAAGTGAGTTCCAGAACAGCCAGGGCTACACAGAGAAACTCTGTCTCGGAAAAACAAAAACAAAAACACAAAAACACAAAAACCAAAAAACAAAACAAAATAAAACAAAACAAAACAAAAAAAAAGAAATCATCTTCATGGTGGCTTGTCTGTTGATGGTGACATTTTTAATGGACCCTCTTCATGATATAGTTCTTCACATGAATGTTTCCAAATAATGTGTACCAAGGGATGGAGCCATATGGAGAGACCTATATATGAAAGGATCCATTCTTTCCAATTATATACTTTCGGGATGATGGCTGAGATTCAAGAGAAAGGTGATATGTTAAATTTCCCTTTAGGGTAAGAAATTTATTAACAGTATTTTTTAACACTACAAGCCATAAACCAGAAATTTTAAAAAATATTGGTCTCTAGGGACAAAACAGTGTTTCGAGAGAGGGATGCCCCTCCTCATGTGCTTAATAAGAAGGCAGCTATATGTCTTTGTAATAAGGTTGCCTCTGAGTTACAGGAATGAATAGCAGGATCACAGTCCATTGTGAATATCCATTTCCTGCAAACAGCATGTTTGTATGGGAAAGAGAAACACTATGAAATCTCCTCATCTGAAGATAATGGAAAAGGGCTGGGGGAAATGCATTGCCAGTGGGGCTAAGGCTCTGTTTGCTTATTTATTTACCTAAAAATTTTTAGAATTACACAGTTTTTCTTCTAAGTTCTTTTCTTTTTAACAATTGATTATTTTATTTATTTACATTGCAAATTTTGTCCCCATTCCTGGTCTCCCCTCTGCAACCCTCCATCCCATCCTCCCTCCCCTTTGCCTGTAAAAGCATGCTCACCCACCTACCCACTTACTTCCACCTCACCTCTCTAGCATTCCCTTTTACTGGGGCCATAAGCCTCCATAGGATCAAGCGCTTTCTCTCCCATTGATAACAGATAAGAAATCTTCTGCTGAATATGTAGCAGGAGCCATGGAAAGAGTATACTCATGTATAAACTTTTGTTGATGGTTAGTCCCTGAAAGTTCTGAGGGATCCAGTAAGTTGATATTGTTGTTCTTCCTATGGAGTTGCAATCCCATTCAGCTCCTTCATTTCTTCCCCTAACTCTTCCATTTGAGTCCCTGGGATAGCTGTGAATATCTACATCTGTCTTAGTCAGGTGCTGGCACAAGGCTCTGCTTTTAAATTCTATTAAAATATAAAATTGAATTACAAACCCTTTTCAGCTTCTACCTTCCCTGTGAATGTATCTACATATAACATTGATTTGAAAGTGAAGATACATAATTTTTGGTTCATACATTTAATCTTGAGTTTCTTTATTTTAAATATCTGCTTCTATGTCTGTCTCTATCATTGTCTGTCTGTCTGTCAGCCTCTCTCTTTCTGTCTCTATATCAGTGTGAGTGTGCATGTGTGTTTGTGTGTCTGTCCATATGTATGTCTGTGTCAATGTACATATGTGAGGTCCACTTCAAAGATTGTTTAGCAAAAAGCATTCACCTTGGTTTATGAAATTGAATCCTTCATTAGTCTTAAGCACACCCAGTCAGCTAGACTGGTTGGCCACTAAATTCCAGGAATCCAGTTCAACTGTCCCCACAATCCCAGTATAACTTTCCTGGCAGAAATGAAGATATTCTAAAGAAACACTTTTGTCTGATTTCCAGACACTGAAACAATGGTCCACAAATAAATAAGAAATTCTACTGAACTCTAAATTTGGAAGAAAAAAGAGATACCCACCAGAAGGGGAACTTGTCTCTGAGAAAGAGAAGAGAATTGAGAATTCTTTTTTTTTTTTTTTTTGAGAATTCTAACATTTGTTAGATTAGCATACAAAATGAGACTTGATCCTACACAATGATGGTTCAGTGATGGACCTGTATTAAAATTTTAATCTCACTTCAGAACTACAAAATGGTTTTTAGGTGGGGAATGGTGGATTTCTTTGTCCTCCTTCCAAACTGGCCACATTGAACAACCCCACCTTTTCTGCTTCCACTATTAATTTTACATGTTTAATTGGCTTATTAAGGATGGGAATGCTGATGTGTTGGGTACAGGCTGTGACTCACCAGTGCTAGAATAACAAGACTATGACACCTTTCTAATATCCAACTGGTTATCTGGATAGCAAACTCAAGTTCTCACATTTGTGCAGCAAACACTATACTTATAGAGCCCCAGCTCAGCCACACTCAAATTCCTTTTCTTTTCATATGTGTACTGATATGATATGTCAGCTTTAGAAAAAGGATAGCTAATGGGGCTGGAGGTCAGTAGTATAGATGATCTAGGCTATTGTCTAGCTTCTGAGTTATCAACTATCTCCAGCATAAATAAAAACAAAACAATCAGTTCACAGATGCTGAAGGAGGAGGTCTTTGATTTCAAGGTACATCCAAACTTTGTTGTGAGAGGAGTGTGTGAAGGTCACAAACATCTTACAGTGACTGCAATGGTCCTGCCATCTCCACAGAGAATTTCACCTTCTCTAGCATGGGGGAAGAATAGCAGAGAACTTTGTAAGATGCTTCTTGAAACCTCATCCCCACCTGACACCCTACTGCCTCCTCATCTATAACAGGAAGTGACATAAGCCCTGCACTCTGTGGGAGTAATTGCTACCTTTTCAAATAGTCCACTTAGAAAGTTTTCCTGAGAAGTTTTATATTGATAAATTGATGAGGTATGAAATAAGATTTGCTGTAAATTCTAAGATATTGGAAGTTAAACTTAAGAAATATCCAACAGACAGTTTATCTGGTGAATGTGTGATGCTAAGGAACAATTTTACTTGTATATAGATTATTACATTTATGTCAAATAAGATGATGTGCTAAGCAGCATCTCATAGCACCAGCCATAGAGTGAGTTTTCACTTAACCTGAAATAAATGTCACTGACACCATTTGCAGCAAATTATATACGTAGAGAGAGCAGGGTGACATCAAGTGTTGGGCTAGGGGCTCAAATGGGTGTTTAAGAACACTAAGTGAGATTGCTCTTTTAGGTAAGGTTTATTAGGTAAGATTTGAGAATGTTATTATTTAATTCATTTTATTTGTTCACCCTAGTGTGTGTGTGTGTGTTTGTGTGTGTGTGTTTGTGTGTGTGTGTGTGTGTGTGTGTGTGTGTGTGTGTGTGTGTGTGGGTATGCGTGCCACAGATTTAGAGAAAAGGTACGAAGACAACTTATGGGAATTGGTTTTTTTTTTTCCTCTGTACAATGTTGGTTCACAAGATCAAACTTAGGTTGTTGGACTTAGGAGGAAAGCATTTTTACTCTCTAAGACATACAAGAATAGGAGAGTTCTTAACAGCATGGCAGGATGACATGGGGATGCTCTGAGGAGAGGTCTATTCCTATTAGGAAAAACTGTGGTGCCCTTCTATAGTCCTGAAAGAGTTGGGAAGATCCCATTCCTTGTAGTTAGTCAATAGCCCAGATTATTTGCTGGCAGTCAAGCTGTTTCAGCTTTCCAAAAGAACAGACTAAGGGAAGGAGGGTGATCTAGAGCTATGTGATTGCAGGGACACAGTAGGACTCTTGTCAGTTTCCTAAGGTCTGGTTACTTTGAGGGTCTGGTTACTTTTAGAGTCTGCAGAACTCTTTTGGAAAAGCCAAGAGTACAGGCTCAAGACAGTCACAGAAAGCTGCCTGTCATGCCTTAGGTGAGCATTACGTTAGTATTGGTCTTGCTCCCATCCCTGCACCACCAGCCCCCCTGACCACCGCTCTGCTCAGGAAAAAGATACCAAATCTCACAACTTCATGTATCACAGGTTGTCTTTGAGCTTGCTATGCAGCAAGTGGTGAATAAAACTTCTGATTCTGCCTCCCCTTCATAATGTTGGGATTTAGTAATGTGCTACCACACCCAGTTTATGCAGTGCTACTCATCAAACCTAGGTAGGGTTTTATTCGTGCTAGGCAAACACTTCGAACTGAGCAAAAGTATAACACACACCAATGTGATGTTGATGTGTATCAGTATCTAGCACTGACTTAATAAGTATATAACATATAAATCTTTTAAAGATTTATTTACTTATTTGATGCTGTCAGGGTAAGTTGCCTATAGGTCTGTCTATTTTCTCACAGAGGCCAGAAGAGGGCATCAACGTCTCTAAAATTGGACTAACAGATAGATATTGAGTTATCATGTTGTTGTTCAGAATTGAATCCAGATTTTCTGGAAGAGCAACCAGTGCTCTTAACCAATGAGTTACCTCTCTAGCTCTGTATGAATCATTTAACATTAATGGTGAGTCAACTGTGGTGACAAACAGTAGCCAGTTCAGGAAAGAGGCTGACAAAATCACTCTTCAGAAAGAACATTATTAGGAGAGAGAGCCTGGTGGAGGGATTTCAAGGAGAGAAGACTGAGGAAGGACAGTTCTTAGAGAAATTCCACAAACATTGAGGATATCTTACTTTTATATCTCTGAGAGGCTTCCAGGAAAATCTATACCATAAGTCTTAGCTAAGAGCCAAGACAGAGCTCCAAAGTGAAGAATACTAAGAACAGAATAGCAGAGACAGTATGTCAGGGCCTTAAAGAGAAAGAGAAACTTCCCTTTGAAATCTAGAGAGCCTTGTCAAGAGATTATTAAGGGACATCTTAAAGTAAAGAATTATTGGATAAAGCATCTTGAAAAACATGGTGAAGGAGGGACACCAGGAAGCAAATGAGGGCAGAGAATTCCAGCGAAATTTCATGAACAATGGTGATATCGTACTTTTATATTTTCTGAGACTGGCAGGAAAATCTATACCATATATATTTGAGTTTTCTATTGCTGTACTAAATGTCAGGCCAAAAGCAATTTTGAGGGAAAGGAGTTCATTTCATCTCTCAGTTTTCAGATCACTGTGGGAAGCCATGGCAGGGATTCAAGTCAGGAACCCAGAGGAAGGACCTAATGTGTAGATTATAAAGGAACTCTGCTTACTGATTTCTCTCAAGGCTTGCTCAGCCTGCTTTCTTATAGAATCCATGACTAGCAGCCAAGAGGTACCACCACCCATAATGGTGGGGACTCTCACACATCAATTACTAGTTAAGCAAATGCACTACAGATTTGCCTAAATGCCAGTTTCATGGAGGTATTTTCTCAATTGAGAGCCGCTCTTTCCAAATGACTGCAGCTTGTATCAAGTTGATATAAAGGCAGCCAGCATAACCTATGAATGATTCTGTATTGTTTTTTATTTCGTTAGGGGAAGAACTACAAGATCAGAATAACATAGGCTTTATTTTTAAGTTTACAAATTATATTTATATGTGTGTACTGGCTAGTTTTGTGTCAACTTGACACAGGCTGGAGTTATCACAGAGAAAGGAGCTTCAGTTGGGGAAATGCCTCCACAAGATCCAGCTGTAAGGCATTTTCTCAATTAGTGATCAAGGGGTGAAGGGTCCCTTGTGGGTGGGACCATCACCGGGCTGGTAGTCTTGGGTTCTATAAGAGATCAGGCTGAGCAAGCCAGTGGAGGCAAGCCAGTAAAGAACATCACTCCATGGCCTCTGCATCAGCTCCTGCTTCCTGACCTGCTTGAGTTCCAGTCCTGACATCCTTTGGTGATTAACAGCAATGTGGAAAATGTAAGCTGAATAAACCCTTTCCTCCCCAACTTGCTCTTTGGTCATGATGTTTGTGCAGGAATAGAAACCCTGACTAAGACAATGTGTTTATTCATGAATCTCCCCTCTCCTCCCCTCCTCCCCTCTCCCCCTTCCCTCCTCCCCTCTCCCCCTTCCCTCCTCCCCTCTCCCCCTCCCCTCTATCCCTCCCCCCTCACCTTTTGCCTCTATGCCCCTCCCCCTCCCTCTCTCTCTGTTTGTGTGTGTGTGTGCATGTGTGTATGTGTGTATATAATGTATTTGATGAAATGCACAAGTGGAGGCCAGAGGATCACTTGCTGCTCTGATCTTTAAACTTAGCACCTCTTGTTGGTAAACATCTTTACTCACTGAACCACCTTGCAGGCCCTATGACAAGGCTTATTAACTCTGTCATAGAGAGAAATGAAAGAATACACAGTCTCATTTTTCCAGCCTGCAATATCTGGTCCCTTAGAATAATCAGCATCTTAAAGTGGCAGACCAGTGATTTAAAACCCAGAGATCCCAGGAACTAAAACACCAACTAAAGAATATACATGGAGGGACCCATGGCTCCAGGTACATATGTAGCAGAGAATTTCCTTATCTGGCATCAAAGGGAGGTGAGGCCCTTGGTCCTGTAGAGGCTTGACACCCCAGAATAAGGGGAGGTGAAATGATGAGGCAGGATGAAGTGGTGAGTGGGGGAGCACCCTCATAGAGGCAAAGGGGAGGGGAGATGGTAAGGGGGTTTGCAAGGGAAAACCTGTAAGGGGGGAAACATTTGAAATGTAAATAAATAAAACAACCAAATTAAAAAAAAAAAGAAACAAGAACAAAAAAAAATAGTTTGTTTCAAACTAATGAGAATACTTAAGAATTAAAACTCCTCTGTATTTGCCAGGCTCTGAAAGAGCCTCTCATGAGACAGCTATATCAGGCTCCTGTCAGCAAGCACTTCTTGGTATCCGCAATAGTGTCTGTATATGGGATGGAGTCCCAGGTTGGATAGTCTCTGGATTGCTTTTCCTCCAGTATCTGCTCCACACTTTGTCCTTTGTATTTCCTCCTGTGAGTATTTTGTTCCTGCTTCTAAGAAGGACTGAAGCATTCACACTTTGGTGTTCTTTCTTCTTGAGCTTCAGGTGGTCTGTGAATTGTATCTTAGGTATTCCAAGATTTGGGGCTAATATCAACTTATCAGTGAGTGCATACCATCTGTGTTCTCTTTTGACTGAGTTTCCTCACTCAGGATGATATTTTCTAGTTCCATCATTGGCCTAAAAAATTCATGAATTCATTGTTTTTAATAGCTGTGTAATTTATTGTGTAAATGTACCACATTTTCTGTAACCATTCCTCTGTTGAGGGACATTGGCTATTATAAATAAGGCTGAACATATTGGACCATGTGGTCCTTGTTATATGTTGGAGCATCTTCTGGGTATATGCCCAAGAGTGGTATTGCTGGATCCTCCGGTAGTACTATGTTCAATTTTCTGAAGAACTGCCAGACTGATTTCCAGAGTGGTTGTACCAGCTTACAATTCCACCAACTATGGAGGAGTGTTCCTCTTTCTCCACATCCTCACCAGCATCTGCTGTCATCTGAGTTTTTGATCTTAGCCATTCTGACTGGTGTGAGGTGGAATCTCAGGTTTGTTTTAATTTCGATTTCCCTGATGACCAAGGATGTTGAACATTTCTTTAGGTGCTTCTCAGCAATTTGATATTTCTCAGTTGAGAATTCTTTGTTGATTCTGTACCCCATTTTTAAATGGGGTTATTTGATTCTCTGAAGTTTATCTTCTTGTGTTCTTTGTATATGTTGGATATTAGCCTTCTATCACATGTAGGATTGGTAAAGATCTTCACCCAATCTCTTCGTTGCTATTTTGTTCTATTGACAGTGTCCTTGGCCTTGGGAGGAGAGGCCCTTGGTCTTGTGAAGACTAGATGCCCCAGTGTAGGGGAATGCCAGTGAGGGCAGGTGGGTGGAGGAACACCCTTGTAGAAGTAGGGGGAGCAGGATGGGATAGGGGTATTGGGGGGGAACCAGGAAAATCAATAACATTTGAAATGTAAATAAAGAAAATATCTAAGGGAAAAAAACATTTCAACTGATCAAATCTTGAAGACACAAAAAGATTTCTCTTTAAGCATAGGAATGTAGGACTACATAGTATTATTGCTACCTTAAAGTAACATAGGATTAGTAGCCATGGGAACTAGTTAGCAAAACAAAACAAAGATAGCTAAGTCTATGATAATGAAAATAGAGTTTACACTCACTAGTAAAAGAGTATAGGATAGGGTCTCAGAAATTTTGTTGGTGTTTTAGTTACTTTGGGTCATGGATTCTTCCTGTATATATCACAAAACTGGTGATGCCAGGAAGAGTGTTGTGGGGGAAGCAGGAATTCTAACATGGTAGAAAACAGTGAAAAACAATTGCATGAAGCTCTGAATTTGAAGGCTGGGTTATAGTGTAGACCCTGATTATTGGAGTTGTGAGAGCCATGGGACATCTTTCAAGGAGACCTTGAACAGGCAGGGAGTGCAATAAGCTTAATACAAAGATGCATTTTGTAGGCAGCAAATCTTGGATAGAGAGCATCTAAGCCATCTGATGGTAGACATGGAGCTACAGTATTTGGAATTTATTTCACTGAGTTTTGGCCTTGCCAAATATTATTATTTATAATAATATAGATTCTGTTAAAGATAATCAATTTGATTTTTTTATTTTTTATGTAGGGTTATAGATTAGAGTCTCCACAGAGGATATAAACTTTATAATAGTGTTGGGTTTTGAAAAGTCTATGAAAAATTTGAAATGAAACTGAATGCATTTGCACTATAATATCAAAATGGGCCTATGGGGGTGGGTGACTGGAATGTGGTAGCTTGAACAAGAAATGGTCTGCAGATATTTGGTGATTGGTTAGTAACTTTACTTAAGGCAGTTGTAATCTGCTTAGAGGGTAGAGCCTTGCAAGGCAAATTATGAAATCTGGGGTGATCCTTGTGAGTCCATAGCTTTACCTCACTTTCAATCTTTCAAATCTTTCCTACTCTCCTCCGGAAACATTAAGAGAAAATGAAACTTTTTTCCCTATAAGTTGCTTTTAGTCATGGTGTTTTTTCACATAAGGAGAAATTTAAGTAGTACACCTTAGCTATTATTCCTTGTTGGCCTTCTCTAGCAGTAAATTATCCTGAGAGGTGTATTGTATATAGAAGTAGATAATTATCTGAAAGAGAGACTTAATAAAGCTTTCATGATCAGTCTGGTGTTTCCTCAGAAAATTGGACATAATACTACTGGAGGATCCAGCAATACCTCTCCTGGGCTATATTCAGAAGATGTTCCAGCTGGCAATAAGAACACATGTTCCACTATGTTCATAGCAGCCTTATTTATAATAGCCAGAAGCTAGAAAGAACCCAGATGTCCCTCAACAGAGGAATGGATACAGAAAATGTGGTACATTTACACAATGGAGTACTACTCAGCTATTAAAAAGAATGAATTTATGAAATTCCTAGGCAAATGGATGGGCCTGGAGGGTATCATCCTGAAAGAGGTAACCCAATCACAAAACAACTCACATGCTATGTACTCAGTGATAAGTGGATATTAGCCCAGAAAGTTAGAACACCCAAGATACAATTTGCAAAACACATGAAACTCAGGAGGAATGAAGACCAAAGTGTGGACACTTCACCCCTTCTTAGATTTGGGAAAAAACCACCGATGGAAGGAGTTACAGAGACAAAGTTTGGAGCTGAGGTGAAAGGATGGACCATCCAGAGACTGCCACACCCATAATCAGCCACCAAATGCAGACACTATTGCATATGCCAGCAAGATTTTGCTGAAAGGACCCTGATGTAGCTGTCTCTTGTGAGGCTATGCCAGTGCCTGGCAAAAACAGAAGTGGATGCTCACAGTCAGTTATTGAATGGAACACAGGGCCTCCAATGGAGGAGGTAGAGAAAGTACCCAAGAGTTGAAGGGGTCTGCAACCCTATAGGTGGATAACAATATGAACTAACCAGTACCCCCAGAGCTCATGTCTCTAGCTGCATATGTAACAGAAGATGGCCTAGTCGGCCATCATTGGGAAGAGAGGCGTCTTGGTCTTGCAAACTTTATATGCCCCAGTACAGGGGAACACCAGGGCCAAGAAGTGGGAGTGGGTGGGTAGTGGAGCAGGGGTGGAGGGTATAGGGGACTTTGGGGATAGCATTTGAAGTATAAATGAAGAAAATACCTAAGAAAAAATTGGAAAAAGAAGAAAAAATAAAGCTTTCATGAGGTTGCCATCAATATTATAGTTGGATTCTGTAGTGAATCAACTGTTTAGGGGTCATCTAGATATCTATGATCATTCTACATACATGCTCCATAAGTCAGTCCAATTAACACACTGTCTTAGCAAGTTGGACACTAGTTGAACTATTAGTTTGGACTCTTAATATGTGTGGCTGAACAAATATTTGTGTTTCCCCAGAGAAAGTTGACACAACAAGGATGTTCAAGACGATTTCATGTAATGGAGAAGTATCATCTGGGCAGAGCATGAGTCTTACTATCTTTAAATAGAGATACTATGTTGATGGACAACTGATCCTCATAAGAGTCAGCTATTTCTTTAAATCATTTTTTGTATGAGTTGAACAAGAACATTTAGAAGCTCACTTGATATGCAACCACTCCCACACTCCCACTCCCTACAAAGATGCAAAGAATTTTGACCCAGCTATACAATCTCAGATAGTTACTGCCAGCATATACAGAAGCAAAAATGTTGATGGAGAGGAGAAACTTTAACTATGGACCATTTAAGAAGCTGTCATATAAACAAGTAATGGTAAAAACAATTGGGTATACACAGTGGGGGCTTCAAAATACAAACAATCTAAAATTTATCTCAAAGTACGGTCAGGGGTTTCAATGTAAAAGGTAAAAGTATACTTCTTCTTAAAAATACCCTAGTAGAAAAATCTCTAGAATCTAGGCCTAGGAAGAGTTGTTTGACCTCAAAATTACTTTGCAAATAGTACAACAAACTAGATTTCATTGAAATACACACACACACACACACACACACACACACACACACACATATATATATATGACTTCTCAAACTTCAGCCAGAAGATGTGTATGAATACATTTACGCATGCTTTTTCAGTGTGTTGTATGTCAATACCCATGCCGTTATCTCCATTTCTGTATTATGTGTATAGTTAATATCACATAGAATGACTTATTGTATTTTATTATTTTTGCCAAATGTATTTTAGCTGTGGTAGGGTTTGTGCATCTCCAATAAAATATAGAATAGGATTGCTTATATCTACAAAAAGGTTGCTAGTATTTTTATAAACATTGCATTAAATTTTTAGAAGAAAAAAAAAAACAAGCTGTCATCTAAACTTGGGCAGATATGTTTTGAAAAGTAGCTGTTGGGGAGTAACTCACATGCTTCTAAGTTTTGATCCAACCCTACTGTAAGTAATCTCAACAAATTAACTGATTTAGCAGACAATCTTGAATAGAATTGTCCCTTTTGTCTGACATTGGGAACTTAATCATGCATCCTTGGGAAAAGTCATGCAACATTTAGAAATCAAGGGCTACTGAGGAGCAATTTTTTTTTATGAAAGTCACTTTTTTTCCAATACAACCCAGAACAATGAGAGAAATTATCACACAACTAAATCTGGCAAGGAGTCACTGTGGCTAATTAAACCCTGAACAAGAGTAGAGGTATTGGAGTCACATCCCTGAGTGAATGGAAATGATAGGTCAAGTACCTGAAGTTGCCCCAGGTGGAGAGGTTGTTGAAGACCATGGCTGACTTTATATGAAGCCTCTGAAAAGGGCTGAAGAGAAGGAAGATAAAGAAGATTAAGAAAAATATTACTTGAAATTTGCAGCACCTAAAAGGATGCTCCCTCACAATTGTGAACATGGGGTTGACAGTAACTTTCTCCATAATTGTCAAATATCAGAAGTACCCAAGATATTCTTTACTAGAAAAATGGGCATACACATTGTAAATAATCTGTAAAATGGAATAATTTCAGTAATAGGAATCAAATAATTCAAAAAAAAAATAAGAAGACCTGAAGAAATCCTTAGTCTTGGTCATGTAAATCAAAATGGCAATTACAGTGGCTACTTGCTGAAAGGTTCTATTACTATCATACTCTTAAAAAGAAAAACCTGTGTCAATATTTGTCAAAACAAATTGTACTATTTGCCAGGATTTCAAGGCAAAGGAGGATGAATAATGTGGTGAAGCACAGGATTTTGTTCTCAGCTGCTAAACCGCATCTGACAAGGAAACTTTCAGAAGATGATGTAACAGTGGGTAAATAGTAATGCTATTCCTCTGAAAACAGTTATAGAATTGTGTTTCTGTGGTTTTTTTTCATATGCATGCATGTGGATATACACGTAGAGGAAAATGGCATCTGGATCTTCACTCATTACTCTCTGCCTTAAGTTTTACAAAAGGAAATATCGTGTTTCCACCCAATCCTTAGTTCTCCATTCAAAGTCTCAGTGTCAGTGGATAAAGATGCACTGGAACATTCTGGTAGTGAACAAGCACCATTGTATTGTTCCTGCCTAATAACTTAGTCCTTGATAACTCCCTAGTCTCTCCACTGTTGCAGTTTTGATTCACATCATGGATTGTGTCATCGGTTGAATGTAGTCTGTACATGGATAGTTCTATGTTCTGAACCTGGTTCCCAGACTAAGAGAACTTAGCACTATTGCAAAGCCTTTAAGGAGCAGGAGCCCACAGAGTTTCTTTGCTCAATTGTTAGTATGCCTTCAAAAGCAATTCTGGTTAGACCTTTGTTAATTTCCATTCAAGGGGTCAAAGAAAGCCAGAGTTTGCACCCACCCAGCTTCTCTGGATTCCCTTGAGATGGGAGCTCTTCCTCTTACCAGTGACATTTACTATGAGCTGATATATACACTGGGTGCTCATTTTCAGAGGCTGGTCCATGCTGTTTGACTTTGCAGCTTTCAAAGTTGTAAATTAGAATAACTTCTCCCTCTTCTCTCTCTTTCTCTCTCTCTCTCTACCTCCCAATATTGAAGTATTCTTGTTACACTCCTGAAAATTTTCTAGTACAGATTGACTCACAGATGTTTTTCAGTTCTGCAAATGCTGACACCACCCTCTCTTTAGAATGCTCATTTGCCAATATTTGCTTCTGTTCATTACCCCTCCTCACCTATTCAATGTTGTCTTTTGCTCTAACATATTTTATGTGGCTTTTAAACTTATCTAAACGGTGTGTGATTTATTAAATGGTCTATACTCTTACTGTGTGTAGTCTCCTTTCCAGAATGTTCCATTGCCTCTATGGAAATTTTAATTCTACAAACAACTAAACATCCACAATGCAGCATGGTTAATTACATAATCTTTCTGATGCTCTTATAATGATAGTTTTATTCTCTCTTCCTCTTCAACTTGCCTTCATGTCCCAAATGGAAACCTACTTAATAAAAGAAAAAAAAATGCCACAAAATCTCTTTTCACTTTCAGTAAATAAGATCATAGCAGAAAACAGAAATGAAGAAATAAACATGATGTTTTATAGCATGACAACATCAAAAGAAGAATTACATGCAAACCAATGAAACAATAAATAAATGACCACATCAAAATAATACATCTTGAAATTAAAACAATGACTGCTTGTTGTTTGCAGCACAACTCTGTCACTGTCTCTGTCTCTGTCTCTGTCTCTGTCTCTGTCTCTGTCTCTGTCTCTGTCTCTGTCCGTTTCTGTGATTCTCACTTTCTCTGTATGTGTGAATGAGTTTATGTGTATGCATGAAAGGATGTGTGTGTGCATTTATGTGCACATGCAGGTAGAAGATAGAGGTCAAACCGTGGGTGTTGTTCTAGAGGAGCCACCTACCCAGTTGTTTGAGGCAAGGTTTCTCAGAGATGTGGTCTCACTGATTAGGCTAAGTGGGTTCAATCCACTCATCATGCTTTCACAGCAAGCACTTTATTAGCTGAGCAATCTTCCCAGCCCTGGAAGTGCTTTATGTAAACACACCTGGCAACACAATATTATACCCCCTGTTTATGTAAACACACCTGGCAACACAATATTATACCCCCTGTTCTAATTTAACTTCTGTTGCTGTGATAAAATACTTTGAGCAAAAGCAATTTAGGAGAAGAAAGGGATTATAATAAGTAATTTGAATTCCACGCCACAGTCCATCACTGAATGAACTCAAGGCAGGAACTTGATAGCAGGCCTGCTTGTCATTCCACACATTTCCTCCAACCCTGGATCTCACTTCACATCCAAAAAAGTATATCAGGAATTGTGAAAAATGCTAGTTGCTAGTTAGCTCCCAAATCTACAATTAACTATCTTTCTTATACATCTCAAAACAGCTGCTGAAGGAATGGTGCTGCCTACAGTGGGCTAAGTCAGTTACCAACCAAGTCAGTTCCCCACAGACATGTCCATTCACCAATCTGATCTGCACACTTTCTCAACTGAAGCTGCCTTTTCAGGTAACCTCCATGATTCATCAAGTTAAACTAACTATGACACCTCTGTACTTTTAAAAGGAAAAGGATTTCTACTAAAGATTGTACTGAATAATAATTAGTTGACAAACTCATGAAAAAGACAGATCAAATAAAGTTATTTACTAAGACACTGATACATTCATTCTAATTGTGTTTCATGCGATAAAAATGTGGAGTAAAATTGGAATACAACACATAGAAATCAGACAGAGAAAGAGGAAAACAGACCTTCTAGGCATAAAAAAAAATATTACCAGGAAAAAATTCACCAGAATAAACTAAAAGAAAATCAGACCAGAAAGAGAGAGAGAGATCACCCAACTAAAGCAAAAAGTAAAGGAAACCTGATGAAATGAACATAATTCTGTCCCCCAAACTAGGAAAATTATTTTGGGATGACTGAAGCCCTGAGGCAATGAGTGTGAGAAAGGGGGCAGAAAATGATAGGAAAAGTTTACCACTTTAACAACTTACTTTGTATATGTATGTACGTATGTATGTATGTATGTATGCTTGTTCACATATGTGGGCATATATGTGAGGGTATACATGTGTGTAGAGGTCAAGGTGATGGAGTATTTCTCTTATTCCTTGAGACAGAGCCTCTAAATTGAACTTTCTTCCTTCTACTACAGCATAGTCTAGCAAGCTAAGCCATCTTTCTCAGTGGACTGCTTGTTTATTGAACAATGGAACCACAAAAGCCCTGGAACACCCAGTGTTCATGTGAATTTTTGAGACTCACAGTCCAGTCCTCATGATGTCATGGCACAGGCTTCATCCTCTGAGCCACTTTTCCATTTACTATGTTTGATGAAACTTATAAACACAGAGTAACACAGCTCAGTGAACCTCTGGCTTATTAAAACAGAATAGGAAAACAAGGTACATTACCATCAAAATCTCAAAATGTCTTAGGAACAGAAAATCTTTCTAGCTTCTGGCAGAAAAACTATATTTTACATAATGGCCACTCAGGAAATGCAACAAAATTTATCAAGATCTTACTAAACAGAGATCCCAGAGAAATGAATTTTACCAAATATGGGATTCCTTGTAATGATATAATAAATTCATCAAGAAGATGGAGCATTCTTAAGTGTTTAGGCTTCCAGCAAGAGTGTGAGATAATTGATGCAAAGCCAAGAGGACACAGACATGAGCAGAGACAGAAGTAGCTACTTCTGTAATTGCAAACCTGAATGTTTTAATCTTGGTATTAGAGCAAGCTGACAAAAAGTCTGTAACACAGTAAAAGACATTCACACTTGCCTAACACAGCAGGACCCAATGGCGAATGGACCACTCCACATAGAGACAGTCCAATTAAATAATATATCAGATAAAATTTGATAAAAACATTAGAATTTTGTCATACTTCAGGTCCCAAAATAAGTCTCTCCACCTTTGACATTGGAAAAATCATGTTCAGGACAACAAAATTCAATCATAAAATTATTAACAAAAATTCATTTCCTAAAGTAAAATATTAAAGCTGAGAACAAAATTATAAACAAAGTCATGACAAGGACAGAAAAGGTGATTGAAGAAACACGTTTTGTGCGTTTGTGACAATGTCTCTTGTACCATAGACTGTCCTCATACTTTTGGAAAATATAAATGGTGCCCTAGAACTTGTTAGTCTCCTGCCTTTATCTCTTGAATGATGGTATTGCAGTTGTATGGCCTACATCTGATTTAGTTGGCGCTCAGGACTTCATGCATGCTAAACATGCACTTTCTAACTGAGCCACAGCCCCAATCATATAGAAATATATTTTTTTTTAGAAACAAATCACTTCATCAGTATGTATTTAGTTTGATGTTTAAACCCCAAACTTTTGGGGTTACTATACTCTGCTGATTGTTTTTGTAGCTCATAATCCTCATAGTTGGACTGGACTATTGATGACTTTCCTTCACTGGTAGCTTGCATAGGGCTTTCCAGTACCACAAAACAGGCCAAAGGTGGATCGACGTCTTCTGGGTCATGTGCCAGAAGTCCATGGTATCTTCAGTAATAAAGATTTAGCTTCTATTTCTGAGTGGCTAGCAATTAGCCTACAATATTGTGGGAGTATCTAGGAGAACCATGCCAGATGGTATTTTATTTAATAATCTATGGCTCTTGAGGAAAGCATTGTCAGCCCAGGTAGGTAATTTCCATTTAAGTTACATAAACATATTTACACATGCACACAAACACACACAAACACACACTCATACATTTTGTCGACTGATAAAGCAATGTGTGAGCCTGTGGAGCACAACTCCTGCATAGGATACTGAGAGGCTAGGGGGCAGAAGTGTGATTGAAAGAGTAAATCTGAGAGCCAGGTGAAAAGAGGGACATTGTATGTATAAGCCTTAAGACTAGGATTCTGGTGAGACAAGTTGGATTTTCCCAGGCTAGCCCACAGAAAACAGATCTGGTTTTCCATGCTCCATTTTGCAGAGGCTGTGCCTGGCTGCCCTTTTGAATGGAACTTCTCTGAGCAATATGTAAATAAATCAATTTAATGATCACAACCAAACAACTCCCAGTAAACGCTGGGCAGAACCAGCAATTCTCTTTCAAGGCCTTTACCCTGAGAATGAAGCGTATGTTCACATAAGCAAACTACACGTGTGGCTGAAAGTTAGGTTCAAAGTAGTCCCAATAGTGGGAATACTGCTGACAGAGTCTTAAATAATCGTTGGGGCTGAGCTAGGCTGGATTCAGATTGAGGATTGCTACCTAAACTCTGCAGCAATTAGTCTTGTAAAGGAGGTTTGCCAAGAAAAGGCATTACCTTCCTTATCTGTACTTTACAGCCAACTTCCTGTGGCAAGGGTGTCTAGTTTCCAATTAACTCAACCTTGTAAGAATTTGAAGTCCCCATGCTCATTCCTACACTGTTGTGGCTTACATTCCACTTTTTGCTGCTCTAATTCCAGATTGTTTTAGTTCACATACCGTCTCACACCTCTTATTGTCCCCTTAAAACCTGCAAGGCTTTTCTACCATTTCCTGATCCCCGCCCCTTATGCCAAGAACCAGCTCCAGCAGTTGGACTCCCCAATAATCCTTTCTTTTCCCCACAACAAAATCTAGTTCAGTGGTTCCAGTGTTCCCTCACATGTACTGGAGAGATGCTTTGGTGGTTAGGAGAGCTTATTTCTTCAACAGAGACTGGAGCTCATATTCCAGTACTCACATGGTGTAACTCCTACTACAAGGACACACACTTCCAGGCTCTGTGGAAAACCCTTACTACTTGACCCCATCCCTACACACACTACACATATATAGAGTTTAAAACCATATGCAAAGGTTATGTACCATATTCATATTCACCAAAACTGTCTTTTAATCTCCTAAAATGGATGACAAACTGGCATATACTTACTGTCATGGGTAGTTTTAATTACCATCTTGATTCTACTTAGAATCTCATGTGAAAAGAGTCTCAATGAAGGATTGTCTAGGTCAGGATGACCTGTAGGCATCTCTGGGAGATGGTCTTGATTGCCTTAGTTAATGGAAGATGACTCAGCCTGAAAGTGGGTTCTATCATTCCTTGGTTTAGTGCATTAGACTACGTGAAAGTCGAGAAAGCTAGCTGAGTACTAAGCATGCGTATATTTATTTGTTTTTGCCATTGACAGTGAGAATACCATGTATCCAGTTGGTTCAAGTTCCTGCCTTATTTTCTTCAATGATGGGCTGTAAATGTAGATATGTAAGCCAAATAACTTTTCTCCCCTAAGTTGCAGTATGTCAAAATATTTTATTACAGCAATAGGAATGAAATTAGGACACACATGTTAGCATGCCCACTGTTATTGTCCTTAGTCAGCTCATATTTAGACAGTCATTTAACATTATACAGACTAAGCAGGTTGTATTTATATACCTTAACAATATATATGTATGTACACATATAACCACAATCAATGAAGGAAGAGGTTACAAGTTAGAAAGAGAGCAAGGAGAGGTACATGAGAGAGTTTGGAGAGCAGAAGGGGAAGCAGGAAATGACGTAACTATAGTTTAACAAAAATAAATAAATAAATAAAAGATTATTTTTCTGAATTGTTTCATTTGATTTGCCTGTGGGCATTTCTGGAGGATATTTTTCGTAACTGGTAATTGATGCAGAAGGGCTCAGCCCACTGTGCAGGGTGCCATCATGAGCCAGTTATCCAGATTCCTTTGTGGCCTCTCCTTTAGCTCCTGCCTTGAGTTCTTGCCTTGGCTTCCTTACATGGTGGACTCTTATCTGTAGGTTAAATAACACCAGCCTCCAAGTCACTTTAGGTCATAATGTTTATCATAATAACAGAAAACACAAGCCCACAGGGAACTTAGAAAAAAGAAACTTTACTTTGTGGCTCAATCCTGAAAATTTATGCTTTCAGACCCTGGTTGTTACTAAATACCCCATCCCAAAAGACATATCCATCTCTTAATGGATCCCTTGAATTTTCTCTTGAACCTACTCCTTTCTTTCTTTAGTGGTTACAATGGAATACTATTCAGCACTAAAGAGGCCACACTATAACTTCGGTAAACTCTTAACTGTTATATTAGTTAAGAAAAAAGACCCTACATATATTTGACATGTGTGGGACAAAAAAATGGGGTTCTGCTCTGCTCAGGGCTAGGGCTGCTGGGTGAGGCAGAACGCAGGAAGTCTGACTGTGTGGGAGTTGGACTGTGGGAAGTTGCAGGATCCCACTCTGGGAGTGAAGGAGGCACAGTCTGGGGTCCCTGCAGACCTGCCAGAGTCAGGCTTCGACTCTTGGGCACCACAGACCACTGGGCACCTAGGAAGATCTAGTTATGGGGTCCCTTTCACTCTTGAACATCCCAGATGCTGCTGTATGTCATAGAAGAGCTGAGAACAAGTGGGGACCCTTGGGCAGACCCTAGCCTAGGGGCCAAAAGGAAAAGGGCAGGGAGGAGAGCTCTGGCAGTTTACTACAGGGAGAAGAGAGTCTGACTAGTTCAGGCAGCTTGCTTGGGTTGGTGGAGGTCATGGCTGGAAAGCAGGGAGGCTCCCTGTTTGGAGGTTAGAGGCACAGCTGTTAGAGGGAAAGGTTTTCCATTGCTCCAGCACGGCGGATTTGATGAAAAGAGACAGTGCATGGTTTTAAGGCATTTATAGTAGAAAGACAGAAAGAGGGAGACATGTAGAGAAATAGAGGGCTACCATGCCCATGTGGAAAGAGGGAAGAAGGGAAGGTGAAGAGAGGGGGAGCAAGGGAGCTAGAGAATAAGAGGTAAGAGAGCAAGAGAGCAAGGGGGCAAGTAGCTGCTTTTATAGTGGGCTGTGCCACCCTGGCTGCTGCTAGGTAACTGTGGGGAGGAGCATACCTAGTTGTTGCCAGGTAACTGTGGGGGTGGAATCCAGACAGAATGCCAGAATGCCGGGAGCTTGGGGCATTGCCTATGTGACTGATGGCCACACACTTCTCTGCAGGGGGCTGTGGGAGGCTGTAACTGTGACAAGAGCCAGGGACCCAAGAGGTGTGGCTGAACTGCTATGTCCCATGGAGGCAGAAGTCACTGCCTACCAGGTCTCCGGGGTTACAGGCCTGTGCTTGATGGGGAACCAGGTTGTCTGTGCACAGTTCACTGCCCCACAGACATGTATGATTTCATTGATTTGAAACTCTAGAAAAGAATCATGAATGAGGAGATGTTCACTGCTGGTGGAAAAGCATAGTACAGAGACATCTGAACCTTTGTTGCATAGTGACAGTGGTTTCGAGAACTGTACACCAAAAGCAAATTTGTAGAACTGTATGCCAAAAGCAAAGATCAGTTTACTTTCTATGAATCAAAAAAGCTAAACGTCAATACAAAAAACCAAATGTTTGGATACTACATAGAAAGAAATACTACATGTCTAGAGTTACACACAATAGTAGTTACAAACATTGTTTATTAAAATTTGTCATTATAATATTATAAGTTAAAACTATTATGCTATGTAATAACTGCATGTTTATTTAATCACTAAACGCACAACCCAGCACACATACAACTGATCCAAAGTAAAGACTAAACCATTATATCTGGTATTTGGTCTTGAACACAAAATGGTCCAGTCCCTTTGGGAAACACTTTATCCATTTCTATTAGAACATGGTTTTCTTCTATCATATCAACCTTGCAGGTGTACTCAAGCATGTGCTAGAGAGAAGTGAAAACATACAGCTGTCTACAGTATTAGGCTTTGGGTGGGGTAGGAGCAAGAGGGTTCCTTACAGTGCTGCATTTCCTTGAGTCATTCAGTTCATTAACTTGCTGCAAGCAGTGCTGAGTGAAATGAGAAAGTTCAGTGCTACCAGACAAAGCAAGGATTCTGAAGGAATGAAAAGCTTTGCATTCTGTAGAAATTGGCTCAATTATTATGTGATTTCTGTTATATGACCCATGTAAGGGATCAGCGCACATATGACTTGTGACTTAGGCTTCTAGATGGTGATAGGGACAAGAGGTAAAAGCTGATCAGGTAGTTTAGGGCAGGCCTCCATAAATATTCTTACTCCTGGCTAGAAACTCTAAGATACTCTTGATTTAGTTCATCATGCCTGAGAGGGTTCTTGTTTCTTGGCATATTGATTATATTGAACACATCATCAAGAAGTTGTAATTAAAATTTGACTGAGAATGAGAGGTACCTGGACACCATGTACTTGAGTCATCTGGACTGGACTGACACCTCCCAAATCTCACCCCAGTTGCTTCTATAAGTTCTAGAAACAGTCTCTAGAGTAGTGTGAATGGAATCCCACTTGCAAGACCCACTCTTACTATAAAATATATCTGACATTTTAATTTCTCTCTTAAACTCTCACCTATAATTCCATGATATACTTCTTTCTAAATCTACCTGCTATTATTATGTTTAAAATCATTCATAGAGTTTATGAAAAAATACAAAAGCCACTAGTTGGGTGTGATTGTGGTAGGTTGTTGAATTGGCAAACACCTTAGCTCTCCAAGCTATGTACCTTGAGACAAGAATGACTCTGTATCTCCTATGGACACCATGTTTTCCATATCAGTATGGAATTTTTTTCTGGGATGAAAAGTGACATTTGATAAATGTGACCCACATGACATCATCATATCTGAAAACAACAACAATAAAAAAGAGGTATAAATTTTGATGCTGATTAAAATTTTTAATTTTTAACCTTGTATTACTTATTTTTTAATTTTTCCATTTTTTCTACTGGAACAAATGATTGACAAGTCAAAATTAAAGCCTAGTAACTATCTGTGATATTTATTTTGTAATGAAATTAAATAAAATGGTTTTTGTTTTAGATCATGGTATTCTACAAGGTAGTGACAGATGCAGATTCTTTATTCTAAGAGCTCACCTTGTTGATCTTCTTAAACACTACATTAAATACTGTGAATCCAAAATGTTGTTTTATTGTGGTATTCATCAGAACTGTTCTGGAGAAAGTGTCTCTGAGCTGAAATGAATATTAAAACAGAATAGAGAACCTGAGTACAGAAGAAACACTGTATCAGATGGAGAAATGGTTTTGGTGGGAAAGCAGAAGGCATGAGTCAACAATGGAGGTCAACTAACTGTCTATTTAAGAGATTGTGAAATAAGACCAGACAGAGACAAGGAAGTGGACTAAGAATAATCTTCAGTAAAGAATAACAATCATATTGACATTGAGATATGGGTGGGGCAGCTTCTTACTTTTAACTCATCTTTATTGATATCAGTGCTTTCCCACATATACCTTATATCTTGGGTATTCTAAGTATCTGGGCTAATATCCACTTATCAGTGAGTACATATTGTGTGAGTTTTTGTGATTGTGTTACCTCACTCAGGATGATGCCCTCCAGGTCCATCCATTTGCCTAGGAATTTCATAAATTCATTCTAATAGCTGAGTATTACTCCATTGTGTAAATGTATCACATTTTCTGTATCCATTCCTCTGTTGAGGGCCATCTGGGTTCTTTCCAGCTTTTGGCTATTATAAATAAGGCTGCTATGAACATAGTGGAGCATGTGTCCTTACCGGTTGGGACATCTTCTGGATATATGCCCAGGAGAGGTATTGCAGGATCCTCCAGTAGTACTATGTCCAATTTTCTGAGGAACCACCAGACTGATTTCCAGAGTGGTTGTACAAGCTTGCAATTCCACCAACAATGAAGGAGTGTTCCTCTTTCTCCACATCCTTGCCAGCATCTGCTGTCACCTGAATTTTTGATCTTAGCCATTCTGACTGGTGTGAGGTGGAATCTCAGGGTTGTTTTGATTTGCATTTCCCTGATGATTAAGGATGTTGAACATTTTTTCAGGTGCTTCTCTGCCATTCGGTATTCCTCAGGTGAGAATTCTTTGTTTAGCTCTGAGCCCCGTTTTTAATGGGGTTATTTGACTTTCTGGAGTCCACCTTCTTGAGTTCTTTATATATATTGGATATTAGTCCCCTATCTGATTTAGGATAGGTAAAGATCCTTTCCCAATCTGTTGGTGGTCTTTTTGTCTTATTGCTGGTGTCTTTTGCTTTGCAGAAGCTTTGCAACTTTATGAGGTCCCATTTGTCTATTCCTGATCTTACAGCACAAGCCATTGCTGTTCTATTCAGGAATTTTTCCCCTGTACCCATATCTTTGAGGCTTTTCCCTACTTTCTCCTCTATAAGATTCAGTGTCTCTGGTTTTATGTGGAGTTCCTTAATCCACTTATATTTGACCTTAGTACAAGGAGATAGGAATGGATCAATTTCCATTCTTCTACATGATAACTGCCAGTTGTGCCAGTTATGCTAGGTTCCTGTCAGCAAGCAAAACAGAGTATCATTACTAGTGTCAGTAATTGGTCCTTGACCATGGGACAGGTCTCAGTTTGGGCCAATCATTGGTTGGTCATTTGCTCAGTTCTCTGTTACATTCTCCTCCCCCCCCCTTGGGATCCATCCCATAATCAGCTTCTAAACTTTGACACCATTGCATACACTAGCAAGATTTTGCTGAAAGGACCCAGATATATCTGTCTCTTGTGAGATTATGCTGGGGCCTAGCAAACACATAAGTGGATGCTCACAGTCAGCTATTGGATGGATCACAGGGCCCCCAATGGAGGAGCTAGAGAAAGTACCCAAGGAACTAAAGGGATCTGCAACCCTATAGGTGGAACAACACTATGAACTAACCAGTACCCCGGAGCTCTTGTCTCTAGCTGCATATGTATCAAAAGATGGCCTAGTCGGCCATCACTGGAAAGAGAGGCCTATTGGACTTGCAAACTTTATATACCCCAGTACAGGGGAACGCCAGGGCCAAAAAGTGGGAGTTGGTGGGTAGAGGAGTGCGGGGGGAGGGTATGGGGGACTTTTGGGATAGCATTGGAAATGTAAATGAGGAAAATATGTAATAAAAAATAATAAAAAAAAGAATGTATCAGAGAACTGAGCAAATGACCAACCAATGATTGGCTCAAACTGAGACCTGTCCCATGGTCAAGGACGAATTACTGACACTAGTAATGATACTCTGTTTTGCTTGCTGACAGGAACCTAGCATAATTGTTCTCTGAGAGGCTTCATCCATCAGCCAATGGAAAGAGATGGAGAGAATCATAGCCAATCATTAGATGGAGTTCAGGGAGCCTTAAGGTAAACTCTTTAGAAAGACTGAGGGATCTGAAGAGGATAGAAACTCCACAGGAATACCAACACACTCAATTAATCTTGGTGCTTGAGGCCTTCTAGAGATGAAGCACCAACTAAAGAACAAGCATGGGCTGGACCTAGGCTCCCTGCACATAATGTAGCAATGTGGTCTTCATGTAGGTCCCCAAAATACTGAAATGGGGCTTGTCCCTGAGCCTGTTGCTTGCCTGTGGATTCTGCTACCACAAATGAACCACATTGTCTGGCTGAAGTGGGAGAGAACATGCCTAGTCCTACAGTGACCTGATGTGTAGTGTGTGTATGTGTGTGTGTGTATGTGTGTGTGTGTTGTGTGTGTGTGGGGTGGAAATGTTAGTGGGGACATGTGACAGCTGGAGGGTAGCTTCCTCTTCTCAAAAGAAAAGGGGAAGGTAGAAGGTGGTTGGACTTGCAAGAGGGGATACTGGGAGTATGGCTGAACCTGGGTTATAAAAGTGAATAAATAAATAAAAGTTTTGAAAGATTATAATACAAAATAAATAGAAATGTTATAAGTAAGCAATAGTATAACTTGCTTTCTTTCTCAGAAAGAAGCAAAGATAAATGCTCAGGTCCATGTCCCACTGATCTGGACTATGAAAGACTTCCCAACACTTTCTTATCAGTTGCCCCAGTAAAGTTAGGAGCTGATATTTTAGGTGGATATGAATTACCTGATGTGGGTACTGGGAGCAAACTCTAATACCCTCCAAGAGCAGGTGCTCTCAAACCCTGAGTTGTGTATATCACCTTTATACTTTCTTTTCACTATTATTGGGTGTGCCTCTGCATATGTGTATAGAATTTGTGAACGTTTGTTTTCTTTTTCTACCAAATGAGTTCTAGGTATCAATCTGAGATCTTTAGGCTGGGCAGCAAGCACCTTTACCCACTAGATCATCTGTGGCTCTCTTTCAACATTGATTTTGAGCCAGAGTCACTCTTGACACTAACCTGCATACTTCAGGTAACATGGCCTTTGAATACAGTGATCTTCTGGTATCTACCTCCTACCTTTCTGTATATGTGTCATTATCATAAGGGATAAAATAATCTTTCAGTAAATTTCATTTTCTAACATTTTACTTCTCTGTGGTAATGCCAAATGATATGTGTATAGAAATCTTAAGTGTAGCTACCTATGGATTTGACTTTAGACAAAGGTCCATTATAGGTATTCTGATAGTTGCAGAGTCAGCTTTCTGTGTGCCTGGATTAGTGATGGTTTAGAATAAAACATAAAGGTCAGTTGCTCAGTGCTGCTAACAACAACCTTTTACTCCCAGCCCTTTGGAAAAGTACCTGATTTAGCAAATGCAGATGCACATTTCAAGGAAGCTATTTGATGACTTCCAGGACTTGAGTCTCCAGTGTAAAAGACCTCCCCACTGGTAGAGATCTGCAGAACTGCACATAGGAAAGAAAAAGCCTCTTGTCCCCTGGGAGATTTTACAATGATTGAAAAAGCTAAGTATCAGGGCAGGAGCAATCTGAACATTTAATATTAATGCTGTACAGTCAGGTACTTTCCTGAATCCAGGAGGCCAACAGGGACTTCTCTTCTCTCCTCAGGAAGGCTGTGGGGTCTGCAAAGGTCAGCTATATTATAAGCATTTGTTTCATAATGTAGTTAACTGGCCATTACACAGTGAAACCTCTAGAAGCCAGTGAAATTTCCTCTTTAACCTGAATATGTAGGGTCATAGAAAATGAAAACACTGTCTGATATTAGTAGAAAAATTGTTGTGTGAAAAGTACTCAGAAAATGTTTCTTGTATCAAATGAACTATACATTCACTTGGGAGTAGAAACACTCTGTTAATTGAGAGGAAATAGTGGGAGTCACTGAACTCTCAATTCAGCCTAGCAGGTAGTGCTGAACTCTCCCTGCACTGGGTCCCAGCTCCAGATAAGCCACCAAGCTAATCAACAGCCTCAGTTCATAGCTTTTCTCACTGTACCTTTCATGCTAACATCTGAACTTCTGCACATCTCATCCCTGTTAAGCAGGAAATGGATTCATTGATGGCTATGGTGTGTGTGTGTGTGTGTGTGTGTGTGT
Source organism: Mus caroli (assembly GCF_978045245.1). Classification (NCBI taxonomy): domain Eukaryota; kingdom Metazoa; phylum Chordata; class Mammalia; order Rodentia; family Muridae; genus Mus; species Mus caroli. The sequence goes on along the minus strand of NW_028227256.1, from coordinate 114,363,382 downwards.
GTGTAAGTTCATTATGCTTATGAATCCTTGAAGGAAGGCAGATAGTCATATCTGAGTCCTCCAGGAATAAACAGAAGAGCTAAGGTTTTAAAATTATTTTTATTTAATTAAAATATAATTATATAATTTCCCCCTTCTCCCTCCAACCTCTCATGCTCTCAGGCTTTTTTGAATCCATAACCTCTTCTTTAATTTTCATTGATACATATTATAGGCTAACCACCAGGGATAGCTTAACAGCAGCAAGCTCACCTCTGAAGAAGACTAATTATCCCTTTCTCAGCAATTTTTAATTGCCTGGAGCTGGTAATGGCTAAATTTTTAACATTTCTCCAGGGGTAGGAGCTATTTGTTAATGTATAGCGTGGTTATGCAGAACATGTAGCTTAAAGACACAGGCAATCTGACTCTGACTTACAGTCTGAGACTAGAGAGAAAGAGAAAAATATTTGTTTAGGTGGTTGTTGTTCCTGTAGATAAGGTACAGTGTTTCAAGGGAGGTTTATCCTGGGTTTCTAGTTCTAACTCCCAAAGACCTTTGTGTTTTTAGGATCTGGGGGCAGGGTGTGGGGATTGACCTCCTACAGTGAAGTTCATCTGAATGGGACAAGGGCATTCTCTAAGAACCCTACCTCCCAAGTCTTTTAATTCACCAATTTCACCCAGTGTTTGTTTATTCTTTTTCCTTTTTGTTTTCATGGGGCTCATCAAAGACTAGCAGAATTTTGTCTTTGAGCTCCTTTCTTGATAGTCTCAATTTCTGGCTCCCCATTCTATTTCTCTGGTGGAACTCTCTAAAGCTCACCAGGCTGGCTACTGGAGGTGACACATGCTCCTTCCCTCACTTTACATTGGCTCCTGTATGGGACCTTCAGTCCCTTCTCCATCCCTGCCTTCTGTGCCTTATTCTCTTCAGAGCTCTGTGAATGTGCCTCTGGAACCTGAACACCTCAGAGGCCCTACCATACTATTGTCCATGTGTCTTCTCATGGTGTTAATAACTCAACTAATCAACTTCTTCATGGTTAATGACATAAAGTCCCAGAAATGCTGAGAAATTCCTGCCTGATAAACCCTGTGGATGCTTCTCATTAGGAGACCCACTTTCAACACTTTAGGACTGCAGGGGAACTGACCTGCCAATTGAATCTTTCATTCCCATCTCTTTCACCTTATAAAACTCCCAAGCTACCTGTGCTGTGTTTCCACAGACTCCGTTGACCTGGATAGTGACTTTATTTTTTCTTACTAAGAATTCTGTTTCCGGAGAGGTCAATATATTTCAATATACTCTGTCCATCCTGATATAACACCTACCTTCTTTGAACAATACAATCTGCAGTCCTGGAATACACAGCAGTAAACAAGAGACTTTTATCTTAATCAAAGTCTAAGAAGGTTAACCCTGGCAACTGTACTTTTAACATTCATATACATGCAATGACATGCATGTATAAACATGAGCACATGTGCATGTGGCTTTCACACACACATGATAAAAATTGAAAAACTTAAATGGGCTCAAAAGGATACAATTATTTTTATTTCTCATGGTTCTGAAATTTAGAAATTAAGATGGAGTCAAAAATACTGCTTACTTGCTTAGTGTTAGAAATGAGTTCAGGGTTACAAACAGACCATTTGAAGTCTTATTTTTAATTAAGTTTTAAAATTTATTCAGTTTACATCCTGCTTACTGCTGTCCTCTCAGTTATCCCCTCCTATAATCCTTCCCCATCTCTCCTCTCCTTCTCTGAACAGGTGGGTCTCCCTATGTATACCCCCACTCTGGAACTTCAACTCTGTGGGGGAGGTTATATCCTCTCCCACTGAGGCTAGCCAAGGAAACCCAGCTAGAAGACCATATTCCATAGACAGATAATAATTTTTGGTATAGTCCTCATTCCAGTTATTCAGGACCCAAATGAAGACCAAGCTACACTCTTGCTATATATGTTTGGGGAGATCTAGGTACAGCCTATGTATATTGTTTGGTTGGGGGTTCAGTCTTTGAGAGCCCTAAAGTTTCAGGTTAGTTGACTATGTTAGTCTTCCTGTGGAGTTCTTAACCTCTTCAAGGCTGCAATCATTCAACCTATTCTTCCATAAAAGTCCCCAAGCTCCATCTACTGTGTCATCGAGGGTGTCTGCATCTGTCTGAGTCAGCTACTGGGTAGAGCTTCTCAGCAGCTGATAGTATTCAGCTATCAAAAACAAAGACATCATGAATTTTGCAGGCAAATAGATGGAACTTTTGGATCTTAACCATAAAATACAGGATAGCCATGCTAAACTACACAGACCCAAAGAAGCTAAACATGAAGAAAAGCATAAGTGAGGATGTTTGAATCTCACTTAAGAAGGTGAATAAAATAATCATAAGAGCTGGGCCAAGTCAAGTTGCCCTGAACATCTTGCTATCCCAGGGGGACCTCCATTCTCCTGCTCCTTCTCTACCTGAACCATACAGGTAAGCTTCCATACCCCACCCCCCATCTTTCCTGGTTTTAAGCCCTCTGGGCCAAGCCAAGGTTTCTTGAGCATCCTGCTATTCCATGGGGACCTCCACTCTCCCACCTTCTCTCCTCTAACTCCACCAAACACTTGAAGCATTCAGGTAAGCTTCTCTTCCCTCACACATCATCCCTGCTCTCTGAGCCTTCTGGGTCAAGCCAAGCTGCTCTAAATAGCCTGCAACTCCAGGGGGACATCCATATTTCTGCCACCTCTCTGCCCAATTTCATCAGACCTGAGTCTCCTGAACTATACAGAACTGCAGGTGTAGTGCCATCCATTCCAAGGATATTCATCAGAGGCCTGCCACAGCATGACCATTGATGTTCACCCCTCTCCCAATACATAATATGAAAAGAACATCCAGGGACCAAAACCATCTTGATAGCTAAAGGCCTTCAAAAAATACAATCAACAAGAGCCAGGGCAATATGACACCTCCAAAGCACAGCTACTCCACTACAAAATGCCATTGATAACCTAATGTAACTTAAACTCAAGAAAATGACCTTAAATACAAATTTATAAAGATATAGAGGCCTTTAAAGAGAACATGTAGAAATACCTTAAAGAAATACAGGCAAATACAATCAAACACATAAATGTCTTTAAGGAGGAAACAAATGAATCCCTTTAAGACATACAAGTGTAAAGACTAAACAAGTGAATATAATTTAAAAAAACTGTGCAAGACCTGAAAGTGAAAATAGAAGTAATGAAGAAAATACAAACTGAGGAATTCCTGGAGTTGTAGAACCTAGAGAAGAGAACAGGAATAACAGATGCCAACATCACCAACACGATACAGGAAACAAAAGAGAAAGTCTCAGGTGTAGAAGATACAATAGAAGAAATTGATGCATTTGCCAAAGATATTAAATCTAAAAAAAAAAAATCCTGAAACCAAATATCCAGGAAATCTGGGATACCATCAAAAGACCTAATCTATGAACAATAGGAATAGACAAAAGTTAATGAAGAGTCCCAGATCAAAAAGGGCCAGAAAATATTCTCAGCAAAATCATAGAAGAAAACTTTTCCAACCTAAAGAAAGAATTGCATATAAACATATAAGAAGCTTATAATACATTAACTTTACTGGACCAGAAAAGAAAAGCCTCCTGGTACATAGTTATCAAAACAAAAAATCTACAGAACCAATAAAGAGTATTAAAATCAGCAAGGAAAAAAGTCCAGGTAACATACAGATGTAGACGTATCAGAATCGCAGTAAATATCTCAAATAAAACTCTAAAAGCTAGAAGAGCCTGTACAGAAATCCTGCAACCTCTGAAAAAGCATTGGTTCAACCTAGACTACTATAGCCAGGAAAACTCTCAATTACTGTAGATGGAGAAAAGATATTTCAAGCCAAATTCATATTCAAACAATATTTATACACAAATCCAGCTCTACAGAAAATAATAGAAGGAAAACTCCAACCCAAGAAGGATGAGTGCATTCAAGAAAACACAGAAAATAAGTAAATCCATACCAGCAAAACAAAGAAACCACACACAAATGCCCTGCCATTCCCCCACATTAACACCACCAAACTCAAAATAACAGGAAACAGCCATCAATGATCACTAATATATTACAACATCAATGGACTCAGTTCCCCAATAAAAAGATGCAGGCTAACAGAATGGATGCAAAAACAGGATCCATCATTTTGCTTAACACAAGAAACACACCTCAGCCATAATTATCAACATTGCCTCAAAGTAAAGGCCTGGAAAGAAAATCCAAGCAAAGCCACACAAGAAGGAAGCTAGAGTTGCAATTTTAATATCTAATAAAACATTATTCACCCAAAATTAATCAAAAGAGATAGGGAATGACACTTCATACTCACCAAAGGAAAAATCAACCAAGGTGATATCTCAATTCCAAACATTTATGCCCTGTAACCTTCCCCCCTCAGCCTGAAATCTGGCTGATCAGGTTTGACTGTTAGCACTTGGAGAGCATCGAGGGGTGGAGCCTGCCAACCTATCATTCTGCCACTCCCACTGCTACTACCTGCTGCCTAGCTGTTCTGGAGCCAACACGTGGTCACCTGTAACTGGACTCCAAGGATGATTTGGCAGGAGTGGGCCCCTCCTCCCTTCTTCATAACCCGGTGTCCTGAATAGTAAAATTGAGCTTTGATCAGAACCTTTGTTGTTTTAGCTCCGTTATTTCTCTCGTCCGTCTAGTTCCCTCTCTTTCAGCTTGAGTCTGCCACTTAAGCCTTACCCCGTTACTCACTGGACGGCACGCAACAATGCCCCAAATACAAGGGCACCCACATTTATGAAAGAAACATTGCTAAAGCTTAAATTGTACCTCAAACCCCACACAATAATACTGAGAGACTTCAAAAACCCAAAGTCTCCAATTGACAGGACATCCTGACAAAACTAAACAGAGAACTAGTAAAACTATCAGACATTATGAATTAAACAGACATCTATAGAATGTTTCATTCAAACACAAAGAATATACCTTCTTCTCAGCATTTCATAGATTCTTCTTCAAAGTTGACCATATAGTCAGTCTCAAAGCAAGCCTCAATACATACAAGAAAATTGAAATAGTGCATCTTATTTTATCACACTACCATGGATTAAAGCTGAACATCAACAACAAGGGAAACACTGGAAAGCCTACACATTCATGGAAATTGAACAAATCTCTACTCAGTGAAATCTGGGTCAGAGAAGAAATAGAGAAGGAAATTAAGACTTTCTATAATTCAATAAAAAAGAAAGCACAAAATACCCAAATTTATGGGACACAATGAAAGCAGTGCTAAGTGGAAAGTTCATAGCACCGAGAGCCTCCATAAAGAAATTAGAAAGCTCTCATATCAGCAATTTAAAAGTGTACCTGAGAGCTCAAGATAAAAAGAGGAGAAAGCACACCAAAGAGGTGTAGAAGTCAGGAAATAATCAAAATCAGGACTAAAATCAATGAGTTAGAAACAAACAAATAAACAAACAACAAAAACAATACAAAGAATCAAAAACATTAAAAGTTGGTTCTTTGAGAAACTCAACAAGATAGACAAACTCTTAGCCAAACTAACCAAGAGACAGAAAAACAGTATCCAAATAAAGGAAGTCAGTAGTGAAAAGGGAGACTAAAATTGACACTTAGGAAATTAAAAGAATAATTAGGTCTTACTTCAAAAGCCTGTAGTCTGCAAACATTGGAAAACCTTAATGAAGTGGCTGATTTTCTAGACAAATCCTACTTACCAAAGTTAAATAAAAATCAAACCAATTATTTAAACAGACTCATATCCTATAAAGAAACAGAAGCAGTCATTTAAATTCTCCCAACCAAAAAATGAGAAGGGTTGGGTGGTTATAGTACAGAATTCTACCAGACTTTCAAAAAAGAGCTAATGCCAATACTCTTCAAACTATTCCACAATGTAGAAACAGAAGAAACACTGTTAATCTCATTCTATGAAGCCACAGTCACCCTGATACCTATATATACCAAGATCCAAGAAAGAAAGAGAATGTCAGTCAGACCAATTTCCTTCTGAATACCAAAGAAATTATACTGAATAAAATTCTCACAAACTGAATCCAAGAACACCTCAAAGACATCATCTAACAAGATCAAGTATGCTTCATCCAAGAGATGCAGAGATGGTTCAATATCAGAAAGCCTTTAACATAATCCACCTTAGAAACAAATTGAAAGAGAAAAGTCATAAGATTATTTCATTAGATGCTTTAAAAAGTCTGCGATAAAATGAAACACCCTATCATGATAAAGGTATTAGAAAACTCAGGGATACAGGACATAAACATAAACATAATAAAAGCCATATACAGTAAACCAATAGCCAACATCAAACTAAATGAAAAGAAACATGAAGCAATTCCACTAAAATTGGGGAAAAGACAAGGCTGCTGCTCACTTTCTCCCAGTCTATTCAATATATTTACTTAAAGTTCTTACCAGAGCAATAAGACAACTAAAGGAGATCAAGGGAATTGGAAAGGAAGAAGTCAAAGTATTATAATGCCCATTTGTGAGTCCAAAAGACAACCAAAGAGCCAATTTCAGATGCAATTGCACTATGGTCTTTTTAAGGCAACTTGAGCTTGGACTCCTAGTAGACCCTGACTCAGAAGGACAAGAAGGTGAAGCCCAGAGCCTAGTTTCAAGCCAACATTTATAGAGGTAAAGAAACAACCAAGGAGGGGTTTTCTGTCCTGATATACATCTGTTTGGGGCTGGGAGCAAAACCATAAACTTAACTTCTGTTTTTCTCCTAATTGTTGGTTGTTAGGAAGTGAAGTGACAGGGGAGGCTTGTCAAAGAGAATAGCATAGAGGTACAGGCTTGTTTGGGAGTAACCTGGAAACTGGTGCTGGACTCCAGCTTGTTGGGGAGTAACTTGGAGATTCTGATTGTTGGTTAACTTGAGTTCAACTTTAGGTCAGGTTCTCTAAGATAGAGTCTGAACCTAAGATCTGGTCATTCAGTATCACTATTTGTGGATGACATTAGAGTATACATTAAGAAACTCTAAAAATTCTGCCAGAGAACACCTGCAGCTGAGAAGTACCTTCAACAAAATTACTGGATACAAAATTAACTCAAAGAACTCACTTGCCTGCCTTTATACAAATGATAAATGGGTCAGGAAAGTAATTAGGGAAACACCCTTTACAATAACACAAATATTAAATATCTTAGTGTAAGTCTAACCAAGCAAGTGAAAGATCTGTATGACAAGAACCCCACTCTCTGAAGAAAGAAATTAAAGAAGATATCAGAAGATGCAAAGAACTCCCATGCTCATGGATAGGTAGTATTAACATAGTAAAAATAACCATCTTACAAAAAGCAACCTACAGATTCAATGCAATACTCATGAAAACTCTAATACATTTTTTATAGAACTTAAAAGAGCAATTCCTAACTTCATATGAAAAAATGAAAAATCCAAGATAGCAAAAACAATCCTGAACAATTAAAGAACTTCTGGAGGAATGGCCATCCCTCACCTCAGTATGTATTACAGAGCAATAGTGATAAAAATGGCATGATATTGGTACAGAAACAGACAAGTTGATCTGTGGGGCTTTAGATTGTGTCACTAGATAGAAAACTGGTAATGTCAAGCAGATTAAATAAATCTGGCAATTCTCATAATTGAGAATGGGAGGCATTTAAATCTACTTCTGATCAGGTTCTTGTCTTGGAGTATGTGACAATGACACTCCACTAAGAAAACTGGTCACATAGCATAGAAACCCAGAGTTCTCCATGCTAATGAGGTATCTAGATAACCCTCCAGGATTTAGTTACTATGTTTCCCATCCCCAGCATCGCTTCTTGCAAAAGGTATTTAATCTCTGGTTTACCTTGAAAAACTCAAATGCATTTTTTTTTACCATAAATAAGTAGTTTAGACAAGTAAGAACTGTCTCCTTCATCAAGAATCTCTGCAAGTGAAGCCTTTGTTAGATAGAGCCCTGCCTATATCTCCCACAGAAGGCCCCTCTGCACTCTTGGCACTTACCCTGAGATTCATGCCTGCGTGCATCCCAATTACTGTGTTTAAAAACAGCCCTTCTATGGGAGAAAAGTATATGTGAAATGGATCACACGCCTATTCTTTTGAGCTTCCCCCTGCTTCAACACAGATAATTAAATTGTGTGCTGTAGATGGTGTTTTAAAATGTTGAATAATCAAGCACATTATTTTAATCATACTTTTATTTTAAGAATTTTGAAATTTGGATGTCAAAGAACTTAATAAATGCCTCATAGTATCTTAAAACCAGACATAATCATGTCTAGGTGAGATGAAAAGGATCTACTTATTGGCATATGGCTTGATTCTGAACAGCAACCTTATGGGGAAGGGGAAAAGCATTGGTTCTCTTCACAGAACGCTGCAGAAGCATGACGGCTAATTCATGTGACAAGATGACAGGTGAGTTCGCTGAGTGCCTTGACTGTAGTGACAAGAAAGCTGAATTGGGTATATGTTCCTGACCCCCCACTCCCCTTTGTTTGCCATTTTCCCAGTTTGGAAAGAGCTAAGCTGCCTTGCTTCAAGCTTTTTAAACCTTATGGGACATAGAACATAGAACATTTCTGACTTAGAAAGATTAGTCACAAGAAAGAGTTATAGCGATTCTTCTCCTTCTCTCATTGTGACCAGTTATTCTAACTCAATCTTGGACTGGTCTAGTAATAATTCCAGTATTAGCGAATCCTAGGGAAGATAGCAAAAATCTTAATTACCTAGCAAAGTTAATTTGGAGCACAGCCTCCACTCCCAGAGAAGCTGCAGCCTTTCTGTGATTCTCAAAGCCTCCTCCCCCCACACCAGGAGCTCTAAGTCTCAGCTTGATCATTGCTAGTTTGCAATTGAATGGAGTACCTAGACTTCCCCAAAGAAGCTCTCTTACTGTTGCTTTTCACTGTCTGGACTTTGTTTTTCAAGCAGGTCAGTCATCACCCTTCAGCCTGACTGCAGCAGGTGTACAGTCTTGCCTCCAACAGTGCAGGTGGCAGTTATTAATCTTCATTGAGGAAGCATTCTAAGTACATATTGTGGATTTTGGTCTGATTTGGGAATAAGGTTTGCTATGAGGGCCAGACAGTCTAAGACAGGCACCCAGATCTCAGAATCATATCAATCTAGACAGAGGTAATGCCAAGAGTCCATGGTTTAATAATACTACACCACAGAGCCATGTAAAGAATTGGAGGCGAAGATTAATGTCTAAGAAGTAGTAGTCTTAGCAATAGGGCAGGCCATAGCATATATTAAGGCTAGAAAGGCAGAAATTTCAGATATTAGAAAAAGTCACTTGGACACTTGGAACATTGATGAATTGGCCAGAGATTTTAAAAAATGACCTAAGTGCATTGAATCCCCTGGATTGGGTTCAATATATATTACTACTTGCTATTATTATTGGCACCATTTTATTACTAAATCGTTGTTTCCACTCATCTTTAGAGCACTCCTGAGATCTGTAACTATGACGAGGTGGGACACTCCAGAACTTTGGCAGAAATATGAAAAGAAAGGGGGAGAACGCTATGCACACTCCAGTGAAGTTTTCTTGGCAGGCCGAGAGGTTTGGGAGCACTCATGATGCAAAGGGTTTCATGGAAACTCACCTCCTGGAACTTTGGCATTCTCATAACCCATATATTCATACCCTATCCCCGCATTAGTCTGGTGTATGGATCCACATGCTCTCTTTTAGTATAATCTTATTATAAGTGCCTTTTAAGATTGAATTCTGACATAGCTAAGCCTTTCCAGTGTTCCAATGTCCTAGAAAGACCTTGAAGTCGACAAACTCAGAATTCAGTAGGAATTCAGTAACTAGTTAAGCATTACAAATGACCAAGCCGGAATAGCTCAGGGCTAGTCTGCAGAGTGTTTACTTGAGGTAGTAACCAGCCTTACCTAAACACAATGGCCTAGCAAATAGGTGGGTTTACCATGAGAAAAGTTAGGGATTCCCACTGAGACAGGTTTCTTCACTAGGCCCAAAGAAATCAGGCAGAACTATAGAGCATAAATACATTTTATGCCTCAGTCCAGCTTTTTTAAAAATATTAATAACAGGAAGGAAATTGTAACCTCCCTCAAGCCTGAAGCTGGCCGAACCAGACCTCGACTTTGCTGCCACTAAGGATATTACCTAGGGTGGAGCCTGCCTCCCTAGATCACTCTATTGTTCAGCCACTGTCTAGGATCCTCCTCAAGATGCTACCTGCTGGGAGGCCACTGAGCTGTTCCTGAGACTACACCCTATCCTGCATGTAGCCACCTGCAGCTGGGCTCCAAGGATGAATTGGTGGGAATGGGCCTCCCCCTCCTTTATAAGTGCATTTGCCATTAAACATTTGAGCCTTGATCAGGAACCTTGTCTTGGCTCCATTTCTCTCTGGACCGCCTAGTTTTCCCTCTCTTTTCAGCCCCTATTTACCTCCCAGGTGAAACCCAGTTCATGTTAGCAGCACCCCGGTTTTCAACACCGAGCTAAAAAGCATATTGTCCCTTCCCTGGGATCATCTCAGGCCCAAGGTTACCATTCTCAAGTCTTTGAGGTTCCCAGTGGTGTCAGGGCATACAGAAATTTGAAAACCACAGCCTCCATCCCAGCACTTGGTGTTTCTCATCTGGAGAAATATGGGCTGGGACACTTCTCTTAGGTTTTGTTAGGTTGGCATCCCATGAGCCTGTCATTTCAATGTGGACCAAGGAACATAGCCTAGTGCTTCAGGAATTCACCTCCCTGAACAGGGTTCTGACACCCCGGTGGTGAGACAGAAACATAGAACCACACTGATCAATGGAATTTAATTGAAGTCCAGTTATAAATCCACACATCTATGGACATTTGATCTTTGATAAAGAAGCCAAAACTATACAATGGAAAAATGAAACCATCTTCAACAATTGGTGCTGGACTCTATATCTTCATGTAGAAGAATGAAAATAGATCCATACTTATCACCCTGCATAAAACTCAAGTCCAAGTGGATCAAGAACCTCAACATAAAACCAGATAAAATAAATCTCATAGAAGAGAAAGTAAACACGAAAGAAGGTCCAAGCAAGGACTCTCACTTAGAAAAGGAAATAAAATAGTCATATTAGGCAGATTGAGGGAGGGAACTGGGAGGCAGAGGTAAGGGGAGGGAAATGAGGGGATCAGGATTCGGTATGGGAAGAACACGAGAGATGTCTAAATGGCCATGAAATGAATGGAAATCTGCAACCCATTGGGGTGAGAAGGTGGGGGCATCTCCAGGATGAGACAGAGACCTGAGATAAGGCAGTGCCCAAGAATCTGTGGGGTTGACCTTAGATGTGACTCCCTACATTGGTGATATGAACCCTGAAGAGGCTATCTTCCAGATAGGAACCTCAGTAGAGTAATAGAGACGCAAACCCTCTTACAAAACTTTCAACCTAAAATATATTCTGTCTACAGGTAATACAGGCATGGGGGATGGAACAGAGACTGAGGAAATCACCATTCAGTAACCAGCCCATCTTAAGACACATCCCATGGTCAAGCACCAATTCCTTACACTAACTATGTTATGCTTGCAGACAGAAACATGTTGTACTCTGAAAGGCTCCACCCAACAGTTGACTCAACCAGATACCCAGAGCTAAACAGTAGATAAATCTTGGGAACTCTTATGGAAGAATAGGGGGAAGGATTGCAGCCCTGAAAGGAATAGGAACTCTACAGAAAGACCAACAGGGTCAACTAACCTTATCACTTGGGATTCTCAGAGTCTGAACCACCAACCAAAGAACATACACGATCTATACCTAGGCCTCCTGGCTCATATGTGCAGTTTGGCATTCACGTGTGTCCTGAGCAACTGGAATGGGGGCTATCCCAAAATCTGTTGCCTGTATGTGGCATATGTTCTACTAGCTTGGCTGCCTTGTCTGACCTCAGTGGGAGAGGAAGTGCCTAGCCGGGCAGAGACTTGAAATGCCAGAATTGGGGATACCCAAAGGGGAGAACAACCCACTTGTAGCAGAAAAGGTGTGGGAATGGTAGAAGGATTGTATGGAAGGAGGGAAGGCATAACAGGGAGGGGGAAGTGAGTAGGATGTAAAGCGAATTTTTTTTAAATTAAATAAAAAAATCATATCAAAAACAGTCCCAAGAGGGAGATGGAGGGAGGGAAGTGGTTTTGAGAGGAGATTGGGGTGAAATGGAGGGCTTCAGGGTAATGTGTGGGGAGGAACATGAGGGTTGGCCAGAAGGAAATGAGAATGAATAGAAATCAGTAATTGATTGTGGTCAGAAGGTAGGGGGCATCCCCAGGATGTTGCCAAGACTTGGGATAAGAGAGGCACACAAGAATCAATGGGGGTGTCCTTAGCTGTGACTTACAGAATTGGGGATATGGAAACTGAAGAGATAATCTCTTGTAGTCAGGCAGAAATTCCAGTGTAGCAATAGGATGACCAACCTACCCACCAAACTTTTGACCCAAATGTATTCTGTTTACAAAACTGCAGGGACAGGGGATGGAGCAGAGACTAAGGGAATGGCCAAGCAATATCCTGTTCAACCAGAAACTAATCCTATGAGTGAGCACCAATCCCATACACTACTAATGATACTTGGTTATGCTTGCAGACATGAGTCTAGCATGGCTGTCCAATTCAAGGCTTTTGACATTGCAAAACTTTACTCTGTAACTCTAATTACAGGGCATCCCATGCTTTTTCTGGACTCTGCATGCACTGGGGAAACACAAAATGCAAACATACATATTCTTAACTAGTTAAATAAATGAAAAAAATTTAAAAAGTGCTCACAAATGAACTCTGGTTGAAAACTTTCCATTGATGGCAGACAGAATTTAAATAATAGAAAATATGAATGAAGAGATGGCAGGTATGGAAGAGAGATAGGTGAGATTGAGAGTAAGGATATAATGTGTTATACACAAGTATGAAATTACAAAAATTATGAGTAAAAACTATTCAGAGTTGAAGTTTAATCTGAATCATTCACTATAGCTTAGACTAATCAGGCATTCAGTTGGCAATAGACTATCAACAAGTTCTTCAAGTAGTATAATTGAATCAACCTTTGAAAGGAACAATAATCACAATGAAGAATATTTCAAAACATAGTCATAGAGAATACTCATTGGATCCAATACAGATTTAAATGAAAAATCATAAGAAAGTAGCTAATATTATTGGGAATTTTGGTGATGTCAGGGAAGACTGTCTACAAGGCAGGTTTATTTTCCCCAATATAATCTTTCTTTTTTAATTAGGTATTATCTTCATTTACATTTCAAATACTACCACAAGGTCCCCCAGATCATCCCCCCACCCCACGACTCCCCTACCGACCCACTTCCACTTCTTGGCCCTGGCATTCCCCCATACTGAGGCATATAAAGTTTGCAAGATCAAGGGGCCTCTCTTCCCACAGATGGCCGACTAGGCCATCTTCTGATACATATGCAGCTAGAGACACGAGCTCTGGGGGTACAGGTTAGTTCATATTGTTGTGCCACCTGTAGGGTTGCAGACCTCTTTACCTCCTTGGGTATTTTCTCTAGCTCCCCCATTGGGGGCCCTGTGTTCCATCCAATAGCTGACTGTGGGCATCCACTTCTGTGTTTGCCAGGGCCCAGCATAGACACACAAGAGACAGCTATATCAGAGTCCTTTCAGCAAAATCTTGCTAGTGTATGCAATGGTGTCAGCATTTGGAGACTGATTATGGGATGGATCCCCGGGTATGACAGTCTCTAGATGGTCTATCCTTTCGTTTCAGCTCCAAACTTTGTCTCTGTAACTCCTTCCATGGGTGTTTTGTTCCCAATTCTAAGAAGGGGCAAAGTGTCCACACTTTGGTCTTTGTTCTTCATGAGTTTCATTTGTTTTGCAAATTATATCTTGCATCTTGGGTATTCTAAGCTTCTGGGCTAATATCCACTTATCAGCCAGTATCATGGGAGTTCTTTTGTGATTGACTTACCTCACTCAGGATGAAGCCCTCCAGGTCCATCCATTTGACTAGGAATTTCATAAATTTATTCTTTTTAATAGCTGAGTAGTACTCCATTGCTTAAATGTACCATATTTTCTGTATCCATGCATCTGTTGAGAGGCATCTGGGTTCTTTCCAGCTTCTGGCTATTATAAATAAGGCTGTTATGAACATAGTGGAGAATGTGTCATTCTTACCAGTTGGAACATCTTCTGGATATATGCCCAGGAGAGGTATTGCTGGATCCTCCAATAGTACTATGTCCAATTTCCTGAGGAACCACCAGACTGATTTCCAGAGTAGTTGTACAAGCTTTCAATCCCACCAACAATGGAGGAGTGTTCCTCTTTCTCCACATTCTTGTCAGCATCTGCTGTCACCTGAAAATTTTATCTTAGCCATTCTGACTGGTGTGAGGTGGAATCTCAGGGTTGTTTTGATTTGCAGTTCTCTTATTACTAAGGATGCTAAACACTTTTTCAGGTGCTTCTCAGCCATTTGGTATTCCTCAGATGAGAATTCTTTGTTTAGCTCTGAGCCCCATTTTTTAATGGGGTTATTTGATTTTCTGGAGTCCACCTTCTTGAATTCTTTATATATATATTGGACATTAATCCCCCATCTGTTTTAGGATTGGTAAAGATCCTTTCCCAATCTTTTGATGGTCTTTTTCTCTTATTGACGGTGTCTTTTGTCTTACAGAAGCTTCGTAATTTTATGAGGTCCAATTTGTCTATTCTCGATCTTACAGCACAAGCCATTGTGGTTTTATTCAGGAATTTTCCCCCGTGCCCATATCTTCGAAGCTTTCCCCAACTTTCTCCTCTATAAGTTTCAGTGTCTCTGGTTTTATGTGGAATTCTTTGATCCATTTATATTTGACTTTAGTACAAGGAGATAAGAATGGATCAATTCGTATTCTTCTACATGATAACCACCAGTTGTGCCAGCACTATTTGTTGAAAATGCTGTCTTTTTTCCACTGGATGGTTTTCGCTCGCTTGTCAAAGATGAAGTGACCACAGGTATGTGGGTTCATTTCTGGATCTTCAATTCTATTCCATTGGTCTACTTGTCTGTTGCTATACCAGTTCCATGCAGTTTTTATCACAATTGCTCTGTAGTACAGTTTTAGGTCAGGCATGGTGATTCCACCAGAGGTGGAATTTGCAGATTACCCTTTCTAATTCATTGAAGAATATAGTTGGAATTGTGATGGGGATTGTATTGAATCTGTAGATTGCTTTCAGCAGGATAGCCATTTTTACTATATTGATTGTGACAATCTATGAGCATGGGAGATCTTTCCATCTTCTGAGATCTTCTTTAATATCTTTCTTCAGAGTCTTGAAGTTCTTATCATACAGATCTTTCACTTCCTTAGTTAGAGTCACACAAAGATATTTTATATTATTTGTGACTATTGTGAAGGGTGTTGTTTCCCTAATTTCTTTCTCAGCCTGTTTATCCTTTGTGTAGAGAAAGTCTATTGACTTGTTTGAGTTAATTTTATATCCAACTACTTCACTGAAGCTGTTTATCAGGTTTAGGAGTTCTCTGGTAGAATTTTTAAGGTCACTTATATATACTATTATATCATTTGCAAAAAGTGATATTTTGTCTTCTTCCTTTCCAATTTGAATCTCTTTAATCTCCTTTTGTTGTTGAATTGCTCTGGCTAGGACTTCAAGTACTATGTTGAATATGTAGGGAGAAAGTGGGCAGCATTGTCTAGTCCCTGATTTTAGTGGTATTTTGTCCAGCTTCTCACCATTTACTTTGATGTTGGCTACTGGATTGCTCTAGATTGCTTTTATCATGTTTAGGTATGGGCCTTGAATTCCTGATCTTTCCAAGACTTTTGTCATGAATGGGTGTTGGATTTTTTCAAATGCTCTCTCCGCATCTAATGAGATGATCATGTGGTTTTTGTCTTTGAGTTTGTTTATATACTGGATTACGTTGATGGATTTTCATATATTAAACCATCCCTGCTTCCCTGGAATGAAACCTACTTGGTCAGGATGGATGATTGTTTTGATGTGTTCTTTGATTCAGTTAGCACAAATTTTATTGAGTATTTTTGCATCGATATTCATAAGGGGAATTGGTCTGAAGTTCTATATTGGGTTTGTCTGTGGTTTAGGTATCAGAGTAATTGTGGCTTCATAGAATGAATTGTGTAGAGTACCTTCTGTTTCTATTTTGCGGAATAGTTTAAGAAGTATTGTATTTAGACCTTCTTTGAAGGTCTGATAGAACTATGCACTAAACCCATCTGGTCCTGGGCTTTTTTTTTTTTTTTGGTTGTGAGACTATTAATGATTGCTTCTCTTCTTTAGGGGATATAGGAATGTTTAAGTCATTAATCTGAACCTAATTTAACTTTGGTACCTGGTATCTGTCCAGAAATTTGTCCATTTCATGCAGGTTCTCCAGTTTTGTTGAGTATAGCCTTTTGTAGAAGGATCTGATGGTGTTTTGGATTTCTTCAGCATCTATTGTTATGTCTCCCTTTTCTTTTCTGATTTTGTTAATTAGGATGTTGTCTCTGTGCCCTCTAGTGAGGCTGGCTAAGTGTTTATCTATCTTGTTGATTTCTCAAAGAAACAGCTCCTCCTTTGGTTGAGTCTTTGAATAGTTCTTCTTGTTTGCACTTGGTAGATTTCGCTCCTGAGTTTAATTATTTCCTGCTTTCTACTACTCTTGGGTGTATTTGCTTCCTTTTGTTCTAGAGCTTTTAGGTGTGCTGTCAAGCTGCTAGTGTGTGCTCTCTCTAGCTTTTTGGAGGCATTCAGAGCTATGAGTTTTCCTCTTAGGGATTCTTTCATTGTGTTCCATATGTTTGGGTATGTTGTGTCAATTTTGGAGAAGGTAGCATGAGGTGCTGAGAAGAAGGTATATCCTTTTGTTTTAAGATAAAATGCTCTGTAGATATCTGTTACATCTATTTGTTTCATAACTTGTTAGTTTCACTGTGTCCCTGTTTAGTTTCTGTTTCACTAATCTGTCCATTTATGAAAGTGGTGTGTTGAAGTCTCCCACTATTATTGTGTGAGGTGCAATGTGTGCTTTGAGCTTTACTAAAGTTTCTTAAATGAATGTGGCTACCCTTGTATTTGGAGCATAGATATTCAGAATTGAGAGCTCCTCTTGGAGGATTTTACCTTTGATGAGTATGAAGTGTCCCTCCTTGTCTTTTTTGATAACTTTGGGTTGAAAGTCGATTTATTAAATATTAGAATGGCTACTCTGGCTTGTTTCTTTGGACCATTTGCTTGGAAAATTGTTTTTCAGCCTTTCACTCTGAGGTAGTGTCTGTCTTTTTCCCTGAGATGGGTTTCCTGTAAGCAGCAAAATATTGGATCCTGTTTGTGTATCCAGTCTGTTAGTCTATGTCTTTTTATTGGGGAGTTGAGTCCATTGATATTAAGAGATATTAGGGAGAAGTAATTGCTGTTTCCTTTTATTTTTATTGTTAGAGTTGGCATTCTGTTCTTGTGGCTGTCTTCTTTTAGGTTTGTTGAAGGATTACTTTCTTGCTTTTTCTAGCACGTGGTTTCCATCCTTGTATTTTTGTTTTGTTTTGCTTTGTTTTGTTTTCTGTTATTATCCTTGGAAGGGCTGGATTTATGGAAAGATATTGTGTGAATTTGGTTTTGTTGTAGAATACTTTGGTTTCTCCATCTATGGTAATTGAGAGTTTCACTGGGTATAGTAGCCTGGACTGGCATTTGTGTTCTCTTATTGTCTGTATAACATCTGTCCAGGATCTTCTGGCTTTCATAGTCTCTGGTGAAAAGTCTTTTGTAATTCTAATAGGCCTGCCTTTATATGTTAATTGACCTTTTCCCTTACTGCTTTTAATATTATATATTTATTTAGTGCATTTGATGTTCTGATTATTTTGTGTCAGGAGGAATTCAGTTTCTGGTCCAGTCTATTTGGAGTTCTGTAGGCTTCTTGTATGTTCATGGGCATCTCTTTCTTTAGGTTTCAGAAGTTTTCTTCTATAATTTTGTTGAAGATACTTGCTGTCCCTTTAAGTTGAAAATCTTCATTCTTATCGACTCCTATTATCTCTAGGTTTGGTCTTCTCATTGTGTCCTAGATTTCCTGGATGTTTTGAGTTAGGATCTTTTTGCATTTTTAATTTTCTTTGATTGTTTTGCCCATGTTCTCTATGGAATCTTCGTCACCTGAGTGTTCTCGATTCCATGTCTTGTATTCTGTTGTTGATGCTCGAATCTATGGTTTCCGATTTCTTTCCTAGGTTTTCTATCTCCAGGGTTGCCTCACTTTGGGTTTTATTTATTGTGTCTACTTCCCTTTTTAGGTCTTGTATGGTTTTGTTCAATTCTGTCACCTGTTTGGTTGTGTTTTCCTGTTTTTCTTTAAGGACTTGTATCTCTTTAGCAGTGTTCTCCTGTATTTCTTTAAGTGAGCTATTAAAGTCCTTCTTAATGTCCTCTACCAGCATCATGAGATATGTTTTTAAATCCGGGTCTAGCTTTTTGGGTGTGTTCGGGTATCCAGGACTGGCTGACGTGGGAGTTCTGGGTTATGATCATGGTGAGTGGTCTTGGTTTTTGTTAGTTTGATTCTTACATTTGCCTTTAGCCATGTGGTAATCTCTGGGGTTAGTTGTTATAGTTGTCTCTGGTTACAGCTTGTTCTTCCCATGATTCTGTTAGACTCTATCAGCAGACCTGGGAGACTAGCTCTCTCCTGATATTCAGTGGTTAGAGCACTCTCTGCAGGCAAGCTCTCCTCTTGCAGGGAAGGCACACAGATATCTGGTGTTTGGACCTGCCTCCTGGCAGAAGATGAAGGCCTGAAACAGGGCCTGTCCCAGAAGCTGTGTAGCTTCTGTAGTTGGCACTCTCACCTACACAGTCTAGTCTCTGAGAGTTCCCAGACCAGAGATGGCTCCCCCAGGTGCCCCGGCAACGTCCTCCATGGTGGGGTTGACACTTCTCCTTTGGCAGGGAAAGTGCCCAGAAGTCTGGAGCCTGAAATAGAGTCTGTCCAAGAAGCTTTGTGGCTTCTGCCTGTCCCAGAAGCTGTTAGCTTCTGTAGTCTACACTCTCACCTGAGCAGACTAGTCTCTGAGGCATCTGGGAACCAAGATGGCTCCCCCAGGTGCCCTGGCAAAGCCCTCCCGAGCTGGGTAGACACTTCTCTTCTGGCAGGGAAGGTGCCTGGATGTCTGGAGTCTGACATGGGCCCTGCCCCAGAAGCTGTGTAGCTTCTGTCTGTCCCAGAAGCAGTTAGCTTCTGTATAACACACTCTCACCTGCACATACTTGTCTCTGAGGGATCCTGGAACAACCAATATAATCTTTAAATGAGCAAAGAATTCTATTTTGAAGAAAAGCTGTAGAATACATTCCAGTGGTTGAGCAGCAATGAGAGTTCCAGGTGTCAAGAGAAATTTGGGGTAGAGTATATTTCATACAAAATTCTCAGTACTTATCACAGTGTGAAGCTGTTGAAGAAAATTTTAATCCCAATCCAGGGTTTCTATCCAGCCTTGATCATTCAGTCCCTAGATAAGAGACACATACCTTTTATTATTTACAATAAGCCTTAAATCGTACAAGAAATGGGCAGATATCTACCCTATATTTTATTGGAATCTACTTTGTTATGATAACCTTGATTTATTACTTACTATTTTTCAATGTTTCACCAGCACTGACCTATTGGCCAACACTCAGGGCCATGTTTTCATAACTCACCTAACACATGGTAGCTTCTCTTCCATTCACCTTCTTCCTCTTTGTGATTCTCCTCTGAAACAAAACCTAGGATTCCTAAATGCTGCCTATGTCTCTTCTGCCAACCTGTCAGCATTTTTATTCACCAATCAGAACTAACTTGGGGGCAGGTCACTAGGGTCACTTGGGTCTATGTGCAGACTCTCTGATCTCTGGGGCAATCAGATCTTGAGGAATCAGTATTGTTATAAGAATACAAGCAACTTCAGGTCAACCCATGATAAGAATCACAGGTACAGTCCAATCCAATTGCGCGGGACCTGAGACTGCATTAGTTAGGGAAGCAGAAACCGGCCTGAGTAGGGCCACAGGCCTCATCCGGCCGGATCAGCGCCGGGGTAGCGGGAGCGCAGGGTTGCCTGACACCCGCCAGCTACCCACGACCCCCGCCGCAGGATTTTGGGACTGCTGGTGAGTGGAACACAGCTTCTGATCCAGTCCAATCACGCGGGACCTGAGACTGCTCTGGTTGGGGAGAGAGAAATCCGGCCTACATAGGGCCACAACCCTCTTCCGGTCAGAAAAGCACCAGGGCAGCTGGGGCGCAGGGTCGGCTGACACTCGCCAGCTACCCACAACACCCACCACAGGATCTTAAGACTTCTGGTGAGTGGAGCACAGCTTCTGCTCCAATCCAATTGCGCGGGTACTGAGACTGCATTAGTTAGGGAAGCAGAAACCGGCCTGAGTAGGGCCACAGGCCTCATCCGGCCGGATCAGCGCCGGGGTAGCGGGAGAGCAGGGTTGCCTGACTCCCGCCAGCTACCCACGACCCCTGCCGCAGGATTTTGGGACTGCTGGTGAGTGGAACACAGCTTCTGCTCCAATCTTTAAACAGTGACAACGATAACAACTAACCCCAGAGATTACCAGATGGCGAAAGGTAAACGTAATAATCTTACTAACAGAAACCAAGACCACTCACCATCATCAGAACCCAGCACCCCCACTTCGCCCAGTCCAGGGCACCCCAACACACCGGAAAAGCTAGACACGGATTTAAAAGCATATCTCCTGATGATGATAGAGGACTTCAAGAAGGACTTTAATAACACACTTAAAGAAATGCAGGAGAACACTGCTAAACAGGCAGAAGACAATAAAGAGGAAGCACAAAAATCCCTTAAAAAATTGCAGGAGAACACAGCTAAAGAGTTACAAATCCTTAAAGAAAAACAGGATAACATAATCAAACAGGTAGAAGTCCTTACAGAAAAACAGGAAAACACATCCAAACAGATGATGGAAATGAACAAAACCATACTAGACCTAAAAAGGGAAGTAGACACAATAAAGAAAACCCAAAATGAGGCAACGCTGGAGATAGAAACCCTAGGAAAGAAATCTGGAACCATAGATACGAGCATCAGCAACAGAATACAAGAGATGGAAGAGAGAATCTCAGGTGCAGAAGATTCCATAGAGAACATCGGCACAACAATCAAGGAAAATGTAAAATGCAAAAAGATCCTAACTCAAAACATCCAAGAAATACAGGACACAATGAGAAGACCAAACCTACGGATAATAGGAGTGGATGAGAATGAAGATTTTCAACTCAAAGGACCAGCAAACATCTTCAACAAAATTATAGAAGAAAACTTCCCAAATCTAAAGAAAGAGATGCCCATGAACATACAAGAAGCCTACAGAACTCCAAATAGACTGGACCAGAAAAGAAATACCTCGCGACACATTATAATCAGAACAACAAATGCTCTAAATAAAGATAAAATACTAAAAGCAGTAAGAGAAAAAGGCCAAGTAACATATAAAGGCAAGCCTATCAGAATTACACCAGATTTTTCACCAGAGACTATGAAAGCCAGAAGATCCTGGACGGATGTTATACAGACACTAAAAGAACACAAATTCCAGCCCAGGCTACTATACCCAGCCAAACTCTCAATTAACATAGATGGAGAAACCAAAGTATTTCACGACAAAACCAAATTCACACATTATCTCTCCACGAATCCAGCCCTTCAAAGGATAATAACAGAAAAAAACCAATACAAGGACAGGAACCACGCCCTAGAAACAAGAAGAAGGTAATCCCTCAACAAACCTAAAAGAAGACAGCCACAAGAACAAAATGCCAACTTTAACAACAATAATAACAGGAAACAACAATTACTTTTCCTTAATATCTCTTAATATCAATGGACTCAACTCCCTGATAAAAAGACATAGACTAACAAACTGGCTACACAAACAAGACCCAACATTTTGCTGCTTACAGGAAACTCATCTCAGAGAAAAGGATAGACACTACCTCAGAATGAAAGGCTGGAAAACAATTTTCCAAGCAAATGGCATGAAGAAACAAGCTGGAGTAGCCATTCTAATATCTGATAAGATTGACTTCCAACCCAAAGTCATTAAAAAAGACAGGGAGGGACACTTCATACTCATCAAAGGTAAAATCCTCCAAGAGGAACTATCAATCCTGAATATCTATGCTCCAAATACAAAGGCAGCCACATTCATTAAAGAAACTTTAGTAAATCTCAAAGCACACATTGCACCTCATACAATAATAGTGGGAGACTTCAACACACCACTTTCACCAATGGACAGATCATGGAAACAGAAACTAAACAGGGACACAATGAAACTAACAGAAATTATGAATCAAATGGATCTGGCAGATATCTACAGAACATTCTATCCTAAAACAAAAGGATATACCTTCTTCTCAGCACCTCATGGTACCTTCTCCAAAATTGACCACATAATTGGTCACAAAGCAGGCCTCAACAGATACAAAAATATTGAAATTGTCCCATGCATCCTATCAGATCACCATGGACTAAGGCTGATCTTCAATAACAAAATAAATAATAGAAAGCCAACCTTCACGTGGAAACTGAACAACACTCTTCTCAATGATACCTTGGTCAAGGAAGGAATAAAGAAAGAAATTAAGGACTTTTTAGAGTTCAATGAAAATGAAGCCACAACATACCCAAACTTATGGGACGCAATGAAAGCATTTCTAAGAGGAAAACTCATAGCTCTGAGTGCCTCCAAAAGGAAACTAGAGAGAGCACACATTAGCAGCTTGACAACACACCTAAAAGCACTACAACAAAAGGAAGCAAATTCACCCAAGAGGAGTAGACGGCAGGAAATAATCAAACTCAGGGGTGAAATCAACCAAGTGGAAACAAGAAAAACTATTCAAAGAATCAACCAATCAAGGAGCTGGTTCTTTGAGAAAATCAACAAGATAGATAAACCCTTAGCCAGACTCACTAGAGGGCACAGGGAAAGCATCCTAATTAACAAAATCAGAAATGAAAAAGGAGACATAACAACAGATCCTGAAGACATCCAAAACACCATCAGATCCTTCTACCAAAGGCTATACTCAACAAAACTGGAGAACCTGGATGAAATGGAGAAGTTCCTAGACAGATACCAGGTACCAAAGTTGAATCAAGATCAGGTTAATGATCTAAACAGCCCTATATCCCCCAAAGAAATAGAAGCAGTCATTAATAGTCTCCCAACTAAAAAAAGCCCAGGACCAGATGGGTTTAGTGCAGAGTTCTATCAGACCTTCAAAGAAGATCTAATCCCAGTTCTTCACAAACTATTCCACAAAATAGAAACAGAAGGTACTCTACCCAACTCATTCTATGAAGCCACAATTACTCTGATACCTAAACCACAAAAAGACCCAACAAAGATAGAAAACTTCAGACCAATATCCCTTATGAATATTGATGCAAAAATCCTCAACAAAGTTCTTGCTAACCGAATCCAAGAACACATCAAAACAATCATCCATCCTGACCAAGTAGGTTTCATCCCAGGGATGCAGGGATGGTTCAATATACGGAAATCCATCAACGTAATCCAGTATATAAACAAACTCAAAGACAAAAACCACATGGTCATCTCGTTAGATGCGGAAAAAGCATTTGACAAGATCCAACACCCATTCATGATAAAAGTCTTGGAAAGATCAGGAATTCAAGGCCCATACCTAAACATGATAAAAGCAATCTACAGCAAACCAGTAGCCAACATCAAAGTAAATGGTGAGAAGCTTGAAGCAATCCCTCTAAAATCAGGGACTAGACAAGGCTGTCCACTTTCTCCATACCTATTCAACATTGTACTTGAAGTCCTAGCCAGAGCAATTCGACAACAAAAGGAGATCAAAGGGATACAAATTGGAAAAGATGAAGTCAAAATATCACTTTTTGCAGATGATATGATAGTATATATAAGTGACCCTAAAAATTCCACCAGAGAACTCCTAAGCCTGATAAACAGCTTCGGTGAAGTAGCTGGATATAAAATTAACTCAAACAAATCAATGGCCTTTCTCTACACAAAGAATAAACAGGCTGAGAAAGAAATTAGGGAAACAACACCCTTCTCAATAGTCACAAATAATATAAAATATCTTGGCGTGACTCTAACTAAGGAAGTGAAAGATCTGTATGATAAAAACTTCAAGTCTCTGAAGAAAGAAATTCTAGAAGATCTCAGAAGATGGAAAGATCTCCCATGCTCATGGATTGGCAGGATCAACATTGTAAAAATGGCTATCTTGCCAAAAGCAATCTACAGATTCAATGCAATCCCCATCAAAATTCCAAATCAATTCTTCAGCGAATTAGAAAGTGCAATCTGCAAATTCATCTGGAATAACAAAAAACCTAGGATAGCAAAAACTCTTCTCAAGGATAAAAGAACCTCTGGTGGAATCACTATGCCGGACCTAAAGCTCTACTACAGAGCAATTGTGATAAAAACTGCATGGTACTGGTATAGTGACAGACAAATAGACCAATGGAATAGAATTGAAGACCCAGAAATGAACCCACACACCTACGGTCACTTGATCTTCGACAAGGGAGCTAAAAACATCCAGTGGAAGAAAGACAGCATTTTCAACAAATGGTGCTGGCACAACTGGTTGTTAACATGTAGAAGAATGCGAATCGATCCATTCCTATCTCCTTGTACTAAGGTCAAGTCTAAGTGGATCAAGGAACTTCACATAAAACCAGAGACACTGAAACTTATAGAGGAGAAAGTGGGGAAAAGCCTTGAAGATATGGGCACAGGGGGAAAATTCCTGAATAGAACAGTAATGGCTTGTGCTGTAAGATCGAGAATTTACAAGTGGGACCTCATGAAACTACAAAGCTTCTGCAAGGCTAATGACACCATCAATAAGACAAAAAAACCACCAACAGATTGGGAAAGGATCTTCACCTATCCTAAATCAGATAAGGGACTAATATCCAATATATATAAGGAACTCAAGAAGGTGGACTCCAGAAAGTCAAATAACCCCATTAAAAAATGGGGCTCAGAACTGAACAAAGAATTCTCACCTGAGGAATACCGAATGGCAGAGAAACACCTGAAAAAATATTCAACATCCTTAATCATCAGGGAAATGCAAATCAAAACAACCCTGAGATTCCACCTCACACCAGTCAGAATGGCTAAGATCAAAAATTCAGGTGACAGCAGATGCTGGCGAGGATGTGGAGAAAGAGGAACACTCCTCCATTGTTGGTGGGATTGCAAGCTTGTACAAGCACTCTGGAAATCAGTCTGGCAGTTCCTCAGAAAATTGGACATAGTACTACCGGAGGATCCAGCAATACCTCTCCTGGGCATATATCCAGAAGATGTCCCAACCGGTAAAAAGGACACATGCTCCACTATGTTCATAGCAGCCCTATTTATAATAGCCAGAAGCTGGAAAGAACCCAGATGTCCCTCAACAGAGGAATGGATACAGAAATTATGGTACATTTACACAATGGAGTACTACTCAGCTATTAAAAAGAATGAATTTATGAAATTCCTAGCCAAATGGATGGACCTGGAGGGCATCATCTTGAGTGAAGTAACACAATCACAAAAGAACTCACACAATATGTATTCACTGATAAGTGGATATTAGCCCAAAACTTAGGATACCCAAGATATAAGATACAATTTGATAAATGCATGAAACTCAAGAAGAATGAAGACCAAAGTGTGGACACTGTGTACCTTCTTAGAATTGGGAACAAAACACCCAGGGAAGGAGTTACAGAGACAAAGTTCGTAGCTGTGATGAAAGGATGGACCATTTAGAGACTGCCGTATCCAGGGATCCATCCCATAATCAGCTTCTAAACGCTGACACTTGCATACACTAGCAAGATTTTGCTGAAAGGACCCAAATATAGCTGTCTCTTGTGAGACGATGCCGGGGCCTAGCAAACACAGGAGTGGATGTTCACAGTAAGCTATTGGATGTATCACAGGGCTCCCAATGGAGAAGCTAGAGAAAGTACCCAAGGAGCTAAAGGGATCTGCAACCCTATTGTTGGAACAACATGATGTACTAACCAGAACCCCGGAGCTCTTGTCTCTAGCTGCATATGTATCGAAAGATGGCCTAGTCGGCCATCAATGGAAAGAGAGGCCCATTGGACTTGCAAACTTTATATGCCCCAATATAGGAGAATGCCAGGGCCAAAAGAATGGGAATGGGTGGGTAGGGAAGTGGGGGGCGCTATGGGGGACTTTTGGGATAGCATTGGAAATGTAATTGAGGAAAATATGTAATAAAAATATTAAAAATCAAAAAAAAAAACCCTAACAATAAACTCAGAGCCATGAATTTGTTATTGGCCCTAAACTCATAGGCTTGGACATCTCAGATCAGATTAAAATAATAGTTATAGAAGGACTGGGTCTAATCCTTGTACTTACAAAATTTTGTATCAATAGAAGAAATGTATACCAACGAAACCCTTGATTTTGCATCAAAATAAATTATATACCATTTTAGAAATTATGACTTCAACTTAGTAACAATTAAAGAGATTTCTACCAAATGAGATTGTGACTCTGCATTCAATTCTAGCTGTTCCTCCCTGTTCCAATATTACAATTTCTACATTCCCTAGAAAGACAACCTATTAATAACCCTCTCCAGCCCCAAAGTGCAGGGAACTGGGTCAATGACTCTTCATAACTCCCTCAAGCTGAATATGGGTATTGAGATAGTATGAATTGGGGGAGTGTAGGGAAAAATAGGATTGATTAGTCTCTGATGTCTGTGTCTTGACTGGATCCAGCTGTAAGTCCAGGACATCAGGAGTTCAAGCAGGTTAGTACAGCATGTCTGACATGGAAATTCACCAAGGCTGTATATTCTATAATATATAAATCTCAAAAAAAATTTTAATATTATTAAGATATATTTTTTGTTTGATTCTCTGGAATCTAGTCCTCTGGAGGTCTCCCTTCATCATATGTGATCCATATAACTCTGGAAGGTGTAAATACCTTAATCATCTTTTCCAAAAACAAAAAGACAAAACCTTTTTCCCAAATCAGCATATCCTTGAGCCAGGAATCAGAAAACCCTTTATTTAGACCTCTCTTCAAGAGAAATAATATAACCACAAAACTCAAAATCACTCCCATTTTGAAAATCAAAGCAATCTAAAACAGATGAAGTAAACTAATATCCTGTATGTGCCTATACTTAGACCTTTCCTATTTTACCAAGCAGGATAAAACACTCAAGATTCCCACAGAGTCCACATTAGACAGAATATGAGCATTCTGTGGTTGGTTAAACAATCTATACCATGTTTGTGTTTGGCTTTCTGCCCAGAGCCACAAACATATTTTATTAATACCTGTATAATATCTGTCTGCTTATCTCTCTACCTGGAGCCACAGACATTGACAATTAATACCTGTTCAAAGCAGGCAATGATTATTACTGTACTCTACTCTGGAGTCAGTAACTAATATTCCCTATCTAGTTCCGAACCACAGGCAAAATTTCCCCTGTGATTCGGACAGAATCTGAATATAAATCTATCCTAAAAGCAAATAATCCTAATTTTAAATTCACAGTTTAATCCCTCTGCCCTAAGAGGTAGGCAACTTCCATTCTTCTCCTAACTCACAGCCACCTGTAATTTTCCACAGCAGGGGACACCAGCATTGCTAGCAGTCTCTTTGTTTCAACTTCCCACTTGAGTCCCATGACTCATTTTTAGCACTATCCAGTTACTCACTTAACAAAAAATAAAATGAAATAAAACTCTAGCTCTCGGGCTAATAATCTTAAATTTTAGTGGATCCTTTCCCAAGCGTTGGTTCAGAACCAATTGATAATGATAAAAGCTGCCCAACTAGATTAGACAAATTATCCCAATATTCTAACCTTTATGATCTCATAACAACCTGTGGCTGGTCATAGCCACACTGATTCACATCTTCTGCCATCTTACTCCTCCACCCCCACCCCCCACCCTCACCCCTGCTTCCTTGGGATGCTCCCTGTCTCCGTAACTCTTAGCTCTGCCTCCCTTTTCCCTGTCATCACAGGCTCCTCACTGCCCTAATGTAATTGAAAAGGAAAACACCTGCGGCATTCCCCCAATGAGAAAGAGTTGTCTTTCTTTAATGTTTGGTTGATTTCTCCAAAATCTAAAAGTTGTAAAGTAGAAGTGCAGGCACACTTACTAAATACATGTAAGGAACTACAGACTGCATTTTAGTTTTTAATATTATTAAAAACTATATGTATATGGGAAGTGGGACAACATTTTAAATCTAAATAAAAAAACCAATAAAAACTATATGCAACATTCATATGAGTATAAGTATGTGTTTGTGTGAATATAGATGTATTCAGAATTAAGAAGCAGGTTTGAAATCTCCTGGTACTGCCTGATGTTGATGCTGGGAATCCAATCATGGTTAGGCCTTCTGTAAGACATTTTCTTAATTATTGTCCTATTGGTATGAGGCAACTCTTTAAAAAAGGAACCATTTAATTGATGCCTTGTTTGCAGTTTCAGAGACTTAGTCCATTGTCATCATAGCAGTAGCCAAGAGCTATCTTCTAACAGAAAGAGAGGTGTTGGGGCTGTCATGGACTGTTGAAACATCCAAACAAGAATACAAATTCATTCAACAGGTCATACCTATTCCAACAAGGCCAAACTTCTTAATCCTTCTCATCTTATCAAAAAAGTTTCTCTCCCTGGTAGTTAAACATTCACGTATATGAACCTATGGAAGCAATTCTCATTCAAACAACCACATTCCACTCCCTGGCTCTCAAAGGCTTTTCATCATATCATAATGTGAAATGCATTCGGTCTAATTTCAAAAGTCTTCAGAGTCTATCACAATCTCAATGCTGTTTAAAACTCCAACCTTCAAATTGTCTTCAAAGATTCATGACTATCTCTTAACAACAATCCCTCCATAAAAACAAAATAAAAGCCGGGCGTGGTGGCGCACGCCTTTAATCCCAGCACTCGGGAGGCAGAGGCAGGCGGATTTCTGAGTTCGAGGCCAGCCTGGTCTACAAAGTGAGTTCCAGGACAGCCAGGGCTATACAGAGAAACCCTGTCTCGAAAAAACCAAAAAAAAAAAAAAAAAAACAAAACAAAAAACAAAATAAAAAAGAAGATCACATGCTTCCAACATACAATGGAACAGTATGTACATCACCATTCCAAAATAGAGGAAAGGAAGCATAGTAAGAAGATTTGGGTGCAAAAGTACAACAAAACTAGTAGACAAAATTCCAA
The DNA here is from genome assembly GCF_978045245.1 of Mus caroli. Classification (NCBI taxonomy): domain Eukaryota; kingdom Metazoa; phylum Chordata; class Mammalia; order Rodentia; family Muridae; genus Mus; species Mus caroli. The sequence goes on along the minus strand of NW_028227256.1, from coordinate 114,333,952 downwards.
AATCCACAACTTCATGTCTGACATCAAAGTGCTCTTCAGAACCCCAACTCCTTCCAGATTTGTTGACTGTAACATTTTTCTTTCTCTTGGGCTGATTCCACACTTGGTATTCAGTGCTCTGTAGGTATTCAATAATTGTGGATTCTCGGGGTCCCATGCATAATCCAGGCCTCACATCCACAGCTTCTTCTAAAGATCTTTGTAGGTGTAGGCCTCCATGCAATGACACCTCTTACACTCTCCTGGCCTCAGAAGCTTTCCTTAGGCAAGAAGGAAAATTCCATGACCCTTGTAGGTATGACTATAAATCCAAAAGCATGTGGACATAGTTTCTAAGTTCTGCTGTTTGATGGGCCTGACACTTGGCTCCCTCATTCAAGCACATTTGCATCTGCTTTCTGTTGATGATAGTTTCCTCCACTCCTTAAGCTAAGCTTTAACTTCTTCTCACAAACTGGAATCTTAGCTGGGTCTTTTCCTCAGGTCACTACTCACTTTATTCCTCCTTGCAACAGGTTTTTCTTTAATTTATTTTTCTGTTTCAGCACAAAATTTAGCTCTATTACATTTCCTTGTTCTCCTTTTCTCCTCAAACTGTACATTTTGTATTGCTTCTCTTTATTATAATCTGCAGAAATTAACAGTAACAACCATCTGACATACTCCATACAGGCTGTCTTGCTATATTCTCTACCAGCACCATTAGTCCAACACTCTTCAATTTAGCCTCAGGCAGATTTTTAGGACAAGGGCAGAAAGTAGCTACACACTTTGCCAAAATATCACAGGAATGAGTTCTAGGCTACTTATTAATATTCTGCCCCTCTGAAGTTTCTTAAGCTGGATATCCACAGCTCAAATTGTTCTCAGTGCTGTCTTCTATGCTGCTACTAGACTGGCTCACATAGTCTCACCTAAAATGTGCAAGAGCCTTTCTAAGCCAGGATTCCAAAATCTCCCATATTCCTCCAAGAAACTAAAAGGTCAGGCCTGACAGAGCAATACCCCAGTCTCTGTATGAACTTCTTAGTCACTTTTCTATTGTTGTGAAAAGACACCATGACCAAATCAACTCTTATAAAAGAAAGCATTTAATTAGGAATTGGGGGCTTGCTTACAGTTTCAGAAGCTTAGTCCATCATCATTATGCTAGGGAGTATAGGGTTGTATCAATAGCTAAGCACTGCATTCTAATTCTTAGGCAAAGAGAGTGAGGCTGGGTATGACTTTGGGTGCTTGAAACTTCAAAGCCCACCACTGTGGCATACTTCCAACCGATTTAATTCTATCAAAAGGATCCACTTCTTATTGACATTCATAGTTGAATGAGACTATAAGGGACATTCTAATTCAAACCACCACAGAGGTTGACCCCTCTCTCCAGTTGTAGTAGCTACAATTAAAAGAAGAAGAAAAAAAAACAGAAAAGTGTATTCAATGTTGATACAAACACAGTTAGCTCCAGTTGGGTCCTATTATTAGAGTAGAGTGTCACTTTTGCCAATATCTCAGTACAAAAGATAGATAAAATTTTGAGACTGGATTTAACTTTCCTCTTAAATATTTAACTCCATTTTGTTTGACTATTAAATTTTCTTTGCTTTGTTTTTGTTGCTGTGCTTTTTTTTCCCCTCACAGAAGGAACAAAGTCAAGAAGCTGCTTAAGGATTTAAATTACATTTTCTTAGCAGACCAGATTTAGGAGGAAAAAAAAGCAGAGAAGTTTCAAAATTCTTAGTCCTATTTCTATGCTCTGTGACATCCACACTGTGCTAGAATTGTATTATTTGAGAAAGTGGCCCGAGTGCTTTTGATATGAGATTACCATTTAAAATAATAATGCCAACACATTTTGTAATTCATAAACCAATGTCTTTTCTTTATGTGCTGTGACCTGCTGGCCTGAGGAAGGTCTGGTGTCCCAGACTGTGAATGAGGAAACATGGCCTCCTGCCTCTTGTCTGAATGCATAATGAATGTCCATTAAGCTCATTAATTCATGAGCACTCTTTATTTTAACACTCTCAAGTGTCTGTGGCATTTGAGTCACCTTTAGTTTTAAGTTGACATTTACCTTATACCAAAATTAATGAACATTCTGGGACAATTGGAAAAATGAAAGAATCCCCTGGGAGTTAGAAACTTTATAGTCAGAGCAGCCTCACATTACTTTTGGCAAAAAAGGGTCAAAATCAAGATACCTATATCCAATCACATAAGTGACAACTTGCCAAAGTATCATTGTGGCTGGTTGCTTGGTATAGGAGCCTCTACCTTTTCACAGTCTGATATTTTGATATGATAAGGGTCAGGGCCTGAAGTATAGTATTTCAATATGAATCAATGGACACCATCAGTCTTTCAGTCCTCAAATTCCTAGAACATATAAAAAAATAACAGACAATATGGAGCTAGAAATACAGTGATTGAAATGGCTAATTTATTAAAAACTTTCTGGGTCAAAGTTAACCACTAGCAGAAATGCAATCTATTTCAAAATGACTTATTGTGTATCTTTTTCTGGGGAAATATCAACAGACATCTAGTCAGACCAAATGTAACTGAGGACAAGCCAAAGAAACAATTCCACCAAGTCTAGTTTATTGAATCACTATACTTGTTAGGGTCCCTTACAGGACTATAGGAAAGATACAGGAACATGGATAACACAATGGCAGCTGCTTCTCTGGCAAACTCCACGTCAGCCTGAACAGCAGCTGTGACAATCGCATCCTTAGACATTTCTGCACAGCTTGAGGGTTGTCTGATCTGATGATTTAAATCTAACCTTTCAGGAGCTTCCTGTATCTGTGGTTTTCTTCTACTTTCTAGGCATTATGTTTCTCCTGCTTTCTGAGAACATGAACCTTGATCTTCCCTCTAGCATGCAAGATTGGAAAACAACTAGCAGTGTCTGTACTTGCTGCTAACCCTAGTATTCAATGCCTTGCTTATGAACCATAACATCATGACAGTAGGGAGTTATGACTTGGGCATCTACTCAGCTTATGATGATGGCCAAGAATCAATATGACAGAGAAGGTGGCAGTGGATAAAATACATCTTTCAAAGATATACACCCAATATCCTACTTCTCTTAATGAGATTTCACCTGAAAGTCGTCATATGTTTATGATTCCATTGGAAGATTAAAGTTCTGATGATGTTGAAACTAGTCTGATACAACAATCTCTCAATACTTTGGCACCTGCACTGCTGCATTGGGGTCTATTATGGTTAGTAGCAATTGTCTCCATGGCTGATTTCAGAATAACCTAGGAGACATCTTTGGGAATGTCTATGAAAATGTCTCTGGGTGGAGATAAATAAGGTTGAAATATCTAACCTAAATGGTGATGATATTATTTTATAGACAGATATTCACGACTACATTAAAAAGAAAGTTGGCTGGACACCCACATCTCTTTGCTTTCTATGGACTGGGGGCGCACTGTGACCTTATGGTTCTGACATCATGTTTTCTATGTATTATGGTGTAACTTCAAATACTGAGCCAAAATATATACTCTACCCTGTCATTGTTTTGTCAAGTATTTGATCTGAGCAATGAAAAGAATTAATGAATACAGAGACTAGACATTCACTAGCTGAGCTTCTTGTGGGGTGTCCCAGCACTATACCAGAGCACCTGGGTGGCTTACAATCAGGAGATAACAATTGCCAATCCTGACTAGCCCAACAATGGATGTCTGCTAAAGGAAAGGGCAAGAATCTGGTTTTGTTGAATCTGAAAAGCTGAATGTCTCATCTTGTCTTCAGTCTACCTCATAATCCCAAAGAAGAAGATTCTAATAACAATGAAAGAATGTCTCATCAATATATATAAATTTACCAGTGAGAGTGAGTGCAAGCAAGGAAAAACAAAGGACCTCCTTTTTCTCTGTCCCATTACATAAGCTTCCACCAGGAGAAGATCAGTTTGAGAATGTTTTTTCACCCTCAAATGATCCAGATTTAAGGTTGTTCTCACCTCACAAATCCAGTCAAGAAAATCCTTCACAAGGCCCAGTTATTTGAGTTTTACTTGTTTTCGGAGGTAGTCATGATGTCAACCAATATTAGCCATCACAGGGAAAATGAGGTCTTGGATGGGGAAAATGAGGGAAAGAGATGAAATAGGAAGAAAGAGGGGAACAGAAGAGAGGTAAAAATGAAGATAGAGGAAGAGAATGGAGAAGGTGGAATGGGGAGAAAAGAAGCAATTGGGGAGAAGAGAGTTTTCAGAACTATATATTTCTTCTGAGTTGGAGTCAAGTTGATTTGTTTGTTTGCTTGTTTGTTTGTTTGTTTGTGTGTTTGGCATATCTGTTCCTTTCCCATTGTGATGAAATACAATGACCAATAACAACTAGTAGGTGAAAATGCCTCTCATGGTTCTTAATGAAGAGTCACTATTAGTAGTGCAGGTTTGTCATGGCTGTCTAAGTGGGAAACAGGTGTCAAATTTTTCATCAGTATACAGCAAGAAGAAAAATAAAACTGGATATGGAGTGATGCTATAAACTTTCAAAGCCATTCCCAGAAATTTTCTTTCTTCAGCAAGGCTACACATCATAAAGATTTCATAGCCTCCCTAAACACCACCACCAATTAAGGACACAGTGATTATCAACATGAGCCAATAAAGGATATTTTTCATCCAGATACCACAGTTCATTGTTGTACACAGATTTAATGACCTCAACAATACCATTCAGTTATTTGTCATGGACTTGCTTAACATAACTTTGATGGCAAGGTGGGAAAGGATCAGAGATAAATGGTAGCCAGCAACAAGAAATCTGGACTATACATCTTTGAATTGATTCTCAGCTATGCAACATCTGTACCTGTGATTCTTTTTTTTTTTTAATTTTTAATATTTTTATTACATATTTTCCTCAATTACATTTCCAATGCTATCCCAAAAGTCCCCCATAGCGCCCCCCACTTCCCTACCCACCCATTCCCATTCTTTTGGCCCTGGCATTCCCCTATATTGGGGCATATAAAGTTTGCAAGTCCAATGGGCCTCTCTTTCCATTGATGGACAACTAGGCCATCTTTCCATACATATGCCACTAGAGACAAGAGCGCCGGGGTTCTGGTTAGTACATCATGTTGTTCCAACATAGGGTTGCAGATCCCTTTAGCTCCTTGGGTACTTTCTCTAGCTTCTCCATTGGGAGCCCTGTGATACATCCAATAGCTGACTGTGAACATCCACTCCTGTGTTTGCTGGGCCCCGGCATCATCTCACAAGAGACAGCTATATTTGGGTCCTTTCAGCAAAATATTGCTAGTGTATGCAATGGTGTCAGCGTTTAGAAGCTGATTATGGGATGGATCCCTGGATACAGCAGTCTCTAAATGGTCCATCCTTTCATCACAGCTACGAACTTTGTCTCTGTAACTCCTTCCCTGGGTGTTTTGTTCCCAATTCTAAGAAGGTGCACAGTGTCCACACTTTGGTCTTCATTCTTCTTGAGTTTCATGCGTTTAGCAAATTGTATCTTATATCTTGGGTATCCTAAGTTTTGGGCTAATATCCACTTATCAGTGAATACATATTGTGTGAGTTCTTTTGTGATTGTGTTACTTCACTCAAGATGATGCCCTCCAGGTCCATCCATTTGGCTAGGAATTTCATAAATTCATTCTTTTTAATAGCTGAGTAGTACTCCATTGTGTAAATGTACCATAATTTCTGTATCCATTCCTCTGTTGAGGGACATCTGGGTTCTTTCCAGCTTCTGGCTATTATAAATAGGGCTGCTATGAACATAGTGGAGCATGTGTCCTTTTTACCGGTTGGGATATCTTCTGGATATATGCCCAGGAGAGGTATTGCTGGATCCTCCGGTAGTACTATGTCCAATTTTCTGAGGAACTGCCAGACTGATTTCCAGAGTGCTTGTACAAGCTTGCAATCCCACCAACAATGGAGGAGTGTTCCTCTTTCTCCACATCCTCGCCAGCATCTGCTGTCACCTGAATTTTTGATCTTAGCCATTCTGACTGGTGTGAGGTGGAATCTCAGGGTTGTTTTGATTTGCATTTCCCTGATGATTAAGGATGTTGAATATTTTTTCAGGTGTTTCTCTGCCATTCGGTATTCCTCAGGTGAGAATTCTTTGTTCAGTTCTGAGCCCCATTTTTTAATGGGGTTATTTGACTTTCTGGAGTCCACCTTCTTGAGTTCTTTATATATATTGGATATTAGTCCCTTATCTGATTTAGGATAGGTGAAGATCCTTTCCCAATCTGTTGGTGGTTTTTTTGTCTTATTGATGGTGTCATTAGCCTTGCAGAAGCTTTGTAGTTTCATGAGGTCCCACTTGTAAATTCTCGATCTTACAGCACAAGCCATTACTGTTCTATTCAGGAATTTTTCCCCTGTGCCCATATCTTCAAGGCTTTTCCCCACTTTCTCCTCTATAAGTTTCAGTGTTTCTGGTTTTATGTGAAGTTCCTTGATACACTTAGACTTGACCTTAGTACAAGGAGATAGGAATGGATCGATTCGCATTCTTCTACATGTTAACAACCAGTTGTGCCAGCACCATTTGTTGAAAATGCTGTCTTTCTTCCACTGGATGTTTTTAGCTCCCTTGTCGAAGATCAAGTGACCGTAGGTGTGTGGGTTCATTTCTGGGTCTTCAATTCTATTCCATTGGTCTATTTGTCTGTCACTATACCAGTACCATGCAGTTTTTATCACAATTGCTCTGTAGTAGAGCTTTAGGTCCGGCATGGTGATTCCACCAGAGGTTCTTTTATCCTTGAGAAGAGTTTTTGCTATCCTAGGTTTTTTGTTATTCCAGATGAATTTGCAGATTGCACTTTCTAATTCGCTGAAGAATTGATTTGGAATTTTGATGGGGATTGCATTGAATCTGTAGATTGCTTTTGGCAAGATAGCCATTTTTACAATGTTGATCCTGCCAATCCATGAGCATGGGAGATCTTTCCATCTTCTGAGATCTTCTAGAATTTCTTTCTTCAGAGACTTGAAGTTTTTATCATACAGATCTTTCACTTCCTTAGTTAGAGTCACGCCAAGATATTTTATATTATTTGTGACTATTGAGAAGGGTGTTGTTTCCCTAATTTCTTTCTCAGCCTGTTTATTCTTTGTGTAGAGAAAGGCCATTGATTTGTTTGAGTTAATTTTATATCCAGCTACTTCACCGAAGCTGTTTATCAGGCTTAGGAGTTCTCTGGTGGAATTTTTAGGGTCACTTATATATACTATCATATCATCTGCAAAGAATGATATTTTGACTTCATCTTTTCCAATTTGTATCCCTTTGATCTCCTTTTGTTGTCGAATTGCTCTGGCTAGGACTTCAAGTACAATGTTGAATAGGTATGGAGACAGTGGACAGCCTTGTCTAGTCCCTAATTTTAGAGGGATTGCTTCAAGCTTCTCACCATTTACTTTGATGTTGGCTACTGGTTTGCTGTAGATTGCTTTTATCATGTTTAGGTATGGGCCTTGAATTCCTGATCTTTCCAAGACTTTTATCATGAATGGGTGTTGGATCTTGTCAAATGCTTTTTCCGCATCTAACGAGATGACCATGTGGTTTTTGTCTTTGAGTTTGTTTATATACTGGATTACGTTGATGGATTTCCGTATATTGAACCATCCCTGCATCCCTGGGATGAAACCTACTTGGTCAGGATGGATGATTGTTTTGATGTGTTCTTGGATTCGGTTAGCAAGAACTTTGTTGAGGATTTTTGCATCAATATTCATAAGGGATATTGGTCTGAAGTTTTCTATCTTTGTTGGGTCTTTTTGTGGTTTAGGTATCAGAGTAATTGTGGCTTCATAGAATGAGTTGGGTAGAGTACCTTCTGTTTCTATTTTGTGGAATAGTTTGTGAAGAACTGGGATTAGATCTTCTTTGAAGGTCTGATAGAACTCTGCACTAAACCCATCTGGTCCTGGGCTTTTTTTAGTTGGGAGACTATTAATGACTGCTTCTATTTCTTTGGGGGATATAGGGCTGTTTAGATCATTAACCTGATCTTGATTCAACTTTGGTACCTGGTATCTGTCTAGGAACTTCTCCATTTCATCCAGGTTCTCCAGTTTTGTTGAGTATAGCCTTTGGTAGAAGGATCTGATGGTGTTTTGGATGTCTTCAGGATCTGTTGTTATGTCTCCTTTTTCATTTCTGATTTTGTTAATTAGGATGCTTTCCCTGTGCCCTCTAGTGAGTCTGGCTAAGGGTTTATCTATCTTGTTGATTTTCTCAAAGAACCAGCTCCTTGATTGGTTGATTCTTTGAATAGTTTTTCTTGTTTCCACTTGGTTGATTTCACCCCTGAGTTTGATTATTTCCTGCCGTCTACTCCTCTTGGGTGAATTTGCTTCCTTTTGTTCTAGTGCTTTTAGGTGTGTTGTCAAGCTGCTAATGTGTGCTCTCTCTAGTTTCCTTTTGGAGGCACTCAGAGCTATGAGTTTTCCTCTTAGAAATGCTTTCATTGCGTCCCATAAGTTTGGGTATGTTGTGGCTTCATTTTCATTGAACTCTAAAAAGTCCTTAATTTCTTTCTTTATTCCTTCCTTGACCAAGGTATCATTGAGAAGAGTGTTGTTCAGTTTCCACGTGAAGGTTGGCTTTCTATTATTTATTTTGTTATTGAAGATCAGCCTTAGTCCATGGTGATCTGATAGGATGCATGGGACAATTTCAATATTTTTGTATCTGTTGAGGCCTGCTTTGTGACCAATTATGTGGTCAATTTTGGAGAAGGTACCATGAGGTGCTGAGAAGAAGGTATATCCTTTTGTTTTAGGATAGAATGTTCTGTAGATATCTGCCAGATCCATTTGATTCATAATTTCTGTTAGTTTCATTGTGTCCCTGTTTAGTTTCTGTTTCCATGATCTGTCCATTGGTGAAAGTGGTGTGTTGAAGTCTCCCACTATTATTGTATGAGGTGCAATGTGTGCTTTGAGATTTACTAAAGTTTCTTTAATGAATGTGGCTGCCTTTGTATTTGGAGCATAGATATTCAGGATTGATAGTTCCTCTTGGAGGATTTTACCTTTGATGAGTATGAAGTGTCCCTCCCTGTCTTTTTTAATGACTTTGGGTTGGAAGTCAATCTTATCAGATATTAGAATGGCTACTCCAGCTTGTTTCTTCATGCCATTTGCTTGGAAAATTGTTTTCCAGCCTTTCATTCTGAGGTAGTGTCTATCCTTTTCTCTGAGATGAGTTTCCTGTAAGCAGCAAAATGTTGGGTCTTGTTTGTGTAGCCAGTTTGTTAGTCTATTTCTTTTTATCGGGGAGTTGAGTCCATTGATATTAAGAGATATTAAGGAAAAGTAATTGTTGTTTCCTGTTATTATTGTTGTTAAAGTTGGCATTTTGTTCTTGTGGCTGTCTTCTTTTAGGTTTGTTGAGGGATTACCTTCTTCTTGTTTCTAGGGCGTGGTTCCTGTCCTTGTATTGGTTTTTTTCTGTTATTATCCTTTGAAGGGCTGGATTCGTGGAGAGATAATGTGTGAATTTGGTTTTGTCGTGGAATACTTTGGTTTCTCCATCTATGTTAATTGAGAGTTTGGCTGGGTATAGTAGCCTGGGCTGGAATTTGTGTTCTTTTAGTGTCTGTATAACATCCGTCCAGGATCTTCTGGCTTTCATAGTCTCTGGTGAAAAATCTGGTGTAATTCTGATAGGCTTGCCTTTATATGTTACTTGGCCTTTTTCTCTTACTGCTTTTAGTATTCTATCTTTATTTAGAGCATTTGTTGTTCTGATTATAATGTGTCGGGAGGTATTTCTTTTCTGGTCCAGTCTATTTGGAGTTCTGTAGGCTTCTTGTATGTTTGTGGGCATCTCTTTCTTTAGATTTGGGAAGTTTTCTTCTATAATTTTGTTGAAGATGTTTGCTGGTCCTTTGAGTTGAAAATCTTCATTCTCATCCACTCCTATTATCCGTAGGTTTGGTCTTCTCATTGCGTCCTGTATTTCTTGGATGTTTTGAGTTAGGATCTTTTTGCATTTTACATTTTCCTTGATTGTTGTGCCGATGTTCTCTATGGAATCTTCTGCACCTGAGATTCTCTCTTCCATCTCTTGTATTCTGTTGCTGATGCTCGTATCTATGGTTCCAGATTTCTTTCCTAGGGTTTCTATCTCCAGTGTTGCCTCATTTTGGGTTTTCTTTATTGTGTCTACTTCCCTTTTTAGGTCTAGTATGGTTTTGTTCATTTCCATCATCTGTTTGGATGTGTTTTCCTGTTTTTCTGTAAGGACTTCTACCTGTTTGATTACGTTATCCTGTTTTTCTTTAAGGATTTGTAACTCTTTAGCAGTGTTCTCCTGCAATTCTTTAAGGGATTTTTGTGCTTCCTCTTTATTGTCTTCTGCCTGTTTAGCAGTGTTCTCCTGCATTTCTTTAAGTGTGTTATTAAAGTCCTTCTTGAAGTCCTCTATCATCATCAGGAGATATGCTTTTAAATCCGTGTCTAGCTTTTCCAGTGTGTTGGGGTGCCCTGGACTGGGTGAAGTGGGGGTGCTGGGTTCTGATGATGGTGAGTGGTCTTGGTTTCTGTTAGTAAGATTATTACGTTTACCTTTCGCCATCTGGTAATCTCTGGGGTTAGTTGTTATCGTTGTCACTGTTTAAAGATTGGAGCAGAAGCTGTGTTCCACTCACCAGCAGTCCCAAAATCCTGCGGCGGGGGTCGTGGGCAGCTGGCAGGTGTCAGGCAACCCTGCTCTCCTGCTACCCTGGCGCTGATCCGGCCAGATGAGGCCTGTGGCCCTACTCAGGCCGGTTTCTGCTTCCCTAACTAATGCAGTCTCAGGTCCCGCGCAATTGGATTGGAGCAGAAGCTGTGCTCCACTCACCAGAAGTCTTAAGATCCTGTGGCGGGTGTTGTGGGTAGCTGGCGAGTGTCAGCCGACCCTGCGCCCCAGCTGCCCCGGTGCTTTTCTGACCAGAAGAGGGTTGTGGCCCTATGTAGGCTGGATTTCTCTCTCCCCAACCAGAGCAGTCTCAGGTCCCGCGTGATTGGACTGGATCAGAAGCTGTGTTCCACTCACCAGCAGTCCCAAAATCCTGCGGCGGGGGTCGTGGGTAGCTGGCGGGTGCCAGGCAACCCTGCGCTCCAGCTACCCCGGCGCTGATCCGGCCAGATGAGGCCTGTGGCCCTACTCAGGCCGGTTTCTGCTTCCCTAACTAATGCAGTCTCAGGTCCCGAGCACTTGGATTGGAGCAGAAGCTGTGCTCCACTCACCAGAAGTCTTAAGATCCTGTGGCGGGTGTTGTGGGTAGCTGGAGAGTGTCAGCGGACCCTGCGCCCCAGCTGCCCCGGTGCTTTTCTGACCGGAAGAGCTGTTAGGGTTTTTTCAAGATTTTAATTAGAAATAGCTGAGAATAGTAATGGACAACAGTCCAGATTACTTTACATAGATAGTTGATTTTCAAAAAAATCAGAAATCCAAAGAATGTGACATTTAATGTTATTTATTCACTTGTTATTGAGACTAGTCTGCTCCTGTCAGCTTTCTCTGTCTTGGATACAAAGAAGAAATTGAGCATCTATGAGTTTCTCCAGTTGTGGCGAGACAGCCAGTAGACATGAATTGCCTCATTTAATCTACAGACATAATACTGTCCAAAGAAAGGACACAATTACCGGTTGGGACACCTTGGTTCTGCCGGAACAAAATAGGCTATTCCTTAATATCCTGTTTCTATAAGTTCTGTCTGTCAGATGATCCTAGGCCAGAAGGCTGAAGAATGATGCTCCAATGTTTTGAAGTATAGGGATTGTCCAGGTGATCAGCGTTCTCTATAAATTGACTAAGTTTTGGAAGTTGTATTAGGCTTCCTATATATTTTCAGTTAATATCAGTCGTTCTTAGATTTCTGACAGAGTTGAAGACTTATAGCCTCATAGCCAACCCAGGCTATTTACTTTGAGAGAACAGATTTGAGGGGATGGTTTTCAGATGGCATTCTATCTGAAGCTGGGGCATAAGCCAGGTGCAGAACCACAGTCTTTTAAATTAGGATAGAGGAGAGTGTTCAATTTTATTGGCAAAAATATTGGACTGGGTGTTAGGTCTATCTTATACCATATACATTACAAAATGATAATAGCTATTCTCAATTTGTACTTTGAGAGAAAGTTTATTTATTTATTTATTTAATTAAACAGAAAGGTGATATGTTGTAGGATTTTCATTGTCCAATTACATTAGGTCAGTGGGATGCCTATGATTGGACAGGGAAAAGGGAGGTAGCACTAAGAGTTGCAGAGACAGGGAGCATCTCAGGGTAGAGGAAAAAAGGAAGATGGTGGCATATGTGAATCAGTGTGGCTATGACCAGTCACAGGTTGTTATGATAGCATAAAGGTTAGAATATTGGGATAATTTGTCTAATCTAGGTGGACAGCTTTTATCATTATTAATTGGTTCTGAAATTATTGTATTGGCATCTTGTGTATTGGGAATTTATTCATATATAAATCTGATTGGTTAACTATGAGCATTGAGTCTTATTTTACCGGGTTACAGGGTATGTGCTATCAAACCACGAAGATGGCAGATCAATTTGGTTATTAGGATGTGAGACAGAGCCAGTGGGACTCTGCCGGGACATAGTGTTGTGGCTGGTACTTGAGGGGGAATGTGGCCCATTGGGGCCTGAGAGTTGGGGGGTTGATAGAATCAGGGCACAGAAAGTTTGTGGGTTCATTTGTTTTTAATATTTCCCCCAACAGGGGAAGAAACCATGAACTATAAATAGTTCAGTTGGGAATAGAGGCTCCTGAATTTCTCCCTATTCTATGCTGGAATATTGACTACCTTGATCACAAACAGACCCTTTGCATGTATATTATTTACTAATGTATTGAAGTGATAAAACACTATGACAAAAGCAACTTACTAAAGTAAGAGTTTATTTTATCTTATGGTCCTGGAGAAAGAAGAATCCTTTATGAAGGAAACATGGTAGAAAAGGGATGGTACAATGGCAGTAGTAGAAGATAGGAGATCAAGTCTCCAATAGAAACACAAAGTACAAAGCAAACTGAGAATGGGGTAAGGTTTAAACTCTTACAGCTATGTTAAGTAGTATCTTTATTTCAACAGAATTACAAAACCCAGCAATATACCCAAGCAGGGTCATAAACTGGGGACCAAGTAGGCAAATGCCTAAACTTATGGGAGACATTTCTCATTTAAAGTGCCACATTCCAAAACCTGACCCCTCCCCGCTTAGGACCATGCCCATTTCATAAAGCAAAATGCATTTTATCATACTTCAAAATTCCCCAAAATATTTTAGTCTCAATGCTGTTTAAGTCTTCAACATCCTAAGTTTCTTTACAGAATTATGTCAATCTCTCAATCATTAACATCTATAAAATAATAATAATAATAATAATAATAATAATAATAATAACAAATCATATACTTTCACAATACACACAGAATATACATTATCATTCCAAAATGGTGGAGTAAGTGAATACTAAAGGAATAATGAATCAAAGAAAGATCAAAACCCAGTAAGGAGAACATCAAATACTGGGAGTTTAATTTCAAAGGGCTTACTTAGCATTACCCCTCCAGCTTTCTTGACTATAACACATATCTCTTGGGTTTTTCCACTGCCCTGTATGCAACTCAACTTGTCAGATGTCTCATGGCTTCAGCATTTTAACTACTTTGTGTATGGACTTCACTTACCTTCACAGCTCCATTCGATAACAGCCTTTCAGTGTTTCTGTACTTTCCAGGCCTTCACACAGGGATCACAGAGCCAAACACTGTTTGTTCTTGATGCTTCTCTGAAACCACAGAATAATTAATGATACCTTCACTTTTGAATCTTTCATGCCATTAAAAGCAGTGCCAAGTGAACCAAAACTGCCAAGTTTGCTTGCCAGCTTGTGGTGAGTACTGGCCCATTTAAATCATATTATCTACGGCTTTTACATTCAGTTCCTTTCTAGGAGCAGACACCTCTTTAGGCTGTCTTCTACTTCTTAGACATCTGCAAGGTTATTATTGGTCACTAGGATAACAATACCCTCTAAACTCCAGAGTTCCTCTGGCTATAGCAACCAGTCCAGGAACAGACTAAGCAGTGTGTGGTCTCATGTGAAAATGTAATGTTGGAAAGTAATGGTAAATACATCATATATATACAGTATATATGCAGTTGAACAATAACAGGCTAAGGACTGAACACTATGAACTTGCTATCATTAGGTTCATCACACATGAAAGCATTACAAAATCATAAAACTCTGAAATTTGACTCTTTCTCTTTAGGTGGTAGCTTCACTGCAAAGCATCATATAGGTGGCAGATATAAACCAACCAAAAGGGTACCCAGAAAAGTATGTCTTGGGACAATGAGGGACCTTGCTTCTGTACCTACAAATATAGCACAAGTAGTTAGCTTTGCAAGGTCTCAACTGAACAGCAAAAACCCTGTAACATGGTCTCAGAGTGGTCTGGAATGGAGTAAGGAAGCAATAAAGCAGACGAGTGACCTTTCCCATTATTCTTTACCAAATGCATAAGCTACTGGAGCTGGGAAGAGAGCCATCATACCAAGTGGGAAACTTTCCTTTCCACTTCCTTCCTAGGAAGATCACAAGTATTTGAGTCTTGTCCAAGTGTCTCTTAGCTTAGGAATACCAGCATAAATAAGCATCCTGATTCTTTGTTGAGAAATGGATCTCCATCAGAAACCAAATTCTACTTTCTTTTCTCCTAGTAGAGACAAAGAATAACTGGGCATTCTAATCATGCTACTGATGGTTAGTGGGGGGTGGGGCACCCTCACAGGGAAGGAATCCATGGAGTCTGAGAAAGTCATGCTCACATCTCAGTTCTCCTTTGTTATTTTCCAGGCAGACAATACTGTCCATAAATAGGGTGATCTCTTGCATCTTCTAAGAACTCTGTCGTGATGGGATTATTTGTCTCAGTAATCACAAAGCCCATTCCATGGTATGGAAAATAGGTGAATATCTAGGAATAGCAGAAGGAGAAGATACAGAGTTGGCAACCATAACAGTCTCAATGAAGCAAGCAAGAGCTCTGTTCAGGCTGGTTGGGGCCCCAGAGCTGGAATTTGCCAAGCCAAATCTGGGTTGGGTATTTTATAAAGTTCCTCAGTTATTCTCTTCCTCTATTCGTGGTTTTGGATACCTGCTTCAGTATCTTCTTGTCATCTGTCCTTGCAATACCTTCTGGGATCAAGAAGCCACCGTTTTAAGGAGCCTGGACTCACTTTTCTGTCTACCTATGTCTCTCTAACTCTCCCTAACCCAAGCCTTGGGGAAAAGCAGTGATGGAGATATTCCAGTTGTGGCTGAGCCTCTGGTTCTCTCAACTCTCACATTCTGGTATGGAATATCAGGTCATCTATGGCCTCAACTAAAGATTTATTTTGAATCTGTGATCTTACAAGCAACAAAGGGGTCATCTTACAGGCAATGTTGCCACTTAGGACATTTTTATTAGATATTTTCTTTATTTACATGTCAAATATTATCCCCTTTCCTAGCATTACCTCTGAAATATTCTCCACTATGAGCCCTAGAAAGCTGTCATTTTCCCTACTTCGTAATTAAATACAAACACTTCATTTTGTTCTGGTTAAGCTATCACTCACAATTTTAAAATTTGTAGTTTATTTTCCTCTTATTTTTTTATTAGGTATATTCTTCATTTACATTTCAAGTGCTATCCCCAAAGTCCCCCATACCCTCCCCCCCACTCTACTCCCCCCAAACACACTCCCACTTGTTGGCCCTGACATTCCTCTATACTGAGGCATATAAAGTTTGCACAACCAATGGGCCTCTCTTTCCAGTGATGGCCGACTAGGCCATCTTTTGATACATATGCAGCTAGAGTCAAGAGCTCTGGGGTACTGGTTAGTTCATAATGTTGTTACACCTGCAGGGTTACAGATTTCTTTAGCTCCTTGGATACTTTCTCTAGCTCTTCCATTGGGGGACCTGTGATCCATCCACTAGCTGACTGTGAGCATCCACTTATGTGTTTGCTAGGCCCCGGCCTAGTCTCACAAGAGACAACTATATCTGGGTCCTTTCAGCAAACGCTTGCTAGTGTATGCAGTGGTGTCAGCATTTGGAGGCTGATTATGGGATGGATCCCCGGATATGGCAGTCTCTAGATGGTCTGTCCTTTTGTCTCAGCTCCAAACTTTGTCTCTGTAACTCCTTCCATGGGTGTTTTGTTCCCAGTTCTAAGAAGGGGCACAGTGTCCACACTTTGATCTTCGTTCTTCTTCAGTTTCATGAGTTTCACAAATTGTGTCTTATATCTTGGGTATTCTAAGCATCTGGGCTAATATCCACTTATCAGTGAGTACATATCATGTGAGTTCTTTTGTGATTGTGTTACCTTACTCAGGATGATGCCCTCCAGGTCCATCCATTTGCCTAGGAATTTCATAAATTCATTCTTTTTAATAGATGAATAGTACTCCATTGTATAAATGTACCACATTTTCTGTACCCATTTCTCTGTTGAGGGACATCTGGGTTCTACATTAGTTTTTAATTGAAAACATTTTCTCATATAATATATCTGATCACATTTCCTCTCCCAACACCTCCCACATCTTCCAATCCCATCCAAATTAACATTTTCTTTTTTTCTTTCTTTAGGAAAATAAAAGCAATTAAATAAAAATAAAAAAATCAGAAAAAAAGCATAACATACATATTAAGTTTTCTGAAACAAACAAAAAATTTCTGTAAAACAAGAAATGAGGCAGAAGATTAAATTTCAACTACTCAAGAAAACAGTGTTTTTCATTTTTGGTGGTGGTGGTGGTAGTGTGTGTGTGTGTGTGTGTGTGTGTGTGTGTAGAGTATATGTGTTTGTGGGCCTTTTGCATGTGGTATATATGCATGTGTTTGTCTATATATGTATTTATGATTGTGTGGGTATACTTGGGTTCTTTTTGACGTGTATGTATGTATTTCTGTGTATATGTGTTTGGTGTTGTATGTGAGTGTATGTATATGTGTGTGAGTGGGTATGTATGTTTGGATTTATATGTCTATATGTGTAGATTCATGTACAGTGTATTTCTGCTTATGTGTTTTTGATATGTATATATGTGTTTAGTCTCTCTCTCTCTTTGCGCCTCTGTTTGGGTCATTTTGTGTCTGTGTGAGTGTGATACTGTATATGTATGTTTGTGACTGTATGTGTGCATATATGTGTGTTTGGTTTTGGATTCTTTTGTTTCTGTATAGATGAGTTTTAGTTTGTGTTATTGTGTGTCTATGTACATTTTTTAGATATGTGTTTGCCTTCCTTTTTTTCTGGTACCTGTTAGTCAACTGACTTCCTGCAGTTAAACCTGGCTACTTCTCACTTCCATGTTCCTTTCCTTTCTTGTCTGTTGTACCTTTCTTCCCACCTCTCTGTTTCTGTTGTGTTGAGACAAGTATATAGTTCAAATGGGCCTTGGATTCATGATCTCTCCATCTCTACCACCTAATTGCTAACACTACAGGCATGTGCCTATACCTGCTTTTTAGATTTTTCTCTATGGAAGATATATTTTATATTTTAGTTCTATTTCTCTAAATTCTTAATTAAATTTTCATTTGGTTTTAATTTTTTAAGATAATTTTATTTCCTTGAGGTTTTTTTAGGGCTTTATAGTTTAATATTACAAAATTAATCTGTGGATACAGAAGCAATGAGGAACAGGCAAATTTTTCATAGGTTTCATGCATTATCTTTTGTTTTGTTTCATGCTGCAGCCTTTTCTCTGTTATAAATCACCATCATTATACACCACTTTTTTGCTGTTTGTATTAATGAAACATCACTGCTTGCCTCTAATCTGCCACTGAAGTTACCGGCTTGCTCTCAGGGTGCATTTTCTGGACATTAACTGGATTCATTGCATTATTTCCTAAATTGAAAGCTGAGTTACTGTTCAAAAGGATAGGCAGGTAGGTTGTCTTAGTTAGGGTTTTACTGCTATGAACAGACACCATGACCAAGGCAAGTCTTATATAAAAACCCCAACATTTACTTGAGGCTGGCTTACAGGTTCAGAGGTTCAGTCCCTTATCATCAAGGTGGGGGCATGGCAGTAACCAGGCAGGCATGGTGCAGGCAGAGCTGAGAGTTCTACATCTTCATCCAAAGGCTGCTAGTGGAAGAGTGACATCCAGGCAACTAGGGTGAGAGTCTTAAGCCCACACCCACAGTGACACACCTATTCCAACCAGGTCGCACATATCCCAACAAGGCCACATCTCCAGATGGTGCCACTCCCTGGTCCAAGAATATACAAACCATAACAATGTGTGAGCTTATTTTTCCCTGAAGTTGGGCAGCATCTACCCACGAGCTTTTCTTTCTCTTTTCCCCCTCACTCTTTCATTCTGTCTCTCTCTGCAATTAAGAGCATATATCTGCCTCCATTGACAGAGAGCACACTGCAATTTTAGGGGTGGGTATAATAATCTTCACTGTTATCACCTCTTAAGCAACATTAAGCTCATAACATAATTTCCTGTGATGCTTATACTTGTTAAGACTAACATCTCTACTTGAGGATCTGTTTGGAATTTCACTCACTCTAGACATGTAAAAAGGCTCATTTGATAAGGTAGCTTGCCACCAAAATGACAACTTTACATTAACTCCTGAGACTCACATGTTGGAATAAAGTAACCAATTCTGAAATGTACATCTGAACTTTATCTGTACCATGGTGCATGTAAACACCCATATACACATAGAATAAACAAGTAAGCAAATAAATGAACAGATAAATGTAACTGCTAAATTTTATCCTTATCTACTTTATTTCCCTAGGAATATTTTGAAAGAAAATTATTCCTGAGCTTTAATCCATCTGTTCTCTCTTTCTGTCTCTGTCTCTGTCTCTGACTCTCTCTCTCTCTCTCTCTCCCTCTCCCTCCCCCCCCCCCCTCTCTCTCTCTCTCTCTCTCTCACACACACACACACATCATTGCTTATCTCAAGAAGGAATACAATAATTTTTATGGAACCAAATGAGTGACCATTGTCCAAGAATATTGAGTCAGCATATCCCAGATACCATGTCCCAATGTAGTAACAAGAGAAGAAAGAATTAATTCTTTTTCAAACCTGTTGACAGCATCAGGTAGGCAGTTATAGCAAAGAAGGACAATTTTTGATCTTTACTGTCTCGTGGCTTTCTAAGTTAGGGTTCATATAAACTAGGGTCTGCTGAACCTTTCAGAATGATTAACTAAGTCTCAAGGATGTTTATTCACACATGCATATTTGCCACAATAATTGGGAATTAAACATAGTCTTTACATTAATTGCATCATCTTAGGTCTGGTTAACTTCAAAGTTTGATCTATTTTTATTTGCAGTGGTTTTAAAATTAATTTTAAAATATTTTAAAAAGTGATTAAAGATAGCTTCAAATAATTTTGCCTACTAACCTGTAACGTTTCAGATCTCTACAATTACTCAATTCTGTAGAATGAATTTATAATCCTAGCTAGCCCATATGAAAGACACACAATCCAAGTATTTTGTTTAAAAGCCATGTCTGTATTGAACAGGTTTGAAACTATTCTAACTTATTTATGAGCTATTAAGTCTCTTGTTACTTGTTTCTCTTACCCATGTGCTCATGGTCTACCTCCTCTCATGCAAGCCTCCTCAGCATCTGTCTTCATTCTTCTCCTTCTCCCTCTACCTACAACCCTGTACTTGATCCTCAATTCCTACCTTCCTCCCTCCACTGCCCAATCACATGCAGGTAAATTGGGGAGCAAGATTCATATAACATCACTTGGTATACCTACTTGTTGGGGGCAACCACATCCTGATAAGCCAGTATCATTACAATACAGTCAGTATCAGAGAAACCTACTATACAATTAAAGTTAATGTTTAAGACAAGGATGTTTTTTGTTCTGGAAACTTCAGCGCAATATTTTAGACTGAATATTTGTTGATGACTCAAGCCTTTTGTTTTTTGTGTGTATATTCTTTGGATATGCTGACAAATTTCACCTTCTGGAAGTTGATCTCCAATATCACATAGTTGAAAGATAAATTCTCAATTATAAGTGATTGGTCCAGCTGGTTTTCCTGTCTGAGTTACTCTGTCTAAGCCTCCTATTATTTGGATGAGTTCCCACATCCTAGGGAAACAAGCATCTGTTCTCTTCAGATAGTATATCAGCAGTCGTTGAAACTATGATTCAACCAAAAGCCACCTTGATGAACCAATATATTTATTAGATCTAATTACAGGACACTGTTGAGAGATATTAAAGGAACATAAGTGATTCTGAAACAGTGTATCTCCACAAAGACCCACCCCATAAGGATGTTCGCATCATGGAAGCTACAATGGAGATCAATGCAGTTAACTCTCAGTTAACTCTCTACTTCTTACATAATCTAGCACCTCACAAGACCACTTAGAGCTGAGTGAAGGCAGGAAGGACGTAATTGGAAGGCCACATGAAGGTATTATGGCCTGCTCCTACTTCCTTCTACAAAAGAGCATCAACAGCTCTACAGCTATTTCCACAGACTTGGCTATTAATATAGTATTGTTCTGGTCATTACTATCCATGACTACCTGGTCCAGTAAATGTCTATCCCAAACAGTATTGTGCTATGTCATGAAAGAGAAACCATCTGAAAAATGACCTCTTCAGCAGTCTTTGATTTTGGTCTCATCTCCTAGTCTTGGACTAGGTCTGAAGCCATTGGGAGAAATAATATTTTCTAGTGAGGACCTTGTTTCTCTTTTCCTAGGCTCTTTGTTTACATGATGCCTAGCCCTTGATCTGTCTGTTGCAGGTCCTGGCACATTTCCTCCACTTTACCAGTTGTCTTGTTTTCTAATTGTATTTGTCTTCATGACTAAGCTTTTCTTGCTTTCATGGCTTTCTCTAATCAACAACCTATATGAAGAAATTTCAATTTCTTTCTAATTTCTGTTCTTGCAAAGATATTCTCAAGCAAAGGCTCTTAGTACTGGCCTCAGCTATTATACATTGACCTCTAATAAACATTATTATATTCCATCAGATTAAAAGATGGCTAAAATGGCAGAGAAAAAAATCTCATTTTCACAAGCTTCAGGCAGTTATCTGAGGACAGAGGAGTAGAAAAATCAACTTAGACTTTGATTCCTTTACCTTTTTGAATTCAATGCTAGTTCTTGACATTGTCTTCATATGTTTTTATAGCTCCAGTATATCTTTTCCAATTCACATATGAATAGTATCAGAATGATTGATGTAAGTCAGCAAATCTTGCAAACTCCCCCAGAAATGTTTTTATCTATTGTTGTAAGTGCAAATCTCAATTCAGGGTGTAGGTACCCTTTGATGTTTTCACCTACTGATAATTTCATGTTTTTGACTTGCTGAGTAAATAATTGGACCAGGTACACAGGGCTGGAAAAATAAATAGAGATAAGTCATTAGGAAATTGAAACTGATCATAAGGTGTGACATAGTGAGTAAGCTAACAGAAAAGATCACAAGGGCTGAGCCAGAGGCACCTTAGTTGTTTTAGGCTGTGTGCCTAGTACACATTAACCTTCTGATTGTACAAGGTGGTACCTTTTTCATGCTCATTCAGTTCATTGTTGGAGACCTTCCAAAGTTTCTCTGCCAACTGGTTCTTTTACTGTTAAACTTGATGTAGATTTCTCCAGACTTCATTCATTTGCCACAGGATTAAGAAGTTATTTGCACAACAGGACAACAAAGCACATTTCTTCAATTATTGGAGGGGACTAATGAAAGTTGGCTGTGCTCACATAGGTCAGGGACTTTGTGGTTCAAATGAGATACTTATCAAGGAATTCTAATTATTTTATCTTCCTAGAGACTATTTCTTTTAGAGAATTAGTGATAGATTGGTAGAGATTATTTTCTCTGTCAGCTTCTGAAAAAAAAGTCTGCAGTGAGCATGTGGGTGAAGTGGGTGAGGAGCTACATCCTACTGTTATAGAGGGTAGTTTTGACTACCTTTAATATAGAAAGACAGGCTATGCACATAATAGACCATTCAACAATTTAATGTCCTTTTCAAACAATTAATACACATCAACCTGGTTTCCTACAGCCTCTGCAAAGTACCTTAAGGTTCCCCTCTAACCTTAAACGGAGCTGGATCAATATGTCCTTTAATGGAAGGAGTGTATCATTTCCCAATGTGTATGCATATAGTACCTGTCTTCTTTTTGTGCTATGAAGAAACCATATTTGACAGTTGGCATCTCAAGATGGATGAATTTTCATAAGAGTCTTAAGTCTTGTGTGTTCAAGATACTCAGTAGGAAAATAAATGCATGCATTTCAGAGGTAATTTTACACTTTCCGTGCTTAATAATTTTTAGCAGCATACAATCAAATTTGTTCTTAATTTCATATCAGCAGACAAATGATGGGGAATACTAAGTAGTTACACCCACCCCTACCATGATTATTGCAACACATCTGAGTTTTTTTTTCTTCAAACTTTAATTAGTTTTAACACTGTTCATTCCTGCACTGGAAGCTCTTCAGTACAAAATTAGGGAAATGTAAACAGTAGGTCCTAGCTTCCTTTTGCCTTTCTGTGATGCAGTAGAGGTAGATCATACTGGGTGCTGATAATGCTTTTAGATAAGCTAATCCACAAATGTGAAGCACTTAACTATTGATATAATGAACTGGTGAAAACCAAGGAATGCATATGGAAAAGATATTATGGAATATATATATATATATATGGAATATATATATATATATATATATATATATATATATATATATATATATATATATAGTGTGTGTGTGTGTGTGTGTGTATACCAAAATTTGATATCCTATTTTTCCTCAATCATCCTCTACCTTAATTTTTGAGAAGTGGTCTCACTCTATATTAGGAGCTAACTGATTTTACAAGACTAGCTCTTAAGAAAACCCCAGAGATTCTGTTAGTCCTGTTTCTCCAGTGTTGGGAGTATAGATACATATCACAATGCCTTGCTTTCTGTGTTTCTTCTAAGAAACTGAGCTAAGTCCTCATACTTGTATGGTAAATTCCTTTTAAAATGTCCCAATATTTATAACCCATGAACAAGTTTATTTTAAATATTGTAGTGAAATCTAGGATGACTTTCTGACTTTCCCTTCATGTTGGTACACCACACCCTTCTCTATTCTGTATTTATAACTTACAGACAGATAGGAATCAAGTAATAGTGGGCTTGCTTGCTTCATATTGCATATATATTGCATACATATTAACACAGAACTCCATGGAGACAGAATACCCCCACCCCCTGCCAAAGCATCCATGCACATGTTCAATGTGTGTTATTTTTTTCCTCTTAGTATTGAAGAATGAACATAAACAACAAAGGAGCCTGAGACTTTCTTATTTATCTGAGAAGGGGATAGGGCAGATGGCTGCTGTTCTTTGGAGTGGAAGACAGGAGAAAAGCAAGGAACTCAGCACACATCACATGGAATGTGAGAAGTTTGCCCATCAGCACAGGGTTCCTATACTCCTCTTAGAATAAAAATGATAAGGATGTTGATCGAAATCCACTATTAATATTATTTTAAACAATAGAGTAGTGAGAGAGACTCTAATGCTACTGAAGCTAAAATATAAATGATGTAATTTTCTAAAATAAAGTGTATTCAGAAAAGAATTGAGAGTCAATACTGGTTGACTGACAGGTGACCTCAGAATTTAGCTTCCTCAGGAACTCCTTCCTAGGCCAAGAGATAAACTTATACTTCAGACTCTTCACTTTATTACTTTTCTCTTCCTTTCCTTTTCTCCACCCTTCTTCCCTTCCTTCCCTCCTCTTACTTCATTACTGTCTTTTCTTCTTTTTGTGTGTGTGTGCTGTATGCATGTATGCATATGGGAGAAAGCTGCCTTGTACACAAACATGTGGAGGGCAGAAGTCAGTACTACATGTCTTTTATCATTTGTTCTTTTTTTTTTTTTTGTTCTTTACATTAATTTTTTGAGACAGAGTTTCCAACTGAACCTGAAGTCCCTGATTCTGCTACACTTAGCTGGCTAGTGTAGTACTGTCTCTGCCCATTAATTTCCGGGGTTGTAGACATGTACCTGGCTTTTGCTATGTGGGTTCTAGAGTTCTGAAACCACATTTTTATTCTTGCATAGCAAGCATTTTACTATCAGAGCTGTCTAAATCTTCTAAGTCAGCTGCTATCATAGTTCTCTAACTCAGAAAGAATAGCTGAGCAACTTAAACACCAAGATGATATGGAAAAAATAAAAATAAAAAAGGAATTGAGTGGAAGTTGTAAACTCAGAAAGAAGGAACCTGTATGTAAGCCGTCTCTGCTGTGGGAGATCAGAAATTAATGGTGAGAGAGTTAAACGCACACACAGGTGACATTCCTGCATCATTAATTCTAAGTTTCTGAATAATTAAGCTTCCATTTTGTCTTGTAAAAATATCTGTATATTTGGTTCAGGATGAATTTCCAAGCAAGGAAGAAGTTATATATCATTATTATATATCTGTGGGTACTTGACATGTTTCTGTAGTCTCCTCTATATATTTTCTCATATTTCCAGCATTGCATAATATCTATGCTTTCCTTTAAATATTAATAGAACTTTCATTTTATTACCTATTAATAAGATAATAAATGAAATGCTGACTTAATATGGAACTGCCATGAAAATAGTGGACTAAATATATGATTTGAGCTCAGAAGTAAGTGATTTCAATGTAAAATAGGGGGAATTATTTATCCATTTATTCATTTGAGACAGACTGATAGAATGCAGAGCATATGTCACAGAGTTGCAGTTTGTCAGTCTGAGGTATCACCTGCTGATGGTAGAAGAATAGAGGAATGTGGTACCTCCAAGACAGAATAGAAGGGCTATCCAAATCCTAAGATCCGGTTAAGGACTGGAAAAGTGAGAGTTCTCTGAATATTTAAAACATATCATCACAAATGGCAAGTAGCTTCATGTGGCTAATGTCTGATTTTAATTTGATTTACCTAAAAGTAATTATGTATATGGGCATTTTACATGCATGCATATCTATGAACCACACATGTGCCATAACTGTGGAGGACAGAACACGGTTTTAGACCCTCTGGAATTGGAGATACAGGTAGTTATGTGCCTCCATCTAAGGGCTATAAATCAATCCCAGGTCTTCTGGAAGAACAGTCTGTGTACTTAACCTTGAGGCATTGATATAGCACTTCCTTCCTTCCTTCCTTCCTTCCTTCCTTCCTTCCTTCCTTCCTTCCTTCCTTCCTTCCTTCCTTCCTCCCTCCCTCCCTCCCTCCCTCCCTCCCTCCCTCCCTCCCTTCCTTCCTCCCTCCCTCTCTTCTCTCTCTCTCTCTCTCTCTCTCTTTCTTTCTTTCTTTCTTTCTTTCTTTCTTTCTTTCTTTCTTTCTTTCTTTCTTTCTTCCCTTCTTTCTTAGTTCATTAGGAATTGATAGGAATGTGAACTAATGCAAAAATATGCCACATTGTTATCATGATTCGAGTGAGAATTAGAAAGAGCCAGGGCCTGTGCCGGCAAGGTCACTGGGGAAATTGTGTGATGTTCATTGAAGTATAGCCATTTTACAGGATGTTTGGTTAAAAACAGGAAAGAGAGGATATGTATGGTCAACATCTTTCTGTTAATTAAAGGTAAAGACAGGGCCTAGGCAAGACTCACTGATAAAAGTGCTTGCTGTGCACTTATAAGGATTTGAGCTTGGATCCCTACTACCTTTGTAAAAATCTAACTATGCAGTGTTGACCTTTCAACACAGTGCTGGGAAAGGTAAAGATGGGAGCATCCCTGGGGCTTCCTACTCATCTAGTCTCTTTGATCCATTGAGGTTCATGCTGCACACACACACACACACACAGAGGGAGAGAGAGACAGAGAGAGAGAGGGAGAGGGAGAGGGAGAGGGAGAGGGAGAGGGAGAGGGAGAGGGAGAGGGAGAGAGAGAGAGAGAGAGAGAGAGAGAGAGAGAGAGAGAGAGAGAGAGAGGGAGAGGGAGAGGGAGAGGGAGAGGGAGAGGGAGAGGGAGAGGGAGAGGGAGAGGGAGAGGGAGAGGGAGAGGGAGAGGGAGAGGGAGAGGGAGAGGGAGAGGGAGAGGGAGAGGGAGAGGGAGAGGGAGAGGGAGAGGGAGAGGGAGAGGGAGAGGGAGAGGGAGAGAGAGAGAGAGAGCATCAAACATAAACAAACATAAACAAGTAAATTCCTAACACAATCTTATTTTGTTTTACAGTTTATTCATTTGCTCACAGACTGGTTAAACATGCCCACTGTTGGTGAAGTGGTTAAGGAATAGGAAGAGATCAAAGTGGAAATGAGACAAATGAGGAAAACAATGAACAGAAAATTTATTATGGACCAGGCACTAAAGAGTACAATGAGGTCAACCTCAGCATCAGAGAGAATGAAGAGGAAATGTAGATGTTAAACTCATAAAGACTGCAAGGTAAATAAGCACACCATCATGACCACTAGGGCTTCTCCTCTTTCCATTTCCCCTCTCCCTCCTTCTTCTATTCTTCCCTCCTTTAGATCATAAAAGTGAAGAGTCTGGCAGGAGAGCAAGTTTGGCCTCCTTGAATTCTTATCAAAGAGCCTCATTCACAAGAATGAGATTTATGTATAGCAGGCAGGCAAGTATATATTGTGGCTATCATCTTATTATTTGACTTAGTTATACCCAGAGATAAACTTAGCATCTGGTGATTCTCATCTTTATAACGTATTGGTAACTCTACCCTGCCTTGTATGCAACATAACAAGTATAAAACAACATTCTCTTGAGTGCTTCAGTAAGAAAAGATAAAGGGGATATTATTACTCTGTATCTAGACAATATGATCTTACCTAAGTCTTAGAGTTTACAGTTAGAAAATTTTCAAACGCTTTATGCCATTGGTATCAGTTATTTTTCTCATTGTTATGAGAAAACATCTGACAAGAGTGACTTAAGAAAGGAAAAGTTTCTAGATGGTCCATCCTTTCTTCTTAGCTCCAAACTTTGTCTCTGTAACTCCTTACATGGGTATTTTGTTCCCCTTTCTAAGGAGGGAAAGAAGTATCCACATGTTGGTCTTCCTTATTCTGGATTTTCTTGTGTTTTGCAAATTGTATCTTGGGAATTCTAAATTTCTGGGCTAATATCCATTTATCAGTGAGTGCATATCAAGTGACTTTTGTGATTGGGTTGCCTCACTAAGGATGATATCCTCTAGATAAATCCATTTGCCCAAGAATTTAATAAATTCATTGTTTTTAATAGCTGAGTAGTACTCCATTGTTTAAATGTACCACATTTTCTGTATCCATTCCTCTGTTGAGGGACATCTGGGTTCTTTCCAGCTTCTGGCTATTATAATAAGGCTGCTATGAACATAGTGGAGCATGTGTCCTTATTACCAGTTAGAACATCTTCTGGGTATATGCCCAGGAGAGGTATTGCTGGATCTTCTGGTAGTACTATGTCCAATTTTCTGAGGTAGTACTATGTCCACCAGACTGACTTCCAGAGTGGTTGTACATGCTTGCAATCCCACCAACAATGGAGGAGAGTTCCTTTTTCTCCACATTCTCTCCAGCATCTGCTGTCACCTGAATTTTTGATCTTAGCCATTCTGACTGGTGTGAGGTGGAATCTCAGGGTTGTTTTGATTTGCATTTTCGTGATGATTAAGGATGTTGAACATTTTTTTCAGGTCCTACTCAGCCCTTCGGTATTCCTCAGTTGAGAAATCTTTGTTTAGCTCTAAACCCCATTTTTTTTTTAAAGATTTATTTATTTATTATATGTAAGTACACTGTAGCTGTCTTCAGACACTCCAGAAGAGGGAGTCAGATCTTGTTACGGATGGTTGTGAGCCACCATGTGGTTGCTGGGATTTGAACTCCTGACCTTCGGAAGAGCAGTCGGGTGCTCTTACCCACTGAGCCATCTCACCAGTCCTCTAAACCCCATTTTTAATGGGATTATTTGAATTTCTGGAGTCTAGCTTCTTGAGTTCTTTGTATTTATTGGATATTAGTCCCCTATCAGATTTAAGATTGGTAAAAATCCTTTCCCAATCTGTTGGTGGCCTTTGTGTCTTATAGACAGTGTCTTTTGCCTTACAGAAGCTTTGCAATTTTATGAGG
This sequence comes from Mus caroli, assembly GCF_978045245.1. NCBI lineage: Eukaryota > Metazoa > Chordata > Mammalia > Rodentia > Muridae > Mus > Mus caroli. Next base: position 114,305,726 of record NW_028227256.1, on the reverse strand, counting down.
TCCCATTTCCTGGGGATCGATCCCATAATCAGCCACCAAACCCAGACACTATTGCATACGCCAGCAAGATTTTGCTGAAAGGACCCTGATATAGTTGTCTCATGTGAGGCTATGCCAGTGCCTGGCATATACAGAAGTGGATGCTCACAGTCATCTATAAGATGGAACACAGGGCCCACAATGGAGGAACTAGAGAAAGTACCCAAGGAGCTGAAGGGGTCTGCAACCCTATAGGTGGAACAACAATATCAACTAACCAGGACCCCCAGAGCTCGTGTCTCTAGCTGCATACGCAACAGAAGATGGCCTAGTCGGCCATTATTGGAAGAGAGGCCCTTAGGTCTTGCAAACTTTATATGCCCCAGTACAGGGGAATGCCAGGGCCAAGAAGTGGAAGTGGGTGGGTAGGGGAGCAGGGCCGGGGGAGGGTGTAGGGAACTTTCAGGACAGCATTTGAAATATAAATAAAGAAAATACCTAATTTAAAAAAAGGGAAGGAAAAGTTTATTTTGACCCACAGACTTTTGTTTTTTGTTTTGTTCTGTTTTGTTTCTTGTTGTTTTTTAGGGTACAGTCCATCAGAGAAGGGAAGTCATTGCAGTAGGAACTTGAGGCAGCTGGTCACATTACATCCACAGTCAAGAAGCAGTGATGGATGCTGCTGCTCAGCCTACTTCCTCTACTTTATTTATGCAAAAACTTACTCTATGTTAGGGTTTTGAGTGCTTATTTCTGTATTAGTTAACCCAATATAGAAAGCTCCTCACAGGCATGCCCAGAGGCTTGCTGTCCTGGTGGTACAGGATTCAGGATTAACCCTAAAGACACTGATCCTAAAAAATTATAGAATCAATCAACATCCCGTGGGATCTTCTGGAAGAAGCAACACCAGAAGCAAGGGCTCCTTTTCCCCTAATCGTTCCTTCAAGTTTTGATTTTCATATCATAGGTGGCAGTCATTTTAAAATATGTATCTATGTATGTATTTATGTATGTATGTATGTATGTATGTATTTGTATGTTGTGTGTTTATGTGTCTATGGAATTTCATGTATACTATGTGAATGCAAATGCCAACAGTGGCCAGCAGATGGAATTTTCTCCCTTGGAGCTAGAATTATAGGCAGTTGTGGGCTGCCTGATGTAGGTTCTGGAAATTGAGCTTTTGAACCTCTGCAAGAGGTACTGACCCATCTCTCCAGCATCCCAGATTTATATGAAACAAATGCAAAACCTTGACTCCTCAGTGTGCTAAATATTGCTTTAAATCATTTATGTTTTTAGCTATTTTCAGAATGTTAGATTTTCTAAACATTTAGAGAGCCTGGCAAATGAGTTACTATTCAGTCCATTAAACTAAGCAACAGAACTTCATATTAGAATTAAATATATTTACATTATCAACAAAAGTTGTAGTAGTATTATTAAAAACAACAAAAAATAAGATTCAGATTATATTTTCTAGTCGGTCCGGAAAGCTTTTATTAAGCTATCAGTATCCTACTTACTGTCCCATGAAGTGATAGGATCCATATATTCCAACAGATAGGTTGACCTCTGTAACTTTATATTGGATTTTGTTAGAATCATTTTATTCATGTACTTGGGAATTAATGTTTGAAAAATTCTCTCTGCTCATTCATGTATTTGTTTGTGTATATGCATTTGGGTGGGTTTTCTATGTCTATGTATGTTCATAATCACATTGTGCATGTGGAAGACAATGAAAGCCGGAAGGAATGGATGCCTTCCTTCTCCTAAATGGGTTCTGGGTATCAAAGTCAGGGCAGAAGCTTTGCTTTGTGTAGTGCCTTTATCTACAGAGGCACGGGGATGATATACTTTGTGGCTTTTATTAAAGATAATCTTTGTAATGTTAGTCTTCTATTGAAGTAAGATCAAGATATTATGAGTATCCATTTTATCATGAATAGAAGTAGCTCCAATGTTGTTACTGATCATGACCTTTCCTTATTTATTATTAATTTCATTTTATGTTTTTAGCTATTTATAAAGGACATAAAGCTGCTAGTCGGTCATTCCCTGTAACCAGTATATGCATGCATTAAAATGTTATCCACATTGCTGAATGCAACACACACTGATCCTTCCCCGTATTTTCTCATCTATTGTTTTGAAAAAAAATAGGACATTTTGTTTCAGTGTTAAGTCAAAAATGGCAACTTTTAAATAAAAATAGTCAGTGCTAAGAATTAACATGAAGAAAGGGCATTTAGTGACATGAGGATTAGTGACACTTGTTGATCTGCATTGTTTTCTCAAAATCCACTAAAAAGTATCAAAATAGCAAGAAATATAGAAACTAATATTGATTATGAGAACTGGACATGTGGCAATGTTCTTTAAGAATTTGTGACCATTTTTGACTCTTTACAATCAATAAATTTGTTAAAAGAAAGGTAAGGAAAGTGTCTGAGAAAAACAAGCAGTACAACTGTTAAAAGACATGTGATGATTACAAAATAACATTAAATAAATTATACACGAGCAAGAATATAAAATGAATTATAAATTCTTGCTAGCTTGTATAAAAGACAAATAATGTAGGTATTTTATTTACAAACCATAAGCCTAGATTGGTCAGGTTTAGAGTTATTCTAACTTATTTATCACTCAGAATGTTCCTTGATACTTGCTGTTTTTCTTGACAATGTGCGCATGGTCCACCTCCTCTCATGCAGCTTCCTCTTCCCTTGGGCACCTTTTACCCCAGCCAGGTAACCGAAAACCTGCCTACCTCTATCTACTGCCCAATCAGCTTTGGCCTTTTATTGAACAATTAACTTGGAGATTGAGGTTACATACCATCACTTAATGTCGGTAGGGATCTTCTTGTCTGGGGACAACCAGATCTTGGGGGCCAGTAGTTAGTACTTGAATATATAGCATTAGACCAACCCATTATATTTAAATAAATTCCCCCATTTTTATTTAAATAAAAGTGCTCGTTTTCTTACAATAGGACATTATATATAGTAGGAATGATTATCAAACAATTATGAAATCTATGGTGTAATAATTACATCCATAATTTCCAGTACCTTTGTATTTAGCAGCTTATGAGAAGGCATATTGCTATTTTCCCACATTTGTTATTTCAAAGTTCTATACCTAAATCTTTTTTTTTTCATTATCATCTTAAGAATTTAAATTCTCCAATTTTCATTACAATTACCAGTCTTAAAACATTCATTTATAATTCCTTCAACCTTCATAATTTCTATTTACGATCTGAAAAAACATCTCCTTAGATCCTAAAACATTTTCATAGATGCTTTATAACTTAAATTTGATTGAAAAACTATGACTATCTCTCTAGTCTTCAACCCATCAGAGACATGAGAAGGAATAAATATTAACGGTGTATATAGGAAGTACAGAGTAAGCAGCTTCAAAAATAATAGAAAAAACAGACAGCTGGCTGCATGGAGAACTACCCAGTAATCTTTATGAAGTTGGAACATCCATCTGCAGATTTCTGGACCAGTATATCTCACAAACATATTTATGAAGCAGGGATTATGAAGAACATGATTGCCCTGGCTTGTCAGAGTCAAGCAGTTGACTCCCACATTGAAGTTTGTCCATTTTGGACAGTACTTTGTGCAATATGAAACTTGAATGCATTGGTAAGGGGACAACTTTCCTGAACATAACAGCAGTGTCTCAGGCTCTAAGATCAACAATTGATAAATTGTACCTCATAAAACTAAAAAGCTTCTTTATGGCAAAGGACACTATCAATAGGACAAAATGGCAACCTACAGAATCGGAATATATATATATATATATCTCAAAAAGTTTAGACTTCAAAAACCCAAATAACCCAATTTAAAAATGGGGTACAGAACTAAACAGAGAATCCTCAACATAAGAATGTGGAATGCCTGAGAAGCATTTAAGAAATGAACAAAATCCTTAGTCATCCAGGAAATCAAAATCAAAATGACCCTGTGATTCTACCTTACACCAATCAGAATGGCTGAGGTCAGTAACTCAGGTGACAGCACAAATTCTGTATGTGAAGAAAGATGGACACTTTTCCATAGGACAAAATATTATATCTTTAAGAATTATAAAGTTTGCAAGTCCAATGGGCCTCTCTTTCCACTGATGGCCGACTAGGCCATCTTTTGATACATATGCAGCTAGAGACAAGAGCTCCGGGGTTCTGGTTAGTACATCATGTTGTTCCAACTACAGGGTTGCAGATCCCTTTAGCTCCTTGAGTACTTTCTCTAGCTTCTCCATTGGGAGCCCTGTGATCCATCCAATAGCTGACTGTGAGCATCCAATTCTGTGTTTGCTAGGCCCCGACATAGTCTCACAAGAGACAGCTATATCTGGGTCCTTTCAGCAAAATCTTGCTAGTGTATGCAATGGAAGTGGGGGGGGGTATGGGGGACTTTCGGGATAGCATTGGAAATGTAATTGAGGAAAATACGTAATAAAAAATAAATAAAATAAAAAAAAGAATTATATAGTCAAAATTTTCACATAAGGTTTAAACAACCATTAAAAAGAGAAGATCTACTTGAGTTCCTTATATATATTGGATATTAGTCCCCTATCTGATTTAGGATAGGTAAAGATCCTTTCCCAATCTGTTGGTGGTCTTTTTGTCTTATTGACGGTGTCTTTTTGCCTTGCAGAAGCTTTGCAACTTTATGAGGTCCCATTTATCGATTCTCGATCTTACAGCACAAGCCTTTGCTGTTCTATTCAGGAATTTTTCTCCTATACCCATATCTTTGAGGCTTTTCCCTACTTTCTCCTCTATAAGTTTCAGTGTCTCTCTGGTTTTATGTGGAGTTCCTTAATCCACTTAGATTTGACCTTGGTACAAGGAGATAGGAATGGATCAATTCGCATTCTTCTACATGATAACCACCAGTTGTGCCAGCACTATTTGTTGAAAATGCTGTCTTTTTTCCACTGGATGGTTTTTGCTCCCTTGTCAAAGATCAAGTGACCATAGGTATGTGGGTTGATCTCAGGGTCTTCAATTCTGTTCCATTGGTCTACTTTTCTGTCGTTATACCAGTACCATGCAGTTTTTATCACAATTGCTCTGTAGTACAGCTTTAGGTCAGGCATGGTGATTCCACCAGAGGTTCTTTTAGAATTCTCACCTGAGGAATACCAAATGGCAGAGAAGCACCTGAAAAAATGTTCAACATCCTTAATCATCAGGGAAATGCAACTCAAAACAACCCTGAGATTCCACCTCACACCAGTCAGAATGGCTAAGATCAAAAATTCAGGTGACAGCAGATGCTGGCCAGGATGTGGAGAAAGAGGAACACTCCTTCATTGTTGGTGGGATTGCAAGCTGGTACAACCACTCTGGAAATCAGTTTGGCGGTTCCTCAGAAAATTGGACATAATACTACCAGAGGATCCAGCAATACCTCTCCTGGGCATATATCCAGAAGATGTCCCAACTGGTAAGAAGGACACATGCTCCACTATGTTCATAGCAGCCTTATTTATAATAGCCAGAAGCTGGAAAGAACCCAGATGCCCCTCAACAGAGGAATGGATACAGAAAATGTGGTACATTTACACAATGGAGTACTACTCAGCTATTAAAAGGAATGAATTTATGAAATTCCTAGGCAAATGGATGGATCTGGAGGGCATCATTCTGAGTGAGGTAACATATTCACAAAGGAACTCACACAATATGTACTCACTGATAAGTGGATATTAGCCCCAAAACTTAGGATACCCAAGATACAAGATACAATTTGTTAAACGCATGAAACTCAAGAAGAACGAAGACCAAAGTGTGGACACTGTGCCCCTTCTTGGAATTGGGAACAAAACACCCATGGAAAGAGTTACAGAGATAAAGTTTGGAACTGTGAAGAAAGGATGGACCATCTAAAGACTGCCATATCCAGGGATCCATCCCATAATCAGCTTCCAAACGCTGACACCATTGCATACACTAGCAAGATTTTGCTGAAAGGACCCAGGTATAGCTGTCTCTTGTGAGACAATGCCGGGGCCTAGCAAACACAGAAGTGGATGCTCACAGTCAGCTATTGGATGGATCACAGGGCCCCCAATGGAGGAGCTAGAGAAAATACCCAAGGAGCTAAAGGGAACTGCACCCCATAGGTGGATCATTATTATGAACTAACCAGTACCCCAGAGCTCTTGTCTCTAGCTGCATTTGTATCAAAAGATGGCCTAGTCGGCCATCACTGGAAAGAGAGGCCCATTGGACTTGCCTACTTTATATGCCCCAGTACAGGGGAATGCCAGGGCCAAGGGGTGGGGGTGGGTGGGTGGGGGACTGGGGGGGGGAGTGTATTGGGGACTTTTTGGATAGCATTGGAAATGTAATTGAGGAAAATACCTAATAAAAAAATTTAAAAAAAAAGAGAGAAGATCTAGGGATAAAAAATTATAGAAGGAAATATTTAATTTAAATATAAAAAATAAGGTCCTTAGGGAGGAATTTTAGAATCAAAAGGAAAAGATGTTTTTGAAAGAGGAAAATTACTGAACTTTTCAACTCGGAGTCCTACCCCTCCCATCTAGAGGTTGTTCCCGGAACACACCTGAACTTTTTACCTCAGAGTACATTCTTGAACTCTTCACCCCAGAGTCCGACCCCCTCCCAAGTGAGAACGGTTCCAGGAGCATTTCTGAGATAAGGGTCTCCTGGAGCGAACTCAGTCCAACCCCTCCCAACTAAAGACTATGCCAAGAACATTTTTGAGATAGGGGCCTCCTGGTACTACCCCAGAATGTTCCAATAAATCGAGTACATTGCCAAAATATAGGACACGACCCCTTGGTGATGTAAAACTTGTACTTTTCCCCTTACCCTTCTCCTATAAAAGCCTGTGACAAGTCTGGGCCAATTGTCGATTCTCCTCTGCACCTTGCTGGCTGCATGAGTTTCGACCCCAGATATCTGGTATATGTGCTTTTTATGTGCTTTCTTGTCATTGCTGTATTAAATCTTACTCTCTATACATCTTAAGTTCGGTCTCAGTGTCTTCTTGTGTGCGCGGCTGCCCCGAGGCTTGAGTGAGTGTCTCCCTTTGGGAGTCTTAGAGTCTTTCATTTGGTGCATTGGCCGGGAATCAGCGCGACCACCCAGAAGTCCTGAACCCACTCAGAGGTAAGATTTTCTATTCTGTTTTGGTCTGGTGTCTGTGTTCTGTTTCTGGAAGGCCAGGTAGGCCGTTCTGCTGTTTCTGGAGGCCAGGTAGGCCATTCTGTATCTGGTGCGATCGCAGTTTTGGTTTTGCGTGACGCTCTGTGCTCAGTACGAGCACCAGAGACCGTGCTCCGGGAGCTGGAGACCAGGCAGGTCTCAATAGAGAGCGCGGGGTGGATAAAGACAGACGTGTCCAGGTGTCCACCGTCAGATCTGCCCCTGGGAGACGTCCCAGGGAGGAATAGGGGAGGATCAGGGACGCCTGATGGACCCCTCTGAAGGCCAAGAGACTATCACTTTGGTGAAAGGTCTAAGCCGGCCGGCCTTGGAGAGGCCATCTGAATCTGTGAGTTGCCTGTGGGCGACGGGAAGTCGCCGCTGTTTTTGGTTTCTTTTTTGTCTGAGTCTCGTGTCTGTTCTTGTTGTGTCTGCTATTATTCTGGAAATGAGACAATCTGCCAGAACGGGAGTAAATGTAAAATCTCGCCCTCGTCAGGACAGTGTTCTTTCTGCCAGGGCGGGGGTGGATGTGGAGTCCCACCCCCGTCAGAAAAAGGGAGTCGATGTGGAATCCGACCCCTTCAGAAAGTGGCGTTTGGCTGGTTGTGTCACGTGACAAGACTGTGTGTGTGTGTGTGTGTGTGTGTGTGTGTGTTAACCCTTTGTCGACTGTAGACTTGGACTGACGTCAGGACAGAATTTGTCAGCAATGGTTTTAAAAAAAGGAAAAAAAAGAGAAAAAAACCACCAGGCCGGTCCTCCCCAGGCTGCTCAAAAGAGCTCTGAGATTGCAGAGCTGGGCTAAAAATTTCCGGCTTTGGCGGCGCAGTTAGGGCTTTGATAGCAGCAGTGGCGCTGAGGTTCTGGCTTCTGCAGGCACGGCAGCAGCAGAGGCTGTCTGTGCCCCGCAAGCGAGTTGTGAGATGCTGGTGGTGAGTGCGGCGGCCTGCCAGTCCCGGAGTGGCCGTGAAGCCTGCCACAGCTGGGGAGGGGCCGACTACAGCCGCCGTCCCTCCTTTGGTCCCCCCCCCCCAGAGTCTACCCGCACTCCCTTGTGCCTGCCTGGCTGCGTGCTCCCTCCCCAAAGACAGTGCAGAGAGCACCGGGTGTCTATCAGGTAGTTAAATAGTTAAATTGCTGCCTCTGCCTGCCAGTGTTTGTTTGCCACTCCCAGGAGTTTACGGCGCGCGGCGGAGACTCGGCGCTGGGCTCTTCACATCAAAGGATCTGTTTTCAGCCTTTGCCTGCCTCCTGGGTGGGAGAAAGGCTCATTCTCCTGTCCCCTGTATCCTGTCTCTTGTAAACAGAAAAAATTGCGTTCATTTTGAGATATCAGTGGTCTGGTGCAGCCAGATGATGTGAGAGCTGCACTCCCTTCTCTGCCCCGTGTGTTTTCTCTTCTCAGGCATCGCCCTGAGCTGCTAGCAGTGAATCTGTTCTAAGCTCCGGTGAGGGAGACCACTCACTTGGGGCTTCTTCTGTCCAAGGTAAGGAACACCTGCGAGTCTAACTGCCAGGCTCGGATAAAGGTCTCGTCTCTGTGGGACTAAAAAGTGCCCCAACAATCTGACCTAGGTAATAGGTAATAAAAAGTTATAGAAGTTAAAAAAAGGATAGAGGTCTGAAAAAAAAAAAAGAGCTAAGAGCAAAGCTTCAGCAGACTCAGAAGAGATAGTTTAACAGTAAAAAGAGATATATATAGATAGAAAGAGAGACATTATATGAGATCTCCATTGTAGTTAAAAAACAGGAGTAAAGAGAGATAACTGACAAAGACTAGAACCTAGCAAAGTGACACTTGCTAATAATACTAGCACTTAGAGATGATCTGTAAGAAATAAAGAGCCAGAAAATTTTCTAAAAAAGATAAGAGAAATGAAATGCTGGTCACAAAAGTCAGGGAGACTAGAAAACTTAGTACCTGGCAACAAAAGCAAGCTTTTGGCTAAAGATCAAAGTGTTTGCTGCTGAAAAGGAAGAGCACTGGGTGAGAGACTGTCCTAACAAAAAGAAGAGGAGCCCCCCCCCCTCAAGACAAAACCCTTCACCTGCTCGTGGCTAAAAGTAAGGAAATAGCAGAAGGGGTGCTAACACAGAAGCTGAGTCCTTAAAAGAGACCGGTAGCCTACCTGTTGATGCAGCTAAAAAGAGACTGTGTTTTCATATTCCTCCACTGACCAATGCAAAGCAAGTTTAAAAGGTCCCTGGACACTACAGGTCTTTGCAAACTGTGGATTCCAGGTTTTGCTGAATTAAAAAGATAAACAGCCCTTCGTATAAGAAATAAAGAACAACCTTGGATGGCCTTAGATGCTATTGAGACTGCCCTAATGTTGTCCCCAACTTTGGGACTCCTAAATGTGACTGAGAACAAAGGTATTGCCAAAGAGGTTCTTACTCAGAAATTGGGACCCTAAAAGACCAGTGGCACTTGAAAAATTAGACCTGGTGACTGAGGGATGGCCTGCTTGTCTGCACATAATGGCTTTTGGTCAAGGACACATGATCCAATTGTTTCCCTGACTGATGGACACATTATTAGAGCTTTTTGTTGACAGAACAAGTGACCTTTGCTTCCCCTGCTAACCTGCTGAGTCTTCACCTACTCATCACTGCTCTGACATTCTGGCAGAAGAAACTTCGGCTCAGAAGGCTGAACTCTTGGCACTAACCCAAGCCCTGCGGTTGGCTGAAGGCAGAGACATTAAAAACAAAGAAGAAATTCTGGCCCTCCTAGAAGCTCCTGAATAAACTGGGTGAGTTGGGGTACCGGGTATCGGCTAAGAAAGCTCAGTTATGTCGTACCGAGGTGCCAAAACGACGGAAAGCGGTGGCTCACCGAAGCCAAGAAAAAGACTGTGATGCTGATCCCAACCCCCACCACCCCGCGCCAAGTACGTGAGTTTCTGGGGACGGTGGGCTTTTGCAGACTCTGGACTAAAGAAAAAGTCCCATTCACCTGGACTGAGGAACACCAAAAAGCCTTTGACAGCATAAAGGCAGCCCTGCTTGCAGCCCCCGCTCTGGCTTTGCCAGATCTGACTAAGCCTTTTACCCTATATGCTGAACTGGTACACGGATGGCAGTAGCCTCATGGTTAAAGGTAAGCGGAAGGCGGGAACAGCAGTGCAGCAGTGGACAAAAAGCAGGTGATCTAGGCCAGCAGCCTCCCTAAAGAGACTTCAGCCCAGAAAGCTGAACTTGTGGTTTTGATACAAGCTTTATAAATGACACTGACAGCAGGTATGCTTTTGCCACTGTATGGAACAATACAAACAAAGAAAGCTGTTGACATCTGCAGAAAAAGACGTTCTCAATATGGATAAATGAGACTGCTCACATAGTCATCAAGAAGATTATTAAAGAAAATTTTTCCAAGGTTCAGAGTGCCAAAAGCAATAGTGTCAGATAATGGCCCTGCTTTGTTGCCCAGGTAAGTCAGGGTGTGGCCAAGCATTTAGAGGTCAAATAAAAATTACATTGTGTGTATAGACCTCAGAGCTCAGGATAGATAAAAATTAGTTTAAAACTCTAAGATAGACCTTGATAAAATTAATCGTGGAGACTGGCACAGACTTGGTGTTCCTTCCCTATGCCCTATCTCTTGATTCAGTTTTACTCTGTTTAAGATCCTTTATGAAACTCCTATGCCCATTACTGTTTTAAATAATGTGTTTAAACCTATGTTGTTAATAATGCTCTGTATGCTAAGTTAAAAGGGCTTGCAGGTGGTACAGAAAAAAGTCTGGTCACAACTGGTTACAGTGAACGAGCTGGATACCCCAAGGACATCTTACCAGTTCCAGCCAGAGATCTGATCTACGTGCACCTGCACCATGCCCAGACCCTAACTAAATTAGTTATTGAGACTGGCGGTAAAGACTGGGTGACCCTCCTTCCCTTTGTGCTTCTCAGAGTCCGAAACACACCTGGACGTTTCGGTCTTACTTCTTATGAAATTCTACATGGGGGACCGCCCCCCCCCTTGACTAAGTCTAGCAGGATATTGGATCCCTGTGTTGACTCTTCCTCACCCTCTGCTCTGTTTACCCATTTAAAGGCCTTGGAGGTTGTCAGAACACAGATCTAGGACCAGATCAAAGAAGCTTATGCACCAGGGACTACGGCAGTGCCCCACGGGTTCCAGGTTGGAGATTCGGTCCTTGTCAGAAGACATCGCACCGGCACTCTTGAGCCTCGGTGGAAAGGACCATATTTGGTACTGTTAACAACTCCCACAGCAGTAAAGGTAGACGGAATCGCCGCCTGGATCCACGCCTCCCACGTCAAGAAGGCTCCTAGCCAGGGTAGAGGCAACCATGAAGACAACTGGACGGTGGCAACTACTGACAATCCTCTTAAACTTCGCTTGTGTCGTGGGGGCCACCCTAAGCCTAGGGAACGACAACCCTCATGCCCCAATTCAACAGTCTTGGGAAGTGCTTAATGAGGAGGGAAACATTGTATGGGCAGTCACTGCAGTCCATCCCCTTTGGACTTGGTGGCCTGATCTCACACCTGACATCTGTAAGTTAGCAGCAGGATCTCCCAATTGGGACCTCCCCGACCATACTGATCTTAGTAACCCACCCCCTGAACAGCGGTGTGTTCCAGGTGGAATAGGGAACACGTATGGGTGTTCAGGGCAGTTCTACCGAGCTAATCTTAGAGCTGCACAGTTTTATGTTTGCCCTGGTCAGGGTCAAAACAAAGAGCTTCAACAAAAATGTGGGGGGGCATCAGATTATTTTTGTGGTAAATGGACATGTGAAACAACAGGGGAAGCCTACTGGAAGCCTTCCTCTGCCTGGGACCTAATCATGGTTAAGCGAGGTAGTGGTTATGATAAGCCATATCAAGGAGAAAGAGATCCCCATAAATACCCAAACGATGGTGACCTCCATTATGTCCTGGATTCAGATGAGGCCGCAGTAGGAGCTTATGGATGTGCTACTGAAAACAGCCCCCCAGGACCATGCAAAGGTAAATACTGCAACCCCTTACTTATAAAATTCACTGAAAAAGGAAAACAAAATCGTTTAAGTTGGCTTAAAGGAAATAAGTGGGGTTGGCGTGTATCCAGTCCACCAAGAGACCCTGGGTTCATCTTCACGACCAGGCTAACAGTGAGAGACCTGGCAATAACACCCATAGGGCCCAACAAAGTCCTTACGGAACAGGGTCCCCCAGTTGCACCGGCTCCCCCGCAAGTCCCGGCTGTACCAGCTCCACCAACTCCACAGCCCAAAACAGTGAGACCTTCCCTACCGACCTTAGTTTCCCCACCGCCCCTAGACACAGAGAGCCGTCTGGTCAGTCTAGTCCAAGGAGCTTTTTTGGTGTTGAATAGGACTAATCCTAATATGACTCAATCATGTTGGTTATGTTATACCTCTAGGCCCCCTTACTATGAAGGAATTGCTCAGATTAGGACTTATAATACTACTTCAGATCATTCTCAATGCCTTTGGGGGGAAAACAGAAAGCTGACTCTGGCAGCAGTTTCAGGAAGTGGGCTTTGTTTAGGCCAGGCACCTCAGGATAAACGGCACCTTTGTAAACAGACCCAGAACATCCAGCCTAGCAAAAGTGGTCAGTATCTGGTGCCCCCCATAGACACAGTATGGGCTTGCAATACCGGTCTCACTCCTTGTGTATCTATATCTGTTTTTAATAGTTCCAAAGATTTTTGCATTTTAGTTCAGCTTGTTCCTAGACTCCTGTATCATGATGATAGCTCCTTTTTAGATAAGTTTGATCATTGGGTCCGCTGGAAGAGAGAGCCCATTACCTTAACTCTGGCAGTACTTTTAGGATTAGGAGTAGCAGCGGGAGTAGGTACAGGGACCGCTGCCTTAATTCAGACCCCCCAATACTATGAAGAATTACGTACAGCTATGGACATTGATCTTAGAACTATAGAACAGTCTATAACTAAATTAGAAGAATCTTTAACTTCCCTATCTGAAGTAGTGCTGCAAAATAGGAGAGGATTAGACTTATTATTCCTTAAAGAAGGAGGACTTTGCGCTGCCCTAAAAGAAGAATGTTGTTTTTATGTTGATCATTCAGGAGTAATCAAAGACTCTATGGCCAGACTTAGAGAACGCCTAGATATGCGTAAAAGAGAGAGAGAAAGCCAACAAGGATGGTTCGAAAGCTGGTTTAATAGGTCCCCTTGGCTCACCACCCTCCTCTCCACCATAGCAGGACCCTTAATTATACTTATGCTTTTGCTTATTTTTGGCCCTTGCATATTCAATAAGTTGGTAGCTTTTATTAGAAAAAGAATAAATGCAGTGCAGGTTATGATACTAAGGCAACAATATCGGGTCCTCCAGGAGGCCAAGACCCCGCTCTAAGATTAGAGCTATTCACTAGAAGAAGGGGGGAATGAAAGAGGAAAATTACTGAACTTTTCAACTCGGAGTCCTACCCCTCCCATCTAGAGGTTGTTCCCGGAACACACCTGAACTTTTTACCTCAGAGTACATTCTTGAACTCTTCACCCCAGAGTCCGACCCCCTCCCAAGTGAGAACGGTTCCAGGAGCATTTCTGAGATAAGGGTCTCCTGGAGCGAACTCAGTCCAACCCCTCCCAACTAAAGACTATGCCAAGAACATTTTTGAGATAGGGGCCTCCTGGTACTACCCCAGAATGTTCCAATAAATCGAGTACATTGCCAAAATATAGGACACGACCCCTTGGTGACGTAAAACTTGTACTTTTCCCCTTACCCTTCTCCTATAAAAGCCTGTGACAAGTCTGGGCCAATTGTCGATTCTCCTCTGCACCTTGCTGGCTGCATGAGTTTCGACCCCAGATATCTGGTATATGTGCTTTTTATGTGCTTTCTTGTCATTGCTGTATTAAATCTTACTCTCTATACATCTTAAGTTCGGTCTCAGTGTCTTCTTGTGTGCGCGGCTGCCCCGAGGCTTGAGTGAGTGTCTCCCTTTGGGAGTCTTAGAGTCTTTCATTTTCTATATTTGGGGTGGAGGCAAACACAATGACACAATACATCTGTATTCCATATTATCTTGCTTCACTTATTAGCATCAAATGGCTGTGGTTTCATTGATTTAAGCTTTATATGTCTTCTTGGAGAGAGATCAAAATAAGGTAGACAGGGAAAGAAGAGACTTAGAAATTGGATACTAGATTGGAGTCTGTAAAACAGAGGTTGTAAGAATCTTTAAATCAAAATCAAAAATCCTCATATTAACTTAATCTGAAACTTACACTAACATCTAAAAAGGTAATTTCAGATGTAAAGATTCTACTGGGGCTTGAAAAATTGGCATGGCAACCCACAGATATACAATATACTGACTTAACAATCCACATTCTGTTAATTGATGCTATGTTAAAGCAATGTCCCACGGTGGAGTTTATGTTTCATTTTGTAGAGTTGGGAGAATTGAGATGTATACACATATTGACCCGTAATACAGGTGATACATGTTTGGAGTTTCAGTGGTTTTCACCTTGAGTTCTGATGGGCATGATTCTGAGATTACACATTTAATAGAGGTTTTGGCTATCTTGGAGAAGCCTTAGAGGATTAAAAGTGATTATGCTCAGGCAGGTGTATCAAATAGAATAATACAGTATTTTGGACTTAATGGCACACAAAATGTTATATCTTATAATCTTATAGGTTAAGCAATTGTGGAGATATCTGACCAAAATTTAAAGAAGATGCTCATAAAAGAAAAAGGGGATAAAGCGTATCCCAGAGATAGGCTAAAAGTTGCTTTGTTGACTGAATTTTTAAAAAATCAATAAGGCAGGTAACACAACTGTTGAAAGTAAAAACACTGGATTTTTAAAAAGGACTGCTGAATTAAATCAGCCTATAGAAGTCTTAATTCCAGAATGGGAGAAAGGAGAATGTAACTATTACTTTGGGGGAGGTTTTACATTTGTCCTAACAGGAAAAGAAAAGCTATACCTTCCATCCAAACTATTGGAAATAAGGTTTGACCAGTGAAGACTCCCTGAAGATCTTGGCTACAGACAAAAAAAGAGGGAGATTGGCAAGATTAACAAGGCAATTACTGGTATTAGGTGAGGAAAATGGATGGAAGCCCCGAGGGCCAGCATAAAGAAAGGAAACAGGCAACTTTGGGAGATAGGAGGTTGGGGGGACCCTCCAGAATTCACCAGAGACTTGAGAAATTCTGGAGGGACCTTAGATGAAATGCCCAACAGTAGGGAGAGAGAACTTATTGAGCCCACCTTCAGCAGGAGGATAGAGCAGAGGGAGAGGCAGGCCATCACACAGTCACAACTCTGACTCATAAATTTTCCTGTTTGAAAGAATTACAGGGATCGGAAATGGAGAGGAGCCTGAGTTAAAAAGAAGTCCAGCGACAGGCCCAAAGTAGGATCTAGCTCCAGGGGAAGTCCCAAGGCCTGACACTATTACTGAGGCTATGGAGCACTCACACAAAGGTCACTACCATGAGCACACTCCGGAAGACCCAACAAGCAGCTGGAAGAGTCAGATGCAAATATTTGAACACAATCAGTGGACAGAAGCAGCTGACCCCTGTTGTTGAATTAGGGAAGGCTGAAGGAGCTGAGAAGGGCGATTCTGGAGGAGGACCAGCCAGCTCAATTAATCTGGCCCCTAAAATCTCTCAAACTTTGAACTACCAAACAGGCAGATTACACCAGCTGATATAAAGCCCCCAACACACATATACTATGGGACTGTCGGGTCTGTGTTCATTCAGAGATGATGCACCTAACTCTCTAGAGACTGGTGGCCCCAAGGAGTTTAAAGGTCAAGTGGGGTGGGAGATCGGGACATCCACGTGGAGACAGGGGGTGTAGAGGAGGTATGGGATGTGGAACAGTCAGGGAGGGGGGGATAAAATATGGAGTGTAAAAAAATAAATTAGTTAATTAAATAAAAAGAGACAATGCATACACTGGACCTGCTAATTGGAAACAGTTGTGAGACTGATTGAGATATGAGGAAAAAAATTCTTTTAAATGGCATAGATAAAAATTGATAATACAGTCTGGCATACAATCCAAACTAAATTTAGAGATAAACAGATGCCTTTAATCTGCTCAAATAAGAATAGAAAATTATCTTTATTTGATCTATGAAAACTGTACATTCCATGCAAGTGTCTTTATACAACTACATATTGTTTGTAAAAGTTTGTTACAGAATGGATGAATCAAACACCAGTAAAGTTTGGACAGACCTAACTGAATTCATTCTAAAGGATGCTGAAATGCTGGAATGTTTGTTCTAATGTCCTTCATGATCCAATCACAGAGTGTTTCAATTGCTATTTCATCAGACCTTGCCATGAGGATAGCTACAAATGAAGCTGCTTGGTTCATCTATCCTTGTAGACTGATCTCGTCAAGACTTCACTTAAACCTAAACTAGCCAATCCCATAAGGACTAGATAACAAATGCTACAACTAGCTTCCTTAAGTCTAACTATTTTTTAATTTTCTTGGGTCTCCCAAAAGGACTTCTACTTTGAAAATCAGAAGGTAACAATTCCAAAATTACCATTGTCCCAGTCTCTCATGGTCAGGTGAATGGTTTTGGTCATTTTATGAAAAATAGATGTGTTCTCATTTAGGGGATGGTTACAAATAATCATGGTCTTGCACAGGGAGGAAACAAAATAAAGGGGATAGATTCAAGATATCTTTTTCTTTTCTCTATCCTTTCTTTCTTATATAGGGGTAGAGGGGTTAAAAAAGGATGAATAAAGAAATATTATGAGAATTTTAGCCAAAAAGCAGAGATTATTGAATCTACTCTTAAAACAAAAACCCTCAGAAGACTGATGGTTTTCTGTGAGTTTGAGGCCTCTTTTGGTTTACACAATGAGTGCCAGGGACCTAGACCCTGTCTAATGAAGAAAGAAAAAAAAAAAAAGAAGAAGAAATTTAAAAAGAAAGAAAGAAGAATAAAGCTCAATTAGCTCGCTAATCAACATATAATATAAAAACTACAAACCAAAACCAAACCAAAACAAAAACAAACAATCAGGAAAAGAAAATATATAAAACAACATTTAAAACTCCACAACAACTAGGTATTTGTATTAGAGCTCTCTAAAGCATCATATGACCTGTGGGTCATGATCTCTTTTTGGATTGAACCACCTTTCACAGTGGTTGCATAACACCATTGGAATACAATAACAATAGTAAAAGTACTGTTGTGAAATAACAACAAAAGTAATTTTATGGGTGCAGGTCCCCACAACACAAGAAACTATATTTAAGGGTCAGAGCATTAGAAAGGATTGGAACCACTGCCTTAGAGAAAAACAACACAGTTATGTTTTCTCTTGAGCATCTGAGAATCCAGTAGCTCAATCCTTGAGGGTGTGCAGGAGCAGCAGGAGCAGCAGGAGCAGCAGGAGCAGCAGGAGCAGCAGGAGCAGCAGGAGCAGCAGGAGCAGCAGGAGCAGCAGGAGCAGCAGGAGCAGCAGGAGCAGCAGCAGCATCATAGATGAATTTACCACTCTAGCATAAAGGAAGTCAGGCAAAAAGCAAAGGACTTCACTTCAGTGCTAAAATCTAGGCCACTGTCAAGAAGTGTCACACACACTTAGAATGAACATTTCCACTTTAGATAGCCAAATCAAGAAAATCCAGAGGGAATACTGAAGCTTGCCTATTAGTTCCAGATCTCATCAAGGTGACAACTATGATTGACTCTCTTAACCATAGATGGAGAAGTATGTGTGGTGATAATGTTTGAGCATCGTTCTTAACAGTTGAAAGAGGCTCTAAGGTTTTTAATACTTGTCAGCAAAGAATGGTGGATGGATATAGAACCTTGAGCAAAAAGGGAGCATATTCAGTCTATTGATAGCTCTAGGAAAAGAGAGCTGCAAGCGAAGGGTAACATAGGAGTCAGCCTGCATAAGCACTGGGCCATCTTTAACATCATCAGTATTCTCAGATAAAGATTTTACTCACTAAAAGCCATGAGCCTGTTCTTCCTGGAATAATACATGCCAATTTTCCCTAGCATTTCACAGTTAGGAAATAGGTGTTTGACTCAGAATCAAACCAAAATTACCAGCAGAAACACAACTATGAGGAATTAATTTCAGAGTATAGACAACAGGTCTGTGTGCTTTTTCAGTTTTAAATTATTTCTCTTCTACCATGACACCACCAGAAATCACTTATTCTAGAATTTGCTGTTTAGGACCTCTAACATCAGAACATCAATCAGTACTTTACCTTTCAACTGTGTGTTGATACCATGCCCAGACTACCAATCCTTGGGGCTTTTAGTTATCATAGACACTAACAGTTCAAACACCAATATCATGTCCTGTTGCCACCTCTGGTCTTCAAGGGATTCTCTTCTAGGGATGAGGAATGAAGCCAGTTAACAAGAGCTGTCTCTTTCTCATGAATGCTTGCTTGTTAATGCTGATGTCAGTAAGGGATTAGCTGTCTACTGTCTGTTAGTGGATCAGTCCAACTATGATGCATTTTCCAGTGATGATCTCAGGGCAAAGGTTAGTTCAAGCTTTCAGCAGGTGCTAATAATGGCTGATGAAAGTATACATCCTGAACTAACTAACCTTATCTTCATTAATTGCATCATACCTGCATTCTAGGGAGCCACACTGACCCTGTATGATGTGCTTGCCCTTGCACCGGGCACATGATGTGTTATTCTTCATCAAGGTGTGGCATAGAGCAATCAAGAAAAACATGGTTTGGGTTAATGGATTTATAAGTGCAAGGACCCCACTTTGTTCTTTAGAACAAATTTATAAAGTAGGGGCGGTTATGTTTACCTGCAATCCCAACACTTTCAAGAAGAAGCAGGGATTCTGAGACACAGTGCTCAAGCAGTCAAGCCAAGCTACTTTGAGACCCTGTCTCAACAAAATAGGTGATAGAATTTGAAATTGAGTTCTGGGACTGCACATGCCCATGGATAGGCAGACATGAACACATGAACATGTATATGCACACACAGAAGTAAAGGAGACAAACAGATAAGCCCTCAGCATGATTGCTTGTATTAGAATATGAGCTTCTTTTGAAACTAAGGCAGAAGTTCTTTGCAGAAATTAGTTCTGTACTGAATTTGGATTAATGTGATATCCAGTATTTTTGGGCAAAGAATGCAGTGGGAACATTTAACAGGTGAAGAATATGAAATTCAATGAGTTAACATAACATTTTAATTCTAACCACTCTTTAAAGCCCTGGTAGAATTTATTTGGCAATGATGAAAATGGCTAGCAACATCCCACTTCTGCTGAGGGTAACTAACAATTAGGGAAAAGTCTGCATGCTTCTTTCTTAAGATGGGATAGCTTTTGCACACTTACATGTCTTTGTTCAGAGACCTAATGGATATCAGTTTATTTATAGGAGAAGAAGCATGATAAGACTCAGACTATGGGCGCATATAGTTCACTCATAAAAGAGCTTCATTAAAATTGCACACACACTCGGGAGGCAGAGGCAGGCGGATTTCTGAGTTCGAGGCCAGCCTGGTCTACAAAGTGAGTTCCAGGACAGCCAGGGCTATACAGAGAAACCCTGTCTCGAAAAACCAAAAAAAAAAAAAAAAAATTGCACACAAATATTTATTGGCAAATGAATGTTGTACCAAGACTTCTTACACAAGATCTGGAATTTTGTTCTATAATTATCTCTACTTTCCTGAATTTGAGACTTAACCTATATGCTGCAAATTTCTCTTTTTATAATATATTAAAATGTACTGTTTATTTGTGTGTGTGTGTGTGTGTGTGTGTGTGTGTGTGTGTGTCTATTCATGCAAAGGCCACAGTCAACTTTAGCTGTTTGGATGTTTTTCCCCAGGAAACATCTGCTTTGTTTTTGAGACAGGGTCTCTCACTAGGGTTTACTGATTCTGGTCAGTTAGGTAGCAAGATTTAGTGGGCCTTCTATCTTCACTTCTTTGAACAAGAATTAGCAAATTGCCTTGAGTGGTGATTGCTTCAAGATAGTGGGAATAGTGGGACCCTCCCTGCCAGGATCTACTTTCTGGAGCTGCAACTCTACAGTATAGAGAATGCCAAGAACTTCTAAGACTCTATCAGAAGTACTTATTGGAGCAGGGAGAGAACTTTACCATGTCCCTCTCAGAGCTTGGAGCTGCTAGTGTGCAGGAGCAGCAGATAATCAAGAAGAAAATCACTCAGCAGTCTTCATTGATGGACATGCATGGTTCATATCTGAGTGCAGCTAAACCACAAACCTACTGTCAGAGCAAGGCAAGGCCTAAGTCAGCAAACCAGGACTCAGCTTCAGAATCCCTTACAGCATGAAGGAATAATTCTTTGAAACCAATAACACTTCATCTTCCCAAAGAGGACTTAGAAAGGATGTCAACAGAAACCAGAACATGTACTTATGAGTCTCCGGGGAAGAGACGAATGTATGCAGCCCCAATAGAGAAAGCCCTACCAGAAGAGTTAAAGATAAAGGATTATCCAAACCTTCCACCTACTCCATCTGGTCAGTACTAGTCAGAGCATAAATGCTCTCAAAGTGAAGCTTATGTTCATGAGAAATATCGCCCTACAAATACGTAAGACACATCCAGAATCACCCTACCTCAATGTTTTAAGACACATCCAGAATCATGCACTCATTGTAGGATGTCCTGGACCTCTCTCATGCATGATTGAGTGACACTGCAACCCAGAGAAACTGATATTGAAAAACAACTCTCAGAAAATTGAAGGCAACAGCTGATGTTTCAGAATATGGAACTGGAAATTGAAAAGGAATGCCTCAGCATCTCCTGGCCCAACAAGAGACAAAGCTTCTCCGTAAACAGCAGCAGAAACAACACCAATCTAGGCTGGATTGCAATTGTTTATTGAAGCCAAAATGATGGCTGTGTGGAGCCTCATCATCCTTCAAAAAGTGCCCAGAACCTCCAAACAGTGGGCAAAATTGGAGGGAGAAGACAGCTGTTGAGTTTCAGCCACATGTGGAGAATGGCATCGAATGGACATGTCAACAGAATGATACATACAGACCCGAGAGAGACAGCAACAGGAGTTAGAAAATATGCATCCACATTTCCTATGTCAACACGAAGCCCTAAAGACCCCCTGACACCAGCCTTCTCATCATTCCAGCACAAAACCTCAAGGTACAAGACATCTATTTTGGATTTGGTTCAGTCTCTGAGCCCAAATTCTGCTCCCAAATCTCAGCCCCATCCCTCCAGAGCAGCAGGGATATGGAGTACTCTCTGACCTACCCCTCAGAAATCTACCTGGAAGAAGGTGATCCACATAGGAGCCTTGAAGACCTGGAGGAGAATCAGATTCTGGAAGACATATTTTTCATATGACTCTGAAGCACATGCTACAGAATTTCCACAGGAAATATTTGGGTTCCTTTCCATATTGATGTTGGATATTAAATTGGAAAGTAGCCAAGTCTCTCCTTTCTTGAAGACCTCTTGCTGGCATCCTTTCATGGCATTGAATATAGAAACCATTCTAATATATCAGGGTGTTTTTCAGTCAGACCAGTCAGCAGAAACAGACTAAAGGAGGTCACTTAGGGGTCAGATGTTTTCTATACCAAACAGAAATTAGAAATTTAGGATACTTTCTGCATGGCAGACTCCACGAATATCTAGTGTCATTTTAAAAATGTTTTCAATTTACTACTGCAAAAAGTTGACTCTTTACAGAAGGAAAACTTTCCCATTGACAGACCTCTTAAATATGAAAGTAGCTACTTCAGAAAGCCTCTTCTCTCCTCACTAATGCTAAGTGTGGCTCTTCATTCTGAAATTTAATTTGATGACCCTAATATCATCTTAAATGGACCAATACTTGTGGGTCATAGTGATCACCAACCTGCTCATTGCCACCCCTTAAACCAAAAGACTTAATGACTTAGAGGGAGGTTCCCAACTAGACAGTGGCATTGTACCACATGTGGGAATGGCTGCCTGTGGAAATTTACCAGTATTTAGGCAACCACCTCTCCAGTTTCCCATGATGGATGTTTCTTGTTGACTTCAATGTCAGTTGTTCTTATAAACTTTATCTGTGGTTGTGTCTGAGGACGGTGTCATTAGAGAAAGAGTGGTATCAAGTGGCTGCAGGTTGGCAGGCTCCTTCTGCTCCCACCTCACTCCATAAAGATGAATAGTCCTATTTTGAGTGCCCATGGATGCACTGAATCTAGGAAAGCTCTGCTGATTATCCTTCCCGGCCCAGATCTAAAGCTTTTCTCTTTAAGCTGAGCTCAGTCCTGTTGAGTCTACTCAGACTCCCCTCCCAATCTCATACTCTTTCTCTGAGGCAAATGCAAGGGCAAGATGAACTACTTATAGTCATTACCTTTGGAAACTGAAAGTTCATTGCAGATTCTAGTTTCCTTTTCAGAGTCACCCTGAGAGTAACTAGAACAGGCTTGTTCCATTTCAAAACACCTTTAGGAGATGTCTTTGGAGTGGTAGAAATGGGCATTTTCTCTTTTGGCTTTCCAGAAATATCTTTTCTCTATCTTGTGTGTCAAAGACAGCTTAACTATACCTATTTCTTTAGACCTGCTATAACCATAGTCACCATTTTGAGCATCAGTAGTCTTACTACTCCAGTATGTCTCCAAAAGGAAAAGAAAGAGAATCTAACTTCTCTAAGAAGATTATTTACCTTAGAAGAGTTATACCCAGTCTAAAAACTAAAGCTCTTTTTAGATGACATGCCAATGAATGGAATTTAATTGCTTCTTCACCGGCATGGAAAGTTTGGAAGAGAAAAAAAAGTTTTCAGGAGAGCATCAGTCAGCACACTTTTTATACTTCATGGCCCTGCCAGTTGCCTTCTTTATCCTGCAGGCATTTATGTGTGTGTATGTGCATGTGGATGAGTGTGCGCATGTGTACACACACACACACACACACACACACACACACACACAAACACACACACACACACACACACAAACACACAAAACACCTAGTGACTTTGGTATTAATGAAATGATGCATGTTAACATTTTAATCTGTATTAAATTTCCTTTGAGAGATATGTGTTGTAGAGTATTAGGGATTGAGCTGATTGTAGCCTTGTAGCCTATCCCACAGAAGAATGGGAAGAATGTAGAAGCCATGTGCCTCCCCTGATAATGATCTCTTCAGTGGTTGGTTGGGACTTCTTTGGCCAGCCCCTTGATGTTTCCTCAAAGCAATACTGCACACAATAATGAAAATTTGGTTTAACAAGATTCACCATCATCACCAGATAGGAGCAGTTCAAACCCAAAGGTGGAGATGGGGGTCATTGTTCTTTTCTTTATTTCTCTTTCTTATTTTGAGTCAATATCCAAACTCTCAAGACCATTTTCTACTGTCCAGTCATTATTTATCAGCCACATGGATTGGTAGCACATGAGAACAGTGGGGAGAAGGGAGGTAAGGAAACATGTTTAAGTTCTTTTGTATCCTTGGTACAAGCTCTCTCATAAAGGAGAACAGGAAGGTCAGAAGAGAGAACTGGAGATGGTAGGCCATGGGACACTTCCACTGCTCCCTCCCCAGTCCCTTATCTACAATGGCTAAGATTTTCTTCTGAATTTAAGATTTCTAAGTCCTCTACTTAAAAATACAAAGAACTCTCCAGGGCTTAGGACAAGGGGCATAGCCCTAGAGAGGCACATCAGGGCTCTCTGTCTCTGGCTCCATGTCCCTCTGCTGCATCATCTGCCTCCATTACCTTCTCTCCTTTGCTTCCCATTGTGGCTTGCTACTGTTAGACATGTCCCAATGACACACTTCTCTTTTCAGGTCCTTGACTGATTGCTGTTTTCATCTTTATTCACTTGGTCCATAGTTACTCTGTTTCTACAGGTCAACAATGGTTTAACTACTAACATCAGAAATACCATTAGAAAATACTTTGTTTTAAATAGCTGAATGGTATTCCACTGTGTAGATGAATCACAATTTCTTTATTCATTCTTCAGTTGAGGGACATCTATGTTGTTTTCAGTTCCTGGCTATTATAAATAAAGCTGCTATGACCATAGTTGAGGAAGCATCTTTGTGGGAGGTTGTAGCATCTTTTCGGTATATCCCTGGGAGTTGTATAACTGGGTCTTGAGGTAGAACTATTTGCTATTTTCTGAGAAACCACCAAATTCTATAAAATATTATAGACAAATGGATGGATCTTGAGAATATTATCCTGAGTGAGGTAACCCAGTTTCAAAAGGACATATATAATATGTACTCACTTATAAATGGATATTAGCCATAACTATAGGATACTCATGTTACGCTCCACAAATCCAAAGAAGCTAAACAAGAAGAAGCTGCAAGCAAGGATGCTTTGTAGTAAAAAATATTAATT
The DNA here is from genome assembly GCF_978045245.1 of Mus caroli. NCBI lineage: Eukaryota > Metazoa > Chordata > Mammalia > Rodentia > Muridae > Mus > Mus caroli. Next base: position 114,281,140 of record NW_028227256.1, on the reverse strand, counting down.
ATCCCAACCCAGAGCCTTAGGCCATTTATGCCCCCAGAAGAAAGACACATGCAGTGTTTATATATTTAAATATGCCTTAGGCAGCACAGTAGCTGGCCAACTGCCTACCCTCCATGCTGTTAGAATCTACTTTTGATAACCCCAAGTTATCACTTACTATTTATGATTTTTCATCTGTGCTGATCTTAACTCAATTGGGCAGCCCTCTGAGCCACTTTCTCTTGTCCCTTAGCCCATAATGGCTCTCCTTCTCCCTCCTGTAAATTCTTCTTCTTCCAAGGAAGCTGGCCTCTTTTCCCTCCTTGAGATTCTCTCTCCTGGAAGCTAACAAAAACTCAACCTTACCCATGTATCTCCTGCACAGCTATTGGCTGTCATTAACTTTATTCGCCAATCAGAAATAACTCGAGGACAGGGTCCCAGGGGTTATTTGCATACTCCAGGTCATGGTTGTCTTTTTTATTGCCATAAACAGTAAAAAACAAAACCTCAACAATGCTTGAATCTCACTTAGAAGGGGAAATAAAATAGTAAAAAGAGGCAGATGGAGGGAAGGAACTGGTTGGGAGAAGAGTTGGGGGAGGTAATGGAGAGGTCAGGATAGGTGTGGAGAGGGACAGGAGGGATGTCCAGATGTCCATGAGAATGAATAGAAATCTGCAACCTTCTGGGGTAGGGAGGTGCTGGGCATCTTAGGACTATACAGAGTCTTGGGATAGTGGAAGTACCCAAGAATCAATTGGGGAAAGGTATCCTTAGCTTTGACTGTATTGGTGGTATGGAACCTAAAGAGTCCACCACCTGTACAGTGGCAGGATCACCAATGGAGCAATGGGGCCACCAATCTACTCACAAAATTTTCAACCCCAAATTTATTCTGTCTACATGAAATGCAGGAATGTTAGATGGAGCAGAGACTGAGGGTATAGACAACCTCTAACTGGCTCAAATTGAGACTCACTCCATGGGCAAGAGCAGATCCATAACACTATTAATGATACTCTGTTATGCTTGTAGACAGGAGTCTAGCATGTCTGCCCTCTGAGTGGCTCTACCCACCAGATGACTCAGAGAGATTCATATATCCATAGCCACAGAGAAGGTGTAGCTTGGAGACTCTTAAGGAAGACTAGGATGAAGGATTGTGGTCCCAGTTTGGACAGACACTCCACAGGAAAACCAACACAATCATCTAACCTGGACCCTTGGGGCTCTCAGAGACTGAACCTTCAACCAAAGAACAAACATGGGCATATATTCAGGCCTCCCCACACATATATAGCAGATGTGAAACTTGGTCTTCATGTGGGTCCCAAACAACTGGAGCCAAGGATGATTCCCAAATCTGTTGCCTATATGTGGGATATGTTCTCCTAGCTGGGCTGCTTTGTCTGCCCTCAGTAGGTTAGAATGCATCTATCCTCACAGAGAGCTGATGTGCCAGGCTCTCTGGTACTCACGGGGCCCCCCACCCATTCAGAGGAGAAGGGGAGGGGTGTTAGGGGAAGGATTGTAGGGGTGGGTAATGGGAAAGGGGAAATGAGTTGGATGTAAAGTGAGTAAGAACAAATAGTTAAATTTTAAAAAGTTAAATACTTCTGATCTCTAGATAAATTAAGGAATATAATCATATTCATTTTAAAACATTATTTTAGGAATGTAATCCTATTCATTTTAAAAAATCATTTTTGCCATATTTTGTGGTGTATGCTCTAAAGAATTAATTCCTAGTTCTCCTTTGAAGCTATTCCCAGTCCCCCTTTTCTTTTCCTTAGCTACTAGTGTTCCAGATTTGAGAATCAGTCTCCAATTGTCATCTAGCTTCTTTTCTGTTGGACTCATACATCTAGACACTGGATGTTCATAAAAAGTGAGGAATATGTGCATCTTTTGCACTTGGAAAACACTCTTAAGGCTCATGGGCACACACACACACATTTACACTTGAATGTACATACATACATACATACATACACACATACATACAAAACACATACATGGATACAGGTTTACTCATATATGCATACCCACACTCACATGTTCACACAGAATAACATATAATCAGTACCTCAAACATCATATGCAAACAACTGACATTGCTCACTCTAACCTTTACCTTCAAACTAATGTCTCACAAATGGTTTTGAAAGATCATATCATTATTCATGTGTAATTTTGTGCTTTTCTTACTTCTCCAATTCTTGCTTTTTTCCCTGATGTATTTCTGAAAATTTCTCCTGCTCCCTGGGGTAGTTGCATAAACATGACCCCCACAGGCTTTATATTTGAATTGGGCTATTCATAGCACAGAAACAAGGTCCTTATATACAGAGCTCTTCACGGTGATGAGAAATGTTAAGAATTCAGAAGTTTCTTTCCAATGGAATATGTGTAAGACCTGTTCTTCAATAAAAAAGCTAGGATTTAGAGATGATTAATAGACCAGTGATTTGAATTATCTGTTGGCCTAGGCCATAAGATCTTACAACCAGGAAAAAGATGGCTAGTAATCTAAATGACCCTCATTCCAAGGGATTCTCAATTTTTCACGATCAAGACTGCAAATAACTAATAGTCTAAATGACCTTTACATATCCTGTATAGCCTGAGGCTCCCCCAAGATCTAACAACCAGGACCAGAGATGGTTAATAATCCAAATGACCTCTACATTGTCTGTATTACCTAGACCAAGCCAGCTTCTTCCTCAGTCCCTTAAGATGATTCAGGTGACCTATTTCTAGAAGCCATCTTCTTGGAAGAAATGACATGTACCCTGAGTGTAGTTTTAATGTAATCATTCTTCCTTACATACTAGTGATCATATTATACTAGGAAACGTTTTCCACAATTTATGCTGGGCTTAAATTTGTTTAGACTAAACCACTTGACATTAGACTCCTTGAAGTCTTGATCCAAATTGAAAATGTCAATCTGAACTGAGTTTTCATTCCCACTGCTTACTAGTTTACTTTCTTCCCTCCCTCTGACCACATGCAGGGTCCCCTTCACAGGGAGTGACAATAATTGAAAAGGATTGGAATGTACAGCCTTATTGGAGTAAATGTTTCCTTATTGGAGGAAGTGTGTCACTGGCGATGAGCACTGGGGTTTCAGAAGCCAAAGCCAGGCCCAGTGTGCTTCTCTCTCTCTCTCTCTCTCTCTGTCTCTCTCATTCTCCTGTGAGCATGGATGTATAACTTTCAGCTACTTCCCCAGCACCATGCCTTATTGCCTGCCACAATGTGTCCAAATATGATAGCAATGGGATAAGTTCCTGAAACTGTAATCAAGCCACAAGTAAATGCTCTTTTATATGAGTTGCCATGGTCATGGTGTATTGTTTTGTCATAGCAATAGAACAGCAACTGTGACATAAACTGTTACCAGGGATTGGGGCCTTGTTGTGACAGGTCTGACCAGACTCCTAGTTGTCAGAATGTAAACTTTAGGATTTTGAATTAGGAAAACTTTTTAAAACATTAATTGGGGATTAGTGGAACATGGAAGACAAGTAGGAACATGGAATACAGTGGCAATGAGGGTAATTTGAACTGTGGAGCCTGACAGAAGAGGTTTCAGAGAAAAATATTAATATGTGGCTTTCACACCATTCTGTCATATTTTGGTGAAAAATGTGGCTCCTTTTTGCTCCTGTCTATGAACAACTGCCTGAGGCTAAATTGAAGAGTTTTGGATTTATGGAATTGGCAGAGGAGTTTTCAAGAAAACTCCTATTTGATTGTGTATATTGGTAATCATTCTTATAATAAAAATGAACAAACTAACAAAAAATTACACAGTTTGACAAGAAAACAAAACAAAAACAAAACAAACAACAACAACAAAACAATTGAGAAGTGTCCTGAAGCTAAATCCAATGCTCAAGGAAATAAAAAGTTTAAAGAAAAGCCTGATGCTAAATGCAATAAAGGGAAAGGGGGAAAGGTGACTTCTGGGTAAGATTCCACACAGCTAAGCTTCTAACTTCTGAAAAGGAATTAAAGAAAAGCACAAGCAGTAAATAAAACCATCAAAACCAGAAAGCTAATGAAAATGTATTAGAATAAGAGGATCAAATTCCAGTCCCAGAAAACAGAAGAATATGGCAACTTCAGCCACATCATTCTAACTTTAGTGTCAAAGATACAAGAAAGGGAGCATGGTATCTTCCTCTGTGACTAAGGAATACTGCTAAAGCAAGGCTTATATCAGAGGTATCTCTGTATAGAGGCCGAGAGACGCCATTGTGTGAAATTTTGAAGATGAAGCCTATGTTTTGTTGGAGATCCAAATAGGTTGAAGATCGAAAAGCTATGGTAAATTTGTCAAGAAAATCTGCGGACTGAATATAGAAGTAGCACAAGGAGAAAGGATGCTACTTTCAACAACACTGAAAAGAATTGGAGATCTGAATAGCAGTTTAATATGATACATTGAGATCGAGATTTTGGAGTTTCTCATGCTTGCTTTGGTCCAACATTTCCTCACTATTCATGCTTTCCTCCCCTTTGGAACAATAATGTTCATTCTATGCATCGTGTGTTAGAACTATATAATCTGCTTGCTGGTTTTCGACATTTTACAAATGTTACAATTAAGATTTTGCCTCGAGTCTCAAAACAGATTTTGAACATTGAACTTTTAAACAGTATGAGACTAATACCAACTATGGAGACATTTGAAGTTGAACATTTATTTTTGCATTATGATATGACTTCATGGGGGTCTGTTATTGGGATGTGGTGGTTTAATTAAAGTGTCCCCATGGGGTTATAACTTGGAATGCTTAGTCAGTGGTAGTAGTAGTACTGCCTGAGAAGGATTGGGGGTATTGTTCTGTTGAAGGGAATATGTCACTGAGGTAGGATTTGGGGTTTCAGAAGCCCAAACCAGGTCCGATGGCTCTCTTCATCTACCTGTGGATCTGAATGTAGAATGCCCAGCTACTTCTCCAGCACCATGTCTGCCTCTATGCCATGAAGCTCCCTAATATGATGATAATAGAATAAACCTCTAAAATTGTAAGCAAGGCCCAAATTAAATAATTTCCTTTATAAAAATTGCCACGACCATGTTGTTTCTTCATAGCAATAGAAGACTGGCTAAAACAATCCCCAAACCCGCTTTACTGTGGATGTCATTTTGTAAACATTTTCATGCAGTAAAGATATTCTGAAGTGACACTTGTGTCATTCTTCTTAGTTATGAGACTATAAAGCCAACTGATTCCAAGAAATTAGAATTTCCACCAGAATCCTATGCTGGGAGAATAAACAGACGAAGGCTTTGTGCCAGCAGAGATGGTGCTTGTCTTCCAAAAATAGATTTTACAGAGTTTTGACAGATTGTCAAGTCCCTTGCTGAACAGACTAGAGACCTGACCATAATGGGTGAATCATTGATGGGAATACATCTTAGCCAGTACTGTGTAGGTATTCATTCTTTTTACTATTATTATTATTATTATTATTATTATTAGGTATTTATTTCATTTACATTTCCAATGCTATCCCAAAAGTCCCCCACACCCTCCCACACCCACTCCCCCACGCACCCACATAGGTATGCATTCTTATTCATCCCATTTAAAACTAAAGCCTCAGGTCAAGACTCCAATATTTACATATTGATGATTTCCCCTTTTTCTTTCTTACAGTCACATCTTTTTTTTTTCTTTTTCTTTTTTCCTTTAAAAAAAATTGGATATTTTCTTTATTTGCACTTTAAATGTTATCCCCTTTTCTGGTTTCCCCTCTGCAAACCCCCTATCCAATTCACCTTTAACTTGTTCCCTCACCCAACCACCCACTCTGGCCTCACCACCCTAGCATTCCTCCACAGTGGGGAATCAAGCCTTCACAGGACCAAGGGCCTCCCTCCCATTGTTGCCAGATAAGGCCCCTTCAGCTCCTTTAGTCCTTCCCCTAATTTCTCCATTGGGGTCCCTGTGCTCAGTCCAATGGTTTTCTGTGAGCATCCACATCTGTATTGGTCAGAATCTGGCAGAGCCTCTCAGGAGACAGCTGTATCAGGTTCCTGTCATCAAAGCATTTGTCAACATCCACAATAGTGTCTGGGTTTGGTGTCTGTGCGTGGGTTGGATCCCCAGGTATAGCAGTCTCTGGATGGCCTTTCCTTCAGTCTCTGCTCTACTTTCTGTCCATGCATTTCTTTTAGACAGGAACAATTCTGAGTTAAAATTCTGGAGATAGGTGGGTAGCCCCATCCCTCAAATGGGGGGCCATACCCAATCTCTCGATATGGTCTTGACAGGTTCTCCCTCCTTGTTGTGGGGTATTTCCACTAATGTCATCCCCATGGGGTCCTAGGAGGCTCTTGCTTTCCTAGCATCTGGGACTTTCTGGTTGCTACCCCCTAGTTCCTCATCTCCCATTGCTACACACCTCTGTTCAATTTTCTGAACTTCTGTACATTTCCTCCCATACCTGATTCTTCCCCTCTTTTTCCCCTCCTCCTCCTCCTCTCTTCCCCCAAAGTCCCTCCCACTCTCTACTTTCCTTGATTATTTTTTCCCCTTCTAGTGATGTCCTTAGAACAGGTAGCCAAGCCTGGCTTGAAGGGGCTGTAAGAACCCAGGCTCTGACCCTAACTGTACTTCTTGCTCAAAGTATCCTCTCTTTCTCATGGTGTCCTATTACTTCTTCACTAATATGAATTGTTTCTCAAAATAATAGCAAGAAAAATGAAATTTTGATGCTTACTTATTTAAAACCATCAAGCCTAGGTTCAAGTCCATTTCTGATATAACAGAAACTGTGTCATGGACTAAAATTTAAACACTTGTAAAGTCTTCTGTATCTGAAATAATCAGCACTTCATCCTGAGCTGATTTTCTTCCCATGTATCAAGGAACAATGTTTAAAACATTCAGGTAATTTAGATATTAATTTTGGGGACATGTCATGCTTTTGATTGTTATGACTGTGTGTGTGTTTATGTGTTTATGTTTGTCTGTTTGTCTGTCTGTCTGTCTCTGTCTCTCTCTTTTTCTCCCCTGCCTCTCTCTCTTTTTATGTGTAAGTAAGTAATTAAGTAACAGTACACATTTTCCCATTTTTTTTAGAAAAATACTCATACAGTATTTTTTAAAAGTTCTTACTTGTAAAGGAATGTTCATCCAGCAACATGGCTGCTTTGACAAGTGATCACAACCACAGATCTTCTAGGTCTGTGTGATCTGGCTGGAATGATACACCTTTAATGCCTTTGTCTGGAACATAGACATGTTCTTGGTACATGGCTTTAATCCCAAAGGATGAAGATGAATTTAATTTTGGAAGGAATTACTTGAATGGGCTTGAGGGACAGTGACAAATCAGAGAAAAATTAGACAGAATGAGTTAGAGGTAGGATACACCCAACTCACACAACAACAGACAAGGAGAAGTTATTTAGGATAATTTCAGGGAGAGAGGTTGGATCAGTATAATCAGTTGAGTTCAGGCAATGCGTTCAGCTCAGTCAGTGCATAGTCAGAGCAGTTAATGCACTTGAGTTCAGTTGAGTTTATTTTGTAGTTCTACTCAGTTTGTGCAGTTCCTGTAGTACAAGTCAGGAGAGGTATTTGAAGCTAGAGAATAAGAAGGAACCAGAAAATTAGAACAAATTTCCAGAGCTAGTTTGTGGCCAAGGAGAATAATTCAGTTAAAAGCTGAGAAAAGCCAGTTCAAATCAAATCAGTCATCTTGGAGAGGGGAAGTTTGAGCCATGACAGCTGAGTTGAACCAATCAGGCATAATGCAGAAAGAGGGAGAAAGGGTAAGCATATTCAGTAATAAACCTCAGAGACAACACTTGCATCTGACAAATAAAATATCCATTTACACTTATGAATAGGTAATTGAATTCATGATCCTTTATGTATACACACATGTACAGAGCACTGTGCTCCTGCTGGATACCTGTTTTCTCATTTGGGTCTAGCTTATCTACTATGCTAGACATAATTATAAATTTCTCTTCTACACAGCCTCTGAGTTGTTTCAAGGAAGAGACTCCCACTTTTAAAAACAGGATTCACCTATGCCCTTCTTAACACACATTGTAGACTTATTCTCTATTATTAACATGTACAATCTGAGAATCAAAAGAAATGGAGAAGTTCTAGCTCTCTCTCTCTCTCTCTCTTCCTTCGTTCTTTTCTTTCCTTCTTTCTTTTTCTTTTTTTCTTTTTTCACTTTACATCTTGATCACTCCCCACCCTCCTAGCCTCCACTCCCATAGCTCCTTCCCCCATCATTTCTTCCCTTCTCCTCTGAGAGAGTGGTGCCCCCTCCCTTTCCGTGGGTATCTCTCAACCCTGGCACATCAAGTCTCTGCATGGCTAGGCACTTCTCCCTCTTAGGCCAGATAAGACAGTGAAGTTAAGGGGAACTAATTCTACAGACAACAGCTCTGGGGATAGGCCCCTCTCTAGTTGTTCAGGTCTCACATGAAGATGAGCTGCACATCTGCTACATGAGTGCAGGGGTGAGGGAGCTAGGCCCAGACTGTGTATGTTCTTTGGTTGAAGGTTCAGTCTCTGAGAGGTTCCAAATATCCAGGTTATTTGACTCTGTTGGTCTTCCTGTGGAGTTCCTCTCACCTCTCAGCCCTCAATCCTGCCCCCAACTCTTCCATAAGATTCCCCAAGATCTATCCAATGTATGCTGTAGGTCTCTGCATCTGTCTGAGCCAGCTGCTGGGTGGAAATGTGAGAATAGTGGTTTTCATTATAGCATTTTTGTGTATACTTCATTCTTATCTGTCCACTTCCCTCTCTACTCTCCTCTGTCCCACACTCCTTTCTTTCTTATTGCCTATCCAGGAGTAGCCCCTGACTGCTTTAATGTCACATATATGCTGTAATCTTGTCTCTTTTCTTTCCTTCCATTCTATAAAATATCTTATTCTTCACATCAAATGGTTCCCTTTTAATCCCTCCACTTGTATATATAAACTAAACCAAGGTTTTATGTATCACAGAAATTGGGTGTTAGTTGTCTGATCCTCTTCATTTTACTCAAAAATAATTTCCAGTTGCATCAAATTTTCTAGAAATATTATTTTCTTTTTATATTATGCACATTATCACATTTTCTCCTTCCCTCCGTCTCTTTTCCTCCCTCCCTCCCTTGTTCCTTCCTTTCTTTCTTTCTTTCTTAATTTCTTTCTTTCTTTCTTTCTTTCTTTCTTTCTTTCTTTCTTTCTTTCTTTCTTTCTTTCTTTCTTTCTTTCTATCCTGTATCCACGCCCTAGAAAAAACAAGAAGGTAATACCTCCACAAACCTAAAAGAAGACAGCCACAAGAACAGAATGCCAACTTTAACAACAAAAATAACAGGAAGCAACAATTACTTTTCCTTAATATCTCTTAATATCAATGGACTCAACTCCCCAATAAAAGACATAGACTAACAAACTGGCTACACAAACAAGACCCAATATTTTGCTGCTTACAGGGAACTCGTCTCAGAGAAAAAGATAGACACTACCTCAGAATGAAAGGCTGGAAAACAATTTTCCAAGCAAATGGTATGAAGAAACAAGCTGGAGTAGCCATTTTAATATCTAAGAAAATCGACTTCCAACCCAAAATAATCAAAAAAGACAAGGAGGGGCACTTCATACTCATCAAAGGTAAAATCCTCCAAGAGGAACTATCAATTCTGAATATCTATGCTCCAAATACAAGGGCAGCCACATTAATTAAAGAAACTTTAGTAAAGCTCAAAGCACACATTACACTTCACACAATAATAGTGGGAGACTTCAACATACCACTTTCACCAATGCACAGATCATGGAGACAGAAACTAAACAGGAACACAGTGAAACTAACAGAAGTGATGAAACAAATGGACATAACAGATATCTACAGAACATTTTATCCTAAAACAAAAGGATATACCTTCTTCTCAGCACCCCATGGTACCTTCTCCAAAATTGACCACATAATTGGTCACAAAACAAGCCTCAACAGATACAAAAATATTGAAATTGTCCCATGCATCCTATCAGATCACCATGGACTAAGGCTGGTCTTCAATAACAAAATAACTAATAGAAAGCCAACATCCACCTGGAAACTGAACAACACTCTTCTCAATGATAACTTGGTCAAGGAAGGAATAAAGAAAGAAATTAAGGACTTTTTGGAGTTTAATGAAAATGAAGCCACAACATACCCAAACTTATGGGACACAATGAAAACATTCCTAAGAGGAAAACTCATAGCTCTGAGTGCCTCCAAAAAGAAACTAGAGAGTGCACACATTAGCAGCTTGACAACACACCTAAAAGTTCTAGAACAAAAGGAAGCAAATTCACCCAAGAGGAGTAGAAGGCAGGAAATAACCAAACTCAGGGGTGAAATCAACCAAGTGGAAACAAGAAGAACTATTCAAAGAATCAACCAATCAAGGAGCTGGCTCTTTGAGAAGATCAACAAGATAGATAAACCCTTAGCCAGACTCACTAGAGGGCACAGGGAAAGCATCCTAATTAACAAAATCAGAAATGGAAAGGGAAACATAACAACAGATCTTGAAGAAATCCAAAACACCATCAGATCCTTCTACAAAAGGCTATACTCAACAAAACAGGAAAACCTGGATGAAATGGACAAGTTTCTAGACAGATACCAGGTACCAAAGCTAAATCAAGATCAGGTTAATGATCTAAACAGTCCTATATCCCCTAAAGAAATAGAAGCAGTCATTAATAGTCTCCAAACCAAAAAAAGCCCAGGACTAGATGGGTTTAGTGCAGAGTTCTATCAGACCTTCAAAGAAGACCTAATTCCAGTTCTTCACAAACTATTCCACAAATAAGAAACAGAAGGTACTCTACCCAACTCATTCTATGAAGCCACAATTACTCTGATACCTAAACCACAAAGAGACCCAACAAAGATAGAGAACTTCAGACCAATATCCCTTATGAATATCGATGCAAAAATCCTCAATAAAGTTCTTGCTAACTGAATCCAAGAACACATCAAAACAATCATCCATCCTGACCAAGTAGGTTTCATCCCAGGGATGCAAGGATGGTTCAATATACGGAAATCCATCAACGTAATCCAGTATATAAACAAACTCAAAGACAAAAACCACATGATCATCTCATTAGATGCTGAGAAAGCATTTGACAAAATCCAACACCCATTCATGATAAAAGTCTTGGAAAGATCAGGAATTCAAGGCCCATACCTAACCATGATAAAAGCAATATACAGCAAACCAGTAGCCAACATCAAAGTAAATGGTGAGAAGCTGGAAGCAATCCCACTAAAATCAGGGACTAGACAAGGCTGTCCACTCTTTCCCTACCTATTCAACATTGTACTTGAAGTCCTAGCCAGAGCAATTAGACAACAAAAGGAGATCAAGGGGATACAAATTGGAAAGGAAGAAGTCAAAATATCAGTTTTTGCAGATGATATGATAGTATATATAAGTGACCCCAAAAATTCCACCAGAGAACTCCTAAACCTGATAAACAGCTTCAATGAAGTAGCTGGATATAAAATTAACTCAAACAAGTCAATAGCTTTTCTCTATACAAAGGATAAACAGGCTGAGAAAGAAATTAGGGAAACAACACCCTTCTCAATAGTCACAAATAATATAAAATACCTTGGCGTGACTCTAACTAAGGAAGTGAAAGATCTGTATGATAAGAACTTCAAGTCTCTGAAGAAAGAAATTAAAGAAGATCTCAGAAGATGGAAAGATCTCCCATGCTCATGGATTGGCAGGATCAACATTGTAAAAATAGCTATCTTGCCAAAAGCAATCTACAGATTCAATGCAATCCCCATCAAAATTCCAACTCAATTCTTCAACGAATTAGAAATGGCAATCAGCAGATTCATCTGGAATAACAAAAAACCTAGGATAGCAAAAACTCTTTTCAAGGATAAAAGAACCTCTCGTGGAATCACCATGCAGGACCTAAAGCTGTACTACAGAGCAATTGTGATAAAAACTGCATGGTATTGGTATAGTGACAGACAAGTAGACCAATGGAACAAAATTGAAGACCCAGAGATGAACCCACATACCTATGGTCACTTGATCTTTGACAAGGGAGCTAAAACCATCCAGTGGAAGAAAGACAGCATTTTCAACAAATGGTGCTGGCACAACTGGTGGTTATCATGTAGAAAAATGTGAATTGATCCATTTCTATCTCCTTGTACTAAGGTCAAATCTAAGTGGATTAAGGAACTCCACATAAAACCAGAGACACTGAAACTTATAGAGGAGAAAGTAGGGAAAAGCCTCGAAGATATGGTACAGGGGAAAGATTCCTGAATAGAACAGCAATGGCTTGTGCTGTAAGATCGAGAATTGATAAAATTGCAAAGCTTCTGCAAGGCAAAAGAAACCGTCAATAAGACAAAAAGGCCACCAACAGATTGGGAAGGGATCTTTACCCATCCCAAATCGGATAGGGGACTAATATCCAATATATATAAAGAACTCAAGAAGGTGGACTCCAGAAAGTCAAATAACCCCATTAAAAAATGGGGCTCAGAGCTGAACAAAGAATTCTTACCTGAGCAATACCAAATGGCTGAGAAGCACCTGAAAAAATGCTCAAAATCCTTAATCATCAGGGAAATGCAAATCAAAACAACCCTTAGATTCCACTTCACTCCAGTCAGATTGGCTAAGATCAAAAATTCAGGTGACAGCAGATGCTGGAGAGGATGTGGAGAAAGAGGAACACTCCTCCATTGTTGGTGGGATTGCAAGCTTGTACAACCACTCTGGAAATCAGTCTGGCGGTTCCTCAGAAAATTGGACATAGTACTACCAGAGGATCCCTCAATACCTCTCCTGGGCATATATTCAGAAGATGTCCCAACTGGTAAAAAGGACACATGCTCCACTATGTTCATAGCAGCCTTATTTATAATAGCCAGAAGCTGGAAAGAACCTAGATGCCCCTCAACAGAGGAATGGATACAGAAAATGTGGTATATTTACACAATGGAGTACTACTCAGCTATTAAAAAGAATGAATTTATGAAATTCCTAGGCAAATGGATGGACCTGGAGGGCATCATCCTGAGTGAGGTAACCCAATCACAAAGGAACTCGCACAATATGTACTCACTGATAAGTGGATATTAGCCCAGAAACTTAGGATACCCAAGATATAAGATACAATTTGCTAAACGCATGAAATTCAAGAAGAATGAAGACCAAAGTGTGGACACTTTGCCCCTTCTTAGAAATGGGAACAAAACACCCATGGAAGGAGTTACAGAGACAAAATTTGGAACTGTGACGAAAGGATGGACCATCTAGTGATTGCCATATGCAGGGATCCATCCCATAATCAGCTTCTAAACACTGACACCATTGCATACACTAGCAAGATTTTGCTGAAAGGACCCAGATATAGCTGTCTCTTTTGAGAATATGCCAGTGCCTAGCAAACACAGAAGTGGATGATCACAGTCATCTATTGGATGGATCACACGGCCCCCAATGGAGGAGCTAGAGAAATTACCCAAGGAGCCAAAGGGAACTGCAACCCTATAGGTGGAACAACAATATGAACTAACCAGTATCCCGGAGCTCTTGTCTCTAACTGCTTATGTATCAAAAGATGGCCTAGTCAGCCATCACTGCAAAGAGAGGCCCATTGAACTTGCAAACTTTATATGCCCCAGTACAGGGGAACCCCAGGGCCAAAAAGGGGGAGTGGGTGGGTAGGGGATTGGGGGGGTGGGTATTTGGGACTTTTGGTATAGCATTGAAAATGTAAACGAGGAAAATACCTAATTAAAAAAATAAATTAAAAAAAATAGAAAATATGATTACATGTCAAATTGCCAAGAGATGAATTGTAATGGCTATTCTCAGTTTTTAACTTGATCACAATCTATAATGAAAAACTTTGGACCAGGAATATGAGTAAATACCCTTAATCCACAGAGGCAAGCTGATCTCTGAGTTCAAGGCCAGCCTGAACTTGGTATAGAACAAGTTCCAAGTAGAGAAAAGTTTAAGTTCAGGTAGGGTGGTATACACCTTTGATCCCAGTCAGCATTCAGGAGACAGAGCCATGAAGATCTATGAGTTCAAGATCCATTTACAACGCAAGTTCCAGGACAGTAACTTAAGCAGTAAAAACATTGGAAATGAGAAGCTGGAGATAATGTAATAGAAAAAAGGGGCCATGTTATGTCTCTAGGAAGCAGAAGAACTTAGCAGCTTCAGTGATGTGGTTCTGGCTTTAGAGTAGTGTAGAAGGGACTACTGACACAATTGATGCTGGTTAGCTAGAGCTAAGAAACTAACAGTGATTAAGAAGAGACCAGCATTACTAAGGTCCAGCATTACTGGAAAATGTTTTCTGAGAATATATAGAAGCTGTGTTTCAGAGATAGCCAAGGTTTTACTTTGTTGCTACAGTTGGACTTGATATTGTGTAAGAATCAACCAGGAGGTACTGATTTTGAAGGTAGGAAGGGATAAAGGAGAGAAGCTGAGGCTCATCACTGTGAGAGGGCATGCAAAGCCATTGATAAAGAGGCAACATCAGTTTCAGTTGATGGCCATGACTGAATGGGTCATGCAAAGAAGTTGAGGCTTGGCACCATGGAAATCAGTTTGGCGGTTCCTTAGAAAGCTGGACATAGTACTACCGGTAGATCCAGTAATCCCACTCCTTGGTATATACCCAGAAGGTGCTCCAACATGTAATAAGGACACATGATCCACTATGTTCATAGCAGCCTTATTTATAATAGCCAGAAGCTGGAAAGAACCCAGATGTCCCTCAACAGAAGAATGGATACAGAAAATGTGGTACATTTACACAATGGAGCACTACTCAGCTATTAAAAATAATGGATTATGAAATTCTTAGGCAAATGGTTAGATCTAGGGGATATTATCCAGAGTGAGGTAACCCAATCACAAAAGAACACAATGATAACTCACTGACAAGTGGATATTAGCCCAGAAACTTAGAATATCCAAGATACAATTTGCAAAACATGAAACTCAAAAAGAAGAAGGAAGACCAAAGTGTGACTACTTCGTTCCTTCTTAGAATGGGGAACAAAATATGCATGGAGGGAGTTGCAGAGACAAAGTTCAGAGCAGAGTCTGAAGGAACAACTACCCAGTGACTGCCCCACTTGGGGATCCACCCCATAAACAACCACCAAACCCAATCACTAGGCAGATGCCAACAAGAGCCTGCTGACAGGAGCCTGATATAGCTGTCTCCTGCGAAGCTCTGCCAGTGCCTGACAAATACAGAAGTGGATTCTCACAGTCATCCATTGGATGGAGCACAAAGTCCCCAATGAAGGAGCCAGAGAAATAACCAGGGACCTGACGGGGACTGAAGCCCTGTAGGAGGAACATCAATATGAACTAACCAGTACCCCCAGAGCTCCTTGGAACTATACCACCAATCAAAGAAAACACATGGTAGAACTTGTGGCTCTAGCTATATATGTAGCAGAGGATGAGCTAGTTGATCATCAATGGGAGGAGAGGCCTTTGGTCCTGTGAAGGCTCTAGGTTCCAGTAAAGGGGAATGCCAGGACCAGGAGCCAGAGTGGGTGGGTTGGGGAGCAGGGATAGGAGGAAAGGGATAGGGGATTTTTCAGAGGGGAAACTAGGAAAGAAAATAACATTTGAAATGTAAATAAAGATAATGTCTAATTTAAAAAATTAAAGAAAAAAGCCTATGAGAGGACATTGGTGAAGCTTAGTTGCAGTGGAAGA
Organism: Mus caroli; assembly: GCF_978045245.1. Lineage (NCBI taxonomy): Eukaryota > Metazoa > Chordata > Mammalia > Rodentia > Muridae > Mus > Mus caroli. The sequence continues at coordinate 114,265,375 of NW_028227256.1, read as the reverse complement.
CTCCAGTGAGTTGGAAATACCAGTACTATGGGATGATCACCAAAAACATCAGTCTAAAACCAAAAACAGTCTAGAGTGCTACAGAAGGTTTGGAAGAAACCAGAAGAACATTTGTGGATCCCAGACACTGTAACAAGGAGCTGTAAAGTTGAAGTAACCTTGAATACCCCAAGATATATTAGAGATGCCTTGCAATATCTGCTGAGGAAAGATCCTAACAAGGAGTGGAACCAGCCCAAGAGAAAGAACTTGTTCCAGTCAACAAAGATGGAAGGTGTTGTAGATCTCATGAGTGCTTTGACATCCAACAAGGAGGTGCAGAGTTGGAGTTTTCTTGGCTGGTGTCCTATCATGGGTTCATCAAATATTTCCTCACCAGAATGTTTGCAGTATGATGTATATCATGTGATATTGGAAATATGTCATCTGCTTCTTGATTTTGATATGATAGGTGATTAGGGTTAAAGGATTGCATGAATATCGGAGGAGACTTTGAAATTTGGATTTTTAATATTGTTGAGACTGTTATATACAATGCAAACTTGTACACTTTGCATTATGCTATAGTTAGGTATGACAAGGTATGACTCCCATAGATTCATGTGTCTGAACAAGCCTATAGATTCCAGGGAGTATAATGTGTTCGTTTGAATATTCTTGGTCCATGGAAAGTGGCACTATTAGGAGGAGTGGCCTTGTTGAAATAGGCATGACCTTGGTGGAGGAATTACGTCTGTGGGAATGGGCTTTGAGAGCCCACTCCTGGCTGCCTATGGAAGACAGATTTCTGAATTCAACATCTCTCAGGAACTTGACACTTGCTCATTAAAATGTATTCTAGGATGGGTGTGAGGAAGGTAGATATCCTAATGTTCAGGTCTGTCCATTCTCCATCCATGACACCTCCATCTCCTTAAAATGCACAATTGAACCTGTAACCCAGGGTTTCATTTCATCATGAAGTGGTGCATTTATTACTCTCGGCTTCCTGACTGTTGATAAAATGTGATGAAAGTGCCTCATGCTCCTTTTGCCATGACTTTTTCTGAAACCCTACACATGCATGATGAACATTACCCTGGAAATGTGAGAAAAAATCAACCCTCATCTTTAAGTTACTCTTAACACATATGTGGTCACAGCAACAGAAAAGTGAACAATTGAGCACTGAAGGACTTTGTGGTCACAGATTAGCTTAGTGAGTTGGGTGAATGTGTTTCATAATTATTATCCTTATCTTAAGAAGACCATTATAGGTCTCACTATTCTGTAATTAGGTCAATGTCACTTGACACACAGGTGAAACACAGGCATTGAATCATTAATCTGTGTTTCATTCAGAGCTCAAAATCTGAGAAGACATAGGGTTGACACTGTGAAGACCTGTCCACCAGCTATGAGGTTATCTTGCATCTCACAGCTTTGTCTCATGTTTATGCTGAGCAGATCAGCTTTTGAGATAGATGGCATTGGTGCAGTAGCAGCAGGAATGCATAAACATCATGGACTCCAAGTCTTTCTCTCTTTCTGTACTCACTACTGGATGACATCTAGATCAACAGTTATAGCAAAACAAACAATGACCAGATTATAGATGTAGAGTCCCTCATAAAGAAAGAAGTATAAATTTGTACTTTCAGCTTATAGAATATCCTTGTCAATTCTAATGCTTTTTTTAAAAAATAGAAACAAGTCAAAAGACCATTTGAAAATATAAAATTCTTTCAGAGTAAAAGATACATATATTTCTATTGTATACTTAGAAGCCTGTATAGTTTTCAGGCCATAAAACTTATATAGCTGCCTGCAACTTGATTCATCATGATAATTAAATGGAATTCACTATGTTTTCTACATAGTATCATTGCAGTATCTTGTTTGGAGTATGGTTTATTTGATTATTGGTATTCAATTTGAATTAGGTCATGAGCTTAGCAATACTTGATACTAAGGATATCTTCAATAGAAAGGTATTTTATTCATCTGTTGAATGACTTGGTTTCCTATATACTTTAATTTAATAAATTATTTAAAATATCTTTTAAATTATACTTGATTGTTCCTTAAACTATGCTTCTAATCTTGATATATTAGATACCTTTCTAGTGATAATAACAGGAACTTTTCTGTCTTTGTAAATACCATATGTAATCATTATTTCCAACCCATTCTCTAAAATTTTAATTATTTGTTACATTTTTAAAAAATCGTTTGATAGATTCAGACATGAATACCTTAGCTTCCTCCCTACAATTTCCATCAATCCCCCAAATGAATATTCTTTTCCCAAGTTGTAGTTGTTGTTCTCTTCTTCTTCCTCCTCTCTTCCTCCTCCTTCTCCTCTTCTTCCTCTCCTTTTTTCTATAACATTGTCTCCAGGTTGGAATTTCCATATGAATGGCTTTGGCACCCTCTACTGATCATGCACAATTGACTATGGGTCACATCAATGAAGAGAACTGACTCTATCACCTCAGTGTTTTCAACTATCAAAAGCTACTTAGCTAAGGGTTGGGTCTCCTGTAGCCTTCCTCATGCATGCTGCCTGATAGTGTGGATCTTGTGCAGCTAGGGTAGGGGCTCTTGTGGCCACTCTCAGTCCATGTTACAATTGCTGATTGTAGTAACCACACCTGCTGTGAGTTTATGAATACAACAGCACTGCTATGTGTAGAATACTCTATTTTACCTCAGTCCTCCCTGACATCTGGCTCTTACAATATTTCTAGCCCCTCTTCTGTGTTTCTTGAGAAGAGTGTGTGATGCAGATGTTTTATTTGTGCAGAAGGATCCCCAGTATCTTTGTCTTTGCAGCTTGATCAGTCTTTCTATTAAGTCCTATTAACTACATACCTTCATGTCTTAATGACTCAATTTTCCAGAAGAATTGATTTGGAGAGTTTTAATCAGATGAAGAAGGGGAGAATGTTATACAATGAGGCTTTCCAAACCTAGCTTCAATAAAGACAAATTCGCTAGGGTCTCACTGTGTTCTACAGACTCCTTCATTCATTTTAGGATTAATATGAAGCAAGTTCTAGAGGATGCACTTTTCATTTATAAATATTTGACATTGTCTTGCTAGTAGGTTAAAAAAGTCTTCTTGCAAACAAAACCACAGTAGTATTATTGTAACAAAATTTAGCAATGCTTTTTAATATTAAATATTAAAATATTAAAAGTGGCTCTTTCATAAGGCTTTAGCACACCTTTGTTTGCACTGTTCTAGATGCTTTTTGTTCATAAGTATAATTAGCCTCCTAATTAGCAAGTAATGATCCTGTGTTAACTTTTATTGGTTAATTTATATTTATAATTGTATTTTACATCCAAGAATAAGTAAGCATATATTAGCTTAAGTAATGCCATATCTTATATGCCATGAACTACAAGATAAGAAATAATTCAAGAGGAATATATTAGTCATACACATAAAAAGGTTCAATACATATTATTATAGCTTTCTCACATAGTAACTTAGAGCCCAGACTATAGGAGTAAAATCTCTAGTAAATGTTTATTATTGGCATAAGCAAAGCCATGTTAAAAATCCCAGTATCTCAGACCCATGAGAATTCAAGGCATCCCCCTGGTTGGAATACAGATGTTGACATTGTGTGCAGAGATTATCAACTGCAGCTTTCTCATCAAGATTGTTAACAATGTTCACAAAAAGTAGTTGGTCCTCAGCATCTTCCTTCAGGATGACTACAGCCTGAACTTGCTCTGCTATAGAAAGCCTCTACAAGATTAGCTAACTCTCCACCTCATCTTAGTTTGTGCTGTATATAATAAATGTGCTGACTTTTCAGGAGACTGATGGGGTTCCCATGACAGAACACAACCCCTTGATCTGAGCTTTTCTGCATGATTGTCTGTCATTTCGTCATTCCTCATTACTCAAGTCAGGACAAACCCAAAATCCTGCAGTCCACAAGAACTATATCTGTGTACATTTGTGTGTGTGTGTGTGTGTGCATGTTTGTATATGGAAACAACACATATTTTATATATATATATATATATATATATATATATATATATATGTATATATATATGTATATATATATATCACATACACACAAATTATATATATATACATATATATATATATATCACATACACACAAATGAATGCCAGTGATTCACACACACACACACACACACACACGTATACAGAGCTATGTTCTGTGGCCTGCAGGAGTTGAGATTGACTTGACTTAGGTAATGTGAATGAGAAAGTGACAAACACTTTTAATACCAAGGGTACAGGTGTTCACTGCTGCAGTTTTTAGCATGTGTGTTTAGCATAGGTGCTAAGTTTAGATCCTTATTCTTCTAAGGCAAGCACTCTATTGGCCAAGCTTACTTCCCAGCCCCTATGCAGCTGTTTACTTTGACATTTCCTTAATCCATAAAAAAAAATCTCAAAATTAATGAACAGATGAGGATGGATGTGGTTAAGATGAGAGAGCATATATCTAGAAATAACATTTCTCATTCCATTTACCTCCTATTGGGAAAGGAACAGTTTCCTGAGATCAAGGGAATATATATATATATATATATACATTCATTCAGGAAAATAAAGCTTCTTGATGGACATTAACTGGGCAGTATCCCCAAATCCATTTTTTTTTTATATAATGGAAAAGAACAGGTGTGCTTAGTGGCTGAGAGATATCTTTGACAATGTAAGTCTCCATTTCAGGATACAAGGAAGAATACATTACATAAACTCATTACTCAGAAGCAATTTTCTTGTACTTGTTTTTATCTATAAACCAGTCTCATGGAGAGCTGAGACAGAAGATTTAAAACTCTGAGTATGTCTTGAGCCTCATAGGACATGCCAGAATGTCCCTAAGTATACAGCAAGACTGTTTCTCAATGAGAACAACTGGAGTATGCTTTTTTAAAAAACTGGTTAAATAACTTACAGAATATATACCAAAGACATCTTTGGGGTTGGGTGACAGTACAGTTGGGAAAATGCTTACCTTCCAAGTGTGTAGACCTGCATTCAACTCTCTATAGCCCATGCTAAACTGCCAAGGTATGTTGGGGTGGTGCACACTTTTAATCCCAATGATGGGCAGGTAGAGACTGATTCCCAAGACTCACTAGATATCTATCTTAGTCTATTCTGTGAGTTCTGTCATAGTTTGATTGATGTCATTGTTTCCTAGGAACATAGAGTCTCCTGTTGTAGAAATTATTTAATGTCAATCAGGGATTTCTACTCCACCTTTGGTCATTTAGTTTCTTTTATTACTATAATAAGCCTTACTCAGCATGAGAGGTGGGCAGATATTTAGCCTCTAAGCTATTAAAATCTATTTCCCCATTAATAACCCCAAATTATAATTTGTCATGTTCCATCTGGGCTGCTCTTTACTTCAGTTGGCCAGCTTTCTCGGCCATGCTTTTATGACTCACCTAACCCAGGATGTCTTCCTTCTCCTCTCCTTTTCCCCTTCCTCATTGTTCTCCTCTGACCCCAAACCCCACCTATCTCAGTTCTTCCCAGCTACAGGCTTTAGGCATCTGTATTCTTCAATCATGTATAATGTAAGGGACAAGGTTCAGTAGGGTTGCTTAGGTCTGCTTGCAGAATATCTTGTCCTTGAGGGAAATCAGGCCTTGAGTCCTGTACTTACTATTACAATACATAGGAACCACAAAACCTCTAAGGCAGTAAGGACTGGGTAAATTAATCCCAGCTTCTCAACTTTCTGATACCTCTTTTGCATATCTTTTCTGTTCTCCATAGCTCCTGGATTTCACTAGACCACAAAAATGACACATATAGACTTTCCTATCCAATCAGTTGATCTGGGTCAATTGATCAATGTGTCCCTTTAGAGAGGATTTTTTTCTCATCTAACATGAAATATCACAGTCATGGCATCAGACAGTAAACACTTTATGGGTTGCTAATTCTGCTCAAATATACAAGTGATTGAATGGCGATAAAATAATATCCAATCTGAAGTTTTTTATTATATTTTGTCATTTGTATTTCTGCTGTTAAAAATATCCAAGAAGATCAACTTTCTAAGGAGGGCCAGTGGGACTGTGTGATGGGTAATTGTGTTTGCTTACTTGACATACCTGGGTAGAATGAACCTCAATTAGATAATTGCCTCCTGTGGATTGGCTTGTGGACATATCTGTGGGGCATTTTCTTGATTGCTAATTGATGTAGGAGTGCCCACACCATTGTGGGTGTGTACCATCCCTAAGCAGGTGGGGTTTTGCTACATAAAGAATCTAATTAAGCAATCCAGATAAAGCAAGCTGTTAAGGTACATTTCTCCTTGGTTTCTGTTTTAAGCTCCTGCTGCAAGTTCCTCTTTTGGATTTCTTAGATAATGTAAAAGGCAAAGTGTTAGAAACCCTTCCCTCTCCAAGTTGCTTTTGATCATGGTGTTTATCATGGTACTAGAAATCTAACTAGGACAAATGGCTCCCTGTTAATTGTGCTTACTGTTAAGCCTGATGGTCTGAGTTCTATATGCACAAGCAAGTAAGTCACTTAATATATTCTCTAACACATTGGGATAAGTAAACTTTACTTTGGCTCATAGTTTTGGAGATTTCAGTATATGACAAATTCATCCCACTGGTTTGAATTTGTGCCATGGCAGTAGATAACCACAGGAAGGCATGGCACAGAGAACTATGATATCAAAAAAGCCTGGAGCCATGTGGGAGAAAAAGGAAGGGACCAAATTAAATTATCTTTCTGGCCATTCTCTCAGTGGCCCAATATCAGTTAGAACCCACAACCTCTGTTATATCACCTCCTTATTGCATCAAACCAAGACTATTTCCTAGTCTCATTGGCCAGTGAGGAACATTCCCTATCCAAACAATAGCATATTTGAATGGTATTATTGTCAGTTCTTTTGGACGATTTTTATTAGCATGTGCTTACTATATATTAATATATTATCAGGGTTCATTATGACCTTTGTGCACATGTATATAATGTAGTTCAATCACGTTGTTCCCATTCTTCCTGCTGCTACTTCTAGCTCTCCTTCTACTAACATGTGTGTGTGTGTGTATGTGTGTGAGAGAGAGAAAGACAGAGACAGAGAGACAGAGATAGAGAGAGACAGAGAGAGACAGAGACACAGAGATACAAGACAGAGACAGACAGACAGTGACAGAGAGAGAGAGAGAGAGAAATCTGAACTGTATTGAGATTACTTACAAAAACATGATTAAAGGTTTATTTTGCAGAGGCATGCCCAATATACCAACATCACCACCAAGAGAATATCACTTCCTTAGCAGCTATTAAATACATATAAATCTCCAGGCAAAGGCAAAGGTAAAGAATCATGATCCTCTCCCTCTTCCATGATGGAATGTTGATGGGCTCAACTGTGTACAAATATCATGTAGACGATCATGATCATAGGCATTCTGAATTCATGAAGGCAATGGCTACGTGAAGCCTATTTCATGGTACTATCATTCCTTTCTCTGGATCTTACATTCTTTCCTTCCATTTATATATTTATTAATTCATTTTGCTTTTTTCATTTTAATTAAGATGTTACACCCATGTGTTAGAAAAATATTTAAACATAGATTGTTTTTAGTTTATTAGATGAATATATTTCAATCTTGATAATTGCACATAACTTTGTCTTTTACAAATGATTACACAAAAACATCATTGACATTTTAAATTGAGTATAATACATGTTTTCTGACTAGTTTCTAGTTTTCTTCCTTCAGATCCAACATACTTAGCCAGGCTTGCTTGTTGGCAGTACACTAATGATTTGTCGGGAATTGATATGCAGTGGGGTACAACAAAGCAAATTTAATGACATCTGTGTTCAGAGCCCTAGGTGTTTGTGTCTGTTTCTAAAACCATAATGAGATGGTGTCTCCATGTTTAATGAAATGAGTCTAAGCCTGATAATGAGATGCTTGGTTGGAACTTTAATAAAATGACTTGCAGGAGAGTGTAATTAGTCACTTAACTCAATGTATGTGATGAGGGGACATGACAAGGAATGTAATTAAAGTGGGGGTTGGGAGAGTGAAAAGCTATGTAGGACTGGAATGCAAAGAAATATTCCAGGAAAGTGGTTGGCACTGTAGTGCTTTAAGTTCTGTACAGGAGAGAGTTGGACAAACAGTAGCATTTTCATGGGGACAGATAGGGGATAAGGCCTCTCCATAGTGAGTAGCTCCACATAGGAAACATTGGCATAATTTCTATGTGAGGCTTGGCACATGGGATGTAGGTCAGCATCCACTTGCTGTTACTCTGAGGGCAGCCTCAAGGAAGTCACTCACATTCTCTCTTCATTTGTAGTCTCAGTACCTCAAGTCTATTTATACTAAAGTATCACTGGAAGTACTAAAATGTCTGTCATGGCAAAATTCTTAAAGTGTTGCTCGACATGTACCTGGATGCCTCATAAAGCTGTCAGGTTTTTCTTATGATATTTCAATTACAGAAGACCAGTGCTGACTGTATGAAAACTCTCTAAAGATAAAAGTGCTTAACTGCACCTGCATCTTCAGGGAAGGGCAAGGCATCATTGGACACCCCCTCTTCCATGATGGGATGTTGAAGGGCTCAGTTGTGTGCAAGTCTCTTGTACAAATCTCATGCAGATGATGATAGTGTTGTGAATTCATGAGGACAATGGCTATGTGAAGCCAGTGTTTTACAGAACTACCACTCCTTCCTCTGGCTACTACATTCTTTCTAGCATTTTCTATATTTATTAATTTTTTTCATTTAAGTTAAGATATTACATATGTGCATTTAAAAAATACTTAAATATGGAGGCTTTGGTCAATTTATCATATGACTGTTCTCCAGTCTGTAGCTGCACATGACTTTATTTGATTTTTCAAACTGAATAGAATACATGTTTTCTGACTACTTTCGAGTTTTCTTCTTTCTTAGTCAACATACTTAGCCAGACCAGCTTCTTGAGGGTACACTAATGGTTTGTCAGGAACTGATATGCAGAGTGTTACAATTACAGACTAGTGTTAAGCCAAGAGGTTAATGTTAAGCCAAGAGGTTAATGTTAGGTATCTTCCTTGATCACCCCCTACCTTTATGTTGATTTTCTTTTAAAAAAAATTGAGAACTTCATACATTAGTATTGTATTTATGTCATATACCCTCCAGTTCTTCCCATGTTTCTCATCTCCCTCAAATTGATGACCTTTTCTAGAAATAGTTATACACATGTATATGTATTCTCTCTCTCTCTCTCTCTCTCTCTCTCTCTCTCTCTCTCTCTCTCTCCCTGCTCAGTGTTTTTCATCATATTTATATGTGTGTGTGTTTAGGACTGTCTTTTTGGGATTGGATAACATACAATATTGCTCCTTCCTGAAGGGGACTGACTCTCATTCTTTGCCTATAGCTATCTGCCTAGGGGTGGGGCCTTGTGACATCTCCTCTACCTACTTTGGCATGTCAACTGATGTCACTGTTTAGAATTGGTTTAGGCAAATTCAACATCTAGGTTCTCTGTAATGACTAGAACGCACTATAGTCTCCAGAATAAAATATTTATGAACTCCCTTCTATAATGTACCCTGGGTGTTAGTTCTGAGGGCTGTGTTATATATTTATCAGCTAGTACTGGTCACCCCCTACTAGCAGTTCTCAGAATTTTGATCAGTTGCAGCTTTCTGTAGTGGTTTGCATCTGCTGTTAAAAGAAACTTTTTTTTTTTTTTTTTTACTTTTTATTAGGTATTTTCCTCATTTACATTTCTTTTTATTTTTCTTTTTTTTATTACATATTTTCCTCAATTACATTTCCAATGCTATCCCAAAAGTCCCCCAAACACCCCCCCCCACTTCCCTACCCACCCATTCCCATTCTTTTGGCCCTGGCATTCCCCTGTATTGGGGCATATAAAGTTTGCAAGTCCAATGGGCTTCTCTTTCCAGTGATGGCCGACTAGGCCATCTTTCGATACATATGCAGCTAGAGACAAGAGCTCCGGGGTACTGGTTAGTTCATCATGTTGTTCCAACTATAGGGTTGCAGATCCCTTTAGCTCCCTGGGTACTTTCTCTAGCTTCTCCATTGGGAGCCCTGTGATACATCCAATAGCTGACTGTGAGCATCCACTCCTGTGTTTGCTAGGCCCCGGCATAGTCTCACAAGAGACAGCTATATTTGGGTCCTTTCAGCAAAATCTTGCTAGTGTATGCAATGGTGTCAGCGTTTGGAAGCCAATTATGGGATGGATCCCTGGATATGGCAGTCTCTAAATGGTCCATCCTTTCATCACAGCTCCAAACTTTGTCTCTGTAACTCCTTCCATGGGTGTTTTGTTCCCAATTCTAAGAAGGGGCACAGTGTCCACAGTTTGGTCTTCATTCTTCTTGAGTTTCATGCGTTTAGCAAATTGTATCTTATATCTTGGGTATCCTAAGTTTTGGGCTAATATCTACTTATCAGTGAATACATATTGTGTGAGTTCCTTTGTGATTGTGTTACCTCACTCAAGATGATGCCCTCCAGGTCCATCCATTTGGCTAGGAATTTCATAAATTCATTCTTTTTAATAGCTGAGTAGTACTCCATTGTGTAAATGTACCATATTTTCTGTATCCATTCCTCTGTTGAGGGGCATCTGGGTATCCAGCTTCTGGCTATTATAAATAATGCTGCTATGAACATAGTGGAGCATGTGTCCTTCTTACCGGTTTGGACATCTTCTGGATATATGCCCAGGAGAGGTATTGCTGGATCCTCTGGTAGTATTATGTCCAATATTCTGAGGAACGCCAGACTGATTTCCAGAGTGGTTGTACAAGCTTGCAATCCCACCAACAATGGAGGAGTGTTCTTCTTTCTCCACATCCTCGCCAGCATCTGCTGTCACCTGAATTTTTGATTTTAGCCATTCTGACTGGTGTGAGGTGGAATCTCAGGGTTGTTTTGATTTGCATTTCCCTGATGATTAAGGATGTTGAACATTTTTTCAGGTGCTTCTCTGCCATTCGGTATTCCTCAGGTGAGAATTCTTTGTTCAGTTCTGAGCCCCATTTTTTTAATGGGGTTATTTGATTTTCTGGAGTCCACCTTCTTGAGTTCTTTATATATATTGGTTATTAGTCCCTTATCTGATTTAGGATAGGTAAAGATGCTTTCCCAATCTGTTGGTGGTCTTTTTGTCTTATTGATGGTGTCTTTTGCCTTGCAGAAGCTTTGCAGTTTCATGAGGTCCCACTTGTCAATTCTGGATATTACAGCACAAGCCATTGCTGTTCTATTCAAGAATTATTCCCCTGTGCCCATATCTTCAAGGCTTTTAACCACTTTCTCCTCTATAATTTTCAGTGTCTCTGGTTTTATGTGAAGTTCCTTGATCCACTTAGACTTGACCTTAGTACAAGGAGATAGGAATGGATCAATTCTCATTCTTCTACATGATAACAACCAGTTGTGCCAGCACCATTTGTGGAAAATGCTGTCTTTCTTCCACTGGATGTTTTTAGCTCCCTTGTCGAAGATCAAGTGACCATAGGTGTGTGGCTTCATTTCTGGGCCTTCAATTCTATTCCATTGGTCTACTTGTCTGTCACTATACCAGTACCATGCAGTTTTTATCACAATTGCTCTGTAGTAAAGTGTGGGACGCCTGACTTGCCAGCAAGAACGACGCCGCAATAGGATCCTTCTGCACACGTTTATTGGGCTGCGCATTGACTGTGTAGGCGAAAGACCCTGAGCCCTGAGCCTCTCACTCTTATATACTATCAGTTACCATCCACTCACAGCAGGCTACATCATCTCACCAGGTACGCAGCTTCAGCTAATCAGGGCAGCAGGGGCGTATCTCCACCAAAATGGCTTCGCCAGTAACCTGGTACACCTGCGCAGCTCTCACGATGTTTGTAGCTTATATTCAGATGTATGAGGAAGTCAGGTGCAAGTCATAAGACTTAGCTGCAGTCCCTGGCGCCTTTGGGACTGCCGCCACACCTGCTCCCCACAGTAAAGCTTTAGGTCAGTCATGGTGATTCCACCAGAGGTTCTTTTATCCTTGAGAAGAGTTTTTGCTATCCTAGGTTTTTTGTTATTCCAGATGAATTTGCAGATTGCACTTTCTAATTTGTTGAAGAGTTGAGTTGGAATTTTGATGGGGATTGCATTGAATCTGTAGATTGCTTTTGGCAAGATAGCCATTTTTACAATGTTGATCCTGCCAATCCATGAGCATGGGAGATCTTTCCATCTTCTGAGATCTTCTATAATTTCTTTCTTCAGAGACTGGAAGTTTTTATTATACAGATCTTTCACTTCCTTAGTTAGAGACATGCCAAGATATTTTATATTATTTGTGACTATTGAGAAGGGTGTTGTTTCCCTAATTTCTTTCTCAGCCTGTTTATTCTTTGTGTAGAGAAAGGCCATTGACTTGTTTGAGTTAATTTTATATCCAGCTACTTCATTGAAGCTGTTTATCAGGTTTAGGAGTCCTCTGGTGGAATTTTTAGGGTCACTTATATATACTATCATATCATCTGCAAAAAGTGATATTTTGACTTCATCTTTTCCAATTTGTATCCCCTTGATCTCCTTTTGTTGTCGAATTGCTCTGGCTAGGACTTCAAATACTATGTTGAATAGGTAGGGAGAAAGTGGGCAGCCTTGTCTAGTCCCTGATTTTAGTGGGATTGCTTCAAGCTTCTCACCATTTACTTTGATGTTGGCTACTGGTTTGCTGTATATTGCTTTTATCATATTTAGGTATGGGCCTTGAATTCCTGATCTTTCCAAGACTTTTATCATGAATGGGTGTTGGATCTTGTCAAATGCTTTTTCCGCATCTAATGAGATGATCATGTGGTTTTGTCTTTGGATTATATAATGAATTAAGTTGATGGATTTCCTTATATAAAACCATCCCTGCATCCCTGGAATAAAACTTACTTGGTCAGGATGGATGATTGCTATGATGTGTTCTTGGATTCGGTTAACGAGAATTTTATTGAGTATTTTTGCATCTATATTCATAAGGGAAATTTGTCTGAAGTTCTCTCTCTTTGTTGGATCTTTCTGTGGTTTAGGTATCAGAGTAATTGTGGCTACATAGAATGAGTTGGGTTGAGTTCCCTCTACTTCTATTTTCTGGAATAGTTTGTGCAGAACTGGAATTAGATCTTCTTTGAAGGTCTGGTAGAACTCTGCACTAAACCCATCTGGTCCTGGGCTTTTTTTGGCTGGGAGACTACTAATGACTGCTTCTATTTTTAGGGGAAATTGGAATGTTTAGATCTTTAACTTGATCCTGATTTAACTTTGGTACCTGGTATCTGTTTAGAAACTTGTCCATTTTGCCCAGGTTTTCCAGTTTTGTTGAGTATAGCCTTTGTTGAAGGATCTCATGGTGTTTTGGATTTCTTCAGGATTTGTTGTTATGTCTCCCTTTTCATTTCTGATTTTGTTAATTAGGATGTGTCCCTGTGCCCTCTAGTGAGTCTAGCTAAGGGTTTATTTATCTTGTTGATTTTGTCAAAGAACCAATTTCTCCTTTGGTTAATTCTTTGAATAGTTCTCCCTGTTTCCACTTGGTTGATTTCACCCCTGAGTTTGATTATTTCCTGCTGTCTATTCCTCTTGGGTGAATTTTCTTCCTCTTTTTCTAGAGCTTTTAGATGTGTTGTCAAGCTGCTAGTGTGTGCTCTCTCCAGTTTCTTCTTGGAGGCACTCAGAGCTATGAGTTTCCCTCTTAGAAATCCTTTCATTGTGTCCCAAAGGTTTGGGTGTGTTGTTGCTTCATTTTCATTAAACTCTAAGAAGTCTTTAATTTCTTTCTTTATTCCTTCCTTGACCAAGGTATCATTGAGCAGAGTGTTGTTCAGTTTCCACGTGAATGTTGGCTTTCCATTATTTATGTTGTTATTGAAGATCAGCCTTAGTCCATGGTGATCTGATAGGATGCATGGGACAATTTCAATATTTTTTATCTGTGGAGGCTCATTTTGTGACCAATATGGTCAATTTTGGAGAAGGACCCATGAGGTGCTGAGAAGAAGGTATATCCTTTTGTTTTAGGATAAAATGTTCTGTAGATATCTGATAAGCCCATTTGTTTCATAACTTCTGTTAGTTTCACTGTGTCCCTGTTTAGTTTCTGTTTCCATGATCTGTCCATTGATGAAAGTGGTGTGTTGAAGTCTCCCATTATTATTGTGTGAGGTGCAATGTCTGCTTTGAGCTTTACTAAAGTGTCTTTAATGAATTTGGCTGCCCTTGCATTTGGAGCATAGATATTCAGAATTGAGAGTTCCCCCTGGAGGATTTTATCTTTGATGAGTATGAAGTGTCCATCCTTGTCTTTTTTGATAACTTTGGGTTGGAAGTCGATTTTATTCGATATTAGAATGGCTACTCCAGCTTGTTTCTTCAGACCATTTGCTTGGGAAATTGTTTTCCAGCCTTTCACTCTGAGGTAGTGTCTGTCTTTTTCCCTGAGATGGGTTTCCTGTAAGCAGCAGAATGTTGGGTCCTGTTTGTGTAGCCAGTCTGTTAGTCTATGTCTTTTTATTGGGGAATTGAGCCCATTGATATTAAGAGATATTAAGGAAAAGTAATTGTTGCTTCCTTTTATTTTTGTTGTTAGAGTTGGCATTCTGTTCTTGTGTCTGTCTTCTTTTTGGTTTGTTGAGGGATTACTTTATTGCTTTTTTCTAGGGCATGATTTCTGTCCTTGTATTTTTTTTTTTCTGTTATTATCCTTTGAAGGGCTGGATTCATGGAAAGATAATGTGTGAATCTGGTTTTGTTGTGGAATACTTTGGTTTCTCCATCTATGGTAATTGAGAGTTTTGCCGGGTATAGTAGCCTGGGCTGGCATTTGTGTTCTCTTAGTGTCTGTATAACATCTGTCCAGGATCTTCTGGATTTCATAGTCTTTGGTGAAAAGTCTGGTGTAATTCTGATAGGCCTGCCTTTATATGTTACTTGACCTTTCTCCCTTACTGTTTTTAATATTCTCTCTTTATTTAATGTATTTTTTGTTTTGATTATTAAGTGTCAGGAGGAATTTCTTTTCTGGTTCAGTCTATTTGGAGTTTTGTAGGCTTCTTGTATGATCATGGGCATGTCTTTCTTTAGGTTTGGGAAGTTTTCTTCTATAATTTTGTTGAAGATATTTGCTGGCCCTTTAAGATGACAGCTACACTTATCTCTTGATATATGGATAAGTGTTGAGAATGTAGTTAGAATTTTTACTGGTTTAGGAGAGTAGCAGTAGTAGGTTCTTCTCTAGGGTCCATGACCACACCAACCTAGTTGGCTAGCTTCAGAGTGCCAGTCAAAAATACCTTTCTGTTGAGTAGATCTTAAGTTCAGTTAGACAGCTATTGGCTGCTCTCAAGAAGTAAGTGATGTCAGACAGTGCTTGCATGTGAATTATTTTAATTCCTGAGTTCTCTTTCAGCTCTTAATGATGTCTTCTTTGGTTGATAGATGATTTTTCTTAGTGTTAGTACTCTTCTCTCATTATTTTATCTGCCATTTGCTTCTCACCAAATATCATAGTAAGTTAACAAATCCACAGGAATAAAATCATTTCCAAGACCTCAAAGTGCTTTTCAAAGTTGAACCATATTTTGTATGATTTTCATTGTTTGTATACATAAAATATTTTACCATTTCCAAGTTGTGTTTCATATTTCTTTCTTACTTTTTGTCACATGGGTACACATGTTTATGTATGTGTGCGTTCATGGGAAGGAGGCTTAGATATTTGTGTGTGTGTGTGTGTGTGTGTGTGTATGTGTAGAGAGAGTTCAGAGATAAACTTCAGGTTTCTTTCTTAATCTTTTTTTTTCATTTTCTTTTTTGGTCTTTCAAGACAAGTTTCTTTATGTATCTCTAGTTATAGACCAAACTAGCCTTCAACTCAGGGAGATTCTCCTGCCACTTCTTCCAGAATGCTGGGGTAAAAAGCATGCAAAATCCCCCAGCTGTACTTTATTTTTTGAGGCAAGGTCATCCACTGAATGTGGAAATCACTAATCATGTAGTTCTCTGGCCAGTGGCCTCCTATGATTCTTTTGTGTCTACCTCCCCATCACTGAGATTATAGATGGAGACTGCCATGCCTGCTTATTTTATGCTTCATATGGGTACAGGGAAATCTGAACTTAGGTCCTCCAACTGATGAGATAAACATTTTATCAATAAATCATCCATATCTCCAGTCCAATATTTTATTTATTAAATGTAAAGACAAAGGACAACACTCTCATGGAACAAAACAGCAAAGCAATAGCTAAATTGACTGGGTGCTGCAAATACAGCATATATATCCAAGCACTTTACAGGAGACATTTTACATACACACGGGCTCTATGGTGGCCATTATCTCTGTCTCCATGACACAATTCTTGGTTGTCTTCTTTATTTTGTTCTCTAAGTTTGAAAAGAAATTACTTACAAAAGATGAATCATCTTTTGAAGGAATCTGTCACCTGAGACAGACTGCTTAGTTTCTCTTTTAATAAAGAAAATTTGACAAGGGATAATGTATAATTCACATTAGCCTAAATTAAGCTGTGAGGAAACCTCCAAATCTGAAGAGATTAATAAAAATCAAAAGCTGTTTCCAATTATGTTGTATGACCAAAGACAGTTTCCAAGTGGGTCTCTGGTCATCAGAACATCTCTGGAACCCAACCAGACAAAGGCACCTTGGACCTTTTATGTCAGTTTCTCTATGGTAGAGCATGTGGAGTGGCAGGTAGTCACAGGCAAGTGAACACAATGACCTGAAAGTAAATCTTCTTTACCTCTTCTCATTTCTGCTCCCCTCCCTCCATTTTTCTTTTATCCTTCCTCCTTCCCTTACTCCCTTCATTCTGCCTTCTCTCCTTCCTCTTCCCTCCCTCCTTTCATTTTTTTCTATTTCTCTTTCCTCCTTTCCTCTTTTCTTCCTACCCACTTGTCCTCATCCCTCCCTCTGTTGCTCACTCCCCTACTTTCTTCCTTTCATTTTGATTCTGATCTGGCCCCAGACTTCTTATGTAGCTCCGAATAATCTGGAACTTCAGTTTCTTCAGCTTCCATATGCTTCATTTTGGGATTTGGGGCATATGTCACCACACACATCTTATGTGGTGCTGGATATTGAATACAGGGCTTCGTGCATTCTAAGCAAACATTCCATCACCTGAACCACACCCCACCCCCAGGCTCTCATAATTCTTGAGCCTGAATACTCACAATCCATGTACCTAGAAGGAAGAGCTGTTTATTTGTGAAGACATGTTTAAATATATTTCATTGTTAGAAACTTCTTAAAGGGGGTCATATTTGGTCTTTGTACATCCTTATTTTTCTTCTGACAAGCTCACTTTTTGACTGAGTTTCCTTAGAGAACAATGGTCACTGATATAATCCTGTCCTTTTTCTTAACATATGAAACAGTCTCCAAATAATTAGCTTTGATAAGCAGGTTTTCTCCCAAATTCTACTCATTGTACAAGAATTGTTTGAAAATCTTTCTTAGAGCTCACTAGAATGACCTGGTTATAATCATTCCCTTCCTGTCTTTGAATATTTTATTATAAATTGTTTTGTTCCTTTTAATAACTACTTATCTATATGTTCCTCTTTCACACTTTTCCTTTCTTCTTCGCTCTTCCTCTCCCTCTCTTCCTTCTTCCTTTCCTCTCTCCCTTCCTCCTTCCTTCTTCTTTTTCTCCCTGAAACCTCCATTCTTCCCTCCCTCCCACTTCATTTCCTTCCTGATGTCCATTTATTTATCTCCATTTCACAACTTCTATGATCCTGTCTTTTGGCAAATTTTGCTCCTATTTTTGTTGGAAGGTTCATGTTTCACTAGTTTTTAAAACTTCTCTTAGTAATACAAAATAAATATTTTTAATTTTTTTATTGGTTATTTTATTTATTTACATTTCAAATGTTATCCTCCTTCCTGTTTTCCCCTCCCCAAACCCCCTATCTTACCCTCTCCCCCATACTTCTATGAGGGCACTCACCCATCCACCCACTACTCCTGCCTCACTGTCCTAGAATTCCCCTATGCTGGGGCATCGAGCATCACAGGATCAAGGTCCTCCCGTCTCATTGATGCCAAATAAGGTCATCTTTTGCTACATATGCATCTGGAGTCATGGGTCTCTCCATGTATATTCTTTGGTTGGTGGTTTAGTCCCTGGGAGCTCTAGGGTGTCTGCTTTATTGATATGTTGTTTAAGAGGCTCCCAGGACCCAAAGGGGATGGCATTAACTGAAATCCCCAACAAATGGGAGAGAGAACCTGTAGAGATCATATCCAGAGATTAGGTATGACACCTGGTTGAGGGATGGGATCACCCACCCTTCTTAAAATTTTAACCCAGAATTGCTCCTGTCTAAAGGAAATATAGGGACAAAGAGTGGAGCAGAGACTGAAGGAAAGACTGCCCAGAGACTGCCCCACCTGGGGATCCATCCCATATGCAGTCACCAAACCCAGTCAATATTACTGATGCCAAGAGGTGCTTGTTGACAGGAGCCTGATATGGATGTCTCCTGAGATGCTCTTCCAGAGCCTTACCAACACAGACACAGATGCTTGCAGCCAACCATCAGACTGAGCATGGGGATCCCAGTGGAGAAGTTAGGGAAGGACTGAAAGAGCTGAAGAGGTTTGCAATCCCATAGGAAGAACATCAATGTCAACCAAAATAACAAATTCTTAATGGAACTTTTATAATTTTGTCATTTTAATTTAATATACTCTTTTACATCTTTTCTTTTGATTATATATAAACACTTTAAGTTTACAACCCTTGATAGTAAGGTTACCTATCACTACAGCCAACCCCAGAACATTTTGGTCTTCTCAAACTATGTAGGGTTAATATTTATTCTCAATTCAAGAGAATTGAGAGTCACCAATGAGGTAGATCTCTGGACTTGTCTTTGAAGGAGTTTCCAGATTAGGTTAATTCAAGTGGAAAAACCCATCCTGTATATATGTAACACTATTTTATAGACTAGGTTCATGAACAAAATAAAAAGAATAAATTGAACTGAGGAACAACCTTTATCTCTGCTTCCTGAATGCATATGAAACATTGCAAATATCCTCATATGGGTTAGAATGGTGGCCTGTGTCCAACCTGCCACAAGGCTAGGGCTGCTCATGGAGGCAGGGAGTTTGACTGCATGCACCCCATGCTGCCACCCAGCAGGTGTCAGGCTGTGAGAAGCTGCAGAACCTCACTGAAGGAGTGGGGAGGAGCAGTCTGAGGTCCCCATGGAACCTACCAGAGTTGACTTGGGGATCCCAGCCAGCACGGAGGCTGTGGACGACAGGTTCTCACTCATGGGTACCACAGATATCACTGGATGTTGTGAATGGGATGTTAGCCCGAGGACTGGCTCTAGCCTGGGACCGAGGGGAATAGGACAAAAGAGCCCTCCGGCTGGTTCTCAAGAAGAGAGTCTTTGGCTTGCTTGGTTGGAGGCTTGGGTTTGTGATGACCATGGCTGAGAATGAAGAGAGGCCTCCTGTGTGAGATTTGTTGCGACTCTTTAGAGGAAGACTTGTTCCATTGCTCCAGCATGGTAGATCCCGATGAGAAGAGACAGTCCATGGTTTTAAGGCATTTATTGTAGAAAGGCAGAGAGAGGGAGAGAGTAGGGAAGTAGAGGCCAGTCATGGGCACATGGAGAGAGTGGGGAATGGAATGCAGAGAGAGCAGGAATGGAATGCAGGGAGCAAGAGGGTAAGAGATAAGCAAGTGGGAAACAGGAGTAAGAGAGGGAGGAGAGGACAAACAACCCCTTTTATCGTGGGCCAGGCTTACCTGGCTGTTACCAGGTAACTGTGGGGATAGAGTCCAGATAGAATACCAGGAGCTTTGGGCATTTCCCTATGTGACTGATGGCCATAGAATTATGGAGCTGGGGCCTCGTTTCAGGAGCCTGGTGTCTGGGAGCATGGCAAATGGGCCTTATGTCCCTTGCAGGAACACTTGCTGGGTTGCAGGAGTTTAAACTGAGCTTGACCAGAAAACAGGCTACCTTTCACGGTCCCATATCTTCATATCCCAAGGACTAGCCTCAGTCATTTCTGGGGTCTCTAGAATGGCATGGATGCAAGATGCAAGCTCTCTCTCTCTCTCTCTCTCTCTCTCTCTCTCTCTCTCTCTCTCTCTCTCTCTCTGATTTCACCTCAGTCTTTTATTGGTTACACAATTCCTTGTCATACAATAATACATAATCAAAAACCTTTTCATTATTTTCCTCAAACTCATTAGTTTTGCTGAAAAACCCCATGTAACTATTTTAGCAGAAAGCACAATGCACACATAGTCATAATTCAGTGACTGTAAAAAGCAAGTTATATATTAACTTTTAACTCGCAGAGAAAAACCACAAAATTGCAGGTCATCTGGGCATGAACTTGTGGTTACAGCATTAGCATGAGAGCAGAAAGGTGCTAAACAGGTCAGGGCAATGTTAACAACTATAGTTTGTCTGAATTTACAGAATCGTTTTCTCTGGTTTATTGAACACACATCCAAGAATATAGATTTCTGTAGTGATTTTCAAACTCCCTTACATATGCAAAATTAATTTCTTGTGTAGCTTCCCTCAGTGTTCCTTCACGTGCCTGAATTCTATCTCTTACAACTTGTACCCTAATTTCCTTAGGTAGGCAATGCTAGGTAACATCAGTATGTTCCAGTCTTTCTGGGAAAATCAGTTCACTAATCCAATGACCCCTTGTGGGGTCCAAACTTTTCTACCCATTGTTTTATCTCTTTTATTATACAAATATCTTTCAATTTCCCCACTAATACTTCTGAGTCAAACTTTCTATTACTAGATATATTTTCTTGTGGGAGCTCTCACCATACTTACTAATCAGGTAAACCCAGCTATTTCTTCCCTTCTCTTGTCTCTTGTATTTTCTATGGAAATCCCTGTCTTTAGTGACCTAAGCCCAGTGTTCCTTTTCCTTAAGGTCTTCAATTCTCTTAACTATTAAACTTCAGGTTTTTCAAAGACATTTTCTGCTTCAAATATCTCCTGGTACAACATAATCATCATGAGTTGGCTAAAATTTCCCAAAGAACAATTAAGGCAGTCAGCCTCCAAATCCAGAAGCCCTTGTCCAGATATGCCTGGGTTGGCTGCTTGAATGTCCAGGGATGGAGCAGTTTGTTCCTAATAGACACCATAGTCATTTGTTTCTCTAGTAATGACCTCAATTCCTTTCCAATAATTTTTTTACCATAGTTGTATCTGAGGAAAAATACGGTATAGTAAAAGGCAAAACAGACAAGGTTACAAGAAAGAGCAACAGGATCTGTACAGTAGAAAGCCAGAGATTCATTAACCAGGTTGACAGTGCTCCAGTAGCTCAAACTGTGTCACACTCACATGTAACTCATGTTACACCTGACACTCACGATTATGCCTAAATACCTTCCAACATACTCATTGGATGTGCCCTCAGTCACTGAGCTAAAATACACTCTACCTTTTTTCCTTTGTTGAGATATTTTATCAATAAATATAAATAATCAAGACATAAATCGAAATTCAGTGCACATTAAAAACAAAACCAAAAGCTACCCATCATAATTTCCAGCAGTTACCAGTCATTTGGGGAACCACTATGCTGCTTTCAGTCTAGAGGGTATTTCCAGGTCTCCATGCATTATGCAACCTTACCTACCATTTATCTCAAGCCATTCACCTCTGCCTTATCTTGCCCAGCTTAGGATCCTCATACTCATCAACTTCCAGTTACATATTGGAAATTTTCTTTTCTTTTTTTCTTTTTAAAGAGTGTCAGAATATTTCAATGCCTGTGCAGGTCACATCAGATTATCATTTCAGCTGTTAATAAAACATGAGTGGTCTCATTTCTTTTCAGCTTTCTGCCTCTGCAGTGAACACACATGTTCACAGACCCTATTTGAGTTTCTACTCTTAATTGTTTTGAACATATATGCAAAAGTGCAATTTTTCTTGGCTCATATTTTGCCAATGTATGTGATAATTTTGTCTCATGTTGTAAAGGAAACTGCTATACTTTTTATTTTTAATATATACTTATATATAATTATTATTTTTCAAAGTATGTGTAAATTTGTCTGTCTGCCTGTGGATATTTACAGGTACATGTAAGTGCAGTGCCTACAGAGGCCAGAAGAGGGCATCACATCCCCTGGAGCTGGAGTCACAAATGTTTTGTGAGCTACCTAGTGTGACTACTGAGAACAGAACTCAGGTCCTCTGCAGTATGCATGCTTAATGACATCCCAACTGTATTGTTTTCTTCGGTGGCATACCATTTTACCCATTCATTAGTAATGAAAAAGAATGTAAACTCTCATTTTCTTGCTGTGTGTATGTTTTTCCACTTTATGTATACTTTCTGATATTATAATTTAAATATGTTTCTCCCTTCCATTTTCTCCCTTGAAACCCTTCTATATATGTCTTCTAGTTTTTCTTCAAATTCACGGCCTGGCCTCCCTTTTCCACTAATTGATATATTCTTGGATATACTATACATAGTATATATATTGCTACCTGTGTATATGTTTTGTGGGGTGACTAGAAAGTCATTGGTGTGCTCTTCTCCAGGAATGGTCATTTCTTCTATTACCCAGGTTTCCATGGTTGCCGATAGGTCCATGTGTAGTATTTATACCCCACAGGTTTTTCTTTGTTTAGTTTGGCTTGTCCATTAGTGTTATCTTTGACTGGCTTACATTAAGGTAGTGATGTTTTGAGATTTTATTGGCATAGCTTTTGATATTATTTGGATAAACAATCTCATTGAAAGCTCTGTGATTCTTTCCAGCTCTTATAATTATTTTTTTTTAAACTTGATATTCTTCAGTGTTCTCTGAACATCATTTGCTGGAATCATTTGCATTTGTAGCCATCGAGACTGGGATCCAAAAAACTACATTATCATTAGTTCTGTTCTTTCTGTAGTGAGAAGTTCTTTGATGGAGGTGAGGATTGTACTTATTTGTGAGTATCAGCACAAATGTTCATGGATTGGAGTTAGAGGTTATGATGCTTTAATAAATTTGTAGCAATAGATTCTCATCCAATAACACTGATTTTGCTAGCACTGAATGGTTAGTTAGGTTTCCAGTATTACGCATAGCATCCTTATTGAATATGGTTTTTATCCAATTAAAGAGCTATTGGTTACTGTGGAGATATTCATGCCACTACTTCACATCTACAATTGTTGTTCCATGCTGACACTTATAGTTCATAAGTATCATAGCTGGATGGAACTGTTGGTTGTCTCCCTTTCTTGTTATAGTCTTCTCTATTTGTATTGTTTTGATATTAAGCATCTGAATAAATATGACTTCTCACCATGAAAGATTGACTGGTATTTTCTTTCTTTCTTTTTTTTTCTTTGGTTTCTCAAGACAGGGTTTCTCTGTGTAGCCCTGGCTGTCCTGGAACTCACTTTGTAGACCAGGCTGGCCTTGAACTCAGAAATCCACCTGCCTCTGCCTCCCGAGTGCTTGGATTAAAGGCGTGTGCCACCACGCCTGGCTTGACTTGTATTTTCATTTGTTAGTGATTTGATCATCTTTTTTATCTTATTTTACACATGCTACAGTTGTTATCTCCCATATGATAGATTGTAAATACTCTATTAATAATAATCATTAATTTACAAAAAACTGCATTCTAGTTATAGTCTAATGTATGTATTTATTTTTTTTCCTTTTGTTGTACATGTTTTGGTCCTGTCCAAGAAATATCAAGGATTTACCCTTATGTTATGTAACAAGAGTTTTCTAGTCTTAGCTTTAGCACTCATTTATGTCTTCTATTAATTTTCAACTGACTGTGTATAGTGTCAGGTGAGAGCTAGCTTTTTTGTGTAAGTTTGTCTAGTTTCCACAAGATCATACTATGTCCAGAAAACAGCATTTCACAACACTCCTCCACATCTTCCAGGTTTTACACTTTTCTATTTTCTTTTTCTTTCTTTTTTTTCTTTTTTCTTTTCTTTTCTTCCTTCCTTCCTTCCTCCCTCCCTCCCTCTTTCTCTCTCTCTCTCTCCCTTCCTTTCTTTCTTTCTTTCTTTCTTTCTTTCTTTCTTTCTTTCTTTCTTTCTTTCTTTCTTTCTTTCTTTCTTTCTTTCTTTCTTTCTTTCTTTCTTTTCTTAGACAGGGCTTCTCTGTGTAGCCCTGGCTGTCCTGGAACTCACCCTGTAGACCAGTCGGGCTGGTTTTACACTTTTCTACCTCATCTTCTGTGATGTTTCCTTAGCCTTATGGAATTTGTTTTTATCCTGTTTTTGGTTTTATCCTATTTTTATGCCTTTTATTTTCACTTTTGGTCTTCTCTCATACAATACACAATGACAACAGTTTCCCCTCCCTTTACTCCTCCCAGCTCCCCTTCAATTGCCAGTGCTCCTAGATCCACTTCCACTTAGTTTTCCCTCAGAAAGGAGCAGTCCTTCAAGAGACAACCAAACAGGACAAAACATTATACAATAAGTCAAGGCAAAAGCCCTTATATTAAGGCTGGACAAGGCAACCCAATAGGAGTAAAAAGAGCAGGCAAAAGAGTCAGACACACACCTGTTCCTACTATTAGGAGTCCCACAGAAATATCAAACAAATAGCCCTAACACAGAGGCAGAGGACCTATTGCAGATCCATGGAGGCTTCATGCTCGCCATTTCACTCTCTGTGAGCCCATATAAGTCCTGCGTAGTTGGTTTTGTAGGGTATATTCTCCTGGTGTCTTGGTCCTCTGACTCCTACAATCTTCCATCTTCCTTTTCATGTGATTTCCCATACTCTGAGAAACATATCCAGGTGAGATCTTCAATTTAGACTCTCTCTCCACATGATGTCTGAGTATGGGTTTTGGCACCACCAGCTCCCATCTGCTGCCTGAAGAAGTATCTCTGATAATGGCAAGACAAGGCATTGATCAGAGGATAATCAGAAAATAACCTTGTTAGGAATCACTTCATTGTTTTATTTTGTGTTTGTTTTGTTTTTGGTTTTGCGTGTAGTTTTGATTCTACCTAATGTCTCTGGGGTACCCAGTTTCTAGTTTTTGGCCATTCAGGCAGTACAGGTAATGATCTCCATCTCAAGGAGTGGACCCCAAGTTAAACAAACATTTTTTGACCACTCCTATAAATTCTGTACAAACATTTTTTCCAGAACAGGCTGGACAGATTGTAGGTGTAAAGTTTTGTGATTGTGTTTGTGTGCAGGTGTCCCTTTTGGTAGCCTCCAGAATACCTTTCTTTTTTCTTTTTTTTTTTTTTTTAATAACAGACAACATTTAATTGGGGATGGCTTATAGGTCTTAGTCCATTATCATAAAATGCAGAGCATAGCAGTATCTGGGCAGGCATGGTTCAGGCAGAGCTGAGAGTTCTACATCTTCATCTGAAGGCTTCTAGAAGACTCCTGGCTCCCAGTCAGCTAGGATGAGTGTCTTAATGCCCACTCTCACAGTAGCATACCTAGTCCAACAGGGTCACACCTTCTAATAGTGCCACTCCCTGGGCCAAGCATGTACAAACCATAACATTGTACTCCCTGTCCCCCATAGGCTTGTTCAAACATATGTCTATGGGGGCCATACCTAAACATAGCATAATGCAAATTA
The DNA here is from genome assembly GCF_978045245.1 of Mus caroli. Lineage (NCBI taxonomy): Eukaryota > Metazoa > Chordata > Mammalia > Rodentia > Muridae > Mus > Mus caroli. Next base: position 114,239,695 of record NW_028227256.1, on the reverse strand, counting down.
TACTTAGTTCAACGTCAAAAGTCCTATAGTCTACAGCAGTCTCAACAATGTTAAAAGTCCAAAGTTCAAGGTGTCTTCTGAGATTCCTCCAATCACTTAATTCTTTTTTTTTTCTTTCAGAATACCTTTCTATACCAAAGAGACATGAACATGGTTGTAAGAGATCTATACAAGTCCCAGTTCCACCTCTTTATGTTTAATTAGCTGTGTGGATGCTTTCCTCAGCAATGGAGCTATGCTATGAGTTCTCAGACAGCAACCATCTGCCATAGGATCATCCTGTGTTGTTTGAATCCCCTTGGTCAGCACCTCCATCAAATGTGACCCAAGCCTACCACTGCAAGCCTTGTTTGGCTTTAAAAAAAGAGGCTAGTACAGACTCTGTGTCTTCCATTATGAGTAGTCCTCACTAGGTTTTTTCTCATAGATTCCTGTATGTTTCTATAGCAGTAGGTTTCCATACCACCACTCAAAATGCCCCTTCATTCCAGCTGTCTCTCTCACACTCTCCCAACGTCCCCCACGACCTGACTTTGTATTAATCAATTTTGTTGAATCTTTTTCTTAGTTGAAACATATGTTTGGGGAATCCTTGAGACTTCTTATTACAGAAATACACATCTTCAAGCAGATATAATTGTATGTTTTTCTAGTGGTTGCTACTGCTGTGTTGAATAGAAGAATAAAAGCTAATTATATTGCCTTGTTACCCACATTTTAAGGGGTACATTCATACTTCATCCACAGAGTATACTGTTAGTGTAGGACTTTTATATATAAAACATTATGTAAAGACATTCTTCTATTATATAATACATAATAATAGTCCATAACTACATTGTTATATTATTATAGATATTATCTCCTATTATAGTTACCAGAGTGCTTTTATCATACAGGGTTACCTCCAAGTAAGTTTAGTTGTCCTTGATTTCCCTTTTATTTTGTTCATAAATTTACTACAATTGTTGATTCTGTGCATTGAATGGTACTTCATTGATGGTATAAGTCCCACTTGGGGATAGCGCAGATGCTTTAACATGCCACACATTTGATTTGTTACTATCTTTCTTTTCAGGTGTCTCAGATTAAACTGGTGAGAATTTTGCTGAGGACTTTTGAATGAATGTTCTCCAATAACATTGATTTCAGTTTCTGGGTTGTTCTTGTTTGTTTGTATTTTCATTTCTCCTTTCTAGAAAAAAGTTCATTTCTTTTATGTTCTCTGGTTGTTAGAAGCGCTTCATAATAGTTTTTGTTATTAGCATTTTTAAAATAACATTTATATTTTTATTTAATGGGGTGTGATTAGATGTCAGAGTGAAGCTTTCTGGAGTTGGTTCTCTTTCACAAAGTGAATTGCGTGGGTCATGAGGCTTAACAGCAATCTCCTTTACAAGCTAGACAATTTCTTCATGAACTCCTGTTATCTTGCTTATTGTTTGAGGGCAGTGGTAAGTAGTATGCCCTGTTTCATCTTGGATTTTATGCCAGCCTTTTTCTTTTCTTTTTCTTTCTTTTATTGTGCCAACAAAGCTTTATTTACAAAAACAGGCAGCAGGTCAGTCAGTGCCATTTGCAGAGGAAGGAAAGAAAGAAGCTTACTGAGATAGCAAGAGAGAAACATTGCTAAGCTCTAGGAAAAGGAAGCAAGAGGGACTAGAGAAGTGGATGCAGCTGTCTAGGTATCACCTAAGGCAGGAGGATAGCTGGTGTGGTCCTCCACAGAGTCTGCCTTCAGACTTTGTAGGATGTAGTCTTGATTTGAAGTTGAAGACACAGGGCAGAGGAGGATGAAGGCTTGGTGTGTCTGGAACATGTGCAGTTGTTCCCTCTATCCTACTCTATAATCCTCACCACTGTCCTTTCCAGCCACCTGGCCTGGGGGCTAGTCTATGTTGAGCCATGGGAAAGCTCAGAGACTGGATGACTTCTCTGTGAGCTTGTTCTGAGGCTGAGCTCCCTATACATACTGCACTGAACTCTGATGGGCTAGAAGAGTGTTGGACCCTCAGACACTGAGCATCTGCTGTGTGAGGGCTTACCAAAACTGAGGAGGCAGTAGCTCATATCCCCGAGGGGCTGGAGACCTCAGAGGGGATCTCCCTGAGGTTAGCATGTGAAAAAATTATGATAGTGAACTCCCCAAAGCATACTGGGTGGGCCTTTGTTTGGGTTTTGCCTTAGTTTGGGATAGTATTGCTGTGATGAAACACCATGATCAAAAACAACTTGGGGAGGAAAGCATTTATCTGGTTTACTCTTCCATATCATTGCTCATCAGAGGAAGTCAGGATAGGAACTCAAACAGGGCTGGAACCTGGAGGCAGGAGGTGACACAGTGGCCATGGAGGGATACTACTTATGGGCTTGCTCCCCATGGCTTGCTCAGCCTGCTTTCTTATAGAACTCTGGGCTGGTACCACTCACAATGGTCTGGGCCTTCTTCCATCAATCACTAATTAAGAAAATGACCAACAGGCTTGTCTACAGCCTGAATTTATAGAGACATCTTTTTTTTTTTTTAGATGTTTTCTTCATTTACATTTCAAATGCTATCCTCTTTCCTAGTTTCCTCTCCAAAAATCCCCTATCCCCTCCCGCCTCCTCCTGCTCTCCAACCCACCCACTCCTACTTCCTGGCCTTGGCATTCCCCTATACTGGGGCATAAAATCTTCACAAGACCAAGGGCCTCTCCTCCCACTGATTCATTTGCTATTATTATTCTAAATTATTGTAAATTTAGTTGAATTTTCAAAAAACCAACTTTAAATTCATTAGATCCTTTATAATTGAAGATTTTTTATATTTTATTTATATCTGGTCTAGTGTTTATTTGTTCCTTCTTTCTTTTAATTTTGAGTTAAGTTCCTTTGTTTTTAGCTCCTTGAAGCATAGATATAAACTACTTATATGAGATCTTTCTTTAGTTTCTATGTAGATATTGGTATAAAAATTCTGTGGCTTACTGTAATAAAATGTCACTGGATGGACAGTGTAGGTATTTTCTGTATTACAATATGGTGTAGGAAAATAGTGAATTCATCTGACAGAAGAGTCAGAATCAGAGATGGACTTTCATTATAAAACCCATTCTCATGAAAATTCATTTGCTCCAGAAGAATCAGGGATCACTGCTGGGGACAGTGCCCACCATCTATCAGGAATCCTTGCTGGAAAAAGGGTCTCCAATCACTTCACTAATCCACACTTGGCCTGAGTCCCAAAGGTCCCAGGAGGAAGCCACCTGTACTAGAATGTATAAAGTCAAACTCAATGTAATACTTTCCTTATGTAGCACTATGGCTGGACCCTAAACTATATTGTATTTCCATCTGCACAAAGAAAGTCACCAATTTTCTCTTTCATTTTTGTATAATCTAATGGATTTTACAGTGTGCCTTAATTGTCTTAAATCTGTGAAAATTTTTCTTGTCTTTTTTTTCCTTTTATTTGATTTTCATCCCTTAATCTATTTGAAAAGATAAAATACAGCAAGTAAATGCAAACTTTAAAAATGTTTTCAAGCTTCTGAGTTTGGTAACTGTATATTGGATAAATCCTCAAGTGGGAGAGTTTTTGGATGGCCTTTCCTTCAGTCTCTTTTCTACACTTTATCTCCATATTTGCTCCTGTGAGTATTTTGTCCTCCTTCTAAGAAGGACTGAAGTACTCACATTGTGGTCTTCCTTCTTGAGTTTCATGTGTTTTTGAACTGTATTTAGGATAGTTGGGAGCTTTTGGGCTAATATCCATTTATCAGTGAATACATACATGTGTATTCTTTTGTGATTTGGTTACCTCACTCAGGATGATATCCTCCAGATCCATTCATTTGTCTAAGAATTTCATAAATTCATCATTTTTAATAATTGAGTAGTACACCACTGTGTAAATGTACCACATTTTCTGTATCCATTCCTCTGTTGAGGGACATCCGGGTTCTTTCCAGCTTCTAGTTATTATAAATAAGGCTGCTGTGAACATAATAGAGCATGTGTCCTTATTACATATTGGAGCATCTTCTGGATATATGCCCAGGAGTGGTATTGCAGGATCCTCCAGTAGTATTATGTCCAATTTTTGGAGTAACCACCAGACTGATTTCCAGAGTGATTGTACCAGCTTGCAATCCCACTAGCAATGGAAGAGTGTTTGTTTTTGCTTTCCTGGGTTTTCTGTTATTCAAAATGAATTCGCAAATTGCTCTTTCTAACTCTATGAAGAATTGATTTGGAATTTTGATGGGGATTGCATTGAATCTGTAGATTGATTTTGGCAAGGTGGCCATTTTTACTATAGTAATCCTGCCAATCCATGAGCATGGGAGATCTTTCCATCTTCCGAGATCCTTGATTTCTTTCTTCAGAGACTTGAAGTTCTTGTTATACAGATCTTTCACTTGCTTGGTTAGAGTCACCCAAGGTGTGTAATATTATTTGTGACTATTATGAAGGGTGTTGTTTCCCTAATTTCTTTCTCAGCCTGTTAATTCTTTGAGTAGAGGAAGGCTACTGATTTGTCCAAGTTAATTCTATATCCAGCTGCTTTGCTGAAGTTATCAGGTTTAGGAGTTCTCTAGCGGATTTTTTGGGGTCACTTAAAGCCTGAAATGGCTGTCTTCTGATAGTCCCTGCCAGAGCCTTACAAATACAGAGGTGGATGCTCACAGTCAACCATTATATTGAGCATGGGGTCCCCAATAGAGGATTTAGAGAAAGGGCTGAAGGAGTTGAAGGGGTTTGCAACCCCATAGGAAGAGCAACAATATCGACCAACCAGACCCCCTAGAGCTCCCAGCAAACAAGGAGTACACATGGCTTCAACTGCATATGTAGCAGAAGATGGCATAGTCAGACATCAATGGGAGGAGAGGTCCTTGGTCTTATGAAGGCTCAATAGATGCCCCAGTGTAGGGGAATTTGGGGTACAGAGGTGGGAGTGGGTGGGTGAGTGGAGGAACACCCTCATAGAAGTAAGGGAGGATGAGATAGGGGGTTTCTGGGAAGGGAAAAATCAGTAAAGGAGATAACATTTGAAATGCAAATAAAGAAAATATCCAATAAAAAAGAAAAAAAAAGAAAAAAATGATTTCTAGTGTTCCTTATGTTCTAGTATAAAATGTGCTCTGGAGAATGGTCTGTGAACAGGAGCAGGATCATGATTCTGGTGTTACTGAGTAGAAAGTTCTACACGTGTCACCTCAGGCAATCCTGTTTATAGCATTATTCAATTTTGCTTTTTTATTCTTGCTGGCTTTTTGCATGATGAATTGTCTGTACAAAGCATGAGGTGTTGAGTTCTTTTACTATTAGTAGCATCTCAGTGATTATTATGTACTGCAGGTCTTTTAATACTGTACATATAATTATAATAATAATAAATAATAATAATAAATACACTTTGTCTTAATTCACAACTTCTTCCTTAAAGCTCATTCTATAGCATATAAATATAGTCACTGCTGCTCTTCTTGGTGGCTACTCATGTGGAACATGGCCCCCTACCCCTTTAATTTCAGCCTGTATGTCTTCCTTAATATAAAATGAAATTTATAAAAATGTTTTTTTTTAATTATTGTATCATTGATTGTTTTTAAGTTTATTTGACTGTTCCATTTTTTCCCAATTTTTTATTAGGTATTTTCTTCATTTACATTTCAAATGCTATCTCCAAAGTCCCCTATACCCTCGCCCCTGTCCCCTGCTCTGCTACTCACCCACTCCCACTTCTTGGCCCTGGTGTTCCCCTGTACTGGGGCATATAAAGTTTGCAAGACCAAGGGGCCTCTCTTCCCAATGATGGCCGACTAGGTCATCTTCTGCTACATATGCAGCTAAAGACATGAGTTCTGGGGGGTACTGGTTAGTTCATATTGTTGTTCCATCTATTGGATTGCAGATCCCTTCAGCTCCTTGGGTACTTTTTCTAGCTCCTCCATTGGGGGCTCTGTGTTCCATCAAATAGCTGACTGTGAGCATCCACTTCTGTGTTTGCCAGGCACTGGCATAGCCTCACAAGAGACAGCTATATCAGGGTCCTTTCAGCAAAATCTTGCTGGCATATGCAATAGTGTCTATGTTTGGTGGCTGATTATGGGATGGATCCCTGGGTGTGGCAGTCTCTGAATGGTCCATCCTTTCGTCTCAGCTCCAAAGTTTGTCTCTGTAACCCCTTCCATGGGTGTTTTGTTCCCAATTCTAAGAAGGAGCGAAGTGTCCACACTTTGTTCTTCTTTCTTCTTGAGTTTCATATGTTTTGCAAATTGTGTCTTCAGTATTCTAAGTTTCTGGGCTAATATCCACTTAGAAAATTGAACATAGTACTACCGGAGGATCCAGCAATATCACTCTTGGGCATATATCCAGAAGATGTTCCAACCCGTAAGAAGGACACATGCTCTACTATGTTCATAGCAGCCTTATTTATAATAGCCAGAAACTGGAAAGAACCCAGATGTCTCTCAAGAGAGGAATAGATACAGAAAATGTGGTACATTTACGTAATGGAGTACTACTCAGCAATTAAAAACAATGAATTTATGGAATTCCTAGGCAAATGGATGGACCTGGAGGGCATCATCCTGAGTGAGGTAACCCAATCACAAAAGAACCCATTTCTTTTCTCACGAATTTTGTCCATTTACACTTAGGATAATTGTTGCTAAGTATTTAGTTACTATGGTTAATTTATTCTCTCTCTTCTGTCTTATGCTTTCTCTTTATAATGCCTTAATGAATTTTCTAACTTATATATTATCTCCTCAGTACCTGTTATAATGATTACTTGCATTTTTCTTGTTTTCACATTGTTAATAGTCTCTTACACATTAGTAAAATTGTAGGCTCAATGAAATAAAAATTATAAACATTATTCTGCATTCTTGTTTTAAGGATTTTTTTGTTTGTTTGTTTTTCAAGAGAGAGTTTCTCTGTGTAGCCCTGGCTGTCCTGGAACTTACTTTGTAGACCAGGCTGGCCTCGAACTCAGAAATCTGCCTGCCTCTGACTACCGAGTGCCGGGATTAAAGGTGTGCACCATCATGCCCGGCTTGTTTTAAGGATTTAATGTAAGCCTCACATTATACATCAAATGTTGGGTATGTTCATGAATGTGCATGGTGATACACATGTGTAATGAAAACCTAAGATGCCATTTATTAGGTATCATCCATCTTTTTAAAACTGAACCTCTACATAACTTAAAGCTTCCCAAGAAGGTGAGAATGGTTGGTCACTGAACCTTGGTAATCCACTTGTCTCCTCCTCTTGAGTGCTGGAACTACAAGCATATGCTATGATGTGCAACTGTTTATGTGTGTCTAATGATTAAAATCAGGTCAGCACGCTTATAAAACAATTACTTTACCTACCAAGTCCTTAGTCCTAATAAATGCTATAATTTAGTTCTTTTAATATGGTGTTTTCATTAAAAGATTTCTTTGGCAATTTATTATTTCTGTTTCTTCATTTTCTTTCTTCTTCCTCAAATTTATAAATTTGATGATCTGCTTCAAAATTGTGTTTTACTTGACTAGACAAATTTGATTATGTGTTATTCTCCTGTAATGATGTTTTAGTTCAGTTATTTCATTTTCAGCTCCATGATAATCCCAAGTTCTTTAAAGATTTCATATTCTAGGTTCAGGTTCTCATGTTCTTTTATCATTTTTCTGAAACCTACTTGCTTTCTGTGTTTCTCCTGGCCTCGAACCATATTTTGAATAATTATTTTAAAATACTCTAGTTTTTTCAAGTAAAGCCAATGCCTGTGTTACAGAAAGTTAGTACTGAGGGTCAGCACAATGCCTGAACTAGCAATGGTGCCTGCACTAAATCTGATGGTGAAAGAATAGATAGAACTGACTTCACCACTTTTTCCCTGTCCTCCATGTATTCATGTCTGTATGATATATGTATGTATGTCTGTATGTATGTCTGTATGTATGTCTGTATGTATGTATGTATGTTTGTGTGTGCACACATACACACACATAGACATAGTTAGATACAAAATAAACATACACATGTAAAATATTTTTAAAAAATATATATAGGTGAATTTTTATTTCTTTGAGTGATCAATATTGCTACATTATATGTGCTCTGCATGTGATTAGAAGAAAAAGTCACAACTGACATTCTTTACACAGTGGTTTTTAACAGGCCAGAATCTCATCAATTAAAAGTGCAGATTATTGTGACTTGAAAAATATCACACATTTGTTAAATGATTGCCAAAGGTTGATTGATTGATTACAGCTGCTATTCTAAAAAGTTGGAAAATTCAAGGCCCAGAGCAAAATTATTTTGGGATATCTTTATTAGACCCATTACTGCCTGTGTTTGACATAATATATGTATATATGTAGAGAGAGAGAGAGCAGGATATCCAACTCCTTTATTGGTCCCCTTGCATAGCCATCTCCCACCCATGTACACACATGCCACAGGCAAATTAAATTATTAAAATTGAAAGAGGTTAAGGGGACAATCTCAAAAACATGCAAATGAATGAGTTTTGGGCATAACTTTGGGAAGGATCTCAAAGTTCTATTTTTCCTTCAAAGAGAGGTGAGGATCCATAAGCTGTGACAGGGCAAAAGGCAGTTTTCTTTTCTGATACAGGGCTTGGGGTCAGAGTTGTGTTCAGTCTACCTGGAAGTGAGTTTGTGCAGCACCCAGGCACTTGAGAAGGATACTGGCACCAACACTGTGGCCACAATGATCACATAAACTTCTGTGGCTTTAAATCTTGCTTTTCTCACTCAAGAGCTGCCTATGTTGGATGGTTGTTTCACCTGTCAGAGACACAGTTTTTCCATCTATAAAATGGGTTAATGTATCACTATGATGGCATCGTTGAGAACTTAAATGGAACAGTGCAGATGAAGCTTTCAGAATCTGTGGTCCTCACTAGATGTTATTGCTATATTATTGACGCCCTGTATTTATTAGATACCCCATTCCTCTCTTTACTGAAGCTTGTAAACTCCTTTTCTTCCTACCAAGAAAGAAGCTGCTGTTGTAAGCAATAAGAATTATCTGATTTGCTTGATTTTATGCATCTGCATACATTATGTGGTTTTGATTTCTACTTTCTTTTTTTTATTGTTACAATATCTTCTCTTATTAGTTTTTCTCTTTTTTTTATTCGATATTTTCTTTAAATACATTTCAAATGCTATCCTGAATGTTCCCTATACCCTCTACCCCCACCCCGTGCTGCTCCCCTACCCACCCACTCCCACTTCTTGGCCTTGGCATTCCCCTGGCATATAAAGTTTGCAAGACCTAGGGGCCTCTCTTCCCACTGGTGGCCAACTAGGCCATCTTCTGCTACATATGCAGCTAGAGATACAAGTTCTGGGGTACTGGTTAGTTCATATTGTTGCTCCACCTATAGGGTTGCAGACCCCTTCAGCTCCTTGGGTGCTTTCTCTAGCTTCTCCACTGGGGGCCCTCTGTTCCATCTTATAGATGACTGTGAACATCTACTTCTGTATTTGCCAGGCACTGGCATAACCTCATATGAGACAGCTATAACCTTTAGCAATTTTTTTCTGGCATATGCAATAGTGTCTGGGTTTAGTGGCTGATTATGGGATGGGGTAGTCTTTGGATGGTCCATCCTTTCATTTTAGCTCCAAACTTTGTCTCTGTAACTCCTTTCAGGGGTATTTTGTTCCCTATTCTAAGGAGGAATGAAGTATCCATCCATTGGTCTTCACTCTTCTTGATGTTCTTGTGTTTTGCAAATTGTATCTTGGGTGTGCTGTTTCTGGGCTAATATCCAATTATCAGTGAGTGCATATCTAATGACTTCTTTTATGATTGGGTTACATCACTAAGGATGATATCCTCCAGATATATCCATTTGCCCAAGAATTTCATAAATCAATTGTTTTTTATAGCTGAGTAGTACTCCATTGTGTAAATGTACCACATTTTCTGTATCCATTCTTCTGTTGAGGGACATCTGGGTTTTTTCCAGCTTCTGGCTATTATAAATAAGGCTGCTACAAACATAGTGGAGCATGTGTTCTTATTGATAGTTGGAACATGGTCTGGGTATATGCTCAGGAGAGGTATTTCTGGATCATCTGGTAGTTTTATGTCCAATTTTCTGAGGAACCTCGAGACTGACTTCCAGAGTAGATGTACAAGCTTGCAATCCCACTAGCAGTGGAGGAGTGTTCCTCTTTCTTCACATTCTCACCAGCATCTGCTGTCACCTGAATTTTTGATTTTAGCCATTCTGACTGGTGTGAGGTGGAATCTCAAGGTTGTTTATATTTGCATTTCTCTGATGAGTAAGGATGTTGAACTTTTTTTTTCAGGTGCTTCTCAGGCATTTGATATTCCTCAGTTGAGAATTTTTGTTTAACTCCGAACCTCATTTTTTAATGGAGTTATTTGAATTTCTGGAGCCCAGCTTCTTGAGCTCTTTGTATATATTGGATATTAGTCCCCTATCAGATTTAGGATTGGTAAAAATCCTTTCCCAATCTGTTGGTGGCCTTTCTGTGTTCTTGACAGTTTTTTTTGCCTTACAGAAGCTTTGCAATTTCATGAGGTCCCATTTGTCAATTCTTGATCTTACAGCACAAGCCATTGCTGTTCTGTTTTGGAATTTTTCCCCTGTGCCCATATCTTCTAGGCTTTTCCCCACTTTCTCCTCTATTAATTTCAGTGTCTCTGGTTTTATGTGGGGGTATTTGATCCTCTTAGACTTGAACTTTGTACAAGGAGATAAGAATGGATCGATTCACATTCTTCTACATGATAACCACCAGTTGTGCCAGCACCATTTGCTAAAAATGCTGTCGATTTTTTTCCCACTGGATGGTTTTAGCTCCCTTGTCAAAGATCAAGTGACCATAGGTGTGTGGATACATTTCTGGGTCTTCAATTCTAGTCCATTTATCTACCTGTCTGTCACTGTACCAGTACCATGCATTTTTTTTTAGTCACAATTGTTCTGTAGTACAGCTTAATGTCAGGTATGGTGATTCCACTAGAGGTTCTTTTATTGTTGAGTATAGTTTTTGCTATCCTAATTTATTTATTTTTCCAGATGAATTTGCAAATTGCCCTTTCTATCACAGTGAAGAATTGAGTAGGAATTTTGATGGGATTGCATTGAATCTGTAGATTGCTTTTGGCAGGATAGCCATTTTGTCTATATTAATCCTGTCAATCCATGAGCATGGGAGATCTTTCCATCTTCTGAGATCTTCAATTACTTTCTTGAGACTTGCAGTTCTTATCATACAGATCTTTCACTTCCTTATTTAGAGCCACACCAAGGTATTTTATATTATTTGTGACTATTATGATGGGTGTTGTTTCCCTAATTTCTTTCTCAGTCCATTTATCATTTGTGTAGAGAAAGGCCATTGATTTCTTTGCATTAATTTTATATCCAACTATAGCACTGAAGCTGTTTATCAGGATTAGGAGTTCTCTGGTGGAATTTTTGGGGTCACTTATATATACTAACATATCATCTGCAAAAAGTGATATTTTGACTTCTTCCTTTCCAATTTGTATCCCCTTGTTGTCCCTTTGTTGTCAAATTGCTCTGGCTAGGACTTCTAGTACTATATTGAATATGTGGGGAGAAAGTGGGCAGCCTTGTTTAGTCCCTCATTCTAGTGGGATTGCTTCGAATTTCTCTCCAGTTAGTTTGATGTTGGCTACTGGTTTGCTGTATATTGCTTTTATTATGTTTAGGTATGGGCCTTGAGTTCCTGATCTTTCCAAAACTTTTATCATGAAGGGGTGTTGGATTTTTGACATAATATTTATCATTGTGAAAATAAGATAAATTCCTTTGAAATGTACAAAAGAGATTCTTCATTTCCTCCAGCCTGAAGGCTCAGAATTTCACAAAATAGCATCTCAATCTACTGGTTTTTTTTCTTTGTATTTTAATTGAAAGTTAACTGAAATTTACTTTTATTGTTCAGTTACTATACAACTTAATGCTGGAATATGTTATTTGAGGCAGTATGAAGCTATGTTCCTGGGCCATTGTCAGTTACATGTGGCTCTAAGAACAAACTATCCCTTACCTCCATCAATTGGAAACTGTGTTTGGGTACAATATTTAATTTTTACATTTGATTCTTAAGAGGCTGGAGATATTTTGGGTGCTTTTCTAGGCACACATTTTCTCTGGGATCTATCTAACTTCCTATGTGTTCCTCTGATACTCACCTAATGTTTTACTATATGTGAATCTCACATAATTTCTTCCCTGAGCCTTCAATCTGTTTTACACTCCACTCAACCAAACCTCTCATTATGTTGGCTTCTATGAGCCATGTGCTTGCTGTACCTTATATTTCCTTTTAGCTTGGCATCCAAGAAACACTCTTTCTGGCTTAGCTGAATGTTAGTTTTCAATTCCTCAAGTGATCCCCAAAATAATGAAAATAGTCCAAAGGAGATCTGATGTGCTATGTGCCATTCAAAGGGAACTGTGGAATGGTGTCCACTTCCTCAAATCCATGTGACTAAAACCATGAGAAAAATATGTTTTCAATGTGATTTTTGCTCAATTGACTATTAATTTTGCTCTATATTGTCATTGATTCATGAAGATGCTATAAGGTGTCTGTGGTGTTTGTAGTCTAGCCTTTGTACTAAGACCGAAATTCATTTCATGCTCTCAGTGTAGAAATTAATTAGCAGAAATAAGAACCAAGTCTTAAAACGAAGTGTCATTTAGATTCTGAAATCCAGGAAATCAGTATGTTAATATCTGTGCCATATACATTCTGTCTCCTTTTAAGCAGCAGGTTATACATGGAAGGGAAACAAAGATAATCATTCCAAGGTTCAGTTTACTCCCTCTGCTCAACGTAGCCCTTCCTGGCCCTGTTGCTCTTTCTGTAAATTCATCTTCTGTAGAGTGGGGAAAGAGTCCCTATGCTCTAGAACCACCAAGTCTTGCATTCCTGCAGAACTTCCATAGGTATGACATCTAGATTAAAGGTTAGCTCCCAATGAACTGTTGACAGTGAGTACAATGTGCTTATTTTATGAGCACCTTAATTACATATTATATTATATAATTTGGCGGTTGTTTTACTAAGTGTTTTAAAATCTACAGAGTACCAAGGGTCACTGAAGGATGGTTTATTAAAAATCAGAAAACAATAGCTTTAGAAGAGTGTTTGAGTTCAAACTCTACCTTATGTTCTCTGGGAACTTCTTCTTCCATAGCAATAGGGCCATGTATGAAAACCATTGACAGGAGGCAGAGGTCTTCAACAAGGGACTTCAACAAGTCTGTAATTTATAAAAGAAAGCATTTAATTTTGGACTCACAGTTTCAGAGGTTTAGAATACAAGACTGTCATGGTTAGTAGGATGGCCCCAATCAGGCAACCATGGTGCTGAGAGATTATATCTTTAACTATAAGCACAAGGCAGAAAGAGAAAGAGCTAACTGGAAATAGCCTGGACATTGTAAAACTTCAAACCCATATGACTCAGTGACACACATCCCCCAACAAGGCCACACTTAATAAATATTCCCAAAGAGTTCCACCAAATGAGGAGTGTGTATTCAACTATAGGCCTACAAAGGCTATTCTCAAACAAACCAATAAAATTTATGTGACATGTCATTTTACATAGCAAGCAATTCAACTACTCACATAAGTTATACCACATAAAGGTTTGAGCAAGCATACAGACATGCACAAGTATTGTAAAGCACTGGCTTAGATAGATTCTGCGACATCAAAAGGAAAATATTGTTATTCATAATATACCCTTCTCTACCATGCCTCTAGTAACCCCAGGTTCCAGTTAACTACCCTTTTTGTTTTTCATCCTCTGATGATGTGGTTAATCTTCTTCAAATAAATAGAAGTAAAACAGTAAGTATTCTTTTGTGAGCTAATCCCTTCTGTAAAGTTGATGTTTTCAACTTTATTCATGTTATTGGAAGCATACATTGTGACCTCACTTCTACAACCCATGGTACAGTGCTTTCTTGTTTGTATTTTTGTTTCCACTTACTGAATTGCCATGAGTCTGCCCCAACTGGAATGTGTTTGAAGTGGGACATAGCATAAGATGTAACTTCAAAGACTGATGGTCTCTAGACATAATTTTAAATATTGACTGTCTCTGGCCTTTTAGATCTTTAACTATTCTGAATTCTTGCTGATAACTTTGTAAAAAATCACAGAAACTTTCTTGTTTGTTCTATAATTAAAAATTACTGGATTAAGTGACTAACACCTGTTGCTTAGCAGTGGTGAATTATGTTAAAAAGTTATTGCTATCACTTCTTTCTGTGTACAGACAGCCAGAAATGTCTCTGGGTAGGCTGGCTAACTCTTTGTAAACCAGGAAAGAAAAAAATTGCTAATACAGAAAATACACACTGAATTAAGTGGAAAATGACTATATCACCCTTCGTTATGGCTTTCTGCTGGGAGCCATGGCCTCAGCCATGGCCTTGTGGAAATTTTCTAGCTTACATAAACAGCCCTGAGAGAACATTTGTGGTTATAACAGAAAGAATGTTTGTGGATAGAGAGGACACTGTGACCATTGGTTCCAGGAGTTGAAGATTGTCATCTGACCTTCAGAGAGTCCCCAGGCTCTTCCTGCCTCCCTTGAAGCCTCCTCTTTCTTATATTGCCATCCCAGGAAAAAAAAAGTTTTTCAGAGCTTGATTATTCCAATTGTCTTGCTCTCATTCTTCATGTTTCTTGTCTCTCCCACTCTCTCTCCCCTGCCCTAGGTCCCCCCTGATTATCCTTGCAGGTTGGGGCAAATTGGTGCCCAGCGTCTGGTCTCTAGGTCTGGGGTCTGAGAGAGACCATTCTTTGCATAGGGTCTCCACTTCATCAGGAAATGTGTGAAGACCCGCACTGGGTCACAACTTCACCAAGAAGTGAGTGAAGATCCACACAGAGATTGCCATAGTGTCACCCACACTGTGAGATTGGTCCGAGAAAGGTCCCTGCAGATTATCCCTGAAGGTTGGGGCAGCTTTCAACCTTATATATTCTTAATACATAAAAGTTTTCTAAGTAAGAAAGAATCATCTTATAGATAAAATGTTACATAAAAGGGGAGTAACAGAAGGTTGCTAATATTAAGTTCAAAGCAGTGTTTTTTTTTTTAATATTTTTATTACATATTTTCCTCAATTACATTTCCAATACTATCCCAAAAGTCCCCCATAGCGCCCCCCACTTCCCTACCCACCCATTCCCATTCTTTTGGCCCTGGCATTCCCCTATATTGGGGCATATAAAGTTTGCAAGTCCAATGGGCCTCTCTTTCCATTGATGGCCGACTAGGCCATCTTTCGATACATATGCAGCTAGAGACAAGAGCTCCAGGGTTCTGGTTAGTACATCATGTTGTTCCAACAATAGGGTTGCAGATCCCTTTAGCTCCTTGGGTACTTTCTCTAGCTTCTCCATTGGGAGCCCTGTGTTACATCCAATAGCTGACTGTGAACATCCACTCCTGTGTTTGCTAGGCCCCGGCATCGTCTCACAAGAGACAGCTATATTTGGGTCCTTTCAGCAAAATCTTGCTAGTGTATGCAATGGTGTCAGCGTTTAGAAGCTGATTATGGGACGGATCCCTGGATACAGCAGTCTCTAAATGGTCCATCCTTTCATCACAGCTACGAACTTTGTCTCTGTAACTCCTTCCCTGGGTGTTTTGTTCCCAATTCTAAGAAGGTGCACAGTGTCCACACTTTGGTCTTCATTCTTCTTGAGTTTCATGCGTTTATCAAATTGTATCTTATATCTTGGGTATCCTAAGTTTTGGGCTAATATCCACTTATCAATGAATACATATTGTGTGAGTTATTTTGTGATTGTGTTACTTCACTCAAGATGATGCCCTCCAGGTCCATCCATTTGGCTAGGAATTTCATAAATTCATTCTTTTTAATAGCTGAGTAGTACTCCATTGTGTAAATGTACCATAATTTCTGTATCCATTCCTCTGTTGAGGGACATCTGGGTTCTTTCCAGCTTCTGGCTATTATAAATAGGGCTGCTATGAACATAGTGGAGCATGTGTCCTTTTTACCGGTTGGGACATCTTCTGGATATATGCCCAGGAGAGGTATTGCTGGATCCTCCAGTAGTACTATGTCCAATTTTCTGAGGAACCGCCAGACTGATTTCCAGAGTGGTTGTACAAGCTTGCAATCCCACCAACAATGGAGGAGTGTTCCGCTTTCTCCACATCCTCGCCAGCATCTGCTGTCACCTGAATTTTTGATCTTAGCCATTCTGACTGGTGTGAGGTGGAATCTCAGGGTTGTTTTGATTTGCATTTCCCTGATGATTAAGGATGTTGAACATTTTTTCAGGTGCTTCTCTGCCATTCGGTATTCCTCAGGTGAGAATTCTTTGTTCAGTTCTGAGCCCCATTTTTAATGGGGTTATTTGACTTTCTGGAGTCCACCTTCTTGAGTTCTTTATATATATTGGATATTAGTCCCTTATCTGATTTAGGATAGGTGAAGATCCTTTCCCAATCTGTTGGTGGTTTTTTTGTCTTATTGATGGTGTCTTTAGCCTTGCAGAAGCTTTGTAGTTTCATGAGGTCCCACTTGTCAATTCTCAATCTTACAGCACAAGCCATTACTGTTCTATTCAGGAATTTTTCCCCTGTGCCCATATCTTCAAGGCTTTTCCCCACTTTCTCCTCTATAAGTTTCAGTGTCTCTGGTTTTATGTGAAGTTCCTTGATCCACTTAGACTTGACGTTAGTACAAGGAGATAGGAATGGATCGATTCGCATTCTTCTACATGTTAACAACCAGTTGTGCCAGCACCATTTGTTGAAAATGCTGTCTTTCTTCCACTGGATGTTTTTAGCTCCCTTGTCGAAGATCAAGTGACCATAGGTGTGTGGGTTCATTTCTGGGTCTTCAATTCTATTCCATTGGTCTATTTGTCTGTCACTATACCAGTACCATGCAGTTTTTATCACAATTGCTCTGTAGTAGAGCTTTATGTCCGGCATGGTGATTCCACCAGAGGTTCTTTTATCCTTGAGAAGAGTTTTTGCTATCCTAGGTTTTTTGTTATTCCAGATGAATTTGCAGATTGCACTTTCTAATTCGTTGAAGAATTGATTTGGAATTTTGATGGGGATTGCATTGAATCTGTAGATTGCTTTTGGCAAGATAGCCATTTTGACAATGTTGATCCTGCCAATCCATGAGCATGGGAGATCTTTCCATCTTCTGAGATCTTCTAGAATTTCTTTCTTCAGAGACTTGAAGTTTTTATTATACAGATCTTTCACTTCCTTAGTTAGAGTCACGCCAAGATATTTTATATTATTTGTGACTATTGAGAAGGGTGTTGTTTCCCTAATTTCTTTCTCAGCCTGTTTATTCTTTGTGTAGAGAAAGGCCATTGATTTGTTTGAGTTAATTTTATATCCAGCTACTTCACCGAAGCTGTTTATCAGGCTTAGGAGTTCTCTGGTGGAATTTTTAGGGTCACTTATATATACTATCATATCATCTGCAAACAGTGATATTTTGACTTCATCTTTTCCAATTTGTATCCCTTTGATCTCCTTTTGTTGTCGAATTGCTCTGGCTAGGACTTCAAGTACAATGTTGAATAGGTATGGAGAAAGTGGACAGCCTTTTCTAGTCCCTGATTTTAGAGGGAATTCTTCAAGCTTCTCACCATTTACTTTGATGTTGGCTACTTGTTTGCTGTAGATTGCTTTTATCATGTTTAGGTATGGGCCTTGAATTCCTCATCTTTCCAAGACTTTTATCATGAATGGGTGTTGGATCTTGTCAAATGCTTTTTCCGCATCTAAGGAGATGACCATGTGGTTTTTGTCTTTGAGTTTGTTTATATACTGGATTACGTTGATGGATTTCCGTATATTGAACCATCCCTGCATCCCTGGGATGAAACCTACTTGGTCAGGATGGATGATTGTTTTGATGTGTTCTTGGATTCGGTTAGCAAGAACTTCATTGAGGATTTTTGCATCAATATTCATAAGGGATATTGGTCTGAAGTTTTCTATCTTTGTTGGGTCTTTTTGTGGTTTAGGTATCAGAGTAATTGTGGCTTCATAGAATGAGTTGGGTAGAGTACCTTCTGTTTCTATTTTGTGGAATAGTTTGTGAAGAACTGGGATTAGATCTTCTTTGAAGGTCTGATAGAACTCTGCACTAAACCCATCTGGTCCTGGGCTTTTTTTAGTTGGGAGCCTATTAATGACTGCTTCTATTTCTTTGGGGGATATAGGGTTGTTTAGATCATTAACCTGATCTTGATTCAACTTTGGTACCTGGTATCTGTCTAGGAACTTCTCAATTTCATCCAGGTTCTCCAGTTTTGTTGAGTATAGCCTTTGGTAGAAGGATCTGATGGTGTTTTGGATGTCTTCAGGATCTGTTGTTATGTCTCCTATTTCATTTCTGATTTTGTTAATTAGGATGCTTTCCCTGTGCCCTCTAGTGAGTCTGGCTAAGGGTTTATCTATCTTGTTGATTTTCTCAAAGAACCAGCTCCTTGATTGGTTGATTCTTTGAATAGTTTTTCTTGTTTCCACTTGGTTGATTTCACCCCTGAGTTTGATTATTTCCTGCCGTCTACTCCTCTTGGGTGAATTTGCTTCCTTTTGTTCTAGTGCTTTTAGGTGTGTTGTCAAGCTGCTAGTGTGTGCTCTCTCTAGTTTCCTTTTGGAGGCACTCAGAGCTATGAGTTTTCCTCTTAGAAATGCTTTCATTGCGTCCCATAATGTTGAGTATGTTGTGGCTTCATTTTCATTGAACTCTAAAAAGTCCTTAATTTCTTTCTTTATTCCTTCCTTGACCAAGGTATCATTGAGAAGAGTGTTGTTCAGTTTCCACGTGAAGGTTGGCTTTCTATTATTTATTTTGTTATTGAAGATCAGCTTTAGTCCATGGTGATCTGATAGGATGCATGGGACAATTTCAATATTTTTATATCTGTTGAGGCCTGCTTTGTGACCAATTATGTGGTCAATTTTGGAGAAGGTACCATGAGGTGCTGAGAAGAAGGTATATCCTTTTGTTTTAGGATAGAATGTTCTGTAGATATCTGCCAGATCCATTTGATTCATAATTTCTCTTAGTTTTACTGTGTCCCTGTTTAGTTTCTGTTTCCATGATCTGTCCATTGGTGAAAGTGGTGTGTTGAAGTCTCCCACTATTATTGTATGAGGTGCAATGTGTTCTTTGAGCTTTACTAAAGTTTCTTTAATTAATGTGGCTGCCTTTGTATTTGGAGCATAGATATTCAGGATTGATAGTTCCTCTTGGAGGATTTTACCTTTGATGAGTATGAAGTGTCCCTCCCTGTCTTTTTTAATGACTTTGGGTTGGAAGTCAATCTTATCAGATATTAGAATGGCTACTCCAGCTTGTTTCTTCATGCCATTTGCTTGGAAAATTGTTTTCCAGCCTTTCATTCTGAGGTAGTGTCTATCCTTTTCTCTGAGATGAGTTTCCTGTAAGCAGCAAAATGTTGGGTCTTGTTTGTGTAGCCAGTTTGTTAGTCTATGTCTTTTTATCGGGGAGTTGAGTCCATTGATATTAAGAGATATTAAGGAAAAGTAATTGTTGTTTCCTGTTATTTTTGTTGTTAAAGTTGGCATTTTGTTCTTGTGGCTGTCTTCTTTTAGGTTTGTTGAGGGATTACCTTCTTGTTGTTTCTAGGGCGTGGTTCCTGTCCTTGTATTGGTTTTTTTCTGTTATTATCCTTTGAAGGGCTGGATTCCTGGAGAGATAATGTGTGAATTTGGTTTTGTCGTGGAATACTTTGGTTTCTCCATCTATGTTAATTGAGAGTTTGGCTGGGTATAGTAGCCTGGGCTGGAATTTGTGTTCTTTTAGTGTCTGTATAACATCCGTCCAGGATCTTCTGGCTTTCATAGTCTCTGGTGAAAAATCTGGTGTAATTCTGATAGGCTTGCCTTTATATGTTACTTGGCCTTTTTCTCTTACTGCTTTTAGTATTCTATCTTTATTTAGAGCATTTGTTGCTCTGATTATTATGTGTCGGGAGGTATTTCTTTTCTGGTCCAGTCTATTTGGAGTTCTGTAGGCTTCTTGTATGTTCATGGGCATCTCTTTCTTTAGATTTGGGAAGTTTTCTTCTATAATTTTGTTGAAGATGTTTGCTGGTCCTTTGAGTTGAAAATCTTCATTCTCATCCACTCCTATTATCCGTAGGTTTGGTCTTCTCATTGTGTCCTGTATTTCTTGGATGTTTTGAGTTAGGATCTTTTTGCATTTTCCATTTTCCTTGATTGTTGTGCTGATGTTCTCTATGGAATCTTCTGCACCTGAGATTCTCTCTTCCATCTCTTGTATTCTGTTGCTGATGCTCGTATCTATGGTTCCAGATTTCTTTCCTAGGGTTTCTATCTCCAGTGTTGCCTCATTTTGGGTTTTCTTTATTGTGTCTACTTCCCTTTTTAGGTCTAGTATGGTTTTGTTCATTTCCATCATCTGTTTGGATGTGTTTTCCTGTTTTTCTGTAAGGACTTCTACCTGTTTGATTATGTTATCGTGTTTTTCTTTAAGGATTTGTAACTCTTTAGCAGTGTTCTCCTGCAATTCTTTAAGGGATTTTTGTGTTTCCTCTTTATTGTCTTCTGCCTGTTTAGCAGTGTTCTCCTGCATTTCTTTAAGTGTGTTATTAAAGTCCTTCTTGAAGTCCTCTATCATCATCAGGAGATATGCTTTTAAATCCGTGTCTAGCTTTTCCGGTGTGTTGGGGTGCCCTGGACTGGGCGAAGTGGGGGTGCTGGGTTCTGATGATGGTGAGTGGTCTTGGTTTCTGTTAGTAAGATTATTACGTTTACCTTTCGCCATCTGGTAATCTCTGGGGTTAGTTGTTATCGTTGTCACTGTTTAAAGATTGGAGCAGAAGCTGTGTTCCACTCACCAGCAGTCTCTAAATCTTGCGGCGGGGCTCGTGGGTAGCTGAAGGTACCCCGGTACTGGTCCAGCTGGAAGAGGCCTGTGGTCCTACTCAGGTCGTTTTTCTGCTTCCCTAACTAATGCAGTCTCTGGTCCCGTGTGCAATTGGATTGGAGCAGAAGCTGTGTTCCACTCTCCAGAAGTCTTAAGATCCTGTGGTGGGTGTTGTGGGTAGCTGGTGAGTGTCAGCCGAATCTGCGCTCCCGCTACCCAGGCGCTGATCCGGCTGGATGAGGCCTGTGGCCCTATGTAGGCCGGATTTCTCTCTCCCCAACCAGAGCACTCTCAGGTCCCACGCAATTGGATTGGAGCAGAAGCTGTGTTCCACTCACCAGCAGTCCCAAAATCCTGCGGCGGGGGTCGTGGGTAGCTGGCGGGTGTCAGGCAACCCTGCGCTCCCGCTACCCCGGCGCTGATCCAGCCGGATGAGGCCTGTGGTCCTACTCAGGCTGGTTTCTGCTTCCCTAACTAATGCAGTCTCAGGTCCCGCTCGCAATTGGATTGGAGCAGAAGCTGTGCTCCACTCACCAGAAGTCTTAAGATCCTGTGGCCGGTGTTGTGGGTAGCTGGCGAGTGTCAGCAGACCCTGCGCCCCAGCTGCCCTGGTGCTTTTCTCCAAAGCAGTGTTTTATTATATATGTTCATTATATGTTCAAAGCAGCAGTTTTCACTTAGCCTTGCCTTATTGTAATGCAAACCTGTGACTTTATCCTTGGACCTAAATGCTTTTCCTTGAATACAAATTTGTCTCAAGTCTATTTCTCTTTTTTGTGTAATTATGAAAGCCCATTGTATTTCTTATCATGTAGCCTATACTTACTATTATGGGGAGTGTGTATGTATTCTATTCATGTTTATGTATTTCTAGCAAGGTAACTAAGACAATCTCCAAAACCTTTCTTCCTAAAATTATTTGACTCAAATCAGGAATTCTATAGACTTATTATCTATTTTCCCATTTAGTATTACTACACCTTCATACGTCTCCAGAAATCTACTCAAAAGGGTGGATCAATATCTAGTGATTGTTATTTATTTAATAACAACAGGAAAAGCCTACTAATTGCAGGAATCTTTCCTCAGATGTAATCTCCTCAGCCTTGCCTAAAGAAGCAAATCCATTACAGATTGACAGTCTAAGGCAGAAGTATCCCAGGAAGACCACCTGCTAGTTTTTAATCTCCTAGATGGCTCTTAGCACTAGATACCTTGAATAGCATACCTTTGAGGATCAATGGATGCTAGGAACCAAATGAAGGTATTTGTTGCAAGTGCTCTTTATTATTATTATCTTTAATCTTATTTGTTTACATCCTAGTCATTATTCCCCTCCCATTCTGTCCTCCAACAGTTCCTCATCCCATTCCTCCTCTGCGTCTCCAAGAGGATGTTCTGATACCACAACGCCCCTCCAGACCTTCCCACTCCCTGGGGCCTTAAGTCTGTCAAGAATTAGGTGCATCTTCTCTCATTAAGGCCAGACCAGGCAGTCCTCTGTGTCAGGGGCCTTGGAACAGCTAGTGTATGCTGCTTGGTTGGTGGCATAGTATCTGAGACATCTCAGGGGTTCAGGTTTGGTGAGACTGCTGGTCTTTCTATGGGGTTGCACCCTTTTTCAACATCTTCCAGCCTTTCCCCAATTCAACCACAGGGATCACCCAACTTCAGACCATTGGTTAGTTGTAAGTATCTGCTTCTGTCTCAGTCAGCTCCTTGTTGGGACTCTCAGAGAGCAGATATGCTAGGCTCCTGTCTGTAAGTACATCTTAGCATCAGAAATAGTGTCAGGCCTTGGAATCTGTCCTTCAGATGGTTCCCAATTTGGGCTGGTCATTGGATCTCCTTTCCCTCAGTCATTTCTCCATTTTTGTTCCTGAAGTTCTTTTAGACAGTAACAATTCTGGGGTCAGATTTTTGACTGTGGGATGACAACCCCATCCCTCCACTTGATGCCCTCTCTTTCTACTGTAGGTGGAATCTATATGTTCCCTGTTCCCACTGTTATGTATTTCTTCTCAGGTCCTTTCCTTTGAGTCTTGAGATTCTCTCACATTCCAGGTCTCGAGAGTCCCCTCGCTTCCCACATTCAGCGGTTGTATATTCATTCTATTGTATATTCATTCTATTGGTCCTTAGGGCTTCACTTCTGATCCTTCCCCCAATACCTGATCATGTCCCCCTTTCCCCTGCCCCTCCCCTTTGCTCTCCCACTCAGTTCCCTCTCTCACTCTGTTCTCTGCTTTTTTTCTCCCTCTCATGTGGGCACTTTGGCTTATTAACCTTCTTGAGTTCTGTAGATTGTATCCCGGTTATTCTTTACTTTTTTGGCTAATATCCACTTATTAGTGAATACATGCATGACCTTTTGGGTCTGAGATAACTTACTCAGGATATTTTCTACTTTCATTCATTTGCCTGCAAAACTCATGATATCCTTGTTCTTAATAGCTGAATAGTTGTCCATTGTGTAAATGAACCATATTTTCTATGCCCATTCTAAAGTTGTGAGACATCTGGATTATTTCCAGCTTCTGGCTATCACAAATAAGGTTGCTATGAACACAGTGGAATACATGCCCTTGTGACAGGCTGGGGCATCTTTTGGGTATATACCCAGGAGTGGTATAGCTGGATCTTCAGGTTGATCTAGTTCCATTTTGTTGTTGTTGTTGTTGTTGTGTGTGTTTTTCCCTAGGGAGAGTTTCTCTGTGTAGCCCTGGCTGTCCTGGAACTCACTCTGGAGACCAGGCTGGCCTTGAACTCAGAAATCCACCTGCCTCTACCTCCTAAGTGCTGGGATTAAAGGCATGTACCACCACTGCCTGGTCCAATTTTCTGAGGAACTGCCAGACTGACTTTCAGTGTGGTTGTACCAGCTTGCAATCCCACCAGAAATGGAGGAGTGTTCCTCTTTCTCCATATTCTTGCCAACATGTGCTATCACCTGAGTTTTTCATCTTAGCCATTCTGATTGTTGTAAGGTGGAATCTCAGGGTTATTTTGATTTACATTTCCCCGATCACTAAGGATTTTGAACATCTCTGTAGGTGCTTGTCAGCCATTTGAGATTCCTTTGTTGTAAATTCTCTGATTAGTTCTTTACAACTTTTTTTTTGACTGGGTTGTTTGTTTTTTGTAGGTTAGCATCCTGTGTTCTTTATATACTTTGGATATTAGCCCTCTATCAGATGTGGGTTAGTGAAGATTTTTTCCCAACCCATACGTTACTGATTTGTCTGATTGACTATGTCCTTTGCCTTACAGAAGCTTTTTAGTTTCATGAGGTCCCATTTATCAATTCTTGATCTTAGAACCTGAGCCATTGGAGTTCTATTTAAGAAATTTCTCCCATGCCCATGAATTCAAGGCTCTTCACCACTTTCTCATCAATTAGATTCAGTGTATCTGGTTTTATGTTGAGGTCCTCGATCCACTTGAACTTGAGTTGCAAGTGCTCTTAATGGGTGAATCATTTCTTCAGAAATGGTGTATACTTTTCTCTGTTTCCATGTATGTTTTTATTTTTTTATTGAAAATACACATAGAACTGGAAAATGATGTCACATGGTAAAGTTCACTTAAACTTGAAGAATTATATAGATATGTTCAAAATCAACTCACACTTTATGTTCTTGAAAGTTACATATAAGAATTTTGCCTCATCAAAGTGAACTGATGTCTTTCTTCATAGTCATTCCAGAGTAGGCACAAGTGTACCAATGTGGTTTGAACTTGTATTCTCCAACTACAGTTAATATTGAATGATTATAAATGTGTATATGTGACACTTGTATATTTTCTTTAAAATGTGATTGGAGTCTCGGGGGGCTGACAACTAGAGAACACAGGAAGAACGTGCTCTATTCAGTGTTCTATGTATATATGCAACTTTGATGTGTTTTCCCAATGACTTCCTCTTTTCCATAATGCAGCTGCTTTTAATATAACAACCCTGCAGTTTTTATACATTTAATTGAGTTGTTTGTTACCTGTTATGGGAGATACAACAGTTAAAATAGGTATAAAAGACACAGTCCTACTGTAATACTGGTCTTTTTCAGCTTTTAAATATTAATCTACTATGAGACTGTGTGGAAGCATAACAAAGTGCTTCCTGGAAGAAAAGGGCTCTGTTCCGTGCTTTTCTGGAAGAAAACCTGTAACAGAAGAAATGCCTACTCAAATCCTTCTCTTGTTTTTAGTCATATTTAGTTTCAAGATTACTGAGTTCCATGAAATTTTCTTATATTCTAGATGCAAATGCATTATCAGACACTGACTTGTAAATATATTTCTCATTCCAAGGCTTCTCTTCATAAGTCCCTGATGGTAAACTAAATGGAGAGAACCTTGAAGCAATCCCACTAAAATCTGGTACTAGACGAGGCTGCCCACTTTCTCCCTAACTATTCAATGTAGTACTTGAAGTCCTAGCCAGAGCAATTTGACAACAAAAGGAGATCAAGGGGATACAAATTGGAAAGGAAGAAGTCAAAATATCACTATTTGCAGATGATATGATAGTATATATAAGTGACCCTAAAAATTCCACCAGAGAACTCCTAAACCTGATAAACAGCTTCAGTTTTGTAGCTGGATATAAAATTAACTCAAACAAATCAAGCCCTTTCTACACAAATGATAAATGGGCTGAGAAAGAAATTAGGGAAACCACACCCTTCACAATAGTAAAAAATAATATAAAATACCTTGGTGTGACTCTAACTAAGGAAGTGAAAGATCTGTATGATAAGAACTTCAAGTCTCTAAAGAAAGAAATTGAAGAAGAAGGTTGGCTTTCTATTATTTATTTTGTTATTGAAGATCAGGCTTAGTCCATGGTGATCTGATAGGATGCATGGGACAATTTCAATATTTTTGTATCTGTTGAGGCCTGTTTTGTGACCAATTACGTGGTCAATTTTGGAGAAGGTACCATGAGGTGCTGAGAAGAAAGTATATCCTTTTGTTTTAGGGTAAAATGTTCTGTAGATATCTGCCAGATCCATTTGATCCATAACTTCTGTTAGTTTCACTGTGTCCCTGTTTAGTTTCTGTTTCCATGATCTGTCCATTGGTGAAAGTGGTGTGTTGAAGTCTCCCACTATTATTGTATGAGGTACAATGTGTGCTTTGAGCTTTACTAAAGTTTCTTTAATGAATGAGGCTGCCTTTGTATTTGGAGCATAGATATTCAGGATTGATAGTTCCTCTTGGAGGATTTTACCTTTGATGAATATGAAGTGCCCCTCCCTGTCTTTTTTAATGACTTTGGGTTGGAAGTCAATATTATCAGATATTAGAATGGCTACTCCAGCTTGTTTCTTCATACCATTTGCTTGGAAAATTGTTTTCCAGCCTTTCATTCTGAGGTAGTGTCTATCTTTTTCTCTGAGATGAGTTTCCTGTAAGCAGCAAAATGTTGGGTCTTGTTTGTGTAGCCAGTTTGTTAGTCTATGTCTTTTTATCGCGGAGTTGAGTCCATTGATATTAAGAGATATTAAGGAAAAGTAATTGTTGTTTCCTGTTATCTTTGTTGTTAAAGTTGGCATTCTGTTCTTGTGGCTGTCTTCTTTTAGGTTTGTTGAGGGATTACCTTCTTGTTGTTTCTAGGGCGTGGTTCCCGTCCTTGTATTGTTTTTTTTCTGTTATTATCCTTTGAAGGGCTGGATTCCTGGAGAGATAATGTGTGAATTTGGTTTTGTCGTGGAATACTTTGGTTTCTCCATCTATGTTAATTGAGAGTTTGGCTGGGTATAGTAGCCTGGGCTGGAATTTGTGTTCTTTTAGTGTCTGTCCAGGATCTTCTGGCTTCCATAGTCTCTGGTGAAAAATCTGGTGTAATTCTGATAGTCTTGCCTTTATATGTTACTTGGCCTTTTTCTCTTACTGCTTTTATTATTCTATCTTTATTTAGTGCATTTGTTGTTCTGATTATTATGTGTCGGTAGGTATTTCTTTTCTGGTCCAGCCTATTTGGAGTTCTGTAGGCTTCTTGTATGTTCATGGGCATCTCTTTCTTTAGATTTGGGAAGTTTTCTTCTATAATTTTGTTGAAGATGTTTGCTGGTCCTTTGAGTTGAAAATCTTCATTCTCATCCACTCTTATTATCCGTAGGTTTGGTCTTCTCATTGTGTCCTGTATTTCCTGGATGTTTTGAGTTAGGATCTTTTTGCATTTTCCATTTTTCTTGATTGTTGTGCCGATGTTCTCTATGGAATCTTCTGCACCTGAGATTCTCTCTTCGATCTCTTGTATTCTGTTGCTGATGCTCGCATCTATGGTTCCAGATTTCTTTCCTAGGGTTTCTATCTCCAGTGTTGCCTCATTTTGGGTTTTCTTTATTGTGTCTACTTCCCTTTTTAGGTCTAGTATGGTTTTGTTCATTTCCATCATCTGATTGGATGTGTTTTCCTGGTTTTCTTTAATGACTTCTACCTGTTTGATTGTGTTATCCTGTTTTTCTTTAAGGGCTTCTACCTGTTTGATTGTGTTATCCTGTTTTTCTCTAAGGACTTCTACCTGTTTGATTGTGTTATCCTGTTTTTCTTTAAGGACTTCTACCTGTTTGATTGTGTTATCCTGTTTTTCTTTAAGGACTTCTACCTGTTTGATTGTGTTATCCTGTTTTTCTTTAAGGACTTGTAACTCTTTAGCCATGTTCTCCTGTAGTTCTTTAAAGTCCTTCTTGATGTCCTCTACCATCATCATGAGATATGCTTTTAAATCCAGGTCTAGCTTTTCAGGTGTGTTGGGGTGCCCTGGACTGGGCGAAGTGGGAGTGCTGTGTCCTGATGATGGTGAGTGGTCTTGGTTTCTGTTAGTAAGATTCTTATGTTTACCTCTCGCCATCTGGTAATCTCTGGAGTTGTTATAGTTGTCTCTGTTCAGAGGTTGTTCTTCTGGTGATTCTGAGTACCGTCTGTCAGCAGACCTGGGAGACAGGCTCTCTCCTCTGAGTTTCAGTGGTTAGAGCACTCCCTGCTGACAAGCTTTCCTCTTAAAGGGAAGGTGTACAGATATCTGGCGTTTGGACCTCCTCCTGGCTGAAGAAGGCCGAAAAGAGGACCTTTCCCAGATGCTGTGTTGCTTTGGCAGGTCACAGAAGCTGTCAGCTTCTGTGGTGCACACTCTCAGCTGTGCAGACTAAGTTCCTAAGTTCGGTGGAGTCCTGGATCCAAGATGTGCTCCCTGCTCCTGAGGCAGAGGGCTCCTGTGCAGGGCAGACCACTGTCTTCTAGCTGGGAGGGTGCCGGATGTCTGAGGGCCCAAAAGGGTGCTGCCTCAGCGGCTCTGTGGCTCCCGCCTGTCCCAGAAGCTGTCTGCCTCTGTGGTCCTCACTCTCACCTGTGCAGACTAAGTTTGGAGGAGTCCCGGAGCCAAGATGGCGCTCCCTGCTGGGCAGACCACTGTCTTCCAGCTGGGAGGGTGCCGGATGTCTGAGGGCCCAAAAGGGTGCTGCCTCAGCGGCTCTGTGGCTCCCGCCTGTCCCAGAAGCTGTCTGCCTCTGTGGTCCTCACTCTCACCTGTGCAGACTAAGTTCTGTGGAGTCCCGGAGCCAAGATGGAACTCCCTGCAGGTCGGATCAATGTTCTCTGGCTGGGAGGGTGCCGGATGTCTGCCTCCACTATTTTCATAGCAGCCTTATTTATAATAGCCAGAATCTGGAGAGAACCCAGATGTCCTTCAACAGAAGAAGGGATACAGAAACTCTGATACATTTTCATAATAGAGTACTACTCAGTTATTTAAAAGAATGAATTTATGAAATTCTTGTGCAAATGGATGTATTTGGAGGATATCATCCTGAGTGAGGTAACCCAATCACAAAAGAAGTCACCTGATTTGCACTCATGGATAAGTGGATATTAGCCCAGAATCTTAGAATACCCAAGATATAGTTTGCAAAACACAAGAAAATCAGGAAGAACAAAGACCAAAGTGTGGATACTTCATTTCTCCTTAGAATAGGAACAAAACACCCATGGAAGGAGTTATAGAGACAATGTTTGGAGCTAAGAAGAAAGGATGGACCATCCAGAAACTACCCCACTTCGGGATCCATCCCATAATCAGCCACCAAACCCAGACACTATTGCATATGCCAGCAAGTTTTTGCTGAAAGAACCCTAATAGAGCTGTGTCGAGTAGGCTATGCCAGTGCCTTGCAAATACAGAAGTGGATGCTCACAGTCTATACGATGGAATGCAGGGCCCCCGATGGAGTAGCTAGAGA
This sequence comes from Mus caroli, assembly GCF_978045245.1. Classification (NCBI taxonomy): domain Eukaryota; kingdom Metazoa; phylum Chordata; class Mammalia; order Rodentia; family Muridae; genus Mus; species Mus caroli. The sequence goes on along the minus strand of NW_028227256.1, from coordinate 114,210,463 downwards.
AAGTACCCATGGTGCTGAAGGGGTCTGCAACCCTATAGGTAGAACAATAATAATAATGAACTCGGTATCACCAAAGCTCGTGTCTCTAGCTGCATATGTAGCAGAAGATGGCCTAGTTGTCCATCAATGGAAAGAGAGACCCCTTGGTCTTGCAAACTTTATATGCCCTAGTACAGGGGAATGCCAGGGCTATGAAGTGGGAGTGGGTGGGTAGGGGAGCAGGGTGGGGGGAAGGTATCCACTTTGTGGATTCTAGAAATTGAACTCTGGTTATTAAGTATGCAGTGAGCAACCATCCCACTGAAGTAGCTCACCAACCTCAGCTTTTAGATTTTTTTTTCTTTCCCATCTACTCTAAAATAGTTTCTATATTTGGGGTGAAGAAGACATTCGAATTATTTTATTTGTATGTGGGTACCCAATTGTGAAACTAATATGTGTTTAAAAATTATTGAGACTAAGTTGTTCAAATTACTTTTGAGTTATCTTTCACTTTTGTATAAAAGCAGTTATCATCAGACCTTGTATATAATACACACGACACTTACAGAGGAGATAACCTTAGAGGAAAATCAGGTAGTTGACATCCCCTGAAGAACAGTAAACTCACACGTGACAAGTGAATGGATTTATATTTGAATTTCAGTTATATTCTGTTAACATACACATTCACCATTAAACCAGTAGTACAGTGTTTTGGTCATTGTATCTCTATTGTCTGTCTTGAAATTAAGAAGTATGATTTTTCCAACTTTGTTCCTTTTCTATTTAGCTTTAATTATTCCACATTATTTGTATTTCTAAAATAAATTTTGAGATCTTGTTGATGTCTTCATAAGATATAACTAAAATTTTATAGGAAATATGTCAAATTGGACATCTTAATGAGTATTGTCATCCTTAAAAATATATAATATTATGGTGGGACTTTTCTTAGATCTGACAGCTATATAATTGTACAGAGTTTTATTAATATTTTAAAGTTTAGGCCTTAGCTGGACAGTCTCTTAACTATTCTGACCCAACTAGTCCTGGCCCATTCCCCATCACATGGCCAGGTCTACTTCTCTGCTCTACTCTAATCATCCCTCCAACTCTGAGTCTAATGGCTGAATCTTCTCTGTCTCAATTTTTCTCCTAGAGTCCCATTCTCTTCACAGAAATTCCACCTTCAATTTCCTGCCCAGCTATTAGCTGTCAGGTCTTTATTAAAGCCTACCAGATAAAATTCCAGATAGCCTTAGGCAGGTGATTAAGGAACAAATATTTATAAAGTATGAGATCTGAGATTGTTCATAGAAATACGATATCAAGAGCTGTACTAGCATTTAGCTCTCTGACAATACAGAATTAATAAACGAACATACCAAGACACACCTTCGTACAATGTACTCCAACATGATATTTTTAAAAACATTTTGGCAATTATAAACATGCCAACAATGTATTTTAATCATATTAACTACCCACTTATTTCTTTTTTTTTTTTTTAAGATTTATTTATTTATTATATGTAAGTACACTGTAGCTGTCTTCAGACTCTCCAGAAGAGGGCGCCAGATCTCGTTGTGGGTGGTTGTGAGCCACCATGTGGTTGCTGGGATTTGAACTCTGGACCTTCGGAAGAGCAGTCGGGTGCTCTTACCCACTGAGCCATCTCACCAGCCCCCCCACTTATTTCTTTAAGTAATCCATTTCCCATTGTCATATAAGTAAGCCAAATATACTCACTGCTCATTAAGGTAGACAGAAATGGGTAAAAATATTCATATTTTCATTGTCACTACTCTGAAAAAGAGCTTTATTCTTGTTTACTCAAGAAAGTCATACAACAACTTAAGAGAATCCCAATAATATATGTCTCTATTTGGCCATTGCCTTAGGAAAGTTTTAGAAATGGATGGATGGTTTCTGGTTTTTTTTTTTAATATTTATTTTATTTTTTGTGGGGACATGATTAAATACAGGGAAGACAAGTCACTAGATTTCCCATCTGCTTCCAATCCCCAGACATTATTCTTCCTTTCTAGTCTTCCTTCATGAAGATTCATAATGCTCTTCTACTATAATCTGACAAAGCTGAGGCATTTTGCAGCCCAAGCATGCTTTGTGTACATTCCTGAAATGAGCTATTATTACTGTACTTAGCCATCTTATTTCATGATCATTTTATTAGATTCTCAAATGTCAAGTTTGTTCTGAATTCTCCTTTGTGACACAGTGCTCAGGCTACACAAGATGTAGAAATAGGAGTTGGTGGGTGAACGACTGACACAGTATATCCCTAAATAAACTAAATGGAGACTGAGAAATAGTTTGGCCTGTGTTTTTGTAGTTGATAATATGAATAATGCAACAGTGCAATACAGCATATCATTTCTCTCAATGCATTGAGAGCCCCCTCTTCACTCAGCACAAGCATAATAGATGCCAAGTCTCAAATGTAATACTACAATATAATTACTTCCCCTAGGGTAACTTATAGTTACCTGAGATTGCTGACTAAACGTTATTTAATGGCAAAGCATTTTATAATACAAGGACTGATGCCAAGGAGTCTTTTTTATAAAGTGGCAATTTGCTGTAAAAGGGAAATTAGAATCAGCACATTTTTTGATCTGACAAATTAGAAAATACAATTACTATTTTTCTTTCAGTATACTTAATAATCACCAAATACTTCCTGCAATGTATATGATAGTCTATTAAATTATCTCCACACAAGTTTGGTCTATATTCCTATTGTACTTCTCATGGAGGTCTGTAATTACTGCACTCACTTACACATTTATTCTCATCATTAACTTGAGTCCCTTGAGAATTATCATGAAATATTGAATTCTCCAGGCTCGTGGCCTATAATTAGTGTTCCACAAATGTGTGCAGAGCACCTTATTTAATGGAGCAGCCTGTGTTGAAATGATATAGTTAATATCAGGTCCCTCAAGCTCTTCATGGAGAAACTTCTACATTCTTGACTAAAATATCAGATCCAATGATTATATAAACACATAAATAAATAAATGATGGAATAATTAATCCTATTTGGTGTTCCACAAATATAATTGCCATTAAAATTTCACATCTTTAGTCTGATTATATTCTATGTTTTCTAATTTCTCATGGAAGTTTCTACCCAAAGATTCTCTTTCATAGTTTCTTTATATTATTTTTTTTTCATTTTGTGTCTGTGCTCTTACTTCCATAGCACAGTGTGTGTCTGTGTGCATGTGTGTGTGAGCCCATGTTTGAATGTGTGTGTGTGTATGTGTGAAAACTACTTGCAGGGAGTTGTTTTCTTCTTTTGACATAAGAGACATAGAAATCGAACTCCAGGAGAAAGCTTCTTAGGCATTCTGCACTGCAGTCCTCAGAGGTTCCTGAGCATTGCTACAGATGTGGAAAGACTAGCAACATGTGATTCCCCCTTAAGATGTTTCATAACCTCACATGAAATTTTCTCTAGAAACCATGATTATGCATTGCTCATGATTTTGCACAGGTACTCTTGAGTATGTGTGTGTATATATGAGCATGGGGGCCTGAGGTCTAGTTAGGTGTCATCTATCATGTTTGTTAAGGCAGCATCTCTCATTTAATCCAGAACTTGGTAATTCATCTAGGATTTCAAGCCAACAAAGCTCCAAAAATTTGCAACCTCTCTCTTGCCAATGCTGAGATTTAAGAGTGGACCTCCACAAACATACATAGAGCTTTGTTTTTATGGGCTCTGAGGATTGAATTCAGTTCGTTACATGTTCAAGGCTAGCACTTTACTTACTGAGTTATTTTCTGAGCCCAGGTCTTACAGTTTTATATTATGCAGATGGTGTTGCTTATGATCACAAAGCAAGCAAACACACACACACACACACACACACACACACACACACACATACACACACACCTGTATACCTCTGTAAGTCTTTCTTTCTTTCTTTCTTTCTTTCTTTCTTTCTTTCTTTCTTTCTTTCTTTCTTTCTTTCTTTCTTTCTTTCTTTCTATGTGTGTGTATGTATGTGGTATATGTGTATGTGTAGAGGTGTTTGTATGTGTGTGTGTGTGTGTGTGTGTGTGTGTGTGTGTGAGAGAGAGAGAGAGAGAGAGAGAGAGAGAGAGAGAGAGAGAGAGAGAGTAGAAACTTCAGAGAAATCAGTGTCCTTTTGAGAGATAGTATTCCTCAACCAGGCTGGAGGTCTAAGGACCCCAGCTCCTCACTTTCTACTCCCTCAGGGTTTTACCAATATATGCTACTCCATCAAACACTGAATCACAAGGTTGAAGGGAGATTAGAATTCATGTGGGTTGAGTTTTCAGGGGCTGTAGTGCTCTGAATTGGTAGGATACTGCATTGAAAAATTTTAACAAATGCTGAATGTTGTGTAAACTTCTTTTTGATTATCTATGGCTACATGGGCCACACATTTCATTCTGTATGGTTCATACATTTAACCCATTGCATCTTTTTCAATCCATCAACATTTAGGATACACTGAATTTTGAACTTTCTCTTTTGTTTAGTACAGCTATAATATATTTTAGTTTATGGGGTTCCAAAATTATTATATTTACAATTTAAAGAACAATATTTAACTATTATCTTTTTACAAAGTTACTCCACACCAATATAAATTCAGAGATACAAATACATTAGATGAACACACTCTGTATCTATGGAATGGGTGATTATGGTCAAAGAAACATAAATATATCCCCGTGGAAATCTTCTGAGTTATGACACTGTATTGAAAGGCAAATTCATGCAATACTACTTCAAGCAAAATATAGACAATACTCTGAAAAACAGAATTTGTAGTCACAGAATTTAATGGTATCCTAGACCTGAAACCGTCTTTATGGGGATTCTATGAGCATTCTAACCTAGAGAAGTTAGGAAAATTCAAGTTAAGACAGTCATTCAGGATGGGAGAGTAACTTAGTGTGTTGTGTGTTTGTCTTTCAATCATGAGAGCATGGGTTAAATGCCCAGAACCATGTGAAATGCAGGCCATGGTAGAAGCTCTGGTGAAGTGGAGACAGGAAGATCCTCAGCTTTATTGGCTAGCAAGTCTAGCTTAATTGGTGATATCATGGGAGACTCAAAGGAGGTAGGCAGAGAGTTTTTTTAATTATTATTATTATTTTCTTCATTTACATTTCCAATGCTATCCTAAAAGTCCCCCATACCCTCCCCCCCCCCACTCCCGTACCCTCCCACTCCCGCTTCTTGGCCCTGGCATTCCCCTGTACTGGGGCATATAAAGTTTGCAAGTTCAATGGTTCTCTTTCCACTGATGTCCGATTAGGCCATCTTCTGATACATATGCAGCTAGAGACAAGAGTTCCGGGGGATACTGGTTAGTTCATATTGTTGTTCTATCTATAGGGTTGCAGATCCCTTTAGCTCCTTGGGTACTTTCTCTAGCTCCTCCATTGGGGGCCCTGTGATCCATCCAATAGCTGACTGTGAGCCTCCACTTCTGAGTTTGCTAGGCCCTTGCATAACGTCACAGGACACAGCTATATCAGGGTCCTTTCAGCAAAATCTTGTTAGTGTATGCAAGATGACAGCAAAGGCTTTCTTCTTCAACCACAATAATAGGCACAGAGGTATGAAACATAAACCTATCACTCTTCCTTCATTCACTGCTTCTTAGTAATTCATAGATAATGTGTTTTGAAACTCACTTATTAAAATTGAAGAACAGTCTACTGAATTAATTTTGATAATGCTAATGAGTATCATAGGTGCTCACATTTTACAGTGGAAGGGAAAAGGGCAAATTCAAAGCAAATGACACACAAATCATCACATGGTCTTCCAATGTTTCTTTTCAACTACAAAATTTCTTAAAATACTGTCATCTCTCTATATAAAGGATTGGTTCATTTAAATCAAACAAATTGCCTGTTGAAAAATATTGAAGGGCAAAATAGTTGGGACCTAATATCCACTTGAAAAATAATAGTTTTCTAAAAGGCTTTGGTATTACTTGGAAAAGGAAGAGAATAACTTTAGGAAAAAGTTACTTGTATGTGTGTGTGTGTTTATCATTTAATATCTAAAATAGGGAACATTATATTATAATTAAAGAAAGAGGGAAGAGAAAATATTAAGTAAAGTTAATCAGTAAAAATATTATGAATGTGTGTGTGTGTATGTGGTATTAATATTAGTAGAGGATATTGCTAACAAGGATATTAATTGCCTGGCACATATTCCTGGATTTAATCACTACTACTGAAAGAGAGAGAGAGAGAGAGAGAGAGAGAGAGAGAGAGAGAGAGAGAGAGAGAGAGAGAGAAAGAGAGAGATAGAGATAGAGATAGAGAGAGAGAGAGAACTTTAAAATTTGACAAATAGAGACCAAAATCACCAAGGAACACAAACTATAGAATATAGGTACATCTATTTATGCTTGGGTCATGGACACCCTTGTCAATGTTTATCACTGTACATACATATCTTCATTTAGAGACTAGAAAACCTACATATGAAAAAACCCACAAACTCAATATACAGTCATTCCAACATATAATTGCCCAAATATCTCTATCTCTCTCTCTCTCTCTCTCTCTCTCTCTCTCTCTCTCTCTCTCTCTCTCTCTCTCCAAAAAGAGAATACATTGAAGAGTTACTTAGAAAATAACAAAATAACAGCCAAGTATCATTCAGGCAATATTCATAAACTAAAGGCTTTATGAATGGTTAAAAAGAAATTGGCACAAAGATCAAGCTAATAGGAGAGAAACTTAAAGCCATTTCACTAACATCAGAGACAAGACAAAGCTGCCCAATTTTTTCCCTATCTATTCCATATAGTATTTGAAGCACTAGCCAGGGCAGAAAGACAAGTAAAGGAGGTCAAGAGGATAGAAATCGGAAAGGAAGTAGTCAAAGTATCAGTATTTGCAGATGATATGATAGTATCATAAGGAACCCTCAAAATCCTACCAGAGAACTCTTATAGCTCATAAACTCCATCAAAGTGGCTGTTCACAAATAAACTCACATAAATTAGTATAGTAGCCTTCCTTTCTAAAAATGGTAGATGGGCTGAGAAAGAAATTAGGGAAACGAAGCCCTTCACAATAGTCACAATTACTTGGTGTAACTTTAACCATGCAAGTGAAAGATCTGTATGACTAGAACTTCAAATCCCTCAAGAAAGAAACTGAAGAAGAAATCAGAAGATGAGATGATCTCCCATGCTCATGGATATGTAGGATTAACATAGTGAAAATGACCATCTTACCAAAAGCAATCTACAGATTTAATGCAACCCCCATTAAAATTCCACCACAATTTTTATAGAGTTTTTGTAGAGAACCATTTTCAACTTCATACGAAAAAACAACAAACTCAAAAAAAAAAAAAAGAAAGAAAAGAAAAAACCCAAGCCAAACCAAATCAATATACCAACTAAACAACCAACCAACTAAACAACCAAACAAACATAAAAACAAGATAGCCACAACAATTCTTAACAATAACAGAACTTTGGGAGGAACCATCATCTCTTATCTCAAGCTGTACTACAGAGCAATAGTGATAAAACAAAAACAAAAACAAACAAACAAACAAACAAACAAACAAACAAACCTGCATTGTATTGGTAAATACCATGAGAAACAGACACATTGATCTGTTATGTGTGAATTAAAGCAAAACAAAACAAAACAAAAAAGAAAAGAAAACAAAACAAACCACATTACCTCTTTCCTGGGAGCTTAGCCCATGCTCTGGGCTAAGCTCCACTAGTTACCACCCCATCTGCTCTCATTCTCCTGGCTTGCTTTACCAAGTTGCTATCAACCACCCCATCTTTTTTCTTTCTCCTGTCTACCTTAGTTCTGCAGAATAAAAACACTTGACAGCTTTATTAATTTAGAAATTGCCAGATAACACCAATGCTAGGGTGAAGAATCTCTCTCCTGCCCTAACCTTATCGGTTAGCCTATATCAGGCATCTGCTGGTGGCTTAGGCTGCTGATTCCAGCCACCTATGATCTTACATTGTTGCTGTTCCAAAGCCTGCCCCAGAACCCCCCTCTTTCCCTGTGACCCTTCTTTTCCTCCTAGGACCAGCTAGTTCCTCCTTCCTCTTCACACAACAATTGGCTTCTGCCTTCTTTATTGACATAATAAAAAACCAATTAATGAATCAGATTTTAGTATCAGCTCTCCACCCGTATCAATCGATGTAATCAAGTAAAAAACACAAAAATATACCACACACCTATGGACACTACATTTTTTTTTAATAAGATGCCAAAACCATACATTGAAAAATGAAAGTAGCCCAGTCGGAGGACAGTGACCTGCCCTGCAGGGAGCGCCATCTTGGCTCCGGGACTCCGCCGAGCTTAGTCTGTACAGGTCAGAGTGGGGACCACGGGGGCAGACGGCTTCTGGGACAGGCGGGAGCCACAGAGCTGCTGAGGCAGCACCCTTTTGGGGCCGCAGACATCCGGCACCCTTCCAGCCGGAGGACAGTGACCTGCCCTGCAGGGAGCGCCATCTTGGCTCCGGGACTCCACCGAACTTAGTCTGTACAGATTAGAGTGAGGACCACAGAGGCAGACAGCTTCTGGGACAGGCGGGAGCCACAGAGCCGCTGAGGCAGCACCCTTTTGGGGCCGCAGACATCCGGCACCCTCCCAGCTGGAGGACAGTGACCTGCCCTGCAGGGAGCACCATCCGCCGAACTTAGTCTGTACAGGTCAGAGTGAGGACCACAGAGGCAGACAGCTTCTGAGACAGGCGGGAGCCACAGAGCCGCTGAGGCAGCACCCTTTTGGGGCCACAGACATCCGGCACCCTCCTAGCTGGAAGACAGTGGTCTGCCCTGCACAGGAGCCCTCTGCCTCAGGAGCAGGGAGCACATCTTGGATCCAGGACTCCACTGAACTTAGGAACTTAGTCTGCACAGCTGAGAGTGTGCACCACAGAAGCCTACAGCTTCTGTGACCTGCCAAAGCAACACAGCATCTGGGAAAGGTCCTGTTTTCCACCTTCTTCTTCGGCCAGGAGGAGGTCCAAACGCCAGATATCTGTACACCTTCCCTTTAAGAGGAAAGCTTGTCAGCAGGGAGTGCTCTAACCACTGAAACTCAGAGGAGAGAGCCTGTCTCCCAGGTCTGCTGACAGACGGTACTCAGAATCACCAGAAGAACAACCTCTGAACAGAGACAACTATAACAACTCCAGAGATTACCAGATGGCCAGAGGTAAAGGTAAGAATCTTACTAACAGAAACCAAGACCACTCACCATCATCAGGACCCAGCACATCCACTTCACCCAGTCCAGGGCACCCCAACACACCTGAAAAACTAGACCTGGATTTAAAAGCATATCTCATGATGATGGTAGAGGACATCAAGAAGGACTTTAAAGAACTACAGGAGAACATGGCTAAAGAGTTACAAGTCCTTAAAGAAAAACAGGAAAACACAACCAAACTGGTAGAAGTCCTTAAAGAGAAACAGGAAAACACATCCAATCAGATGATGGAAATGAACAAAACCATACTAGACCTAAAAAGGGAAGTAGACACAATAAAGAAAACCCAAAATGAGGCAACACTGGAGATAGAAACCTAGGAAAGAAATCTGGAACCATAGATGCAAGCATCAGCAACAGAATATAAGAGATGGAAGAGAGAATCTCAGGTGCAGAAGATTCCATAGAGAACATCGGCACAACAATCAAGGAAAATGGAAAATGCAAAAAGATCCTAACTCAAAACATCCAAGAAATACAGGACACAATGAGAAGACCAAACCTACGGATAATAGGAGTGGATGAAAATGAAGATTTTCAACTCAAAGGACCAGCAAACATCTTCAACAAAATTATAGAAGAAAACTTCCCAAATCTAAAGAAAGAGATGCCCATGAACATACAAGAAGCCTACAGAACTCCAAATAGGCTGGACCAGAAAAGAAATACCTACCGACACATAATAATCAGAACAACAAATGCACTAAATAAAGATAGAATACTAAAAGCAGTAAGAGAAAAAGGCCAAGTAACATATAAAGGCAAGCCTATCAGAATTACACCAGATTTTTCACCAGAGACTATGAAAGCCAGAAGATCCTGGACAGATGTTATACAGACATTAAAAGAACACAAATTCCAGCCCAGGCTACTATACCCAGCCAAACTCTCAATTAACATAGATGGAGAAACCAAAGTATTCCACGACAAAACCAAATTCACACATTATCTCTCCACGAATCCAGCCCTTCAAAAGATAATAACAGAAAAAAACCAATACAAGGACAGGAACCACGCCCTAGAAACAACAAGAAGGTAATCCCTCAACAAACCGAAAAGAAGACAGCCACAAGAACAGAATGCCAACTTTAACAACAAAAATAACAGGAAACAACAATTACTTTTCCTTAATATCTCTTAATATCAATGGACTCAACTCCGCGATAAAAAGACATAGACTAACAAACTGGCTACACAATCAAGACCCAACATTTTGCTGCTTACAAGAAACTCATCTCAGAGAAAAAGATAGACACTACCTCAGAATGAAAGGCTGGAAAACAATTTTCCAAGCAAATGGTCTGAAGAAACAAGCATTAGTAGCCATTCTAATATCAGATAAGATTGACTTCCAACCCAAAGTCATCAAAAAAGACAGCGAGGGGCACTTCATACTCATCAAAGGTAAAATCCTCCAAGAGGAACTATCAATCCTGAATATCTATGCTCCGAATACAAAGGCAGCCTCATTCATTAAAGAAACTTTAGTAAATCTCAAAGCACACATTGCACCTCATACAATAATAGTGGGAGACTTCAACACACCACTTTCACCAATGGACAGATCATGGAAACAGAAACTAAACAGGGACACAGTGAAACTAACAGAAGTTATGGATCAAATGGATCTGGCAGATATCTACAGAACATTTTACCCTAAAACAAAAGGATACACCTTCTTCTCAGCACCTCATGGTACCTTCTCCAAAATTGACCACGTAATTGGGCACAAAACAGGACTCAACAGATACAAAAACATTGAAATTGTCCCATGCATCCTATCAGATCACCATGGATTAAGGCTGATCATCAATAACAAAATAAATAATAGAAAGCCAACATTCACGTGGAAACTGAACAACACTCTTCTCAATGATACCTTGGTCAAGGAAGGAATAAAGAAAGAAATCAAGGACTTTTTAGAGTTCAATGAAAATGAAGCCACAACATACCCAAACTTATGGGACGCAATGAAAGCATTTCTAAGAGGAAAACTCATAGCTCTGAGTGCCTCCAAAAAGAAACTAGAAAGAGTACACATTAGCAGCTTGACAACACACCTAAAAGCACTAGAACAAAAGGAAGCAAATTCACCCAAGAGGAGTAGACGGCAGGAAATAATCAAACTCAGGGGCGAAATCAATCAAGTGGAAACAAGAAGAACTATTCAAAGAATCAACCAATCAAGGAGCTGGTTCTTTGAGAAAATCAACAAGATAGATAAACCCTTAGCCAGACTAACTAGAGGGCACAGGGAAAGTATTCTAATTAACAAAATCAGAAATGAAAAAGGAGACATAACAACAGATCCTGAAGACATCCAAAACACCATCAGATCCTTCTACCAAAGGCTATACTAACAAAACTGGAGAACCTGGATGAAATGGAGAAGTTCCTAGACAGATACCAGGTACCAAAGTTGAACCAAGATCAGGTTAATGATCTAAACAACCCTATATCCCCCAAAGAAATAGAAGCAGTCATTAATAGTCTCCCAACCAAAAAAAGCCCAGGACCAGATGGGTTTAGTGCAGAGTTCTATCAGACCTTCAAAGAAGATCTAATCCCAGTTCTTCACAAACTATTCCACAAAATAGAAACAGAAGGTACTCTACCCAACTCATTCTATGAAGCCACAATTACTCTGATACCTAAACCACAAAAAGACCCAACAAAGATAGAAAACTTCAGACCAATATCCCTTATGAATATTGATGCAAAAATCCTCAATAAAGTTCTTGCTAACCGAATCCAAGAACACATCAAAACAATCATCCATCCTGACCAAGTAGGTTTCATCCCAGGGATGCAGGGATGGTTCAATATACGGAAATCCATCAACGTAATCCAGTATATAAACAAACTCAAAGACAAAAACCACATGGTCATCTCCTTAGATGCGGAAAAAGCATTTGACAAGATCCAACACCCATTCATGATAAAAGTCTTGGAAAGATCAGGAATTCAAGGCCCATACCTAAACATGATAAAAGCAATATACAGCAAACCAGTAGCCAACATCAAAGTAAATGGTGAGAAGCTTGAAGCAATCCCTCTAAAATCAGGGACTAGACAAGGCTGTCCACTTTCTCCATACCTATTCAACATTGTACTTGATGTCCTAGCCAGAGCAATTCGACAACAAAAGGAGATCAAAGGGATACAAATTGGAAAAGATGAAGTCAAAATATCACTCTTTGCAGATGATATGATAGTATATATAAGTGATCCTAAAAATTCCACCAGAGAACTCCTAAGCCTGATAAACAGCTTCGGTGAAGTAGCTGGATATAAAATTAACTCAAACAAATCAATGGCCTTTCTCTACACAAAGAATAAACAGGCTGAGAAAGAAATTAGGGAAACAACACCCTTCTCAATAGTCACAAATAATATAAAATATCTTGGCGTGACTCTAACTAAGGAAGTGAAAGATCTGTATAATAAAAACTTCAAGTCTCTGAAGAAAGAAATTCTAGAAGATCTCAGAAGATGGAAAGATCTCCCATGCTCATGGATTGGCAGGATCAACATTGTCAAAATGGCTATCTTGCCAAAAGCAATCTACAGATTCAATGCAATCCCCATCAAAATTCCAAATCAATTCTTCAACGAATTAGAAAGTGCAATCTGCAAATTCATCTGGAATAACAAAAAACCTAGGATAGCAAAAAGTCTTCTCAAGGATAAAAGAACCTCTGGTGGAATCACCATGCCGGACCTAAAGCTCTACTACAGAGCAATTGTGATAAAAACTTCATGGTACTGGTATAGTGACAGACAAATAGACCAATGGAATAGAATTGAAGACCCAGAAATGAACCCACACACCTATGGTCACTTGATCTTCGACAAGGGAGCTAAAAACATCCAGTGGAAGAAAGACAGCATTTTCAACAAATGGTGCTGGCACAACTGGTTGTTAACATGTAGAAGAATGTGAATCGATCCATTCCTATCTCCTTGTACTAAGGTCAATTCTAAGTGGATCAAGGAACTTCACATAAAACCAGAGACACTGAAACTTATAGAGGAGAAAGTGGGGAAAAGCGTTGAAGATATGGGCACAGGGGAAAAATTCCTGAATAGAACAGTAATGGCTTGTGCTGTAAGATCGAGAATTGACAAGTGGGACCTCATGAAACTACAAAGCTTCTGCAAGGCTAAAGACACCATCATTAAGACAAAAAACCCACCAACAGATTGGGAAAGGATCTTCACCTATCCTAAATCAGATAAGGGACTAATATCCAATATATATAAAGAACTCAAGAAGGTGGACTCCAGAAAGTCAAATAACCCCATTAAAAAATGGGGCTCAGAACTGAACAAAGAATTGTCACCTGAGGAATACCGAATGGCAGAGAAACACCTGAAAAAATGTTCAACATCCTTAATCATCAGGGAAATGCAAATCAAAACAACCCTGAGATTCCACCTCACACCAGTCAGAATGGCTAAGATCAAAAATTCAGGTGACAGCAGATGCTGTCGAGGATGTGTAGAAAGAGGAACACTTCTCCATTGTTGGTGGGATTGCAAGCTTGTACAACCACTCTGGAAATCAGTCTGGCGGTTCCTCAGAAAATTGGACATAGTACTACCGGAGGATCCAGCAATACCTCTTCTGGGCATATATCCAGAAGATGTCCCAACCGGTAAGAAGGACACATGCTCCACTATGTTCATAGCAGCCCTATTTATAATAGCCAGAAGCTGGAAAGAACCCAGATGTCCCTCAACAGAGGAATGGATACAGAAATTATGGTACATTTACACAATGGAGTACTACTCAGCTATTAAAAAGAATGAATTTATGAAATTCCTAGCCAAATGGATGGACCTGGAGGGCATCATCTTGAGTGAGGTAACACAATCACAAAGGAACTCACACAATATGTATTCACTGATAAGTGGATATTAGCCCAAAACTTAGGATACCCAAGATATAAGATACAATTTGCTAAACGCATGAAACTCAAGAAGAATGAAGACCAAAATGTGGACACTGTGCCCCTTCTTAGAATTGGGAACAAAACACCCAGGGAAGGAGTTACAGAGACAAAGTTCGGAGCTGTGATGAAAGGATGGACCATTTAGAGACTGCCGTATCCAGGGATCCATCCCATAATCAGCTTCTAAACGCTGACACCATTGCATACACTAGCAAGATTTTGCTGAAAGGACCCAAAGATAGCTGTCTCTTGTGAGACTATGCAGGGGCCTAGCAAACACAGGAGTGGATGCTCACAGTCAGCTATTGGATGTAACACAGGGCTCCCAATGGAGAAGCTAGAGAAAGTACCCAAGGAGCTAAAGGGATCTGCAACCCTATAGTTGGAACAACATGATGAACTAACCAGTACCCCGGAGCTCTTGTCTCTAGCTGCATATGTATCGAAAGATGGCCTAGTCGGCCATCACTGGAAAGAGAGGCCCATTGGACTTGCAAACTTTATATGCCCCAATATAGGGGAATGCCAGGGCCAAAAGAATGGGAATGGGAGGGTAGGGAAGTGGGGGGCGGTATGGGGGACTTTTGGGATAGCATTGGAAATGTAATTGAGGAAAATATGTAATAAAAAAAACAGTGAAAAAAAAAAGTGAGTAAAATTTCCATGGATGTATGTGAGCACATATAAGTATATATAGGAATGCATGTCACATGCATGCATACAGTCACACACAAAATATCACAACATATATATATATGTATATATATATATATATATATATATATATATATATATATATATATATATGTGAGGCACCTCAGAATGTGACAGCAGCAGGCCCACATATCCTGCTGAAGGCCAGCTTATACTTCTTGCATGTCCCAGATAGGTCTCTGTGTGGCAACTGTCCTGTGTTCTTGTCTTCGAGAACAGATGACCTTCCCAGAGGAAGCCATGGAAGGAGTTACAGAGACAAAGTTTGGAGCTGAGACAAAAGGATGGACCATCTAGAGACTGACACACCTGGGGATCCATCCCATAATCAGCCTCCAAACGGAGACACCATTGCATATGCCAGCAAGATTTTGCTGAAAGGACCCTGATATAGTTGTCTCTTGTGAGGCTATGCTGGTGCCTGGCAAACACATAAGTGGATGCTCACAGTCAGCTATTGGATAGAACACAAGGTCCCCAATGGAGGAGCTAGAGAAAGTACCCTAGGAGTTAAAGGGGTCTGCAACCCTATAGGTGGAACAACAATATGTACTAGCCAATACCCCCAGAGCTTGTGTCTCTAGCTGCATATGTAGCAGAAGATCGCCTAGTCGGCCATCATTGGGAAGAGAGGCCCCTTGGTCTTGCAAACTTTATATGCCCCAGTACAAGGGAAAACCAGGGCCAAGAAGTAGGAGTGGGTAGGTAGGAGAGCAGGGGTGGGGAGGGTATGGGGACTTTCGGGATAGCATTTGTAATGTAAATGAAGAAAATACCTAATAAAAATTGGAAAAAAAGAAATAGCAAATACTGGAAAGAATGTAGAGCAAAAGGAACACTCCTCCATTGTTGGTAAGAGTATAAACTTGCACACCCACTTTGGAAATAACTTTAGTCGTTTCTTAGAAATTTGGGAATAATTCTACATCAAGACTCTGCTATACCACTAATGGACATATACCCAAAATATGCCCACCATCCCCCAAAGACACTTTCTCAACTATTTTCATAGCAGCTTTATTCATAATAGCCAGAAACTGGAAAAAACTATGTTCATCAACTGAAGAATGGATAAAGAATATGTGATAGATATCTATACAATAGAATACTATTCAGCTATGAAAAACAAAGACATCATGAATTTTACAGGCATACGGATGAATCTTGAGAATATCATCCTAAGTGAGATAACACTGTTCTAAAAGGACATGCATGGCATGTATTTGTATATAAGTAGATATTAGTCATAAAATATGGGATACCCATGCTATACTCCAGAGAAACAAAGAAGTTAAACAAGAAGGTACAAAAGAGCATGTTTGATTTTCATGTAGAAGTGAATATAAAATAGTCATAAGAGGCAGATGGAGTGAGGGAACTGGTTGGGAGATGGACTGTGGAAGGGAATTGGGAGAGGGAGTTCAAGATCATGTGTGGGCAAGGACAGGAGGGATGGCCAGACAGCCATGAGAATGAATGGAAATCTGCAACTGACAGAGTTGGAGAAGAAGGGTACATCTGGAAGAGACAGAGACCTGTGATACGAGAGGAGGCCAAGAATCAATGTGGGTGACCTTAGCTGTGACTCAGAGCATTGTGCATATGAAGTGTGGGGAGGCTGCCTCTTGTGGCCAGGTAAGAATCACAGTGGAGCAATAGGGACACAAGCCCACCCACAAAACTTTCAACCCAAAATTTACAAGAAATTCCGGGACTGGAGATGGAGCAGAGACTGAGGAAATGACCAACCAATAACCAGTCCAACTTGAGATCCAATCCATGTTCAAGCCCCAATCCTTGACACTATTAATGATACAATGCTATGCTAGAAGACAGGAGTCTAGCATGACTGTCCTCTGAGAAGCTCCACCCACCAACTGACTCAGACAGGCAAATACCCGCAGCCATCAGTGGATGGGACCGTTGGGACTCTTATGGAAGAATAGGAGGAATAATTGTAGCCCCTAAGGGAATAGGAGTTCCACTGGAAAACCAACCGAATCCACTAACTAACTTGGACTTTTGAGTCTCTCAGAGACTGAAATACCAACCAAAGTATATACATGGGCTTGACCTAGGTCTCCCTGCACATATGTAACAGATGTACAACTTTGTCTCCATGTGGCTCCCCAACAACTAGAGTGGGACTATCCCAATAAAAAAACTACATCTTCACTAGCAAATATTTTGTAAGCACTTATCCATCAACCAAGAGAATGACATTCATGACAGAATAAGAATTAAAAAAAACATTAAATTTATATTGTCTTTCATAATACATGTCTATTACCTGAATTAAGTGCTTCTTCATTGCCTAATATTTAACCTTTCTTCTTCCTTTTTCTTCATGTTATTCTGTACCCACACAAATAGTTGTTTACATGTGGACATATATTATTAGCTACATTTAGCATATGTGACCATGCTAAATATTATACATTCCAAGTTCATTCATTTTCCTATTATTTTCATATTCCTATTTTAGATGAAAAACTGGGTTGATTTCAATTCCTTATTATAGTAAATAACTCAGCAATAAAAATGAGGGTTGCCTTCTGACAGTTTGGGGAGGATTGGGAACTCATCTAAATGGAAGCTGAGATGTCTTGAGAGACAACTGAATTCTCTTCTCGATGCATGGTGAGAGATCAGACACTCCCTCACCAATGAGGTTCTGGGCTTCCTGTGGCACCAGTGGGCTGCACAATGTATGCTGTGATACACCAACCCAAAGTCAAAGAAGACCACAGATGCACTTTCTTTTCCCCTTGGGGCTGTGACACCCTCCTCTCTCTTTATTATTAGATATTTTCTTTATTTACATTTCAAATGTTATCCACTTTCCAAGTTTCTACTCTGAAAACCCCTATCTCCTCCCCCTCCCTCTGCTCACAACTCTCTTGACTTCTAAGAACACACCCACCTCCCCATTCCCCACCCTTTGCTGTTTTTAAGGCCCAGAAAACAGACATTTTACCGTGCACCTTTAATAAAAATACCCTTACGAACCATGAGAAACTTCGCAGTCTGACTCGTTGGGAAGAACAGGATTGTAAGGTAGTTGTAAGATGAACAGTAAGTAGTTCATCCCAGATGATCAGCCTGAGTCTCCTGGAGAATCTCTAGTCCCCACTCCTGATAGCCTTTCTCAGGATTCTTGTATAAAAGGAATAAATGTTGAGGTGTGCTTACAAAAAATGAGGGTTGCGAATATCTCTGTTGTAGTTTTGGAGTTTTCTGGGTTTATGCCCAGTAGTAAAATGGCTAGACCATGTAATAGTCCATTTTTATTTTTATTTTGAAAAAATCTTCAAACTTATTTTCACAGTGCCTATATTAATTGCTAGCCTCATCAATAGTCTAAATACAAATTCTCTCCACATTCTATAGATTATTTGTTATTAGTTTTGTTGACTACTGGGATGAGTTTGTATCTCTGGGAACCAGAGAACAAAAGTACCCATCTGTTAATTACCAATACTAAATGATCATCTCTGAAATCACATGTAAAAGTAACATTGCACAAACTGAGGTGGCTATATTTAGGTACACATATGTCTAGACATGTACATATATTCATATAACAATTAATGAAAAAGAGGCCTTAAATTTGAGAGTGGAGAGGAGTATATGGGAGTTTTTGAAGAGAGGAAAAAAGTGGGTAATGATATATTATATATTATGATAACAGGAACTAAAAGAAATGATTAGAAAATATTGAATGAGCTTTGATTTTCATTTCCTGTTGAATAAAAAAGTTTAAAACAAATTAAACATTATTATTGCTCACATTTCAAAAAAAAATGTAGTTCGAACAAACATGAATCCTTCGTCAAGGATCACTGCCAGGATAGGCCATCTTCATGAAGAGCCTGAGAAATCTCCCTGAGAAGGCCTTCTCTCTTCCAGCCTCTCTGTATCTCAGGACTTACTGAGAATCCAGTCAGGTTCTGTGCTGAATGTGAACCGACATTCCCAATTCCCAGCTGTACACCCCCAGTTCCTGGGTAGACTAGAGACAGAAAACCACAGCAATCATCCCAGACTCCACTGTTTGTCACTTTGGGTAAACATGGACTGAGAACCACCATTATGGACAGTATATTTTGAGATCTGCATCACCAAAAGTCCATCGCAGCATGAGTTTTGACTCATGGGCCCTGGATCCCTGGAGCTCTAAGAATGACTTGAAGCTATCTGAATAGCACTAAAGTCTCTTCTCCTTACTGCTGTTAAATCTATGGGAGAGAGTGGAGTCCTGCATGTCTGATAAGTATCAAGGCTTCTGGAGATGTGTGAGTGGTTCTTGCTGAGTGGTAACAAACCTCTCTTTGTAAGTTCCTAATTCATTAAAAAAGATTTATTTATTTTTATTTAGTTATCTTTTTCATGATTATTTTGCTTCTATGTATGGCTTTCTATGTACACCATGTGTGGCTTTGGTGCTCTTGTAGACCAGAAGAGAGTGTCAGAGGCCTTGAAAGTGGAGATACAGATAGTTGTGAACCACCATATGGGTATTGGGAACAACATTCCGGTCCTCTGAAATGGAATCGAATGCTTTTAAATACTAAGCCATCTTTTCAACCCAACTTCCTGATCATTAATGAGCTTCTCTCTGGGGTGCTGTTTCAATTTGGAGGAAAAGGTAACCATTATTTTAGATGCTCAGGACTAAAGACTTTACGAATAAACCTTGGCTCTGATACCATTGTCATGAGATCTAGAATGTGCCTCCCTGCTATCTTTCTCTATCTAGAAGTACTGTAATGAGTGCTTAATGGATGTGTCCACATGAACAATCATGAATTCTCTTTAATATCTACAATTCTCTCCAAATCTTATATTTATTTGATCCACCTGGCCTGAAAGCTTTCTGAGATGAAATGTTAATTGTTGCCTATGAACAATCTTTGCTTTCCAGACCTAAAAAGTCATTGTTTCTATCTTCAGAATAATAGTCATTAAATTTCTGTAGTTGATGAGATGATTTTTTAAACGTCTGGTACATTTAGGGCGCTTTAAATCAGGCGATAGGCCAGGTGGGCTTGACATCCATTGCTTCCCTGTGCTCTTCATCCACTCCAGTCCTGTAATGTTTTTCAGTCTCCTTGCTGTGTTCAAGAAAAATGTTAGCCCATTCTTATAACCCTACTGTTAATTTCTTCCAATGAAGAAAAATCTTTGTATCCAGAGGTAGCACATGTCTATGTTAAATTTGCTGGTAAAATCCATTCCTTACTTAATTAAAATAACCTGAAGTCTGAACTTAGAAAAAAAAATACATCACCAAGGATTTTCTGCAATAGTTAACTAAGGAACTAAACATTAGTCCTCATGACTGGGAACTGCACACTCACCAGGCTGAAAGGCTCTGAGGACTGTGCAAACTAATTTTCATTTTTTCTCTTAACTATTTTAGCTTCAGTTATGAATGTTTTACTTTGCTGAATCATCCAAAAATAAAATAAAATTGATGTACTTGTAGTTCATTTAAAACTTTTTATCAGGTCACTTTTTCTAAGCAGGGTTAGGAGATGTCTTAATAGTATATATATATATATATATATATATATATATATATATATATATATATACACACACACACACACACACACACACACACATATATATATATATATATATATATATATATATACACACACACACACAAAATGAAACAACATAAAGAAACACAATAAAATCTAACAAGCTGGAAACAGGCAAGACTCCTCAATGTCTCCACTCACATTTATGACCTACCTTTGTGTGTTTGCTCTGGTTAAATGAGTTCATAAATCATTTCTAAGTTTTATTTGAGATGATGGTAAATGACAGAGTACTCATTTGTGTAGTGTTGTCTTGGATCACTTCTTTGAAAGGTTCTGACCTCTCACTCACATCTTACCTCCTTATCTATCTTTCATGCATTCACTATGTTTTTTTCTCTCCTCCCTTTCTTCTTTATACTTTTCCAGTTTCATCTTTTTCCCTCTCTCAAATCCTATTGATATCCTTTACCCTTTCTTCACTTTCTACCATTCCCTTTCTTCCTGCCAATTACAATTAATAAGAATATTTCATATGGATGATGTTCGTCCAAGGTGAAGTTATAGATAAGACATTTTCCCAAGCTGCAGCTCTTTAACCTTGTGAATAGTGTATACTGTAAACAGTGAGCATAAGATGTGAGAGTGACAGAGATCACTTTAGGTGCTGAAGTTATTGGAATAATTTATACATATCCCCTTTATTGAGAATTTAGTTAGAAAGATAATATATGTTTTGTTTGACAGGATTCAATATGTGTGATAAATAATGAAGCAATGATTTTATTTTCCCAATAATTTCCACAGCAGTGCTTAGCTAATTTGCATCTCTTCCACAGGTCTGATCTAATTTAGTGTGATATTAACTGACAGGATGGCAGCTGACATATATTAATTTATATTTTCTAGGTGTAATCCTTGGCACTAAACATCACTTTTGTTAATAGTCGTGGCTTCTTCACTGTAAATATGCATGAAAGTATAACATTGACACTGTCTGTCTCAATATATCACTTGCCACCTCAAGGGTCAACACCTCCCTCCCTTCACATGTGAGATGTACTCACTGTATTATGAGGCTGGTTGATCCATGACTTCCAATCTGTATGACAGATGCAAGGGGGCTGGTAATGTCATTTCAGTTTATACCATAGGTTTGATGTCTAGAAAGTTCAGTAGCAGAGATTCCAGTGGAAGCTCACAGGCATTTGAACCATTTGTGGGCACTTATGTGCAGAATAAAATGAATGTCTTAGCTGAAGTGGAGGAAAAAATTATTTTCCTCTGTCTTCTTGCTTTGTAGAGATCTATATGGTTTTGTAGATGTGTATACTATGTGGGGTAGGGGGCTAGACAACTTACTTTGGTGCCATTGACCTCTCTCTCTCTCTCTCTCTCTCTCTCTCTCTCTCTCTCTCTCTCTCTCTCAGAAAGTCTCTCATTCTCTCAGAGTTTGTCAAATAGGCTGTCTTGCCAGTGAATCCCAGGTATCCTCCTGTTTCTGCTTCCTCATTTCTGAGATTACAAGCATTTGCCATGTCCCCCAGTTTTTCAATTTTTGTTAGAACTCAAACTCAGCTGCTCATTCATGTACAAAAAGCATTTTACTGCTTAGGTTACTTCTCCAAGTCCTGCATTTTTATTCTATTCAGAGCCTCAATTTCTTGGATGATGCCCACCTCTATTCTAAGCATGACTATCTTTATTCGTTGTGCAGATTAAAATACTGATCTCTTCTTGAACCCCCAAATCCCCTCAGATGTTCCGAGAAATAGTATTTTAGTAGTTACTTAAGCATCCCTTTGCTTTCTAAGTACATACATCAACCACAATAATTATTCATTTGACACACACTTGTTATGTGTTGCTGCAATTTAAACTGATTTTAGAGTAAACATTTATCATGTGATAGATAACTGGTAGATGTGGAGATGCTTGTTATATTAAATAATATAATGTCCTACCAGTCAGAGGTAAGTTATAAGGACTTGACCCATTTTTCTATTTTCTTATTCAATTTAAACAAGTAAAAAACTGTTTGAATGTCCATTGATGCTTAAACCTCTGACCCAGTTCGATTCCAGAGAAGTGTGCAAAGAAACAAAAAAGAACAGGTCCTGATATCTAAAAACAAAGAAATAGCAGATGTTCTGATGAAACAGAACACCCCTATCTCACCTGTCTGATTGCACATGTTTGCACTGATTATGAGAAAAAAGAAGTGTATACACAAAATAAAAGACACGTACATTCCAGGAAACCGAGAAGGACGAGAAAGGCATGTGACAGTCATTAAATTTGATTTAAAAATATGCTTGTTATTTTAAATGTTTAATCTCAAATTGGGGATTTCTCTGCTGACTTTCATTATTCAATTCGCAGATAAAAGACACAAAACATTTATTCTTATAATATATCTTTAAAGCATTAGAGCTGGGAAGATACCTAGCCTATTTTCTATTATGTCTACTTCCCTGCCAAGAACCAAGAGATATTACTAGCCCTACTCCATCTAGGCCACTCGACTTCTATTGGACAGCCAGCATGGACATGTTTTTATGGCTTACCTACTCCACGTTATCTTCTTCTACCTTTACTTTCTCCTTTTCCTCTCCCTGAAACCCCTTCACTCGAACCTCCAGTTTCACTTTTCTCCCTTCACTGTCCATTAACAGGTTGTAGGCTTTTATTGACCAGTTACAATGGGGAGAAGGGTGTATATGGCATTACTTTTTGTACATGAGGATCTGCGCATTGGGACAACCAGATCTTGAGGAAGCAGTAGTTACCATTAACATACAAGATGTGTCAGACAAAACCATGACAGATGTTGACATACAAACTCCTCAGACATGTCCTTCTGTTCTGTTCTGATCATGGTTAGATATTAGAATAAAATACACTTTTCCTTGAGTATGCAAAAGGTTGATGACCAACAGTGGGTTATCATCATCCAGTCGCTGATAAGATCAGAGGAAACACAAACTCTTATTGTATTTTGGGAAAGCAGACACTTCTGTCACAGTCCCTAGACAGGAGTGCTTCCCCAGGCACTCTGAGCTCTGTTTGAGAACTGTAGTCAAGGGCGTTGAAAAGAGAAAATGAGTAGCTTTTGGTAAGGTTCACTAGGCATACTAGCCTCATTGAATTTGAACTATTTTGTGGCATTTATGGAAGATAAAGTTTCTGGAAGTAGTGGTACATAAATAATTTAATGAACCAAATATCCTTCAAGAGGCTGATCTGAAAGTTAGCAGTATAACTCTGGTATCAGATAAGAATCACTTCTTCCTATCAGGATCAATTAGTCTCAGGAAGAAAATCCTCCTGTACAGTGGATAGTTGTCGAATGTGCTGCCTGCCATCATTCAAATGTTATTTTTTATGAATGAGATCAATGATTGAAGCAGTAAAGGCAGTGCCAGAGAAGCTGTGAGACCTGAGAGAAAGAAATCATGGGCCCTTGCCTTCTTTCCCCTCTTGCTGCCCTACAGATCCTGTAGGGCAGATACTCAGGCCTCAGCGTTCTCTTTACTGTCAAAATGGGTGAAGCATTTCGTTATTCATTATGTACCATTATACCTGTTATGTCTACTACCCATATATGTACTTAATGATAGTACTTACACGATATGTTATTCATGCCGTATATTCAATATTCATCATTTACTGTTGTCCTACCACGAGATTCTTCAAACACACTGAGAGGCTTTTGGGCACATGGACTATCTCTGAGAGTGAATATTAAGTATCACAGTCTAGTCACCCATATGCAGGCTCAGGGCACATCTATGGGAGGTTGGGTAGGTGAGCTTTACTTTTAGGTGTGCGTGTGACGGCTTTTCTTGATTAGATTAAGGGAAGGGGAAGCCCTGCCCTGAGTGTGAGTGCAATCATTCCACAGAATGGCAATACTGCCCAGCACTCCTTCTTTCTGTTGCTCCACATTACATCCACGGTGCTAGATGCTTCCTCCATCATCTTCCACAATGGCTTCCTCACCTGCACTCACTAAAGTTGCTCTTTTCAGGGTATTTCTATCAAAGCTAAAGGAAGGAAAACTGGAAGACCATTCACACAGAACTCATAAAGCTGAAAGACATAAGTCACAGGGGAGCCAATATAGAAACCTGACCTGATATTTAAGAATTAACAACCTATGAAAAATAGGGCAGATTGCCTCGATATCAGTTCTGATTTATGGGATAAATAAACATTTTGAAAAATCAAAATATTTTTAAACTTGTAATTTTGAGATATCACCAAATTGCCATTTTAATTTTCATGTTGTAGGTTATTAAACTTATTAGTTTCTTATCAAAAAAAGGAGAAAGCACAAAACATTTTTCTAAATACAGGATTTTTTTCTGATTCAAGAAAAATCTATGAAGAAAGACTGTCCATTGAGATGGCTCTGTTTGCAAGTTGTGTCATGACTATCCCATTCTGAAATGAGGTGATTGTCATATTTTGGTGTTATCTCACAGACTATGAGCACTTCTGCAAAGGATGGTGTACAGAGATGGAACTGATTGAGCAGCTTGACAATGGAGTCAGTTGGAAACTCAAAACGTGCATAAATAAGTAAGTAAATTTTTTTTGTGAGTGTATGTGTGGAATGCAATTTACAAAGACCTAGAGATAAATTTCAGGATATGTTATAGCCTTCTGAATGTGTGTAGAAAATTTGTAAGTGGATACATGTATGTGGAGATGTGGAGACTGAGTATGAATGAATGAATACATGTGTGTGGAGCCTATGTGTATATAAATATGTAAGTGTATACACGTGTGTAGAACTGTGCGTATTAATGTGTGAGCAGATACATATTAGTGGAGATAGATAAAGAAAAGCACTGATATTTATTATTAACAATATGCTTAATGTGCATATATATACTAGTGGACATGTGTTTGCAGGTTTTCATATGCCTGCAAAGGCCAAAGGTTACCTTTAGCTAAGTTCCTTGGGAACTTATCCATCTTGTTTTATGACAAAATGAATTTCATCATTGGCCTTGGGCAGCAGTGTCAATGAGCCCCAGGGATCAGCCCTAGAATTGTTTCTACTAAATAAAATAAAATAAAATAAAATAAATAGAAAATTAACCAATATGGATGATTTTACTATTTACTCTATTTTAAAAATAATTAAATGAATAATTAACAAGTTATCTCAGAAACTCATTTATTGTGAATATATCCCTCAATAGAGACAAAGTAAGATGTCCACAGAAGAACAGAGTAAAGTCTAATTAAGCAGTACTTCTCAGACTCTGTTGCCCTTATCCTATTATTTTCAACTTTGTGGATGAACACTTGAAGAAGTCCAATTCATGTCTCACTTTCACTTCTCTGTCTTCATTTCTAATCATTTAAAATATGATTTTCACTTCAGCTGACACAGTAAAATATTTCCCATGATTTTGATGAGTTGAAAGTATAAGGAACTTATTTTAAATAATGTCCTTATATTTTGAAAAGGAAAAGTCTGGAGGGCTTTTCAGGATTGAGTTTGTGTGGTTTTTGTATGAATACCACCAACCACCAGAGAGCAAGCATTATCCTGCTGGACTTGCAAGTAATTTTGATTGGATTTTCAAGGACATGGAATGGTTTGGTTCTTGTGGACTATCTCAGGAGCAAGCAGTCAGTGCTCCTCGATGGAGATCCTGTTTCCTGTGTTACCAAGAGGCCAGCCTGGTGCCTCCATTGCAGAATCACTAGTTTTTGCATTAGAATCAGGGTATATTTGCAAGAACATTTACTCAAAGCATGTGAAAACCCTGTTCTCCATAAGACACACTTTGTTTGCTTATTTAACTGATGACATTATCTAAAACCACAAATCACAATGAGTAGCATGCACTTGTGAAAAGACATTCTGCTATAAGGAGAAGTTTTATCACTAGCCCTATGCTCACTTATTACTGAACTGTTTTATATCTGAATGGACATGAAAATGGACACAAGCCATTTCATTACATGAATAAGAACCTGATAGTTGTCATTTGCTTTAATGAAATTTTATAAGGTCAGTCACTGAAAGCTCTTTTACCCTGGCCCCTATCATTCTGATGTGCCCTATTCTTCTTGGGTGTTGTTTCTAATTCCTGTCTTACAATATGCTCAAAGTGCACCTGCAATGAACCAGCCTGCCTCCACTGTAGCCTTAAAGGCTATCTTATAGTGAAAACAAACTAGGTTCATTTCTGTTTATGATTAAGTTTCTATTTTCCAAGGATTGGGCTATGCTCCACCTCTAACCTTAAATACAAATGGCCCTATACTGCCTGTGCCAGGAAACAGCAACCATCATTTGTTTTAAAGAATTTTTATAACTCTTCTTGCAATCCTACCTATGTTTGAAATGGTTGTTTTGATTACCAGTTGTTATGACTACCTGGTGTCAACCACCTTGCAGTTTCTGGAGGTCTTATAACTAGCCTTTTATGCTTATGTTCTGCTCCTGTAGCATATATGTTTTACCCTCCATAGTCCTCATTTGAGTTTTAAAAACCTGGTCTTTCTGACATCCAATGATGACCTCTTACATATTTGCGATGAACGCTTAGACATTCCTTGCCCTAATTTGAAATTGTCCATGTTCTTGGGAAGCCCTGTGCTGTGATTAAAATGGTCAAAATGAAAGGCATCAAACACATGGGCATGTCTGTGAGGGAATGTCCAGTCTGAGTTTATTGAGGTGGGCAGATTCATTTTCAAATGGATGGCACCCGTGATGCGTTTAGGTACTGTGCATTCTGAATGTAATGTGCCTTATGCTCCAGTAACCATGCTGTGTCTCCCACAACAATGGAGACAGAACAGATTTCCCTCTTCAAATTACTTTTATCAGATTTATTTGTTTGTTTCAGAAATAAGAAAAGTAACTAATTTATCTTGGTTCCTTGTTCTGGAGAGAAAAGGACTTTAGGAGTGCTTAATGTTTGTGGTGTGTTATACTTCAAGGCTCTAGGAATTATTAACAGATGGCACATTTGTGACACCATCCAAGTTTCCTTAGCTGGAGCCATGTAAACTCTGTATTAATAGCTCACTTTCAATCCAATCTCACACAATTTGGCTCATCTCTTCCCCTTTCCATATTTGCAGGCTCTCTCTCTCTCTCTTTAATTATTATTAGTGGTTACTTTATTTATTTACAGTTCAAATGTTTCCCCTTTCCCAGTTTCATCTCTAGAAACCTCCCATCCCTTCCCCCCTCCACTTTGCCTCTATAAGGGTTGTCCCCCACCCACCCATCCACCCCTCCCTCACTGCTGCCTATCATCCCCTTATGCTGGGCATGTAAGTCTCGACAGGACCAAAGGCTCTTTTAACAGGATATCATCTCGATTGCATGCTGTAGTGATCCTCACATTCACTCTAGTTTTTGTTATATGTCAAATATATAACTAGCATTTGCAAAAGCTACTTTTAGAACCACAAGCATTAGAAAACTCAACTCTTCCAAGAGGATTTAGTTTATCCAAATGTAATATTCATATTGCTTTTTATTCAGATGTAACCAAAGTAATAATTTCAAAAGTATTTCAATTAAATTTTCTTGTTTCCAGCTAGTTTTAATATTGGATTTAACTGCACAAATATTATTCTCTTTTTGTTGTGTATGTTTGTGTGTGTGTGTGTGTTTGTGTGTGTGTGTGTATGCATGTAGACACGAGAGAACAATGTTAGATACTCTTCTTCAGGCACACTCTCATTTTGTTTGTTTGCTTGTTTGTTTGTTTATTTTCTGAGCTAGTTCTCTAATGGGATGGAATGTACAATTTATAGGATAAACTGGCTAGCCAGTGATACCCAGTGATCCTCCCATCTCTGCCTCCCCAGAACTGCGAGTGCAAATGCATGCCACCACTCCAGGAAGTCCTAGTTTGATTATTGTTGCTCTGTTAAGCACCCTAACAAAAACAACTTGAAGAGGAAAGGATTCTTTTGGTTTACATCACCAAGTGAGGCCAGAGCAGGAGATCAAAGTCCGAACATGGAGCAGAAACTAAAACAGAGACTATGAAGGGATGCAGTGGCCTTGTGGCTTGTTCATCCTGGCTTGTGGAGTTTGCTTTTATGTAAACCCCAGGACCGTGTACATGCTCAGTGCTGCAGCAGCCCATTAAGCTGGACCCTCTCACATCAGACATGAATCAGGACTTGCTTACCTGCTCATCTGATCATCACTTTCTCACTTGTTGTTCTCTCTTCTTAGGTAACTCTAATTTGTGCCATATTGCCAATAAGTAATTAACTAACTAAATAAACAAAACATATACAGCACACCTGAATCCTTAAATTTATGTTCTGTGGCTCTAACTAAGGTCCCTTTTGCTCTAAAGTCAGACAGTTTATTGGTGGAACCATAGGCTTAGGCCTTTACCCTTTTTATTTTTTACTTTTAATTACATTTTATATGCATATGTATCTGTGTGTATTTATAATAAATGTTAACTTAGTGTATTGTAGAAACCACTATACAAAAATTATCATAGAATATCTTGTCCCTACTGTTCACACTTCTACATCCTTCACAGTAACCATGATAGGTGATAAGGCTTAGTAATGTGTTGCCTGCTATTTACCAAGCTCTTTGGTGATAATAGGCTCAACAGATATTCTTCATTCCCATTTTCTCCTACAGAGTAGCACTTTTTATCTTCTTTCTTTTTTTTTTATTGGATATTTTCTCTATTTACATTTCAAATGTTATCTCCTTTCCCATTTCTACCCCCCCCAGAAACCCCCTATATCATCCCCCCTGCTTCTATGTGGGTGTGCCTCTACTCCTACCTTCTTGTCCTTGAATTCCCCTACACTGGGGCATTGCGCCTTCACAGGACCAAGTGCCTCTCCTCCCATCAGTCTTCTTTCTATTAGCCTGTTTGCTTCCCAGCATATCTGGAATATCATTACATCATAGGTGAGAGATTATTCAGCCAGACTTTCACACATGAATTTTTTTCTGATGGTACTACATTGAAAAAAGAGTGGCAATATTTTTATTTATGTTTTGAATTCATGTACGCGATCATGTGTGTATGTGCATTTGTATAGATTGTTATAAGTGGTGGTCAGGCCAATGGCAGGTTTCTTTCTCAGTTGCTTATGATCTTCTTTTGAACTGAAGTTCTAGTTCAGTCTTTTACTTGTTCATTTATCTAGATTGGACCCTAACTGTTCACTTATTTGCTTCTCAAAGCCATGTTCCTAAACACATCCTCTGTTTTAAGTTTGACTTTGTCTTTAAATCGTTTCCTAGAACCTCTTGTTTCTGTATTATCCAGTCTACTCCCTCTAGCTCACATTCTCTCTGTGGCATGCAGGACACTTGGGATAGCAGTAACAGTCAAGCACATTTTTAAAAGCTACAAGGGACATTTGAAATGTCTACTGCAAAGAAGAGATAGATGTTTTGTTTTAGGATATTAAGCCTAATTTACATATGATACAATATATGCATGCATCAATAGTTAGTACAATTGATGTGTAAGCAATAAAATAAACACTCAGCATTTCTATTTAAGAATTGATATTTTGTTTATTCAGTCCATTTCATTAACCAGGAAAATTCATATATGACAAAGATCTCAAGGACAAAAGAGCATGTTAACTGCTAAAGTCACTGCCCCATGTTCTTGACAGACTGAGTTCTATCCCCACAACCCATATGGTGGAAGTCAATAACCAATTCTCACAAAAAGTCCTCTCACCTCTCTCCCTCTCCCCCTCTTTCTCCTCCCCTTGTACCTACCCCTCCTTCCTTTCCCTTTCAACAAATTAAACTGTAATTTAAAACCCCTTTTTAAGTCAGTCAAGTTCCTGGCACATGGTCCAGCTTTGACTTCATGGAAATCAGATTGGCCCATTTTTCTCTGTGAAATGTAAGGTAATCAAGAGAGAACACAAAACAAGAATTGTGCAAGATTCATGGTTAGTTCACATAAGAATTAGTTAACCAGGAACTGGAGATATGGCTCAGAATTTAAGAGTACTTGCTGCTTTTGTAGAAGACTCAGGTTCAATTTCCAGCCCTAACATAGCAGCTCACATCCATTCATAACTCAAGTTCCAGGGGATTCAATGTCTCTGCTGAACTGCATTTCCACTATGCATAAATGTGGTACACACACATAAAGATAGCAAATCACTAAAACATAAATTTTTTAAAAAATCCTTAAAGTTAACAACCAATACTTGTTTTAAAGGGAATTATATTTTGGGACACAGCCGGTTTTGGTAATATTTACGTTTGTATGGTTTTTACAGCATCAGTAGTAAAGTTACACTCTCTCTATTGTACCACTTCCTTATTTCCTTCCTTCCTTCCTTCCTTCCTTCCTTCCTTCCTTCCTTCCTTCCTTCCTTCCTTCCTTCCTTCCTTCCTTCCTTCCTCTCTCTATCCCACCTTCCTCTCTCTCTCTGTTTTTCTGTTTTTAAAAATTTGGAAAAGAAAGTTGAGAGAAACACATGAATATATGAGTATGGGTTCAATTTGTAATGACACTGTCAACCCTAGGGCATGGCTAGGTGACTGGGTAGGAGATGTGGGGTGAGGAGGTCCTCTTCCACAGGCTAATTTCTGTTACCTTCTCTCATGTTGAGCCCTAAGCCAAGCACAGTTCCCAGGGAAATATAGCTAAATGGGTTTGCACTGATTAGCAGCCTCAGGATAGGGGATCTACAGAATGAGATCAATGTGACAGGGCTTTCCCCCAGCAGCCATTGCTTCCAGTGTTCTTTATTAGAAGGAAATATGAAAGTCAGAAGTGTGGAGTGAAGCAGAGGGATTAACATGATGCCCTTAAGGAAGACTTCAGCAATGACAATGGGAGATCATTCTAAATAGTGTGGACAAAGACTGAACACTCAAATAAAAGGCACAGCTAGAAACTTATTATGATTCATTCTAAATGTGTGTGTGTGTGTGTGTGTGTGTGTGTGTGTGTGTGTGTGTGTATAGTCTGTCTTTTTGTATGTAAGGTGAGGTGTATGCATGTATGCCAACGTGAATGAATGTTGAGGGGTGCAAGTGTTCCGTGTATACAGTGATGTATGCATGTGTGTACTCGTGCTTGTGTGATATGTATTTGTTTAAGTGTGGATGTATGTGTATTTGTGGCATATATAGGTCAGAGTGGAGTGTCTTTTCTTAAATTGTTCTTGGCCTTAATTTTTTTTTAATATTTTTTATTACGTATTTTCCTCAATTACATTTCCAATGCTATCTCAAAAGTCCCCAACACCTTCCCCGGCCCACTTCCCTACACACCCATTCCCATTTTTTGGCCCTGGTGTTCCCTTGTACTGGGGCATATAAAGTGCGTGTTCAATGCTTGTTCATCATCTTTCCAGTGATGGCCGACTAGGCCATCTTTTGGTACATATTCAGCTGGAGTCAAGAGCTCCAGGATACTGGTTAGTTCATAATGTTGCAGCTACAGGGTTGCAGATCTCTTTAGCTCCTTGGATACTTTCTCTAGCTCCTCCACTGGGGCCCTGTGATCCATCCAATAGCTGACTGTGAGCATCCACTTCTGTGTTTGCTAGGCTCCGGCCTAGTCTCACAAGAGACAGCTATATCAGGGTCCTTGCAGCAAACGCTTGCTAGTGTATGCAATGGTGTCATTGTTTGGAGGCTAATTATGGGATGGATAACTGGATATGGCAGTCTCTAGATGGTCCATCCTTTTGTCTCAGCTCCAAACTTTGTCTCTGTAACTACTTCCATGGGAGATTGTTTCCAATTCTAAAAAGGGGCAAAGTGTCCACACTTTGGTCTTCATTCTTCTTCAATTTCATGTGTTTTGCAAATTGTATCTTATATCTCCCTATACTAAGTTTCCGGGCTAAAATCCACTTATCAGTGAGTACATATCATTTGAGTTCTTTTGTGATTGTGTTACCTCACTCAGGATGATGTCCTCCAGGTCCAACCATTTACCTAGGAATTTCATAAATTCATTCTTTTTAATAGCTGAATAGTACTCTATTGTGTAAATGTACCACAATTTTTGTATCCATTCCTCTGTTGAGGGGCATCTGTGTTCTTTCCAGCTTCTGGCTATTATAAATAAGGCTGCTATGAACATAGTGGAGCATGTGTCCTTCTTGCCCGTTGGGACATCTTCTGGATATATGCCCAGGAGATGTATTGCGTACTATCCTCCAGTACTATATCGGAGTCCAATTTTCTGAGGAACCGCTAGACTGATTTCCAGAGTGGTTGTACATGCTTGCAATCCCACCAACAATGGAGGACTGTTCCTCTTTCTCCACATCTTCACCAGCATCTGCTGTCACCAAATTTTTGATCTTAGCCATTCTGACTGGCGTGAGATGGAATCTCAGGGTTGTTTTGATTTGCATTTCTCTGATGATTAAGGATGTTGAACATTTTTTCAGGTGCTTCTCAGCCATTCGGTATTCCTCAGGTGAGAATTCTTTGTTTAGCTCTGAGCCCCATTTTTAATGGGGTTATTTGATTTTCTGAAGTCCACCCTCTTGAGTTCTTTTTTTTTATTTTTAATATTTTTATTACATATTTTCCTCAATTACATTTCCAATGCTATCCCAAAAGTCCCCCATAGCGCCCCCCACTTCCCTACCCACCCATTTCCATTCTTTTGGCCCTGGCATTCCCCTATATTGGGGCATGTAAAGTTTGCAAGTCCAATGGGCCTCTCTTTCCATTGATGGCCGACTAGGCCATCTTTCGATACATATGCAGCTAGAGACAAGAGCTCCGGGGTTCTGGTTAGTACATCATGTTGTTCCAACAATAGGGTTGCAGATCCCTTTAGCTCCTTGGGTACTTTCTCTAGCTTCTCCATTGGGAGCCCTGTGATACATCCAATAGCTGACTGTGAACATCCACTCCTGTGTTTGCTAGGCCCCGGCATCGTCTCACAAGAGACAGCTATATTTGGGTCCTTTCAGCAAAATCTTGCTAGTGTATGCAATGGTGTCAGCATTTAGAAGCTGATTATGGGATGGATTCCTGGATACGGCAGTCTCTAAATGGTCCATCCTTTCAAAACAGCTACGAACTTTGTCTCTGTAACTCCTTCCCTGGGTGTTTTGTTCCCAATTCTAAGAAGGTGCACAGTGTCCACACTTTGGTCTTCATTCTTCTTGAGTTTCATGCGTTTAGCAAATTGTATCTTATATCTTGGGTATCCTAAGTTTTGGGCTAATATCCACTTATCAGTGAATACATATTGTGTGAGTTCTTTTGTGATTGTGTTACTTCACTCAAGATGATGCCCTCCAGGTCCATCCATTTGGCTAGGAATTTCATAAATTCATTCTTTTTAATAGCTGAGTAGTACTCCATTGTGTAAATGTACCATAATTTCTGTATCCATTCCTCTGTTGAGGGACATCTGGGTTCTTTCCAGCTTCTAGCTATTATAAATAGGGCTGCTATGAACATAGTGGAGCATGTGTCCTTTTTACCGGTTGGGACATCTTCTGGATATATGCCCAGGAGAGTTATTGCTGGATCCTCCGGTAGTACTATGTCCAATTTTCTGAGGAACCGCCAGACTGATTTCCAGAGTGGTTGTACAAGCTTGCAATCCCACCAACAATGGAGGAGTGTTCCTCTTTCTCCACATCCTCGCCAGCATCTGCTGTCACCTGAATTTTTGATCTTAGCCATTCTGACTGGTGTGAGGTGGAATCTCAGGGTTGTTTTGATTTGCATTTCCCTGATGATTAAGGATGTTGAACATTTTTTCAGGTGTTTCTCTGCCATTCGGTATTCCTCAGGTGAGAATTCTTTGTTCAGTTCTGAGCCCCATTTTTTAATGGGGTTATTTGACTTTCTGGAGTCCACCTTCTTGAGTTCTTTATATATATTGGATATAAGTTCCTTATCTGATTTAGGGTAGGTGAAGATCCTTTCCCAATCTGTTGGTGGTTTTTTTGTCTTATTGATGGTGTCTTTAGCCTTGCAGAAGCTTTGTAGTTTCATGAGGTCCCACTTGTCAATTCTCGATCTTACAGCACAAGCCATTACTGTTCTATTCAGGAATTTTTCCCCTGTGCCCATATCTTCTAGGCTTTTCCCCGCTTTCTCCTCTATAAGTTTCAGTGTCTCTGGTTTTATGTGAAGTTCCTTGATCCACTTAGACTTGACCTTAGTACAAGGAGATAGGAATGGATCGATTCGCATTCTTCTACATGTTAACAACCAGTTGTGCCAGCACCATTTGTTGAAAATGCTGTCTTTCTTCCACTGGATGTTTTTAGCTCCCTTGTCGAAGATCAAGTGACCATAGGTGTGTGGGTTCATTTCTGGGTCTTCAATTCTATTCCATTGGTCTATTTGTCTGTCATTATACCAGTACCATGCAGTTTTTATCACAATTGCTCTGTAGTAGAGCTTTAGGTCCGGCATGGTGATTCCACCAGAGGTTCTTTTATCCTTGAGAAGAGTTTTTGCTATCCTAGGTTTTTTGTTATTCCAGATGAATTTGCAGATTGCACTTTCTAATTCGTTGAAGAATTGATTTGGAATTTTGATGGGGATTGCATTGAATCTGTAGATTCCTTTTGGCAAGATAGCCATTTTTACAATGTTGATCCTGCCAATCCATGAGCATGGGAGATCTTTCCATCTTCTGAGATCTTCTATAATTTCTTTCTTCAGAGACTTGAAGTTTTTATTATACAGATCTTTCACTTCCTTAGTTAGAGTCACGCCAAGATATTTTATATTATTTGTGACTATTGAGAAGGGTGTTGTTTCCCTAATTTCTTTCTCAGCCTGTTTATTCTTTGTGTAGAGAAAGGCCATTGATTTGTTTGAGTTAATTTTATATCCAGCAACTTCACCGAAGCTGTTTATCAGGCTTAGGAGTTCTCTGGTGGAATTTTTAGGGTCACTTATATATACTATCATATCATCTGCAAAAAGTGATATTTTGACTTCATCTTTTCCAATTTGTATCCCTTTGATCTCCTTTTGTTGTCGAATTGCTCTGGCTAGGACTTCAAGTACAATGTTGAATAGGTATGGAGAAAGTGGACAGCCTTGTCTAGTCCCTGATTTTAGAGAGATTGCTTCAAGCTTCTCACCATTTACTTTGATGTTGGCTACTGGTTTGCTGTAGATTGCTTTTATCATGTTTAGGTATGGGCCTTGAATTCCTGATCTTTCCAAGACTTTTATCATGAATGGGTGTTGGATCTTGTCAAATGCTTTTTCCGCATCTAACGAGATGACCATGTGGTTTTTGTCTTTGAGTTTGTTTATATACTGGATTACGTTGATGGATTTCCATATATTGAACCATCCCTGCATCCCTGGGATGAAACCTACTTGGTCAGGATGGATGATTGTTTTGATGTGTTCTTGGATTCGGTTAGCAAGAACTTTATTGAGGATTTTTGCATCAATATTCATAAGGGATATTGGTCTGAAGTTTTCTATCTTTGTTGGGTCTTTTTGTGGTTTAGGTATCAGAGTAATTGTGGCTTCACAGAATGAGTTGGGTAGAGTACCTTCTGTTTCTATTTTGTGGAATAGTTTGTGAAGAACTGGGATTAGATCTTCTTTGAAGGTCTGATAGAACTCTGCACTAAACCCATCTGGTCCTGGGCTTTTTTTAGTTGGGAGACTATTAATGACTGCTTCTATTTCTTTGGGGGATATAGGGCTGTTTAGATCATTAACCTGATCTTGATTCAACTTT
This sequence comes from Mus caroli, assembly GCF_978045245.1. Classification (NCBI taxonomy): domain Eukaryota; kingdom Metazoa; phylum Chordata; class Mammalia; order Rodentia; family Muridae; genus Mus; species Mus caroli. The sequence continues at coordinate 114,174,244 of NW_028227256.1, read as the reverse complement.
GGTACTTGGTATCTGTCTAGGAACTTCTCCATTTCATCCAGGTTCTCCAGTTTTGTTGAGTATAGCCTTTGGTAGAAGGATCTGATGGTGTTTTGGATGTCTTCAGGATCTGTTGTTATGTCTCCGTTTTCATTTCTGATTTTGTTAATTAGGATGCTTTCCCTGTGCCCTCTAGTGAGTCTGGCTAAGGGTTTATCTATCTTGTTGATTTTCTCAAAGAACCAGCTCCTTGATTGGTTTATTCTTTGAATAGTTTTTCTTGTTTCCACTTGGTTGATTTCACCCCTGAGTTTGATTATTTCCTGTTGTCTACTCCTCTTGGGTGAATTTGCTTCCTTTTGTTCTAGTGCTTTTAGGTGTGTTGTCAAGCTGCTAATGTGTGCTCTCTCTAGTTTCCTTTTGGAGGCACTCAGAGCTATGAGTTTTCCTCTTAGAAATGCTTTCATTGCGTCCCATAAGTTTGGGTATGTTGTGGCTTCATTTTCATTGAACTCTAAAAAGTCCTTAATTTCTTTCTTTATTCCTTCCTTGACCAAGGTAACATTGAGAAGAGTGTTGTTCAGTTTCCACGTGAAGGTTGGCTTTCTATTATTTATTTTGTTATTGAAGATCAGGCTTAGTCCATGGTGATCTGATAGGATGCATGGGACAATTTCAATATTTTTGTATCTGTTGAGGCCTGTTTTGTGACCAATTATGTGGTCAATTTTGGAGAAGGTACCATGAGGTGCTGAGAAGAAGGTATATCCTTTTGTTTTAGGATAGAATGTTCTGTAGATATCTGCCAGATCCATTTGATTCATAATTTCTCTTAGTTTCTCTGTGTCCCTGTTTAGTTTCTGTTTCCATGATCTGTCCATTGGTGAAAGTGGTGTGTTGAAGTCTCCCACTATTATTGTATGAGGTGCAATGTGTGCTTTGAGCTTTACTAAAGTTTCTTTAATGAATGTGGCTGCCTTTGTATTTGGAGCATAGATATTCAGGATTGATAGTTCCTCTTGGAGGATTTTACCTTTGATGAGTATGAAGTGTCCCTCCCTGTCTTTTTTAATGACTTTGGGTTGGAAGTCAATCTTATCAGATATTAGAATGGCTACTCCAGCTTGTTTCTTCATGCCATTTGCTTGGAAAATTGTTTTCCAGCCTTTCATTCTGAGGTAGTATCTATCCTTTTCTCTGAGATGAGTTTCCTGTAAGCAGCAAAATGTTGGGTCTTGTTTGTGTAGCCAGTTTGTTAGTCTATGTCTTTTTATCGGGGAGTTGAGTCCATTGATATTAAGAGATATTAAGGAAAAGTAATTGTTGTTTCCTGTTATTTTTGTTGTTAAAGTTGGCATTCTGTTCTTGTGGCTGTCTTCTTTTAGGTTTGTTGAGGGATTACCTTCTTGTTGTTTCTAGGGCGTGGTTCCTGTCCTTGTATTGGTTTTTTTCTGTTATTATCCTTTGAAGGGCTGGATTCCTGGAGAAATAATGTGTGAATTTGGTTTTGTCGTGGAATACTTTGGTTTCTCCATCTATGTTAATTGAGAGTTTGGCTGGTTATAGTAGCCTGGGCTGGAATTTGTGTTCTTTTAGTGTCAATATAACATCTGTCCAGGATCTTCTGGCTTTCATAGTCTCTGGTGAAAAATCTGGTGTAATTCTGATAGGCTTGCCTTTATATGTTACTTGGCCTTTTTCTCTTACTGCTTTTAGTAGTCTATCTTTATTTAGAGCATTTGTTGTTCTGATTATTATGTGTCGGGAGGTATTTCTTTTCTGGTCCAGTCTATTTGGAGTTCTGTAGGCTTCTTGTATGTTCATGGGCATCTCTTTCTTTAGATTTGGGAAGTTTTCTTCTATAATTTTGTTGAAGATGTTTGCTGGTCCTTTGAGTTGAAAATATTCATTCTCATCCACTCCTATTATCTGTAGGTTTGGTCTTCTCATTGTGTCCTGTATTTCTTGGATGTTTTGAGTTAGGATCTTTTTGCGTTTTACATTTTCCTTGATTGTTGTGCCGATGTTCTCTATGGAATCTTCTGCACCTGAGATTCTCTCTTCCATCTCTTGTATTCTGTTGCTGATGCTCGCATCTATGGTTCCAGATTTCTTTCCTAGGGTTTCTATCTCCAGTGTTGCCTCATTTTGGGTTTTCTTTATTGTGTCTACTTCCCTTTTTAGGTCTAGTATGGTTTTGTTCATTTCCATCATCTGTTTGGATGTGTTTTCCTGTTTTTCATTAAGGACTTCTACCTGTTTGATTAGGTTATCCTGTTTTTCTTTAAGGATTTGTAACTCTTTAGCAGTGTTCTGCAATTCTTTAAGGGATTTTTGTGTTTCCTCTTTATTGTCTTCTACCTGTTTACCAGTGTTCCTTTGTATTTCTTTAAGTGTGTTATTAAAGTCCTTCTTGAAGTCCTCTACCATCATCAGGAGATATGCTTTTAGATCCGTGTCTAGCTTTTCCGGTGTGTTGGGGTGCCCTGGACTGGGCGACGTGGGAGTGCTGGATTCTGATGATGGTGAGTGGTCTTGGTTTCTGTTAGTAAGATTATTATGTTTACCTTTCGCCATCTGGTATTCTCTGGGGTTAGTTGTTGTCGTTGTCACTGTTTAAAGATTGGAGCAGAAGCTGTGTTCCACTCACCAGCAGTCTCAAAATCCTGTGGCGGGGGTCGTGGGTAGCTGGCAGTACCCTGGTGCTGGTCCAGCCGGAAGAGGCCTGTGGTCCTACTCAGGCCGGTTTTCTGCTTCCCTAACTAATGCAGTCTCTGGTCCCGCGTGCAATTGGATTGGAGCAGAAGCTGTGTTCCACTCACCAGAAGTCTTAAGATCCTGTGGCGGGTGTTGTGGGTAGCTGGCGAGTGTCAGCCGACCCTGCGCCCCAGCTGCCCAGGTGCTTTTTTGACCGGAAGAGGGTTGTGTCCCTATGTATGCCGGATTTCTCTCTCCCCAACCCGAGCAGTCTCAGGTCCCGCGTGATTGGACTGGAGCAGAAGCTGTGTTCCACTCACCAGCAGTCCCAAATTCCTGTGGCGGGGGTCGTGGGTAGCTGGCGGGTGTCAGGCAACCCTGCGCTCCAGCTACCCTGGTGCTGATCCAGCTGGATGAGGCCTGTGGCCCTACTCAGGCCGGTTTCTGCTTCCCTAACTAATGCAGTCTCAGGTCCCGCGCGCAATTGGATTGGAGCAGAAGCTGTGCTCCACTCACCAGAAGTCTTAAGATCCTGTGGCGGGTGTTGTGGGTAGCTGGCGAGTGTCAGCCGACCCTGCGCCCCAGCTGCCCTGGTGCTTTTCTGACCGGAAGAGGCTTGTGGACCTATGTTGGCCTTAATTTTTAAGACTTATATTTTATTTTATTTTATTTTATGTATATGAGTGTCTTGCCTGAATATCTATCTGAATAGCATGTTTATTCAGTGCCCACAACGTCCTATAGAAGGCATTAGTTCCTCTGGAACTGTAGTCACAGATGATTGTTAGCCATTATTTGGGATCTGGGATTAGAAGCCCAGTCTCTGAAAGATCATCAAGTGTTTTTAATCAGTTAACCATCTCTCCAGTCTCTCTGCCTTTTGAGACATTGTCTCACATTTAGCCTGTAACTTTTTGGTTAACTGAAATGTTGACCAGTGTGTTTCTGGGTTTAACTTATCTTTATCCCTCACCTGTTCTGAACCCTTGGGTCATATATATGCACTGCCAACCCTGACTCTGGAACTCCAAACTCAGTTTATCATGCTTGCACTACAAGTAAGCAATTCCCCCAGAATCATCTCACAGGCCCATTGTTAGCTTTATTTCCTTTATTTGCAATGGATTATTCTTCATCAGAGTCTTCAGTAAGGGTCATAGAGAATTTTCAGTCCTTCAGGTGTTTGTGGAATGGAATTTCACTTTTGGGTAGCCCAAAAAGTTATTTTATTCTAGATGGGAGAAGCAGCCTGTTAGAGGGGAGCATGTGCAGTCCTGATCCATTACTCAGTTACTGCAGCCCTTGCTCTGCTTCCTTCTGACTTTTATTCCTATAAATTTTAGCAGGTCTTGATTTGCCTAGGACAAAAGTCCTCATCTGAAATAGAAAGCAATATGCTGCAGAGAAAGATTTTATTTGTTTCTGTTCCTTACATACAGGAGAATTCTCAGGTAGCCTAAAGTTTACAACAGATTTCTGAAAACATGGTTGTACCTCAAAGCACAATAAGCCAATATTATAATCCCTGTATTAAAAATGGCTCAGGAACCTCATTTGAAATCTGTGTGGAGAAGAAAACTAATACTAATACTAGATATTACATAGATAGTTCTGGCTATCTATGAAAGTCACCTAGAAACACTGTGTCTACCAGACTATAGTTTGGTGGCCCCTCCTGCTGATGTCTTCATTCTGTTCTCTAAAAGAACCACATCTTTGGACCTTAGTCAAAAAAAATCTTATGAAATTAAAAATAAAATTATGGTTTGAATATTTGTTCTAAATTTAAGCTACATATATATTTTTGAGGGTGTATCTTTCAATAGCATATATCGAGATGAGGGGACAACTTGGAGAATTCATTTCTCTTCTCCACCATGTGAGTCTCAGGGATTGAACTCAGGTCTTCAAGCTTGGGTGGAAAGTGCCTTTAACTGCTGAGTAGTCTTACCTACCCAGTATTTATGTGATAGTATAACAAGCAGACTTTTCTTATTCATATAATTTGTTTGTTATTTAATTTCAAAATAAACACTGAAATCATATAAAAATAGTTTAATGAAGCCACAAAATCAAACAATAGAGTAGTTAAGTTGTCATTATAAAACAATACACATTTTATGGTAGAACACAAGTGAAAGAGATTCAAATCTGGGAACATTTCAATTCTAAGTAACAGGACTAGCTCTTTTGCAAAGACTTATTTCTCTGATTCAAAAAGCTTAAATATACACTTTCTGTAAATCCATTTATAGCAAAACTGGCAACTTTTCTCCCAATAAATGCTCACAAATTATCACACTAAAGAAAGAGTCGAGGGAAACAGCATATGAGGTTAGGGTTTTGCCAGAAGGCCTGATCACTCACACAGCACTCCACATGGATGTCTATTTGGTGTTCTCCTCTTTCCTCTCAGTCCAGAGAAAGAAGTAAAGATTGGTTTTTACCTTAGGAGTGGCTAAACAAACAGGACCCAACATTTTGCTGCTTACAGGAAACCCATCTCAGTGATAAAGACAGACACTACCTCAGAGTAAAAGGGTGGAAAAAAAATTTCCAAGCAAATGGTCCAAAGAAACAAGCTGGAGTAGACATTCTAATATCGAATAAAATCGACTTCCTACCCAAAGTTATCAAAAAAGACAAGGAGGGGCACTTCATACTCATCAAAGGTAAAATCTACCAAGATGAACACTTAATTCTAAATATCTATGCTCCAAATGCAAGGGCAGCCACATTCATTAAAGAAACTTTAGTAAAGCTCAAAGCACACATTGCACCTCACACAATAATAGTGGAAGACTTCAACACCCTTCTCTCACCAATGGACAGATCCTGGAAACAGAAACTAAACAGAGACACATGGACACTAACAGAAGTTATGAAACAAATGAATTTAACAGATATCTACAGAACATTTTATCCTAAAACAAAAGGATATACCTTCTTCTCAGCACCTCTTGGTACCTCCACCAAAATTCACCATATAATCAGTTACAAAACAGGCCTCAAGAGATACAAAAATATTGAAATTATCCCATGCATCCTATCTGATCGCCACAGACTAAGACTGATCTTCAATAATCGCATAAATAATAGAAAGCCAACATTCATCTTCATTAAAATCTAAAAAGTCTTTAATTTCTTTCTTTATTTTTTCCTTGACCAAGACTTTTTAGAGTTTAATGAAGATGAAGCCACAAAGTTAGAGTTTAATGAAAATGAAGCCCAAACTTATGGGACACAGTGAAGGCAGTCCTAGGAGGAAAACTTATAGCCCTAAGTGCCTCCAAAAAGAAACCAGAGAGAGCATATACTAGCAGCCTGACAGCACACCTAGAAGCTCTAGAACTAAAGGAAGTAAATTCACCCAAGAGGAGTAAAAAATATCAGAAAGAAAAAGGGAGGCATAACAACAGAAATTGTGGAAATCCAAAAAAAAAAAAAAAAATCAGATCCTAGTACAAAAGTATAGACTCAACTAAATTGGAAAATGTCGATGATATGGAAAATTTTCTAGAACCATACAAGGTGCCAAAATTAAAACAGGATCAGATAAACCACATAAACAGTCCCATAACCCCTAAAGAAATGGAAGCAGTTATTAATAATCCCCCCTCATCCGCCCCCCAAAAGCCCAGGACCAAATGGATTTAGTGCAGAATTCTATCAGACCTTCAAAGAAGACCTAATACCAATACTCTTCAAACTATTACACAAAACAGAAACAGGAGGTACACTACCCACTTATTTCTATGAAGCCAGAATTACACTTACACCTAAACCACACGAACACCAAATAAAGAAAGAGAATTTAGGACAAATTTCCCTAATGAATATCGATGCAAAAATACTCACTAAAGAAATCTGAGAACACATCAAAACGATCATTCATCATGATGAAGTAGGCTTCATTCCAGTGATGCAGGGATGGTTTAATATATGGAAATCCATCAACATAATCCAGCATATAAAAAAACTCAAAAACAAAAACCACAAGACCATCTATTTAGACGCTGAGAAAGACTTTGACAAAATCTAACAGCCATTCATGATAAAAGTCTTGGAAAGACCAGAAATTCAAGGCCCATTCCTAAACATAATAAAAGCAATATACAGCAAACCAGTAGCCAACATCAAAGTAAATGGAGAGAAACTCGAAGCAACCCCACTAAAATCAGGCACTAGACAAGGCTGCCCACTTTCTCCCTACCTATTCAATAGAGTATTTGAAGTCCTAGCCAGAGCAATTAGACAACAAAAAGAGATCAAGGGGATACAAATTGGAAAGGAAGAAGTCAAAATATCACTATTTGCAGACGATATGATAGTATATATAAGTGACCCTAAAAATTGCACCAGGGAACTCCTAACCCTGATAAACAGCTTCAGTGCAGTAGCTGGATATAATTTTAACTCAAACAAATCAGTGGCCTTTCTCTACACAAATGATAAACAGGCTGTGAAAGAAATTAGGGAAACACCATCCTTCACATTAGTCACAAATAACATAAAAATACCTTGGCGTGACTCTAACTAAGGAAGTGAAAGATCTGTATGATAAGAACTTCAAGTCTCTGAAGAAAGAAATTGAAGAAGATCTCAGAAGATGGAAAGGTCTTCCATGCTTATGGATTGGCAGGATCAATATAGTAAAAATTGCTATCCTGCTGAAAGCAATCTACAGATTCAATGCAATCCCCATCAAAATTCCAACTCAATTCTTCACTGAGTTAGAAAGGGCAATCTGCAAATTCATCTGGAATAACAAAAAACCTAGGATAGCAAAAAAATTCTCAACAATAAAAGAACCTCTGGGGTAATCACTATGCCTGACCTCAAGCTATACTACAAAGCAATTGTGATAAAAACAAAAAACAAACAACAACAACAACAACAAAAAACTGCATGGTACTGGTACAGGAACAGACAGGTGGATCAATGGAATAGAATTGAAGACCCAGAAATGAACCCACAAACCTATGGTCACCTGAACTTTGACAAGGGACCTAAAACCACCCAGTGGGAAAAAAGACAGCATTTTCAACAAATGGTGCTGGAACAACTGGAGGTTCTCATGTAGATGAATCAGAATTGATCCATTCTTATCTGCTTGTACAAAGCTCAAGTCTAAGTGGATCAAAGAACTCCACATAAAACCAGAGACACTGATATTTATAGAGGAGAAAGTGGGGAAAACCTTCGGAGATATGGGTACAGGAGAAAAAATTACTAAACAGAACCGCAATGGCCTGTGCTGTAAGAATCAACAAATGGGACCTTATAAAATTGCAAAGCTTCTGTAGGGCAAAAGATACTGTCAAGAAGACAAAAAGGCCACCAACAGATGGGAAAGAATTTTTACCAATCCTAAATCTGATAAGGGACTAATAGCCAATATATACAAAGAGCTCAAGAAGGCGAATTCCAGAAATTCAAATAACCCCATTAAAAATGGGGTACAGAACTAAACAAAGAATTCTCAACTGAGGGATACCGAAGGGCTGAGAAGCACTTGAAAAAGTGTTCAATATCCTTAATCATCAGGGAAATGCAAATCAAAACAACCGTGAGATTCTACCTCACACCATTCCGAATGGCTAGGATCAAAAATTTAGGTGACAGTAGGTGCTGACGAGGATGTGGAGAAATAGGAACACTTCTCCATTGCTGGTGGGATTGCAAGCTTGTACAAACACTCTGGAAATCAGTCTGGCAGTTCCTCAGAACACTGGACATAGTACTGCCGGTAAATCCAGCAATACCTCTCCTGGGCATATACCCAGAAGATGTTCTGACTGGTAATTAATACCCATGCTCCACTATGTTCTTAGCAGCCTTATTTATAATAGCCAGAAGCTGGAAATAACCCCGATGTCCCTCAACAGAGGAATGGATACAGAAAATGTGGTACATTTACACAATGGGGTACTACTCAGCTATTAAAAACAATAAATTTATGAAATTCTTGGGCAAATGGATCTATCTGGAGGATATCATCCTGAGTGACATAACCCAATCACAAAAGAAGTCACTTGATATGTACTCACTGATAGTGGATATTAGCCCAGAAACCTAGAATTCCCAAGATACAACTTCCAAAACACAAGAAAACCAAGAAGGAAGACCAACTCGTGGGTACTTCATTCCTCCCTAGAATAGGGAATAAAATATCCATGGAAGGAGTTGTAGAGAATAAGTTTGGAGCTAAGACGAAAGGATGGACCATCCAGAAACTGCTCCACCCGGGGATCCATCCCATATTCAGCCACCAAACACAGACATTATTGCATTTGCCAGCAAGATTTTGCTGAAGGGACCCTGATATAGCTGTCTCCTGTGAGGCTTTGCCAGTGTCTGGCCAATACAGAAGTGGATGCTCACAGTCATCTATAGGATGGAACACAGGGCTCCTAATGTAGGAGCTAGAGAAAGTAGCCAAGAGCTGAAGGGGTCTGCAACCCTATAGGTGAAACAACAATATGAACTAATCAGTACCTCCAGAACTCGTGTTTCTAGCTGCATATATAGCCTATTTGGCCATCATTGGGAAGAGAGGCCCATTGGTCTAGCAAACTTTATATGCTCTAGTACAGGAGAAAGCCAGGGCCAAGAAGTGAGAGTGAGTGGGTAGGGGAGCAGGGTGGGGGAGAGGGTATTGGGGACTTTTGGGATAGCATTTGAAATGTAAATGAAGAAAATATCTAATTAAAAAAAGATTAAAAAATACAGTAAAGCTTCATGGTGACTGTAGTGAAACAGGTGTTTACAAAGACTTTTAAAATTATGTGTTTGGCCATAATACATACCCCTAATATCTAGTTATTACTTTATCTCTCTGTCTCTCTATCTCTCTCAGCCCTATGTCTCTCTGTCTTTCCTTCCCTTAATTCTTTACCAATTCTTGACCACAATATTTTTACACAAACCATTTTTCAATTGTGTTTAGTTTTCTTTCTCTGTTTCTGTCTCTCTGTCTCTCTGTCTCTCTCTGTATATGTATGTGTGCAAAAGTACACGTGTGAGTGTTCATATATGAGTGACTAAATATGGAGTCCAGAGTCCCACCTTGGGTTTTCTTCCTCAGAAGATGTCCACCTTGTCTTTTGAGTCAGGGTATCTCACTGACATTGAGCTCTCTGTGTCACCAGAACTAGCTGACAATGAGTTCCAGGGATCAGCCCATCTCTGCCTCTCAGTGCCAGGATAACAAGTAAATGCTCCCACATCTGAGGGTTTTCTCCATACATTCTGGAGATTAATATCAGGCCTTGGATATCAAACACATTACTGGGTGATGGGCTCTTGTAATGGTTACTATCAAACTTTAAAAATAAGCTACCACAGGCACAGTCTAGTTCTTCCTTCTCCAAACTTCTTTCCCCAGTGCCTAATGTATCTTCTAGTCTTCCAGTCATTCCAATAGCATTAAGTACACCCATAGGATCCCTTGCTGTGAAGAAACCTGCATTTGCTTTGCTGTGCTCTGAGCACACAGCACAGTGTTTGTGTCTGGATGTAAACAAAGTGACACATGTTGTCACATGCTAAAACACAACAATGTCTTCCAACCATGGAAGCCTAAGACCCATCAGCTGCAATTATGCATTGTATCACTCTCACACTGACTTCATTCAGTCACAGTTAAAACAGTCCTTAAACAACAGAGAACAAAAGATTGGAAATTTCTCTCTCTCTTTTTTTTTTTGCCAGTGAATTCCTAGAAAATGATGTTTTCAAAACTCATTAGCAGCATATTTTCTCAGAGACACAAGAGTTTCACACTTTCTTCTCTTTCTATTATCCTATGACATTGCAATTTGTTTTTGCTGATATCTCACTGAATAAATATACCCTAAGATGTTATTTTGTCTCACATAAGGCAAAATCACTGAGGGAAATAAATAGTTAAAGACTCAGGTCAAGCAGGATGCTGTGTGTCAGCTTCATCTGTAATGACAAGTAGCTTTTTCTTGAGCCATATTTCATGTTTATAATTAGTTAAATTTAATATATACAAGTGGTTATCTAGATGAATACTACACAAAAATACTGGTTAATACTCAAGTAAACCATATTGGTCATGAGACTGGGGACATAGCTCACTAGTAGCATGATTGTCTAATATACAAGAAGTGCTGAGTTAGATCTCCAGCACTACATAAATCAAATGGTCCACACACATAATTCCATAACTTGAAAGGCAGAAGTAGTATGACCAGAATTTCGAGTTCTTTACCCTTTGATATTGTAGTTGTTTTAATCCAGCACAAGGGATTTGTTAGTGTTTGTGCTGATGCTTTTGTAAACACATTTGCAATACTACCTGACATATAATTATATAATATATTTACATTCATTGCCAAATCTTCAAAAACCCAATCTATAACTGTTGCTAGCTTTTACTAAGTCTATATAGGTTAACATTGTTTTAGGGTATTATATACTATATAATTAAAAACCTTTATTATTCACATGTGTCACACCCGCCACCACATACAGCTTGTTATAGTGTCCTTTGGTTGCATCCAAAGGCTGTATACAGTTACTAACCTCTGTCACCTGCTAATGTGTAGGCTCACAGGGCCAGGCACTTGTCTTACTCTACTGTTCTCTTGGTACAATTTATGTAGTAAGTAAGACATGATTGTACCGAGTGATTATTTTTAAAGACATGGCCTGAATATCAATAGAGGATGGCGGTATTTCTACTTTCAACTCTGGAATGTCCACATTTGTGCTGTGCTGCAGATGGAGCTCAGGGTTTTGTACTTGCCAGGAAAATCAGTCCCTGAACCAGCTGAATTTTACTATAGCTCCATCCCCACTCGCAAACTCCCTACAGATGTAAGTTTCAATTCCTTCCTCTATGAAGTTCAGAAAGCAATGTTCTTTAACAGTGAACTAAAGATGGGTAGCAGGCTTTCAAATGCAAACCATTGATCACATCATGTAGTTTAACTTTATTACTAAATCATGCACCTGCAGAAGGAAAAGATCCTTCTTGATATAGTTTCGTTTATTTTCAACTAAACTGTCATGGTGCAAACTGAGTATGCCCACAAATGTGCTCTTAAACTGCATATGTAATTAATATGTAAAACCCCTCAAGAGAATCCAGACACTTCCTTTCTTCGGTGAGAGCATCACTTTGGAGATGTCCCTGCTATGATTTCCTGCAACTGGTGGAACTTCTTCCTCCTCTCGTTGTGTCTTGGCTTCTTTTATTTTTTTCTTTCTATGTACTTATCAAAAACCAAACTCTGAAGTAGACAATAAATTGTACTCCAATTAATACCTTTCTCTTACGGTTACAATTTTAAGGAGAAATGTGTCACATAAGATGTGCAGATCTTTGAAAATGTGTGTAATAGCCACCAGATTTTGTAGTTTTGTTTTGCTTTATTTTTACATTTTATTGGGGTTTTCTGTGAATTTCATATCATGAATTCCAACCCACTCATTCCGCATCTGTTCTGTTTCCTCTTCCCTCTCTTTCCAAAATAAAATAGGATAGAATAAGCAAAGCAAAGCAAAACAAGACAAAATCTTCTCCTATAACATAGGTTTTTACTTGCAAGTGTTCATTGCAGTGAGTCTGTTTCAATGTCTCTGGTATCTGCTACACTATCAATACAGGATCCCAACATAGACTCCTCTTGGTTATCCTGTTTTGGTCCTATGTCATGGAAATCTTGCAGCTTTGGATCTTCAGGACTGGCCTTTCCAGCAGGTCATAGATGAGGTAGGTATTGGCATGGGCCAACACAAAGCTCTGGATGTAGTCTTGAGGTAGCTGAGTTGGTCATACTCACAACCTCTTTTGCACCCACAGCTTAATGGTAAGCTCTCCAGCACTGTCTAAGTTAGCTCACCTAATGCTGCATTCAGCAAATGGCAGGGTCAGCTCTCCCTACCTCATGACCTTTGGATTACCCACCTTCTTCAGGCAGACAGAGTGAGAGGGATGGCACATCTCCCTTGCCCTGACCACCCCATGGCAGATGAGGGGACAGGGTCAGTTCATCCACATCTCATCCTTCCCCACCCACCAGCTACCATGGTCAGCTCTATTGTGCTGTTCAGGTATGCTTTAGGGACTACTCTCCTGAGTGTTGCAGCTCCTCGACTCTCCCAGTCTCATTATCAAGACCTCATGGACTCTCCTACAACACCCATGACAGGATAGGGGTAGGGCCACCACTCCTGAGGGCATGCCCACCAGGCCAGCTCATGCATACCCCTACCATCAGGGTCACCTCTACTGTGCTGCCAGGCAAGAGTTGAGGTCAGCTCTCCAAATGTGGTGTCAGGTGATGGGTGGGGCCAGCTCAGCACAGTACCTGTGGAATCAGTACGGACCAGAGATATCTACATGGTCTTTGTTGCTTACACATGTCTGGGACACCAACATACACCCTGGCTGCCATAGGTCCATGGACAGAGATATGGCCCCCAGAAAAAGAATGCTCCCAGATTTCCCCAAGTCCTCAGGTGTCTGCACAGGACACTATAATCAACAAGTCCCCCATTGCTGCTCTGCTAACCACTCAATAGCATTCACATATCCACATGGCCTCTGGTGGGAGCTTAGACCATGAGCATCTGCTCATTCTTTGGTGGTAACTTGGACCACAGTTGTCAACACAGATCCCAGCAGCTTGAACTAGGACTTCACTGTGCCTACTCATAACTGCCAATTTTTCACTGCCATTAAGTCTCCAGCTCCACCTTTGTCCACATGTATGGAGAAAGTATATGAACTGCTTGGTTTTGCTTTCTCTTCCATCTCTCTACCTTATACTCCATCATTCTGGTCTCTCCATTACACATTTCCCAGTGTAATACTACCTGAGGCAGGTACTTGGGTGACTTTCTTCAGGCAGTCCCAGCTGGTGAACTAGATATTGCTTTGAATATGAATCCAAATCAGAAGCTTTATGTTGTTTTTAACAAAATCTCAGACATTCAATTTCCCAAGAAATACATGGAAGCCAGTTGCTGAGGAGAAAGCTTGCTGATCAGAGAGGCAGAGAAAGCAGCCTGCAGGCTTTCCTCTATAGTTGTCATCCCAAAAGGAAAAGGAGGCTCCCCTTTTCCATGCTGTCTCAAAAACCCCCAAAATGATTGTTCTTCCTGTTTCCTTCCTGTGCCCTTTCTATCTATCCTGTTTTACTCTTACTTTCTGTTTTTCTTTACTGTGTTCACTCTCTGTCAACTGGTTGCTTGCTCTACATCTTGACCTGTGGTTGATTTTATTTAATCCTGTTTATAATAAACTGAAATGGTCCTCTCAGTGGGCTGTCCTGGTTACATCCTCAAGTACAGGTAGACTCTGGTGTTCTCAATTATTAGAATTCCCAAGTTTTTGAACCTCCTTCAACTTTACCAGGTCTTCTGTCTGGTGGCATGGTCCATTTGCCCACAAGTTTTCTCTCTCTTGTTGACTGTGGATATGATACTTTAGGGTTATGCCTTGACTTCCAGGCACTAATGTATAATAATCTCATATCTGCTTTTCTTCCCCTAGGCCATTCTCTTGCATTTCCTTCTCTTTTTTTCCATTTTTAGTACATGTGGACACTGTTTGTCCACATCTACCAGACTGAATATGCTCATATACTTGGATTCACATTTGGACCAAAACTTCAAGAAGAAATTATGGAACTTGCTGTGTGGCACAGGGTACAGGAAGACAGTGATAAACTGAAGCATTATGGGATCAAACTTGGAGTGATTTGCAAAGCTTGGTAAACACAGTAGGAAACAGAAAGGAGATTTACCTAGCACAGGTGGGCATGTTGGGTGGTAGGGTTAAGGGAAGAGGAGAAATGAAGGGTTGGCAAGTGAAGGATAGAATGGCTCCGTTTAGACTCAGATCCAAGAGCTTTATCTTAGTATACACTCAACACAAACACAATATGCAAATGCATTCCTAAAAAATTGCTTGGTTTGGACTCACTTGGCACTCATTAGTTAAAGTGCATGTGTAAGAGGCAGGGGAGTATACTATTTATTCAGTAATGAAGATTTCAGAAGAAACCAATATTATTGTAAGCTGTATTCAGGGTAAATAACAGCTTATGGAAAAGCTCATGGCATCTCTTTAATGGTAGACCACTGCAATAGACTGGACAGTCCTACTACATGGCAAGGATAAGGAAGGAGGTAGAAGAATGCAGTGGGAGCCTGGGACAAAGATAGACTGTGGAGCGCTTGGGTGATCCTCTTTTACATGAAGGCTCTTGAGTGTAACTTCTTATTTATTCATGGTTATATATGTGGCTTATAGTAACAATCAGGCTGTGGGAGAGAAGGTGACTGGGATGTGGGAACAGCATGTGATTAAATATGAAGTTTATCTAAGGAACTCTCATCTTCCTCTCTGAACTCTGATCTATTGTGTATCAGCACAAGACATTTTTCTCTTCTGATTTGTTAAGTTCCCTGAATTTACAACATACTGTCAATCTCAGAATGAAGATTACAGTCCTGGGTCACATGTACTCTTCATCAAGTGCCTCAGTGATAGACAGGAGCACTAGGATCTGGATGCTAGCTGAGAAGAGAAGATTATTTGCCTACTTTAAACTCAGTTTGTAGTGGGAACCGTGGGGATAGCAGCACAGAGAATAAGGGATGTGGGAATTATGTAGGAAGTGTGGAGGGAGAGCAGTCTGAAGGATCACATGGCAGCTGGAATGATGCTGATCTTCAGAAAGTAATCATCTACTCACCCTACATACAGCACCAATGACAGACCAAGGAAACAGTTTCATCAAGGTACAATTTGGGGATTCAATGTGTTGGTTTTATTTATAATCATTTTGGATAGGGTTTGGAGGATAGATAACTGAAACACAGCTGATCAAAACGTGTGCTTTAGCATGGATAATGGTTCACAATAGCAGGTTCCTTAGAAAGTCAGAGACTTTTCCTTGGTGCCTGTTACTGCTCATTGAATCAGGCCCTTGTGAATGACTTATATCTCTGGAGCTTTCTGAGATTTGGGCACTATGTTTACATTTTTTAATGGAACAGGCTCTCCACCAGTGTTTCAATTAGGAGAAAAATTGTTGTACATCAAAGGGTAAAGAAGCTAATTCTGTGGGATCCTGATGTGTGAATATTTTGGAATCTATGAGCCAAAGAGGTCATCAGGTTGGGGTAGGAAAGGGCAGAAGAGCCTAGATTCTCCACCTCCAAGCTGATCAACTAGTCCTCCTATGTCTCCTCTGATAGGAAGGGAGGATGTCACTCACAAAAGGATAGTGTCTCCTCCTTTGCTACCCAAATCTGTTACCCTATCTCTCCTCTCTTGCTTAGACAGCATTAAGCTGGGTCCAGGAGTCCTTGGTGATTCAGAGCAACACTGTTCCATGAAGTCCTTCCTCTGGTTATCTGTATCCACTATTGGTATAAATAGGGATTTGTGATATGGATACATAAATCTAACAATCAAATTTAAAAAGTATTCATCATTCTTTGGTATTAAGTAGGCTAAGAGAAAAGAGGAGCTCTTTTTCTTTAAAAACAAAATCAGATTATGAACCCTAAAGTGGTTTCATTTCTAACAGTAATACATCAGTAGATCACATAGTTTAAAAACATTTGTTTTATAGACCATTGTTTTTGTTTTTCTTATGTTCCCCTGTCTTCTATGCAAAAATATAACAGGATAAATCATCAAATTCTCAAAAGCATCATTAAATAAGACACAAGAGACAATCTTTATCAGATTTAGTACTGAGCAATATGTATTGATATAGAAACGTCTTTCTAGCTCCAAAACAACACATCTTGAACCGATCAGAGCTACCAGTCCCCATTCCAGACAGATCCTTCCTATTACTGGTGAATCACTGAATTTTTTTTTTTTTTTGCTTTTTTTGAGGCCACAACCATGACATCTGAGAGCCATTAAATTTGACTGAATAACATGTACATCTCCCTCTTTTCCAATCCCCCCTTCCCCTGCCTCTCCCCCAGCCTCTCTCTCTCTCTCTCTCTCTCTCTCTCTCTCTCTCTCTCTCTCTCTCTCTCTCTCACACACACACACACACACACACACACACACACAGAGCCTTTAAGCAAAAGTTAGTTGCTTTAGCTTACTGTAGGTAGGGAAGGAAGGATTAGTGAATTGTCTCAGTGGAGCTCAGATCTTTAATAGCCAGAGACACAAGTATTCATTCAGTAAAAACTCCAAAATTAACCATGCATCTTTGCATTTCAGGAAAAGAAAGGGTATAAGTGTATAGTGTTATAAATTTTCATATCTGTTTTATGTAAAAAAATTAGCATGCATTAAATGCACACACTTTTACTAAGTAATCTAAACATATTCTGTATCACAGATGATGATCAGGGCTAGGATGACTCACTCACTCGGGAGGCAGGAAGACAGAATATTACCCCAAGGCATTCCGAGGTGATCAAAAAGGTCTTATTCATTGTTTTCTCCTCCTGCCATGGTAGTGGTCTATACTGTAATGTGCCAGTCCATCAGCTATGATGCTTGGAAAGTGAGATCACTGGTGTCCAAGTGACTTAGATCAGTGAATTTTAGGTTAGATTCAAATATATGGTGTTTTCATGAATATTTTAGGCATTGGTAGAAGTAGAGTTTTGGTACTGAGCCACCAATTCCCAAATATGTAGGGATAATGAAATTGCCTATGAAACTTCATATAAATTTCAATGCTTGATGCCCATCTCCACCAAAGCCAACTTCATTGTTTGAGGTAATCTTTCTGGAAGACCCTTAGGTTGTTCTGACTCAGAGAAAACAGTATCAATGTAGCTTTCAGAGATGCAGGGATCTAGAGAGGTGGCTTAGTGATTAAGAATGCTCAGATCCCTATCAATGGATGAGAATGTGGATCCAATCATCTACATCAGGCATCTGAAACACCTGCAATTTCACTTCCAAGGAATCCATGCCCTCTTCTGCCTTTCTGGAGCACACACACACACACACACACACACACACACACACACACACACACACACTCACACGCACACACACTCACACGCACACACACACACACACATTCATATTTAAAATATCCCAGGAATGCTGAGGTATGTACCTACAAGAGAGGATTCCCTCCCTAGGATGCAGCTCCTCTGTTGGGAGCTGTGATGCTTATTGGGTTCCAATCACCTTTACCTCCACCACAGAATAAATCATTAACAACAATGGAATTGTCATTTTTTATTCTGATTTTGTATTTTTACATGCCAGTCACTCTCATGTTTTATATTGCAGATAATTGTGTTCAGTATACCCAACAATAGTCTCTGGAGAGGGACAAACATGCCAAGTGATGGTTATATAGATTTATCTGAAAACTAATTCTTCCTAATCTTTTTTAAAGAAAAAAAAAAAAGAAGAAGAAGTATATGTTTTACCCTTATCTGATCTGTTTTACACATAATTCTGGAGATAGACCATCCACTTCATGACTTCCCTTGATTTTTTCTAGCAGTTA
The DNA here is from genome assembly GCF_978045245.1 of Mus caroli. Lineage (NCBI taxonomy): Eukaryota > Metazoa > Chordata > Mammalia > Rodentia > Muridae > Mus > Mus caroli. The sequence continues at coordinate 114,156,074 of NW_028227256.1, read as the reverse complement.
TGTTGCAGTTAGTAGGGTTGAAGCAACATTTTCTAGCTTGGGTGATGGCTCAGTTAGGAAAGTTTGAAACCCAGAATGCATGTAAACAGTTGGGTATGATTGTAACCCTAAACCTCCCATCCCATAGGTTAGGACAGAAATGTCACTGGGGCTTCACTGGTCAGCCAGCATCGCCTTTGTGGTGAATTTAGGCCTGTCAGAATGTACCTCCAAAAACAAGATGAACAGTGTCAGAGATAGAACATCACAGGTTGAGCTCTGGTCCCACATGTATACAATTCATGGATATGCAGATTCAGGTGTGTGTGTGTGTGTGTGTGTGTGTGTGTGTGTGTGTGTGTGTGTGTGTTCGCATGCACACACACCCTTGGTCACACACACACACACACACACACATACACACACACACACACACACACACACACCATATATGGACACAAAGTCAAACTTTTGGGCATAGCCACATTGCTCTCTGAAGCCTCAGTGCAACTATCGTTCTAAGTTTTAGTCTTCCTTTCTGCTTTCTGACTTACACTTGGGCCTGGGCTTTATTGTCAATGCTCATGTACCTATAGAAGCCTGGATTTCTCTGTTTACTCTGGATCCTTCAGACAGGACAAGGAGGATAGAACAAGGTGACCTAAAGTGTTAAAGTTGACAGCAGATATAAACAGGAGCATGGAGATGACTGCATGTTTACATATCACCTTGTTTCACTTAGCTTCTCTGTGTGTAGTAGTGTGTCTGTATATACATGTATGTTTATATATGTGTATGCATGGAATCACAAATGTGTGTACGTGTGTGTGTGTGTATACTTGTTGCATATGTGTCTACAGTGATGGGCACTGCCAATTAAAATGAAAAGCTTGTAAGAAGAGATTGATTTCCCCAATTCCATCAGCTACAGTGTTGCCACAGCACTGAGCAGCCAGCTGCTCCTATCCATGCCTGTCCTGTTTGGAATCCTAGGTGATGTGACCTCCCACTGGTTGCTATAGTCACTGCTTTTTCAGAATCATCTGGTCCAAGATTATGTCATGTCACTTGATCCACTGGTAATATATGGCGCTCCTTGCTTTTGGCCTAATACTAGGATACAAATGGAGTGAGCCAGGCAACGTGGAATCACACAGTGAAAAACAAAAGCAAATTACCTTCTTGTCAATAAAAGTAACTATATTCTCTAACATGAGACGATTCAAGAGTATGATATTGATGAAGCCATGGAACCTGTAATATTGTTCCAGGCACTCTTGTGTAAAGGAGAACACTACACATAGAAAAGCATCCCTAGAAAATAAGATGTAGTTATATTTGATCTTGGACTGTGGTTGTCCAGTGGCCATGGAGAACTGGTTCTACCTGATAGAAGGGCTGGAAATAAAAAAGACTGGGTGCAAGAGAAGGATGAAGCCAAGACAAAGTTTCTGATCAAGGCTCAAATGTAATATTCAGCACTGTGTTTATATAGGGAGAAGCCATAGACCCATCCTTTGTTTCAGCGGGATTATGCTGCAAAGCAAGCTCAGTGGGCAGTCTACTCCTGTAGGAAATTGCAAATGTGGAGAGGCCAAATGACTAAAGGTAGGTCTAAAGCCATTGTGGGTCTGTTTAGCCTACTCAAGGCTGGGTGAAGGGCACAATTCCCCCTTTTTTGTTTTTTTAAAGATGAGCAATTATCAGTAGTTGGACAGGGATACAAGATATACTTGTTTTCTATAATCCTGTCTACTATATTGAGTGGCCAGTCGATAGTGCTTGTCTTAGGTTGGTGTCTATATTGCTCCTTATTACCTATCAGGGAGAACCAACATAGCTTTTGATGTATGTCTCTATCTTAAGTTGATAGGAGCTCAAGAACACTATTACCCATTTCTGACTACAGCCCTTCTATAGCACACTCTTTCCCATTCAGACCAAAGCCATAAAGGACAAATGAATGTGCACTCAATGTATTTCTTCATAGCGATGAATGACTGCCATGGTGAATAGCCGAGGTTGCTGAAAGTAATCCTGTTTGATGGCAACCATTCTGTTTAAGATCCAAGGTCCAAAACTTAAAAGCAACACGATTATAATTAATGGTCCAAGCAGTGTAGAAATTAAAGTTGTAAGCCATGGAAAATTAGAGAATCAGGATTTAAATCATCCTTGATTCTGTTCTTTTTCCCTTTTCTTTTTGGCTAGTCCTTTTTAAACTTTAGCCATAGAATCCTTTACTACTCCTAAATGATTGGTGTAAAAGTAACATTCTTCATGAAAGATAGTTCTCCCTGTTGAAGGATTTAAAGATTAGGAGCTTAAACACTTGCACTAACACTTGTTTGAAATCTAGATCCTGTCCAATTTTATCCACTGCAAATGTAACTTCATAAAGAACTGCAACTAACCTCCAAATATGTCTCTGAAAATGTTCAGAACCAGCCTTCCAAATGAAAACTGTCATTTATTTTTTTTCTTCCAATATTGGATTTATTTCTACACCAGTCTATGACTGAGTCAGAATAACTCTCACATTAAAGGAAAGAGAAGAGTCATCATAACTTTTCCTTTTGATTAATTTTTCTAAGTTAGATTCTATAGTCCCCATATTCTCTGTCCCACAAAGTCTAAAAACTTGAATCACAGCAGCTTGTCTAATCTGTGATATAGGCAAGCAAAGGTGGGTCAAGAACATATGTCTAATAGAGCTTTCCTGTCACCATTGTCAGGACACTCAGCAAGCTCACAGTCATTCTTTGTTCCAGAATCAACATGTCGCTCCTGCAGCATCCTGAAGAAAAAACACAAACATGCCCTCTTCCCCATATTAAACATCTGATCAGGATCATGCCATATGTCAGTAAGTGGATCCTTCTATTTCACTTAGGCATAAGTATGTCTGGTTGTAGGGTACCATAGACACTCAGCAGAGAGTTAGTATCCAAATTTTAAAATTTTAAAAATAAAAAGCATGATTTAAATAATGTGTATCGGGATATAATTCCCCCTTGAGAATACCAAACAGAGGCTTAAGTAACCTTGAACTTTGTTTTGGATTAAAGAAATAACCAATCCCTTGGAGGTGAGTGAGTACATCATCTCCAGTGTCTACTAATCCTTCAAAGCCTTTTTCTTCAATTTGCAACTTAAGGTTAGATCTCTTATTAGTAATAGATTGGACCTGATACATCAGAGGAACCAAAGCCACCTTGTCCTCTCTTACTGTTAACAAATTTGAAAGGTAGAAGATATAAGGAAACTAAAACAAGTTGAGCAATTCTTTTACTAGGAAGCACAGTTACAATGCCATTGGGGGAGTTTGGTTTATCAGGTTCTGGCCCACATCAAGTGGCATTAGCATTCTCATAAGCCAATTGTGTAACAAAAGGAACTCTTGTCTCAGGGCCTCCAAAAATTCTACCAGCTGCTTTTAGCAGTCTATCCACAAATTCCTGAAATAGTTCATCACCTTATTTGGTTCCAGATAAACTCCCACTGGGATCTCCTTTCCAATCTTGGGGGGTTAAATTTGCTTCTACCACTGTATCCAATAAAGTTTGTGTAAAGGGCTCATACTGTGCTACAGCTCTTTTAACTTTTTTTTTTTTAACTTTTTTTGAAATCATCAATCATCTCCACTTGCTTGATTTTTTTGTTAATTACAAATATGGCTGAGTTAAAAGTACTGATCCTGTGGTCGAACTATAAACTGCAGCCAATGGAACACTGGCAGCTTAACTACAGTCTTCAAATTTCTCTTGTAACACCAGAGCACAGCCATAACTTTGGAAAGCAAAACTCAACCTTCAACAAACAATCTAGTCTCTCAAAAATCAACACCAATTGAATCACCTCCATGCAAGATTTGGCTGCCAGTCCCTGCATACAAACATATGACAGTGCAGCCTCCAATACTTCAAAGAGACATTGCCCTAAATCCTAGTCTGATTTCTAGGATAAGAATTGCATAAAATATTATCCCACTTTAGAAGTATCTCTAGAGACCAGTTTTCCTGGGTTGGCTCATGCTACATGTTGTTGTTTGGAATGACTCCAACCTCAAGTTAGCAGTTTTAAGCTAACTTTCTGTTACCAATGTTACAAATTTCTAATCATACTCAATAACTTATAACCAAATACTCTATAACCAAGGCATGCAAGGCATATTTATACTTCTAAAACTAGTCACGAACAAAAATGAAGTGGCTATACACATCTTATATATTTAAACCTAACAAAAATATCTTATCCTTTCTAGCTGTAATTTCAAGAGTAAAAGCACTTGTTGAACCCAATAAACACTATTGCAAAGATTTTTCTAGGAAAAAACAGCCATCCGCTCCCTTACCAAAGATGCCAAAAAGCTGTTGGCCCCTTTAAAGCAGCTTTTGCAGACAATCAGCTCCTGGCAGGGCTTTTCCAGCTGTGCTAGGTTCCTAACCACAGGGCTCCAAAGGCCAATTAGGACTGCCTTTTAAAAGAAGTTAAACTAAATCAAGGGGTGAATAGCCAGCAGATAAAGTTTTAACTATATTTTTCTTTTCAACATGGAACACAGAACAACAATCATTCAAACAATGGAACAAAACCAGATGTAAATTGCCACACATGGACAGATTGGTTCAACTAGGACAGACAATAGACAGAGATGGAAGAGATCTTGATGTCCCAAAGGGACCTAAACATAACCAGAACTAAGTCTATCTCTAGTAGGAGCCAGAGAGGAGGCAGGATGTCTCCCCAGTGTACTCCTAGGAGAGCTCTGAAATAGCATATATCCATTTTCCTTCTCTTTTGCTAATGTGTTCTGGACAAGGGACAACTGCTTTTCTGAAACCTATTCTGAAACCTATTCTCTCTCTCTCTCTCTCTCTCTCTCTCTCTCTCTCTCTCTCTCTCTCTCTCTCTCTCTCTCTCTCTCTCTGTCTCTCTCTCTCCCTCCCTCCCTCCCTTCCTTAACTCATTTGTATATTTACCATTCCAACTTCTGGGAACCAAAGACAACCATAGACAGTATAAATCTACTTGGGCTTAGAATTCTTCTAACATCTGTTTTTTAAATCCTGCTCTTCTTGCTTGATGCAGCTCTTGGCTGTGAACAAAAGCCTATATAGAATTTCCCTGTCCAGTTGCACTGTCACCACTAAGTGAATTTGGCATCAGACCTGTTCAGTCTAACTATATCCTCTTTGTATCTCCTGCAACAATATCTTCCAAAAAGATAAAATTTATACCTAGTGCTAGCATTAATGCTCTTTGTTGCTTACCGTGCAGGATACTGTAACTTCTTCTGTTTTCTGTGGAGCTCCACCTAAGACAGCATTACTTAGTGGTCCCCCTCCCCCATTTTCAGTCCCCTCATTTGGGCACCATCTGAAGCTATCCAGAGGCCATAGAGAACTGGGTCTACCTGAAAGAGGGGCTGGAAATGAAATGTGACTGGGTGCAAGAGAAGGATGAAGCCAACACAAAGTTTCTGATCAAGGCTCAAAGTTCAATATTTAGCACTGTGTTTATATAGGGAGAGCCCATAGACCCATCCTTTGTTTCAGCTGGATTATGTTGCAAAGCAAGCTCAGTGGGCAGTTTACTCCTATAGGAAATTGCAAATGTGGAGAGTCCAGAGGACTCCAGGTAGGTCATAAAACCAACGTGGGTCTGTGTAACCTACTCAAGGCTGAGGGAAGGGCACATTGGACTAAGTCTTAAAGTATATACTAGCAGTATGTGGTCTATACAAAGTTCAGTGATTTGGGCATGCTCTGAATATGCCTAGCTATAGCCACTTTGGCTAGCCAGTGATGTCTAAGAATTCACCATTCTTTTCCAGCCAACAATGGAGTAATATAACTGCAGTGCCACATCCTGTTTTTTATGTGACTGCTGATATATGAACTCCAATCATCATCTCTGCATATCAAGCACTTTACCAACTGAGCCATCTTCCAGCCCTCAGTAATGCTTTTGACTGTAGTTTTATATAACTATTAATTACTGAATATTTCTTATTTGAGAAACTGCCTGAAACTTATTATTGATTACATTTAATTGTTGCTCCTTTTATACAAACATAGTTGTATATAATAGAAATTTCTTACATTTCGAAGTTAGGATTTGAAACCAGTTTTAAAAAGTAATTACATTTAGAAAAAGTGGCTGTTTTTACAGTTTTTTTTTCTGTACTTCTATATGTGAGTGTTCTATTTTTTCCAAAGTTTTAATTTGATTACAATAACACTACTTACTATTATTTCACAATTATGGCTTGGTTGTAAAATATCAGCAGCTTTTAATAAGCTTACATAAATAATCATCAGATTGTACCATTAATTAAATGTTGCTAAACTCTTTATTATTTTTGCCTGTGCTGGCTTCCCCATGCCAAGATATGGCAATCTGCTGTTTATTAAGCAACAGTAAATACAGGAGAGTGATGATGAGCGAAGGATTTAATCAAATTCTCAATATTGTACTGTCACTTGTATGTGACTCTGGCAACTGTGTGAATAGTGAATACAGAGACACAGTATTTGTTATTCCACAACTTAATTAAACACAAAAGGAAGGCCCAGACAGAAGGGAGATTTGGTTGTATCTGACTATCCTAAGATTGACTGATTGCACAGTGAGATTTGAGGAACCACCTCGAGTATATTACATTTTTCTGGAGGGATTAGAACAAGTATCTCACTGCAAATTGAGCACCAAAGAACAGGCTAAAGTACAGCACCACCAATGTCCAGCTTGGTAAAAATCAGTGAGTTTATTGAATCTACTTACAGAGCAAGTAAGGGTTTGCTTCCAGGAGCCTGGGGGGATAGGGGTAGGGCTAAACAACTGCATGACTTTAAGGTTCCACGATATAATGGATAAAACAAAATCCAGATTTTTTTGTTTGGAGAATTGTTCTGATATGATCTCTTGCTCAGTTATCTCTTCTAATAAAGCATATTTTCTTTCATTTAACAGAGTATAGCTTTAGCTGGATATGCAATGGGTTATTGAGCTATATATCTATCACTCCAAATAATCAAGTAAATAAAACAGAAGGTTGATTGTGGCTCCTGGATATAATCTGTGACTGGCAATCACTTGGTCTTACTGTTTTAGGCTGTGAAGACACAGTGAGTCATGGTGGTAGCATGAGAAAAAGCAAAGATTGCTCTTCACATAGAAATGAAGAAACAGAGAGCCAAAAAGGGATTGTTGTCCACATGATCCCTTGAAGGGCTGGACCTCAGTGACTCAACTCTCTGTAACCAATCTCACCTTCTAATCACGACCATCTCTGAAATCATTTATTGCTGTGTCCAATGTATTACTAGATAGACATTTGGGTGATGTTTCAGAATCAAATAATAGCTGCAGAGGCAAATGTTTTGATGTATTTCTTGTCATCTGTCTTCCCTAGCACCGTACTCCATCATACAAGTTAAAGCCAAAATGAGAGGACATATATATAAAGGAGATCTGGCATTCATCCATACAAGAAATTCACCACAATCAGCAATGTTTGAAGCACTCAGGGTAAACTGTAAGACTGAAGCTTCAGAGGCTGGTTTAGGAAAGTCTCTCATACATAATTTGAGCTTTATTGGGTGAAAGAGATTAGACACCATGAGGAAGCTTGGGAGAGCATGAGACAAAAACAAAACAAAACAAAAAAGCAAAACAAAACAACAAAAACAAATAAAACAAAACATACAAACATAAAACCCAGAGCCTTAAAGACAAGGAGAACCACCCCTTTAGAAATAGACCTATACAGGAGCTTTACTAAGACAAGCTTAAAGTAAGAGTAAAATGGTTGTAATGGGAAGCCAGAGGAAGCTTCAGGGAAATCTTCTGAACAAAGGGAAATCTCTGACTTTTATGTTTCAATTTTTCTTTCCTCATACCACATGATTTAGTCTGGAATAACAAATGTAAAAAAAGAAAATCAACAAGGAACCAAGCACTGGAAATGACTGTGAATTAGGAGTTTCAAGAACCACAGCATAGAACATCTTAACTCTGTTATGGGAAGAAAACTACAGAGATGTGTGGTTTGCTTTCCTCTTGCTGGTTGATCTTGCATCTTAAGAGTGACCAGAGACATAAAGCATCAGGGCATGAGCTAAGAGACATGGTATCATTTTCTTACTATACCCTGAGACTCAGAAGTGGAGACTCCTAGACATATGTCTAATTCTATGTGTATGTGTACAGAGAGGCGGAGAAAGAAATCAAGAATCAAGATCTATCTTTACATGGACATATATACATAATATCTCATATGATTTTATAGTTAAAATATCAGGGAATTTTTGAGATTTATTTCCAGTGTCTGGGCAGAGGAGAGAGTGGAATTGCTTGGCATGTACAAATAGACATCACATTGTTGTGTCACTTTTGCCAGCTGTGCAGAAAGCAGGAAGGACCTAAGTGATGGAACCATAGCCCCTGGGCTATCTATATATGGTCAGCCACAGCCATAACAACAATAATGACATACAACTATACACACACATACACACACACACACACACACACACACACACACTGCTACTGCTGCTGCTGCTTGGAGGCTGTAAATACGTATGGCTCAGCAGTTTACATCACTGAAGCTCAAGCTTAAAGGCCAGCATTTAGAATGTACAAAAGCTCATGGTGGGCTGATAGGTCTCCCGTAATTCCAATCCAGGAAGGAAAAGTCAGAGAATTCTCAGAACAAGCTTATTAGGGAGATTAGGTGTATTGTCAAATTAGGCGTATTGAGTGAGTCCTTTAATTAATGAATAGTTAGAAGAGTCATTTAGGATGATTACTGACATCAACCTCAGGCAAAACATGCTCACACAAGGAAATGTTGAGAAGAAATAAGAGGAAAGCTTGTGAAGACTTCTGCAACATCACACACAACACACTTCTGCCTGGCATTGTAGGGAATCATGGAATCTAGGAGCTTTGTCTAGACCAGACAAAAAGTTGCAATGGAGAAGTCAGAAACATGGAATTAGTTACTGCAATTAGGGTTTTTCTTTTTCTTCTGCAGATTCATTTCCACACACATTGGAAATGTTCTGAAAAGTCATTTTAGAAACTTTGCTTTATCTATATTTAAATATTTATATATTTATATTGTAATATAATTTATATATATACTTATAATTATATAATATAGATGTTATATATTTATATCCATATTTATTGATATTCATAAATATAAAAATTCTGGAAAAGCTAACTTTTCTTGATGGAATTAAATAGTATTTCAATGCTAACTTACATGATAGATTTAATTCTTCCACTTTATATCATGCATGGTTTTCCCTGCAAGAAAGTTATTTTTATATTATTTCTATAAATTAGTTGTTGACATATGTTGCTGGAAATAATAAAAAATAACCTGCCAACTCTCCATTCTCCTGCTTCTCTCAGCCCGCCTGCTCCTGCCACGTGCAACTCTCTCCAGCTAGCCCCCACAGCATCTGGGTCACTTGTCTCTTGAGCCACTAGTTCCCTCTCCACCATAAACTCCTGTAATGGTGGTCCCACATTCCAGTAACCAAGTAAATCAAAACTCTTGAAGTTTATAATTAACCAGTCAGATTTATGTACCAATAAATTCTCAATTTACAAGATGCCAATACAATAATTTCAGAACCAATTGATAATGAGAAAAGCTTTATCCCAATTATTCTAACCTTATGATATCATAACTACCTGTGGCTGGTTAAAGTCACGCTGGTTCATGTCTGCCTCCATCTTGGCTCTTCTCTTTCTCCCCTGAAACGCTGTCTCTGCCACTTTTAGCTCTGTCTCCCTTTTCGCTGTCCAATTACAGGCCTTCTGCTGCCCTAATGTAATTGGACAGGGAAAATCCTGCGATAGCCGTATATTAATAAAATGATTTATACATAAAAGTATTTATGTGATAAAGTAGTATGCAAACATTAAGGGCATAATTATAATCTGAATACAATTTATACAAACTTCATAAAACATTATATCTATACTAGTAAAAAGAAAATGCAAAAGTAAAAGCTATGAGTATGTGATGAAATCAGGTTTTTTTTTTTTTTTTTTATTTGCTATCAGCAACTGACACTGTTGGCAAAACGTGGTCAAAATATATTGTCTCAAAATTTTTTCAATAAAAACGTTTCAAATTTTTTATTAACACTTTTTCTTTCTCTCCTTAATTCTGATAATATGTATGTGCCAGGAATAACTATGTGAGATATCTATGCCTTCTTCTTTTTTTTTTTTTTTTTTTTTTTTTTTTTGGTTTTGGTTTTGGTTTTTTCGAGACAGGGTTTCTCTGATAGCCCTGGCTGTCCTGGAACTCACTTTGTAGACCAGGCTGGCCTTGAACTCAGAAATCCACCTGCCTCTGCCTCCCGAGTGCTGGGATTAAAGGCGTGCGCCACCACGCCCGGCTGCCTTCTTCTTCTTAACTTGTGAGAATAACATTATTGAAAGTCCATAAGAGTAGAAAGTTCAGTGAATGTTCCTTTTTGTGTGTGAGTGTGTTTATGTTTGTTAGTGTCTATTTTTAACATTATAGTGTTAAGACAAAACCAATTTATAGTACCTAAGTCATCATTCTATTTCCCAAAATTATTTTAAGTTTTTTTCCTCTTCTTCATCCTGTGATTTCTTTAAAATAAAGTTAGATGCATTTGTCACACTCTGTAGTCACCAATGTGACTGCCCCCAGTGTGATAGGAGTTTAAAATGTTATATACTATTGCGCGCGCTTTTGTGTCCCCCTGGTAAGAACACGCTCAGGGCAACCGGAATCTTCTGCAGCACAAGCTTTATTGCTTACCCCATCAGGAGCCAGTGGCGAAGAGAGCCAGAGAGGGAGCCAGAGAGAGAGAGAGAGCCAGAGAGAGAGAGAGCCAGAGAGAGAGAGAGCCAGAGAGAGAGAGAGCCAGAGAGAGAGAGAGAGAGAAATGGCGGAGCCCTCTCCCTTTTATGGAGGACTGTCCTCTGCCTCGGACGTGTCGCTCCCTGATTGGCTGCAGCCCATCGGCCGGAGTTGTCGTCACGGGGAAGGCAGAGCACATGGGGTGGGAAACTACCCCAGTGCATGTGCAGATGGTTTGTTTACACAGGTGCCAGTGCCATCAGCGCCATCTTGTAATGGCCAATGTGAGGGCGGCTCCTTACATCTCCCCCTTTTCTTTTATTTAAGAGCAATAGGCCACCCATTCTAATGAGAGTGGAGATAGAGGTCAAATCCCCAGTGTGCAAAATAGGGGCTTTACACAAAACCTCCTCCCAGGCTCATCACCCGAAGGGGTCTTGGTCTGCTCCCGTGTCGTTTTTCCTGGGGGAAGGACACTTGGACACTCAACCTTCTTGAAAGATGACATGTCTCCCTAGAATAGGCTCATAAATGACATGTCTCCCTAGAATAGGCTCACAGAGCCCTTCTACTGCAGTGCTTAGCCGTGCAACTCTCTCAGGCTGCTGAAGCACACTCACTCTATCCTGTGCAATGAGACTAGCCTCGTGGGGTGCAAGAGCTGAGTGGCCAGCGACCTATAGCTTAAGCATAGATAACCATATATCAGGGGAAGCACCATGTTCTAGTGCTGCAAGCGCCTGGGAAATAACCACCATGTCTCTCCTAGTTTGGGCCTTAAGTTTACAGACCAATCAGAGAAGCAACACTAATCCACAGCAAAGAACAGCTCCAAATAATTCCACCCTCACCCATTCTTTAAAGAAGGAAAATGTTGAAAAGATAGTCCTTAGGTCAGGGACAGGTCCAAGTGCGTGGGGCAAGTCTCAATTTTCGAAGGGTCTGTTCAAATTTAGCCGTCCAATTCTGTATCTCCCAACGCTGCTCTCCCTTTGTTGTTATCGCACTGGACATCACCAAGACGAGGGACATCAGGATTCCCTTGGTCAGTCTGATTTTTCTGGTGAGTCTTTCGGGTATCCAAAATGGGTTGTCTTCATTCTGTGGAAAAACACAAACAGCTCCCCTGGATCTTATCAAAATAGGATCCGGGCCTTTCCATTTGTTACTTAAAACATCTTTCCATTTAACCATCTCTTTGGGCCTATCTGGCTCTGAACAATGACGTTCAGCCGCTGTATCTTTGTTAATTGTCCAGTGGCTTCACCTGTTCGGGAGAGCGCCTTCCAGGCCTTAATAGCCGTGGAGGAAATTTGGGCATAAGCTCCCCAGTGATAATTTGTTTGATCAGCGGTATAAGCTCCCTGACCCGTTAACAGGTCAAAGGTCCAATCTCTCTGCTCTGGAGTCAAAGCGGCAGCATTTGCTTGGGCCTGCGTTTGTGCAGCCTCTTGCCATAGTGCTCTCCATTCCATATATTTGCCCGCACTGGGGAGAGTGGCTTTTTTTTTTTTTTTAAACTTTTTTTTATTTATTTATTTTTTTAATATTTTTATTACATATTTTCCTCAATTACGTTTCCAATGCTATCCCAAAAGTCCCCCATAGCGCCCCCCACTTCCCTACCCACCCATTCCCATTCTTTTGGCCCTGGCATTCCCCTATATTGGGGCATATAAAGTTTGCGAGTCCAATGGGCCTCTCTTTCCATTGATGGCTGACTAGGCCATCTTTCGATACATATGCAGCTAGAGACAAGAGCTCCGGGGTTCTGGTTAGTACATCATGTTGTTCCAACAATAGGGTTGCAGATCCCTTTAGCTCCTTGGGTACTTTCTCTAGCTTCTCCATTGGGAGCCCTGTGATACATCCAATAGCTGACTGTGAACATCCACTCCTGTGTTTGCTAGGCCCCAGCATCGTCTCACAAGAGACAGTTATATTTGGGTCCTTTCAGCAAAATCTTGCTAGTGTATGCAATGGTGTCAGCGTTTAGAAGTTGATTATGGGATTGATCCCTGGATACGACAGTCTCTAAATGGTCCATCCTTTCATCACCGCTATGAACTTTGTCTCTGTAACTCCTTCCCTGGGTGTTTTGTTCCCAATTCTAAGAAGGTGCACAGTGTCCACACTTTGGTCTTCATTCTTCTTGAGTTTCATACATAGAGAGTGGCTTTTGCAATCATTTGCCAGTCGGCAGGAGTTAATGCCTCGCCAGCAAGCCTGTATAACTGCACCAAGGTAAAATTAGCATTGGCTCCATATTTACGGACCGATTCGGCAAGCTCTTTAATCTGTGTATAATCTACCGGAGCGTGAACACGCCCACCCTCGGCTCCTTCAAAGACCGGAAATGCCTGTTGTATCTTCCTTTGTGCCTCTCTTGAAATGAACGAGTCCGCACACTGCCTCTCTGCGCAGGGCTGACGCACTACGCAAGGAGGGGACTCGCATAGGGCGGAGGTGCACTATGACCTTGAAGCCGACTGCCTGGAGACCGAGCAGCAAGCTGGCCTTTGCCAGCCGCTTTTGGCTTTTTTCTTGACCTATAAGCTCGCATTTCTCTCTCATAACGAGCTGCTCCCTCCTCCAAGTCTGTTTCCTCAGAAGGGCTAATTTCTTCATCTGATTTACAGCTACTAAGAACTGGCTCCTTAAACTTGTCTTTTTTCTCCTCTTTCCTTCTAATCTCTCCCCAGGTATTTTTCCCTGACATTAACTTTTCCTCGGGTTCAAGACCCGTGGAAAGGCCTGTATACTTATTTGGCGCGCCATGCTTTCTCTTTTTTCCTGCTCTCTCTCCCCACTTTACTTCTGATAGACTGTCTTGAATTTCGTTCAGAATTCTCCACCCTGCCTTAACCACTTGTTGACATGTGAAAAGAAATAAAAGGACTTTTAACACTAGAGAAAGTTCAAGACCAGACATACCTTGTAAAGCTGTAATGCGCGTCCCATCCCCACAGTTCTGGTTCTGCTCCATTCCCCAGCTGAAGAGTTCTGAACCCATGCCAGATCCTTCTCAACAGTCTGTTTTGTGGGAACACTTCATTACGACAGTTCCCCAGCTGAAGAGTTCTGAACCCATGCCGGATCCTTCTCAACAGTCTGTTTTGCGGGAACACTTCATTACCACAGTTCCCCAGCTGAAGAGTTCTGAATCCACACCGGATCCTTCTCAACAGTCTGTTTTGCGGGAACACTTCATTAACTGCTCCTTCCCCGTGATGCAGTAGCTCCCAGGTTTGGGTTTCGGCGCCATTTATTGCGAGCTTTTGTGTCCCCCTGGTAAGAACACGCTCAGGGCAACCGGAATCTTCTGCAGCACAAGCTTTATTGCTTACCCCATCAGGAGCCAGTGGCGAAGAGAGCCAGAGAGGGAGCCAGAGAGAGAGAGAGCCAGAGAGAGAGAGAGCCAGAGAGAGAGAGAGCCAGAGAGAGAGAGAGCCAGAGAGAGAAAGAGAGAGAAATGGCGGAGCCCTCTCCCTTTTATGGAGGACTGTCCTCTGCCTCGGACGTGTCGCTCCCTGATTGGCTGCAGCCCATCGGCCGGAGTTGTCGTCACGGGGAAGGCAGAGCACATGGGGTGGGAAACTACCCCAGCGCATGTGCAGATGGTTTGTTTACACAGGTGCCAGTGCCATCAGCGCCATCTTGTAATGGCCAATGTGAGGGCGGCTCCTTACATCTCCCCCTTTTCTTTTATTTAAGAGCAATAGGCCACCCATTCTAATGAGAGTGGAGATAGAGGTCAAATCCCCAGTGTGCAAAATAGGGGCTTTACACAAAACCTCCTCCCAGGCTCATCACCCGAAGGGGTCTTGGTCTGCTCCCGTGTCGTTTTTCCTGGGGGAAGGACACTTGGACACTCAACCTTCTTGAAAGATGACATGTCTCCCTAGAATAGGCTCATAAATGCCACAGAGCCCTTCTACTGCAGTGCTTAGCCGTGCAACTCTCTCAGGCTGCTGAAGCACACTCACTCTATCCTGTGCAATGAGACTAGCCTCGTGGGGTGCAAGAGCTGAGTGGCCAGCGACCTATAGCTTAAGCATAGATAACCATATATCAGGGGAAGCACCATGTTCTAGTGCTGCAAGCGCCTGGGAAATAACCACCATGTCTCTCCTAGTTTGGGCCTTAAGTTTACAGACCAATCAGAGAAGCAACACTAATCCACAGCAAAGAACAGCTCCAAATAATTCCACCCTCACCCATTCTTTAAAGAAGGAAAATGTTGAAAAGATAGTCCTTAGGTCAGGGACAGGTCCAAGTGCGTGGGGCAAGTCTCAATTTTCGAAGGGTCTGTTCAAATTTAGCCGTCCAATTCTGTATCTCCCAACGCTGCTCTCCCTTTGTTGTTATCGCACTGGACATCACCAAGACGAGGGACATCAGGATTCCCTTGGTCAGTCTGATTTTTCTGGTGAGTCTTTCGGGTATCCAAAATGGGTTGTCTTCATTCTGTGGAAAAACACAAACAGCTCCCCTGGATCTTATCAAAATAGGATCCGGGCCTTTCCATTTGTTACTTAAAACATCTTTCCATTTAACCATCTCTTTGGGCCTATCTGGCTCTGAACAATGACGTTCAGCCGCTGTATCTTTGTTAATTGTCCAGTGGCTTCACCTGTTCGGGAGAGCGCCTTCCAGGCCTTAATAGCCGTGGAGGAAATTTGGGCATAAGCTCCCCAGTGATAATTTGTTTGATCAGCGGTATAAGCTCCCTGACCCGTTAACAGGTCAAAGGTCCAATCTCTCTGCTCTGGAGTCAAAGCGGCAGCATTTGCTTGGGCCTGCGTTTGTGCAGCCTCTTGCCATAGTGCTCTCCATTCCATATATTTGCCCGCACTGGGGAGAGTGGCTTTTTTTTTTTTTTAAACTTTTTTTTATTTATTTATTTTTTTAATATTTTTATTACATATTTTCCTCAATTACGTTTCCAATGCTATCCCAAAAGTCCCCCATAGCGCCCCCCACTTCCCTACCCACCCATTCCCATTCTTTTGGCCCTGGCATTCCCCTATATTGGGGCATATAAAGTTTGCGAGTCCAATGGGCCTCTCTTTCCATTGATGGCTGACTAGGCCATCTTTCGATACATATGCAGCTAGAGACAAGAGCTCCGGGGTTCTGGTTAGTACATCATGTTGTTCCAACAATAGGGTTGCAGATCCCTTTAGCTCCTTGGGTACTTTCTCTAGCTTCTCCATTGGGAGCCCTGTGATACATCCAATAGCTGACTGTGAACATCCACTCCTGTGTTTGCTAGGCCCCAGCATCGTCTCACAAGAGACAGTTATATTTGGGTCCTTTCAGCAAAATCTTGCTAGTGTATGCAATGGTGTCAGCGTTTAGAAGTTGATTATGGGATTGATCCCTGGATACGACAGTCTCTAAATGGTCCATCCTTTCATCACCGCTATGAACTTTGTCTCTGTAACTCCTTCCCTGGGTGTTTTGTTCCCAATTCTAAGAAGGTGCACAGTGTCCACACTTTGGTCTTCATTCTTCTTGAGTTTCATACATAGAGAGTGGCTTTTGCAATCATTTGCCAGTCGGCAGGAGTTAATGCCTCGCCAGCAAGCCTGTATAACTGCACCAAGGTAAAATTAGCATTGGCTCCATATTTACGGACCGATTCGGCAAGCTCTTTAATCTGTGTATAATCTACCGGAGCGTGAACACGCCCACCCTCGGCTCCTTCAAAGACCGGAAATGCCTGTTGTATCTTCCTTTGTGCCTCTCTTGAAATGAACGAGTCCGCACACTGCCTCTCTGCGCAGGGCTGACGCACTACGCAAGGAGGGGACTCGCATAGGGCGGAGGTGCACTATGACCTTGAAGCCGACTGCCTGGAGACCGAGCAGCAAGCTGGCCTTTGCCAGCCGCTTTTGGCTTTTTTCTTGACCTATAAGCTCGCATTTCTCTCTCATAACGAGCTGCTCCCTCCTCCAAGTCTGTTTCCTCAGAAGGGCTAATTTCTTCATCTGATTTACAGCTACTAAGAACTGGCTCCTTAAACTTGTCTTTTTTCTCCTCTTTCCTTCTAATCTCTCCCCAGGTATTTTTCCCTGACATTAACTTTTCCTCGGGTTCAAGACCCGTGGAAAGGCCTGTATACTTATTTGGCGCGCCATGCTTTCTCTTTTTTCCTGCTCTCTCTCCCCACTTTACTTCTGATAGACTGTCTTGAATTTCGTTCAGAATTCTCCACCCTGCCTTAACCACTTGTTGACATGTGAAAAGAAATAAAAGGACTTTTAACACTAGAGAAAGTTCAAGACCAGACATACCTTGTAAAGCTGTAATGCGCGTCCCATCCCCACAGTTCTGGTTCTGCTCCATTCCCCAGCTGAAGAGTTCTGAACCCATGCCAGATCCTTCTCAACAGTCTGTTTTGTGGGAACACTTCATTACGACAGTTCCCCAGCTGAAGAGTTCTGAACCCATGCCGGATCCTTCTCAACAGTCTGTTTTGCGGGAACACTTCATTACCACAGTTCCCCAGCTGAAGAGTTCTGAATCCACACCGGATCCTTCTCAACAGTCTGTTTTGCGGGAACACTTCATTAACTGCTCCTTCCCCGTGATGCAGTAGCTCCCAGGTTTGGGTTTCGGCGCCATTTATTGCGAGCTTTTGTGTCCCCCTGGTAAGAACACGCTCAGGGCAACCGGAATCTTCTGCAGCACAAGCTTTATTGCTTACCCCATCAGGAGCCAGTGGCGAAGAGAGCCAGAGAGGGAGCCAGAGAGAGAGAGAGCCAGAGAGAGAGAGAGCCAGAGAGAGAGAGAGCCAGAGAGAGAGAGAGCCAGAGAGAGAGAGAGCCAGAGAGAGAGAGAGAGAGAAATGGCGGAGCCCTCTCCCTTTTATGGAGGACTGTCCTCTGCCTCGGACGTGTCGCTCCCTGATTGGCTGCAGCCCATCGGCCGGAGTTGTCGTCATGGGGAAGGCAGAGCACACGGGGTGGGAAACTACCCCAGCGCATGTGCAGATGGTTTGTTTACACAGGTGCCAGTGCCATCAGCGCCATCTTGTAATGGCCAATGTGAGGGCGGCTCCTTACAATATACAATAAAACTCACAATACAGTGTTTGGTTCTATACTTTTTGTAGTATTTCTGTTACTACGCTGTAGGGCAGTCCTATCCCCACAAAGACCCATACTTGGTCTCATTAGAGTCAAAACTTTCTTCAACCCCTTACTTAGATGGTTATTCACTAAATTTCTGGGCCTAGTGTTCTCCAAGAGTAATTATACGTGGGATTTTATAATATGTAGTTTTAAGAAAAGGATCACAAGCATATTCAGAAAATAACTTGTGCACATAGGCATGTATATCTTCCTACTTTGTAGTAAACATTATGATTCATTGTATATCTGGATATACAGTTAAATCAACTAAGATTATCTCTAGTACAATCTTATATTCCCCCTTTCTTTTTCATTTTTTTTCTGTTTTTTTTTTTTGTTGTTGTTTTGTTTTTTGTTTTTTGTTTTTGGCTTTCTGCTTTGACAGCTTAGAGAGAGAATTTATTATACAACCCAATCTGTAGAGAAACTCTTATATTTCATCATTAGAGATGATCTCCCCTAGTTGACACTCTTTGTGCTTTAAAGAAGAATCACCCCCACCCCCACCCGCAACTGCATTCTAGATTCTATCACAATGGATCTCCTCCTTTACTTCATGCTTTGCTGTGTGCACTGAAGTGACTTTGCTCCTTCCTTCTTTACTATACAGAATTACCAACAATTGACTTTCAAGTATAAGCTTAACATCAAGATCCTTCAATAAATAAAACATGTTTTTTTTTTATCCTTAAAATGTTAGTCCAATCCAGAGAATAATCCCTTCTAGCTTCAGAACTGAACCCTTAGCTCTAGAGTTTAATGGTGAAAATTGGCTTTATCTACTCCCTAACTTTAGCTCATTCCCTAAGTGCTTCTGAGAAAAATGTTAGTACATTTAGCAGGAAATGGGTATTGATATCAAGGCAATATTGGGTCACAGTAAGAGACTGCAATTTCCTAAGGGTCTATAGAATAAAAACTACTTCTGGCCTTGTGTGAAGATATTATATTCTGATCTCCTCAAAGGTTAGTACATCGTATTTCATTATCTCCATAATTAAGAGTTAATGAAGCTAGAGCTATCAATTATCTGACCAGGTGTCTATGCTCTTATAAAGATGATTTATCTAATACTAAGGCGATGGGAGGAATAATTATTTCCTGGATGAAATCGTGTATTTACTCTTCCCTTGCAGATCTTCAGTCATGTAGTACTGTAGCCTTTGTCTTTGTTCTACCCTTTGCCTTTTCATGCTGCCCAAAACCTGGGCATGGCTTTGTTGTTACTGTGGGGCTTTCTCAGGCTCTTTCTGAAGGTGTACACCCTGACTGCCATGCTTTAATTAATTAATTAATTAATTAATTTATTTATTTATTTATTTATTTATTTATTGCTAAATTTACAAGCCTATCTCAAACACTTTTTCTCTTTCTCCATTTCCCTCATTTGTTCCAGTACCAAGGTTTACAGTTTCTTTTCCCTATTCCCCTCTCTTAGATTCTAATAATATTGTTTTTAAGCTTTCTTCCCAGCCTGTTTATGAATTTGTTTAACAAAATTAAGGACTCTGCACACACACACACACACACACACACACACACAGCGCTGTCAGTAAGATTTATAACAAATATGTGATTAAATTTGATAAGGGTTATGTTATCTTGATAATTTTATATTTTATGATTTGAGTGTATGCTATTCTCTATACATCAATCATATTAAATTTTTTATTTTCTGAAATATACCTCATGTGGCAACACAGCAAAGGCCGACCTTGACTCTATGAGACCCTGTCTCAAACACCTCCTTCTGCCACAATACACCTCTTTTATTATTTTTGTTTGTTCTACCAGTTGCATAGTTATTAAAAGGCACTGCTGTGATAGAATTTCATTTACTACAAATTACAGTTTTTTCTAGTTTTGTATATTGTATTTTCAAGTCATATTCATGTTACATACAGGTCTTGATAAATAAGGTTTTTGAGAGTTGTTTTGAACGAAGCTTCTTGAGCAGGCCTCAGAGGACCAGACCAAATCAGAATGGAGTCACTGGTGCTAATTTCCACACAAGGAAAATAGAACTCATTTTTGTGGTGATTAAAACAATAACAAAAAAAGTAAACATGACATTCTAACAACCAATCACATAGGACCTGCAAACTTGAGAGGGTCACATATGAAAGGTCTGTCCTCTTGATTAAACAAGAAAAAGAGATTTAGAAACGAACAAGTTTTGTTCTTTATTTCTGCATGTGTAACTGAGAGCAGTGGATCTACATCTTGAGTGTGTAAAGCCAGGACAAACATAGCCAGGACATGAAGAAGTAGATGAGAATATATTTCCTACAGGAGGCAAGGAAAACTCTAGAATAATTTCCAGAGGGATGTTCTCCAGGAAAAAAGGAAAGGTAAGGGGTATTTTAAGGAGACCCTTACATATTCATATAGAGGAGACATTTTGGGAAAGAACATTTCTGTTCTGTAACCATTCCCAATAAATTAATTGGTTCACCAAGGCGATGTTTGGTAGAAACCTTTTGTTGTGTCATCACCACATATCTGAGCTCCTATGAACCCTGCTGAGTTGATTCTATAGACCCTGATGTCCTGGTGGTGTGATGTCCTTTGTACTTTGCCCCTTTGGCTCCTAAAATCCTTCCTCACCATCATCTTCTCCAGTGTTCCCCTGGCTTCACCTAATGTTTGGTGGTTCATCTCTGGGTTCCTGCCTTCTGTTTCCATCAGTTACTCAATGAAGCTTCTCTAATGGCAGTTGGGTTTGGCACTGATCTATGAGCATAGCAAAATATTACTAGGAATCATTTCATTGATTTCTTTCTTTTCCTTTTTCTTTCTTTTAGTTTTTCTTTTCTTTTCTTTTCTTTCTTTTTTCTTTTTTTCTTTTTTGCCAGTCATGTTTGATTCTATCCTAGGTCTCAGGATATTCTGCTCCTGGGAATCCAGGCAGTGTCAGACATATAGGCCTTAAGCAGAGCAGTCATTAGGTGGCAACTCCCACAAGTTCTGTGCTCCCATTACCCCAGCATACCTTGCAAACTAAACAAGATTGTAGATCAAAGGTATTGATGGTGTGTTGTTGTTCCAATCAAATTCCTAGTAGCCTTGCCTGATTATAGAAGATGGACACCTCAGGCTCCATATCTCACATTATAAGGTGACTTCACTGGGGTTCTCTCTTAGAGTCCAAGTTTTCAATGCACTAGTTTCTACATCGTTTCTCCAAAGCCACCCAATCCCAGTCATCTTTTCAGTACTCTCTCTCCAACCATTCCACCATCCCACTTGATTACTCCTCTTCCCATCCTTATCCACCCCAGTCCACCTGCAAAAATGATTTATTTCCCCTTCCCCTGGAGAAATTTGTATCACCCCTTGAATCCTCCTTATTACTTAGCCTCTTTGAGTCTATGGATCATAGCTAATGTCTACTTATAAGTGAATGCATACTATGTTTGTCTTTCTGGGTCTGGATTACTTCATGCAAGATGATCATTCATTGTGTAGTTCCATCTACTTGCCTATAAATGTCATGATGACAGTGTTGGTGACAGTTGATTAATATTCCACTGTTCAAAGGTACCACATTTTCTTTATCCATTCCTTAGTTGAGGGACTTCTAGGTTATTTTAAGTTTAAGGCTACTATGAATGAAGCTGCAATTAACTTGGTTGAGCTTTTGTTCTAGTGGTAAGATGGAGGGTCCTTTGAGAACATATTAAAGAGTGGAATAGCTGGATCTCGAGGTAAAACAACTCCCAGTTTGATGAGGAAACTGCAGTATTTATTTCCATAGTGACTGTATAAATTTGCACTCCCACCAGCAACAGAGGGGTATTCCCTTTGTTCCACATCCTTCCAAGCATGAGCTGTCACTTGTGTTTTTGACCTTAGTCGTTCTGGCCAGTGTTAAGATGGAGCCTCAGAATAGTTTTGATTTGCATTTTCATGGTGACTAAGGATGCTGAACATTTCTTTACATGTCTCAGCCATCTGAGATTCCTCTAATAAGATTTCTCTTTTTAGATCTGTACCCCATTTTTAAATGGATTGATAATGTAGGCTGCCATTTTTGTACTAAAGATGCTATCCTTTTCCTTATAGAAGCTGTTCTGAGTGTCTGCATTATGGGTGTTCTGTTCAGGAAGTTGTCTTCTATGACAATATATTCAAAGCTACTACACACTTAATCCTCTATTAGATCAGTGTATTTGATTTTAGGCTAAGGTATTTTGTTAACTTGGACTGGAATTTTGTGCAGTGGAATATGGACCAATTTGCATTCTTCTACCTGGTGACATCTGCCTTGGGGGAGTCAGGTCGAGGTTAGTTGTCCATTAATTCATTTGTCAGGGTTGTACCATTTGAAAGTTAAATAATCTTGACTTATAGGGGCTAAAGGGAGGCTGAAGAAAGCATCCTTTATGTCCAGTACTAGATATAAAACATGGTCTGTTGGTAGAGAACTCAGAAAAGTGTTTGGATTAGGGACTGTGGAGTGAATGTCTATCACCCATATGTTAAATTCTCTCAGATCTTTCATTGGCAGTAGACAATGGCATTAGGCTTATAGGCAGTAGCAGGGGTGTATTACAGGCTGACTGGCAAACTAGTAAGACCCCAGATCTAATTGCCACCTGATGTGAGGCATGATCCTTTCTTGAGTTTCCTTAGATATGGGGTACTGCTGGACCTATACTGGATCTGCCTCTGGTTTGAGCTCAACAAAAACAAAGGGGCATTATTTAGCTAGTTGCATCCCAGACAGACAGGCATTTCAAGCAACCTGTATTCATCAATCTCACAGACAACACTGCCCTGTTCCATTTAATACTTTGGCTCCTTCAGGGGTAAAATGATCTTAGCCAGGTTCTGATTCTGCTGCTTCTCAGCCCTTACCTGCTGTTCCTCAGCACTTTCCCTACTGTTAAGGACCTTTTCTGCCAATGACCACTAAATCCTGGAGATTCTTTTCTTCAAGTATCTCAAATCTCTGAAGATTTCTGCTAATATCCGGAGCAGACTGGTTATTAGAAGCCATGACCACAGCTGCATTTGCTTCCCAAGACTCAGAATCCATAGGAGTGTATTGTCTAACTAAACGTTTCCGTGACTCTCTCAAGGAAGGTAGCTGGGCTCTTTTCCAGTCTCTCTCTAATATTAAATACTTTGGCTGTATTGGTTGGCTTGAGAGATGCAGCCTTGAGACCCTGGAATAGAGTTTTGTGATAAACACTGAGTCTCCCCTTATGTTCAGCAGTATTATAATCCCAATACTGTGAATGGTAGGTAACCCCTCGTTAATTCAAACCTGGTCAGTGCTAGATATCCCAGTGTCTCCAGAAACCAATTTCCTGGCATCTGTCTAGATTTCCCTTTTCTTCTTGCACAGAACCTGCAACAATTGCTGGCAGTAATCCCAAGTAAAAAAGGACAGTTTCTAGCATGGTTTTCAAAGTGCAGGAGTTTCTCTGAAAGGGGGCATTCCAAAATTTCAAATTATACAAGTCACTAGTAGCAAAGGGCAAAGAGCCAGTAGATATGAGGCTTCTTGCTTTGGTCACTTCGAGGGAGGAAGGGTTGGACAGCAGCTCTCAATGGGAGGGATTTAAAGTCAGGCCAAGTTTTCCTTCCTCTAGGGTACCACCCTTTCCACTCTGGGTCTCAGAACTTTCACGGAAGGGGCAGGGGGAGGGAATCTCTGCACCTGGGGCCAGGGATTTATTTCAGCACAGCTCCATCTCCTATGGTAGTTTTCTGTAAGGGCTGGAAAGGAGGTTGATAGCAAGGGGGAAAAATGAGGTCTTCGGCAGTTCCACTTTGAAAAACAAAGTAGGGAGTGGCGGAGGATCTAGCCACAGTCTGGTTCTACCCTGGTCATTGTCGCTGAGAGTGTTGTATTACAGCCAATAAAGTGCGTCTAGGTCCTGTTGATATCAAAGATTTAACGCAAAGTGGGAGCTTAGTTACTAAGTCCTCCCAGACCGCAATATTTGGGTCTGGGTATTTGGTCTGGGTTCCCCATACTATGTACAAAAACCTTTCTGAGGACTTCCTGTTTTTTTCTTTTTTTGGTTTTTCAAGACAGCGTTTCTCTGTATAGTCCTGGATGTCTAATGATATCTAATCAACCTACGTTATAAGCAGGCCATTCAGATTTACGAAATGTCTTCATCATCCCTCTTCTAACGTTTACTGATAAATTGTGTCATAGACCTTGACCTTTTTAAAACATCCTAAAACCAAGTCAATTGAGGTGGAAATGGTCTATCCCATTTCCTCCGTCGATGTCATAGAATATTAGTTTCATACTCAAAACAGAGAGCCACAAGTGGGCTGAAAGCTAGCCAGCAGATTCCTCTGCTTATATGGAGGAGAAAACAAACAGGATGGCAGCTGTGAATCTGTAGCGGGATTTCACATCTGCTCTGTTTTTCCCAGAAATTAACAGCAGGGTCACTCTGTTCCCCAGGGGTTCTGGTTATTCTTCTAATGTCCCCTACCCCCTGTGGCTACTCCCCTCCAGCGTGACCGCTGAGGGGTTCCACGTTCGGTTTAGTTTTCTTTCACTTGCCACTGATACTCAGGAAAAATCCTACAGCCAACGAACAGAGATACAGAAATGTGACAGACAATGCACTGACAAAAAGACCAACAATGGAGCATCTCCTTACCAGCCAGCCTTTCGACCTTTCTGTTGTAAGTCCTGGGAGTCTTGGGTTTCCCTGCCAATGCACCAAAATGTTATGCCCAAGTTGCAGGTACCCAAAGACCATTGAGGAGCCAATTCCGATGCAAAACACATAAGGGTATTTATTACAAGCTGGTGAGCATGGTCTTTCACTCATATTTGCAGCGGGTCAGAGTGAGAGCTCTGAGTCAAGGTGTTCAGGGTTTTTATTGGAATTATAGCTAACTTGGGGAATTTCTATACAGGTTAACAAGTTACTATCTTTTTTTAAATCTTCATTTCTGGTGTAAACTGCAGGATCTGAACACAAGGGCAGAACCATCTGACAAACAGGATGGCCAGGTTATCTATTCTCTTCAGGATGTCTTAAGTTATTTCTCTGTATCTTGGTCCTGTTACTGTAGTCTAACTGGATGTTGCTAAGAGAGGTGGGCTGCTGTAGGATGTTTGCACAGAATGATTTTGTGATTTTTTTTTTCTTGGAACTGGAGTTTAGCCCCTGGTCTCTCACAAAATGGAGTTTCTTCAAAAAGTTGGTTGGGTTTTACACCCGCTAAAAATCTCTTGCATGCCATCTGTTTCATGGTTTGATCTCTGTCACCTTGTGCGAATGCTTTGTCTTTACAAGCAAGGTTATTACTTCAGGGTTATTCTCCCTCATTGGCAGATTTGGAAGCTACGGAGATAAGCAAATGTGAGAGCCTAGAAGTTGAGGAAAAGATAAAGACACTAAGACACTTTTTAAACATCACTCACCCATTTTTTTAAAGCTCAGGAATTCTGATTTTCTGGATAATTGTTTTCTAAACACTAAGAGAAGAAAGGAGTATAGAGATATATTGTAATGCTGGAAGGGCATATCTGTGAAAGAAAACTTTTGTAAATGTACTTATTGACCAGAAAAATCTCAGCATTATGGGGGTAATAGTATTCTAGAGTATGAGTTCATGTACATTGAATGTGTAATCTGTTTTGCATTAATCTTTCCTGGTGAGACACAGGAAAAGATGTCTTCATCTCTGCTCCTGCACCAAGGGCAGATAACAATAATGACCTATAAAATTCAGCTTGGGATATGTGGCAGGAGAGGGGACAAGCCACAGATTAATGTGTAAAGAAACCATTTGACAAAGATTGAGGTCCCTTCCTTACCTGAGTTTCATCCACAGAACAGACACAAGTCATTTTTTTCTTTTAAATTGGGTATTTATTTCATTTACATTTCCAATGCTATCCCAAAAGTCCCCCACATGCTCCCCCACCCACTACCCCACCCACCCACTCCCACTTCTTGGCCCTGGTGTTCCCCTGTACTGAGGCATACAAAGTTTGCACAACCAATGGGCCTCTCTTTCCACTGATGGCCGACTAGGCCATCTTCTGATTCATATGCAGCTAGAGACACACAAGTCAGTTCTTAAGAGGAAGACTATAGCCCTCTCACCAGGGCTTCATCTAATTGACAGACTTAGTGGTAAATAAATGTTAAAGAGGTAAGTGTCCTCAGCACAGAACTTCTCAGCCACCTCTCCAGCTTCTGTTTACCTCTCTTAATTAAATAAGCTGTTTATACATCCATTTCTAATCCTGTGTCTATGGTGTAATTATCTACATAATTTTGGCATGTGGGAGAATTTGATGTTCTCTGACCTGAGCTCATTGTTACTCAGAAGCATTTTTTTTTCTTGTTTTGTTTACCTGTCAGAACCCTTAGCAACCTTCTTCTAACCTTTGGGTCTTTTCACTTTTTTTCTGACTTCAGTTCTGTCTTAAAATGCAACACCTTCTCTCTATCTTGCTCCCTCTCCCAGCTGCTGGGATTTACATCTTGTTTACACTGTTGATGTTTCTCTGAAATACAGATAGAATTGTCCTTGAGCTTTCTTTGGAATCTGTTTTGAAATCTTTTATTATGAACAAGACTAAAATTCCAAAGGTGAATTCAGAATTCCCTTGGTAATAAACCAATGAATGTATCAGACTTTCTTACAAAGTATTGGTGAGAGTTTTCTTACAGAAGCATGGGACACACAAACAGCTAAGTCACCACAGAGTACTACCATGGAAGATGACTTCAAGGAAGCTGAATGTTGGAATCTCTTCTAGTCTGCTTTCCATTTTTTATATTTTCTAGCATCTCCCAAGATCACTTGAAATCCAGATAGATAGAAAGCCCTGTTTTTCTGCTCTTCCCGCTTCTGTTAGAGATTGCGAATAGTAGTTTGTTTTTTTTTTCTTTTTTCTTTTCTCTTTTTTTCTTTTTTCTTTTTTCTTTTTCTTTTTTTTTTTACCATGAGTATAAACCTCTATATTTGTTCTGTGTAATTCGTTAGCCTGTATAAGGGACAAGGGAAGTTTTCACTCTAAAGGGCAATGGGTTAAAAACGCTATGCTTGGCAGAAAAAAAAGACTGTATAAGATTATATGATGTTAAGTCCCTTAAAAGGTATCATTTAACATTCATGTATTGTAAGAGAACTCTGAACCAAATGTTGAATAATTTGTTTCTTTCACTTAATTCCAGATATGATGGTACAGGAAGTTGGAAGTCAGTGATAATGAGGAGGTTTTCTCATCCCAGGTGAGCAGTAGGTGGGGAGGACTCTCAAAAAATCAATATCCTAAAACTCCCCCTGGGACTGTGACTTTCAGGAGCTTTGTCTCATGGACTTGAACAATGATTGTCATCACTGCCTGGAGGGTAAACTTTTAGACAGAAGCTTATAAGTTGATAGTGAAGAGAGAGGAACCAAGCAGAATTCCTGTACAGCAAGGACATGTTCTAAGCAGAAGCTGGTATAGGGATGCTATTCTAGGTGCTTTTTATAGGACTTATGACAGACACTGAGTAGGGAATACGTGGAAAGGTGATCAGTCCAGTTGACACACATGTTAGCAATCAATGTTCTCAGGTGTTTGGAGTGGAAATTTGTTTAAACCCTGATATACACATTCCTCTAGTCTATGCTAAGAAAAGTAAGAAGAAATTGTAAGACCATGGGACTGAACCTTTAGGCCTGATCTTATAGCCTAATCCAAGACACACCTTTCCTGTTGACTTCTCCAGAACAGACTGTTAAGAAGCAGTCTGTGGCATCTCTTAATTTAAGGAGCTTGACTCCTCCATGCTATCTTTCCTGTATGTATGTCTGCTCTACAATTACGTGATGCAAAGCTTTCCACTATCCTGAATGTTATAAAAATGTAGGTTATTTTCTTTTTTTCTGGGGATTTGGTTCAGGAGGACTCCTTATATTTTATGGGAAAGATTTCTGAAGGCTGCTTTCTGAGGAGGGTCCTCTAGCTTCCCTCTCCCTCCCATCTTTCTCATAACAGAGCTTCTCCCCACCCCTTTCCATTTTCACTTTTATTCAAGCTCGTCTCTGTGTTTTAGAGGGAGCCCTCTCTTTTTCTTTCGGGTCTCACTAATATATATATATATATATATATATATATATATATATATATATATGTGTGTGTGTGTGTGTGTGTGTGTGTGTGTGTGTGTGTGTATCCCTCTTACCTGAAGGTCCAATCATGGCCTCCAGGTCCTCTTATTCCAATATGCCTCACTGAAGAGAGTTGTGTTAGCTTCCTTTGAAACTTGACCAAGGCTATTCATTTTTCATTAGGAAAATTAGTATATGAGTCATCAGAAACATTTAAACATTTGACCTTCAGAAAGGACAGAACAAAGGACATTTGAGGCTTGACAAGGACAAGAATTAAATGCTCATTTTTTTTTTAAAGGTTCCTCTCCTTAAGATTGCTTTCCTACCTCTGTTTCCAGTTTCTGTGTCTACTAACCATGCTGAAACATTTCTACTAGTTTGGAGTGTATTTAGATTCCAGTTTGTATTATAAATGATGATGGTGAATTGAGAGAGAAAAATCTTTGTATTTAAATTTTCGATTATCTTTGATACTGGGAAGCCTCTCCTGTTAATCTGATGAAATCAGTTGATGGCATTGCCATTCTCAGAATATGTTTCTAAAGGATCCCAACCTCATCTTGCCCTGTCTCAGCAAGAGCTGTCCATTTGCTATGAGAGTGAGTGCACATCACTGAACCTGGTTTAGAGTCCCTCTGAATCTGGTTCCATGTGTTCCATGTGGAATCCTCTTATGATCTCTCACCCTCTTCATTCTTCTCAGATTTCCCCTTCAGCAGTTCTTCTTCCTCCAATCACACTGTATGGTTCCTTTATTTTCATTGCTAGAAATAAGGAATACATTTTTCATAAGCAGTAGAGAAGCATTTTTATTCTTTCCAAAACATCACTGACTGAGTTTGAAGTTCTCTGTAGTGCAGAGAAATATTACCCAATCAATAGGATGTTTGTAAAGAATGGCTGAGAAGTTATATTACATCTATGGCCAGTCAGGGAACTATAGATTTTGTGATTATTATTAGACAGAAAAGTGGCAGAGGAGTTTGTTCCATAAAGAACCTCCCACAAAATAATGTTTTGGGAATGATTATTACAGGGAGAAGGACCTTGAGACCATGGCAGGCATGATCAGACTCTGAGGCAAGAGATCATTGAAATAGACAGAACATTACATCAGAGACAACATGTTTGGGTCTTAAGGCAAAGAAACAGGTTTTCAATTAAATTAAAATCTAAAGAGTATCTTGGTTAAGAGGCATACCTTAAGGTAAAACAAAGGAAGATAATAGCCATGAAAAGCATGACAAGGAAATCCCAGAAGAGCAGAGAAACCAAACAAGATAAAATATATAGTTTTTTTATCTTCTCAGGGGGTGGAGGAAAATGGTTCCTTTCATACTATGTATGACTTAGCTTGGGGTAGTAAACATGAGAAAGAACATGTAAAAGCCAAATACTGGGTAGAATTATAAGCTAATCCACAAACCACAGACTCACTCCACTCATTGTCCCAGAAAGAAAGCCACTGGTGAATGTGGCCCTTATCCTTAGGCAACAGGATCTGGATACCTATAATGACTAATGTTTTAATGCGACAGGCCTGGGATATACTAACTATCACTCATAAAAATTACAGGATTTTGCCACAAAATCATGTGCACTGAAAAGAAGCAAGACATTCTTTCTTTGGGGCATCAACTGCTTGCTTGTGTTTCTTACTTGAATTATGTGAAAAGGTCATGGGGACTGGAGACTGCAACATCAAAACTAACAAAGAAATGAATAGGCAAAGAAAAGACTGAAAAAAGACAGAGAAATTCCACAAAGGAGTCATGTAACTTTTATACTTTTTTAATGGGTAATAGTAGAAGTTTCATACCATGTGAGATTGTCTGAGATAGCCTACATCACATACAGCATGAAGGAAGCTAGCACTGAGTAGGATCATAAATTAGGGGCTGCTGTTAGCTTACAGGAAAGCAAAGTTTCTTAACTCTGATGCAGTGACTGGGCTGAGGTGGGGCAAGGCCTGATTTCTTATGTTATGGAATTTGTAAACTTGGACTGAGCAGTACTGTAAAATGTAAAACTTATCAGACAATACTTTCCCTTTCTTAGTAAATTCTATTTCTAGCCACATGTGTCTCTTGTGTAATGAGAATCTGCAAACTTCTAGAGGTTCAATACCTACTGGGAACACTGATATTCTACTTTTCATAATGTGAAAGCAGTTTATGGAGAAGAAAAAATTCAAATGAAACAGATGACTTCACTACATCTATTTACAGAGCTTTCTGCATGGAAGTCTTTCTAAATCCTAACTAATGTCAGCTTTTCATGGACTTTGGTTAGCTTTACTTGCTGCCTTATGCATCATTACTTATCTATATCACTAATTCTTTTTCTAGCAATTTTTCTTAAAATTCCACATGGGTGTATGCTGGGCATGTTGTCCCATACCTCCTATTTTTTATTTCCTCCCACCTCCTGACCCTCATTTGTTCTCTTTGTGCTCCAGAGTTTCAGTTCTACTTTCATATAATCAGTGCAAACACGATTCTGTGTAATCACATAAAATCTAACTACCAAGATTAGACAAAATTTAATACTTGTCTTTCTGAGATTGACTTACTTTTCTTAGTATGATGTTCTCACATTGTATAAATTTCTCTATAAATGCAATAACTTCATTCTTCTTTATGGCCAAGAATGTTCTATTGTGTGTATATATTTTCTGTATTCTTTGCTGCAATTCACCTATACTGGTTCACATAACTTAATTACTCTGAACATTGTGATTATTTTAATAGCACTAATTAATTCTACCTCAACATTTTTTAATGAGAAATTTATATTGATTCAGAAATTGTTTTCTTGGTCTGTCAGTTGGTACCTCCCTCTAAACCTGAAAATTTGAGTTTAATCCTAGAATCTGTATGGTCAACATAGAGAAATGACATCTGAAAATTGTCCTATGCCTCCATACATGTAGTGTGCTACCTGCACACCTATAGATGTATATATACAATAAACACATAAATGTAATATAAAATAGATTTAGAAAAACTGATTTAAAATAAGTAAAGTTGTCAATTGATGGGAATATACCTGGAGCCTGTTGGCCAGGTGGACTATTCAGTTAGTGAGTTTCAGTTTATATGAGAAATCTATCGAAAAATTGGATGGAAGGAGCTGGGAGAATGTTGAGCACATAAAGGTACTTATCACCTTGCAGGACTGCCTCAGTTTGATCCTGGCTCCTGAAATTTTTATCAGAGAGAACCAATACTGAATCTCTGACTTTCCTTATAAGCCATGGCATGTACATACATGCTTATACATATACATGCATACACAACTAAGCTATAAATGTGATATCATGAAAAGCAACAAAGAAAAGTTTCTGAACACATGCACATGCATACATGTGAACATATAAACCCACATATATCACAAAAATGTTTAAAAAAAATCTGTCTTAGTTGGGTTTACTTTCGTTGTGATAAGATGACTATAAGTACCTTGGGGAGTAAAGGGGTTATTTCCCTCATATTTCCATATGTTCATTAACAAAAGCAGGTAGGACAGTAATTCAAATGGGTGTAAAAACCTGGAGTCAGGAGTTGATGCATAGAACATGGTGGATTGATTATTACCAGCATGCTTCCTTTTTCTTGCTCATCTTGCTTACTTGTAGCATCCAGGGACCAGCAGGGTAGAAGGGTGGGGATGGAGGAATGGCACTACCTACAATGAATTGAGCTTTTCTATACTGAACAGTAAATAAGAACATCACTTACAGCCTTGACTACAAGCAAATTTTCCACAGGCATTCTCTCAATTAAGAATCTCCCTCTTCTCAAATTTATCTACCTTGTGTCACGTTGACATAAAATTGCCAAAGCACTAATAAATAAAATAAATAATAAATAATTCAAAATGTTTAGCTGTATATTGAAAAGGAAATTTATTTTCAAATTTGTTTCTCTTTCCTGCTTGTATTTTTGGAAGCTCAGATCCTTTAAGCTGCATTCAGTATTATGGAGGAATTGTGACCTGCCAACATTCTTAAGAATGGACTCTTGTCTCTAGCTGCATATGTATCGAAAGATGGCCTAGTCAGCCATCAATGGAAAGAGAGGCCCATTGGACTTGCAAACTTTATATGCCCCAATATAGGGGAATGCCAGGGCCAAAAGAATGGGAATGGGTGGATAGGGAAGTGGGGGGGCGCTATGGGGGACTTTTGGGATAGCATTGGAAACGTAATTGAGGAAAATATGTAATAAAAATATTAAAAAAAAAGAATGGAGGATCCATTGTTTAATTTTATAGCATGTGCTTCCTACAGGAACCTACCATGCTTCTTCAAATGAATTCTATACAGGAATTGAGGAGATGACTCAATGGGTGAAAGTTCTTGCCACACAACAGTGAGGGCCTGATTTTAAGCCTGTAGAAGTCTCATGTAAAGCCAGACACAAATTATAAACATTCATGATTCCAGTGTTCTTACAGAGAGATAAAGGATAGAGCAAAGGAAATTAAAATCTTATGGAGCTGGATTCTCATAGGATTCTCAGAGGAAGCCCAACTTAGAGACTCTGTTTCAAAGAAGGTAGAAGAGTAAGGGTATATTCTGAGCTCAGAATCTGTGATGTGGAATGTATTTTTCCTCTTTATCTCATACACAAAAGAAGTTTACTGTAGACTAAAAAAATTTAGGAAATATTGCATGGTGAAGGATCTTTCTACAGCAATGAACTGACACTCAGATACTTTGCTCAGACTAGATTAAAAAAAATATGTCAAATGGTGCCTTAAGCAGAACTTGACCACTGAATCCACACCTACCCAAAAATCCAGAGGAAGCTGGAGGTCCCGGTGCTCTAACATACCCAAGATCACAGGATTCCAGGATCCTAGAGGCAGCTTGACTACCAGGAGCTCTGATACACCCAGGATTTCAGGATCACAGGATCACAGAATCACAGGATCCCAGAGACAGCTGGACTCTGAAGAGTTCTGACAAGGCTACTTGGCCTCAGCAGAACCCAGTTCTCCCACCACAGTGAGCCCTGGATACCCTAACACACAAGAAAGCAAGACAATGATTGAAAATCACATCTCATGATAATGACAGGGGAGTTTTAGAAGGACATAAATAACTCCCTTAAAGAAATACAGAAAAACACAGGTAAACAGGTAGAAGCCCTTAAAGAGGAAACACAAAAATCCTTTAAAGAATTACAGAAAAATACAACCAAACAGATGAAAGACTTGAACAAAACCATCGAGGATCTAAAATGGAAATAGAAACAATAAAGAAATCACAACGGGAGACAACCCTGGAGTTAGAAAACCTAGGAAAGAGATCAGGAATCATAGATGCAAGCATCACCAAGAAAATACAAGAGATAGAAGAGAGATTCGCAGATATAGAAGATATCATAGAAAGCACTGACACAGCAGACAAAGAAAATGCAAAATGTAAAAAGTTTCTAACCCAAACCATCCAGGAAATCCAGAACACTATGAGAAAACCAAAACTAAGGATATTAGGTATCGAAGATTACCAACTTAAAAGGCCAGTAAATATCATCAACAAAATTATAGAAGAAAAAGTTCCCTAATCTAAAGAAAGAGATGCCCATGAGCATGGAAGAAGCCTACAGAACTCCAAATAGACTAGAAAAGAAATTTCTCTTGTTACATAATAGTCAAAATACCAAAGGCACAAAACAAAACAAAACAAAACAAAACAAAACAAAACAAAACAAAACAAAACAAAAGAATATTAAAAGCAGTAAGAGAAAGAGGCTAAGTAACATAAAGGCAGACCTATCAGAATTACACCAGACCTCTCAACAGAGACTCTAAAATCCAGAAGACCCTGGGCAGATGTCATATAGAGACCCCAAGTTTACACAAATGCCACCCAAGGCTACTATAATCAGCAAAACGCTCACTTACCATAGATGGAGAAACCAAGATAGTCCATGACAAAACCAAATTTACACAATATCTTCCCAGAAATCCAGCCCTACAAAGGATGATAGATAGAAAATGTTAATACAACAAGGGAAGCTACACCCTAGAAAAAACAAGAAAGTAATCGTCTTTCAACAATCCCAAAAGAATAACAGGAAGCAACAAACACTATTCCTTAATATCACTTAACATCAATAGACTCAATTCCACATAAAAAGACTAAGAGACTGGATATGTAAACAGGACCCAGTATTTTGCAGCATACAGGATATACATCTCAGTGACAAAGATAGAAACTTCCTCGAGTAAAAGGCTGGAAAATTTTTTCAAAGGAAATGGTCCCAAGAAATGAGTTAGAATAGCCATTCTAATATAGAATAAAACCAACTTTCAACCAAAAGTTATCAAAAAGGATAAGGAAGGACACTTCATACTCATCAAAGGAAAAATCAATGATAACTTAGTCAAGGAAGAAATAAAGAAAGAAATGAAAGACTTTTAAAGAATTTAATGAAAATGAAGCACAAAATACCCAAACTTATAGGACACAATGTAAGCAGTGCTAAGAGGAAAACTCATAGCTCTAAGTACCTCCAAAGAAACTGGAAAGAACATACAATAGCAGCTTAACAACACACTTGAAATCTCTAGAACAAAAAGAAGCAAATATACCCAAGAAAACTAGACAGCAGGAAATAATCAAATTCAGGGCTTAAATCAACCAAGTAGAAACAAAAAGAACTATACAAAGAATCAACCAAACCAGGAGCTGGTTCTCTGGGAAAATCAAAAAGATAGATAAACCATTAGCCAAAATAGTCACAGGGCACAGAGACAGTATCTAAATTGACAAAATCATAAATGAGAAGGGAGACATAACAACAGAAACAGAGGAAATTTGAATAATCCTCATATCCTACTACAAAAGCTTATACTCACCGAAACAGGAAAATCAGGATGAAATGGACAATTTTCTAGATAGATACCAAGTACCAAAGTTAAATCATGATCAGATAAACCATCAAAACAGCCCCATAACCACTAAAGAAATAGTAGCAGTCCTTGAAAGTCTCCCAACCGGAAAAAAAAAAAGCCCAGGAAAAGATGGTTTTTGTGCAGAAATCTATCAGACCTTCAAAGAAGACCTAATACCAATACTCTTCAAACTATTCCACAAAATAGAACAGAAAGAGCACTACCTAATTTATTCTATGAAGCCACAGTTATACTGATACCAAAACCACCCAAAGCCCCAACAAATAAAGAGAACTTCAGACCAATTTCTATTATGAGTATCAATGCAAAAATAGTCAATAAAATTCTAGCAAACCTAATCCAAGAACACATCAAGCAATTATACAACCTGATCAAGTAGGCTTCATTCCAGGGACGCAGGAATTGTTCAGTATATGGAAATTCATCAACGTAATCCACTATATAAACAAACTCAAAGGAAAAAAAAAAAACACATGATCATCTCATTAGATGCTGAGAAAGTATTTGACAAAACTCAATGCACCTTCATGGTAAAAGTCTCAGAAAGATGAGGAATTCAAAGCTGATACCTAAACATATTAAAAGCAATATGGAAGAAACTAGTAGCAAACATCAAACTAAATGGAGATAAACATGAAGCAAACCCACTATAATCAGGGACTAACAAGGCTGCTTACTCTCTCCCTACATATTCAATATAGTACTCAAAGACCTACCAGAGAAATTAGACATTAAAAGGAGCTGAAAGGGATCCAAATTGGAAATGAAGAAGTCAAAAGATCATGATTTGCAGATGATATGATCATATACTTAAGTGACCCCAAAAATTCCACCAGAGAACTACTAAAGCTGATAAACAACTTCATCAAAGTGGCTGAATATAAAATTAACTGAAATAAATCGCCTTCCTCTTCTCAAAGGATATACAAGCTGAGAAAGAATTTAGTGAAATGACACCCTTCACATCAGACACAAATAATGTAAAATACTTTGTTGTGACTCTAACCAAGCAAGTGAAAGATCTGTAATGGAAAGAACTTCAAGTCTCTGAAGAAAGAAATTAAAGAAGATCTCAGAAGGTGGAAAGGTCTACCATGCTCATGGATTGGTAGGATTAATATAGTAAAAATGGCCATCTTGCTGAAAGCAATTTGCAGATTCAATGAAATCCCCATAAAAATTTCAAATCAATTCTTTATAGAGTTAGAAAGAGCAATTTGCAAGTACATTTGGAATAAAAAAGAACAGGATAGCAAAAACTATTCTCAAGAATAAAAGAACTTCTGGGAGAATCACTATCCCTGACCTCAAGCTGTATTACAGTCAATAGTCATAAAAACTGTATGGTTTTGGTACAGAGACAGGCAGCTGGATCAAAGGAATAGAACTGAAGACCCAGAAATGAACCCACACACACATGGTCACTTGATCTTTGATAAAGGATCTAAAACCATTCAGTGGGGAAAAAAGACAAAATTTTCTACAACTGGATGTCAGAATGTAGAAGAACACAAATGGATACAATCTTATCTCCTTGTACAAAGCTAAGGTGAAAAACTATGGAGAACCTCCACATAAAACCAGATACACTGAAACTCATAGTTATCAACATCTGGGTTATTTCCAGCTTCTAGCTATTATAAATAAAGCTGCTATGAACAAAGTGGAGTATCCGTCCTGGTTATATGTTGAGGCATCTTCTGGGTATATGCCAAGGAGTGGTGAAGCTGGGTACTCAGGTAATACTATGTCCAATTTTCTGAGGAACCGCCAGACTGATTTCCAGAGTGGTTGTACAAGCTTGCAATCCCACCAGCAATGGAGGAGTGTTCCTCTTTCTCCACATCAGTTGTTATAGTTGTCTCTGGTTAGAGCTTGTTCCTATTTGTGATTCTGTTAGTCTCTATCAGCAGACCTGGGAGACTAGCTCTCTCCTGAGTTTCAGTGGTCACAGCACTCTCTGCAGGCAAGCTCTCCTCTTGCAGGGAAGGTGCCCAGATATCTGTCGTTCGAACCTGCCTCCTGGCAGAAGTTGTGTTCCACTCAACAGAGGTCCTAAGATCCCGTGGAGAGTGCTCTTGGGACCTTGGGGCTGTCCACTGACTCAGCGCCCGATGCTGAGGCTGACCAGAAGGGCGACTTCATGAAATTCTTAAACAAATGGAAGGGATTAGAAAATATCCTGAGTGAGGTATCCCAATCATAAAAGAACACACATGGTATGCACTCACTGATAAGTGGATATTAACCCAAGTGCTTGGAATACCAAAGATGCAATTCACAGACCATATGAATCTCAAGAAGAATGCAGACTAATGAGTGGATGCTTTGGTCCTTCTTAGAATGGGGAACAAAGTACCCACCACAGGAAATATGGAGACATAGTGTTGAGCAGAGGCCATCTAGAGACTGTGCAACCTGGCAATCTATCCCACATACAGTCACCAAATGTAGACATTTTTGTGGATGACAAGAAGTGTATGCTGACAAGACCTTGATACAGCTGTGTCCTGTGAGGCTTTGCCAAAGCATGACACATACAGAGGTGTATGGTCGCAGCTAACCATTGGACTGAGCATGGGAATCCCAAATCAAGAAGTTAGAAAAAGGACTGAAAAAGCCTAAGGGTTTTGCAGCTCCATAGGAAGAACAACAATATCAACCAACCAGATCCCTCAATCTCCCAGGGACTAAACCACCAACCAGAGAGCGCACATGGAGGGACACATGGCTTCAGCTGTATATGTAGCAGAGGATGGCCTTCTAGGGCATCAATGAGAGGAGAGGCCCTTGTTCCTGTGAAGGCTTGATGCCCCAGTGTAAGGGAATGCCAGAGCAGGGAGGCAGGAGTGGGTGAGTGGGTTGGATATCACCCTCCCAAAGCAGGAGAAGGGGTCATAGGGTAGGGTGATCCTGGGTGGAAAACAGAGAAAGGGGATAATATTTGAAATATAAATAAAGAAAATATCTAATAAACAATAAAAAATAAAAAAACAACTATGTAA
This sequence comes from Mus caroli, assembly GCF_978045245.1. Classification (NCBI taxonomy): domain Eukaryota; kingdom Metazoa; phylum Chordata; class Mammalia; order Rodentia; family Muridae; genus Mus; species Mus caroli. The sequence continues at coordinate 114,118,059 of NW_028227256.1, read as the reverse complement.
TCAAGGTAATTATTTTCCTTCATTGCAGCTCTTAATATACCTGGCTGTTTAAAATTCTCCTGGTAAAACTTCTCCTGCTGACTTGCACTGAATGAATGATCTCACAAACAAACTCAAAGTTTACTTCACTCACTGCACCCACCTAAATGGACCTGACTTCCCAAATTCAACTCCACTGGACTGAAATCAACTGACTGGACAGATCTTACTGACTCTCTCTCTTTGAATTGCTCTTAAACAGCTTTTCTTCCTGTGTTGTCCTTGTGAATCTTGGCCAAATCCTATCTGTGATTCATTCTGTCAAATCTTTCTCTGATTCATTACTTTATCTACCTGTCAATTAGACATCACTTTCAAACATGGCTGCTTCCTTCTATAAACTAACCTTACCAATCTTGTTCAGCGTTAAAAGTATATACTAAAGGCATGTCTGTATTCCAACCAGAGTAGGTATGTTATTGCATTAAAATTCCTCCACACCTTTCTGTAGCCCTATCATGGCTCTGTCTTGCACAATTTGGCAGGCTTTGCCCATTCACAAATATACTCTTGCTATTTGTTTCACAGCAAACAAATGGATCCAAATCCTTTGGACCCCGTGCTGTGCCATTGCAAGAGTCCTTTATTGCAGATTTCAGGCTTTTAAACTAATGCCTGTTAGAAATGGATAGTGCAATCTGTGGTGACACAGATTTTCACCTGTCTTGAGAAGTATGGATTGTCTCCATTTCAATTTCCAAATAGCAATGTGATAAATCTTTTCTCTGTAAAGTGAAAAAGAAATATCGGAATGTGATGGATTATACTTTGATGGTTACATATTCCCAAGTTTCCAATAGTAGCACAGAAATCTCCTCATTGCTACAAAATAACCCTCCTGTCCACACTTTGAATTAATAGCAAGAAAAGACAACTGAAGTCAGGTTCCAGCAAGGACACAGCCTGGCTACACATGTGTATAGAAGCATGCTCAGGTTCAAAGAATGGATGTTTTGATAAAGTAAGGAGCAGTTCTGTCATAACATGAACCACATATGCAAACCATTAGTCATTAAATACCAAGATATGTCAATGCAGTAGAAGAGGTGTAATAAGAGTTGAGTCCAAAAGCTTTTGTGGTTTCCCCAGGACTTCAGAACCAATCAGCCCACCAGTGCTCAGAATACAAGTGTGCCGCAAAAGGTTTGCTCATATAGTCCTTACTTTCCTGATGATTTCAAGGCATGAGTTGGAGACTGCAGGACAAGTACTTGGAAGTATTTTGACAAGCTAACTTAATCCAAAGTGATTCTTTTAAGACAAATGAAATAAAATGTTTTCTTGGTAGTTGCTTAAATGGAGTTTTAACTGAACTGTTTTGCTAAACACACATTTTGCTTGAGGGTACATTCTATAATTAAAGGAGAAGGGATATTAGGTTGGGAATGCCAGGACCTGTTTTAATGTAAATTCTCCATATGTTTGGAAAAAATATATTGACTTGTACATAACAGTTTGCTTTTACTTGATATCTATTGATTTATGCCTAGTAGGGTTTTATTGATTGTTCTCAGTAAATACTCTGTGGACTCTCTATTAGATATAAAGCTTAGCTTCCAGCAATATTTTGGTGTTTTATTTTTTTCCTTTCTTTTTAGGTAGAAAACATTTTTGGTCACTATACCAATTAATAAAATTGATCTGAAAAGATTAATTTTAATTTTATATAGTTTTATTTAATTTTAATTATATATGTATACACACATATATAAAATCTGAAAAATCTAAGAGGAATTTTTTCCTTTAAAAATAATAATATTCCAATTTTGTGCATCAAAAGACAGTACAGTAATCCTAATTATCCAGATTGATCTTTCAATGGTTTCATGTCACTGTGAGAGGATTGAGTTAGCCAGAGCCAAGCTGATTCCATCACAGGCTACAAACTGGGTCTTCTGTTTCTCAAAACCGGAAAAGTCCACAAACAAGACAATTCCAGGAACACCCCCACCCTCTCCATGGGCAGCCAATTAAGAGCTGTCAGAAGTCTCACCACCTAGCTTGACCAACTTCAAGGACTGCCAATGAGGAGCTGTCAGAAGCTGTCCCACCTCCTAGTCTTAGCCAAGTATAGTTAATCAGGAAAAGTCTGCAAGACATTGGTAGATGTCTTAGGGTTTTACTGCTATGAACAGACACCATGACCAAGGCTACTCTTAAGGACAACATTCAATCGGAGGTGGCTTATAGGTTCAGATGTTCAGTCCATTGTCATCAAGACAGGAACATGGCAGCATCCAGGAATGCAAGGTGTAGTTGCTGAGAGCCCTACATCTTGTTCCACAAGCATACAGGAGAAGACTGGTTTTCAGGCAGCTAGGATGTCACACCCACAGTGACACACCTACTCCAACAAGGCCGCACTTCCTAATAATGCCACTCTCTGGGCCAAGCATATACAAACCATCATGGGGGGAATATGTACACACTACCACAGCAGAGCAGGTATTGTTCTTGGGTAAGAGTCAGTATTTCCACCACTGCTTTGGAGATGTAGTAACATACACCCAGTCTCTTTGAAGCAAAATGGTTAAAGCAGAGTCCCTATGAGTTATGAACGTGACTTCATAGGAGTTATTTATGGATGTTGTGTCCTCCATTTTTGACTTGTACTACTCTGGGCTCTGTCATAAAAGCTACCTTTCCAGGGTACTTTATTAGTAGTATTTCCAAGTAAGTTTTGCAGGTGGGAGGCACGTGAAGGTGAATCAAGGGAAAGGAAAAGGAATCACTGGATGCATGCTTCCCCTTTTCTGTATCTCTGCTGTTTTATGTAGGAGGAACTATGTGTGTTATAAAGTTTATATATGACTTCAACTATCTCTCTTACATTTTTAGAGATAATGACTTATTTGTTTCTTGATAGGTTCCTTGCTTTCTCCTGTTAGCCCTTACCACACAACCAATTATCTAGGTTCAACTTATCCTGTTTGAAGTTCATCCATTTTTTATTTTCCTGGCTAGAACTCATACCAGCAACTTATCTTCAATGCTTGACGAGTAGTGAGTCTCTGCATTAACTAGTACCCACTGTAACAAGCAGATTCTCTGCCCAAGGTTGAGAACAGCACCAACCATATACATAAACATCAACTTTATTAATTATTTAAAGCTAAAGCTACTTAAGGAACTGAAGGCATTACAATGTATTTTCTCATCATCAAGAACAAGGTGTCCTTATTGAGCATTCAAGATATTGATATGTGCTCGACTATACACATCATTCTTTACAGTTCCTCTTCCCCCAACACTTCAAAAATTTTCATTTCTTTGGATTTAAATTGATTATTACTTTTGTATGAATATGCAGGTATCTATCTATTCATTTTAAACTCTAAATTTTAGTCCCCTCTGACTGTTTCACACCCCATACCTCCTCCCCACCCCCTGTTTCCACGAGGATGTCCCCACTCCTAACAGATCTCTAAACTCCTTGGGGCCTCCAGTCTCTTGAGGGTTAGGTGCATCTTCTCTGACTAAACCCAGACTCAGCAGTCCTCTGTCCTATATGTGCAGGGGGCCACATCTCAGCTGGTGTATGCTGATCAGCTGGTGGTTCAGTATCTGAACGATCTCAAGGGTCCAGGTTAATTGAAACTGCTGGTCCTCCTACAGGGTTGCCCTTCTCCTCAGCTTCTTTCAGCTTCCCCCTAATTCAACCACAGGGATCAACAGTTTCTGTTCATTGGTTGGGTGCAAATATCTGCATCTGACTCTTTCAGCTGCTTGTTGGGTATTTCAGAGGACAGTCATGATAGGAACTTTTTTGTGAGTGCTCCATAACCTCAGTAATAGTGTCAGGTCTTGGAGCCTCTCCTTGAGCTGGATCCCACTTGGGGCTCGTCACTGGACCTTCTCTTCCTCGTGCTTATCTCCATTTCCATCCCTACAGTTCTTTCAGACAGGAACAATTCCGGGTCAGATTTTTGACTGTGAGATGACAACCCCATCCCTCCACTTGATGCTGGAGGTGGGCTCTACAAGTTCCTTCTCCCCAGTGTAGGGCATTTCATCTAAGGTTCCTCCCTTTGACTTCTGAGAATCTCTTGTACATTCTGGAGTGTCCTCTCAACCTCCTACCTCCAGAGGTTGCCTATTTCCATTTTTATTGCTGGCCCTCAGGACTTCAGTCCTTTTACTCCACCCAATACCAGATCATGTTCCCCTCTCCCTTCCCATCCCCTTTCCCTCCTAGGTCATCCCTCCTTTCCTGCTTGTGGTTGCCTTCTCCCAAGTGGGACTGAGGCATCCTCACTTGGGCCCTACAGCTTCTTGACCGCTTTGAGTTCTGTGGACTGTATCTTGAGTATTCTGTACTTTTTATTTTGTTAATATCCACTTATTAGTGAGTACATATCATGGATGTCGTTTTGGGTTTGAGTTACCTCACTCAGGATGATATTTTCTAGTTCCATCCATTTGCCTGCAAAACTCAAGATATCCTAATTCTTAATAGCTGAGTAGTATTCCATTGTGTGAATGAACCACATTTTCTGTATCCATTCTTCTGCCCATGGGACATCTGTGTTGTTTCTAGCTTCTGGCTATCACAAACAAGGCTTCTATGAACATAGTAGAACATGTGCCCCTGTGGCTTGGTGGGGCACCTTTTGTGTATATTCCCAAGAGTGGAATTTCTGGGCCTTTGGGAAGATCTGTTTCCAGTTTTCTGAGGAACCTCCAGATTGATTTCCAGAGTGTTTGTACCAGTTTGCAACCCCACCAGCAATGGAGTAGTGTTCCTCTTTCTCTACATCCTAACCAACAGGAATTCAAGATCCATGCCTAAATATAATAAAGGCAATATACAGCAAACCAACAGCCAATATCAAATTAAATAGAGAGATACTTGAAGCAATCCCACTAAAATTTGGGGACAAGGATGACCACTCTCTCCATATCTATTCAATATAGTACTCGAGGTGCTAGCTAGAACAGTAAGACAACATAAAGAGATCAAGGGGATAAAATTGGCAATGAAGAAATGAAGGTATCACTATTTGCAGATGATATGATAGTATATATAAGCAACCCCCAAAACTCTACCAGAGAACTTCTCCAGCTGTTAAATACCTTCAGCAAAGTGGCCGGATATAAAATTAACACAAATAAATCAGTACCCTTCCTTTATGCAAATGATGAACAGGCTCAGAAAGAAATTTGGGAATATTCAGTTTTAAAAGTGATTTATTTTATTTTTAGTTATGGGAGCAGGTGCACATGAGTCAAGATAGTTGCAGAGGCCAGAAGATGGTGCCAGACTGCTTAGACTTGGAGTAGCAGGAGGGTGTAAGCCACCTCCATCTGGGAACTGAACTTGGATCCTCAGGAAGAGACGTAGGTGTTCTTGAGCCATCCATCCACCCCATCTGCAAAGATTCTGTGAGCCCAGATGGTGGGTCGTTTCCCACTGTGCCATTCATCTCACATTCCCTTTTCTCTTATAGTTATAAAATCAGTTCATAATTATCTTCATAATTTTTATTTAATGTATTCATTGTAAAGTGACACATGAGGTCAGTAAAGACTTATGATAAAACCAGGTCAGTTACTGTATCACTAGTAGCTTTGGCACATCAGTAGTTTGATGTTATAATTCCCATCTAACCAGAATCCATGCAAATTCTTATACTGACAAATTGGCTCTTGATATTGTTTGAAAAATTATGCCATTTGTTTCTCTCCAACATTCCTTTGAAAGAAGAATAATTACCCTATTTTGTACAATTTCATTTGCTTATTCTGTAGTTCATGGAATAAACTGTTAAAAGGCACAGACTGCCCTAAATGATAAGGATAAACAAATGATAGCAGGTAAGTCGTTCTTCACACAGTCCTTATGCTGCTCAGGGATACTAACAGAAAAGAAGCAAAAGTGCAGTGCTACCAATGATGAGTGATCAGAAACCATCCAGGAAGGAGGCAGAGGCACAGAGGAAGGCAAGGTGTTATCCTGCAGGGGAGACTGAAGACATTCTTTATAACAGGTTGAGAAAACTGACAGCTACTTAAGAAAGACTTAAGACATACAAAGGGCAAATAATCCCAGGAAAAGGAAACTGTCCAGGTATCAAAACAAGGAGTTAGAGAATCAAAGTAGGAAGCATAGTCTCAGTGACAACTTGAAACTTACAAATGATTTGTACTGGAGAGAGGGAGGGAGGGAGAGAGAAAGAGAGAGAGAGAGAGAGAGAGAGAGAGAGAGAGAGAGAGAGAGAGAGAGAGAGAGTGAGTTTGGGGAAGTGGGGAAGTGGGGGGTCTGATTACTTGGGGATATAGAAACTATAATCACAATATATTCTATGACAAAAATCTGTTTTCAAAAGTATACACACGCACACATTCTCTTTAAAATAGAAAATAAAAAGACAACAGACAAAATAACAAATTTTGGCACTGTTACTACTTAGTCAAACTGACCCTGAGGAGTGGCTTGGGGCTTTAAACTGATGAGCTAGCTGATCACAAAGCTACAGAATGCTGGTAGCAAATAAAATGAGCTGTGCCTTCTTGGCACAATGTTGCCCAAACTATAAGTTTACATTCCCCAAAGTAGTAAATTCAGTTAGCTATTTTCTATTTCAGGTGCCCATCATGAGTTTGGGATCACAAAAGCCAGTCTTTATATGACCACAGTGATAGAATAAAATTCATTATTCTTGTCTTCTTTGGACAGAGACGGTGGAGTGCAATTCTTTTGCCCAAGGCTTACATCACATTGTGTATGATGTAGTACTTATACTCATCTTATTAAAAGTCTCAATGGGGAAGAACTTCAGGTCGCTGGATCTATGTTCATTCATGGGTTTCCCACCTAGATTCTTCCTTGGGTCCCATTAATATCCCATTTTACCTCTGATCTGGTCTCTGTTTCCTATATTAGAATTTTTAATCACACTTTTTTTTTCTTTTTTAAAATTCAATGTTGGGACACTGATATGTGTGTGTACACATTATATGACAGATTTTTCCCTCTGGGCATAGAAAGATGCCTTCTTGGACTTTGCTCACAGAGCAAAATACTATGGTAACTAGAAGAGAACAATACAGAGATTAAACAGGTCTGCATTGACAGCAGTGGAGCTGCTGACTATCCCCAGAGTATTAGGAAATCTTTTGTTGGAATTCTAGTCATTGTTTCTTCCCCAGCTGCAAGTGATCTTGGGAGATGTGAATGTATATAAGAAGTGGAAATTTGATCTAAGAGGAAAACCTGTGAATGCAGCGTCCAAGAGGTTACAAATCCCTATGGGGTGGGACTTTGCTGTGATACAGCTGATTGAGCATTGCCCATGCTTTGTTAAGTAACTCTTCACTAATGTTCTGTAAACATGCTTCAAAAGCTCATTGATCTCAGGAAGTTGGACTTCTATGAAGTTGTATATTGGTATGTTGTTGTTGCTCAAATGGAGTGAATAGGCATTTGTCTGTGTCTTTCTGGGGGAAAAAAGTTAATGCTATAGGAAGTCAGATGACAACATAAGGGAATAAATTCTCTCCTTCTAGCATGTTTGTCCTGGGAATCAATCTCCAAGTCTTCAGACTTGGTGGCTAATGCCACCTGCTGAGCCGTTTTCTGGATGGCTGCTAGAGGAGGCTTTCCTAAATTTAGGCTATTTTCCTCAGGATTTAGGAAATTCTCCAGAAAGAAAACTATCAATTTTACAGAAATTGTAAGAGGAAAGGCAAATTCCGAGATTTTATAAGGAACACACACACATACACACAGAGAGAGAGAGAGAGAGAGAGAGAGAGAGAGAGAGAGAGAGAGAGACAGAGACAGAGACAGAGACAGAGACACAGGCACAGAGAAAGTTTGGGAAAGTGGGGAAGCGGGGGAGAGTTGATTACTTGGGGATAGAGAAACCATATTCACAATACATGCTATGACAAAAATCTGTTTTCAAAAGTATACACAGACACACATATACACACACACTGCGGGGTGCACACGCACACTAGTTGCTAAGCAAGTGTGGTCACAGGCCTGTTTTTGATTCAGTGACCCCAGGCCTAAGCTCACTCCAGGCCTTGACTTTGACACTGATGAGATAAAGTTTTCCAGGCTCTGCCTTGCTCTTGAGGATTTCATTTTATAAGAATCCCTTCAAATTTTTTGAGAGAAAAGAATAACTACAACCATTGGGTGGATCCAAATGGAGGTCAAGAACACTGGTACAGAGAGAAAGCATCCCTAGAAACAGAAAGAGACCCACCCTCCAAGTTTATTGGGGTCATCTAAAACCAGGAAACATGTGGGTGATGTAAAATTATATCAAGAAAACCAGGCTCAAAAACTTACTGGACACAGTAGAACAAAGAAAGGGTATAAATCTCTCACCTGGATCATAGAAAGTGAGAGATATGTGACAGTTTGGTGATAGGGACCACAGCAACCTGCCATCTAATACCTGATATATATGTGACATGGTAGAGTACCCCATTATAAACACAGCTTATTTGACCTCCTGCACTTACACCTGTTTCCCTGTCTGTATCCATATTTCAACCATTGTTTTCTGCTCGTGACTTCCTTCCTGTTATGGATGTAGTTTGGCCTTCACCTCACTGTTGAGCCCTGCAGCTTCACTCTGAAACTTGACTCCAGCACCTCTGGCAGCAGGTCTCTGCTGACACTGGTCAACTCTCTTACCATTTCTACACTGTCTTTTTGAGCCTTCTGGGACTCTTGCTGCAGGCTCTAACTTGTATTCAGTCTACACCACATATATAGGAGTACAGAGTCATACAGATGTATTGTCTGTGTGCTGTGTGGTATGAGAGTTAAGATTAGTAACTAAGATTGAATCAAGAGAACCTGATTTACCTCATCCATATTATCCATGTAGGTAGGTTATGTGAGAAACCACTGTCATTGGAACCACTAAACCTTGTAAATTTATTGTCTTTCAATAAATTCCAACATTGTGGACTGATATAAACATATATATTTTTTAGTTTTTTTATTTTTGTATACCACACTCCTAGCAAATACTCCTTTAAGGGGGATATGAAAGCATTATAGAGTTCTTCAGGACTGAATGGCAATTCGGTGGGTCACATGCTTATGTGAAAATGTGAGAACATTAATTTTAGTCCCTAGACCCCATGGAAAGCTAGATACAATTTTCTCTTGTCCACGAGCATGCAAGAGATAGAAGCTGAGGTAGAAGGAAGAGTTAAAACTCCTAGAAGCTTGTAAGTCAGCTAGCCTTCTGTGCATAGTGGGTAAAAATGAGGAGAGATTGTGTCTTAAACATAATACAAGAAGAGAATCTTGCCCCATATCTCCACATAAACACCATGTCACGTGAGTGCCAACATTCAGACACCTATATCACACAAAGAGAGCAAAAGATTTTAAGCAAATCCAATTTGCACAACTCAGAACAAACTGGGTTCTTCAGCCAGATTTATGTATTCCTTTTTTTTTTTTGTCAAAATAACCATATTTTACAAGGGAAACAAGTGTGCTCATGCTATGTTAAGGCAACTATATTGCTTCTAATTTTAGACTCTTTTACTCAAAACGGTTATTCTATGGAAGCTTCTTATCAGTGAGGTTGGGACATCGTTTTCAACACATCAGAATTGTAGATACCATGGCTCAGAAAACCACTGAGTCTATTTTGCTTCAGAGCTGTAGTCAGGCATGAATAATTTATCATCAAAATGACAGTGGATTGTGGATGTGAGAACATCTATTGCTGAGAAGGGAGCTTGCAAGTCATAAGTCACCGCCCTTACAGTAGCAGCAGCAAGCTGTTGAGATGTTTTTGAAGCCTTCACTGGTGATCAGCCAATGCTTAGCTCTTTGTCTTTCAAGATAACTGTAGCATTTCTCAAACTTATTGTGATGTGTTAAGAACCACTAATGAAGAAGAATGAGAAAGACACCGCTGTAGGTTAACACAATGACAGTTTATATCACATTGCCCATTGAGATATTTACAGTATGGCTTCAATGACTAATTGTTTACATGTTCTTCCTTCATCTGCCCTTGAACATCAAGATTAGATGAGGAGGTTTTGGAAACAGCTGTATTGGTAAAGTGCTTTCTACACAATCTGGGAACTTTAATTTGATCCCTCGAGTCTGGGTTAACAGCCAGGCATTTCTGTGCATTTTTTTTCCTTTTCTTTTTTTCTTTGATAGTTTCTTTATTTACATTTTAAATGTTATCCTCTTTCCTAGTTTCCCCTCTGAAAACCTCCTATCCTCTTTTTGCTCCCCCTGCTCACCAGCCCACCCACTCCTGCTTCCTGGTCCTGGCATTTCCCCACACTGGGACATAGAGCCTTCACAGGACTAAGGGCCTCTCCTCCCATTGATGATAAATTAGGCCATCCTCTGATACATATGCAGCTAGAGCCATGAGTCCCACCATGTGTTTTCTTTGATTGGTGTTTTAGTCCCAGGGACCTCTGGAGGTACTGGTTAGTTCATATTGTTGTTCCTCCTATGGGGCTGCAAACCCTTTCAACTCATTGGGTACTTTCTCTAGCTCCTTCATTGGGTACCCTATGCTCTGTCCAATCGATGGCTCTGAGCATCTACTTCTGTATTTGTCAGGCACTGGCAAAGCCTCTTAGGAGACAGCTATACCAGGCTCCTGTCAGCAAGCTCTTGTTGTTATCCACAATAGTCTATGGGTTTTGTGGTTGTATATGGGATGGGTCCCCAGGTGAGGCAGTCTCTGGATGGTAATTCCTTCAGTCCCTGATCCACACATTGTCTTTGTAACTCCTTGCATGGGTATTTTGTTCCCCTTCTAAGAAGGATCAAAGTATCCACATTTGTGTCTTCCTTCTCAATGAGTTTCATGTGTTTTGTGAATTGTATCTTGGGTAATCCGAGCTTCTGGGCTATGCATGTTTTTAATACTAATACTATAGAAGTAGACTCAGCAAGATTCCTCTGAGATGGCTGGCCAGCTATGCTAGGATAACAGGTAAGCTGCAGACTAAAGACAGACCCTGTATTACAGGAGGAAGATAACATTCATGAAGATTATGCCAGAGTTTGAACTCTGACCTCTGGTAACACTTAAACACACACACACACACACACACACACACACACACACACACACACACACACACTCCTGTAAGCTTATTCATTCAAACATACACTATGAATGCATAAAGATTTGATAATTGTTGAACTTACTTGATTTTATATTTAGATATTGTGTGTATCTTTGAGAGTGTACACAGTCACATGGAAGCATGCTTATATCGTGGCATACATAGAAATGTCAGAAGACAACTCTGGGAATCAGGTCTTTCCTTTCACCATATGGGTCTCAAGGTTCAAACTCAAGTTATGAGGCTTCTTAGCACACAACTTTCCTAACTGAGCCATCTCACATCACTTATAATGATGAATTACAAATGGGTGAGAAATATAACTAGTTACACTAAGTTTTTGGTTCAAGATCCAGCTTGGAATAATTGTAAATGTTTTACCCTGATGGTCCAGACTCAAATTGTGGGTTTGGTATTACTTAACTTTGTGGTTTAATTCAAAACTGTTGGTCCATGTTAAACATTCTAGTACTCTCTGACATCTATCAGAACTATGCAAATGTGATCTGACCTGTCACAGTGTCTTGTTTCCTTTTTCTAATTTTAATCAGCATTATTCAGGGGAGCCAACATGAATGAGGTTAAAAATATATAAGATACTGGAATAGCACTCAACTTTGTCTTCTGGATTCCACAACACAGCACTGTACCAAATCATATAACATATCATATAACATAACCCATTGCATCTATCTATCTATCTATCTATCTATCTATCTATCTATCTATCTATCTATCATTTTTGTGCCTGCATGGGGTTTGTATGCATGTGTGCATGCATAGTCACAGGTATGTGGACTTACATATGTATGTAGCTTCAATGTACATTTGTGTTACTGCATGAGAAAGCCTAAAGTTGATGTCCAGTGTCTTCTTTGATCACCCTCAAGCTTTATATATCTAGGAAAAGTCTTCTGCAGGGTTGGAGCTCACAGATTCATATGATCTTGCTACATGCTTTTTGGGAGATTCTTTGACTCAGACTTCTGAGTGCTGGCCTCAGAAGTGGCCTCTGCATATGTCCAACATTTACATGTTCCAAGCAACTGAACATCAATCCTCATACTTACATGGAAACTGACTTACCTACTGGTCAATCTCCCTAGTCATATTTATTTGTTGATCAGCAAGTAGGTAGTTAGAATAAAAGACTCCAACTTTTTCTTCAGAATCAAGAAACCTATACATTTTGTATTTATGCATATATTAGTGCATTAGAACATTTAGGAAGAAATCTACATGAACATGTGAGAACATTTGAGAAGGGGTGGTACTCTGTCACAGAAGAATAAGTTTCCATTAAAATCCACATTACATTTGAGGAAGTCCCTCTTTTCAGTCCCCAAATGCACATTGACTCAGTCTGCAATATTGTCACAGCTAATCCAAAGCTTAGTGACACTTTGTTGGTGGTTCAGAAATCTCTTTATTTTTCATCTCTAGTTTGGATACAACAAGAAATAAACATTTGTCAGATATTAAGTTCATAGGTTTTTTCAGAGCCAAAATGTAAAGTCGAATGGACTTTTCTCCGTAAATTTCCCTTGTACTGGCTGATTTTATGTGTCAACTTGACACAGGCTGGGGTTATCACAGAGAAAGGAGCTTTAGTTGGGGAAGTACCTCCATGAGATCCAGCTGTGGGGTATTTTCTCAATTAGTGATCAAGGGGGAAAGGGCTCTTGTGGGTGGGACCATCTCTGGCTGTCAGTCTTGCGTTCTATAAGAGAGCAGGCTGAGCAAGCCAGGGGAAGCAAGCTAGCAAAGAACATCCCTCCATGGCCTCTGCATCAGCTCCTGCTTTATGACCTGATTGAGTCCTGACTTCCTTTGGTGATGAACAGCAGTTTGGAAGTGTAAGCTGAATAAACCCTTTCCTCCCCAACTTGCTTCTTGGTCATGATGTTTGTGCAGGAATAGAAACCCTGACTAAGACATCCCTCTATATTTTTCTCTGAGTTTTAAGAAACTTGCTTATTTTAGTGAAGTTGGGCATGTCCCTTGATGGTGAACTGCTTGAGGAGGGACAACTTTTCTCTTAGAAATTATAGTATTTTAGCCTTACTGTTAAACTTGGCATTTGACACAAAGGTAAGTACTTTTTCAGTCTTCAGTTATCCTCCCATGTGTCTCTCCTCCTCCTCCTCCTTCTCCTCCTCCTCCTCTTCTTCTTCTTCTTCCTCCTCCTCCTCCTCCTCCCCTCCCCTCCCCCTCTCCTCTCCTCTCCTCTCCTCTCCTCTCCTCTCCTCTCCTCTCCTCTCCTCTTCTTTTCTGTTCTCTCTCTCTCTCTCTCTCTCTCTCTCTCTCTCTCTCTCTCTCTCTCCCTCTCTCTCTCTCTTCATGTGAACACATGTGGAGGCCACAGATCAACCTCAGCAGTTGTTCCTCAAGGGCCATCTATAATTTAAAATGTAAGGATCACTCTACTGATATTTAGGTACATATTTGAGTACATTATAGTGAGTGCATGTGCTCATGGCAGCAAGAACTTGTTATATCTTACAGATTGGTTGGGTTCTCACTTCAAGAGCACCATGCACTCATAACTGCTGAATCATCTCTTTGTCTCTGAACCCACTTGTCCTTTGATACAAGGTATCTTACTGAGGTTGTGACTCTTTGATTAGGCTCAGCTATCTATCCAGTAAGCCCCAGGAATTTGCAAGTCTTCTCAATGGCAGCCTTACTAGTTTGTCCCACTACGCCCAGCTTTTTCTTGGTTGATTTCTTAGGATAAATGTAGGTCAACCAGGTTGAGTCTCAAGTACTTTACTGGCAGGCATCTCTCCATCTCTTTTTCTTACATATTTTAACCTTCAGCTACATCTATCTGCAGCATGCTTATAGTCTTCAATGGACAGAGCAGAAAAAAAATGAAAACAAACAAACAAACAAAAAACCCCTCTACATCATTATTTCCCATTACTCACAGCCCTATAAAGTACAAGCATGTGTCATTTGTACCTTTGGCATTCCTGTTTTCTATTTCATAGCTAGTATTTGCCTTACTTTTAAGCAACTATAAATTTTAAATTTTGCTTTTGCATTTCTTCACTTACTACCTGAGTTTGGATTCTATTATTGAAACCGTGTATTCAATAGTGTCTGTGCAACATACATGTCATATAAATTTATGTTCTTACATATAATTTGTATATAAGCAATGAAAATGCATACTATATAATTAAACAAAAGTATATCTTTGTCTTTAAGAGAGTAGATGGAAGGGTAAAAATCTTATATAATTAATAAACAACTGAAAGTTCAAAGAGAAGATATTCAGAATCAATAATCATCAGAAACAAAATCATTGGCATGTAAATATGTATTTTGCAGAAGAAGAGCCATATCCTTTAATAAAAAATTTAGAGTTTTGGAGTGGGATATTAAAAGAAGAGGTGAAATAGTCTAAATTTATAACAGGAAGGAAATCAAAAGCATAAAAGGGTGAGAAAGGTCTGAATAATGGCCCAATGGGAAAAGGACTTGGTTTGATTCAACTGAACACCACAATGAACAGTAGCAGTAGTGTATTTAGAATCCAATTATTCCTATGGTGATATAGGAAGCAGAGACAGGAGAATCTCCAGAAATCCCACAGGCTAGATGTCTTAGTATTTGTAGTAGCAAAACAAAGATACACAGTATGCAACAAAGTGGGGAGTACCAACACCTGAAATTGTCCTCTCACTTCTATAGTCATGACATAAAATATACATACATTCACTCAAAAATTAAAACCGAAAGAAAAATCATTTCATAATTAAATGTCTGTGCAGTAGAATTCAGTAGCTTCTTCTGAGGTTACTGAAACATTTACTCTCTGATTCAAATATTTCAGATTGTAACTACATGTTGTAAAGCATATGCAGAAGATATTCATCAATGAGCACAGAATGTATATATAATAGAGGAAAAGTGAATACTCTAATGTTCATTAGTAGTAAACTGATTGAATAACTCTGAGTAAATCTCTAAAAATATCTGTAATAACTATAAATTATATTGGATGTCTTTATTTAATATTGTGAGTTAAGTTCTGACTATAACATAAAAGGGAGAAACAGTGTGGAGAGAAACATATGGCTTCCTATAAATATGATAACTAACTGAGCTCTTTAGTGTTGGTATATGCCAAATACTCTTTCCTGTTCTTATGAATGTATATGATACGTTCATGTTTGTGTGTACATCATGCTCACAATTATATGAAAATATCTAATTAAATAAAAGATTTTCTTTACCTGGCCTGAGAAAGGATGGAAGAAATAGGAATAGACACTTGGTTTCTCTGAAAATAAAATATAGTTCTATGAATTAATAAGCACTTGAACATTTTTCAAAATAATAAAATAAAATGAGATCCCCGAATTAGGAAATTAAAACATACTTAATTGCAAACTGGAACTGACGACACAAATGAAAATTTTCAGTATATATAAAGTAACTTTATTTTCCAAGTAGATGAGATGACAGAAAGTGAAGTGTTAAATGAAGACAATATACATGCTGTTGAGTTTTTTTAGTCTTATTGTTGAGGGCAATTTTATCACCGCCTTATGACTGTGACAGATAGACCGTGGTGAAATGAAGCAATGAGTGGTTTTCTCAGTGTGCTTAGGACTAGGATAACTTGATAAGAAGTGACAAATAAGACCAATAAAGGCCATGCTGTTTGGAACATGAATTGGCAGTAGTAGTATGAACTTGTAATGTGCTCTTATTCCAAAATAATTATGTGATTTCTAATATTTTCCAGGAGAGTTTATAAGAAGAGACAGCAAGCCTATGAAAGCTCCCACTATGTGATGTTTATTGCCAAATGTTTTATGTCTCTACAGCAAGTGGCTTCTCTTTGGAAACTGCCCAATGGGAAGCAGGAACAGATAAACTTAGAAGCACCACCCCACCCCATATCAAGATGATCTCAGATACAAACAGCATCTCATTAATATGAGTAAACAATTAACTTTAAAAAGAGTACTGCTGGCTGAGATTGGGCAATTTAGGCATCGAAGATGATAAACACCAAACATCGCATGCTCCTTAATTTTTCACATCTATAGATCCATTTAGAGGATAGTAGAAACATGAATCATCATTTTTTTTGTTTTGTTTTTTTTTTGTTTTTGTTTTTTGTTTTTTCGAGACAGGGTTTCTCTGTGTAGCCCTGGCTGTCCTGGCATTCACTTTGTAGAGCAGGCTGGCCTCGAACTCAGAAATCCGCCTGCCTCTGCCTCCCAAGTGCTGGGACTAAAGGCGTGCGCCACCACGCCCGGCGAATCATCATTTTTTAAATTGGCATATAAAGTAATTGAAAAGACATTCTTTGTTGTCTCTATTCACTGCACTTTAAATCCCCAAGCAATAAATGAGGTGTTTTCTATTGAATCAAGAAGAAAAATAAAAAGGGGGAAATCACCATAGTTCATTTTCATAGTTAATCTAGTTGACCCTAATGAATTTGTACCTTAAGCAGTAATCGTCCATGTTCAAGGATGACCACATGACATCTAAGTTATCCAAATAATATATGTTTGTGAAGGAGAGATACGACAGATACATGAAGAATTCTTGCCAGAGTATCTGTGAGACTCATAAAATGTGAGCACCAATTTACAGGAACAGACAGCCTGTTAGATGAGACCAGAGGGATGGCAGGAAATTTTGCATGACAAATATGTTTTCTTCAATACACTGCTACAAGGGAAAAACAAAAAGTTATAGAAAAGAGATCATTAATTCACACAAAATTTAGAAAGACATTTGCTATTGGCCATTTGTTGCAAAAACAGAAACAAGCAAACTTGTACCCAGTAACCAATCTTCAGCTTCAACGCCATCTAAAATGTTTTGTGAATTGACTAATGAGATTTATTGTCCTAATGTAGCTACTTAAGAGGAAAAATTGAATTTTGATCTTCCAGAAATATGTGCTGAGACCATATGAGTGAGACCATATCACGTGGTGATTTGTTCTAGGCATTCTTTCATGTCACCCAAACTGGGGCTAATGGCTGCGTACACAAATAGAATTAGTGAGACCTGGCTTTATCATCAGTAGGTATCGGGGCTATCCACATTACCTCCATGTTTGAAATATTCATAATCAAAGAAACAATAATACAATTATTATGATGTTTCTTGTTAATACTATGAATGATGCCATATACTTGTTGCAAATTATTTTATTAAGGGCAAAGTAACACCCCACCATGGTACCTGAAGATAGAATGTCTCTTCACCAGCCACAGGCAACATGCATTTTCTTCCTTTTAAAAAGATTATTTATTTATTCTATGTATATGAGTATACTGTTGCTCTCTTCAGACACACCAGAAGAGAGCACTGAATCCAGTTCGATGGTTGTGAACCACAATGTAGTTGCTGGCAATTGAACTCAGGACCTCTAGAAGAGCAGCCTCTCTTAACCCCTGAGCCATCTCTCCAGCCTCTCATTTTCTTCTTTTCTGTTTACTCTCTTTGTCTTGACCAGTCTATTAAAAGAGTGAGCCTTCTTTCTAAGTGAATAAAACAAAAGACACAAACAAACAAAAACAATAGTCCCAATGTTTTGAGATATATAGCATTAGAGAGCTTGCCAATTGAATCACCGAATGAAAAAATGAGTATAAGTAGAAAATATTGGTATTACAATGGATTTAAAGCAGTCCTTGTCACAAATCAAAGGACAGATTTGATTCTAACTAGTTTAATTTAGAGGGGGTCCCAAAATAAGCAATGTTATTACTGAGAGTGTGTAAGAGGAGTTTACATTTTGCTCCAAATTGAATTTCTAGGTGTTCTTTTCAAAGCCATATCCTGATCCGGACAGCGGGTTAGCTACTGTGGTGCACAGAATTCACACAGTTCAGACACCACTACCCTCTGGATATTGTCCAAATGAGGATATCAGCTGCTGGAATCTAAACTATGCTTGTTATAATCTCCAAAAATGGGAACAAGTGCATTTGATCTACTTGCTTTAATTCAAATTTGAAATTCTAAATTGGAAATCAGTGCCAAACATTTTTAGCCACATAAACTTGCTATGTGTGCATACTTGTGTGTTCATGCACTGGTATGTGTGTGTGTTGATGCACTGGTGTGTATTTACAGTAGAGAGTAGTGTATTTACAGTCATGATTGTGAGTAGATATGTGATCACAAGCATTTGGAGGCCAGCAGTTAACATTTATTGCCCACTCTTTAAAGTTCCTAGGTTTTTCACTAAACCTGAGGCTCATGGTTTCATGCATGCTAGACAAGCACTCTGCCAAGCGAGAGCTTGAGTTCACTGTAGGCATTTGCTGTTTTCCTGAAGATTATTGTCTTGTCCAATTTCCGCATTCTCAATCTTTATCTATAATCTAATGTGCATCCACCGGGTACTCAGTGAGACTGAATATCTCATACAATAGAGTCATGCATTTAGTATGTAGGGTTCCAGGAAAACTGCAACCATCTGCAAGGTAATATAGTTGATTCTTGATGGCTTCTGTTATTAGATCCTTTGTTATTCCATGGTCTAGCTGTCCTTGTGGTACCTATGCTTTTGTAAGTACCCTCTCTCAGTGCTCCTATAAACAAGGCCACCTAAATTCAATAGCTCATCAGGCTGTACTTGGGTGGAGTGATCTCTTTGTTTTTGTCCTTGATGACCTATTTGGTATAAATGGACTTTACTTATGGATTCAAAGGGAAAAAGTCACATGATACACTTGGAGAAAAGAAAATAGCCTAAGTGACAGTAGAAATTACAGTCCTAAAAATGTCTCTGACAAGTAGCACTCCAGCTGAAGAGGGCTTCACCTACAGACAATACCAGCTATTTGTGTTTATTTTTTAAATAAATATTGTATCAATAAAGCTAAAACACACATATAACAGTGGTCAGGGCCTGGTTTTAATTAATGTATGGACAGATAATAGCACCTAATTAAGACATTAATTAAAACTCATAATACTTTCTTAATTAGAAAATGTAAAAAATACAGTTGAAATTTCCCCCTTTCGATTACTTGAAGCAAATGATTAGCTGGTATTGTTAATAAAACTGGTTTGTTGTTGTTAAACAGAATCATGGGAGTGAAAAAATTAGATGTGTAAATAAGAATCTTGCAATAAGTCGTTATTAATGCTTAGAGGAATTGTTTGAAAGGTGGATTTGAGGTGCTGACCCCAGCATCTTGTGACCTTACAAACTATGTAATTGCTTTTTGCTTATTCCTAAAGCTCTACTGTGGCTTAAATTGAACAAATCCTATTATTAAACCTCTTTTCTTACCTTTCTAGGTGTTCAGATGTCTGTCAAGTCTCTTAAAACCCATCGGATTATTGTAATTGAGCAGAATCAATATAGATTAAAAGACATGAAATATTGTAGCAGGTCATGAAGCAAAGGCCTGGGATGTGCTACCATGGAGATGATATTATGTTCTTCTCTGCTGGGGCAGAATGGACTCAAGACAGTAAACACTGCCTTCTCAGACATAGATACTATGATTTCTAGTCACTACAGCCATGCTTATATGTTACACCATGCTTTAAAAATGCATTTTTTCCTTACTTATATTATTTTTTATGTACTTGTCTATGTACAGGTGCACATGGGAATGCAGGCCTATGGAAGCTGGGGAACCTTGACTTTTAGACTCAAGAAGTGTATATATTTCCTTTGAGGCAACATCATTTAGTATAAACCTAGAGCTCACCATGTGCAGTGGGCAGACTGGCACTGAAGCACAAGGATCTTCCAATTTCTTTTTTTTTTGGTTCTTTTCGAGACAGGGTTTCTCTGTGTAGCCCTGGCTGTCCTGGAACTCACTCTGAAGACCAGGCTGGCCTCGAACTCAGAAATCCACCTGCCTCTGCCTCCCGAGTGCTGGGATTAAAGGCGTGCGCAGTATCTACAGTTTCCATGATGCTAGTAGCAGCGGGTGGTGACACACCTGGAGCTTTGGCATGAGTGGATGCTCAGGGTCACACTCCAGCCTTGAGCATGCAGAGCAGCTATTTTGCTGACTTGGGTTAATTAAGTGAAATCTTCCCTAAGGTAGAGCTCTGGATGGCCTGTTTATTTAACTACTATTCCAGAACATGTGAACAAGACTAAACAGAAAATAGGCATTTATTAACTTCTGATGAAGTAATGAACAGTTTATTGAGGAGTTTATACGTGTGTGTGTGTGTTCAGTAACATTACAAATACAAAAGATGTATACTGTTTCTGTAACTTTTCATAGAATAAAAATTTCCAAAACAACTAATTCTCACATTTTTAAAACAACCTTAGAGAAACCTAAATTCTTTCCAGTATCCTCATGTTTGGTATTGATTTTGTTAGCTCCTACAAAAAAAAATCCTCTCACAGTCCTTGTATTATGCTGTGTGTGTGTGTGTGTGTGTGTGTGTGTGTGTATGTGTTTGTTTGAGGCACACATGTAAGGATGTGTATAGCTGTATTAGCCAGAGGACGATAGAAGGTTTCTCTCCTCAACTCTTCTCTTTTACTTTCTGAGACAAGTTTCACTGAACCTGAAGATTGCTGACCATGATAATGAGATTCTTTATTTGGAAAGCCAGGATTCTTGTTCTGTTCCCATTTACTTTTGACAAATAAAAAATTTTATCCTTTATGTTTTGAGCTGACTTTTCTTGAAAATTCATTTCTCATTCCCTTCCTTAGCCCAGGTCAGGTATCTCTAAGATTGTTTTCTTCATAGTGTTAATAGAGTGTCTTAATTTAAAAATTAAAAATAAAGTTTATATTTGTTTAATGTGTGTGCAGTTTACATCTTCATTCATATCCCCATGTCATAGTATCTGTGAAGGTTAAAGGACAAGTTGCATGAATTACATCTTTTTTTTTTTTTTCCAGCATGTATGTTCTGGGGATTGAACTCAGGCCTTTAGGATTCCAAGTAGTCTTTACTCATTGAATGTGTCCTCCCCTCATCCTTGAGCAAGCTGGTTCAGACCTGGTCTTCCACAGTTGCTCACTCACATAGGATGGAGTCTTCCAACCTAAAAAAGTCTTTTGCTTGCCACATCTGCAGCTTCTTGCAAGAAGCTGCCTACTGAGCAGCTGAGATTGTTTTCCTGACAAATCCTGACAAAGTGACCATGAGATCCTGGCACTGTGGAGGATGGGATCCCCCCTTTATAAGCTCAGACTCATAAATAAACATTGGACCTTGATCAGAGAACTTTGTCTTGACTTGTTATTTCTCTAGCAGCCTTTCCCATCTAACTCCATCTTTCCTTTCAGGAACCCAGTAACCTGTGGCCTCTGGCAGCTACAATTGAGCTCATTTGAACTCTAAATATTTTTTTAAATTTTTTTTATTAGATATTTTCTTTATTTACATTTCAAATTCTATCCCGAAAGATCCCTACACCCGCCCCCACCCTGCTCCCCTACACACCCACTCCCACTTCTTGGCCCTGGTGTTCCCCTGTACTGGGGCATATAAAGTTTGCAATACCAAGGGGCCTCTCTTTCCAATGATGGCCGATTAGGCCATCTTCTGCTATACTAAATAAATATTTTAATTGACTCTTCTCCCAAAATAATCCCAACAATCCCATTCACTATGTCATAAAAACAACAACAAAACCTTGATAGATATTCATTTTTTAAAACAAGTTGTCTTTCAGAAAAATAATTTACTTGAACTTAAATTTTTGTTTTATTTTGCAAACCATGATTACTTAATAATAGCGGGTTAAGAATCTCTGCTAGGCATTTAACAAGTTCTCAGACCTTGGAGTACTACAGAATGCCAATCCCTCTGTTCTCTTCAGTGTGACTTTCACGGGGCATTTATTGTTATTATCAATTGTCAAGCTAATCACTGAGAACACAGCTTAAAACTAGCAGGAATGAAGTGAAGTAGAAAATATGCATATTCTCAGTGCACAACTCATCAGTTGCGATGTTGTGCCACAAATAACCTGTATCAATTGTTCTATCACTTTTAAAGGTTAATATTCCATAATGATCATTTGCATTGATGGAATGTCTAGGAACATCTTGACATCAAGTTTGGGAATGACAGATGAGTGCCCACAACACCAGCTTCAGATGGGGAAGCTTGAATTTTAATCTCAGGTCACTACCATCTTTATTCATGAGTTAGAAGTCTGCCGTGTGTACACATTTTCCCTTAAAGATGTCATGAGGATAGTATCTATTCACAGATTTTTAAGTAAAATTAAAGTCATTCATAGCACCAGACAAGCCATACATGAACAAACGTTAAGAATATATTTTTACCTTAGATTTGACATCATTTCTCAACAAACTTCAACTTGGCAGGGGGTAGAAGAGAATGTTTATCATGAAAGGAAGCTATCCATGCAAACAGCAGCTAATAAAGAATGAATAAGGAACTGTCTGTTGTCACTGATACACATAATGTCTGAAGTATGTCACACGGAAGCATTGAAATCTGTGACCCTGTCTTAGTTAGGGTTTTATTGCTGTGAAGCAAAACTACAACCAAGGCAACATTTATAAAAGACATCTAATTGGGGCTGGCTTTTGGTTTCATAGGTTCTGTTCATCATCATCATGGTGGAAAGCAAGGAAGCATCCTGGCAGACATACTGCTGGAGAAGGAGCTGAGAGTTCTCCGTCTTCATCTGAAAGCATCCAGAAACAAACTCCCTTCCTCACTGGGTAGACTTTGAGCATAGATTCATTCTGTAAGTTGTTAGCTTGTGGTATGACATATCACATAACAGCAGATTGTGACCTCAATTTTCTGGTAGACATTCCTATTTGTTCTCCACATTTCAAACACATTATCACAGTATACAGTTGTTATCTTAATTTTCTCCAAAATTTAAATGCTGTCTCTATGCCAAATCTTGAAAAATGGCATCATACATTATTTACTTGCAATTTGATCTCTGACTCTTCAAATGTACTCTTTTTCAAACCTCTCTCTAGGCATAGTCAACTGGTAAATGTCTCAATTTTCATGATTCCTTTGTAAAAATCAGTTTGTCACTGCTGCTATCTGACATCTTCCAATGTGCCAGTATAAGTAATTCAGTACCTATAAGTCCCATTGCTAATATAAAAGTCTTATGAAGTCGAAAAAGTAGATAAAGTTATCTCCACTGAACAGTTCAGGAAGGTTGAGCTCATAGGAATGATGGGCTTAACCTCACGATGAAGAAACAAAATATTTTAACTCTATACCCTCTCTTGAGCATTTGGGATCTCTCTCTCATTCGAGAGAGTAACTTAAACATTCTTGGACTCAAAGCATTTAGAATGGGAAGTTATTTGTTCAAGTTTCCTGAATTCAAATTTCTCATTTTACTAACTAAGTTTATTCTTTGACAATTTCATATATAAGTAAAATGTATTATGGTTAATCTTTCAACCCCCCCCCCCAATAAGTCCATTTTCTACACTCATATCTTTTTGAATTGTTTTATGACCCTTAGAGTTTAACCAGGGCAGTTTGTGTTACCACATGTTTGGAGCCATGCATAGGCTGATCGCTGGTTTTACAAATGAAAGTGATGACAGTGCTTCCCCCCACAATCTACCAGTAACTCTCAAAAATCAAACCAGCCTATATATAAAATCCTTATTGCTTTCATTACTGATGTTACAAACTACACTTTTGGCTCTGGAAGGAAGACATTTCTAAGCAATTTTTTTGCCTTTAATTTCATCAAAATTTATCATTTACCTCAGGTAATTTTATCAACATCTAAAAGTTTTGCAGTGAATATAGCCTTTGTTACAGAGAAAAAGGAAGAAAATCACACTGCATTTATTAGCATAAAATTAAAACTACCTTCAATTTGAGATATTTCATCCTTGGTCATGTTCACATAGTGTCTCTGTAGCTGTTAACTTTTTAGCTTTAGGACTGAGAGATTTCAACTTCTGGAAAGGCATGGAAGCAGGTGAGTTCCATTCTATCTGGTGACCTCCTCCTCCTCCTCTCCCTCCTCTTCCTCTTCCTCTTCCTCCTTTAGGTAGCTGTGGTTTAACTTTCTGTCAAGGGAAATTTACTCTACCTTTTAGGGTAGAGAAACCGTGCATCTCATTTTGTTTCTAAGTGAGAACACCTCATATGCTTTTCATCTTTATCTTATTTAAGACAAAACATTTTTAAAGAAAAATATCTTAAGGGCACAGAAGCAGTGGAGCAGCTGGGGCAGGTTCCTTTCAGCCTCCATCTGCACTCAGGAGCCGGGGCTGTTCCGCAGCCCTCTGTGTACAGGTCCTGCCAGGGGAAAGCTGGTTTCCCAGGAGTGCTGACACAGGTTTACATGCCCACTGGAGGGACAAGCTTAAGCCAGAGACAGCAAGATCAACTAACATCAGAGATAACCAGATAGAGAAAGGCAAGCATGAGAACCTTACCAACAGAAACCAAGGCTAAATGGCATCATCAGAACACAGTTCATCCACAACAGAAAGTCCTGGATAACCCAACACCCTAGAAAAGTAAGATTTGGATTTAAAATCACATCACATGATGTTGATAGAGGACTTTAAGAAGGACATAAATAACTCCCTTAAAGAAATACAGGAGAACATGAGTAAACAAGTAGAAGCCCTTAAAGAGGAAACACAAAAATTCCTTAAAGAATTACAGGAAAACATAAACAAACAGGTCAAGAAATTGAACAAAACCATTCAGGATGTAAAAATGGAAGTAGAAACAATAAAGAAATCACAAAGGAGAACAAGTCTGGAGATAGAAAACCTAGAAAAGAGATCAGGAGTTATAGATGTGAATATCACCAACAGAATACAAAAGATAGAAGAGAGAATCTGATGTGCAGACGATACCATAAAAAAACATTGACACAGTGGTCAAAGAAAATGTAAAATGCATAAAGGTCCTAACCCAAAACATTCAGGATATCCAGGACGCATTGAGAAGACCAAACCTAAGGATAAAAGGTAGAGAAGAGAGTGAAGATTCCCATGTAAAAGGGTCAGTAAATATCTTCAATAAAATTATAGAAGAAACCTTCTATAACTCAAAGAAAGAGATGCCCATGAACATACAAGAAGCCTACAGAATTCCAAGTAGATTAGACCAGAAAAGAAATTCTTCCTGTCACATAATAATCAAAACACCAAATGCACAAAACAAAGAAAGAATATTAAAAGTAGTAAGGAGTAAAGGTCAAGTAACATATAAAGGCAGACCTATCTGAATTACACCAGACTTTTCACCAGAGACTATGAAAGCCAGAAGATCCTGGACAGATATCATACAGACCCTAGGGAACACAAATGCCAGCCCAGGCTACTATACCCAGTAAAACTCTCAATTACCATAGATTGAGAAACAAAGTTATTCCATGACAAAAACAAATTTACACAATATCTTGCCACAAATCTAGCCCTTCAAAAGATAATAAATGGAAAACACCAATCCAAGGAGGGAAGGTACATCCTAGAAATAGCAAGAAAATTTTCTTCTTTTAACAAACCAAAAAGAAGATAGCCACATAAACATAATTTCACTTATAACAACAAAAATAACAGGAAGCAACAATCGCTTTTCTATAATATCTCTTAATATCAATGGACTCAATTCCCCAATAAAAAGACATAGACTAACAGACTGGATATGTAACCAGGACCCAACATTTTGCTGCATACAGGAAACCCACCTCAGAGACAAAAATAGATCCTACACCAGAGTAAAAGACTGAAAAACAAATTTCCAAGCAAATAGCCCTAAGAAACAAGCTGGAGTAGACATTCTAATACCGAATAAAATCGACTTCTAACCTAAAGCTTCCAAAAAAGATAAGGAGGGACAGATTTTACTCATCAAAGGTAAAATCTACCAAGATGAACTCTCAATTCTGAACATCTATGTTTCAAATGGAAGGGGACCCACATTTTTAAAAGAAACTTTGCTGAAGCTCAAAGCACACATTGCACCTCACACAATAATAGTGGGAGACTTCAACACCCCACTCTCATCAATGGACAGATCGTGGAAACAGAAACTAAAAAAAGACACAGTGAAACTAACAGAAGTTATGAAACAAATGGATTTAACAGATATCTATATAATATCTTGTCTTAAAACAAAAGAATATACCCTCTTCTCATCACCTCATGGTACCTTCTTCAAAAGTGACCATATAATTGGTCACAAAATAAACCTGGACAGATATAAAAAGATTGAAATGATCCCCTGCATCCTATCAGATCATCATGGACTAAGACTAGTTTTCAATAACAACAAAAACTATGAAAAGCCCACATGCACATGGAAGGTGAACAACACTCTACTCAATGATAACTTATTCAAGGAAGAAATAAAGAAAGAAATTAAAGACTTTTTAGAGTTTAATGAAAATTAAGCCTCACCATAACCAAACTTGTCAGACACAACCAAAGCACTGCTAAGAGGAGAACTCACAGCTCAAAGTGCTTCTAAAAAGTAAACGGAGAGAGCAAACACTAGCAGCTTGACAGCACATCTGAAAGCTCTAGAACAAAAAGAAGGAAATACACCCAAGAGAAGTAGAGACAAGAGATAATCAAACTCAGGGCTGAAATCAACCAAGTAGAAACAAAACGAAGCAAAACAAAACAAAACAAAAAACAAAACAAACAAACAAACAAACAAACAAAACTATACAAAGAATCAACCAAACCAGGAGCTGGTACTATAAGAAAATCAACAAGATAGATAAACCCTTAGTCAAAATAACCAGAGGGCACAAAGAAAGTATCCATATAAACAAAATCAGAAATGAAAAGGGAGACATAACAACAGAAACTGTGGAAATCCAAAAAAAAAAAAAAAAAAAATCATCAGATGCTACTACAAAAGACTATACTGGAAAAATCTGAATGAAATGGATAATTTTCTAGACAGCAAACTATTTTCCTTTATGAATATCGATGCACAAATGTTCAATAAAATTCTCGCAAACTGAATCTAAGAACCCATAAAAAAAAATCATTCATCATGCTCAAGTAGGCTTCATCCCAGGGATACAGCGATGGTTTCATATATAGAAATCCATCAATGTAATCCACTATATGAACAAATTCAAAGAAAAATTTGAATTTTTCACAGGACCATTTCATTAGATACTGAGAAAGCATTTGACACAATCCAACCCCTTCATGATAGAAGTCTTGGAAAGATCAGGAATTCAAGGCCCATACATAAACATAGTAAAAGCAATATACAGCAAACCAGTAGCCAACAAAGTAAGTGGAGAGAAACTTGAAGCAACCCCACTAAAATCAGGGACTAAACAAGACTGTCCACTCTCTCACCACCTGTTCAACATAGTACTTGAAGTAGTAGCCAGAGCAATTAGACAACAAAAGGAGGTGAAAAGGATACAGATCAGAAAGGAAGAAGGAAAAATATCACGATTTGCAGATGATATGATAGTATACTTAAGTGATCCCAAAAATTCCAACAGGGAACTCTGAAACCTGATCAACAACTTCAGCAAAGTGGCTGGATATAAAATTATCTCAAACAAATCAGTGGCCTTTCTCTACACAAAGGATAGAGACGCTGAGAAAGAAATTAGGTAAGCAACATTCTTCACAATAGTCACAAATAATATAAAATACCTTGGTGTGATTCTAACTAAGGAAGTGAAAGATCTGTATGATAAGAACTTCCAGTCTGTGAAGAAAGAAATTGAAGAAGATCTCAGAAGATGGAAATATCTCCCATGCTCATGGATTTGCGGGGTTAATATAGTAAAAATGGCTATCCAGATGAAAGCAATCTCCAGATTCAATGCAATCCCCATCAAAATTCCAACTCAATTCTTCACTGAGTTAGAAAGGGAAATTTGCAAATTCATCTGGAATAACAAAAATCCTAGGACAGCAAAAACTATTCTCAATAATAAAAGAACCTCTGGTGGAATCACCATGCCTGACCTCAAGCTGTACTACAGAGAAATTGAGATACAAAGTGCGTGGTACTGGTAGAATGACAGGGCAGGTAGATCAATGGAATAGAATTGAAAACTCAGAAATGAATCCACATACCTATGGTCACTTGATCTTTGACAAAGGAGCTAAAACCATCCAGTGGAAAAAAGACAGCATTTTCAACAAATGGTGCTTTCTCATCTGGTGGTTATCATGTAGAAGAATGTGAATCAATCCATTCTTTGTTTTTGTTTTTGTTTTTTGTTTTTCGTTTTTTTTTGTTTGTTTGTTTGTTTTTTTGTTTGTTTCTTTGTTTTTTTCGAGACAGGGTTTCTCTGTGTAGCCCTGGCTGTCCTGGAACTCACTTTGTAGACCAGGCTGGCCTCGAACTCAGAAATCGTCCTGCCTCTTTATCCCAAGGGCTGGGATTAAAGGCGTGTGCCACCACACCTTGATGAATTGATCCATTCTTATCTCCTTTTACAAAGCTCAAGTCTAAGTGGATCAAGGACCTCCACATAAAACCAGAGACACTGAAAAGTATAGAGGAGAAAGTGAAGAAGAGCCTCAAAAATATGGGTACAGGGGGAAAATTCCTGAACAGAACAGCAATGGCATGTGCTGTAAGATCAAGAATCGACAAATGGGACCTCAAAAAATTGCAAAGCTTCTAGTAAGCAAAGGACACTGTCAAGAAGATAAAAAGGCAACCAAAAGATTGAGAAAAGATCTTTTCCAATCATAAATATGATAGAGGGTAAATATTCAACATATACAAAGAACTCAAGAAGTTAGGCTCCAGAGAAACAAATAACCGTATTAAAAATGGGGTACAGAGCTAAACAAAGAATTCTCAACTGAGAAATACAGAATGTCCGAGAACCATCTAAAAGAATGTTCAGCATCCTTAGTCATCACAGAAGTGCAAGTCAAAACAATCCTGAGTTTCCACCTCACACCAGTCAGAACCGCTAAGTTAATGTGGATGTGGAGAAAAAGTAACACTCCTCCATTGCTGGTGGCATTGCAAGCTGGTACAACCACTCTGAAAATCAATTTGGAGGTTCCTCAGAAAATTGGACATACAACTACTGGAAGATTGAGCAATACCACTCGTGGGTATATACCCACAAGATTCTCCATCTTTTAATAAGAACATATGCTTGACTATGTTCATAGCAGCTTTATTTATAGCAGCCAGGATCTGGAAAGAACCCAGATGTCCCTCAACCGAGTAATGGATATAGAAAATATGGTACATTTACACAATCGAGTCCTATGCTGCTATTAAATCAATGAATTTCTGAAGTTCTTAGAAAAATGGATGGATCTGGAGGATATCATGCTAAGTGAGGATGTAACCCAATAACAAAAGAACACACATGATATGTACTCACTGATAAGTGTACATTAGCACAGAAACTTAGAACACCCAAGATACAATTTGCAAAAATCCTTAAATTCATTAAGAAAGAAGACTAAAGTGTGAATTCTTTGATCCTTCTTAGAAGGGGAAAATACTCATGGAAGGAGTTACAGAGACAAATTTCTGAGCAGAGATTGAGGAAATGATCACCTAGAG
The DNA here is from genome assembly GCF_978045245.1 of Mus caroli. Lineage (NCBI taxonomy): Eukaryota > Metazoa > Chordata > Mammalia > Rodentia > Muridae > Mus > Mus caroli. Next base: position 114,088,429 of record NW_028227256.1, on the reverse strand, counting down.
ACTGCCCCACTTGGGGATCCATCCCATAAATAACCACCAAACCCAGACACTCTTGTGGATGCCAACAAGAGCTTGCTAACAGGAGCCTGATAAAGCTGTCTCCTGAGAGTCTGCCAGTGCCTGACAAATACAGAAGTGCTTGTTCATAGCCATCCATTGGACGGAACACAGGGTCCCCAATGAAGGAACTAGAGAGAGTACCCAAGGGGCTGAAGGGGTTTGCAGCCCCATAGGAGGAACAACAATATGAACTAACCAGTATCTCCAGAGCTCCCTGGGACTAAACCACCAACTAAACAAAACATGTGGTGGGACTCATGGCTCTAGCTGAATATGTAGCAGAGGATGGCCTAGTCAGTCATCAATGGGAGGAGAGGCCCTTGTGAAGGTTTTATGCTCTAGTACAGGGGAATGCCAGGGCCAGGAAGCAAGATTGAGTGGGTTGGGAAGCAGGGGGAGCAGGAGGCAATAGGGGATCTTCAGAGGGGAAACTAGGAAAGAGGATAACATTTGAAATGAAAATAAAGAAAATATTGAATAAAAAAATTAAAAAAAAGAACAGAGAGAGAGAGAGAGAGAGAGAGAGAGAGAGAGAGAGAGAGAGAGAGAGAGAGAGAGAGAGAGAAAAGAAGATGGATAGATCTCCTATGCTCATGGATTGGTAAGATTAATATAGTAAAAATAGCCTTCTTGCTGAAAACAATCTGCAGATTCAATGAAATCCCCATCAAAATTCCAATTCAATTATTAATAGAGTTAGAAAGAACAATTTACAAATTCATCCACAGTAACAAAAAACCCAGCATAGCAAAATCTATTCTCAACAATAAAATAATTTTTCAGGGGAGCACCATGAGCTACAGAGCAATCATGATGAAAACTGCACGGTACTGGTACTGTGTCAGAGTATGTAGATCAGTGGAATAGAATTGAAGAACCAGAAATGAACCCAAACAACATGGTCTCTTGATCTTTGACAAAGGAGCTAAAATCATCCAGTGGAAAAAAGACAATATTTTCAACAAATGGTGCTGGTTCAACTTGCAGTTAGCACATAGAAGAGTACAAATTGATCTATTCTTATCTCCTTGTACAAAGCTCAAGTCCAAGTGGATCAAGGACCTCCACATAAAACCAAATACACTGAAACTATTATAAAAGAGAGTGGGGAAGAGCCTCGAGCACATGGGCACAGGGGAAAATTTCCTGAACAGACACCAATAGCTTATGCTCTAATATCAAGAACTGACAAAAGGGACCTCATAAAATTGCAAAGCTTCTGTAAGGGAAAAGACACTGTCAAGAAGACAAAAAGGCAACCAACAGATTGGGAAAAGATCTTTACCAATCCTAAATCTGATAGTGGGCTACTAAACAAAACATGTGGTGGGACTATCCAATATATACAAAAAACTAGAGAAAGTAGACTCTAGACAACCAAATAACCCTATTAAAAATGGGGTACAGGGACAAACAAATAATTTTCAACTGAGAAATACTGAATGGTTGAGAAGCATCTGAAAACATGTTCAACATCCTTAATCATCATGGAAATGCAAATCAAAACAATCCTGAGATTCTACCTCACTCCAGTCAGAATTGCTAAGATCAAAATCGCAGGTGACAGCAGGTACTGGAGAGAATGTGGAGAAGGAGGAACACTCCTCCATTGTTGGTGGGATTTCAAGCTGGTACAATTACTCTGGAAATCAGTTTGGTGGTTCTTCAGAAAATCGGACACAGTACTACCTGACAACCCATCTATACCACTCCTGGCTATATACCCAAAAGATGCTCCACAATATAATAAAGACACATGTTCCATTTTGTTCATAGCAGCCTTATTTATAATAGACAGAAGCTGGAAAGAACCCAGATGTCCTTCAACAGAGAAATGGATACATATAATGTGATGCATTTACACAATGGAGTACTACTCAGCTTTTAAAAAGATGAATTCATGAATTTCTTAGGCAAATGGACAGAAGTAGAAAATATCATCCTGAGTGATGTAACAAAATCACAAAAGAACACACATGGTATGCATTCATTGATAAGTGGATATTTTTCCCAGAATTTCATAATACCCAAGATACAATTCATAGATCAAATGAAGCTCAAGAAGAAGAAAGATCACACTGTGGATACTTTGGTACTTTTCAGAAGGGGAATCTAAATACCCATAAGAGGAGATACAGACAAAGTGTAGAGCAGAGACTGAAGGAATGACCATCCAGAGACTGCCCCACCTGGGGTTTCATACCATAAACAACCACCAAACCCAGATACTATTGTGGATGCCAAGAAATGCTCACTGACAGGAGTCGGATATAGCTGTCTCCTGAGAGGCTCTGCCAGTGCCTGATAAATACAGAAGTGGATGCTCATAGCCATCCATTGGATTTGGCACAGGGTTCCCATTGGAGGAGCTATAGAATAAACCCAAGGAGCTGAAGGGATTTGCAACCCCATGGGAGGAACAACAATATGAACCAACCAGTACCCCCAGAGCTCTCAGGGACTAAACTACCAACCAAAGAGTGCATATGGCGGGATTCATATCTCCAGCTGCATATGTAGCAGAGGAGGGCCATGTGGGACATCAATGAGAGGAGAGGCTCTTTGTCCTGTGAAGGCTCTATGCCCCAGTATAGGGAAATGCCAGGACAGGGAATCAGGAGTGGGTGGGTTAGTGAGCAGGGGGATGGGGGTGGGATAGTGGGGGTTTCAGAGGGGAAATTAGGAAAGAGGATAACATTTGAACTGTAAATAAAGAAAATATCTAAATAATACAAGGACAAATTTTAAAAAATCTATCTTAAGGAATTGAAGCTGTGATTTAGGACAAGACACTTAAGTTTTATCGTGTAGCCAAGTCTCTCTGCATAAGTATGTGGCACAAATACTGGGACAGATAGTGAGATCTGGATTATTGAAACCCCTTGTCCAGTTAACTGGTGAGCCCAAGGTTCAGTCTTGAAAGACAAAGTAGAGAGTAATAGTGGAAAACACTAGATGGATACCTCAGGCCTTTATGCACATGTGCACATATGCACATACATTGACACCTACATACATGCACATACACATAATACATTGACATGCACGTAAACAAACATGCACATATAAAGATGCATTTACAGATATGCATATACTCATTAGACACACATGCCCACAAACACACAGGCATACAAATGCACAGTGTGGTAAACTCAGTAAAATACCTCCCAAAATTTTTCCAAAATTTGAAAATATTGGTCATTAATAGACTAATCAGATAGAATTTGGTAGGATTTTCAAGGAGAATGAAGTGATATCATTTAACAAAATATTGACTTGTGAAAGGATGAAAACAATGGAAACTCTTTGTACTTTGAAATAAAAGAGAGAATAGAAGTAAAGGTTAATTAAATTTAAATTAAACATTTGAAGAGAGAGGCCACACAGACACCTGTTTAAATATTGTGCATGCTCATCCATGAGAGACAACATTGTTTTGCCTTATCTTGCCAAGAATTATTTCCCATAGGAATTCTCATTGCTTTTTTTTAACAGCTTCATAAGTGAAAATAAAACAGCAAGAATAATGAAAAATATTAGCACTGTCTCATCCATTCAATGTTGAAAGAATTTTTTAACAGGGGATCCTTTGATTTAAGTTAGAAAGCATATTTTATACACAAGGTAGAGAACAACCGTAAACAATATTGTGTGGAACTATTTCATGAAATGGCCAAGGTAGGAGTCCCAGTATAGCCAGCAGAGTAGAGGCCAAAACAAATGATGGTTGGATTCTGCAGGAAATCGAAAGGCACCAGGCTATTTTGAAGATGAATATTCTAGAATGTATTTGCAGTGTTCTCGCTGAGATTCAACCCTTGGATAGAAAATGCCAGCTCCTATTAGCTCTGCATCACACTTCTCAAAACTTGACAGCTCATCATAGAGACTTATCATGTCATCTGAGCAGGAAAATGTTCCCTCCAAACAGAGCTTGCAGGGAGAAAAAAAAAACTGAAGTGGAAAAAAAGGAAGATAGAGTAACAACTGTCTAGGTTCCCTGACACCAAGGCCCAAAGGATGGCTAAACTCATAGCAAGAAAGCTTTATCCTAATTACATTGTTCTGCAAAATTTCCAAGAAGCTGATTATCCAAAACTATTTTGGGAATATCCAATCACACAGAGCATAATGCCTATCTTTTTATTATTAATATATTTATTTACTCTATATTCCCTGACTTGATGACACACTGTAACCTTGTCATATGCTGATATTTCTTTAGCAGAGTATCTAGATCAAATTTACTGTCTCTATCTATCTACTTTCCCTTTAAAAACCTTGTTTCTCAGTGTGTGTGTGTGTGTGTGAGTGTGTGTGTGTGTGTATGGGTGTGTGTGTGTGTTTGTGTGGTCTACAATTGAAGGTGGTTGCACATGTGTAGGCTGTGCTTGTATGTGGATGCTTGAAGCCAGTTCAGCTGGCATTCCTCAGGCACTATCCACCTTGCTTGTTTATTTGATAACAATGTCTCTTGGTGGCCCAAAACTCACTAAATGTGCTGGTCTAGCTGAGGAATAAGCCTATGTCTGTCTCCAGTTCTAGAATCACAAGTGCACAACAGCATATGGGTTTTTCATGTGAACTCTGAGCATCAAGCTAAGATCCTCAGTCTTACATGGAAAACACTTTGCAACTGAGCTCTCTCTAATCTCCCACTGTATTAATTGAAATGACTCTTCATTGGTGAAATTACTCTGGTACCCAATATTATTAGACTTTTTTTCTTTTTTTTTTTCTTTCCTTTTTTTATTTAATTCTGAATGGACTCTTGTTTCCAATGCCCTTACTGTGCTTATCTGATGAATTCTTGTAATTTGTACATATGCCTTACCCTTTCAAAACTTTTAACAAATTTATGAATATGTAAAGTTGTAAAGCTCAGCAATAATGACATCAAGAAACTGGGGAAAAACAAAATAAAAGTTAACATCTTCAACTTTGTCCTATCTAGATGCTAACTGCATTCTCAATCCACATTCCATAGCTTAAAATTCTGAATCTGTCAGGGCCATTATCTCCTGGTAGAAAATATAAGTATTACTTATTGCAAGTCAGAGTTGCCACAGGAAGCAGCTCCTGGCAGTTCGTTTTATAAAGACAATATAGAGAAATTTGGTTCTCAGTTCTACCAGAAAGAAGGGCAGCAGGAGACATTACAAGTACGAACTGGAGCCTTGTAGGCCATAAACTGTCAATCTGCCTTTGGCCTTTTCATATTGCCAGACCAGGAAGACACACTTTAAGAACTAAAAGAACAGAGCAGTGTGGTGATTTAAATAGGTATGGCCCCAATAGATGTTTATGTGTTTCAGGCTTGGCCCATAGAGAGTGGCACTGTTAGGAAATGGGGCCTCACTGAAAGAAGTATGTCTCTGTGGAGATGGGCTTTGATGTCTCATACATAAATAAGATCAATCTACAACCATTGTGGAAATTAGTCTCCTAACTTCATGCAGACCAAGATGTTGGACTCTCAGCTCCTTCAGCACCACAGCTGGCTGCTCACTGCCATGTTTCTCGCTATGACAGTAATAGACTGAACCTCTGAAACTAAATGTCAAACTCAATGAGATGTTTTCATTATGAAAGTTGTCTTGGTCATGATTTTTCTTCCCAGCAAATGAAGCCCTAACTAAACCAAGGAAAAAACTGTTTATGCAGCCTGAAGAATATATATTGAATAGCCAGATTACCCAGGGAAAGAAATTGTTAGTATATTATTATTATTATTATTATTATTATTATTATTATTATTAATTATTATTTTATTTATTTACATTTCAAATGTTTTCTCCCTTCCCAGGTCCCCCTCCATGAGTTCCCTGCTTCATGTGTCCTCCACTTCACCTCTAAGAGGGTCCCCTCCACATCCACCTACTTCACCCTTACCCCTCTAACATCCGCCTTCTCTGGAGCATCAAGCCTCCACAGCATCAAGCACATCCCCTCCCACTGAGGCCAGACAAGACAGTCTTTTGCCAAATATGTAGCAGGGACCACATACCAACCCATGTATGCTCTTAGTTGTTGCCTTAGTCCTTGGGAGCTCTCCGGGGGTTGGGGAGGACTGGTTAGTTGATACTGTTGTTCTTCCTGTGGGACTACAATCCCCTTCACCTTCTTCAGCCTTTCCCCTAACTCTTCCATTGTAGTACCCAGTCTCTGTCTCAGAAATGAGACTTCATCTTGGTGTATTTTTTTTTTTCTTTGATGAGTGTAAAGTGACCTTCTCCATCTTTTTTTTTAAACGACTTTTACTTGAAAGTCTGTTTCATTGGATATTAAAATGGCGACTCCACCTTGTCTCTTAAGACCATTTGTTTGGAAGCCTTTTTTTTTTCTCAAGTCTTTTTCTCTGAAGTAGTGTCTGTGTTTGTCACTGTGATATGTTTTCTGTATGCAGCAAAATTCTGGGTCCTGTTTACATATCCAGTCTGTTAGTCTATGTCTTTCTATTGTGAAACTGAGTCCATTGATGTTGAGAGCTATTAAAGACTTATGATTCCTCTTGTTTTTGCTGTTAGAGGTGGAATTATGTTTGTGAGGTTCTTTTGTTTGGGGTTTGTTGTGAGGTGTTTAACTTCTTGTGTTTTCTCGGGTGTAGTTACCCTTCCTTTTGTTGGAGTTTTCCTCCTACTATCCTCTGTAGGGATGGATTAGTAGAAAGATATTGTTTAAATTTGGTTTTGTCATGGAATATCTTGGTTTGCTGGTTATAGTAGCCTGGACTGGTATTTATGTTCTCTTAAGGTCTGCATGACATTTGTCCAGGATCTTCTGGCTTTTAGAGTCTCTGTTGAGAAGTGTGGTGTAATTCTGATAGTTCTGCTTTTATATGTTACTTTCCCTTTTTCTCTTATGCCTTTTAATATCCTTTCTTTGTTCTGTGCATTTAGTGTTTTAATGATTATATCATGAGGAGATTTTCATTTCTGGTCACATCTATTTGGTGTTCTGTAGGCTTCTTTTACTTTTATGGCCATCTCTTTCTTTAGGTTAGGGAAGTTTGCTTCTATGATCTTATTGAAGATGTTTTGTGGCACTTTGAATTGGGAATCTTCACTCTCCTCTATTCCTATTATTTTTAGATTGGTCTTTTCATTGTGTCCTAAATTTCTTGTATATTTGGAGTTTGGAGCTTTTTGCACTTTGTGCTTTCTTTGATTGTTGTATCCATATCTTCTATGATATCTTCTGCACCTGAGATTCTCTCTTCTATCTCTTGTATTCTGTTGGTGATGATTGAATCTGTAACTTCTGATCTCTTTCCTAGGTTTTCCATCTCTAGGGTTGCCTCCATTTGTAATTTCTTTATTGTTTCTATTTCCATATTTAGGTCTTGGTTGGTTTGTTGAATTCCTTCATTTGTTTGATTATATTTTCCTGTATTTCTTCTAAGGTATTTATTTGTTTCTTTTTAAAGACCTTCTACCTGTTTGCCTGTTTTCTTCTGCATTTCTTCAAAGGAATTCTTTATGTCTTCCTTAAAGGTCTCTAAAATCATCTTCATGAGATGGAATTTCAGGTCAGAATATTGCTTTTTCATATGTGTTAGTGTGTCTAGGACTTGCAATGGTGGGAGAACTGGATTTTGAGGGTTCCAAGTTACTTTGACTTCTGTTGCTAATGTTCTTGAGCTTGCCTCTCAGCATCTGGTTATCTCTTGTGCTAACTGGCCTTGTTGTCTCTGATTGGAGCTTCTCTCTCCTTGTAGGCAGGTTTAGCTCTCTGAGTTGTGTTAGAGCAGACCTTCTGGTTCTGGATAGGTGGGCCTCCTGTGTCCCTAGTTAGGGCAGACCTCCTGTGTCCCTGGTTATGCCAGACATCCTGGAAGACATGAAGTCTGTGTTCCTGGTTACAGCAGACCTCCTGGTAGACAGACAGGCTCAGGGTATGGGAGAGGGTCAGGAGAGCCCGATCTGCCCCAGGCTGAGTTGCAGGCTGGAAGGAAGATGGGGTTCCAGTAGAATGTATAGAACTGGGCTCCTTGGGGGTCTCAGCTGGGGCATGTATTAGGGTAAGTGTTCTATGTACCTCTGCCACTTGTTATAAGAGACTTCCTGGGAGACCATCTCCCTCTAGGGTGTGGGAGGGTGGAAGCAACTATTAATTCTGTGAGAAATAATTCTGTCATTAACTTAAACACAGTCAATTCCAGAATACACACACACACACACACACACACACACACACACACACACACACACACACGAGACTGATGCCCATGTATCAGGCTATATGACTTAATATATGTTAACTTAGTAAACTATTTCTAGCTTTACCTGTAGGAGAGGTTTCCATAGTCTTTTTTTTTTTTTTTTTTTTTTTGGTTTTTCGAGACAGGGTTTCTCTGTGTAGCCCTGGCTGTCCTGGCACTCACTTTGTAGACCAGGCTGGCCTCGAACTCAGAAATCCGCCTGCCTCTGCCTCCCGAGTGCTGGGATTAAAGGCGTGCGCCACCACGCCCGGCTTGGTTTCCTTAGTCTTGAGGATCAATGGGTAAAAGATTTTTTTTTCTAAAAAATTAAAGGCCTCTATGGAAAGCAGTCTATGTTGTTTGAATCATTGTCCTAATATTGAGAAAAGTTCCAGATACATTATGCAACCAACAATGCATGAATGTGGATCTTCCTGCCCTCATGGATCATTGACTGATACAATCAACAAGAGCAAAGGGAGCAGAGACAGCAAGCAGGGGTTTCTAAAGCTCTGTGATTATGAACAGTGAATGGCCACACTGGGAAAAGCAGTAAGTAGGTAGAGAACTATAGGGCGATTGAAGGCTTAAATCCACAATAAGCAAAGAACATTGGCTGGGGGTTTAGGGTGCCTGCAATGTCTCATTAGCATGAAGAAGCATTTTAGTAATATCAGGGGCTAGCTGAAAAGGATTTATTGGGAGAAAGGAGAAATTGATCCTGTTACATGACATTCCTCATGTAGAGGCACATATGTGGGCTTAGAATTCTCCAGAGGCAGTCAAAGATAAAGAATTCACACTAATGAAGGGAGTCCCTCATTACATGCTAAGCCCCATAAGGCTATCTGGTCAATAGTACTCTTTACCCTTAATTAGCAGAATTTTTCCACACATGAATCCTGAAAAGCAATACACAGATAGCTATCTTAGCTGATGAACACACACAGACACCTGGAGGCTAAGATGATTGTTGTCCTCCCTCATTATCCTTGAAACTGCAAATTTCCTTACTCATGTCATTGTCTCCTTCTTGTATTGTAAGCAAACAATGAAAATAGATTTTACTTGAGGAAACAAAACTGAACCTACAGGTAAAAGAGAATTGACAGAACTTGCTTTGAGTAGTAAATAGAAGTTGAATCACAAAATTTTTGAAAGAAAACACACACACACAATCACACAGACACACAGACACACAGACACACAGACACACACACACACACACACACACACACACACACACACACACACACATACACACACACCCCTACCTTTACATACCTAGATCTGTTACTAGAGCTTGAATCAACAGCAGAGATCACTTGGTAAGTGCTTTCACAGAACTGAAGTGAGCTCATGAAACTTCTTCACTAATAAGGGAGAAGTAATTCTGTATGCAGAACACAGAGATCCGTATCTACAACATCTATATATTGTTCATATCCCCACCTTTTCCTGGTTATATCACTGTGCTACGTAAAACTAAAGTATATCAAGAAAATGAGCTGTGTTAGTTTGATAATCCAGATAACTCTTGATAAAAAGTGGTAAAAATATATTCCTTCCAGAATATTGTAAGAGAAGCATTATGTTGTTTATATAACATAAAGAAATTGAAATTTTAAAAAAGTGAAGTCAGTTTCCAACAAAGGTACTCAGTGGAAGAAGTGTGAATTAAACTCAGACAATCAATACACGATTTTTGTAAGAACAAATTCTGAGATGGGAAGACATATATCACCTGTAATGTCATAGATTTGTTTTTATTCTGAAAATTCCCATGGAAATATTTCAAGGGCAGATCAGATGATATTAACATATTTGTATACCTTTCCCAAACATGGTTCCTTGATATTCATATTCACAAGCTGAAGCCACTTCTCTAGCTGGATTCCATGACTCTTCTTGATTTCAAATGAACATAATGCACATGAACTAGGATGATGTTTTTTAAGGTCTCAGTTTAGGAGAGATTGAATAAATGATACTGTCAAAATGTATAGAACCATCTTCAGGTTTGGTATAATGTCCATGTGGCAATTTCTGACAAAACATGAGATGTTGGGTTTAAAAGAGTTCAGTGATTTAATTCAACAGTGTAGAAATCTCAACACTTGGGAGATCCAGGCAGACAATGGAGACCCTCACATAACAAAACAGTAACAGAAAACAAAAAGGAAACCAAAATTGCAATGTGTGACCTCCCAAATCATTGCATTTTCCTCTTTCCTTAAAATCCTGAATTTATCTTAGAGTAATAAAAATATTATATTATTAAAAATAAGTAAACAAACACAAGTCTATATACTATTGTTTATTAACCAAGCTTTTATGACATATTAAAATATCAAGTATCAGTCTTTTTCTCACTCCAGTCATCCCTGCCTTTTTTGTGACTTAGTTGATTACACAGACAATATTTTTATTTATGTTTTAGACTAGCCCATCTAATGTTAATAGTTTTGGTTTCTATGCATGTGTGGGATATGTGCGTGTGTGTATGTATGTATGTGTGTGTATATGTGTATATATGTGTGTGTATGCACATGTGTGCACGCATGCACACACAAGGGTGCAAGTTCATGAAATATATGAAGAAAGAAAGCTGCTAGTCCTCCTTGTCACTCTTTATCTCTTAGCTTGAAATGGGGTTAAATTGGCAGACAACTCCCTTTACTAAAATATATTAGTGATGGCAAACTTGTGATGTTTGACCTGACTATTTCTGACAGAGTTCTAGACACTGGAAGTAGAAATACACAAATGACTGTCTCTCAGCATGTGCAACTTAGTTGGGAAGCAGAAGGGTGATTCATATAAAAGAGGTCATTTTGAGGGAACAAAGATCCACACGAAATTAAAACAGCTTGATTTCATAAAGTATGAGAATTCAGTTAAGATGGAAGATTTTAAAAGAATTCCTTTTGGTGGTGAGTTGACATCTAAATCATAAATGAGACATTTAAGTAGAAATCAGGAAAACTTTCATATTGTAAGGATTGGGGACTTCGCATTCACAGTTTTGGGGACTAAAAAGAGGCCCAGGGGAAGAGGGGGAAAGAAGGACCCATGCCCTGCCAGAGTTCCTCCTATGCTCTGGTCAGGCAGACATGGAAGGGCTGCCAGACAGTTTCCACTCAGCCCCTGGTGAGCATCCAAGCCTCTGACCCACTCTTCAGGGTGAGGTCAAGGGGCAGCCCAACCTGGGAGCCTCGGGGCTACTCTCTAAAGCCCTAGGGATGAGGGAAGAGAGGTTTCCACACTGGCGAGAGTGAGTGCAGCGGATCTTGATGAGCAGACTGTCTATGGTTTTAGAGATTTATTATAGAAAGGCAGGGAGAAAGAGAGAAGGGGGGGGGAGAGAGAGAGGGCTAGAGAGAGAGAGAGAGAGAGTAAGTAAGAGGGAGATGGGAGAAGAGAGGAGAGGAGAGAGGAGAGAAGACAAAGAGAGAGGAGAGAGAAGTGAGAGGTAAGAGAACAAAGGAATGAGAGAGGTGAGAGAGTGAGGAGAGGCCAAACAGCCTCTTTTAAAGCATGCTGTCTTATCTTACTGTTGCTAGGTAACTGGGGAGGAGTTTATCCTGAAGGTCAGAAGCTTGGGACATTGCCTACATGACTTCTAGTCATGCTTCTCTTGTGGGGACTCTGGGGGGCGATAACTAAGGCAGGAGCCAGAGTTCCAGGAGCATGAGGGAACGCCTACCGTGTCATGTAGGTGAATTATCACCCTTCTGAGGTTCAGACCTCAGCTCAACTGGAGACCAGACTGTCTGTGTATAGCCCAATGCCCCCTCCCACCCCCCCGCCAGTAAGCCACAAAGCATATTCCTAATCTTTATGCCTGGAGAAGGCAAAGGGGTGAAACAGCAGGCTCAGAATCATTGAGCTCTAGTTGTGATGCCACCCTTTTCTCATGTCCTGGGGCTAGGAAATGCATTGTCTCATTCCTATGGCTGAAGACATAGATCACAAGACATAGTGGGTAAAGCACTTGCTGCTCAAGTTTGCAGACAGGTTGGCATCTCCCAGAACTTGGAAAAGCCAGGTAAAGTAGGATGTATCTAACCCTAGTGCTCCTATGACAGAATGGGAGCCAGGAATAAGTGACTGCTTGAATCTGCTGGGCCTGCCAAGTGGCAAATATGATGGTGAACCACAAAGAAATTTTGTCTTAAACAAGGTTTTGCACTAATTTCTACGTGGCTTCTGTGTAAAGTTCATATATTAAAGTGTGTGTGTACGTGTGTATATATACAAGTAAATTGAATCATTATTTTCTTAAATCATTATTTTCCTAAACAAAACCCAATATCCATACTATGTATCTTTAGTTATTATGCAAAATATTAACTTAAACAATGATATAAGCACTGTTACAATATATTTTACAATAGAAATCAAGGAGAACCATATATGATAGCAGTGCAGGGAACCTTCCAAAGAAGCTCCTAACATTGGCTAGGAGTTAGTTGGGTTTCCCTTTGTAATTGTTTGTCCCTGCACAAACACTGGACCTACGGCTACAGTTTTCTCTGCTTTTGCATTATGCCTTATTCCATGGCTGCCTCTTTGATTTCCTTTCATACCAACGTCTAGCCTCAGCTCAGAGAGGAGTTCCTGAGAGAAGGGGTGTTTGGGAGTTGTGAAACAAACAACTAAATGTCAAATCATGGATTATGAACTTACAGTCTATGTTTGGCCTGAGACAGCTTTTTTTGTTGTTGTCTCTATGTTTACTCACAACAGTTTTCTCTTGCTATTCTAAAAACTTGCTGGATAGCATCTCTTGAAGATCAAAAGCCTAGTATTTTATTTACATATGAATTCAGTCATTACCTCAGGTTCCTTTTTGGTTATCCCATAGATAAGTATCCGGTGACCCCAGCCCCTTGATTCTTAGAAAGTGACAGCAAGCACATCTTTAAACATTGCTAAAGAATCCATCGATCTGCCTGTCTTTGTTAACAACAGATAGTAAGCTAGATGGGTGAGAGCCTGCTCTGAACTTAGCATTCCTAAAAGACCAGGGACTGGACCTAAACTCCCTCTGTCTAATTCTGATCTTGAACTCAGGGATCTGCCTGAAATTGTAAGCACAAACAAAAAGCATAGCTGCGTGAAATATTGCCCTGTGATCACTACTCCATAAAACATTTTTATCTCTTTTAAAAATATCTTTCTGAGAAGCTGGTACATAGTGCAGCTGCCTTTGTTCATTTAGATATGCGAAGCTCCTTATAAAATTCACCTTGCATCCTAATGTTTTGCATAGTTGAAAAATTATATAGTTTTGAACTCATGTTTTCAGATTTCTTTCCCACAGCCTTACGTGCTATCATGAAGGCCTCAGGGTTTACCATTTTGCTGAGGCATTATCATGGAGTTATTAACTTTGGCAGAGAGGACATTCCTCAAAGGAGGAACAAGAAAATATGTACATTATCATACAAAAAAAGCCTTATTCGCACAGCAACAATCAGTATACTTGGAGGCCTATGCTCAGCTAACCCTGTTCCAGGGTTAGTACCCAAGCCACACTCAGTACTTTCACAACTTAGATACTCCAACTTCAAATTCTTAACTATCAAAAGGATACTTCTGCAGTAATTCATAGGGCCTTTTATTTCAGACTTCAAATAAAGGTTCTAACTAAACTATCACAATTTTGGATTTATTAGTTTGTGTTTGATCTAATTTTGTTTGTATTTTCGTTTGTTTTGTATTGTTTAATTTGTTTTTAATAGACTTCCTTCCTTTCTTTTCTATTTTCCCTTTTGAGATTATAATATAATTATAAGATTTCTCTGTCTCATTTGTCTCTCTGAACCCTTCCATATACTCCTCCCTGCTCTCCTGCAAATTCTTGGCCTCTTTTTTTCCACTAATTGTTATGACATGCATATCTATATATTTATCTAGACATAATATGTACATACATATATTTCTATTTTTGCATACATATATTTCTAACTAAAACTTGTTCAGTGTGTATAATGATACACACACAGACATAAACACACATTTTTTTTTCAGTACTATTTTTTTAGTACTAAAAACCAGTTGATTTTCTCTTTCTTGGGGAAAAGAATCTTGCTTACTCCCAGATTTCCTTAGTTTTCCATAGTTCTTTGTGTGGTCTTAAGACATAATATGCTTTTCACTGTCCAATTTGGCCTTTTCACCAGGGTCATATTTGTTCAGTTCAGATTTAGCCAGTTAGCTTGGTGAAACGTTACAAGTGTAGATTGTGATGCATTAGGAGAAACAATCTCAGTATGACTTCCGGATCCTCTGGCTCCTAGAGTCATTTTGTCTATTCTTCCCCATTAGTCCCTGAGCCTTAGGAGCTTAAGTGATTTGTAGACATATGTATTAGAACACATAGAAGAGAAAGGAGGCAGAAAATTGACTGAGGATATTGGTCCAAAATAGTTGAATGCACTAGAACAGAGAGGGTCTAGCTACTTGTCTGGCAAGGATCTAGATACTCATTGTGCTGATTCTCCTGGGGCTAGTGACTCTCCCATTTCTGGGATTACTTGGAAGATATATTTCCCTTTGCCTCCATCTGTTTTCAGAGTATAAAAAGCCAGGAACATATGAAAAATTTCCTTAAAATTTATAATCTTGTATGAACCCCCAGAGGATATGATTTCATGACTCAAAAATCTTAACTCTGCTTTTCACTGATCACTAAAAATAGAAGAGCAGTTTGGTAGCAATTTTAAGGAACTGATAATATATTTAGCTCATAATAATGAGTCTAGGGGAAATGAGATGCCATTTGTTCTTCAGCTATTTGTATAATCTGGGGGCTAAACAGATCGCTCAATTGGTACTTGCTGCTTATCCAGAAGACCTGAGCTCAGGTTTGAGTACCTCTTGCAAGTGGCTCATAACTATAACTGTAGTCCAAGCAGAGATCTGATGTCTTCTTCTGACCTAAGTAGCATCAGCACATCACCACACACACACACACACACACACACACACACACACACACACACACACACAGAGAGAGAGAGAGAGAGAGAGAGAGAGATACAGACAGACAGACAGACAGACAGACAGACAGAGACAGACAGACAGAGACCAAGAGACAGAAACAGACAGAGATAGACAGACAGACACACAGATATACAAACAAAGGAAGAGAGTTGATGACAGAAAGAGAGAGATAGAAAAACAAGTAAAGACAGAGATATATACAGAAAGACAGGCAGACAGACAGAGATAGAGAGAAGTAAATATAAAAATAGAGGACTAAATAGTAATAACCTATTCTATCTTTGGAACTACATCAAAAATAACTTGTTAAAAACTTAGGGCTTGAAGATACATGAGAAGATAATACTAAATTTCAAAGAAGATGCTCTCTTCTCTCTCTCTTTCTCTCTCTCTCTCACACACACACACATACACAATCTATTCTATTCTAAAATATATACTCTAGAATATATATGTATATATACATATATATATATACATACATACATACATACATACATACATACATATAGAATACCAGAAGTAAATTTTTTTCTACAAGTGAGTTTGCAGTAAAAATAACAAACTGGAGTATTCCATGGGGTGAGAGAAGTTTTACTGAAGTTCAAACTGCCAATATTATTATTTGAGGAGGGTAGAAAACAGAGAAAAATAATGGAAAAGCAAACAGAATTTATATTACAGTCAACATGATGGAGGTCTTTGAGTTGATATGGCCTGCTAGGATTTCCTTAAAGTACACAGAAGTTTTTGCTCAAAGTAGATGTCACTTGAGATGAATTAAGGAAGGGTTCTTCTAGCCTAACGGGGGCTTCTAGTAAACAGACAACCACATTTAAGCCTTGGTTTGCCAATAAAAAGCCTTCTATTTACCTGGTCAACATCTTTTCACTAAGGTTATTGTTTCCAGCAATATCATTTTAGAGGACTGCTTTGGACTTAAAAATTGTTTTCCTATATTCTTCTATGCTATCTGGTACTGGTTTCTGGCATTGCTTATTTTCTTTAAGACTAATTTCTTTAAGACAGAAAGCACACCCAGCAAAAGTGTCAAAACCACCATATAAACTCTATATTATATCAGAATTATTTTGAGACAAAGTGCTTTCTCATAACTGTTAATTAATCCTTGCTAAACCATTCTACAATATTATTGCTATTTGGATTATAGACATGAAGTCTATAAATCATATTTTATCTGGGAGAACTGAAAAGTTTTGGATGAAACATGGAACAATGCAACTGATAATTTATAGTAAACCAAAATTTTGTAGCTTCATTTCAGGATCTACTTCCTCTAAACTAGAAGTTGACATTTCAAATCTGCTAAAAGTGATTTTTCCTCCTGTGAATTTAGGGAAGTCTATTACCCACCCCTTTTCTTATTTCCTATCTGTCTTATTAATAATAGTACCTATGATAGGTTCTTTCAAAATCATTACCAACATGATCTTTCTATTTTCTTTTGGCTTTTCACTTCTAAGGCAAACTCTCTGGTCAGTACCAGTCATTGCCATTCTATTGCTGATTTCTTTCCTTGCATTTGGTCCTTGTTTGGGGGACTGAGAATCACCTCACAAACCACTCAGACACCAAACTCAGTCCAATAGTGATAGTTTATTGAATGTCACACCCCAGCACTGATCGATTGGGACCACTGGTCAGTCTCTGGAACTGACTGTGACATTGAATCAAGATCCTACAGGGCTTTTGAAACCCAAGATCTACATAAAAAACTGTGCATTTTTCAGGATTTCGGGTTAAGGGATTTCCTTAGCAACATGTCTTTGTTGTTCATTATCCTGCTTCCATATGTTGGAGTGTTCAACTATGGCAGGGGACTTGTCTTGCTTAACATTCATGCCTTAACTTGTCAGTGAGGATGGGGCTTGTCTAATATCCATGACCTAATTTTCCAACTAGGATGTCAGTTACCCATGTTTATGTATCTTTCTGCCAAGTAAGATGTTAGTTCTGCGGGAGGACTTGAGAACTTCAACTTTACTGGACCCTTACTCAAAATGGAAATCTAACTCTAAATAGGTGTTGGTGTTTCTCTTATGTTGTTGTCCATCCCAGGGACAGCTTATAAAGGCAGATAAAATAAAAGGTTATATGCAAGGGCAGGAAGTGCTGCTCAATGGTTGGTTCAGACCCAACCTTATTGTGGCTAAACTAAATAGTTCTGACTTCTATTCTGACTGGTTTCAAAGGGCATAGTACATAACAGTATGTAATCAACTTGGACACTAGAAAGTTTCCTAGTAACAGCAGAAACTACACACGAAAAATTCTTATAGTATTAGAAATAGCATAAAATGGCAGCCTATTCAGGTTATAGTTACCTAGGCCTTAATTTTTAAATTTAATTTTATATTTTTAATTTTATACTTTATATCTCACTCACTGCCCTTATCCCAGGCACCCCTTCCCACAATTCTTCCCCATCTCCTCTTCCCTTCTCCTCTGAGTGGTTTGAACCTCCCTGGGTATCCCCCATCCTGGTACTTCAAGTCTCTGTGAAGCTAGACTCTTCTTCTCCCAGTGTGGACAGACAAGGCAGCCCAGACAATAGAATACATCCCACATGAAGGCAATAGCTTTTGAGATATCCCCTGCTCCAGTCGTTAGGGACCCTCACAAAGGCCAAGCTGTACATCTGCTACATATGAGCATGTCTATCCAGCCTGTATATGCTCTTTAGTTGGTGGTTCAGATTATGAGAGCTCCAAGGGTCTAGGTTAGTTGACTCTGTTCTTCTTCCTATGGAGTTCCTATCCCCTTTGGGGCTGCAATCCTTCCTCCTATTCTTCTATAAGTGTCCCCAAGCTCCATCCACTGTTTGGTGTTGGGTTTCTGTATCTGTCCAAGTCAGCTACTGGGTGGAACCTCTCAGAGGACAATATACTCCTCTCTGTGAGCATAACAGTTTATCATTAGTAGTGTTAGGAATTGGTGCCTACCCATGGGATGGCTCTAAAATTGTTGCCTTAATATTTTATCTAGATTTTAAGATTCCATCTAGGATTTTATATTTTTCCTAGGCCTTAAGATTCCATCTAGGACCATCATATTTTACCTAGGTCTTAACACTTGCATACTCACTATGTCTAGGCTCATGTAGATATGTTGGCTCTATTACATGTCCTTGACACCTACAATACCAAAGCTGTTTCCTATAATCATTCATTCTTTTGTAAAGAAAAGCTTCTGAAGGGGATTGCAGGTCAGCAGAATCTGACACAGTGGTTGGAACTGAGAGCCAGAACTTGAAAAGTATAAATTGTTTCTAGGATCTGGGGCAGAGAGGTACATTTAGTGTAGAAGGTAGGGTTTCCATATACAGAAAATTATGTATCCAAGTACCTGAGAGTCAAGCATTGGTACTATTTAACATAAAACGGAGATGGAACTTTTAGTATTGGGCTAAGACAGGGGTCAAAGTAGGGTTAACTTGGAGCAGATCATTTCTTACTAAGGAGCCTGGCTTTTCTTTTGTAGACAGTGGGAAGCTAAGTGTTTCTGCCAAATATTTTTGTAATTGGATGGGAAACCTTTAAAGAGTGCTCAGTGTGTCATCTTCCTCAGAGAATTGTGGCTCCAAGAGTTAATTCTTTTTCTATTTGATTCTCAGGGGTGAGGGTCAAATCTTATTCAATGAGTCTCCTGTCAAATGTGAATACTTGGCCGGCATTCATCTCTTTAATAACATATGGGAATGGAATTTCTCTTCTTGCTGTATGCCATTTAATATGTGATAAAGTTGCCTTGCAAGATCTGAACAGTGAACTTTCTTTCTTCAGCTGGAACTTAATGAAAGTGACAGTGTAAATATACTGGTCTCAACTCAGAGGACAAAGAGATGGTTTATTCTGGAGCCATGTTCAAGTGGCTATGGCAAAGAAAGCAATGCACACTCATTTAGATACCATGTTCCAACATGGTAATCATTTTATGAAGTTTTTTAATAAAAATCAGAGACATTTTTTGAACACTTCAAGGGTAGATTGCAGCAAGGTGAAGATTCTGCCATAGGCCTCAGATACATTCTGATATCAGTCATAGCTTTTGGGTTGGTAAAACCCAAGGGATTGGTTTGTCCTCTCCACAAAAGATTTTGCCTTATGTTCACAGAAATGTTATGTCAAGCATGGAGGTGAACAAGAAATGGCTATTTGAAGTATAAAGATAGTTCAAAATAATTCAGCTCCCAACAGGGGATCTCTCAGCTCTCTATAATCAAAGAAGTTTCACTCAATCAATCACGCTTGAAAGTGTTTAAAACACATGTACACATTTCTATTTTTTTTTTGTACACACTCTAGGAACTTCATTTCATAAAATACAACTATCACAACATGATTTATTATGTTTTTAAAAATCTTAGGTGAGCATGTAGCTCAGTGGATAAGTCTCTTGTTATACTAGTAAGAGGACATGAGTTTATAACTACAGAACCCACATAAAAACTGGCATTCAATGTCTGTAATCACAGTACTCATACAGGAAAAATAGAGACAGAGTCAAGAGAATTCGTAAAGCTCATAGTCTTGTCCGGTCTGCTAAGTAGTAAAGAAGGGTGGAGACCCTTTCTGGAAGGTGAGAATTGGCACACCTTAGGCTGTTCTCTAATATCTACAGGTCATGTCCACTCATACACACATATACCACATATACATTGATCAAACTTATGTGAAGATCAAAAAAGTTAATTAAGAAATTTTTCCTTTTTTTATTAGATATTTTCTCTATTTACATTTCAAATGTTATCCCCTTTCCTAGTTTTCCCTCCAAAAATCCCCTATCCCCTGCACTCCCACCCCACTCCCCAACCCACCTACTCCCATTCCTGGTACTGGTATTCCCCTATACTGGGGCATAGAAACTTCACAGGATTTTCATCTGTGCATCAGTATCTGTGCAGAGTATGAGATAACCAGGGATGATAGAAATGGAAGTGACCTCCTGCTCTTAATGGGAGTTGTATATAAAATCATTCATCAATTATTATTAAATTTAAAAAATGACAAATATTATTATATAAATGATAAATTTAATGACTATTCTACAAATCATAAAATATGATTCCTTTGCCTCCAGATTATGAAGGCGTTTGTTCATGGATGTACTAATTTTATTTTATTTTATTTATTTTTTTTTTTTTTTGGTTTTTCGAGACAGGGTTTCTCTTTATAGCTCTGGCTGTCCTGGAGCTCACTCTGTAGACCAGGCTGGCCTCGAACTCAGAAATCCGCCTGCCTCTGCCTCCCGAGTGCTGGGATTAAAGGCGTGCGCCACCACACCCGGCTGGATGTACTAATTTTAATGTCTTTGGGATTAGTGTGATAGAACTTATAAAGCAGCTCCCTGACTGGTTTGCATGATTCCACTTAGGGGTATCTGCTTCATCTACAAATATTGTCGCAACCTAAAACATGCAGGGAAGATGAGAGAAAGCAAATCCTGTTCAGAATTACTTCCCTTGAAATCACCAATTAATAATTAATTTATTATGTCCGAGTGAAGTTTGTTTTGATAAATTATTAATGAATAACCGTTATTCTCATTGATATGTAAAAGCTGTCTCCTGCAATTACAAAATATAACAGTCCTATTGTGAATTATACAGAAAATCCACATGGGAGAAGAGCTAGTGGTAATATATATTTGACTCAACATCATGGAGCACTTTTATTATGTAGTTAATTGTATATGACAATGTACATGAAAACCACATAAGCCTCTGCCTGTGTTCCAAAGTGCTCAAACCAAAATAGTCTCTGTGAATTGCTGCTACTTAGTAAAAATTTTCTGAATAACACCACAGATCCTATACTTACACTTCAATAAAAACAAAGATGTGTCCTACACACACTGATTAAGGTTTCTATGAGGCCTGTGATGTTCCTGGGATGTGGTGGAAACTTTAAGAAGTATGACTTAGTATACTGCTCCATCATGTATGTGCATCTATGTTGGCCTGCCACAACTGGTAACAGAAAATGGCTACATACCTTATGCATGGAGAAATATAGCACTCTTTTAGAAACATGCCCAACAAGCTGTACAGAAGTAGATAATGTGGGGCACAAAGAATGAAGAAAAGTAGTATACATGCACAACTAAGCTTCCAATTTGTGAAAAGGAACTAAAGAAAACCTTAGGGCCATGCTTGCTGATTCAATCTATTATCCCACCACTCAGGAGGCAGAAGCACAGAGATTTCTGAGTTCAAGGCTAGCCTGTTCTACAAAGAAAGTTCCAGGACAGGTAACTTTAAGCTGCGAAGGAAACCATCAAAACCAGAATGAGTGGGTCATGTTTCAGCTACAGAAAGCAGCAGGATTTGGTAGGTGTTCTGGCTTTAGTGTCAAGGATACAATAAATGAGTAATGGAATTTCCCTCTGTGATTAAGGGAAGGCTAATGAGGTCAGGCATATGTCAGTGTCAGGGGTGTTCTTGTATAGAGGCCTAGAAGGGCCATTATGTAAAAGTGTTAAAGTCTAATGTGGATTACATTGGAGACTTTAAGACATTGGAGATGGACAGGATCTTAAGACTTCAGGTGAGTGGAACACAGCTTCTGCTCCAATCCAATTGTGCACGGGACCTGAGACTGCATTAGTTAGGGAAGCAGAAAACCGGCCTGAGTAGGGCCACAGGCCTCTTCCAGCCTGAACAGCACTGGGTAGCTAGAGCGCAGGGTCGGCTGACACCCGCCAGCTACCCACGACCCCCGCCACAGGATTTTGAGACTTCTGGTGAGTGGAACACAGCTTCTGCTCCAGTCCAATCACACAGGACCTGAGACTGCTTTGGTTGGGGAGGCAGAAATCCAGCCTGAGTAGGGCCACAAGCCTCTTCTGGTCAGAACAGCATCGGGGTAGCTAGGGCGCAGGGTCGGCTGACACTCGCCAGCTACCCACAACACCCGCCACAGGATCTTAAGACTTCTGGTGAGTGGAACACAGCTTCTGCTCCAATCCAATTGCGCGGGGGACCTGAGACTGCATTAGTTAGGGAAGCAGAAAACCAGCCTGAGTAGGGCCACAGGCCTCTTCCGGCTGGACCAGCACCTGGGCAGCTAGAGCGCAGGGTCAGCTGACACCCACCAGCTACCCACGACACCCACCACAGGATTTTGAGACTTCGGATGAGTGGAACACGGAGTCTGCTCCAATCTTTAAACAGTGACAACGATAACAACTAACCCCAGAGATTACCAGATGGCGAAAGGTAAACGTAATAATCTTACTAACAGAAACCAAGACCACTCACCATCATCAGAACCCAGCACTCCCACTTCACCCAGTCCAGGGCACCCCAACACACCAGAAAAGCTAGACATGGATCTAAAAGCATATCTCATGATGATGGTAGAGGACATCAAGAAGGACTTTAATAACACACTTAAAGAAATACAAAGGAACACTGGTAAACAGGTAGAAGACATTAAAGAGGAAGCACAAAAATCCCTTAAAGAATTGCAGGAGAACACTGCTAAAGAGTTACAAATCCTTAAAGAAAAACAGGATAACACAATCAAACAGGTAGAAGTCCTTAAAGAAAAACAGGAAAACAGATCCAAACAGATGATGGAAATGAACAAAACCATACTAGACCTAAAAAGGGAAGTAGACACAATAAAGAAAACCCAAAATGAGGCAACACTGGAGATAGAAACCCTAGGAAAGAAATCTGGAACCATAGATACGAGCATCAGCAACAGAATACAAGAGATGGAAGAGAGAATCTCAGGTACAGAAGATTCCATAGAGAACATCGGCACAACAATCAAGGAAAATGTAAAACGCAAAAAGATCCTAACTCAAAACATCCAAGAAATACAAGACACAATGAGAAGACCAAACCTACAGATAATAGGAGTGGATGAGAATGAAGATTTTCAACTCAAAGGACCAGCAAACATCTTCAACAAAATTATAGAAGAAAATTTCCCAAATCTAAAGAAAGAGATGCCCATGAACATACAAGAAGCCTACAGAGCTCCAAATAGACTGGATCAGAAAATAAATACCTCCCGACACATAATAATCAGAACAACAAATGCTCTAAATAAAGATAGAATACTAAAAGCAGTAAGAGAAAAAGGCCAAGTAACATATAAAGGCAAGCCTATCAGAATTACACCAGATTTTTCACCAGAGACTATGAAAGCCAGAAGATCCTGGACAGATGTTATACAGACACTAAAAGAACACAAATTCCAGCCCAGGCTACTATACCCAGCCAAACTCTCAATTAACATAGATGGAGAAACCAAAGTATTCCACGACAAAACCAAATTCACACATTATCTCTCCACGAATCCAGCCATTCAAAGGATAATAATAGGAAAAAACCAATACAAGGACAGGAACCACGCCCTAGAAACAACAAGAAGGTAATCCCTAAACAAACCTAAAAGAAAACAGCCACAAGAACAGAATGCCAACTTTAACAACAAAAATAACAGGAAACAACAATTACTTTTCCTTAATATCTCTTAATACAAATGGACTCAACTCCCCGATAAAAAGACATAGACTAACAAACTGGCTACACAAACAAGACCCAACATTTGGCTGCTTACAGGAAACTCATCTCAGAGAAAAAGATAGACACTACCTCAGAATGAAAGGCTGGAAAACAATTTTCCAAGCAAATGGTATGAAGAAACAAGCTGGAGTAGCCATTCTAATATCTGATAAGATTGACTTCCAACCCAAAGTCATCAAAAAAGACAGGGAGGGGCACTTCACACTCATCAAAGGTAAAATCCTCCAAGAGGAACTATCAATCCTGAATATCTATGCTCCAAATACAAAGGCAGCCACATTCATTAAAGAAACTTTAGTAAATCTCAAAGCACACATTGCACCTCATACAATAATAGTGGGAGACTTCAACACACCAGTTTCACCAATGGACAGATCATGGAAACAGAAACTAAACAGGGACACAATTGGTCACAAAACAGGCCTCAACAGATACAATAATATTGAAATTGTCCCATGCATCCTATCAGATCACCATGGACTAAGGCTGACCAATATCCCTTATGAATATTGATGCAAAAATCCTCAATAAAGTTCTTGCTAACCGAATCCAAGAACACATCAAAACAATCATCCATCCTGACCAAGTAGGTTTCATCCCAGGGATGCAGGGATGGTTCAATATATGGAAATCCATCAACGTAATCCAGTATATAAATAAACTCAAAGACAAAAACCACATGGTCATCTCGTTAGATGCGGAAAAAGCATTTGACAAGATCCAACACCCTTTCATGATAAAAGTCTTGGAAAGATCAGGAATTCAAGGCCCATACCTAAACATGATAAAAGCAATCTACAGCAAACCAGTAGACAACATCAAAGTAAATGGTGAGAAGATTGAAGCAATCCCTCTAAAATCAGGGACTAGACAAGGCTGTCCACTTTCTCCATACCTATTCAACATTGTACTTGAAGTCCTAGCCAGAGCAATTCGACAACAAAAGGAGATCAAAGGGATACAAATTGGAAAAGATGAAGTCAAAATATCACTTTTTGCAGATGATATGATAGTATATATAAGTGACCCTAAAAATTCCACTAGAGAACTCCTAAACCTGATAAACAGCTTCGGTGAAGTAGATGGATATAAAATTAACTCAAACAAATCAATGGCCTTTCTCTACACAAAGAATAAACAGGCCGAGAAAGAAATTAGGGAAACAACACCCTTCTCAATAGTCACAAATAATATAAAATATCTTGGCGTGACTCTAACTAAGGAAGTGAAAGATCTGTATAATAAAAACTTCAAGTCTGTGAAGAAAGAAATTATAGAAGATCTCAGAAGATGGAAAGATCTCCCATGCTCATGGATTGGCAGGATCAACGTTGTAAAAATGGCTATCTTGCCAAAAGCAATCTACAGATTCAATGCAATCCCCATCAAAATTCCAACTCAATTCTTCAATGAATTAGAAAGTGCAATCTGCAAATTCATCTGGAATAACAAAAAACCTAGGATAGCAAAAACTCTTCTCAAGGATAAAAGAACCTCTGGTGGAATCACCATGCTGGACCTAAAGCTTTACTACAGAGCAATTGTGATAAAAACTGCATGGTACTGGTATAGTGACAGACAAATAGATCAATGGAATAGAATTGAAGACCCAGAAATGAACCCACACACCTACGGTCACTTGATCTTCGACAAGGGAGCTAAAAACATCCAGTGGAAGAAAGACAGCATTTTCAACAAATGGTGCTGGCACAACTGGTTGTTAACATGTAGAAGAATGCGAATTGATCCATTCCTATCTCCTTGTACTAAGGTCAAGTCTAAGTGGATCAAGGAACTTCACATAAAACCAGAGACACTGAAACTTATAGAGGAGAAAGTGGGGAAAAGCCTTGAAGATATGGGCACAGGGGAAAAATTCTTGAATAGAACAGCAATGGCTTGTGCTGTAAGATCGAGAATTGACAAGTGGGACCTCATGAAACTGCAAAGCTTCTGTAAGGCAAAAGACACCATCAATAAGACAAAAAAAACCACCAACAGATTGGGAAAGGATCTTTACCTATCCTAAATCAGATAAGGGACTAATATCCAATATATATAAAGAACTCAAGAAGGTGGACTCCAGAAAGTCAAATAACCCCATTAAAAAATGGGGCTCAGAACTGAACAAAGAATTCTCACCTGAAGAATACTGAACGGCAGAGAAGCACCTGAAAAAATGTTCAACATCCTTAATCATCAGGAAAATGCAAATCAAAACATCCCTGAGATTCCACCTCACACCAGTCAGAATGGCTAAGATCAAAAATTCAGGTGACAGTAGATGCTGGCGAGGATGTGGAGAAAGAGGAACACTCCTCCATTGTTGGTGGGATTGAAGCTTGTACAACCACTCTGGAAATCAGTCTGGCGGTTACTCAGAAAATTGGACATAGTACTACCGGAGGATCCAGCAATACCTCTCCTGGGCATATATCCAGAAGATATCCCAACCTGTAAGATGGACACATGCTCCACTATGTTCATAGCAGCCCTATTTATAATAGCCAGAAGCTGGAAAGAACCCAGATGTCCCTCAACAGAGGAATGGATACAGAAATTATGGTACATTTACACAATGGAGTACTACTCAGCTATTAAAAAGAATGAATTTATGAAATTCCTAGCCAAATGGATGGACCTGGAGGGCATCATCTTGAGTGAGGTAACACAATCACAAAGGAACTCACACAATATGTATTCACTGATAAGTGGATATTAGCCCAAAACTTAGGATACCCAGGATATAAGATACAATTTGCTAAATGCATGAAACTCAAGAAGAATGAAGAGCAAAATGTGGACACTGTGCCCCTTCTTAGAATTGGGAACAAAACACCCATGGAAGGAGTTACAGAGACAAAGTTTGGAGCTGTGATGAAAGGATGGACCATCTAGAGACTGCCATATCCAGGGATCCATCCCATAATCAGCTTCTAAACGCGGACACCATTGCATACACTAGCAAGATTTTGCTGAAAGGACCCAAATATAGCTGTCTCTTGTGAGACTATGCAGGGGCCTAGCAAACACAGGAGTGGATGCTCACAGTCAGCTATTGGATGGATCACAGGGCTCCCAATGGAGAAGCGAGAGAAAGTACCCAAGGAGCTAAAGGGATCTGCAACCCTATAGTTGGAACAACATGATGAACTAACCAGTACCCCGGAGCTCTTGTCTCTAGCTGCATATGTATCGAAAGATGGCCTAGTCGGCCATCACTGGAAAGAGAGGCCCATTGGACTTGCAAACTTTATATGCCTCAATATAGGGGAATGCCAGGGCCAAAAGAATGGGAATGGGTGGGTAGGGAAGTGGGGGGTGCTATGGGGGACTTTTGGGATAGCATTGGAAATGTAATTGAGGAAAATATGTAATAAAAAATATTAAAAATTAAAAAAAAAGACATTGGAGATGTCAGATTCATGGAATAATTGCCAAGGGAAGCTGCCAACCTGGAGTGTAACCATCCTAAGATAGAAAAGTGGTGTGTGTGTGTAAGTGTACTTATGCTGACTTTGCAATGATCCCCAGAGATTTGCCTTTTCAACAGTAGTATTATATGTACATGATATATATATAGTGAAATTCACCAATGCAAGAGTATATACAAATTATTTAACTTAATCAAGGTACAAATATCTATAGTAACCAAGATGGCAAGATCATGAGCAAGTCTAAAGTAATGGAAGTAAAAACAATAAGAAGGAAGGATCATTTGGGAAGATTAAGTGGGAATATGCACTGTCTTAGGAGTTAGGAGAAGGCAATAAGCAATAGTAATATATAAAAAAAGAAAACATACAAGAACGTGCCCTATTCTTAGAAAGGGAGAATTTTATAATCAATGATATTGACTTTCCAAATCATACAGTTGAACAAAGATACTAGATTTAACCCTATTGGGAAAACACAGTCCTAAAAAAGCCTTGGCAGAGTCTCCAAGACAGAAGTCAGAAAAACATGCATCAACATGTACCTAATGCTACTAAAAAAGCCTTGGCAGAGTCTCCAAGACAGAAGTCAGAAAAACATGCATCAACATGTATCTAATGCTACTGTACTGTTACTGTGATTGAACACCATGACCAAAAACAACTCATAAATAAAAGAGTTTATGTTGGAGTGTTGCACATGGATAATAGTCCATCATGTTAGGGAGGCTTGATTGCCAATGACAGGCTTGAGACAGAAAAAGGAACTCTGAGATGTCACATTCTAAACTGTAATAATGAAGAAGAGACAACAAGTTGCAAGTAGCGCAAGTCTACCAACTCACGAAGCCATCTACCATTGTAATTCTTCATCCAGCAAGGCCACACTTCCTAAACATCTCAAAACAGTGACATCAAGTATGTAGATTAAGTGTTTCAAGGGCTGCCTCAGTCAATAGGAGAATTTAAACCATTGCAGAGGCAGAACTAGATGGTTGCAAGACAAGAGTTTTCATAATTTTGAATTGGTCCAAAATTTGTTGTTGTTTGTTGTTGTTGTTGTTTTCTTTTGAAGAAAGGGTGTCTCTGTAGCCCTGTTTATCCTAGAACTCATACTGTAGACTGGGCTGACCTTTGATTCAGAGATATTGTACATGTACCTCTGGAGTCCTAGGATTAAGGGTGTGTTCTACCACCATATAGCATGGAGTTGGCCCATCTTAAAACACTCTGGTTGGGTCTGCATGGAGGTGTGTAGGATTTGAACAGGTGGCAGAAGCAGAGAAGGTGATGTAATGAGTGCTGTCAGGCAAGATGCTGGTTCTTATGAGCAAAATGTCAGTAGAGGCTCCATCTTATTTTCTATAAAAGTGTTTCTTGATAGGAAATGTAATCACATTTATCCTTATTATAGTAAATAATTATTTAACATTTTTATAAACAGGGATATATTCTTTATTCCAGAATAATCAGCAATAGGGACAGGAACTGTCTGCTTGGTACAAGAGATAGGAAGAGTTCATTGGTACTGAAAGACAGCAAGTATCCAATTGGTACAGAGGGACAGGAAGTATCTACTTGACTCATAGGGACAGAAAAGAGATTTGTGCTATTTATGGACAAGAAGTATACACTTGGATGTAGCTGCCACTGAATTTTAGTGTGTTTCCTTGGCTAACTATTAAAATTACAGAGTTTAGCAGGTATAAGTGCTGAATCTCTGTATGCTAAAGAGATGCTTGAATAAAAGTTTCTGTGTGTAGTATTGCTAGCTTTGCCCTGGGCATTCCTGTTAATTCTGGAACTATGTAATATTCCTTTTCCTCTTTGAAGTAACATAAATGGGTTTTCCAATGTGTTAATTGTGCACATAGTTTTAGAACTTGCTGTGGTCCTAGGATGCTTTTTCTGTGATGGAGAAAAGATACAGAAAGAAAATCTACCAAGGACATTGCCTCATCAATATCAGTGTCAGGGCTCCACAGCCTCTACACATTCATTTCTTCCTGCTCCATGTCAATTTCAATCCTGGGATATTCCCTGGGGCTGAAAGAGACACAAATTTGAAACGAATCAATGTCTCATCAGCCAAGTGTTCTACCTTTAAGCAAGGCAGAACAATTATAAACCAACATGCGGTCCCTGCCTTTTCTCAAGGACAAGTAGAATTGAATCCATCATAGCCCTGCCATTTAAGATGTGCTTTAAGCAGCAGTGACTCCTCTGCAAGCCATCCTTCACTCATAGTTGATGTCACTCAGACAAGACAGACAATTTGCACCAAGGGAATGGAAGAGACAAAATGTTTTAGCTTAAAAGGTAAACTGAGCCAGTGATTAAATTGTTCTTAGGGAGAGAATTTGGTCTTATGAAAACTTATTATGAACATTTTTATTTCTTGTGAATTCCTTAACCTTCCCTGGAAGTAGATAAATGAGGGGGGAGGGGGAGAGGGAGAGGGAGAGGGAGAGGAAGAGACAAAGAGAGAGAACTTATATGTATATATGTTTTCATGTCTGTGTCTATTTGTATGAGTGTTTTGTGTGTGGGTGACATTTTATACCTGCACGGAGGCAGGGGGCATTTCTACCACAGCTGCAAAGAAGTCTGATTTCCTATTCTACATGCACTTCATTAGTTTGTGGTAGGACTGCAGATGAAGAGAAAATAATTTGGTATACCCTTGGTGAGCTCACATTCTGATGGTGGGACATGAACTAGATAGCAATGGTTGACTCCATTACCAGGGAGATGTGTGAGGAGTATGGAAATCAGAGGAAAGACATTCTGAAATGCTAACTAATAGTGATCAGGTGATACTTTCTGCCTGCTACACATCATGAACTCATCTTGAAAAGCAGCACTGTCAGGAAGATGAAGGGAAGATGCAAAGGGATGTAGAACAAGATGCTAATGACTTTATGCAGAACAGTGACAAGAATCTTAACCCCTTCTGTGGGTAGTATTTTGTGCACTTGATTCAAATTTACCATAGTAGAAAGAGGGAAGGTGGATTGAGAAATTGTCTCC
This sequence comes from Mus caroli, assembly GCF_978045245.1. Classification (NCBI taxonomy): domain Eukaryota; kingdom Metazoa; phylum Chordata; class Mammalia; order Rodentia; family Muridae; genus Mus; species Mus caroli. The sequence continues at coordinate 114,058,134 of NW_028227256.1, read as the reverse complement.
ATATGATTAGCCAGTAGGCAAGTCTGTGAAGCATTTTATTGATTAATGATTGATTCATGGAGGCCCATCCCACCTGGCAAATTTTCCTGGAATACATAAGAAAGCAAGCTAAGCAAGCCGCAAGAGCAAACTGGTGAGCATTTTTACTCTATGGTCTTGGCTTTAGTTCCAGGCTCCAGGTTCCTGCCTTGAATTTCTGCCCTGATTTCCCTGTATGATGAACTATGAGCCATTAGATGAAATAAACGCTGTCCTAGCCACGTTCCTTTAGTTTTCTTGTTTTATCATAGCAATAAAAACCCTAAAAAGACAGAAATAATTGCTACCAGGTACATGGAATATTTCTGTGACAGGCCTGACCACATGTTTTGGGGAGGGTTGTGGTAGCATTAAACTTTTTGCTGCAAAAGCCATTGAGTGCTCAGAGCTCAGTGGGAAGTTCTGTGAAAACTTAGAGGATAAAGTGTATTGGGAGAAATGCAGATATAAATGACCTAATTTGTGATGATTCAAAGGATTTTTTAATACTTCCTTAAAGACTTTATTGGAGCAGCTACATATTTTGAATTAAAAATTAGTGTCTCTGTTCAAATGGAACTGAAGAACTGGCTGTCATTAACAAGACACCAGAATAACTAACATGAAACCATTCCTTCGCTGGGACATTCAATACTGGTCAGCTTGTAGCTGAAGAATAAGGTGTGATTAAAAATAGATTTGCATCATTGAGGCCAAATCTTCTTGGAAAGTGTTTTCTCTATCAGTACACAGAAGATTTGTTCCAGAGTTAGGCAAGGTTTCTTCTCCTGCTGGCACATGAATCTTGTAATATATAAGATTCACCCAGAAGTTACTGGATCTGAATAACTAAAGGGATCATGGAGAGAACCTGAAGCTTGATACTGTGTGGCAGGTTGGAATCCCTAAAGAGAGGGCATTAATGAAGTTGCAGCAGCCTTAGTTGCAGTAGAAATACTGGATTGAAGGAGTCATGGAGAGAAGATGACATTTTGAACTATGTGAAATGATCAGAGTCTCAGAAGAGAGCCCAGGAGAGGCTACTGGTGGTGGTACAGCTCAGTTGCAGTGAAGAAACCAAGCCTTAATAGACTGGGATGACTATGAAGGACAGTAAGAGGTGTAATGTAGAGCCAGCCTGAGCCTACAGAGAAGTTGCTGGTAGATGGTAGAATTGGGAAGCTGATTTTCTAAGCCTTTTGAAGGCCAGAGGATAGTGAATAAATTTCAAATATCCAACATTGTACTTTTTACATTATTGGACTTTGATTTTACTCTGATCTGATGGTACTGGGGGGGGGGGGGGCAGATAACAAGGATATTTCACAGAAATCTTTAACAGAGTTTTATAAGGGATGAAATGTTACAAATTTTGACCCCAAATGGACCAGATAACGAACAAACCTACACTACCAAGAAATATCTACATGTTGCTTTTAGTATTTATGGTGGATATTTATCCAACTTATTTGCCACTTTCAGCATTTATTACCTATGTATGTACATACATACATACAAAATACATACATACCTGTCTGCCTGCCTGCCTACCTACCAACATACATACATACATACACACATACATACATGCATACATATATAAATACCAAAGAAGCCCAGTACATAGGAGGATCTCATTCTTAAGTGATCTCAAGGTACTTTTTAAACTCTGGCAGTGATGCCCAAAACAACTTCTAGTCTCTTTGAATGTAAAAGATATTTTCATAATAATGTGTCACCACATCCATGTACTGTGCTGACTAATTTTATATCAACTTGGCACAATCTAGAGTTTTCTGAAAGTAGGAAGCTTCAGTTGAGAAAATGTTTCCATGCCTCAATATAGGCAAACACCAGGGCCAAGAAGTGGGAGTGGGTGGGTAGGGGAGTGGTGGGGGGAGGGTATAGGGGGACTTTTGGGATAGCATTGGAAATGTAAATGAAGAAAATACCTAATAAAAGTAAGAAAAAAAAAGATCAACTTGTAGGACATTTCTGACATTACCTTAGTTAACGTTTGATGTGGGAGGCCCCAGACCACTGTGGGCAGTGCCATCCCTTAGTATCTGATCCTGGGTTCTATAAGAAAGAATGCTGGACAAGCCAAAATGAGCAAGCCAGTATAAAATATTCCTCATGCACTAACCATAATCTCCTGCCTTTAGGTCACTTTTCCTGTTTGAGTTCCTGCCCTCACTACATTTAATGATGAATAGTTACATGAAACTCCTCCTCAAGTTGCTTTTGGTCATGGCGTTTCATCACAGCAGTACCAACTATGGAATTTTGTTACAGCATTAGTAACCCTAAGACAAGTATACACTACTAATGGCTGTCTTAAAATGTAGATATTATTTAGATAGCCCAAGAAGTATGCAATAAGCAATTACTGTGGTATTTGTAAACCATCTCTTGAACACTTGGAGACACAAAAATGATGATGAGGAATCCCAGTGACAAGACCTACCTGGCCAGAAAGGAAAAAAAAAAAAAAAAGACTAAACTCTGAAGTTGCATTTGATCATTGAATTGAGTTGATTTATTTTCTTTGTTCCAGGGAAACCTAGATGACTTCTTGGTAAGGGATTACCATATTTCTGAATAAAGAACTATTTAAAGATTCAATCACTAGGTATTTATTTATTTATTTATTTATTTATTTATTTATTTATTTATTTAATGAAGGTGCAGCATAGGCTGCTTGTAATACCTTTCTGGAATAGGACCTAAGGCTATCAGAAAGAATTCTCGAAATATTGTTGTCCAAGCCTGAGGATGAAGTCTCTGCTCTGTGTTGTACTTTGAGGGAGACTGGCTTATCACAGAGGAGAGGCTTGCCACATACTAAGACTATGGACAGGAAGACAAGGGAGAGATAAGGAAACAAGCATGAGAGAACACTAAACAGGCAATCCTTGTGAAATCTCTAACTTGAGAGAGCTGATCAAAGAGAATTGAAGTAAAACAAGATAATAGAATGGATACAAGATATACAAGGTAGAAATGTGAAATTGCAGCTAAAAGCTGAGAGAGACAGATGTTATCATCAGAGATTTCAATGACCCACATTCAGTCTGACTTGAAAGGAGCCAGACTTCAAAGATCCCACATGAGGGCCAGAAAATATCTCAGCAGGTACAGTTGTTTTCTCCACAAAGTTTATTGATTTGAATTTGATTCTAAGAACCCTTGTAAAGATGTAAGGAAAAAAAAAAGGTTTCATTTGACCTCCATATATATGTACAGCATGGCATACATGACCATGCAAACACATTGTGAATATACACATACACACACATACAAACACACTACTACTACTAGTAGTGATTACAATAGTAATAGTATTGGTAGTAGTAATAGTAAAAATAAAAACAAATACATTTTAAAAGCTTTTGAGAGTTGAAGAAATGATAACAAAAATGTCACTCAAATTTTAGGTATACCTAGTCTCACAGGAAAAGTGAAGTTAGAACAGATACAGAAAATGGTTCAATGGGCTAAGCACTTGAGTTAAGATTAAACAAGTCACATAAAACTTTATATATTAATGTCCATCTATAACAACAAAACTTGTATGTCACAATAGGAGGTAGAGACAAGTCAAGTGGCCTCACACTTTTGAGGTTCTGGGACAAAGACAGACTGTCTCAGCCAAGAGAGAAGATAGGACAGAGGTTGTCTTTTGACTGCTACACTTGTACTCCGGAATTTGAATTTGATTCACACTTATAAGACATAAAAAAATAGAGAAAGAGAGGGGCAATGTAGATACTATGATTAGATGCCTTATGGATGTTGTGGGCCAATTTTTAACTATGAGAAGAGAAATGTCCTCTTTTTGCATTCAACTTTTTAAGGCTGAAAATGTCAGGGCAGCAATGACTAGCATTTATCTAACAAATGCCTAATGTTCTCCCTTCTTTCAAATTTATTTGACTTAGTTCTTGTGTGAAGCAGTAGTGAGTAGGTTCTTAATGGCATTTCAAAGACAATTGAAAATGTTATAGTAATTTGCTTTTGCTAGACTATAAGTGATATTAGGGATACATTATATAGTCACAAGCCAAGTTCTCATGTAGTTAAACATCATGATCAAGGCAGTGTGATATAGATGTTGGCTGGATCATTTCATGAGGGGCAGCTAAAATTCATGATATTAGATAACATCAAGACAGTGTTAAGGTCGGGCCAGAGATTTTTAATAATATTTCACCTAAGTTAGCTTGGCAGAACAGCTCAAGAAATTCTTTGATCTCGACTGAGTTTGTTCTGAAGGCTGCTAGAAGGCTCTATGGTACATTAAAGAAGGGCACATCAGAATTCTAGTGTGTCCATGTTCTCCTCATTTAAAGGATATTCTGAAGACTGATTTATTTGTCTTCCTCTGATGGGGCATTCTTGCAAAGTAGATAATCCAGTTACAACACCTATAAATATTTAACAGCTCAGTGTCAGATCTCCAAATGATCTTTGAAAGTGTCCAATATTAAAAAAATGATGGACATACAGAAAGGCATCAAGCAAAAATAAATCACAATTGTTATTCAGAGAGAACTGTTCTTGGCATTAAAGCAAATCACTTTACAGCTCATGTGTGCATTTGTATTTTATTTATGTGCAGATAAGCATAGTAAATAATCTATGTAGCTGTGAAATTAGGTGTTTAAGGTATATCATGTCCAATATCATATACACTTGAAAATCTAACACCAATAGTCATGATGAAAATATGTGTCAAAAAATGAATTGGAAGGAGCATATGGGATGCCTGTTTATCCAAACCTATTTTCAAAGAATTGTCATTGAGGCTGTCTGAGAGATCTCAGGAAAACTCTATTTTAAAAATATCTTAAATTAAATGCCTTGAGGCTTACCTAATGAGAACAGTCTTTCTTTTATGAGATATTGTTGAATAAAGTAAAGAAAAATTTGCTCAACAAAGCAGCTACCTTGGATAATGGAAACCTCTTTAAAGGAAGAATAACACTACCTAAAAGACCCAAGTGAATACAAGTGAATATTCAGTATGAGCTACTAGAGATTTTGAAAAATATCTGACATACTCAGTTATATAAAAATAAAAAACTACATAGGATTTTGTACATACCCATAACAGGCATATCATCAGAAAATATCTGATTATAACAGGCTTGCATGACTGGAAACTGAGGATCTCCACAAACAAAAAGGATGAAGTAAGGTAGATGTTTAAACCATCTGGCACAGGGTTTATAGGCTGTGCTAGCTTATACATGGAGGTTATCAGTGAAGATCTGGAGATATATTATTCCCAAGCATTAGTTATTCTAAGCTGATGTCTAAGATAAGCAGAGATGTCATGATAAAAGTATAATGAATTAGACTTCACAGAATGAGTCTAGACTCATGCAGCAAGTAACAATAACAAAACAAAAAAATTAAGCATCAACCATCCATGCCCACACAGAAGAATCTCTTCCAAAGTTGACATATACCTTTTACATGCTTGATTTTTGACAAAAGGTATTAAATAACATATGCAAATTTTGTAAATGAACTGCAAATTATTCCAAAATTAAAATTGTATTGCCAATGCAGGTATAGAAACAAAAAAACGAACAAGGAAAATTTCCTTTAGAAAACACACACCTTGAAATTATTAGTAGAAAATTTTACTTAATTATTATGAATATGTTTAATCAACACAGAGGAAGAAAAAATAAGAAAATTAATAAAAATATAAAAATCTATGAGACCATTAATTAAAACAATATTATAGTAAGACCCTGTGAGATAGTAGGAAAGAAAAATGCAGGTAGCTCTTAAACTCTCACATTTATTACTCTCTAGCCCTCCTTCTCTCTCTCCCTTCCCCCCTCTCTGCATGTGGCTATGGGTGGCCTCTCCCTCTTTTTACCTTCTCGCTTTCTCCCTGCCATTCTATAATAAAGATCTAAAACCATAAAAAAGAGAAAAGTGTAGGTAGAAATAAAAATAGATAGATGCATTATTTGATATTAGGGAGATGATAGACTCCTGATAAAAATATATAGATGAGAGATTTAAGATGGATATAAAGATGATGTACACACATGATAGATAGATAAATAGATAGATAGATAGATAGATAATATATATATACATATATATATGTAGGTAGATAGATGATTAAAAATGGAGTTACCCATAAGAGGCCACAATATACCATATAGCACTTGACAGCAAGACACTTTCACTGAAGACATTACATATTTTAATCAAAGAATATTGAGAAATCATGCTTGTACTGACATGAAAGCTTCATCTCTATATGAGTAGCTTTCATAGTACTACAAGGTGCTACATATGGTAGGGGAGAAGAAAAGTTATTGTAAATTTATCTAAGAGTGATCTTAGTGAGTCACTATAACAGCCAGCCTGACAAGACTGATCATGACTATAATAGTGGCACAAATGATGAGCAAGTACCTAACCACTTTCTGGTCAGCTTTAAAGATTGCTAATCAGGCCAAGAACCTATGGCTAGACAGGTCATAGAACCGAGGAAAGAACCTTTCATTTGCTAAATATACATAATATTGAACCAACATTAATGATACACAGATTAACCCATTTCTTAACCTTCATCAGAGAAGCTTCTGTTTGCAGTAGATGATGCTTAACAAAGAGACCAAAAATTGGCAAACATACAAAGAATAAGATATTAAAAATATTTATCCCAAATAGGATACATACACTGCACCTCTTCCTTAAAAGCTCAGGAATCATTTCAGAAGAAAGACTGACAGTTTATCTGCACCATTTCCAGATGTGTTCTCTAATCTCACCATAGATAGTGGTTAATCTGTATTAGACCCTTAGGGTTCATAGGGATTATTTTATCATTTAAATAAGTTACTTCACTGATACACATAATTTTTTTAAAAAAGCAATTCATTCTGATGGATTCTATTTTCTTTATCTCAAGGAGGAAAAAATGAGATTAGAAAATATAGTTATTTGCCCAACACAGATTCACTAACAAGCACCACAGGTAAGATTAAAGTGTCATAAAATTGGACTAAAATCTACAACCTCTTACCCTGTAATATACTGTCTAGCTCACTTGTGCTCTGTGGGTAGTCTGCATGGGAGCTTAACACAGAAAGTACACTGCTACCTAGTTCAGCTTTATTTGTTAATAGACAAGTTGAGTAACTACTTTGGGGCCACACTATAGGCATGCCCTCACGCTTCACAGAACAACTATTATTTTCTTTTTCCTCAAAGGTATAGTAAGACAAATACCCAACCATATCATTTGGAAACTTCAGGAGCTGGTGAGATTGGTCAATAAGCAAAGGGTGTACCATGAAAACACAAGAACCAGAGTTTATTTCACATAACCCATGTAAAAATAAAAGCAAGTTATTGTGAAACACACTTGCAATTTCAGCCCTGATGTAGCAGAGATGTAAATCCTGGGGATTTGCTGGCAAGCCAGGCTAGCAATTTGGCAAACATTAGACCAGTGAGAGTTTATCACACAAAGAAAGGTGCATAGGACCTGAAAAATAACACCTCACCTCACATTGTTCTGTAGCCTTCACACCTGCATGGATACAAACACACAGAAAGTTCAAGACTATAAAGCCAAGACCAAGGACACCCTTTCCACCTTCTAAACATGCTAATGTCTTCTAGACATGACAAAGAAGATATACTGATGAAACCTCAACAATATGGTTGCCTAAAATGTCCAGCATATTGAGAATACCAACTGGTATGCTAATATGGATAAAGAGGCCTATGTTAATCCTACCAATCCATGAGCATAGGATATATTTCCATCTTCTGACATCTTTGATTTCTTTCTTCAGGGACTTGAAGTCCTTGTCATATAGATTGTTCACTTTCTTGGTTAAATTTACACCAAATAGTTATATTATTTATGGCTATTGTGAAGGGTGTTGGTTCCCTAATTGCTTTATCAGCCCATTTCCCACTTATATAAAAAGAGGACTACTAATTTCTTTAAGTTAATTTTATATACAAACACTTTGCTGAAGATCCTTATCAGCAGTAGGGGTTCTCAGGAAGAAATTGTCTGGTCTCTTATGTATACTATCATATAATCCATGAAATTTGATGCTATTACTTCTTGCTTTATAATTTTTAACCCCTTGATCTCCATTTGTTGTCTTATTGCTCTGACTATAAATTCTGTTCCTATTTTGTGGAATAGTTTGAGTGATTTTTATTAGCACTTCTTTGAAAGTCTGGTAAATTCTATACTAAAAGCTTTGATTTCTTTCCTTATTTATTTCCTGACCAAGTTATCATTGAATAGAGAGTTCAGTTTCCATGAGTATATGGCTTTCTTTCTTTCTGTTTTTGTTGATGTCTAGCCTTATCCATGTTGATCTGATGAAATGCACAGGGTCATTTCAGTCTTCTTGTACCTCTTAAGGTTTTGTGTGTGTGTGTGTGTGTGTGTGTGTGTGTTTGATTATGTGGTAAATTTTAGAGAAGGTTTTATGAAGTACTGAGAAGAGAAGAAGGTACATACTCTTTTTTTAAAGGTGGTGAAATGTTCAGTAGATCTCTATTTGGTTCATAACTTCTGCTAGTTTTATGGTGTCTCTGTTTAGTTTTGGTTTAGGTGACCTGTCCATTGATGAGAGTGGGGTGTTGAAGTCTCCCGATATTTGGTGAGGCTCAATGTGTGTTTTGAGGCTAAGTAAAGGTTTTTTTTTGTTTGTTTTTGTTTGTTTTATGTATATATTTTGTTTGTTTTGATTAATTTTGTTTCAAAGTTTATCTTATTAGATATTTGAATGGCTATTCCAGTTTTATGTTCAGGATTCTTTGCTTGGGATACCTTTTTCCAGCCCTTTACTCTGAGGTAGTGTCTATCTTTATTTCTGAGGTGTGTTCCTATGTTAGTCTTTGTTCTTTTATTGGCAAATTGAGTCCTTTGATATTGATAGATATTAATCACAAATGATTGTTAGTTCCTGTTATTTTGTTGTTGGAGGAAGTATTATGCTTGTGTGGCTCTCTTCTTTTGGATTTGTTGCGAGATGATTGCTTTCTTGTTTGAGACAGAGACTCTGGCTTGAACCCAGAAGTCACAGATTTGGTCAGCCTTGCTAACCAGCAAATTAAAGGGATCTGTTGTCTCTGCATCCTTAGTTCTGAGATTAGAGACAAACAATAGCAGGTTATGAATCCAACCCCCATCCTTGTTGTGTTGGAATCACGACTTGTGTCTGGACAGACCACACCAGGCCAATGAAATTCCATGTGACAGAGGTTTATTGTTGGGGAGAGGGGCAGAGAAAAAGGGAAAAAGAGAGAGAAGAGGAAAGAGGGGGCAAAGGACAGGAAGGGTCTGATATGTATTTAGGCTGTTACATAACCGCTCACAGGTAAGGGTGGGAAGTAGACTCTGAGAATGTATGCAATTGCATAGCAACAGATGCATGGGTCCCTGTCACCTATGGATGATGTCACTGGGTTTGGAGGCAATCTGCCAAGCAGGTTCCAGATACTAACATATCTCCCTTTTGTTTTTAATCATAAACAGAAGGAAAAAAGGGGAGGAGGAGGATTATGCAAAGGGAATAGGGGCACTGTGTCTCTTAAACTACTTCCTGCTGTCTAAACATTCACATCAGGTTCCTCTGTGGACAGCAGCTCCTCTGTGGACAGGAGCTGGTAATCCTGTAACAGGAACTGATTAATAGTTTGGTTAGAATTTTTTTGTATTTGTTGTTGAAGGAATGTAGAAACAAGATTAATGAGGCATCGAGTGAATAATAATGCTAGAAAGATAACTAGGAGTGGCGTTACAAAAGGGAGTATCCACTTCCATATAGGGCTTTTGAAAACCCCAGAATTGGAGGCCTCACATTCCCTGAAATTCTGCATGTCTGGATTTTATTTCTCACTGTCCTGGATTGGTTGATGTAGAAACAGCATTCTTCCTGGAGGAACAGGCAACGGCCACTTTCTTTAGCTTTCAGGACATCTAACCCCCATTAGTTCTGAAGCACCACAACTGTCAAAGAATCAATCTCTTACTGGATTGTTAGCATGGTTTCAGACATTTTTTGAAAACCACTGTCAAGCTTGGAAGTAAACTTATTATATTGGGCCATGGGCTTTATCGCTGCAACTCCTACAATCAGCACCCATGGCAGTTTCCACACAGACCAAGGGTGCCCTTTTATGGTGGGCAGCTATCATATCTACAACTGGGATTGGCAGGAGCTCATTTCCCTGGATTATTCCTAGTTCAATGAAAAGGAGTACCAACAGCTGACCAGCTGGCTGGTAGGCCATGATATAACTGAGTGACACAAAGAATTTGGACTGCAGGGCATGTGGCAGAGATGATGTATTTAGGGTTGTGGTTCTATTGCAGTCTAGGGAGCTTAGTGTTCCAACAAAATGTGTCCCAGAGGTATTAAAACAGTTTGCCATACCTAAAAGAGTGATAGAGGAAAGATATGGAGTCATGGCAACATCAGAGTTAGGGCAGCTGACAAGAGGTGAGGTAAGATTACTTGGCAGTATCACTGGAGAGGGTGTAAATGGCAAATTTGAGCTAGTTCCAGGGGTGCATGAATAGTTAGAAATCTTTAAATTGACCAGGTCAGGTGACATTAAGGAGTTGGTACTCTGAGGTCAAGGTCTGAAGCAAAAGGTGAAATGGTAAGTTAGTGCCATTTATGAAGGGTGATATCAAAGAGGTAAGGATCTCAGAGGAGTGTTTGATTACCTCCCCCACTTTTCTGATATTTAGAGGTTGAGCATTTGAGACATATTTCCTCTGGATACGAATAGTACTTACTGGGGACCTGTAAGTACTGCTTGATTTTTATGGTAGAGCTTACCAACAACTCATGTTTCCCACCTGGGATTCCATGAATCTCGTATGTAGACAAAGAGTGTCTTGCAGTGTTGATAGAAGAAACGATTGGTCTGTGATCCTACATTTGTATCTGACAAGACCAGTATGGACAGCTCCCATATGTGTCCAGCCATATTTTACAATGATCTTTTGTCTTATCAAAGAGAAAGCAAGTAAAGAGATCATAATATTTAGATAGAATAACAGAATCAGGGATGACAGCAATTTGGATCAGTTCCTTGCTATGGAGCAGTATCCTGACCCTATTTGGAAAGACTGTTTGTTATTTATGGGGGTTTCTTGAACCTTGAATCTCCAGATATAAGGGCTACCTGGATGGTAACAAACAGCAGAGGGAGGATGAGAAGCCCATGTCTAATCCAGTGAGGATGAGGGCAGCTGCCAGAGTGGAGTCTGATTTTCTGGGATTGGGGACAAGGTGGGTGGTCTCAACATACTCTGGAGCTTAAGAGACTATGGTCCTGTAAGAGTCAATGTGTATGAAAAATTTTTAGGTGTAAGGATAAAAGGTTTGAGGTGAGACAGATGGACCCAATGAGAGAACCCCTGGAGTTTAGCAGCTGTAGGGATCAAGAGAATTACCTTAAAAGGGCTCTGCCATTTAGGAGAATGGGGTAAGGGAAGATGGTCTGGAGGGGATAGAAGAACTTGGTCTCCAATGTTGACAGGCAGTGGACAGGAGACAGTGTGTGGCCCTGGTAGATGGTGATCATCAAAGTTCCATAAGAGAGAACAGAGGTGACAAAGTAATGGAGTAAGTAGATGGTGTGAGAGGGGAGAACATTTAGGTGAAAGACCAGGAGTTAGGACCATATGTCCATACATGAGTTCAAAGGGTGAGATGAGGAGAGATCACTTGGGGAGAGCTCATAGCCTGAAGAGAGCCAGAGGTAGGAGTTTTACCCAATTGAGGTGAAGTTCCTGTGACAGTTGACAAGAATGTTTTTTAAAGAGTGGTTGGTTCATTCTACCGTACCTGAAAATTGAGGGTGGTAGGGAATTTGAAGCTGCCAGGGGATATCTAAGACCTTAGAAAGTATTTGAGAAATTTGGGAAGTAAATTCAGGACTGCTGTCTGACTGGAGGTGGGCTGGGACACCAAGTCAGGGGATGAACTCTCAGAGGAAGAGATCAGAGACTGTCTGAGCCCTTTTGTTGTTTGTGGGAAATGCCTCCACCCATACCAAGAAGGTGTTCACCAAGACCAGGGGATACTTGGAACATTTGACAGTGGGTATGTGGGTAAAGTCAAGGTGCCAGTCAGTTCCAGGAAGAGAAACTCTAACCTACCTGGTAGGAAAAGGGGTACTACCTGAAGAGAAAGAATCCTTAAGGGAGGTTCTTTAAGACTTTGTAAGTGAAGAGCTGTGACAGGTAATGAGAAGAGAAGACAGTTATAGGCAACACAGAGTTTAATAGTTTGACTCCCGAATAAGGAGTTCAGTGGCTGCTATGGTCTGAATACAAGGTGCCCTTCCATGGATGGTTAAATCCAGTTTTGAGAAATATGTTACAGGTGCAAAAAAGGATAAGGACAAATCCCTCTTTTTTTCAGTAGAGGGAAATAGGACCAGTCAGGTCAGGGAGATGTAAAGCTGAGGCCTTAAGGAGAGCCTGTTGGAGTGTTTGAAAGGGCTTGGCAACAGCTTCAAGAAGATGTTTGTGGGTTAATGGATGAAGAAAGAACACCCTAAATGTGGGCAGCAAAAATGCACATGATGAAATCCTTAACTGAAAACAATGGAGCAGATTTGAGTACCAATATTCATCTGTCTTTGCTTCCTGACTGGCTGCCACCTTACCAGCTCCTGCAGCATCCTGTCTCCATTCTATCCCTGAATAATGGATGAAATATTTGAACTGTAATTGTTTGTGTGGGCAGTTTGTCACAATGAGAAAAGTAACTGATAAATGTAATTAAGAGTGATATATACGTGTGAGCAGACACACAGTTGTTAATGTAGTTACAAGTCTACCTGCTTACCCATCACAGTGAAGTTAAAATAGTTTCAGTAAACTTATGTTTAAGTAATTGTGAAAATAACTGTACAGAGTAGGGACAGTATGCCATTATGGGAAGTAGCTGATGCCATCTTTGTGTCAGAAATAGTAAGCAGTGGTGTTCATAGTGGAAGAATTAGGAAGAATTAGAGTAACCCAGGTACTAAAGACCTCTGGTAGTGCATGTGATAATCCTTAGGTTTGATTTGCTAAGGTGTTTGCATGTTGGTATGCATTAAATCAGAAAGGTGACTGGCCAGAAAGAAGAAGCCACAGACTTAATATTAGCAGGGTTCCTCTGAGAGTTAAATCAGCACTTTTCTTGCTGAAAAGCTCTTATGCCCTTCTGGAGCAATCCAGTAAATTTAAGCAAGAAAGCAAAGGTTCTCTCCTTGGAGGACATAATTTATAAAGACAAAAACATAAACGATAAATCAATGCATATTGATTTAAGTAAATAGATGCATTGCCCTCTGGTAAACCTGTCTCAGAGGTGAGCAGAGTAGAGTTCCTTTCTTAGAAACTCCTTGGCTTTGCACTTCTTAGCAAATCTCAAAGGAAGACCTCTTCAAAGTTAAAGTGCCTGTATTATCTTATAGTTTCAGATTTTATCAAATATTATGCTTATCTGGAGAAAAGCTGAATGGAAGGGTTCTGCTGCTGAGCAGTTTTCTGGGAGGCAACAGTGTTTTCCACAAATCAAAATGTAGCTGTGGTGATGTTCTTCCACCAGGAAGATCTAAGGCAGCTGTCCCCAGAAGTTGCATTTTGTGATGCTTTCCTGATAGCCTCCATGGGCGTTACCATTATCATCCAGGAATATGGTAGGCTCAGTGCAGAGGAAGTTGAAGCATGTGTGGTCTGATTCTACACAGATTAATTTGACTCTTCAGCATCCTTACTTCTGTGATCTTCTGTCAGTTATTTATATGCTCCTTGGCAAGTTCAATTTTACTTCAGGTACATAGATGCTTTTGGTGTAATTTTGTGTTCAGAACTCTAGCCAGTCTTGCTTGATGAACACACATAATTTGGTTACTTACAGCAGCACAGATTAGTGGTTTACTTATGAAAGTATGGGTAATTTAGGGGAAAGTAGATCACTAAAAAAACCCATATCAATCATTAACAATTATTAACAATCTGTACTTCCTCTAACAGGAGTATGGCCTGACACATCCTTTCCCACAGGAACAATTCACTAGATGTCTCTCCTCATTCAACCATGAGTGAATATTATCAATTGAAAAGGGGGGACTCAGGGAATCTGAGTGTGAAGTATGCCTGTGGGGCAGTGGACTGTGTCACCAGACAGAAGAACTTTTAGGGTTGTAGCAAGTTCAGAACTCCTGATATATCTCATAATTGAAAATGGCAGGAGTTCAGACTATTTCTTGAGAAACTTCCTATTGGATCACTGACTGGGGAGGCCTTAGTTATACAGAGCCATGCATAAGTCTCCCATAGTGAGTCCTTCTTGCAAACCCTCCTTATTTTCAACACTCATTCAGAAGTAAGCTGGATTCTGCTAAGTCCTGGGGTCACTGCTGGTCTGTGGCTCCTGTTCCTGATTCCTCAACTGTCCCCAGCTGCATCTGGATACACAAGATTATGGGAAAAACAGCCTCTGTACCTGGAGAAATATTGTTTGGGACCCCTACCTTAGACTGTGTTATCCCGTCCCTAGTGGCTTGTTGGCTGCCTGGCACCCTGAAAGTGAGGAATAAATGAAACCTTACATCCCTGTGTTTTGCCTCCCCTGAGTGACAAGACAGTTCTCTGGAATCCCAGCAGCAGGACAGAGAATATAATTTGGGTTGGCAAGGGTCTCTGGAACTGAATGGTCATCAACCTATCCCAGGCCAGTGGCTTCTGTAAACTTTGTCCTATGAACTTATATAATGACTTTTATGGGCTATAACAGAGAGTTTTAGAAAAGACTTTTTATTAAAAAGTGGCAGATAAAACTTAAGATAATGGAAGCAAGCAGAGATCCTGTATATTAGGGAGTAAGCTTCAGGAAAGGGGTAAAATTGGCAGGTGCTGTTCATGGGCTAGTAGTGCTCTATGGGACCTAGGCACAGGAAGTGAGCTGGTAAATTAAGTTCTAGCTGCTCCACATAGAAGGTTAATGTATCTCTCTTTCCCAGATGTCTGACTGGGAAGACGTACATCCTCACATAGTACTTGCAGGAAGTAATGCTTACTTGGGTTTTTATAGAGAAGGATAAGAAAAACTGCAAGAAACCAAAGTATGAATCAGTGCCCCTAAGTATTTCTGGCTTCTGAAGGAAAAAAAAACCCTTAAACAAACAAACAAGCAAACAAACAACAAATGCTCAAGCAAACATGACACTATAGATTTCGGGCCAAGGATAGTGGGTGGACCTTCTCATATTTGGGGGAACCTCTCTATAAAACTGTCATACCTGTTTCTTTCACCTGTTCTTAACTCAGTCCCTCAGGACATCAGCTGGTAATCACACATACTGAGAGTTCAAGAGCGTAACTCAGGGCACAGATTTGTCTGTTCAAGTATATTTATGTCATAGAATTTTCTGAACCCAAATTTTCTAATACATCATTTTTATTTGATTTTTAAAAGGATAAAGTCCCATATAGGGCAAATATTTGGTATTTGGTCTGATACTTAAACCACACAAAGACCCAACAAAGAGAGACAAAGAAGGAATCAGATGTGGCCTTCCTCCTCCCCAGATTAAGAAATGTAATTACTCTGTCATCTTTGTATACTCTGGGCTGGAAAATAAGCCAAACATAGGCTGGACAGTGCATGCAGACAGGGCACTTTCTGGTTGGAATGAGTTTCACAAAAGAATTGATTTTTGAAGAAAAGTTTCAGAGAAAAATCTTGATCCTTTCCAACAGCACACACTGGAACAAAATATTTCCAGCCATTCTGTTCTACACCTGGGGAACATTGCCACAGTTATTCAGCTATGGACAAAGGAATCGCTAGTATTACATAATGAATTCTTAGGTGATTCTATATCATGCTTTGTAGGTGTGTGGAGAGTCATCATAGCTGTGGGAAGGACTATTCTTCTGGAAAGGGATGCTTATTTCTACAAAGTAGAGGACTATAGTTGAGAATTGGCATGTATTCATTGCTCTATGCTTTCCAGTTATAAATGGCACATGATCAGCTGATTCAATTCCTGATGCTCTGACTTCCTTACCGAAATAGACACTACATTTGAACTACAAACTTGAAGAGACCCTTTCACCCTTAAGTTGTTTGTATCAGAGATAAGAAGAGAAACTAAGATTGGCAGTTACACAAAACACTCTGCATCTAACACAATCAATTTTCCTAAAAAAGATTTACCCTTTGAGTGTTCACCCCTTGAAGCCAATCAAACAATCTCACTGCATGGACAGACCAATGAGAAAATTTTGTGATATCGAGACCACACTACCTTAGTCAAACATCTTCCAATCAGTGCTACCTAATTTTACTCTAAAATGGGCCTTCTTTTCAAAAACCTTTGAGACATTGGAGGGAGAGAATGAAGGCAGATGGATTTATGAATAAGTATCAATGCTATTAATAAATATCCATAAACATGTGAATACATAATTACAGGTTTATCAATACTTCCAGCCTTTTAATAACTAGCTGCCTACATGAATAAATAAACATTGTCAATATTCTTTCAGATTAACTTTTTCTCTGGAAGAAATAAAGGGTTTTAACAGAGGCATGCTGTCTCCAGCATGGTAATGTGGGCTCTGTCCAGTGGTCTGCAGGTATAAATGTGAGTAGGATACGATCAATTAAAGCTTTGGGCATATCACAACTGATTGTTTGATAATTGCAATTTGGTCTCTTGTTTCTCAGATTGACCAAAATTTTTAAATGCTGAGAATATTGACTGGTATGTAGTTAACTCTGTGATATGTCTCTGGTTATGCTTATAGTTATAGTGGTCTCTAGAGTGGTCACTAATAGAGACCAGATTCCGAACTAAGCACTCATACCAGGGGCTGCATTGAAAGAATCAAATCTCAGCTTCTGCTTAACAATTCCATTTCATGAGACCTGGTATATGAGAGGCTCCCAGTACTTATTATGGGTGGCCATAGCCAAAATGTCCAACAGTGGGGAGATGGAGCCTGAACAGTCCATCCTCAGTAGTTAGATCTCCTAGTGGAGGGATGGAGACATCAACCTACCTTCACATTTTTTTTTTGATTCAGAATTCTTTCTAAAAGAATTGCACGGTTAAAAATGGAGCAGAGACTGAAGGAATGACGGACCAGTGACAGGCCCAACTTGGGATTCATTCAATGGGAGAACACTAAACTCTGAAATCATTACTGATGCTATGTTGTGCTTGCAGACCAGAGCCTAGCATACCTGTTCTCTGAGAGGCTCTTCTAGCAGCTGGCTGAGACAGACACAGATATTTACAGCAAACCATTGCACTGAGGTTGGACACCCCTGTAGAAGAGATAGGGGAAATAAAGAGGATGGCAATCCCATAGGAAGAAAAATAGTTTCAAGTAATCTGAACTCCTGGCAGGTCCTGGAGACTAAACTATGAACCAAAGAGTCCCCAGGATGTATATAGCCAAGGACTGATTGCCTTGTCTAGCCCCAGTGGAGAGCATGTCCCTAGTCCTGTAGAGATTTGGCACCCCAGAGAAGGAGGAAACCTGCCCCAGGTGTCACCCTCTCAGTGGTGAAGAGGAGGAGGATGGGGGGAAGTTCTGGATGGGGGCAACATTTTGGATTTAAATAAATGTGTTAATTAAAAACAGACAAAATTTAAAATAATGATAAATGAAAGAATAGAAAAGAAAAAAGAAACAAAAAATAAGAAAAAAGGTTGTAAAATAAAACAAAGGAAAGCACACACACACACATACACACACACACACACACACACACACACACACACACACACACACAGAATAGCAAAGCTGGATTCAGGCTCATGTCCTTGTCTATGGTAAAAGGACTCATGTACAGTAAAATAGGATTCCATAAGCAATCTCATAGATGAAATTGGTTAGGACATCAGCAATTATCTAGTTTATCCCTTAGGCCCTTTTTTTAATCAGACATACAAATTAATTCTTCAGTCTCTAGTGTTTCCATGTTTCTCAGAACTTCCTCACTGTCTTTGTTTAGCCAAAAACTCCCCTTTCCTGAATATCTTATTGGATAATAAATTCCACCCAGACATTCATTATTATAGACCTTTAACACAACAATACTGCAGAGGTATTTCAGATTGTGTCTTATACATAACAATGCTAGGCTGACAGTTTCAAAGACACTTTATCTTTCCTTATACCTTTGCCATTGTTACTAAATCAAGCAAATGTTTACACATTTTAATAGGAACTGCATAAAAAAGACAACATTTATGTGTGTATGGTACAAGCTGCCTAAATGAATTACTAAGATCCAGCCTCATAGACACACTTAAACTGCAGATAGATACTAAGAGAAGATAAAGTTCATAATATACATATGTAGATTATGCAAATAAGTGTTCACTGTTGAGAGAATATTGTGAAAGTCATAAAAGGTTAATTACTACTTTTTAAATTTAATTTTCAAAATGGATATTTCATTGTTTTGAGGAAAGTTTCAACCTATTATATAATTTTAGAGTTTTTGAGCATAAGCTCAGAAGGTGGAGTCAGTTGTCTTTGTTTTTAACATCTTCTAAGTTGTATTTTCCTTTGTTCATATGTTCCCACAGTACAGCAATGCAAATAAGAATCCTTCTAAATGACAGATGATATTAAAACAAGTATTTTGACAAATGTCATTTTAGGTACTGAAGGAAGGATACTATTACATCAACAGTGGAGAGAACAATAAGATTTCTATTAGAAAAAAGTGAGGGGGGTGTAATAGGAAAAAAATGGAAAATATGGATGGAAGTACACTTGTGGGCTTTTCATCGCTCAAGGTTTATAGTTTATTTGAAAGTAATCAAAGTTGTATCACTCAGATTTTCAGTAGTAAATATAAGCACTCATAAAATTATTCATCTCAAATTGAATTTAACAGATCATTTCAAAAGCATAAACAATGTTGGCAGGAAAGTATAAAGGTATGAGTAAAGTTACTAGAGAAAATGAAATCCAGAGTTTGGGATGAAACTGCCAACTAGAGTTGTACACATAAGGACACATAACCGACATTAGAAGAAAGAGAAGGCAGGTATACCACAGCTTTCTTCTTTTCTTCTTCATGATGGTTAATGATGTAGTTGGTATGGGACAGTACTGCAGCCTGAAGAACACAAACTAAAAGGAAAATATTTCATGTGTCTAAGGGAGAATTTATGTCTCCTATGACATGTGTGTGTGTGTGTGTGTGTGTGTGTGTATGTGTGAACGTGTGTGTGGTTTGATATACAGAAGAAAGTTTCTTGAATTAAAAAATCTTAAATTAAAAAAAACTTGAAGATAAGGAAATAAAACTTTTACAAATAAAACTAACATTTAAAGAAATCAAGTTTGATAAGCATTAAATTTATTTGAGAGACAGAAGTATGATTTGACAATGACCATTTAAGTTAACCTGGACCTAACAGGTTAAATGGAAATGAAATCACATCATAATATGAATTAATAATAAGTAGAATTTGATAAAAATATTTATTAGTAAATAGTCTGCTTGTTTTAGTTAGGGTTCCCATTGCTAGGAAGAGATACCATAACCATGGCAACTCTTATAAAAATATAACAAAACAAAAACATTTTATTGGAGATGTCTTACAGTTTCAGAAGTTTAGTCCATTATCATTGTAGGTGGAAACATTGTAGAGTTTGGGCAAGCATGGTGCTGGAGAAGGAGATGAGAGTTCTACATCTTGATTCCTAGACAGCAGAAGGAGACAGTCTGCCACCCTGAGTGCAACATGAGCATATGAGTCCTCAGTGTTTGCACCACAGTTGCACACTTTATCCAACAAGGCCATACCTCCTAATAGTGCCAATTCCTATGTGCTAGACTCTCTAACACATGAATCTATGGGTGTCATATTTATTCAAGCTATCACACTTTACTCCTTGGCTACCATAACTTAAATTCTGAATCTCTTTCAATGAAGGAAGCTTAAATGAATGAGTTTGGGTAGCATGCCCAAATATGTAGAAGGGATAGGAAGATGCTCAGTCAGTAGCACCCTTGCTTTGTAAGAGGTACCAGACTTTGACACTGCAGCACCTTATAAAAGTCTGGTACAGAGACATGTACCTATAACTCCAGCACTAGGGAAGTGGGAGGAGGGAGATCTGAGGTGGTCTAGGGGCCAG
This sequence comes from Mus caroli, assembly GCF_978045245.1. Taxonomy (NCBI): domain Eukaryota; kingdom Metazoa; phylum Chordata; class Mammalia; order Rodentia; family Muridae; genus Mus; species Mus caroli. Next base: position 114,037,913 of record NW_028227256.1, on the reverse strand, counting down.
TGCCAGGTTCAGTGACATATTGTATCTCAAAAACAGTTGGAGAAGTGATTGAGGAAGACATCTACTGTCGACTTCTGGCTTTAACATACATGAGCACATACATGTACAGTCAGATATAGGAAAATTTATGTAGCATACATAAAATATATGCCAACAAAAGAACACTGGTATAACTCTATAATTCTACTGAATATGTAGAATTGATTACAGTTGCTTTGACTAAATATAAGTATGTATAAGTATTTTAATATTTTTGACTTTATCTTTTTATAATAAAGCTATATTTTTAAATAAATCTACTAAAACCCACAATCAAATTATTCCTTTGTTTTCTTTATTATTCCTTGTGTTACTTTTAATGCATGGAGAGTTGATGGCCACATATGTGCTCTTTAAAGATCTGGTTATATGCCATGAACTCAAGCATAGAAGGGCAGGAGTATTCTAAGTGCTGACACCTGGTTGTCATATTGCAGTGAATAAGATAAAGGTGAAACATGATGGCACTTGATCATGATGCATGTTGAGCTTTAGGGGAACCCTTAGTGGTTCATTTAAGCACAACACAGTCAAAGTGCATAGAAAATGTGTATGCTATGCTGGATCCCTTTTTTCTTCCTGTTACTCTCAGCAGGTTATGTCAGACCATAGAAACTTTGAAGTGAAGGGTTTTTGTTTTTCTTTCTTCCTTCCTTCCTTCCTTCCTTCCTTCCTTCCTTCCTTCCTTCCTTCCTTCCTTCCTTCCTTCCTTCCTTCCTTCCTTCCTTTCTTTCTTTCTTTCTTTCTTTCTTTCTTTCTTTCTTTCTTTCTTTTTGTTCCATACATTTCATCTAGTTCAGTAAGAGATTTATAATATTGCATTAACTTGTGACGTGTTTTGTGAAATTTTGCTCCTGTGAGAAGGAAATGGGTTTATCAAAGTAAGTTTCAAAGTAACACGAACTTAGAAAGTGTTTCTGTTCAGAGTTCAGGAAAGCTTCTGGTTGTGAGATGACCAGGCCACAGAAGACAGATGCTGGAGCTGAACTGTTCAGAGAGCTCTCAGTCTTTCACTGTCTGTCCTCTTCTACCATTCCCCACCATATACCCTTGAGAAATGGTCTCTAACTGAATATGAAGCTACGCTGTTCGCCAACAAGGTTTCACAATCCTCTAGTCTCTACTCCTACATTTCATCTCTGAAGGATAAAAAAGCCAAGACCAGCTTTTTAGGTAGGTGCTGGGAATTTGAATCCAGTCAACATTGTATCTTAAACACTAACTCCCCAGACCTACACTTAGCTCTTATTTGTCTCCATTCTCTACTTCCCTTTCCCTCTCTTTCTTGTCCTTTCAAACATGCTACCTGGATGCTTTATCCCTTGTGTAAATGTATTTTTGCTTTTATGTCAATATCTTTCATTTCTCTCTCCTTATTTGCTCCCTGATCCTGAAGAACATATATTCTCCCCTCATGTTTTTTCTCTTATTTCAGAATGTACATGTGTGCATGCACACATATACACAAATCTAAATTATCTTTAAGAGGAGAACACATGGGATTTTCATTTTCTGAGTCTAGTTTATTAGCTTAAGGTAATGAACTCCAGCTTCATTTATTTCCCTGAATATGTTATAATTTTCTTTTTCTTTGTGACTGAATAAAATTTTACTCTGCATATACATTTTTTTAAATTCATTCATTTGTCTTTAGACATCAGGAATGGTTCAATTTCTTAGCTACTATGGATAGTAGCTAAATGTAGACTCCTTTAGCAATATGTTTGGGGGTGGTAAGACTGGATCACATGCCACCACTACTTTTCATTTGATGAAAATGCATTTATCATAATTTATATACTGTCTGTGCAAGCTTAAATTTCCACCAAAAATAATTAGGGGTTCTTTCTTCCCCTTATTCACCATTGTTTGTTACTGTTTTTTTTTTTTCTCCCTTGATGTTCATTCTTTTGACTGGGATAACATCCACTCAAATTATTTTAACTTGCATTATTTTGATTATAGTTAAAGATATTAAACCTTTTCAAGTATTTATTTCTTATTTTTATTCTCTTTAAGAGTTTTATTATTTTATTTTATATGTATAGATATTTCATTTGCATATATATCACTGTACCATAGGCTTGTAAGATGCCTCTGGGGACTAGACAAGGATAATAGATCATCTAAAACTGGAGTTATAGATGATGGTAATCTTCTATGTGGTTCCTGGAAACAGGCACAAAGACTTCTGGAAGATCAGCCAATGCTTTTAACTTCTGGGCCATATATCTAGCTACTTTTGAGAACTGTATAATCCCCATTAAATGATTGGGAGAAGTGGGTTTCGTTGTTCAACTTTTACAAGCTTTTTCTGAATATTAATTCCATGCATGATAAATATTTGCAAAAGATGTTTTCCTATTATCTATGGTACTTCTTCACTCTGTTGACTGTCTCCTTTATAGTACATAAGCATTTAATTTTTGTGTAATCCAAGTTAACTATTACTGCAGTACATGGTTGAGTTTTATGACAACCCTCTCATCTATGCCTGTGTCTTTAAGTATTTTCTATATAAACAGTCTATAACAGTCTCAAACTCATTTAAAAGACAAAAATTCAAAGTTTCTCTTCAGATTCATGCAATCTCAACAGTAACCCTCTGTAAAAAAATGTCACTTCTAACATAGGCACAAAATATACATCACAGTTACAATATATATATAAGGGAGTATAGTAGAAAAAATACTGGACCAAAGCAAGATTGAAAAACAGCTCTGCAAACTCCAAATTTTGCATCTCCATTTTTGATGTCAAAACGATCTTAAAATCTCCAACTCGTTTCAGTTTTATTGACTGCAACACAGTTCTTCCTCTTAGCTCTTTCCACTCCTTGTTAGAATCTTTTCTGAGCAGTTATCCCCGAGCTTTGTCGTTTCTAACCTCTTAGGGTATTAAAGGCAATCCAGACTTTTCGTTCATAGTTTCACATAATGACCTCTGTGGGTCTCCATATAGGGACATCATGCCACATGCCTGGTCTGAGAGGCTTTCATTAATCATAGGTGGAGTTTCTATAACCCTTTTCTTCTGTCCTTGACTCTAAAGCCAGAACTGCTTGGTTGAAGCTGCCAAGTTCTGATGATTTTAGGGGCTGAAACATAACTCTTCTTTTAATTACATCTCCATCATCACCTTTCTGTTTTCAATGGTTTCCTTCACTGCCTAAGCATGAGAGTAGGTAGGGGTATCCTTGAACTCAAAGATCTGCATGCTTCTGTCTCCTGATTGCTTGGATCAAAAGAGTAAACCACTATACTTGTATGTATATTGGTTTTTTTTTCACAATATGGAAACTTAGCTGGATGAGATATTACCCTGAGATCACCTCCCCCTTCATTCTATTTAATATCTTTAATATGCCTATCTCTTTGAACCCAGGATTTTGTTCCATTCTACTTCTCAGTACCCCTTTTCTTCTTGGATAATCCATTTTTTTTCTTGGTCACCTTGCTCCTTTTCATTATAGATTTTTATAAGCCTTTCCACTTAACCCACAAGACATAGTCTACACTGGACTGTTTTGAAATCTTTTCTGCAAATGCAATTAATCCAAAACTCTTTAATTTAGCCGACAGCACATTTTCTTGGATAAGAACAAAAAGAAACTGCATTATTCATGAAAATATCCCAAGAATGATCTCTAGGCAACATACTAAAATTCTCCTCTGAAGCATCTTGAGCCAGACTCCCACCGTTCTAATCATATTCAGTACTACTGTCTTCCATGTTCTACTAGGACAGTTCATTAAGCCCTGCTTAATGCATTTCAATGCACTACTAATTCAAAGTCACAATATCCACATTCCTCCAAACAGAAGCATGTTCAGGCCTATAATAGAAATGTGCCTGTCCCTGTTACCCAGTTCTGTCTTTAGGGTTTCTATTACTATGAACAGACACCATGACTATGGCAACTCTTATAAAAGAAAATATTTAATTGGATATTGTTTACAATTTCAGAGGTTTAGACCATTATCATAATTTGTGAGAACTGGGAAAGCATGTAGGCAGACATGGTGCTGGAGTGGGAGCTAAGAGTTCTACATCATATACAAACATATGTATCCACAGACAAGAGAAGACTGTTTACAATACTGGCTTAGCTTCAGCATCTGAGACTTCATGCCTGTCCTCACAGTGACACCTTCCTTCAGCCAGGGCATACCTCCTCTACCAAGGTCACACAGTCTAACAGGGCCACTCCTTATTGACCAAGTGCTCAAACTATAGGTGTCATATGTATTCAAACCACCACAGTGCTACTCAGGAGCAGAGAGCGTGATGATTTGTATAGATTGCTACCATGATAGGATGTAGTATCATTCAGTAAATTCTGCTTATTTTTGAGGGACTTTACAGATTGTCTTGATAGAAATAAGGAGACCCACTATAAATGTGATTGGCACCTTTCCATGAATTGAAATCCTGAAGTGAATATAAAAGAGAACTAGAGTTGTACACGAGATCTCTTTTTATCTGCTTTCTGACTGAAATAATAATGTAAGCAGATGTTTTATGCCTCTGTCTCAGTGACTTTCCAGCCAGTATGGAAAATACCTTGGAGCTATGAGCCAAAATAGGCCTTTATTTTTTAAATTAATTTTGTTAGATCAACAATGCTAGTGAATAAGACAGGGTGAAACTTCCTTAATATGGCAATGGGACATTTTTTAAAAAGCCATCTTGAAAAGGTATGATGAAAGTTGGATGCTTATCTAAGAGCCAAAAAAAGGTTGGGAAAACATGTTCCATGCGTCTTTCAAGGCTGAGTTATCTACCTCACTCAAGGATGCTTGTTTTTTTTTTTTTTGTTTGTTTGTTTGTTTGTTTTTTTGGCTTCATCTACTTATCTGCAAAAATTTTTCTGAACATCTGAATATTCTATTGTATAAATATATGATATTTTCATTATTCATTCATTGTTGGATTAACATGTAGGCTGTTTCCAATTTCTGGTTATTGTGAGTAGAGTAGCAATGAGTATGGGGCAACAGGTATCTCTGCTGTAAAATATATAGTCCTTGGGTTTATTACCAAGCAATATAGCTGAATACTGAGAAAGATTAATTCCCAAATTCCTGTGAATGATCACATTGGTTTTCTTAGTGGCTTCTACTTCTACCCATGATGAATAAGTGTACCCCTTTCCCCGTATTCTTGCCAGCATGTACTGTCATTGTTTTATTAGTGTTGAGAATTCAGAGTGGCACAATAATGGCAGAGGCTATGGAAGTAACCAACCACATTTTTAAAATTTGGATATAAAGTACAATCCATTTTATGGAGTCCATAAATGAAGCTTCTCAAGTCATCAAGTATCAGAGACTGGCAGATCATGGACCCTAGAGAAAAGCTTAATACAATTTTGCTATTAAAGGGATACAGTAATAAAATGACTCTTAATGATATACTTCTATATCTATAGATCAGTATCTTGTTCAAAAAGTATTTTTCTTTAACATTACCCAAAACCTAAGCCATTATAGAAAGAAAACAGTAAATATTATATGTATATTTGAAAGGTAAATATAAAGTTTGCTAGACCAAGGGGCTTCTCTTCCCAATGATGGCAGACTAGGCCATCTTCTGCTACAAATGCAGTTAGAGACACGAGCTCTGGGGGTACTGATTAGTTCATATTGTTGTTCCACCTATAGGGTTGCAGACCCCTTCAGTTCCTTGGGTACTTTCTCTAGCTCCTCCATTGGGGGACCTGTGTTCTGTCCTATAGATGACTGTGAGCATCCACTTGGGAGTGAGTGGGTAGGGGAGCAGGGTGGGGGGAGAGTATAGGGGACTTTTGGGATAGCATTTGAAATGTAAATGAAGAAAATATCTAATAAAAATTTAAAAAATATTTTTAAAAAGGTAAATATAAAAATTTTCACTATCATCAATAATTATTTTTAAAATGGGATTATCTATGTGAACTAATAACAGAGATAAATAAACAAACAAAACCCCTTAACAAACAAATGACTAGACCTTCTTGAAAAATAACAGGAAGAGTTAGTATAACAAAAAGTTGGACTTCTATTGTTAATAGCAAATCCAGGAAAACACACATGAATATAACCACCAGATATTTGATAAAATAGAGATTTAAAAAGAAAACGTTACTAAATAATAGTGATCATTCTCTAGTTTTTAATGATTATTTATTTATGTTTATGGATGTGTATAGGCAAACATACCTTGATATCTATGTGGAGGTCAAAACAGAAACTTACAGATACCAGTTCTCTCATTCTGCAATGAGTCCAGGGGCTTGATCTTTCATTGTCAGGCTGGACAGCAGGAGCTGTTACTTGCTGAGCTATCAGTTTTATATTAGGCATATATAGTATATCTTTAAAGATATTGTTTGTTTTTATTCATGTGCTTGTGTATATTATCTTTGTAAGTGCTATCCATGTGTGTAAAGGTGGTCATGAAGGTCAGTAGAGGTTGACAGATTCCTTCATGCTGGTGCATCAGCGACTTCAAAATAAAGCCAGAAATCCTGACTATGATATAAAAGACAGACAGAAGTAGTTATTAACTCATTGAACAGGAAGACCTTCTGAACAGAAAATGGATTGCATAGGCACTATGACCAACAATGAATGCATATGACCTCATGAAATTGGAAAGCTTCTGTACTTAAAAGGACACCATAATTCAGAATAAGGGGAAAGCTATAAAATAAAAGACATTTGTTTGTTTGTTTTTTGTTTGTTTTCTTTTTGATTTTGTTTTTTACAAACTATATATCTGAGAGAGAACAGATAAATGAAATACATAATTAACTCAAACACTTAGGTATGTTGAAAACAAATAAACAAATAAAATTAGAAATGTTAAACAAATCTAAACAGAAATTTCTCACAAGCTGAACAGCAAATGGCTGAGAAACACTTGAAATGTTCGACATACTTAGTGATTAGAAAAATCCAAACCAAACTCCAAACTACTTTAATATTTCATCATTCACCAATTAGAATAGCCAAGAACAATGAAACAAATGACAGCTCAAGTTGACAAAGATTCAGAGAAAGATAACACTCACCCATTGCTAGAGGGAGATAAAACTTGTAGAGCCACTATAGAAATCACTGAGGTGGTTCGTTGGGCAATTGGAAATAGACTTATAGCAAGATCCTGCTAGGTCATTCTCTTGTATATACTCAAAATTCTTTATATCCTAATAGAAAGATACCTGCTCAACCATATTCATTGCTGTTTTATTTATAATATCCAGAAAGTGGAAACAAAATAGATAACTTGCCAATGAAAGAATGGATAAAAACTATGATGCATTTAAACAATAGAATATTACTCAGCTATTAAAATGTTAAGTAGAATTTTCAGGTAAAAAGATAGCTATTAAAAAGTCATTCTTGGTGAGGTAATCCAGATCCCCCCCACCAAAATAAACCCAAAGACAAAAACAAATAAGGTAGTATTTGCTTATATGTGGTTGTTAGCTGTTAACTTTTTTTTTAATATATTTTATTAGGTATTTTCCTCAATTACATTTCCAATGCTATCCCAAAAGTCCCCCATACCCTCCACCCTCTCACCCATTTCCCTACCCACCCATTCCCATTTTTTTTTTTTTTTTTTGGCCCTGGCATTCCCCTATATTGGGGCATATAAAGTTTGTGTGTCCAATGGGCCTCTCTTTCCAGTGATGGCCGACTAGGCCATCTTTTGATACATATGCAGCTAGAGTCAAGAGCTCCGGGGAACTGGTTAGTTCATAAAGTACCACCTATAGGGTTGCAGGTCCCGTTAGCTCCTTGGGTACTTTCTCCAGCTCCTCAATTGGGGGCCCTGTGATCCATCCACTAGCTGACTGTGAGCATCCACTTCTGTGTTTGCTAGGCCCCGGCATAGTCTCACAAGAGACAGCTATATCAGGGTCCTTTCAGCAAAATCTTGCTAGTGTATGCAATGGTGTCAGCATTTGGAAGCTGATTATGGGATGGATCCCTGGGTATCGCAGTCTCTAGATGGTCCATCCTTTCGTCACAGCTCCAATCTTTGTTTCTGTAACTCCTTCCATGGATGTTTTGTTCCCAATTCTAAGAAGGGGTACAGTGACCCCACTTTGGTCTTCATTCTTCTTGAGTTTCATGTGGTTAGCAGATTGTATTATATATCTTGGGTATCCTAAGTTTTGGGCTAATATCCACTTATCAGTGAGTACATATTGTGTGAGTTCCTTTGTGATTGTGTTACCTCACTCAGGATGATGCCCTGCAGGTCCATCCATTTGCCTAGGAATTTCATAAATTCATTCTTTTTAATAGCTGAGTAGTACTCCATTGTGTAAATGTACCACAATTTTCTGTATCCATTCCTCTGTTGAGGGGCATCTGGGTTCTTTCCAGCTTCTGGCTATTATAAATAAGGCTGCTATGAACATAGTGGAGCATGTGTCCTTCTTACCGGTTGGAACATCTTCTGGATATATGCCCAGGAGAGGTATTGCTGGATCCTCTGGTAGTTCTATGTCCAATTTTCTGAGGAACTGCCAGACTGATTTCCAGAGTGGTTGTACAAGCTTGCAGTCCCACCAACAATGGAGGAGTGTTCCTCTTTCTCCACATTCTCGCCAGCATCTGCTGTCACCTGAATTTTTTTTTTTTTAAGATTTATTTATTTATTATATGTAAGTACACTGTAGCTGTCTTCAGACACTCCAGAAGAGGGCGCCAGATCTTGTTACGGATGGTTGTGAGCCACCATGTGGTTGCTGGGATTTGAACTCTGGACCTTCGGAAGAGCAGTCGGGTGCTCTTACCCACTGAGCCATCTCACCAGCCCCTGAATTTTTGATCTTAGCCATTCTGACTGGTGTGAGGTGGAATCTCAGGATGGTTTTGATTTGCATTTCCCTGATGATTAAGGATGTTGAGCATTTTTTCAGGTGCTTCTCTGCCATTCAGTATTCCTCACGTGAGAATTCTTTGTTCAGTTCTGAGCCCCATTTTTTAATGGGGTTATTTGATTTTCTGGAGTCCACCTTCTTGAGTTCTTTATATATATTGGATATTAGTCCCCTATCTGATTTAGGATAGGTAAAGATCCTTTCCCAATCTGTTGGTGGTCTTTTTGTCTTATTGATGGTGTCTTTTGCCTTGCAGAAGCTTTGCAGTTTCATGAGGTCCCATTTGTCAATTCTTGATCTTACCATGCAAGCCATTGCTGTTCTGTTCAGGAATTTTTCCCCTGTGCCCATATCTTCAAGGCTTTTCCCCACTTTCTCCTCTATAAGTTTCAGTGTCTCTGGTTTTATGTGAAGTTCCTTGATCCACTTAGATTTGACCTTAGTACAAGGAGATAGGAATGGATCGATTCGCATTCTTCTACATAATAACAACCAGTTGTGCCAGCACCATTTGTTGAAAATGCTGTCTTTTTTCCACTGGATGGTTTTAGCTCCCTTGTCAAAGATCAAGTGACCGTAGCTGTGTGGGTTCATTTCTGGGTCTTCAATTCTATTCCATTGGTCTACTTGTCTGCCACTGTACCAGAACCATGCAGTTTTTATCACAATTGCTCTGTAGTAAAGCTTTAGGTCTGGCATGGTGATTCCACCAGAGGTTCTTTTATCCTTGAGAAGAGTTTTTGCTATCCTAGGTTTTTTGTTATTCCAGATGAATTTGCAGATTGCTCTTTCTAATTCCTAGAAGAATTGAGTTGGAATTTTGATGGGGATTGCATTGAATCTGTAGATTGCTTTTGGCAAGATGGCCATCTGTACAATGTTGATCCTGCCAATCCATGAGCATGGGAGATCTTTCCATCTTCTGAGATCTTCTTTAATTTCTTTCTTCAGAGACTTGAAGTTTTTATCATACAGATCTTTCATTTCCTTAGTTAGATTCATGCCAAGATATTTTATATTATTTGTGACTATTGAGAAGGTTGTTGTTTCCCTAATTTCTTTCTCAGCCTGTTTATTCTTTGTGTAGAGAAAGGCCATTGACTTGTTTGAGTTAATTTTATATCCAGCTACTTCACCGAAGCTATTTATCAGGTTTAGGAGTTCTCAGGTGGAATTTTTAGGGTCACTTATATATACTATCATATCATCTACAAAAAAGTGATATTTTGACTTCATCTTTTCCAATTTGTATCCCCTTGATCTCCTGTTGTTGTCGAATTGCTCTGGCTAGGACTTCAAGTACAATGTTGAATAGGTATGGAGAAAGTGGACAACCTTGTCTAGTCCCTGATTTTAGAGGGAGTGCTTCAAGCTTCTCACCATTTACTTTGGTGTTGGCAACTGGTTTGTTGTAGATTGCTTTTATCATGGTTAGGTATGGGCCTTGGATTCCTGATCTTCCCAAGAGTTTTTTCATGAATGGGTGTTGGATCTTGTCGAATGCTTTTTCCGCGTCTAACGAGATGATCATGTGGTTTTTGCCTTTGAGTTTGTTTATATAATGAATTACGGTGATGGATTTCTGTATATTAAACCATCCCTGTATCCCTGGAATAAAACCTACTTGGTCAGGATGGATGATTGCTTTAATGTGTTCTTGGATTCGGTTAGCAAGAATTTTATTGAGGATTTTTGCATCTATATTCATAAGGGAAATTGGTCTGAAGTTCTCTATCTTTGTTGGATCTTTCTGTGGTTTAGGTATCAGTAATTGTAGCTTCATAGAATGAGTTGGGTAGAGTTCCTTCTACTTCAATTTTGTGGAATAGTTTGTGCAGAACTGGAATTAGATCTTCTTTTAAGGTCTGATAGAACTCTGCACTAAAGCCATCTGGTCCTGGGCTTTTTTTGACTGGGAGACTATTAATGACTGCTTCTATTTCTTTAGGGGATATGGGACTATTTAGATCGTTAACTTGATCCTGATTTAACTTTGGTACCTGGTATCTGTCTAGAAATTTGTCCATTTCGTCCAGGTTTTCCAGTTTTGTTGAGTATAGCCTTTTGTAGAAGGACCTGATTGTGTTTTGGATTTCTTCAGGATCTGTTGTTATGTCTCCCTATGTTTGTGTAGCCAGTCTGTTAGTCTATGTCTTTTTATTCGGGAATTGAGTCCATTGATATTAAGAGATATTAAGAAAAAGTAATTGTTGCTTCCTTTTATTTTTGTTGTTAGAGTTGGCATTCTGTTCTTGTGGCTGTCTTCTTTTTGGTTTGTTGAGGGATTACTTTCTTGATTTTTCTAGGGAGTGATTTCCTTCCTTGTATTGGTTTTTTTCTGTTATTATCCTTTGAAGGGCTGGATTCGTGGAAAGATAATGTGTGAATTTGGTTTTGTCGTGGAATACTTTGGTTTCTCCATCTATGGTATTTGAAAGTTTGGCCGGGTATAGTAGCCTGGGCTGGCATTTGTGTTCTCTTAGTGTCTGTAGAACATCTGTCCAGGCTCTTCTGGCTTTCATAGTCTCTGGTGAAAAGTCTGGTGTAATTCTGATAGGCCTGCCTTTATATGTTACTTGACATTTCTCCCTTGCTGCTTTTAATATTCTATCTTTATTTATTGCATTTGTTGTTCTGATTATTATGTGTCGGGAGGAATTTCTTTTCTGGTCCAGTCTATTTGGAGTTTTGTAGGCTTTTTGTATGATCATGGGCATCTGTTTCTTTAGGTTTGGGAAGTTTTCTTCTAAAATTTTGTTGAAGATATTTGCTGGCCCTTTAAGTTGAAAATCTTCCGTCTCATCAACTCCTATTATCCATAGGTTTGGTCTTCTCATTGTGTCCTGTATTTCCTGGATGTTTTGAGTTAGGATCCTTTTGCGTTTTGTATTTTCTTTGGTTGTGCCGAAGTTCTCTATGGAATCTTCTGCACCTGAGATTCTCTCTTCCATCTCTTGTATTCTGTTGTTGATGCTCGCATCTATGATTTCTTTCCTAGGGTTTCTATCTCCAGTGTTACCTCACTTTGGGTTTTCTTTATTGTGTCTACTTCCCTTTTTATGTCTAGTATAGTTTTGTTCATTTCCATAACCTGTTTGGATGTGTTTTCCTGTTTTTCTTTGAGGACTTCTACCTGTTTGGTTGTGTTTTCCTTTAAGGACTTGTAACTCTTTAGCAATGTTCTCCTGTATTTCTTTAAGTGAGTTATTAAATTCCTTCTTGATGTCCTCTACCATCATCATGAGATATGCTTTTAAATCCGGGTCTAGCTTTTCGGCTGTGTTGGGGTGCCCAGGGCTAGGTGGGGTGGGAGTGCTGCGTTCTGATGATGGTGAGTGGTCTTGATTTCTGTTAGTAGGATTCTTGAGTTTGCCTTTCGCCATCTGGTAATCTCTGGGGTTGTGCAGAATACACTGCGTGGGGTCCTGGAACCAAGATGTCTGTTGCTGATGCTCAGGTAAAGTGCTCCCTCTCCGCTCAGACCCCTTTCCTCTGTCCGGAAGGTGGCTGGAAGTCTGGGGCCTGTGCAGAATACACCCAGCAGGGTACCGGAACCAAGATGTCTGCTGCTGATGCTCAGGCAAAGTGTTCTCGGGCCAGTTGGATCCCTAACCTCTGTGCAGAATACACTTAGCGGGGACCTGGAACTAAGATGTCTGTTCAGCTGTTAACTTTTTAATAGTCTGCAATCTGTATAGATTTAGAGTAAAGGACTAGAGCAGAGTGAATATCCCTAGGAAAATGAAATGGAATAAGTAGATATGGATAGGAGGGGAGGGCTAGAATAAGGAGAACAAACAAAAGTAAAGAAATAGGTGGGTAAGGGAGAAAATACTGAGAGGAATTGGTAAATCTAATGCCCATTTGAGGGATCACATGAAAACTTGATACAATAGGGGCTTCTTAAAATATACTTATTAAGGGATCTGCAACCCTATAGGTGGAACAACAACATGAACTAACCAGTACCCCCGGAGCTCGTGTCTCTAGCTGCATATGTATCAGAAGATGGCCTAGTTGGCCATCAGTGGAAAGAGAGGCCCATTGGTCATGCAAACTTTATATGCCTCAGTACAGGGGAACACCAGGACCACGAAGTGGGAGTGGGTGGGTAGGGGAGTGGGTGGGGGAAGGGTATGGGGGACTTTTGAGATAGCACTGGAAATGTAAATGAGGAAAATACCTAATAAAAAATTTTAAAAATATACTTATGAATAAATTCTAAATAGAATCATCAAATAATGTGGAAAAAAAGTCTCAACTGAACCCTCTTACAAGCAAATAAAACATCCACTTCTGGTACTGGATTGTATAGAATTGAACTGTAGGACAAATAGGCCACATGGACATTCTAAAAAAAAAAAAAAAAAAACCCAAACTATTGCCAAGACTATGGTTGCTCTCCACAAAACTAATGCCTTATTGCTGAAAAATCAAATCAAAACAAAACAAAAAAAAAATCAAAACACCTACCCAATTTGAACATTGAGAAGTCACCTTACCAGAGGATTTACCCTTACTGAGTGGAGTTCATGGTTCTGGAAAATACTCTGTACACTACCAGACAAGAAAGGTACATACAAAACCAGCTAGAAAACCTATTTACAAGAATGACCAACCTACTAGACACACTGGTGCAAAAATGGCACAAAGGTTGTGAGAAAAATCAGCCAATTATGAGTTGAATTTAATGCCCACTCCATGGAACCCATACCTGATACTGGTCAAAGCTGCATATGTATCAAAAGATGGCCTAACGGCCATCACTAGAAAGAGAGGCCCATTGGACTTGTAAACTTTATATGCCCCAGTACAGGGGAATGCCAGGGCCAAAAAGTGGGAATGGGTGGGTAGGGGAGGGGGAGTATGGGGGACTTTTGGGATAGCATTGGAAATGTAATTGAGGAAAATACGTAATAATAAAAAAAAAAGAACCTAAAACTTAGGTTCTTAATAAATTAATAGTTCAGAGCTCTAGGGGAAAACCAAATACTATTTTCCTGCTAAATGAACAAAGCAATAAAATACTCCTAATGATATTTTATCATACTCGTAGATCTACTCAGCCATCAGTAGAGTAGCTTTCTCCTACAATAGATGGAGGAGGGGGAAACAAAGACCCAATATTGAACAATGTGCAGAGAATGTGATACTTTGGTTCACTGGGCTTAAATGGGTTATCTCTATCAAATATCTCTTTTCAGGGCTTAGTGAATCCTGAAGAAGTGGATGCCCAGAGATTCTAAATGCTAGTGAAATGGAGGGCATCAAAAAACAGTATTTTCCACACAGAATAAGGCAAACACACGTATGATCCCACAGAGACTGTAGCAGCATGCTCAGGGTTTGCATAAGTCTAATCTAAATGGGGTTATATCACTGACAGAGCAAGTGAACAAGGTCCCATCACTAATCCAGAAGCTATCTCCAATTGATAACTATTTGCCAATAAAAAGTTTTCTTCAAAAAAGTCTCAATGAGTATACAAACTACCCTTAAGGATGAATTACATGCCCAGAAGTAAATAGTCAACACAAAATGAATTCAATTTCACTTTTGGAGGGTCCATGTTTTATCATGTGCTATGTGGTCATTAATTTGGTTTTGTTTTTACTTCCATTTACTTACAAGTCCTTTGCATACTCATTATGGTTTCTGGTGTTTTTATGGAATGTTTGTTATTGTTTTTTTTCATTAATTTATTTATTTATTCGGTTTATTTTTTCTTTTTTTATTACATATTTTCCTCAATTACATTTCCAATGCTATCCTAAAAGTCCCTCATACCTGCTCCCCCCACTCCCCTACCTACCCATTCCCACTTTTTGGCCCTGGTGTTCCCCTGTACTGGGGCATATAAAGTTTGCAAGTTCAATGGGCCTCTCTTTCCAGTGATGGCCTACTAGGCCATCTTTTGATACATATGCAGCTAGAGTCAAGAGCTCCTGGATACTGGTTAGTTCATAATATTGTTGCACCTACAGGGTTGCAGATCTCTTTAGCTCCTTGGATAATTTCTCTAGCTCCTCCATTGGGGGCCCTGTGATCCATTCAATAGCTGACTGTGAGCATCCACTTATGTGTTTGCTAGGCCCCAGCTGATTGTTAATGTGTGTCTCTGACTATATGGGTTTCCCATACTTTTTCATTGTCTCTTCTTCTTCTGTTAGTTGATTTTTACTATTCCATATTGTTTGTAGATGCCTATTTGTATCCTAAAGAAAGAAAAAAGAAGGCTGTGGATTGAGGCAGGTCCATTATTGGGGAGCATCTTGGAGGAGTTTGGGGATGGAAAAAATAATCAGAATATATTGTATGGGAAAATACATTTTCACTTTACTAGAAGGAAAATAGCCATTTTCAAAGGGCTATGGTGTATGCTATACAATAAAAACATATATTAAGATCATATATCTTAAAAGTGCTTAGCATTTAGAATGTGTAAATAAATATAAAAAGTCTGTGAAAACAACCACTTTAAGCAAGCCAGTGAGATGAATCAATATGTCTTAAAAACACATTTAATAAACCAAAAGTCATAAGCAGCTCTCCAGACTCATCACCTATAAGCTATAACAAGGCAAACTGCAAGGATTATAAGTTTATGGTTTTTCAGAACATGATAAAAATATCACAACATCTGTTACCAATGTAGAAGAAGGGCTTAAAGACAGCTGGTTCACTAAAGTGTTTTATGTGAAAGCATAAGGACTTGAGTTAAGAATCTATGTGAAAAGTCATGTGTGGTGGAATAAATTTATAATCTTAGTACTGTAGAAGAGGAGACATGAATATCCCTGTGGTATCATCATTTACTTTTAAGTTCCAGTTTGGTGAAAGATTCTGTCTAAAAAAAATTTTTTAAAGTCAACTACAACCCTCCACCTGCAGGATATCTTCTGAAGAGCAATACCTGAAATTGTTCTCTGGTTTGCACATATGTGTACACATATGCACATATAAATAGAGGGACATGAACCGAACACACACCTACACATGCACACACACAATATATATATATATATATATATATATAACCTATTGAGCTGCTGAAATGAATGTTGAGAAACATCCTGGTATAAGTCAATGAGAAAATTAGTAGAGCAAATAAATAAAAATAAAAGTTCATGTAATGAAGATGAAAATAATTTCTAAAATTAGGAAAGAGAACTAGTCATTAAAAGTCTCTTAACCAAAAATAGCTCAGGGCCAGATGATTTTAATGCAGTACTTTATCAGGCCTTCAAAGAAAGACTAATACCAATACTTCTCAAACTATTCCACAAAGTAGAAAGAGAAGGACCAGTGCTTAATTTGTTCTATGAATCTACTGCCATACTGATACCTAAACCATACAAAGATCCGGCAAATTAAGAGAAATTCAGACCAATTTATCTTATGGATATTGATGCAAAAATACTCAATAAAAGTCACACAAACAGAATCTAAGAACACATCACAAGGATCATTCAACAAACCAAGTAGGCTTCATCAAAGGGATGCATGGATGGTTCAATATACAGAAATCCTTTAATGCAATACACGGTATAAACAAACTCAAAGAAAAAATTCACATGATCATCTCATTAGATGCTGAAAAAGATAGAGAGAAACTCTATGAATACCTCTAATATGTTGAAGCCTTTGCACACTTTTGTAATGATCATCATGACAGTATTCATAGTGGAGAGAAATCCTATGAATGCAAGCAATGTGGTAAACTCTTTGCATATAATAGTTATCAATAAATACTAACACAGACTGTAGAGAAACCATATGAATGGGTTTGCTGTGGTGAAGGCTTTGTACATCACAGTAGTCTCCTAATACATAAAGGAACACATTCTGGAGAGAAAGCCTATGAATATAATCAATGTGGTAAAGCCTTTGCATGTAGCAGCAGTTTTTCATGTGAAAAAAAAAATCATACTGCAGAGAAGCTGTATAAATGTACTTAAATGTGTTAAAGTTTTACATTTCAGTGTAGTGTTTTTTATTAAACTATTAAAATTTCTTTTAAAATATATTTTAAAAAATGAGATACAGAGCAAAACAAAGAATTTTCAACTGAGGAATCTTGAATAGCTGATAAGCACCTAAAGAGAATTCCAACATCCTTAGTCATCATTGAGGTGACATCTTCTGGGAAGTGTTTTCTGAAAGCACAAAGAGGCTATGTTCCAGAGATAGACAAAGTTGTACCTCGTGCTGCAGCAGGACCTGGTAATGTGTAAGAGTCACCAAGGTGGTACTGGTTTTGAAAGCTTGAAAGGGTCACGCAGAGTAGCTGATGCTTGGCACTGTGAGAGGCCATGGAAGGCCATTGGTGAAGGTACAGCCTCAGTTGCAATTGATGGCCCGGGACTAAAGGGGTCATTCAGTGTTTTGGAGATGCCAGGACCATGAATGACCACCAATAATAGCAGCAGCAGTGTGGAGTACAGGCATCTGGAGCCTAGAGGAAAATCTGTGTGCTACAAAGGACAGAGCTGGAGAAGTGACCCAAGCCCTTGGAGGAGCCCAGAATTTTGTGAGTTGGATCCCAGACATTGGACAGTTGGAGTTTAATTTTTGCTTTTGATTGTGACTGTGCCCTGATACTTTCCCCTCTTGAAGGAAGAAACTATTTTAGTGGATCCCACAGTTAAGAGACTTTTAATTGTAAAAAGACTTTGGATTTTAAAAGATATTGGATATTTTTTTTTTCTGGAATGCATCAAAGCCCCAAATGTATTAGTCAGGTTTAAATGCACAAGCAAAAGGGAAAGTACAGATACTTATCAGCGGGAGTGGTAGGGCAATACAAGCAAAAGGAGAAGTACTTACGGGAGGGTGGCAATAGAAATTCTTTCTTTTGGTAGCTACAAGGGGAAGCAGGAACTTGGTGGTATCAGGGTGTGGTCAGGACATGGGCGATGATTTAGGGCTGGAACATCCCGTAGTTGTTCTCGGAATCCATGTGTCGGTGGCCTGCTTGACCACTTTTTCTTCTGGGGGGAGAGGCACAATTTAGAGATCAAGAGTTGTCTTAATAGATCCCAACATCTCCCCCGTTTTAATATTTTTATAAAGGCATATTGTATAATAAATTTGTAGCCACGTTTTTAACGATCGCCTAAACGTCTGTTTGCTCACCGGGTGATTTTCTTAAAACCATGAAGGACACAAGGACAAGTCATCTATGAGGCTTGAATTAATGGTCCCAGTCTGTTGGGTATAACCTGGGCCAGCCAAGGGATTTAGGAATGAAGCAAGCTCCGTGGGTAGAGGTAGAGGTCTGATCCCCAGTGTGCAATGTTAGGGGCCATGTACAGGATTGACTCTCAGGCCCACAGATTTTTACCTAGAGTAACCCTGACCTGCTCCCTTGCCATTTTTTTCTGGGGGAAGGACCCTAGGGCACTCAACCTTCACGCAATCAGACATGCCTCTCCAGGACTGTCTAACAGCTTTCAGACTAATCTCTGTGCAGTACTTAGTCTTACAATTCTCACGGGCGATGGCTTCAAGTTCCAATTTTTTGATGAGTCTAGCCAGGGATGACTGTTTAGTTTCCAATGTGGCGAGAATGTATATTACCATATCGGAAGCACAGACTACGGCAATCTATAAATGATTTGTGGCATGAGACTGATGGCCAAATTTGGGGGGGGGGGTGATCTTACTTAAGCATTTTATGGAAATTGAGTCTCTCTCCCTGAGAAGAAGGTTATGAAGCGGCATCCATGTCTGACTCTTCTCTAGTAACGTGCTTGTTATCGCCAACATCCAGCCGATGGTAATGAACTGAAACAAATGTGCTTGAAAGAGATGAATCAATTTGAGATTTAACAAATCAGGTCAATTTTTGAAGTGCCTAAGGACCGAAGGAGATCAATAGTAGGAGTCCCAATAGGGGCCCTAAAAGGGAGGGCAACAAGGTCGAAAGCCAGGGGGAGGTTGAAAACCAGTTTTGGTAGTCCACCTTTCCCCTAGGCCATTGTAAATACGTGTGTATGGGTATAACTCAGCTATCTATAGTTCTAAGTATCTACTCTGGTTCCTCTTTAGGTCTTAAACTTCCTTCTTCCTAGGTGATGGTAAATTCTTGTGTAAGGCAGTGACCTAGCTTTTATTTAAAGTGATAGTGTAATGCCAGAGGCAATTCTGAATGTCACTGGATAGGCAACGTTCTTCCTGAATTCTAAGCCCATGGTCAGCTCAAGGATTTTCTAGGACAGTGGAACACCGGTCAAGGTTGGCTATGTCTGAAATTTCTGCCATTCTAGCCTTAATGTATGTTATATCCTGTCCTCTTACTAAGACTACTACTTCTAAGACATCCTTTGCCCCTAAATTTTTATCTATATAATATGTTGCTCTGACAAAGCTATAGAAATATTCCTATGCTTATCATTAACAAAATGGGCAGTATGTAGCTGTTGAACTAAAGCTGTGGTAGATACCTTTTCAAAGTTTGCAGTCTCAGATTTTTAAACTAAGGATCATTTCCTAGCTCTAATAGGCAGCAAAACATAAGCAGGTCTTTTAGAAAAACATAACAGTAGATTCCTTATCTAAATTAGGATCTACACAATTAGTTAATTGACAAGAATTACAATGAATATGAAAAGACTTGCCAAGATTGGTGATCTTAACTATCTAACAATTATCTAACAATAAGCATATAGGTAAGGTACACAAACTTTCATAGCTATAAGGAGCTGCCCTGAATGGCCAAAAACAGTGTCTCTGACGAAAGCATCTTCTACATTCTCTGTACCAGTCTTTTTGCCTCACGAGTCAGCTTTTTTAGTAGTTTTTATTTTAAGTTGGCACCAGGTTGGTACTCCTTGCTGCAGCCCATGGTGGAAATAGGAAGTTTCTTTATCTGTTTGTAAGTGGCTGCTCTCTGATTTCTCCTCTTTTGTGCACTCAACACAGCTTTCTGGTCACCACTGTCAGGGCACTCACGGGTCACAAGTCAGCCTGTCACATTGGAAGCTAGCATGCTCTTGTAGCATTCTGTGGAAGAAACAGTAACATTCCCCCTTTTCCCCATATTAAGTATCTGAACAGGATCATGGCATGTGCCAATAAGTGGATCCTTTTTATCTGCCCTAGACACTATTATATCTAGTTTTTCCAAAAACAAAAATGTGATCCAAATAATGTGCACGGGGATATAATTTCTCTCCCCCCTTCTTTGTTTTTAAAGAAGGTATAGTTTTTAAAGTTTTACAGTACCTTGTTGTTGAGAATTATAAAATATCTCAGTAACATGTGTAACATTAAATTGTTGACAAAACATCTCAAATCCTTGGCTGTAATAGCCAGTTTTAATTTGATTTAGAACACCAAGCAAAATAATCAACACAGGCAATGACTAACTAACTTTTAGTTGCTTTTCTTGTTAAAGTAGTTGTAATTAGAAAGACTAAAAAGGTATCGATAGTCATATGTGCATATTTTATTTTTATAAAATCAAAAATGAGTATCCATTTGCGATAATTGATTAAGTATAAGTCCTCGAGAATTAACACCAATGTGTGGAACAGGTAGAAAATGAGGACACTGAAAGCAAATCTTTACAATATGACATGCACATTTATTTATCTATTTATTTTAAGTACCAAATTATTATTTTAAGCCATTACTATTTTAATGATGTAAAGAATGAGATTATAAGGCCAATTATTTTTTTATAAGATCCATAATCTACCTGGGATATAAATCTAGTGTGGCATTGTCTTAAGTGGTCTTTTTTAGGCAATCTTTAACATTTTAAAACACCATCTACAGCACATAATTTAATTATCTGTGCTGAAGCAGGCAGAAACTCAAAAGAATAAACATGTGATCCAATTCACATATACTTTTTTCCCATAGAAGGGTTGTTTTTAAATACAGTAAATGGAATGCATGCATGCATGAATTTATAGGAGATACAAAAGCATGCATATAAGGAATTTTTAACTTATTTTTAGGATGAATATCAATTTTATTTAAAATGATGGTATGTAATAGGTCAAATATCAATATTTTGCAATAACCAATTGCTGTTTGGAACAAGTAATTCTTAATTAGCACCACAGCAGCTTTATAATAGGATGTTAAAACTTTGAGGTGAAGAAGAATGATTTTACATTAATGTTTTTTCTTGCCAAAGAATAGCTGTGGACACATTTAATAACAATAACTAGAATATGTAGCTAATATTTGATTACCACCAATTATAATCGATACCAATAGATTATAGAAGTTTCCTCTACTTTCTGTTAAAGCCTTTTTGGTTCTCAGCAGTTAATTTGAATCTCACTTGATGGCACCTAACAAAGGCTTCGGTTCCCCTGTGGTGAGTTTAAGGTGAGGTCTTTAGCCAATTAACATCTCCTGGAAGCTTTTGAAAATAAAATTTTGAAGCAAATTTGTACCACAATTTTCTAGTATAATTAAAAACCCTAAATATTAAAAATATTGCCTCTGAATCTTATGGAGCAACAATTATTCCCCAGAACTTTAAACTTTCCTCTAGAGGCATTAGCTAATAGAATACTTTTCACTTAGGAAACAATATATACTGAAAGATTTAAACTCTTTGTTTCTTGTATTGAAGCAGACAATAAAAATTTTCACATATTGTAAAGCTATGTTAGCCATACCTACAGGCAAAATTATCTAGTGATCACCAGTTCATTAAAAGCAAAACTCTTTGAATTTAAGCATTATTTTAAACATCTGAATAGATCTGTAACAAAGCTAAAAAGAAATTTCTTTGAACACAGGGGAAACTTTCTCAGGCACTGTTTGCAAAATAAAAGAACGTTACAAGCTTCTCTAGGGCTGCCTTGAGCCCTGCATTAACTCAAAGGTAAAATATTTTTTAATCTGGACATTTTGGCCCTCCTGTAATAAGGACCGATTTTAGAGGAACAATTTAACTGTCTATGCCTCTAATTTTTGATACTCTTTTTTAAAGATGATTACTCTTATAATTATCTTAATTACAATATACAGGTGAATTAAAGATCTAAAATTTGAAATCAAGCTGCAAGCTGTAGTCAATGGAACACTGGCAATTTTAACCATAATTTTTAAGTTTCCGTTGCAATATTAGAATATATCTATAACTTTTGGAAAGCAAGACCTAATTTTAAACAATTTATTTTCCTTAAAATCAATACTAGAAACATCACTCTCCCGTTACGAAGTTTGGCTGCCAATTCATGAGTACAAATTTTAATGTTCTATTAAAGAGACGTTGTTTTATCTCTATAAGTCTACTTTCTAGGATAAGAATTACATAAAATTTTATCTCTATTTAGGAGTATCTTTAGAGGACTAGTTTTCTGGGCTGGTTTATGCTAGGTGTTTTTGCTTGAAAATGACTCTAGCCCTGAGTTACTACTTAAGCTAACTTTGTAACCAGTGTTATACCTTTTTAATCATACCCAAATAACTTATAAGCCAATTCTCTATGACCAAGATATGCAGATCATATTTATACCTTTAAGACCAGTCAAAAACCAAATGAAGTGGCTACACGAATCTTATAAATTTAGATCAATCAAAGAATTTTACTTTTTATAGCTATACTTATAAGATAAGCACACTTTGTCATTTGCTAAACCCAATAATCACAAAATTGCAGAGAATTTTTTTAGGAAAAAAACAACTATCAGCTTATTTGCCTTAGAACTAAGAGGTTGCAGATTCCTTTTCTTTAAAAACAAGTTTTTCAGCAGGACCTCTCCTGCTGTGCTTGATTTTTGGCTAAAGGGAGGGGCCTCTCAGCCTCAGTTGTTGAGAGTGATTTAGCAGGTAAAGTTAACCATTATTTTTCTTTAACATGAAACATAAAACAGTCAGTCATTCAGACAATGAGACAATCATTCAGACAACGAAACAAAACATACATGAATTGACACGTGATTGGTGCACCAACCATAGACAATAGAAAGAGGGTAGAGACTTCTCCTGTAGGGGCCAGAGAGAATAAAACAGGGCGTCCCCCGATTTTTCTCTGTCCCTGGGAGAGTTCTAAAATCCATTTTTCTTTATCCTTTCCTTTCTTTTCTTGCTTGTAAGAGGCAGCTTGTCAAACCAAGATTAAAATCCAAATTTTTCTAACAGCTTCTGGCAAGTATCTAAAACTTTTAATTTATTTAATCAGAGGGCAAAGTTTTGAGAAAACACACAATCTCTATACACTAAATGTCTTAAATAGCCTAAAAGTTTACCATGCTAAATCTTTTTTGAAGCCATTATCAGTCTACCCTTAGTCAAATATTTTATAGCCATTTGTAAAAAACGCTCTCTATTTTTTGCAACCAACAAAAACACCATTGACAAAATGAATTATATATGTTTTAGGAAATGATTTCTTAACTTCCAATAAAACCTAATCTATGAATTTTTTTGACACAATGTAGGATTGGGGAATTGTAAATAAGGTAACAGTAAGAATTGAGCTATATTTTGACCTTTATGAAGTCTCTTTAAAACCCATTTTTATTTATTCTAAATGTGTTGCTGCAAATCTCTAGCAAGGGCCTTGGCGGAAGCATGTCTGGGCCCAACACACAACTTCTTACCCCAGAGAGTTCTGTCAAGGTAAGCTGAACTGACTCGAAGGGAAGCTGCCTAGTATCTGAAAGCAGAGTAAAATTTTCAAATAAGGCTATGTCCTCATAAAAGGGCGGGGAAGCAGAAAAGCACATCCAACAATCTTCAAATTCTGATGAATTATCTCTTTGTGTCTTATCCAACAAGGCTAAAGCAGAAGCATTCAATGTAGACCACAGTAAATCAGTGGAAGAGGGGGGGCCTCCCCGCAGGGAGAGTGGGCTGAAACAGGGCCATAGCACACCCTGGGGCAGGAACGGTGGGGAGGGAGGGGGGCGGGTACCTGGAAGTCCTATGGATGCTTTATGATTGTTAGGGATGGTTTTAAGAAGCTGAGTCCTAAAGGTCAGGCCATTGTCATAGTTTTCTTGTCTAATCCTCCCTTCCCTGCTTCTCTTATGTATCTTTTGTCAGTATATTTCATTACACTAACAGGAAAAGAAACTAAAATCTTCTTGTTTTAGTTATTAAACAAGATACATATTTATATTTACATATATATGATTTTTCAATGTTAGTATGCATAATGGAATGTGTGAATTTATACTTCATACCCTTGCATACTTATTTTCTGCATGTTGAGAACACATAGAGTCAAATTACTTTGTGGTGTTTTAGACTATCCTTTACATAGTAATAATACATAACCTTATGCTGTCCTAAAGCTCTCTTAGCCATTATCTCTCAAGTTTAAGTGTAATTTTGACTTCTTTTTCCAACATCTTAAAACTGAACCACCCCCACCACATTCACACTACCAGCATCATTCCTGCAAATATGATTGTTCTAGATCTGAAGTCTAATACAAATCAGGTAGTATTTTTGCCCATTTTTGCCTTATCCCTTTATGTTTTAAAGTTTTACATCCATTTTCACTAATATGTTTTTAATGTTGAATGCATTACATTTAATATTTGTATCAAATTATCTTTATTCATTCATCTTGTGTTGGGCATTCATGTTGCATTCATGATTGTAAAAAATATTCAAATACACATCCAAAGACACCTCCCCATATCCCTCCCCCACATATACAGAAATAAATACATTTAGAAAAAAAAAATATAAGGAAAGTGGAGACATGTAAAAGAGATCTGGAAAGTGACCCAACCGGTACAATGCTTGCTTTGTAAGCATGAGGACTTAATGTAACCAAAAGCCCTGTAAAAATACCAAACATGGTGGCACATGCTTCCTATACCAGCCTGGGATATGGAACAAAGTATCTCTAGACTTTGCTGACTATAAACTTAGTCTGTTTCCTGAGATCTCAGCCAGTGCAACCTTGTCTCAAAAAGCACTTGGATAGTGTCTTACAGAACAATATCAGAGATTGACCTCTGACCTCCATTTGCATATACACCCACATACCTACACATTTGCACAGATATACACTAAAGTTTCAGAAAGCCTAATCTAGAGTTCAATCAATTTTAAGTATTCAAATTTGTTTCAATTTTCTGAGTAGTGACTACTTATTCTTGTTCTACATTTTAATACTTTCAACAGAGCTGTTACTTTTACACAGGTTGCTTAAATACTCTGACCTAGGAATATATCAAATCATCTTCATCCAACTTATTTTATGGACCTCATAGGCAATGAGGGTGGAAACCAACCCTCCATTGTTTACCAATTTTTCTGGTAAGCTATCACTTAACACTCAGTTATCTAATTTTCTTTTCTCTTAGATTTAAGTGATTCATTTTGTTTGGTGGTTTGTTTATATTCTACTCTAACACTTAGACATTGTACTATCACTTATCTGCTTATAAGTACACATTCTCTCTCCCAAAGGTAAAACAAACAAATGAACAAACAAAAAACCGTAATGAGGGATTTAGGGAAGTTAATTTCTAATTAGGTTTCATAGTCTAGTACATAAAATGGTGGTGATAGGTTCATTGGAGAGTCTCATTAAATATTCAGCAAGAGCTCAGATTCCTCCTGTTTCTACTCTCCTCCCTCAGAGGTAAGAAGAATTGTTTTCTATAAATAAGTTGTGCATGAGAACTGTATGTTCACATATAGAATGGAAAACTATGGTTGTGGAAGAGCATAAGGATACTATAGCAGTCTTGATCATATAACACCTGTCAGAATGAGATGGGGCAATAATGAGTAGCAGTAAGTGTAGGCACAGATATCGAGATAAAATTTAAAAAAATAAGGTGAGAAGGTTTGTCTGAGATTGCTTTCACTAAAGAAAGTGTAGAAAGGGCTAGAGTGTTAGCTCAGAAGTTAAGAGCACTCATTCTTTCAGAGGATCCAGGTTCAATTCTGAGCCCTCACAACTGTAACTCCAGCCCCAGTGTGTGTGATGCTCTCTTCTGATGCCAGCAGACACTAGGCATGTACTTGGTACACACACATACACTCAGGAAAAACACTAATACACATAAAATTAAAAAATAATTTTTAAAAACAGAAGGGACAATTGGAAAATTCTGTTTGCTACTTTTCCTAAATATTTTCCCATATCTATGATAAGCCTGCTGATGACCCATGCATGGACTGTGTGTACTGACCTTCTGAAAATGTAAAGGTATGCTGGTAGGATCAGAGATGCAAACAAATCCTAAGTTAAAGATAAAAGAGACTGAACATATTCTCAGAGAAAGTCTTTGTATGTGTATAAAATGATGCAAGGGCCTCTGATCTTGTAATTATCCATTTGCATTTTTCTAACTGGGTTCTCATCTCATTGGAAAATATTTTTTGAGTGTGTATGTTTTGAAATTTCTCCATTTCACCCAGAATTTACTACAACTTCTACTGATTTGATTTCCTTATTGACTAAAAGTTTTGAATACAAATGTTCTTGACAATTCTGAAGTCAGCAATTACAATATAGTCCAATAATACACAATTATAATGCATTTGATTCACCTTCCCTGAATACTCAAATATAATATAATTCTTTAGTTGAAACATTATTAAATATAAATTATGTACAGGAGACATTTTGCATAAGATACATCACATTTATAGGAAATAATATGAAAAGGTGGGTAATACAAAGAGATGTGTGGAAAGCACTGTCCTACCAGAATAATATAGGTGATCTTTATCTAAGATTGAATTTCTAGCTCCAAATTGCCAAGCAGACAACGTAAAGAGAAAGAACAATGCAAGAGGATTCACAATTTCTTTTTTTTTTCTGACCTCAATATTTAACTATAGAGTCATAACAAAACCAGCATGGTTCGCATACAAAAATAGACATGAAGAGTAGTGAAATGGAACAGAGAACAAGAGCTAAACCCATACAGATACTCTCACCTAAATTTGAAGGGAAGACAGACTTTTCAACAAATTATGCTTGAAAAACTAGATATTCAAGTATAAAAGAATTAAATTAAATCTGTATTTCTTGAATTGCAACATAAAATCATTTCTAAGTCTACCAAAGTCCTGAGAAGTGGAATATATGAAAAGAAATATATAGAAAATACTTAAAGACACAGGCATAGATGAGAGGGTTGTCATAAAACTCAACCATGTACTGCAGTAATAGTTAACTTGGATTACACAAAAATTAAATGCTTATGTACTATAAAGGAGACAGTCAACAGAGTGAAGAAGTACCATAGATAATAGGAAAACATCTTTTGCAAATATTTATCATGCATGGAATTAATATTCAGAAAAAGCTTGTAAAAGTTGAACAACGAAACCCACTTCTCCCAATCATTTAATGGGGATTATACAGTTCTCAAAAGTAGCTAGATATATGGCCCAGAAGTTAAAAGCATTGGCTGATCTTCCAGAAGTCTTTGTGCCTGTTTCCAGGAACCACATAGAAGATTACCATCATCTATAACTCCAGTTTTAGATGATCTATTATCCTTGTCTAGTCCCCAGAGGCATCTTACAAGCCTATGGTACAGTGATATATATGCAAATGAAATATCTATACATATAAAATAAAATAATAAAACTCTTAAAGAGAATAAAAATAAGAAATAAATACTTGAAAAGGTTTAATATCTTTAACTATAATCAAAATAATGCAAGTTAAAATAATTTGAGTGGATGTTATCCCAGTCAAAAGAATGAACATCAAGGGAGAAAAAAAAAAAAAAAAACCAGTAACAAACAATGGTGAATAAGGGGAAGAAAGAACCCCTAATTATTTTTGGTGGAAATTTAAGCTTGCACAGACAGTATATAAATTATGATAAATGCATTTTCATCAAATGAAAAGTAGTGGTGGCATGTGATCCAGTCTTACCACCCCCAAACATATTGCTAAAGGAGTCTACATTTAGCTACTATCCATAGTAGCTAAGAAATTGAACCATTCCTGATGTCTAAAGACAAATGAATGAATTTAAAAAAATGTATATGCAGAGTAAAATTTTATTCAGTCACAAAGAAAAAGAAAATTATAACATATTCAGGGAAATAAATGAAGCTGGAGTTCATTACCTTAAGCTAATAAACTAGACTCAGAAAATGAAAATCCCATGTGTTCTCCTCTTAAAGATAATTTAGATTTGTGTATATGTGTGCATGCACACATGTACATTCTGAAATAAGAGAAAAAACATGAGGGGAGAATATATGTTCTTCAGGATCAGGGAGCAAATGAGGAGAGAGAAATGAAAGATATTGACATAAAAGCAAAAATACATTTACACAAGGGATAAAGCATCCAGGTAGCATGTTTGAAAGGACAAGAAAGAGAGGGAAAGGGAAGTAGAGAATGGAGACAAATAAGAGCTAAGTGTAGGTCTGGGGAGTTAGTGTTTAAGATACAATGTTGACTGGATTCAAATTCCCAGCACCTACCTAAAAAGCTGGTCTTGGCTTTTTTATCCTTCAGAGATGAAATGTAGGAGTAGAGACTAGAGGATTGTGAAACCTTGTTGGCGAACAGCGTAGCTTCATATTCAGTTAGAGACCATTTCTCAAGGGTATATGGTGGGGAATGGTAGAAGAGGACAGACAGTGAAAGACTGAGAGCTCTCTGAACAGTTCAGCTCCAGCATCTGTCTTCTGTGGCCTGGTCATCTCACAACCAGAAGCTTTCCTGAACTCTGAACAGAAACACTTTCTAAGTTCGTGTTACTTTGAAACTTACTTTGATAAACCCATTTCCTTCTCACAGGAGCAAAATTTCACAAAACACGTCACAAGTTAATGCAATATTATAAATCTCTTACTGAACTAGATGAAATGTATGGAACGAAAGAAAGAAAGAAAGAAAGAAAGAAAGAAAGAAAGAAAGAAAGAAAGAAAGAAAGAAAGAAAGAAAGAAAGAAAGAAAGGAAGGAAGGAAGGAAGAAAGAAAAACAAAAACCCTTCACTTCAAAGTTTCTATGGTCTGACATAACCTGCTGAGAGTAACAGGAAGAAAAAAGGGATCCAGCATAGCATACACATTTTCTATGCACTTTGACTGTGTTGTGCTTAAATGAACCACTAAGGGTTCCCCTAAAGCTCAACATGCATCATGATCAAGTGCCATCATGTTTCACCTTTATCTTATTCACTGCAATATGACAACCAGGTGTCAGCACTTAGAATACTCCTGCCCTTCTATGCTTGAGTTCATGGCATATAACCAGATCTTTAAAGAGCACATATGTGGCCATCAACTCTCCATGCATTAAAAGTAACACAAGGAATAATAAAGAAAACAAAGGAATAATTTGATTGTGGGTTTTAGTAGATTTATTTAAAAATATAGCTTTATTATAAAAAGATAAAGTCAAAAATATTAAAATACTTATACATACTTATATTTAGTCAAAGCAACTGTAATCAATTCTACATATTCAGTAGAATTATAGAGTTATACCAGTGTTCTTTTGTTGGCATATATTTTATGTATGCTACATAAATTTTCCTATATCTGACTGTACATGTATGTGCTCATGTATGTTAAAGCCAGAAGTCGACAGTAGATGTCTTCCTCAATCACTTCTCCAACTGTTTTTGAGATACAATATGTCACTGAACCTGGCACTGGCCCCTAGACCACCTCAGATCTCCCTCCTCCCACTTCCCTAGTGCTGGAGTTATAGGTACATGTCTCTGTACCAGACTTTTATAAGGTGCTGCAGTGTCAAAGTCTGGTACCTCTTACAAAGCAAGGGTGCTACTGACTGAGCATCTTCCTATCCCTTCTACATATTTGGGCATGCTACCCAAACTCATTCATTTAAGCTTCCTTCATTGAAAGAGATTCAGAATTTAAGTTATATAATTTTTGAGCCTTAATATTCCACTGATGCTCACAGTCAGCTATTGGATGGATCACAGGGCCCCCAATGGAGGAGCTAGAGAAAGTATCCAAGGAGCTAAAGAGATCTGAAACCCTGTAGGTGCAACAACAGTATGAACTAACCAGTACCCCGGAGCTCTTGACTCTAGCTTCATATGTATCAAAAGATGGCCTAATCGGCCATCACTGGAAAGAGAGACCCATTGGACATGCAAACTTTATATGCCCCAGTACAGGGGAATGCCAGGGCCAAAAAAGTGGGAATGGGTGGGTAGGGGAGTGAGGGGGAGGGTATGGGGGACTTTTGAGATAGCATTGGAAATGTAATTGCGGAAAATACGTAATATAAAAAAAAACAATGGTAATAAAATATATTTTGGACCCAAGTAAATGGCTAAGTGGGTAAAGTACTTACTTCATCAGCATGACAACTTGAAGTCAAATCCCTAGAATCCACATAAAAGCTGGGTGTCCTGACAAACCTCTGAGCAAGAGGGGTATAAGCATACTGATCCTATGGGCTCACTACACCATTCACCCAATTGATAAACTCTAGATTCAGTGAGAAACCCTATCTCAAACAATAAGGTGGAGAGCCATAAAGGAAGACATTCCATTGTCAACATGTACATACCATCCACTAGATATGCATACTGGCTTACACACACACACACACACACACACACACACACACACACACACCACACACACACACACACACACCACACACACACACACACACACACACACCACACACACACACACACCACACACACACACACACACACACACACACTTTAAATTATTTTTATTTTATATACATTAATGTTTTGTCTGAGTGTATGTCCTTATGAGAGTATTGGATCCCTTGTAACAGGAGTTACAGACAGTTGTGAGCTGCTATGAGGGTGCTAGGAGTGGAAGAGCAGTCACTTCTCTTAACTGCTGGGACATCTCTCCAGGCCCACATACAAGTGTAATTTTGTGTTTAAAATTATATGTTCAAAATTTCCTACACATTTATGAGTTAAGCTTTGATAAACTTTCTGCATTAATTCTAGTAAGTTACATATTTTCCAGTACATTTATAAATCAATAGAACTTGTCAAAGTTATTGAACTGATAGACAGGAGGATTGTTGCATTTTCCACTTATCAGAAAACAAACAGACCCATGAGAGGGACTGACATGGGCTAAAGTTAAGGTCTGCTGTTTAATAATTTTGTCTCATTTTAAGCACTTTCAAGACTTCTTCAACCTCTAAAACATCTTGGACTATTGTCCATAGACCTGCGTGTGCTTCTGTGAACATGCATGTTCATGTCTCTTGGTAAACTGATGTACGAGTGCTCAAGCTTTAGCTGTTATCCTCAGGAGTGATCCATATGCTTTTTGAATTAAGGTCTCTCACTGGTATGGCACACTCCTAGTAGGCCATGCTGACTGGCCACTTCCTCATGATCACTGGAACACTACTATACATCACTATACCTGTTTCCCAACAGTTAATAGAAGTTTACTTGATTTCCAAAACTTTGTAGGGCAAAAATTAAATATTTTTGCCAAGCACATCAATGCATATCTAGGAACACACAGCTATGCATAGAGACAAACACATACTCATATATGTACATATACACGTTTACATGCATACATATAGAAGAAGAAATATATGTACCTATAATTTATAATGGACTATTAGTTTAATGGAAATGAATGAACTTGAATTGCAAGTCAACTAATGGTAAATAACAGTAAAATGTATGAAGCAAAATGCTCCTAAATAAAAATAAAATATAAATAAGAATAAACAATGACCAAAATATTTCCTGAAAAAATCAACACTGAATTTTAATAAGCCAAATTAGCATCTTCACATTATATAAACATTGTAAAGGTTAAAAGAAAAAAAAACCTTTTAAAGAATAACAAGATGGTTAGGTCTGTCAATAGAGCATTAATTTGTTACCTTTGTGTGCCAAATTAACTAACTTAAAGGAGAAAAAGAAGTTTATCTTGTCTCATGGTTTCAGAGGATTTAGTCCATAGCCACTTGGCGGGATGTGCTTGGGAAAACATTACAACAGCAGAGGGTGTATTAGAGGAGAGGAGAGGAACTAAATTCATGGCTGACTAGGATCCTGAGAGTGGGGATTTCTGGCACAGCTTCCTGTCTCCTCACTTTTTCATTCTAACACATATAACAAAGATACACTATGAGGTAATGGAAGTTGTTTAATAAGCACCACTCATATCTCTACTTTCAAGGATAAGGTCTTGTAAGTTTGCATTGCAAAAACTCCTTCTGAAGTTTGTTTTCTTATAAAAAAAGGAAATACATCGAGGGAATATGTTTTTGTTTTAATCTAGGTTTGGAGATATGGGGCTGCTTCACTGCAGCTTACTATGGTTTGCTTAGTGGTCTGGTGGAGGCATGATTTTGCCACCTGCAGATAGTTTCTGGGACTGTGTGATATTTGAAATTTTGAAGATATTTCATAGTGTATATAAAATGCTAAAGCCCCAATTGGTGGATTGTTGTTGGTTGTTGATTGTAGTTTGTTATGTAGTTGTGAACAAAATGGAACAGAAACAGGAAGAAATTAGATAGCCTGATGAATAAAATCAAACTTGCACCAAGAATCTTGACATCCCTAATAAACAAGAAGTAGGGTAACAATAACGTGAGCCCATTTCCTATCCCTGACTTTATTCAGGAGTCTCTTTCCTTTCCTCTCTATCCCATTTTTCTCTATTATCTAGTCTTAGGAGGTTGAAAGTGTGGAAGAAAAGAAGTGGAGAAGAGTGGAAGAAAGAAGAAACCACAAAATAGCCAAGACTTGGTACAGAACACATGCTGTTGAAGATCAGCATTTGTGGTATATCCATTTTGCACCCACTTCCATGTGGGTAGAAGAAAGGACCCCAGCCTTAGGATTGGTAAATAGTCTCAGGCTATAGAATGCTACCACCATCCTTCAGGATAGATAACCTCTCCCCCTGCCTAGACAATCATCTTTAGAATGCTCTATTAGATGTACTTAGGAGTATAGAAGTGATTCTAAATCCTGACTAGTTGACAAGAAAATTAGATATCACAACTGTACTTGCACATTTCACAAATTCAAAGGAAGTAAAATAAGAAAAACAATTTTACAAATAAAAATCATATTCTTTCAACTATATACAATATTTTCTTAAATTAAAAATATAATCATCTAGCCGGACAGTGGTGGTGCATACCTTTAATCCCAGCAGGTAGAATTCTGAGTTCAAGGCCAGCCTCATCTACAAAGTGAGTTCCAGGATAACCAGGGCTACACAGAGAAACCCTGCTCAAAAAAGTTATAA
Source organism: Mus caroli (assembly GCF_978045245.1). Lineage (NCBI taxonomy): Eukaryota > Metazoa > Chordata > Mammalia > Rodentia > Muridae > Mus > Mus caroli. The sequence goes on along the minus strand of NW_028227256.1, from coordinate 114,004,806 downwards.
TCATCTAAAATACAATAAAATTATTATACAAATTGATCATAAATATTTTGTCCATTTCTTTTACATATATACATGCTCCAGAATTATGCTTAATAATTATCTGAGTTCCAATTTTTGTTTGTTTGTTTTTTCTTTGTTGGTATATGTGGGACATAGTCAGTTCACTTGGTTTCTTGTGCTTTGTCATCAGGAAGATGATAATAATCTTGCCACAATCGTATTTTAAATCCTGTGAATAGGTACAGTTCTTCCTTCTGTTCTCCCCTCCACCTTATCACACTCCTATTTCTCCTTCTTTTCTTTTTTTCTGTTCTTCAACAACTGTACAGTTATTCTTCAAATAATTCTCCACTTTTAAAATTTATTTCAGTCAACCTCCGTGAATATATCAAGGTTTAGCAAATGCTAGTATGGGCAGCATGGAAGGATAAAGGATACAGTTCAGGTTCTATAGACACTACCAGTAGACTATGCTTATTTTCCTTGAACCTCTAAATGTGTTCTAGGAAAAGGTGACTCATTCAAATAAGTTCTCAGGCATACCATTTCTATGGGACTATTTATTTTGTAAGTGTGTTTGTGTACGTGTATATCTGGAGAAATGTTTATTAGTCAGGTTCTGTAAAGTAACAGAATTTATACAATGAATCTGTATCAGATGTATGAAATATTTGTTATAAACATATATATGAACATATATATGATTTATAGGAATGACTTATATGTTGCAGTTCAGCTATTACAACAATGGCTGGGTGTGAATAGCAAGTCCAAGAATCCAGTAGTTATTCAATTTACAAGGCTGGATGTCTCAACTAGTTTCAGTATATGCTGGAATTCCAAAAAAAGTAGTCTTTAGTGAGAGTGAATAAATGGATGCATTAGCAAGGCAAAATAAAACAGTCAAAGAGAAAAATCTTCTTTTCTGTCCTTTTCTGTCTTCTAGCAGAAGGTTTGGCCCAGATTAAAGTTGTCTACTGCTGTGTCACTATCTGGATCAAAAATGCATGACTTTCTACCTCAAAGGTACGTACTAGAAGTAAATTCATAAAATTAAAACAGGAAAAATTTATCTCTCATAGGTGTCCCCTTCGTTTCTGGATTGTAGTCCATTTCAGATGTAGTCAAGGTGACAACCAAGAACAGATATCATAAGGGATGAAAGGATCAGGGCAGGAGGGAATCAGTGAGGGAGGGAAGAAGAAGGGGAAGAAGCAGGAGGAGGAAGAAGAGGGAGAGGAAGAAAGAGGAGGAGGAGAGAGTAAGAGGGGGTAGAGAGAGAATATTGAGTCAAAATATCAATTGAGTCATGCATTTTAAAGATAGGATACTATTCAAAATGAGTTCCCATTTTCCTTACCTTGTATACATTTTTTCCTTTTCTTACTCCTTGATATGAAGTATTTTCCAAGGTTATAAAAGCCCATACTGCTTTGCTTTACCACCTAGATTAAGAGTGTACACTTATTTTTATTACTTTTCAGACTAATTTTTTTTGTCATAAAAATAAAAGAAGCTATTCAATGTATAATTGGAACTTGACCATTTTCTCCTTAAGACAGTTGTGTTGTGTTGAAAGGCATGTGCTCCAATGATCCATTCAGTATAAACTTGACAGAGTAGGTCACTGAGGGCACAGCCACCTGACTTTAAAAACTATGTATTTGTGAACTTTTGTTGTCTTATGAAAATGAAATTCACCATTATAAATTATAAATATTCATTTAAATGGGATTTTTCTGTGTTGACTATTCAAATTCTATGTGACTTGAGTAAGGTAAATTTAAAAATTTGAAGTCGCTTCTCATATGTCCACTAAAATACAACAAATAGTCTGATTATTTTGATTCTATGGAATAAAACCACTGAATTAAAAAATATAATATAGATATATTTATGTATTTCACTGAGTGCAGTATTTTGGTTTTGGATATAAAGAACTAGCTTAGACTCTTATCACACATGGCTGCACTTGATTTGAGATGATTTTCATTGTATTCTAGCTCAATACAGCCTACATCATTAAGGTAGTTCATCCTAGTTGTAAAACACCATGTAACCCCTGAATCATCCAAATAATGTCAATGCTTGTGCAAGGTAAACTATAATTTATAGCACAAAAAATCTAATTCGGCTATAATAGAGATGAGTCACATAACTTATTGTCTGTTAATTTATTCATAGAAAGAATAAGTGAATTCTAATTGTAATTATAATTCAATTTATTTAATTATTACAGAATTCTCACTTCACTTACATATCATATACAGCAAGTAGATTTAAGTAATTTATCCAAATTATAATTTGCATTTTCATTATAATAGAATTTTTAAAACTGTGCTATGTGTTTAGACAAGTCCATTTAATGGACAAATTTATGATTGGTTTAATTTATAAGTTCTCTAAATTTTTAAATGTTCTTTATTATTTTTGTGTGTATATGTGTGTCTCTGAGAGTGTATGACAAGTGTGTGACAGTAGGTATATAACTTTCAAGAAAGCATCAGATCTTTGGATGTGTTGTGACAGGTGTTTGTGTGCTGTTCATTGTGGGTACTGATGATGGTCTTCAGTAATCTGGAGGACGAAAAGGAACTTTTAACTTCTGATTGCTTTAAAACTTATCATTTCCTATCATGTTTATTATTATTTTAAATAATTTATCTTTAAGATTCATTTTGCTGACTCCCACCTAGAGAGGGCAGTTCTCCCAGGAGTACTGACACACCTAAGATCACAGGTGAGAACACCACTGCTGTCCAAATACCAGGCCAAAATGGGACATGCCCATACATAGCCCACAGGAGCCATGAACCATGGAGAAGCTGGGGATGCAATCCTTTCAGATTCCATCTGTGACCCAGAGCTGAACCTGTGTTACAACTATCCAGGCCCCAATCCCACCCAGAAATGATAGGTCTCTCAGGAGTGCTAACACACCTAAGATCACAGCAAGAGCTGGTTTCCCAGGAGTGCTGACACACCTAAGATCACAGAGAGAGCTGGCCTCCCAAAGTGCTGAAACACCTAAAACCACAAGCTCACAGGCTCACAGGAGGGACAGGCTCCACCCAGAGACAGAAAATTCAGCTAAGGCCAGAAATAACCATATGGAGAGAGGCAAGCCAAGAACATAAGCAACAGACACCAAGGCTACTTGGCATCATCAGAACCCAGTTCTCCCACCACAGCAAATCCTAGATACCCCAAACACACCTGAGAAAACACAATTATGATCTAAAAGCACACCATAAGATGAAGATGGAAGAATGTAAGAAGGACATAGATAACTCCCTTAAAGAAATACAGGAGAACACAGGTAAACAAGAAGAAGTCGTTAAGGAGGAAACACATAAGTCCCTTGAAGAAATACAAGAAAACATAGACAAACAGGTGAAGGAATTGAACAAAACCATCCAAGATCTAAAAATAAAAACAAAAACAATGAAGAAATCACAAAGGGAGAAAACCCTGGTGATAGAAATCCTAGGAAATAGATCAGGAGTCATAGATGCAAGTATCACCAACAGAATATAAGAGATAGAAGAGAGAATATCAGGTGTAGAAGATACCATAGAAAACATTGATACAGCAGTCAAAAAAAAAATGCAAAATGCAAAAAGGTCCTAACCCAGATGTCAAGGAAATCCAGGACACAATGAAAAGGCCAAACCTAAGGATAATAAGAATAGCGGATAGTGAAGATTCCCAACTCAAAGTGCCAGTAAATGTCTTCAACAAAATTATAGAAAAAAAACTTCCTTAACCTAAAGAAAGAGATGCCCATAAACATACAAGAAATCTATAGAACACCAGATAGATTTTACCAGAAAAGAAATTCTATCTGTCACATAATAACCAAAACAGCAAGTGCACAAAAGAAATAATATTAAAAGTAGTAAGGGAAAATGGTAAAGCTACATATAAGTCAGACCTATCACAATTATACCAGATGTTTTATCAGAGACTCTAAAAGCCAGAAGAACTTGGGCAGATGTCATTCAGACCCTAAGAGAACACAAATGCCATCTCAGGCTACTATACCCAACAAAACTCTCAATTACCATAGATGGTGAAACCAAAATATTCCATGACAAAACAAAACTTAACCAATATCTTTTCACAAATTCAGCCCTTCAAAGGATAATAGATGGAGGGAACAGAAGGATAATAGATGGAGGGAACTACATCAGAAGGAGGGAAATTACTCCAATGAAAAAGCAAGAAATTAATCTTCTTTCAACAATACCAAAAGAACATAACCACACAAACTTAATTCTACTTCTAACAAAAAAGAAAAATAACAGGAAGCAACAATAACTGCTCTTAATATCTCTGAATATCAATGGACTCAATTCCCCAATAAAAAGACATAGACTAAAAAACTAGATATATAAACAGGACCCTGCATTTTGCTGCATACAGGAAACACACCTCAGTAACAAATATAGACTCTACCTCAGAGTAAAAGGCTGGAAAAAATTTCTAAACAAATAACTCCAAGAAACAAGATGGAGTATTCATTTTAATATCAAATAAATTTGACTTTCAACCAAAAGTTATCAAAAAAGATGAAGAAGAACATGTCATATCCATCAAAGGAAAACTTCTACCAAAATGAACTCTCAGTTCTGAACATCTGTGCTCTAAATGCTAGATAGAGTACTCACACTCATAAAAGAAACTTTGCTAAAGCTAGAAGTGAACATTGAACCACATACAATGATACTGGGAGACTTCACCATCCCACTCTCATCAATGGACAGATCATGGAAATAGAAACTAAACAAGACACAGTAAAACTAACAGACGTTTTTAACCAAATGGATTTAACATATATCCATAGAGCATTTCGCCATTAAACAAAAGAATATACCTTCTTCTCAGCTCCTTATGGTATCTTCTCCAAAACTGACCATATAATCAGTCACAAAACAAGCATCAACAGATATAAAAAAAAAACTAAAAACTTAGAATTTAATGAAAATGAAGCCACAACATACCTAAACTTATGGGATACAATGAAAGCAGTGTTAACAGGAATAGTCATAGCTCTGATTGCCTCCATAAAGAAACTGGAGAAAGCATACACTAGCATATTAACATCACCTCTGAAATCTATAAAACAAAAAGAAGTAAATACATCCAATAGTAGTAGATGACAGGAAATAATCAAACTCAGTACTGAAATCAACCATGTGGAAACAAAGAGAACTATACAAAGAATCAACCAAACCAGGAACTGGTTCTTTGAGAAAATAAAAAAGCTAGATAAACCCTTACCAGAGACAGTAGTCAAATTAACAAAAGCATAAATAAGAAAGGAGACATGACAACCAAAATCACAGAAATTAAAAAAAAAATATTAGTTCCTACAAAAGTATATACACAACAAAACTAGAAAATCTGGATGACATGGATAGTTTTCTAGAAGATAGCAGGTACCAAAGTTAAATTAGCATCAGTAAAACCACCTAAATTGTCCTGTAACCCCTAATGAAATAGCAGGAGTCATTAAAAGTCTGTCAACCTATAAAAGCCAGATGGTTTTAGTGCAGAATTCTATCAGACCGTCAAAGAAGACCTAATACCAATAGTCTTCAAACTATTTTACATAATAGAAACAGAAGGAAAACTACCTAATTTGTTCTATGAATTCACAGTTATATTTATACCACACCAAACCCCAACAAAGAAAGAGAACTGCAGACCAATTTCCCTTATGAATATCGATGCAAAAACACTCAATAAAATTCTTGCAAACTGAATCCAAGAACACATCAAAAAGATCATTCACCATGATAAAGTACACTTCATCTCAGTGATCCAGGGATGGTTCAATATATGAAATTCCATCAATGTAATCCACTATATAAACAATCTGAAAGAAAAAAAAAACTCATGATCATCTCATTAGATACTGAAAAAGCATTTGACAAAATTCAATCCCCCTTCATGTTAAAAGACTTTGAAAGAACAGGAATTCAAGGTCCATACTTCAGCTGAAAAACAACTTCAGCAAAGTGGCCAGATATAAAATTATCTAAAACAAATCTGTAACCTTCTTCTACATAAAGGATAAATTGGCCGAGAAAGTAATTAGGGAAAGGACACCCTTCACATTAGTCACAAATATTATAAAGTATCTTGGTGTGACTCCATCCAAGCAAGTGAAAGATCTGTATGAGAAATTCAAGTCTCTGAAGAAAGGAATTGAAGAAGACCTCAGAAGATGGAAAGATCTCCCATGCTCGTGGTTCAACAGGATTAACATAATAAAAATGGCCTTCTTACCAAATCAATCTACAGATTCAATGCAGTCCCCATCAAAATTCCAACTCAATTTTTCACAAAGTTATAGCAGATGCTGTCAAGAATGTGGAGAAAGAGGAACACTCCTCCAATGCTGGTGGTATTGCAAGCTGGTACAACTACTCTGGAAATCAGTCTGGTGGTTCCTCAGAAAATTGAACATAGTACTACCTGAGGACCCAACTATATAATTCCTATAATGTAAAGATGTTCCGACATATAACAAGGACACATGCTCTACTATGTTCATAGCAGCCTTATTCATAATAGCCAGATGCTGGAAAGAACCCAGATGTCCCTCAACAGAGGAATGGATATAGAAAAGGTGGAACATTTCACAAGGCAGTATTACTCAGCCATTAGAAACAATAATTTCATGAAATTTTCAGACAAATGGATGGAATTAGAAAATATCATCTTGAGTGATGTAACACAGTCACAAAGAACACACATGGTATTTACATACTGGTAAGTGGCTATTAGGAAAAAACTTGAAATAACCATGATAAAAATTTACAGACCATATGAAGCCTAAGAAGAAGGAATACCAAACTGTGGATTATTCAGTCCTACTTAGAAGGGGGAAACAAAATAATCATGGGATGTAGAGAGTGGAGAGAGACTTGGAAGGAAGAGAAAAGGGGGAGGGGCAAAGGTGGACAAGATCAGGCATAAGAGTAGACAGGAATGATGTACTGAGGGTCAGGAAATTGAACAGAGGTGTGTAGCAATGGGGAACTGGATGTGGCTACCAGAAAATCCCAAACACCAAGTTCCAATGGGGAAGGCATTTACCTGAAATACCAAACAAAGGGGAAACAGAATCTGTGGAGACTATATCCAGAGACTATACACTGTCCCTGGTTGAGGGATGGGACCGCCCAACCTCCTCAAAAATTTAACCCAGAAATTTCAATTTCCTTGTCTAAAGGAAATACAGGTATAAAGAGTGGAGCAAAGACCACTCTGTGTGGAAGGTAAGGCACCCAGAGACTGTCCCAACTGGGGATCCATCCCGTATGCAACCACCAAACTCAGTCACTATTGCTGATGCCAAGAAGTACTTGCTGACAGGAATTTGATATTGATGTCTTCTGAGAGGCTCTGCCAGAGCCTTACTGATACAAATGTGGATGCTTGCAGCCAACCATCAGACTGGGCACGGGGACCGTAATGGAGGAGTTAAGGGAAGGACTGAAGGAGCTTAAGGGGTTTATAATCCCACAGGAAGAACAACAATATCAATCAACCAGACCGCTCCCTCCCCCAAGTTCCTAGGGACTAAACCACCAACCAAAGAATACACATGGAAGGACCCATGACTCCAGTTGCATATGTAGCAGAGGATGGCATCAATGGGACGGGAGGCCCTTGGTCTTACAAAGCTTGTTGCCCCAGCATAGAGGAACTCTAGGGATGTTAGGTGGGAGTGGGTGGATTGGTATGGGAGTGTTCTCATCATAGGAGCAGGGAAGGTGGGATAGGGTGTTTTTGGAGGGGAAACTGGTAAGGGGGATAATGTTTGAAATTGAATAAATAAAATAACGAGTAAAAATTTAAAAAAGAAAAGAAAAAGAAAACCCATGAGCTATCCAGAAAAAAAAATGATTCATATTGTCATTTGCATATGTCTGTTTGTGTGTGTGTGTGTTTGCATGTACCCACGTGTGTGTGTGTGTGTGTGTGTGTGTGTGTGTGTAGCATGTTGAGGCTAGAAATTTCCACAGATATGAGTTTCTCTTAGTTATTTCAGTTTGCCTTTTCTCTATTTTTATTACTAAAAACTATTTGCTAATTTAAATTTAATATGTTTAATGAATTAAAATATATAAAATTACAGTTTTACATTTACATGCAAATAATTAGGTAATAGAAGTTCCCACACAGTCTTTATCTAGTTCTCTTCCTATTAACTTGTCCTTGTTGTAGAACAAAGTACTAAGAGTAGAGCTTTAAGAAGTTAAGTTCATACTTTTAATCACATGTTTAGCTTTGTACAAAATTCTATCTAATGTGTCACTTGGCATGCAGTCTTCATGTCCCCTCACAATTCTTTGGTCTAAGACCATTTTTTTAACTTTCCTTGTTTTGGATAGCCTTGATAGCTTTGAGCTTTCCTGATCAGGAGTGCTTTATAGTATGGTCCTCTCTGGAAAAGGCTGTGATTTTTTTTTTCAGAATTACAGTAGAGTTAGGGTATCTTGAGGAAGATTGCATAGGTAAAATCCCATCTTTTACTATACTCTGTCAGAGTAGCATACTATCAAGTTGATTTACAGGTACCTGGCTGAGGCAGTGTTTGTTAGGCCATTTGCTTCCCATTTCTTTTGCTGAAATTTTTAGAAGAAACTTTTCAGAAGAAAGTCACTACTAACAATAAATATCTAATGGAATTTCTCTTAATAACCATTATTTGTTTGAGATTTAAAATCCTAACTGTAAAAGTAATTGTCTTTATTAATGTTTTATGTACATATGAATGTGGGCATGTATGTGCATGTTTTGTGTGTGGAGCTGCACATGTTGTAGAAGAATATATGTATATGTATGTGGCACCCAGAGGTCAACCTTGGTTATTGTTATTCAAACCCTATTCACCTTGCTTTTGTAGAAAGAGGATCTTGCTCTGGTCTGGAATTTTCCAAATGAGCTATGCTAACTAGACAGTAAGTCTAAGGTTCTATCTCCATCATCCTCCAATTGTTGGAATATCAAGTTTGTGTTATCATATCAAGCTTTCCCCATGGGTTCCATGAATCCAATTTTGTTTCTCATACTTGAGAGAGAAGTATTTACTGATAAAGTAATCTCTCTAGCTCCACTTTTAAATGTTATTGCTCATTTTACCACTGGAGTAAAAAAAAATATAAACCTAGTTACTTCAGGTCCTTGTAATTATAGACCTGTTCTTATCACCCATTGTAGAGAATAATTAGGGGGAAAGTTCTGTACAACCTTACATGTATTTTCTAATATGAGATCACAGATTTTCATTTCGATATTCAACAAATGTTAATCATGTCTCACTACTCCTATCTTTTGTACAGTTGCTTTATTAGAAATAATTCCTTTCTTATAATTTTTAAATAATTAAGTTAGTAAGCTTTATTGATTCAACTTTACATCCTGCTTACTACCCTCTTCATGGTCACTCCTCCTATAGTACATCCCCTCTTACCCTCTCCCCTTCTCATCTAAGTGGGTGAGGGTAATCTGGTTATCCCCCAACCCTGGCACATCAAGACTGGAAGACTAGGCACATCTTCTCCCACTGAGGCAAGACAAGGCATCCCAATTAGAAGAATATATCTCACACACTGGCAAGAGCTTTTGTGATAGCCCCTGCTCCAGTTATTCAACACCTACATGAAGTCCAAGTTACACATCTGCCACATATATGCAGGGAAGTCGAGGTCTAGCCCATGTATGCTCTTTGGTTGGTTGTTCAGTCTTGAGAACCCCAAAGACCCAGAGTAGTTGACTCTGCTGTCTTCCTGTAGAGGTCCTATCCCCTTCAAGGCCTGCACTCACTTATAAGTGGATATTAGCCATGAAATACAGGATGCTCATGCTACACTGACAGACTCAAAGAAGCTAAACAAGAGGGAAGGCACAATCTCACTTAGAAAGGGGAATAAAATATTTATTAGTGGCAGATGGAGAGAAGGAACTGGGTGGAAAAGGGAATATGCTGGTCAATGGGGGCTTCAGGATCAGGTATGGGGAGGAACAGAAGAGATAGTCAGATGGCTATGACAATGAATGGACATTTGCAACTGATGGGGGTGGGAGGTGAGGGGAATATCCAGGATGAGACAGAGACCTGGGATAAGGGAGGCACCCAAGAACCAATGGGGATGACCTGACTGGTGATTTACAGCATTGGGGAAGTGGAATCTAAAGAGGTCACCTCCTGAAACCAAGCAGAGACGCCATTGCAGCAAATGGGATCAATCCACCCACAAAACTTTCAACCCAAAATTTATACTGTTTATAAGAAATGCAGGTATGGAGCTTGGAGCAGAACCTGAGGGAATGGCAGACAAATAACTAGTCCAACTTGAGACCCACCTCAAGGGCAAGCACCAGTTCCTGATACTATTATTGATACCCTGTTATGCTTTCAGACAGGAGGATAATAAGGCTGTTCTCTGAGAGGCTCCACCCAACATCTGACTTAGACAAACACAGACACCCACAGCCAAACAGTAGATTGGGCTTTGAGATGAGGAATGGTGGGTCCAAAGAGGATAAGAACCTCACAGGAAGAACAACAGTGGCAACTAACATGAACCCATGGGGCTCTCAGATACTGAACTACTAGCAAAATAATTTCTTTACTATGAAAAAACGTGAACATGAAATGTAATTTTGAATTTAAATGCAAATGAGAGGCTGGAGAGATATCTTGGCAGTGTTTGCTGCTTTCTCAGAGGACCCCAGTTTCCTGCCCAGCACTCCTGTTGGGCAGCTCACATCCATTATAGCTGCACTTAAAAAGGCTTAACTTCTTTTTCTGACCTGCATAGGTCTTTTCATATACATGACACACCTTTACACATGCATACACATAAATAAAGTAATAAATACTAAAAATATGATAGACTTTAAATATGAAATAAATATCCATATTTTCTTACCAATACAAATGCATGTCTGAGCAAATGCATAGTGGAACAGTCCCTTCCCAGAGAGCAATAAGTTACTCCAGTCTTCATCCTTCCCTATAAGAGGTGACACAATCTGGGAAACCTTATATTCAACTGATTTTATTGTCATGTTATCAAGGTAATATCACTGTAATAGTATGTATATGTGCCTTTGATAGGATTCCCAAGCCTGGTTCTTCACCACTGTGGTCTTCTTTCCAAAAATCATGAAAGAATTTTAGTCAATCATAAGGAAAATCATAGTCAAATTTCAATATTTTTTCTCATTTTTATTGTATTTTTAAATTTACATTTCATATGTTATTCCCTTCCCTGGTTTCCCCTAGGAATGCCCTTATCCCATTCCCCCTCGTCCTGCTTCTATGAGGGTGTTCCACACTCACACACACTCCTGCCTCCCCACCCTCGATTTCCCCTACACTGGGGCCTCTCCTCCCATTGATGCCTGACAACGCTATCCTCTGCTACATATATGGCTGGGGTCATGGGTCCCTCCATGTGTGCTCCTTGGTTGATGGTTTAGTCCCTGGGAGCTCTAGAGGGTCTGGTTGGTTGATATTGTTGTTCTTCCTATGGGGTTGCAAACCTCTAGGATATGCCAGCCTTCTTAGTCATTGAAACACTGGACTCTAAGAAGTTGCCAAAGCCAAGAAAACCCTAAGGAACCAAGATAAAGAAATCTAAGAAGAAATCCCAGTTACATCCCTGAACCAGAAACAAGTCTTAGGTAAAATACCAGGAACTCTGAATGTTCTGTGGCTCTTAGTAAATGTTTAATAAAGAGTACTATGAGTTCACCAATTCTTGAAAAAGAGCATTCTAAGAATCTAAGAGACTCATACTTGGGGAAATAGAGAGGAAGTGTCTGGAACACTTTAGAAGTTTCACAAAAATACTCTAAATTGGACTGGGAGATGGCTTCTTCAGCAAAGAGCTCATCAAATAAGTTTGAAGACCCAAGTGTGAGCCCTTGGAGCCCAAATAGACTGCTCCCAGTGTGGTGGCACATGATTTTATTCCTGGACATGTAAGAGTTACAGACAGGTAGATTCCCTAGAATTCACTGACCAGGCAGCCTAACCAAGTCTGTTAGGTCTGTTGCCATGTTCCAAGATGGAAAGAAAGCATCAAAGGAACAATAGCACAGGTGGATCTCTGGTTACACACAGGGATGCACACAAGTACATATATGTAAATGTCTGCATCCCAAGACTGCAGAAAATACCCAATGTTCCACTCTGGCCTTAAAGCTCTCTATGATGAAAAACATGGTGGAGAGGTAGGAAAGATAGAAAAATGAAGCACTGAATACACTATGGATAGAGGGAGAGCTGTAGATATGATGGAAGTTGCCAGGTGGGAGAAAGAGCTGAGGTTGACATGCTGTCATTTGCCAGTAGATTCAGGATGATTTACAGCAGCCTAGAGCTTAGGCAGATGGAGACATGGCCCAAAACCATGGAATTGCCCTGGCTCTGGGCAATGAAGAAGGCTCAACATAAGGAAAGGTTCATTTTCTGGATTGAACCTCCATGATACTGCACAAGGCCATGCTCTCATCTTTAGTGTATGCTGCAGCCACAGGTTGTAATGACACCTGTGATACATGTGCACCCATGTAGTCTATGCCACTGCCTAATGCCTTAGTGATGTTGTCAGGCTTTGTTAGTTCAGTGTATATGGTGGGCCATAGACATGCTGATGTGAATTGCATGTTTAATTACCTGTGACCATGTTGAGGCCTGTGGTCTGTGCTCCTGAGGGTCATGAGTCTTTCCGTGGTTCTGATGTCCTTGTAGCTGTGTTACCACTGAAACTCATGCAGATTTCTATGGTTTGGCCTCCTGCCTGGAGCCATATTAATGTCTGTGGTTACAGGAGAGATGCTCTTGTCCTTCACCATCCTACAGCACTGAAGTTCAAGTGGGGTGGTAACATGGGCTTGGGAGAGCTGGCATTGTACCACTCTCCTCAGTACATGGTTTCTGGCATGGATACAGGTCGTGAAAGTCTCATCCTCCTTTGGAGGACTGGCCAATAGGAATCTGACCATGCTTCCTTGAGTATATGGAAAATTGTACTTCTGTTTTTCTTCTTCCCTCCCATTTCTTCTATTGTTATTGATTGGGGAAGATCACAGGGGAAGAGGTGTTGACATGAGAGTGGGGATGATCAGAGTGCATGCTGGGAAGTTCCTAAAGCATTGACCAATGGAAAAGGCGGGGGGGGGGGGAGGCATTGACACATCAATTTGAACAAAAACTCTTTCTTGGAAACTTGAGGTTAGTCATAGGGCAAGAGTACAGAAAGAATGTGAGAATTCTCTACTCTTTTCCCTAAGTTAAACCTACTGTAAATTTACAGTTAGGGAATGGCAGATAACTCAGCAAGTGAGGTCACTTGACAAAAAACCTGACAATGTGGACTTTATCCCAGGAGCTCACATTGGGAAAGGGAAGAACCAACCTTTTGAAGCTGTTGTCTGACTTGCACACAAAAATTATGGCATGCATATTCATGCACACAAAAGTGAACACAAATATTTTTTTAAATTATGATTTATTCAAAGATTTTTTTGTTTTCCTATTTGTTCATAATTGAATATCCATCTTCTGGTATCCTGCCATTCTGAGAATTGAAAACATTTGTATTTTAATGCAACTTTAAAGTTCTTTTGGATACTGTATTCAGCTAGTATTCAATATACTGATTCTAAGGTGTGTGGGCTACCACAATAGGGCTCTAGAAGACATGTGGGTCTTCAATTTGGGATTGGCTAAACTGGAAAAGAAAAAAAAATTCTTTAAGCACTGGAATTGCTGCTAAATTGTTAGGCTTTCTGTTAAAACCAAATTAACCACTAATGTATTCAGATACCTGCTAATTATTTTTGACTGTGTTAATGAGCGATGCTTTTAATATTGTTGGGCAAAACCACATGATACTGTGGGAGGGTACTTAAAATCCGGGGATTATCTTTGTGTCCAGCAGTGCGCTATTTAGAATAAGGGAGGGTAAATGAGACCAACCTTCTATGGTAAGAGAAGCGGTGATCATATTCAAGAGAGCATGTGGTGTGGAAGCCAGGTAGGTCTGAATTCTTCTGTTTTTCCATTTAGCAGTTTGTATTTATGAATAAATATCACTGTTCTTTATGTCAAATAAGGACACAACTTTTTTTGTAAAATACAAGATATGATATAATTCACTTACAATGGTAATCATGATCAGGACAAATAAGCACCTTGGAAGAAATGATAATTTCACTTATGTTTAGTTGTAAATTACTTACCAAAGTCCTGTATTTTAATTAGGATTAAATAGTATCTCAAAAACGCAATTGATGGCTAAAGGATTATCTACCTTATAAGTACTGACAATTTTTAAACAAAGTTCAATGTGAGTATCTTCTTTTAGGACACATTTTTCTTATTTATAAACTACAACTGGCTTGTAAATTGTATTTATATATGACTTATTGTTACATAGATGTAAATACAAAGTTTACAGGAATGTACTAAATTAAAACCTTCCCTATTGGCCTAAGAGATAGCTCAGTCAGCAAAGTACTTGCCTTGCAAGTGTGAAGACCTAGAGTGTGAGTTCTGGATCCACACAGCAGGGGGATGGTGGCATGCTTGTGTGTGAGAAAGCCCAAAGACAACCTAGGCTGTCTACTTCATGTTTTTAGAGAAAGTCTTTCATTGGAGTTCAGAAGGCTAAGCTTTCTCTCTGGGAGCTCCAGACACCTTCCTAGCTCTCTGTCTTTCCAGGGCTGGGATTATAAGCACATGCCACAACGTCTTGCTATGAGAATTCTAGGAATCTAACTCAGGTCCTTATCTTGTCAAAGAAAGAACTTTACTAACAGATATATCTCTGCAGCTGGAAGTATTATTAGCTTTATGGGATACTGAGGAACTGGATCCAGAAGATGACGTAGCCCCATCACTCCAACGAGTAGTAGCTGGCTGGCATGACATTCGAATGTAACATCTATTTTTCAGGCAAGTTTGTTATTTCTTTTCTGTTAGACTAAATTATGTCAGGTAGAAGTTACATTAAATGTAAGGGAAAAAAAGTTAGTTACAAATGGAGAAATTAGATTTTATATAACTGATAATAACTTCCATTTGATCAAAATGACACATCCCTAAGCAATTTCATGTACATTACCATTATCCTCAAGACTCTAAGTCCTCCTTAGATACAGCAAAACTTACTGTCTCTATATAAGGTGTGAATGCCTATTCCAAAGTCATGAAGCCAATAAGTCACAGAGCAGGGCTCAGGTACATGTCTTCTCCCCCCCCCCCAATTTTATAATTACATATTTTCTTTATTTACATTTCAGATTTTATCCTCTTTCCTCATTTCCCCTCTAACCCCTCCCCTGATCCCATCTCCCTGCCCCCTGATCGCTAATTCACCCACTCCCGCTTTCCTATTCTGGCATTCCCCTACACTGGGGCATCAAGTCTTCACAAGGGCCTCTCCTCTCATTGATGTCCCACAAGACCATACTCTGCTACATATGCAGCTGAAGCCTTGAGTCCCTCCTTGTATACTCTTTGGTTGGTGGTTTAGTCCCTGGGAGCTCTGGGGGGTACTGGATGGTTCATCTAGTTGTTTTTCCGATGGGGCTGCAAACACCTTCAGCTCCTTGGGTCCTTTCTCTAGCTTCTCCATTGAGGACCCTGTGCTCAGTCCACTGGTTGGCTGTGAGAATCCACTTCTACAAGTATCATGCACTGGCAGAGCCTCTCAGAAGATATCTATATTAGGCTCCTTGAGGACCCAGCTATACCACTCCTGGGCATATACTCAGAAGATGCTCCAACATGTAATAAGGACACATGCTCCACTATTTTCATAGCAGCCTTATTTATAGTAACCAGAAGCTGGAAAGAACCCAGATGTCCCTCAACAGAAGAATGGATACAGAAAACGTGGTACATTTACACAATGGAGTACTACTCATCTATTAACAACGATGAATTCATGAAGTTTTTAGGCAAACAGATGGAACTGGAAAATATCATCCTGAGTGAGGTAACCCAATCACAAAAGAGCACACATAGTGTGCACTCACTGATAAGTGGATATTTGCCCAGAAGTTTGGAATAGTCAAGATACAATTCACAGACCATATGAAGCTCAAGATGAAGGAAGATCACAGTGTGGATATTTCTGTACTTCTTAGAAGGCAGATTAAAATACCCATGGGAGGAGATACAGTGACAAAATTTGGAGCAGAAAGTGAAGAAAAGATCATCCAGTGACTGTCCCACCTGGGCATCCATCCTATATACAGTTACCAAACCCAGACACTATTGTGGATGCCAACAAGTGCCTCTTCTTAGGAACTTCAATGAATCAAGATTCTGCCATCCAACACCGTGTTCTTTCTTCTCTTTCTTTTTTTTTTCACAGTTTTTTTTTTAATTTTTAATATTTTTATTACATATTTTCCTCAATTACATTTCCAATGCTATCCCAAAAGTCCCCCATAGCGCCCCCCACTTCCCTACCCACCCATTCCAATTCTTTTGGCCCTGGCATTCCCCTATATTGGGGCATATAAAGTTTGCAAGTCCAATGGGCCTCTCTTTCCAGTGATGGCCAACTAGGCCATCTTTCGATACATATGCAGCTAGAGACAAGAGCTCCGGGGTTCTGGTTAGTACATCATGTTGTTCCAACAATAGGGTTGCAGATCCCTTTAGCTCCTTGGGTACTTTCTCTAGCTTCTCCATTGGGAGCCCTGTGATACATCCAATAGCTGACTGTGAACATCCACTCCTGTGTTTGCTAGGCCCCGGCATCGTCTCACAAGAGACAGCTATATTTGGGTCCTTTCAGCAAAATCTTGCTAGTGTATGCAATGGTGTCAGCGTTTAGAAGCTGCTTATGGGATGGATCCCTGGATATGGCAGTCTCTAAATGGTCCATCCTTTCATCACAGCTACGAACTTTGTCTCTGTAACTCCTTCCCTGGGTGTTTTGTTCCCAATTCTAAGAAGGGGCACAGTGTCCACACTTTGGTCTTCATTCTTCTTGAGTTTCATGCGTTTAGCAAATTGTATCTTATATCTTGTGTATCCTAAGTTTTGGGCTAATATCCACTTATCAGTGAATACATATTGTGTGAGTTCTTTTGTGATTGTGTTACTTCACTCAAGATGATGCCCTCCAGGTCCATCCATTTTGCTTGGAATTTCATAAATTCATTCTTTTTAATAGCTGAGTAGTACTCCATTGTGTAAATGTACCATAATTTCTGTATCCATTCCTCTGTTGAGGGACATCTGGGTTTTTCCAGCTTCTGGCTATTATAAATAGGGCTGCTATGAACATAGTGGAGCATGTGTCCTTTTTACCGGTTGGGACATCTTCTGGATATATGCCCAGGAGAGGTATTGCTGGATCCTCCGGTAGTACTATGTCCAATTTTCTGAGGAACCGCCAGACTGATTTCCAGAGTGGTTGTACAAGCTTGCAATCCCACCAACAATGGAGGAGTGTTCCTCTTTCTCCACATCCTCGCCAGCATCTGCTGTCACCTGAATTTTTGATCTTAGCCATTCTGACTGGTGTGAGGTGGAATCTCAGGGTTGTTTTGATTTGCATTTCCCTGATGATTAAGGATGTTGAACATTTTTTCAGGTGTTTCTCTGCCATTCGGTATTCCTCAGGTGAGAATTCTTTGTTCAGTTCTGAGCCCCATTTTTTAATGGGGTTATTTGACTTTCTGGAGTCCACCTTCTTGAGTTCTTTATATATATTGGATATTAGTCCCTTATCTGATTTAGGATAGGTGAAGATCCTTTCCCAATCTGTTGGTGTTTTTTTTGTCTTATTGATGGTGTCTTTAGCCTTGCAGAAGCTTTGTAGTTTCATGAGGTCCCACTTGTCAATTCTTGATCTTACAGCACAAGCCATTACTGTTCTATTCAGGAATTTTTCCCCTGTGCCCATATCTTCAAGGCTTTTCCCCACTTTCTCCTCTATAAGTTTCAGTGTCTCTGGTTTTATGTGAAGTTCCTTGATCCACTTAGACTTGACCTTAGTACAAGGAGATAGGAATGGATTGATTCACATTCTTCTACATGTTAACAACCAGTTGTGCCAGCACCATTTGTTGAAAATGCTGTCTTTCTTCCACTGGATGTTTTTAGCTCCCTTGTCGAAGATCAAGTGACCGTAGGTGTGTGGGTTCATTTCTGGGTCTTCAATTCTATTCCATTGGTCTATTTGTCTGTCACTATACCAGTACCATGCAGATTTTATCACAATTGCTCTGTAGTAGAGCTTTAGGTCCGGCATGGTGATTCCACCAGAGGTTCTTTTATCCTTGAGAAGAGTTTTTGCTATCCTAGGTTTTTTGTTATTCCAGATGAATTTGCAGATTGCACTTTCTAATTCGTTGAAGAATTGAGTTGGAATTTTGATGGGGATTGCATTGAATCTGTAGATTGCTTTTGGCAAGATAGCCATTTTTACAATGTTGATCCTGCCAATCCATGAGCATGGGAGATCTTTCCATCTTCTGAGATCTTCTATAATTTCTTTCTTCAGAGACTTGAAGTTTTTATTATACAGATCTTTCACTTCCTTAGTTAGAGTCACGCTAAGATATTTTATATTATTTGTGACTATTAAGAAGGGTGTTGTTTCCCTAATTACTTTCTCAGCCTGTTTATTCTTTGTGTAGAGAAAGGCCATTGACTTGTTTGAGTTAATTTTATATCCAGCTACTTCCCCAAAGCTGTTTATCAGGCTTAGGAGTTCTCTGGTGGAATTTTTAGGGTCACTTATATATACTATCATATCATCTGCAAAGAGTGATATTTTGACTTCATCTTTTCCAATTTGTATCCCTTTGATCTCCTTTTGTTGTCGAATTGCTCTGGCTAGGACTTCAAGTACAATGTTGAATAGGTATGGAGAAAGTGGACAGCCTTGTCTAGTCCCTGATTTTAGAGGGATTGCTTCAAACTTCTCACCATTTACTTTGATGTTGGCTACTGGTTTGCTGTAGATTGCTTTTATCATGTTTAGGTATGGGCCTTGAATTCCTGATCTTTCCAAGACTTTTATCATGAATGGGTGTTGGATCCTGTCAAATGCTTTTTCTGCATCTAACGAGATGACCATGTGGATTTTGTCTTTGAGTTTGTTTATATACTGGATTACGTTGATGGATTTCCGTATGTTGAATCATCCCTGCATCCCTGGGATGAAACCTACTTGGTCAGAATGGATGATTGTTTTGATGTGTTCTTGGATTCGGTTAGCAAGAACTTTATTGAGGATTTTTGCATCAATATTCATAAGGGATATTGGTCTGAAGTTTTCTATCTTTGTTGGGTCTTTTTATGGTTTAGGTATCAGAGTAATTGTGGCTTCATAGAATGAGTTGGGTAGAGTACCTTCTGTTTCTATTTTGTGGAATAGTTTGTGAAGAACTGGGATTAGATCTTCTTTGAAGGTCTGATAGAACTCTGCACTAAACCCATCTGGTCCTGGGCTTTTTTTTGGTTGGGAGACTATTAATGACTGCTTCTATTTCTTTGGGGGATATAGGGCTGTTTAGATCATTAACCTGATCTTGGTTCAACTTTGGTACCTGGTACCTGTCTAGGAACTTCTCCATTTCATCCAGGTTCTCCAGTTTTGTTGAGTATAGCCTTTGGTAGAAGGATCTGATGGTGTTTTGGATGTCTTCAGGATCTGTTGTTATGTCTCCTTTTTCATTTCTTATTTTGTTAATTAGAATGCTTTCCCTGTGCCCTCTAGTGAGTCTGGCTAAGGGTTTATCTATCTTGTTGATTTTCTCAAAGAACCATCTCCTTGATTGGTTGATTCTTTGAATAGTTCTTCTTGTTTCCACTTGATTGTTTTCGCCCCTGAGTTTGATTATTTCCTGCTGTCTACTCCTTTTGGGCGAATTTGCTTCCTTTTGTTCTAGTGCTTTTAGGTGTGTTGTCAAGCTGCTAATGTGTGCTCTTTCTAGTTTCTTTTTGGAGGCACTCAGAGCTATGAGTTTTCCTCTTAGAAATGCTTTCATTGCGTCCCATAAGTTTGGGTATGTTGTGGCTTCATTTTCATTGAACTCTAAAAAGTCCTTAATTTCATTCTTTTTTCCTTCCTTGACCAAGGTATCATTGAGAAGAGTGTTGTTCAGTTTCCACGTGAAGGTTGGCTTTCTATTATTTATTTTGTTATTGAAGATCAGGCTTAGTCCATGGTGATCTGATAGGATGCATGGGACAATTTCAATATTTTTGTATCTGTTGAGTCCTGTTTTGTTTCCAATTACGTGGTCAATTTTGGAGAAGGTACCATGAGGTGCTGAGAAGAAGGTATATCCTTTTGTTTTAGGGTAAAATGTTCTGTAGATATCTGCCAGATCCATTTGATCCATAACTTGTGTTAGTTTCACTGTGTCCCTGTTTAGTTTCTGTTTCCATGATCTGTCCTTTGGTGAAAGTGGTGTGTTGAAGTCTCCCACTATTATTGTATGAGGTGCAATGTGTGCTTTGAGATTTACTAAAGTTTCTTTAATGAATGAGGCTGCCTTTGTATTTGGAGAATAGATATTCAGGATTTTTAGTTCCTCTTGGAGGATTTTACCTTTGAAGAGTATGAAGTGCCCCTCCCTGTATTTTTTGATGACTTTGGGTTGGAAGTCAATCTTATCAGATATTTGAATGGCTACTCCAGCTTGTTTCTTCATACCATTTGTTTGGAAAATTGTTTTCCAGCCTTTCATTCTGAGGTAGTGTCTTATCTTTTTCTCTGAGATGAGTTTCCTGTAAGCAGCAAAATGTTGGGTCTTGTTTGTGTAGCCAGTTTGTTAGTCTATGTCTTTTTATCGGGGAGTTGAGTCCATTGATATTAAGAGATATTAAGGAAAAGTAATTGTTGTTTCCTGTTATTTTTGTTGTTAAAGTTGGCATTCTGTTCTTGTGGCTGTCTTCTTTTAGGTTTGTTGAGGGATTACCTTCCTGTTGATTCTAGGGCGTGGTTCCTGTCCTTGTATTGGTTTTTTCCTGTTATTATCCTTTGAAGGGCTGGATTTGTGGAGAGATAATGTTTGAATTTGGTTTTGTCGTGGAATACTTTGGTTTCTCCATCTATGTTAATTGAGAGTTTGGCTGGGTATAGTAGCCTGGGCTGGAATTTGTGTTCTTTTAGTGTCTGTATAACATCTGTCCAGGATCATCTGGCTTTCATAGTCTCTGGTGAAAAATCTGGTGTAATTCTGATAGGCTTGCCTTTATATGTTACTTGGCCTTTTTCTCTTACTGCTTTTAGTATTCTCTCTTTATTTAGTGCATTTGTTGTTCTGATTATTATGTGTCGGGAGGTATTTCTTTTCTGGTCCAGCCTATTTGGAGTTCTGTAGGCTTCTTGTATGTTCATGGGCATCTCTTTCTTTAGATTTGGGAAATTTTCTTCTATAATTTTGTTGAAGATGTTTACTGGTCCTTTGAGTTGAAAATCTTCATTCTCATCCACTCCTATTATCCGTAGGTTTGGTCTTCTCATTGTGTCCTGTATTTCCTGGATGTTTTGAGTTAGGATCTTTTTGCATTTTCCATTTTCCTTGATTGTTGTGCCGATGTTCTCTATGCAATCTTCTGCACCTGAAATTCTCTCTTCCATCTCTTGTATTCTGTTGCTGATGCTCGCATCTATGGTCCCAGATTTCTTTCCTAGGGTTTCTATCTCCAGTGTTGCCTAATTTTGGGTTTTCTTTATTGTGTCTACTTCCCTTTTTAGGTCTAGTATGGTTTTGTTCATTTCCATCATCTGATTGGTTGTGTTTTACTGTTTCTCTTTAAGGACTTCTACCAGTTTGGTTGTGTTTTCCTGTTTTTCTTTAAGGACTTGTAACTCTTTAGCCATGTTCTCCTGTAGTTCTTTAAAGTCCTTCTTGATGTCTTCTATCATCATCATGAGATATGCTTTTAAATCCAGGTCTAGCTTTTCAGGTGTGTTGGGGTGCCCTGGACTGGGCGAAGTGGGAGTGCTGGGTCCTGATGATGGTGAGTGGTCTTGGTTTCTGTTAGTAAGATTCTTACATTTACCTCTTGCCATCTGGTAATCTCTGGAGTTGTTATAGTTTTCTCTGTTCAGAGGTTGTTCTTCTGGTGATTCTGAGTATCGTCTGTCAGCAGTCCTGGGAGACAGGCTCTCTCCTCTGAGTTTCAGTGGTTAGAGCACTCCCTGCTGACAAGCTTTCCTCTTAAAGGGAAGGTGTACAGATATCTGGCATTTGGACCTTCTCCTGGCCTAAGAAGAAGGCCGAAAACAGGACCTTTCCCAGATGCTGTGTTGCTTTGGCAGGTCACAGAAGCTGTCAGCTTCTGTGGTGCACTCTCTCAGCTGTGCAGACTACGTTCCTAAGTTCAGAGGAGTCCTGGATCCAAGATGTGCTCCCTGCTCCTGAGGCAGAGGGCTCCTGTGCAGGGAAGAATACAGTCTTCCAGCTGGGAGGGTGCCGGATGTCTGCAGCCCCAAAAGGGTGCTGCCTCAGCGGCTCTGTGGCTCCCGCCTGTCCCAGAAGCTGTCTGCCTCTGTGGTCCTCACTCTCACCTCTGCAGACTAAGTTCAGCGGAGTCCCGGAGCCAAGATGGCGCTCCCTGCAGGGCAGATCACTGTCCTCCGGCTGGGAGGGTGCCGGATGGATGTTTGCGGCCCCAAAAGGGTGCTGCCTCAGCGGCTCTGTGGCTCCCGCCTGTCCCAGAAGCTGTCTGCCTCTGTGGTCCTCACTCTCACCTCTGCAGACTAAGTTCGGCGGAGCCCCGGATCCTTTCTTCTCTTTCTACAAAACCATACTTTCTCCCCCATCTCCCCACCACCCATGTGTGAGTGTGTGTGTGTGTGTGTGTGTGTGTGTGTGTGTGTGTGCAGATGCTCAAAGGCAAGAACTGGGCAGTGGATGTGCTGGAGCTAATATTACAAGTAGTAACAAGCCCCATTTGAGTGGTGGGGTCTGACCTTTGGTCTTCTGCAAGAGCATCAAGCAATGCGAACCAGTGACCCATCGCTAGTCCTTCACTCTTGTTTTAAAGCCTGCTGATTTCTTCTCTTCTCTCTAGTGTCATGGCTCCTGCTCTTTACCACTCATGCTCACCCCTTCTCAGTGCTCTCAGTTGGTTCCATCTTTTTTTCCTTCCATCTGCAGAGAAATTGCAGTTTTCTCAGTTAAAATGTGAGATTCCTCAGAATTTAAAATTGGGTATTTTGTCTGGTTTTCTACAAGATCTTCATTTTCAAAATTATAAGTCATATCATTTCCTGATGGCTTTGCAAAGTATTTTCTCCAGCTCTGTGCTCTGGACCTGAATTCAGAGACTCTTAGAATCATCATCTGTGATTTTTTTTTTATGTTGCTTAACATTTCTATCTCATAGGTGAGCATGAATAATATGCTCTCTCATAAGGTGAGCATGAATCTTTTCTCTTATGCTATAATTTCACAAGCTTTGGGCTGTTGTAGTGTTACTATTTAAAATGCCTCTCTGGCAAAGCACTAAATCAGAGAACAAAGGCTGTGAGAAGTTTAAAGTTTTTAAACAGAAATATACCAGAAACAAAAATTGTGTGCTGATCTTTTAACAAATTGTGGCCAGTGGAGCCATGACTCATTGCTCACTGATTCGATGACCATGGCTATTTGATTCAACATGATATGCTCAATGAGCTTCATGTGTATATACTTTACATTAATGAAGTACAGTCACCTCTGACTTCCAATTACTAAACATTTGCATGCAATTTTAAATCTGTGTGCAAGTATGTCTATGAATGCATGTAGAGTCCAGAGAACAATTTTGAATACCATTTCTTGTATACATTCCACCTTGTTTTTGTGAGCCAGGGTATCTCACTGGACTTGCACTTGCTAACTAGTCCAAGGCTGTCTGTCCAATGAATAACAAGGAAACCACCTGTTTCCACCTACCCAATACTGGATTGACAAGTAGGTGCTGTCACCCTGGCTTTTTAAGTTACATTTTTGTGTTTTCCAACTCAAATCCTACTGATTGCAGGGCAAGCATTTTAGCAGCCAACTCATCTTCCAACTAAGCAAATCACTAAACAGGGGCATGATCATCTTAATTATTTGAAGTACAATGTCAATATTTGATTTTTATTATTTTTTGAAGTACAATGTCGATATCTGATTTTTATTATTTTTAATACTTTCTGTCTTTTATATTGAATTTAATGCCTAGTCCTATTTGTTTTACCCTGTACTGCAATTTACACAGAATGTATGCATTTCTCACCAATTTTATGGTCACTGTTGCTAAACACAGACATACATTCTCCTCATCTGGAACAACACATTGAGTCCAACTGGATGATGTTTTGAAAATTATGAAAAGAAATCAGGGGTATTTTCTTTCGAAACCTTTTTCTACAATTTCTACAATTCTGAAGAATTTACTATGCTTTACAGTCATAGTCTACTCATTTTTGCATATGCATATGTGCTAATTTCTGTGTAACTCTTAGTGTGTGTGTGTTAGTATGTGCTCACTATAGAGTATGTATAGGGTCTTGTTCTTTACCTTTCACCTTGTTTGACACAGCAATTCTTATTGTTCACCTCTGTGTACACGAAGATAGTTAGCCAGAGAGCTTCTAGGAACTCACCTCCATCACCTGCATTTCTCATATCTTCCCAGCAGAGAACTAGGATTACACTCTTACTGCATTTGTCTTTCTGTAAGTTCTGTTCTGTGGATCTGAATTCTGATCAACATTTCTGAACACCAAGTGCTCTGTTTACTGAGCAGTCACATTTCCACTGCAATCTATCTCTTTATTATAGCTGTTGCATATTTTCCTTGCACACTCCCCCCCCCCACTTCTTTCCAAGGCTTCAAGTTTCTGTCAGCTCTTTTGTAAATTCTCCCCAAGTAACCCTAATTAATTGTTTTGATCTTACCACTTCTGCATAATGCTCTTCATGCAGCATTAAATTATATAGGCAGGCTCTCTATTCCCTCTCCCACTAGATGGCATTTTCCCCCCATGATGCTGAATTTCTTTGGACAACTGTTACCTATCTGACAATCTAAAATGCAGTGGGATCTTACCAAATAGCAATTAAAAGTTTTTTTTTTGTTCATTTCAAAATAGGTCAAAAAAGTACCAGAGGGATTTTAGAGGTAGATCAAGTAAGTCTTGTTTCTGAGAAAAGAAGTCATAGATAATAAAAGAACTTGCATAATGTTATTTCTCTGACATTTTGAATGATCCTTGGGCTCTTAAGCAGACTCTACCCTCCTTGCCTTATTCATCAGTAGCAAGACAGATATGCCACAGCATCCGACAGTGTCAACCTTTTATTCCTCAAGGAAATGTTAAAGGAACAAAAAGAAAGTCATCTGCACTCTCCTGGTTGTTGTGCCTAGCTGCCACCAGCTCTAGTTGACCAGAGCTACACTCCAGAGGGTTACTTTTGAATGTCATAAAGTGACAGGTGCAAAGGACTGAAATATAAGACAGCTCTTTAAAGATTGATTTTTCTCTCTGTCAGAAGGACCTGCTTGAAAAAACTCTCCCTGCAAGACTGTTTTTGTAAACTCTGTGTCTGTGTTCCCAAAGATTTTGGAAAATATTTAGAAGTAATTTGCTGTGAGGTATAGACTCATGTTCAACCAGATGAGTAATCAGTAGAGTTCCTATCAAAATAGCTACAGTATTTCTAAATGCACTCTATCAATGAGGACATAGATAGTTTGTAGTGTGCCCATTACATGCAAAATAGTTCCATCCCTGGTACTGTAATATTGAGCCTGGTGTTAAGTACCAGCGATCTCAGCACTCAGTACATAAAGGGAAGAGGGTCAGAAATTTGAGATTTTCTTCTGCTACATAGTGAGTTTGAGGTTGTGCTTCAGACTGTCTCAAATAAATTAAAGATAAACCTTTCAATTAAAGTATGGGGTATGGGGGACTTTTGGGATAGCATTGGAAATGTAATTGAGGAAAATACGTAATAAAAATATTTTTTAAAAAGTTAGAAATTCAAACATTTTAAAAATAGTTTCTGAGTTCTGGTTTTGTAGAATTTCTTTGCTCTTTTTTCTATACCTCCAACTTCCTCTTACCCATCACACATATATTTTAACTGAAAGGTTTATCTTTGTTTTTTTCATTGAAGAAAACCATTCAAGTACAAGTGAATGGTAGCATTCAAATTGAAATAAACACTCATGCTAACACATAAAATGAACCATGTATTAAGCATAGGACTCAAGAGCTTTTTATCAAATATGAAAATCTCAGATTTAAATTTTTTAAGTCATAAATAATAGATTTTAAGATGTCCAGATGAACAAACAATACTGAGATCAGTGTGCCAGTTTGGTGGATTTAGAAAGGACTCAATTATAAACTGTTCAAATGTAAAATTTGCACATTTTTTATCACGGAATATTGCCTCTAATGCTGATTATTGTTAGGAACATGCCTCTTTCTTTTTGCATGTTCAGTGAAGCTTGCTAGAATAAATGGAAACTTGACATAAAGTTGACCTGGGCTTATAAGCAATACAACATAGCTCCATCAGCTTAGCATGTGGCTGTAACTTCCTGCTCCTCCACACACAAGGGCCGTCCAATCAAGTCAAGTTGAGAGTCAGCATATTCTAAATGGAGATGTGCCATTGCCTTTGGCCTGTGGTCATAGAAAATCCTTACCAATTTCTTTGAGAGTTTTGTAAATTATTTAGCAGTAATAAATTGAAGCTTGGTTTTATGTTCATATCTTGGCTTAAGTGAGTGTTTTATATTTGAAATATTAAACATTCCTAGAAATTTAACGTGGGAAGATTGCCTTTCAACAAGGTCTTTTAAAGTTAGAAATTCAAACATTTTTAAAATAGTTTCTGAGTTCTGGTTTTGTAGAATTTCTTTGCTCTTTTTTCTATACCTCCAACTTCCTCTTACCCATCACACATATATTTTAATTGAAAGGTTTTAGTAGTGTGTTAAATACAGACACTTATATGTATAAAATTTAATGAGCACATTTATTGGATCTGATATATGTATTGTGGTGTGTGTGTGTGTGTGTGTGTGTGTGTGTGTGTGTGTGTGTGTGAATGTGTGTGTGAACATATGCAAACTAATAGAAGGAAAAATTAAAGATCAGGAGAGAGGGGGAGAAAAAAGTGAGGGAAACAACTAGACATTTTTGAATATGTAGAGATTTATTTTATCTTTTTGTTTCTGAATAAACTATAGTTTTTATTTCCTCTGTGACTCTATATACACACATACATACACATCACATGTGTGCATGTGCGTGTATGTGTGTGTGTGTGTGGGGGGATGACATATTCAGTAGCATGTGGACAAGTGCCCGCTAGAAATGTGTGTGGTAAGATGACCCCTTATGTTATACATCTTCACCTTCTACCTTGTTTGAGACAGAGTCTCTTGTTTATTTGCAGATGCCAGGCTCACTGCCCCAGGAGTACTCTGTGATTCTCTGCTCTTTCACTTTGCAGTAAAAACAGGAGGATTGTAGATCCACATTCCTGTGCTCAGCTATACATGTTGTACTATCTATCTCCCTTGCACTAAATGTATGCACTTACAATTAGTTAATGTATACACTGGCTGAGTGGTCCTTGACCCCATTGGACTCCACTGTAGTTAGATGAAGAGTGTGCTATGGATCACCTAGGAGGTTCTATTATGTTTGTGGTCCTAGTAGCAATCACCAACAACTGTACAAATAATAACACATCATGTATGGAAATAATGTTTATGCTCTGAAGAAAAAGACATTGATTTCTCTAAGTCTTCAAGAAAATTACTTATAGCAGGACTAGAAGGATGGCTTGTATGAAAGTTCCAGCCGAGCAATGTTCAAGGCTGAAATTCTGATCCCATTATCTACATAACCAATTATCACCCTTCAAATGATTTGGATAACCCCACACACACACACTCATACATTGATTGTAGTAGAAGAGATAAAACTTAAAATTTATTCAGAAACAAAAGGATAAATCTACATACTGAAAAATTTCTGTCTCCCTCTCTTTATTTCTCTCTCTCTTTCTCTTTCCTTTTCCCTCCATTGTTCTGTGTGTGTGTGTGTGTGTGTGTGTGTGTGTGTGTGTGTACATACACACATCGGATCAATAAATATGCACATTAAATTTCATACATGTGTTTGTATCTATATTTAACATACTATTAAAAACTTTCAATTAAAAGAAATGTATGATGGATAAGAGGAAGTTGGTGGAATAGAAAAAGAGCAAAGTAATTCTCCAAATCCAGAACTGAGAAACTGTTAAAAATGTTTGAATTTCCAATTTTAAAGACCTTGTTGAAAGAATTTCTTCCTTTGGTGTTTGAATAAAAGGCAATCCTTTGACTTTCAAAGGATCTGATATGCTTGTCTGTCCTCTGCAGGTGGACAGGCACCTGCTTCTCATAAAAAATGCACATATATCCATGTGCACACATACATAATAAACAATCAAATGCACACTTAAATACAGGTCAGAATTCTTTTAATAAAATGCCAGGTTTTAGGGACTCCAGAAAAATTTCTAATTACAGATCTTAATTAAGAATATTATTCAATACTTTCCATATTAGCTTCACAAACATTGAAAAAGAATTCATTTTGGCCTCCAACCATCAGTGGTTTCTTCTTAATGTATTAAAGAATTGTGCCAACAAAAATAGCTGCTACATGACTCCATCAATTCTTGCTCCCAGGCAAGCACAGAATGCCATCAGTTTTGAGACCTCTGATCACATGGAAACTTTTAGCATAGATTCCAGTAAATTTGTGCTTTGTCTTTGGAGTCCATGGGAAACTAGTCAATGCAATTGTATCTACCCACCTAATTCCCAGACTCAGTCACTTTATTGAAATTGAAGTGTATAAAGGTACAATTTCATGAGAAACTTAATTGTCATGTTTATGGTTATATGCAGCAGAAAAAAATTTTTTCTGCTTCCAGGGATCAAAATCTATCAAATTTTAGGGCAGGCAGAGCTTTACGTTAGCAGTTAACATACAAAAGAACTTACCTGAAAAAATGCATTGAGGAGGACAGAGAGCATCATAGTTATTCAAAATTGGAAAGGAGAGCAAAATCACCAATCAGGAAGATAGTCTGCACAGGGACACATGCCAATTAAAGAAAATATGCTATGGCCTGGAGCTGTTCTTGTGATGACTTTGCTTTTAATGTTCTGTTTTAAACATGTAGGAACAGAAGTATGACAAAGAAAAATGAAATTAAAGTATCTGATAATATTTAATGATTAAAATGATTATATTTCCTCATTTAGTCTTAAATACACACTTATTTGTATTAATACATTCCCGAAAAAGTTCATGCTATAAAACAAAAGTATTTCTTTTTAAATAAAATAACAACATAATTCATGAAAAATATTCTTTTCTGGAGAAATATCTGTATGTGTGGGAACATGCTTGTGTGTTTGTGTGTATGTATGTGTGCATGTGTGTGTGTGTTTGTCTGTGTGTGCATTCCTCCATGTGAGCATGTGTGTACATGTGTGTTTTTGTGTGCACACACTCTCAATGCTTGTCTTTTTGTGCATTCTAATTTACTTCTTTGTTGTTTTCTTTAAACACCATGACTAAATCAAGTTAGAGAAGACAGAATTTCTTTTTGTTTATGGGCCCACAAAGATAGGGTCTGTAATATCAGGCATTACACAGTCACAAGAACTGGAAGTAAGGTGATCACATTTTCTCTCACACAGAACAGGTAAGAGAGAAAGCACAGGAAGTAGGCCGAAGAGACAAACCCATAATACCCACTCACAGTGAAATACTTTTTCCTGCAAAGCCCTATCTCACAAAGACACCATGGCCTCCCCAAACAGTATTGGGTACTATTGGACATTCATGCAGACACAAATTACCCTGTCTGGGGCATTTCTCATTCAAACCTCTACATCTCTACCGTGACAAGTTTGAGAATAGTCTGAAAATTGTAGATGAAAATCTGGGTCTGTGAGAAAGTGTTCTACTCATTTCCAGCCCCATGTTTTACACAGTGTCACATGTACACATGAGTAGGGTGGCTGAACACATTGCACAATTGTGAGTACGTGTCCAGGATAGGCAAAACTAGGTGAAAGTAACTGAGAAAAACATAGGAGATCAAGATTGCTGGGGAGGGAGGGTTGTGGATATCTTTACTTTCTGTCTTAATTTTTATTTTAAAAGAAGTAAAATTCAAGAACAATCAAGACAGGGAATGTGTGGTATTACATGAGTGGAAAGTGTTCTCAGGTTTCTCTTGCAAAGCACAGACAGTTAAAATGCAACATAACCTGTCATATGCAGATTTCCACTAGGTTTCCGTGTTTGCACATGGAGGATAATAATTTTGGATATCATCACCATCATCTTACTAAGGCAGAGCAAGAACCAGGGGAAGCTGTATCACTGCAATTTTAGAAACCTGAAACAGGTTCAAGTGCCAGGTAAATCCAAGAAGGCATCATATTCAGGACAACATTTACCAGTTTAAATTCATGTCTTTAGAGTTCTGACTGTCACTGGATATGACAAGGGAATGGAGAGTAGGAGTCAAAAGTTTGCATATATGTCATATGTCTTGTATGTTTTCTGATGCTGGTAACTGAGATGAAGAATCAGCAGTCCAGGAGAACACAGACTTGAATACATTTGTCTAGTCAGTGAACCTCAAAGTAATTTGTGATTTCTGTATGTATAATATAGTTAGAAACACCTTTCAGACCTGTTTTCCTGGGAGCCATAGTTTCAGAACTGCTGAGTGCATAGTAAAGTGTAGAACCAGCTGAAAATGAAATCTGCTCCTGGGACAAAATTGGCTATTGACAAGCATTCACCAATCATGGCATAGCATTTTCTGTGAGAACAGATCTCCAATACTTTAAAATATACATGTTAAATTAACTCACCTCTAAATAGCTACATTAAATACAGACATATGTATATTATACGTATATGATGCATATGTGTATATGATGTACATATACATACACATATTGTGTGTGTGTGTGTGTGTGTGCTTGTGTGTGAGTGTGTTTATGTATGAAAAGTTGCTGGAGGTTGCTAGGACAGTGAGGTACTTGCCTTACAAGCATGAGAAACCCAGGATCTTTGTAAAAGCCCGGAAGTGTGGCATCACCCAATAATTGTCCTCTAAGTAAGCAGAAATGTGGGGATCATGGTGGCTTTTTGCATAACTCATCTAGTCTAATTGATAAGTTCTTTTTTTTTAATTCCTGTAAGAGACTGTCTCAAACAATTTGCTGGAGAGAAACATGATATTAGTTCTGGCTTCTGCATCCAGGCACACTCATATGAACATGCACATGTATTTACACATGGATATATGCAAAAGCAAATATGGTACTCAAAAATAAGAGAAAAGAAAAACAAGTTAGTAAATCAAATCCACATATAGGTATTTTCTGAGAAAATATCATTAAGAGATTTCAAGACTTATTTTTGTTGTTTTATGTGTATGAGGACTTAGACTCCATGCATGTCTAAACACATTGTGTCTGAGAAGGAAAGAAAAGGGTGTCAGATTCCTCAGGATTGTAGTTATACTCAGTTGTGATCTAGCGCATGTGGGCTGGAAATTGAACCCTGGTTCTTAGCAAAGGCAGAAAGTAGTTTTAACTACTGAACCATCTTTCTTGCCCCTTTTAGGTGATTTTATCATTGTGTCTACGTCCCATGGGATAAGTAAACAATATCTTTTCATGGGAATACCCTTAGATGAGATTCCTGTCTGAATGAGTTATTGATATTCAGTACACACACACACACACAAACACATACACACACAAAGTCACAGACACACACAGTCCATATATGTGTGTGTATGTGTATATATATATATATGTATACACATATATGTCTATGGAGAAAGAACTAGTAAGAATCAGAGGGGAAAATGCCCTTTATGCATTCTAGAATAAAATCATCATTTAGGAGTGTTGCTCATTCACAATAAAATTACCTTGACATATATGGAGACTGGTTATGTAGATGGAAAAGTAAAAGTATATTCTATATTACTGGCCTTACTGGTACAATACAAATGTTTGTATCCTTGCTTATAAGAAGCTCATTAAATAGCATACCAAGCAAAGCTGACTCTGGACCCATATACACTATTTTAAGAAGAAATCATAGCACCTTTATTTGTTGGTATTTAACAGTGTCAGCATTCTTGCATTAGCAAATGAGCGAGCACCAGCAGAGACAGCTCATCTGCACAAACCCTGTGGCACCGGAACAAACCATTTCCCTCACCAGGGAAAGCCCTGCATTCTTCACGGACTAGAAGATGAGGGAAAAACTTAAGGAACTGGGATTTTAATGATCCTTGTTATAAATATGAGCACTGAAGGGAAAACAGCCACCAACTTTCCTGAAAGGAAACAAGTAGTTAGAGTTGTATTCTTTGAGATTTGGGACCATTCATACTCTCCAGTCTAACAGTTTTGACATTTTGTTACATAAACAATATTCCACGGGCTACTGGCAGAACTGTCTGGAGGATCAGAACTCACAGGATGAATATGTATTTTGTGCATTCATTTCATAGCTTACATGTGTGTCAGAGGTGACTGACAGGATCTGGCTCTTTCCTTCCAAATGTAGGTTTTTCAGAATAAACTCTCTGGCCACTAGACATGTCAGCATGGATCTTTTTCTTTTGAGCCATCCAGCTGGCCTTGGATATCTATAATAAAAGAGGCTTGGATAGCTTAATTTACATGATAGTGTTTTGATAGTTCAAAAATGTCATCTATACTATAGAGAAGCTCAGACCCTATAGCTGATTGATTCCTGACACTAGATGCATCAGAGGTTCAATCTATCCCTGAAAACCAGAAGAGTATCTACTAGAATTCAACCCTTGCTGGAAGGCCAAAAAGCTGGATACTGAGGTCAGTGAAAGGCATGGTTGGAGTGGTTGTAGCAGCAATGATAAATATTCTCACTTGCAGGAAGTACAGTCTGGTCAGCAAGCAGTTCGTTTTCTTCCTCAGACTTCTGTTTTCTGGGCCACCACTGCGATAGGCTGGCCAATCTAGGGAAGGATCTTCCCCCTTAGTTAATCTTTTCAGGAAATCTTCCCTTCATTAAGATAACTATCGTAAGTGGAGAAAACACTTGTCTGCTTGTTGACACAGATATACTCTATGAGGGAGATATAATAATTTATAATAATTCAAGTATTTTTCATAAAGTCATCCTAATGAAAGCTACAATGTTATATGTGGTGACCTTTTATAAAGCAAGTGGAAGAGGAGAGATCAAAATTATAAAGGAAATTGCCTCACAGACATGTGTACATACACACAAACATGCATGTGGATACAGGGGAAATTCATGAATTACAAATACATTACAAAGTGTAGAGGAAATTGCTAGGCAGAGGTTTGTAATACAATTGTTCTCTTATTCCTGTAATTAGATGTGAAGTCTCTGAAGAGTGGGGCTGCGGTTCAGTTGACAGTGCCAGTGAGTATACACGAGGCCCTGAATTTCATTCCTAGAAGCCTACAAGTAGAGAGTGGTGGCACATGCTTGCCATCTCTCATGTGTGAGGTAGAGGCAGGAAGATCATATGTCCAAGGTCATTCTCATATAACA
Organism: Mus caroli; assembly: GCF_978045245.1. NCBI lineage: Eukaryota > Metazoa > Chordata > Mammalia > Rodentia > Muridae > Mus > Mus caroli. The sequence continues at coordinate 113,971,120 of NW_028227256.1, read as the reverse complement.
AATTCAAAGCCTTTCTGGCATACTTGAAACTGCTTAACAGACACACACATACACACACACACACACTAAACAAACAAACAAACAAACAAACATAGATAAAGGAAGGCTTGAAGGTTCAAGTCCATCATTTAGTTTGTTCTAGCCACTTCCTGCCTAATATATCTGAGTCCAATCACGAACTTGAAACATAACTAGCAATTCTGAACCAATCCCTTTGTAAGTTACTTGAATTTTCTACATTAAATCCATTCCCACACATTCATCAATAGTTCTTTCATTTATTTCCAGTTTATTCTTGTTAGATTCTAAGCATTGGAACATAATTAAAGCAGTGCGAACATTGCGGTCTTGCATGGAGTTAAACATTGCACAGGATTGCTTCTGTTATCTCTGTTAAAGGGAGGGAGCCAGTGAGGAAATAGCCCTGCGGGAAATGGACCTTGTGAATCAATGCACAGCTTATCATTTATACCCAGATCAATGTACAGCTTATCATTTATACCCAGATCAATGTACAGCTTATCATTTATACCCAGATGCAATACTGCTGCTGCCCTAACAGCAGGCACTCTAACCTCTGGGACAACTGCAGAGGTTAATAAGTTTGCAGCTGGCCATAATTTGAAGCAAAAGATGAGTCGAAAGAAAATCTCAACAATCTTGACAGAAAATAGATGCAGAAGTAGAGCAAATGTAGGTTTAGTCCAATGTAATGCGGGCATTGAAAACTGCAGTAGTTGGTTAGATGGTGGGTGAATGCAGGATCACTGAGAATGAGAGACACCCAGGAGCACTAGTTGCAAGAAGCTGTGCTAATTTGGGCTTCAATTCCTGGGAACCATTTCTCTCAAAATTACCAGGTTACACTGGACAGTATACAGGCATTTCAGCGTGGTTTGGTATCAAATGCTTTCACAGGAATTACAGTGAAAAGCAAGGACCTCCACTCACTAATTTAGAGGAAGACCAAAAAAATTGCTGTTAGTGAGCACTCCTTAATCACTTATCATGTATTTTTTCATCATTAAATTTTTATTACTTCTTAATAACTCAATAAAAAAATAGATGTGATAAACATCTTGAGTGGTACCAACCACATTTAAGGAGGATCTCTCTGCTACAAAATGTCCCTCTCAGACATGTTCAAAAGTTTATGTCCTATGTGATTCTGGAATCCCATAAATTTGGATACACTGTTTTATTTAAAATCATGAAAATATATTTGCAATTAAATTAGAATTAAACAAACGCTAAAACAATGGCTAAACTAACTTCTTACTTAACATATTCTTTGTTATTGTCAGCATCTATTTACTTACTAGGTGATGACAGCAAATGAGGAATTACCCTGTAGTCTGCTAACTGTTTTTGTGTGTCTGTGTGGTTGTGTTGGATGTGAGTGTGTGGTGCATGCATGTGACTGTGTGGCTGTACCCATCTGTGCATGTGTTTGTGGAGTCCTGAGGAGGACTTCAAGTGTCTGCTTTGTTCATTTGACAAAGATTCTCCTGTGTGGAAAGCCGTGCAGCGGAGCAATCGCTGTGGACAGCCGTGCGCGTGCCGCGAGCAATCACCATTATAAGATGGCGCTGGCCTCCGCTGTGACAAACTAGTAAACAAGCCTTGTGCGCAAGTGCGAGAGTGAACTCACTCCTAGTCACTGCCCATTCTCAGGGTGTAATAGTGGTGTGATGGGCGAGCAACGAATCAAGAGCTGTCACGCCACATCAGGTGCTGAAACGTCATGGCTGAGTGCTATATAAGGGACTCCATTTTCTGGGGTCGGGATCTTCCTGAGAAGTAAGCAATAAAGCTTTGCCGCAGAAGATTCCGGTTGTCCTGAGTGTGTTCTTGCCGGCAGGGACAAAAGCTCGGGATACTCCTGTTGAACTAGAAACTCAGTGTGTAGGATTGGAGAACTAGCCAGTGGGTACCCAGGATTCACAGGTTATAGGCATGTGTAGCCATGCCCTATGCCTGGTTTTATGTGCACATGCTGGAGAGTCATACCCAGGTCCCCCATGCTTTTGCTCTCTGAGACATCTCCCAGGTCTTGAGTGGTGAATGTTTGCTTTGGATTGGATACCAGACCATAGCTATCTTCATATTTTGTTCACACTCACTTTTAATTTCCACTTTATTGGTTTTTGTTTTTAATATTCTACAGTTAACTCTGCAGGTGGATCCTGTAAGACAAACCTGAATAAACTGGAAAATAAAAATGGAGTAGATGCGTCATAATCAATTCTATGAAACCATACCTTGCATACTTATCTTGTGAAACACAGCTGATATTTCTGGGTTTGTGTGTTATATAGAAAACATAGTTTGAAATAACGGTAGTTTAGATTGTATAACTAAATAGATAAGGCATAAGAAGGATACATCTCTTGAAATAGTCTGGAGAAAGTGGTACTTTATCAAGTGCAAATTAAAATTGAACTACACAGACTTCAGCAGAGGAAATGAGGGAAAACTGTGTATGCACCTTTTGCAGCACAGTTTCTGGCATAAAACAAACGGGGTCATTTAAGTAAATATACTGCAGTGTTTAAGACTTCATTTCTTTTCCAATATTTGAAATTACATAGTCAAGCATTATAGCTGAGAGTCATAGATCACTGTGCTATCTAGAATTGCACAATGAGCTTGGCATAGTGGCAGCGTGGCAAAACGACTGGTAGGAAAAGAAAAACTGTCACCCTGTTAGGATTCATATGATTCCCTACTGTGAACTGAACAGCAATGAGTATGGCTGTGCAAGTCCCTCTGCAGTAACATAGAGTCTTGGGGTTATGTGCAGAAGATGTATGGCTGGGTCACACGGTGTTCAATTTTTAGTTTTTCAGATTTAAAACATGACTGTTGTTAGTAAACATTTTTGTGAAGACTGCATGAAACTTATTTGACTGGAACCTGCAGGAATAGTTCTTGTAGAGTGAGGTATCAAGTACTAGGACCAAGGATGAGAAATAAAGAAGTCAAAGGCAATAGCTGAGGCCTGGGGGTCTTGTATAAGCTGATAATTTATGCCAAGAAACTTTATTAAAATATTATATAATCATATATGTTATTTGCAGTGCTAGGGATAGTGGTGGTTGTGCATGGGAAACAGCCAGGTCCACAAAAGGGCAAAGTCAGACAATGTTGAAAAAAGAACACAGTATACCACAGCTACAGCTCCCTAAAAACTGATTCCCACAGCCCAGGAAAAGAGTCTGGTCCCAGGAAAACTCAACCTTGATTTATATGAAGCATTGGCTTTAGCATCACACAGGCCTTGACAAGTGTGACCCTGGGCAAGGGCACAGAGCTAATGCTCCAGTTGTTCTTTCATCCATGTCTCTGATAGCCGTGGGCAGATCTGGCTCCTCATGTTTATTTATTACTTTCCAGTGGGTTGTGGCTTTTGATTTTTCTTTCACAAACAGGATAGTGTTAAACCACAGACTTCTCTAACTGGCTGCTATCTTTCCCCAAACTTAGATATCCCTTCTGAAATTTTTCTCTAGAATTGATAAGCAACATATTCTCTGGCCTTGTAGTCTCTCTTTCCCTTGCATCTGCTTCCAAGACCCCAAAAAACTTTAATAATAACTCTGCCTCTACTTTTTATCTTTCTATGATTCCATCTATTAGTCAAGGTCATATGATATATAACCCACTCCCCAAAATCCTAAGAGTAAGAAACACCAAATTCCTATAGTTCCTTGGAAGGTAAAATTCTGATTCTCCTGACTTTGTCTTTAGTGTTCCATCATGATTGTCAGTAGCCATGATGCAATAACTCTCTTCATAATCCAGGATTTAAGCATGATTTCCCTTCAGAGCCCCTGTCACACTATTTGTGATATGTATTTCTTCTCATCACTGCTCTCCAGACCCAAAGGCTACATCTCCCTGCTCTGGCTACAGCAGTATAACCCTCCTTACAAATCTCATCTGAAGGGTGCTTCCTTTCTATGAATCTATAACATCTTCCTTTTATTAAGAGATTCAACCAAAGATAATGGTTCTAACATTTGAAATTACAGTATGATAATGATTTTCTCTCATGAAATATTAAGGTACTTATCATAAGGTGCAGAAAATTTGCACATATGTTAAACTCATCTATTATTTTAGCTATATGTTCATAAGCTACTTAGAATTTTTTATAAAAATATTCTATCTTCTGTTAATACAATTTTTGCTTTCATATTTTTCTTTATTGTTTGAGAATTCCATATATTTATATAAAGAAATATACTCATATTCACTCTTCTTTCTCTTCATCTAACTCTCACAAATCTCCCACAATACATCTCCTCCTACATGCCTTCATCTTTTTTCTTTTGATAACTCATCAAAAAAAATCAGAATCTAGTGTCACTCATGAAGGGCCATCTTTTGAAGCACAAGGAAATTACCAAGACCATATCTGAAAAATGAATTACTCTTCATTCCCCAGTAGTCATCACATGCCAACAGCCCCTCAATGTGGCATGGGTAAGGGTGGGTCACCTCATCTAAGTCCTAACTCTGTCTTGATCATGTGAAGGTACTGTCCGGAAGTTGACATAGACACTGTGAGTTCATGTGTGTGATAACCAAATCCTGGCCAGAAGAGAGTTTTCCAGTTCCTCTCTGCTTATCAGCTCTCACAATGTTTCTTGATGTAGACTTATAGAGGTGAATATAATCTCCATTGTGAAAAGGCAGGAGCATACTCATCTAATTATGATGGAGATGTTATTAACACTTTTAGTTTCTAAATTCCTTTTATATATGTTAAATTCTAGAAAATTTTATTTCTGATTGTTGACTATAACATCTTCCTTTCATTTATGAGAAACAACCAAAGATGATAGTGGTAACTTTTGAAATTACATTATGATATAATGTATGTTTATCAAATATTTCTAAATGTTTGTGTATGTGTGTCACATTTTTATGTTTATCAATTTTTCTTAATGTTTTCTACCTGTATTAAGATGATCATAGTATTTTCTTCATAAGTAAAATAAGTTATGCATTATTTTAATAACATAATTCTTAATTTTATATCTGAAATATTATTTTCTCTTACATACATAAATGAATTTTAATTACTAAAATTTGGTTAATAAATCAGTTCCTTGTTATTATAATTGTACATTTATATTTCTGTGTTGAAATTATAACTATTATAGAGTTTGGAGACATAATTTCCATATGTATTCAATTGATATCACAGTTGGTATCATTAAAGATGATCAGAAATGTTCATTATCTTTTATGATTATTAGTGCCATTCCTTCTATACTGTGCAAAAATATCATACATTTTGATTTATGAAGATCAGAATTGTTTTACTGAATATGACTTTCTTTACTTTTTCTTAATAATAATATTATACTTTCTATCTAAGACCTTAGCTTCTATTTACTTTATACTATTGCTTTTATGCTTCTATCAACTTAATTCTATCTAGTTTATTGGTGATATATAGAAATATAACAGGATATGATACAGATCTGTGTTTTGTTCCATACTAAAATTTAAAAATACAACAAATTTTTTGAAATTGTTGTATATATTTATTTATTATGTGTAATTTACTTTGTGTCTGTGTATGTCCTAGTGCACTTATGGTGATCAGAGGACAGGAGTTGCTTCTCTTCTTCCATGTTGTGCCTGAAAATTGATCTCAGGTCTCCAGACATGATGGCAAGCATCTTTTACTGGGTGAGCTATCTTATTGACCAAACTCTAAAAATTTTGCAATGTATTCTTAAACATTTTCCTCATAATAATTATTATATTTGTTGATACACACAAGTTATTTTCTTCCCAGACAATATTTATTTATTTTTATTTCCTAATTTTTATAGATGGACATTAGGGTGAAATACTGGATATCTGTTATTAGAATCTTGTTTTTGATCTGTGAAAGATTCTGTCTTTTTTCTCAAGAGATATTAGCTGTAATAGCACCTTACAATATTTAGTAAAACACTTATATAGATATAAATGTATATTATGTAATCTCACTATAATAAATATATAAAGTACAAAGTTATTGAAATAATATTAATTTGTAATCCCACATCCTAGTACCTATTGTTTTAAAGGACTCGATGAATAGTGCATGATGCCACCAGTATCATCTCATGGCCATTGTCATCATTATCATCATCTTCATCATCATCTTCATTATTATCAGTCACAAAATTATCTCTGCACAGTGAAGAATATGGGGACAAAAGCAACATTCCTTACCTTCATGGGGTAATCATTGTTTTTTCTGGATGCTACATATGGTTTATTTAATACCACATCTAATTCTTGTGTGATTGCTTGTGTAATTAAAGTTTAAATCATTGATTTTTTTCATCATCATAGAAAAGCTATGGTCCCCACCTGATCATATCTGTGACCAACAGTGAAGAGAGCTGAATATTACAATGTAAGAGATTTTCATTCATAGCACAGTTTTGAAAATAGCACTTATCATCAAAATTAGGCTTATGGTGCAGAGATTTTCTGTCTCTTCATGAAATTGTCTGCTATCCTGGGCACATGCAGGATCAATTCTTTATCTGTTATGGATATTTCCCCATTGAAGAAATTTAACTTGAGACATGTGAAGCCTCATTAATAGCATTTGATAGAAAGGTAACAATTAACTCCATTTTCACAACTGCATAAATGAATCATATTGAGGGCATCCTCAGCAGCATCATAAAATTCTTTCTCTTCCAATAACAACAACATAAATTTTGATTACTTCAATGAACAAAAGACTATTAAATGCAACTGTAAAGATTATTGATTTGAATATTGATCTGAATAATTATAGAGAATTATTTAATATTGAACACTGGGTAGGAGTACAAGATTGCATTTTAACTATATGAATTATGCTGTAGGTTAAATGACTATTTGTAGATATGTACAGTACTAACATGGCTTTTGGTCAAATCATTGCCCTTTGTTCTCCTTTTTCTTTTTGAATTTTTCAAGTTTTTCATTTTTAAAGGTAGTTTTAAACATTTGCTTTGTGTGTGTGTGTGTGTGTGTGTGTGTGTGTGTGTGTGTGTGTACATCTGTGTACAAATGAGTGCAGATGCTTACAGAATGCAGGAGAGGGCACCCAATTTCCAGAGCTAGATTGACAGGTGGTAATGAGCCATCAGATAAGAATCATGGACACTGAACTTAGGTTCTCTACTAGAGGTCAAGTACTTTAGCCACTGAGGCATTTCTATAGGCCCTGCTCTTCATTTTTATTGGGTTTTTACTTCTGTATGCCTTTCTTATTTATGAAAACAACTTTATAAAATTTGATACAAATAACAATGTGTAAATTGTCATCTTTAATTAATTGGGATTCAAAATTTCTAACTTTATTTTCTATTGATTTAGTAATGCTACTAATATATAGATGGTATCATACTGACATATATTATCAGGAAATCCTGCATGTAGTCACCATGACTGAAAATGAGAATAGAGAAGGCTTTTAAAAAAGTATTTCACTAAAGCATGACATGTCTACCATTCATCACATTAAGAGATAAGTTGATTTGTGGGGAAGGGATACTTCAGATTCATCAGTTGAAAATTTGCCTTGTTCTTGAACTATCAACTCAGCTCATTTACATTCTATCACGGTGAGCCAAACTCCCCAGGAGACTGTCATGTGGAGTTTCTCATCATTTCTAAAAAAAAAAAAAGAAAAAAAAAAGAGAAAAAACCCACAGTATCTAAGAAACAAACATAACAAACTTGGAATTAAGGGTGATCTGCTACAGAGAAATGAATCTGAAAATTTGAATATGTTATTACTAGTGACAATGATGGATTTATTTTTTGAATTTTAGAATGACATAAACTGCCACTGAGAGGCTAAACACATGGATTATTAGGTGAAAAATATGTATGGATGTCTGTAAGTTTGAACATGTTTGTGTGTGTGCACAAGTGTCCGTGTGTCTGTGTCCGTGTCCGTGTCCGTGTGTGTGTATGTGTGTGTGTGTGTGTGTGTGTGTGTGTGTTATGTGTATGCATGTAACTATAAGTGTAGAGCAGTGTCTGTGCATACAAAGCCAGAATTCTGTACTGAGTACCCCTCTATGTCTATGCTGTTTGAGACTAAGTCATTCACTGACCCCAGTGTTCACTGATTGACTAGGCTTGTGAGTGTCAAAGACCCTCTTGTCTCCTCCTCCCTCTAATAGGAATCCAGATGCATATCTCTGTGCCTGGCTATCCATGTGAGTGAATGCAGGTCCTCACTATTCTGTAGCAGGCACTATCCTCACTGAGCCATCTCCTTAGATCTTGAAAGCTTGTTCTTAACATATGTGTGTGTGTGTCCATGTGCATGTGTGTGTGTGTATATATATATATATATATATATATATATGCATAAATATATATATTAGACATGTATATACACACATATATAATATACACACACATATATATGTATATATATATTAATAAGTATGTCTTGCCACTTACTATTGAGATGGCTATGAGAAAAATAAAGCTAATATTATTAAAAGCCCAGGCCTTCCTTCTCAAGAGCGACATAGGATAAATTTTGCTCTTGGTGTTTGATCTTTTCACTGTGTCCTAGGAAAAGCTCTATTCTCATAGAAAAGAAACTAATACATAAATGGGCTTGCTATTTCCTGAAGTGAGAGTTATGTTATTTTATACTTAGCAGAGGGGACTAAAGAGATAAGCCAGCTGAAAACAGGTCCAGCAAGAGTGGATTCTAGAACTCTGTAGATGCTTAATGGTCAACAAAAGTAAATAATTAGCATTTCTTATAAAGTTAGTGTAAGTTTTGAAAAATTTTGGCCTGTAGTGTGATTCTCTGTTGTGAGATTCTGCTCAGCACCCAAAGTAGTGATATTACTTTTCTACGGCCTTGCCTTCATGATGAACCGAACAACCTCATTCTTGATAATCAGTTACTTATTTTGCATAACACATATATAAGATATATATGAATATGATTTGTGTTAATTTTATTTTTTTAATCCATTTGTTCTCAACCAATTTCAGTTTTATTTATATGAGCATGGTTTATTGCCTTTCCATTTTGTGTTTTTGGGTGGGTGGGGTGGGGCTTAGTTTTCAAGACCAGGATCTTTGTAGTTCAGGTTGAGTTTAAATTCAGTTTATAGCTATGAATGATTCAAAAGACCAATCCTTTTGCTTTCTCTCAATTGCTGAAATTGCAGAAACAAATATATTTTGCTGGTTATTAATCTCTCTTGTTTGTTCCACTAACTAGTCAAACAATCTACCAACTCAGCTTCATCAACATCTACACATAAAGCATAGTTGATTAATCTCATTTGCTGTATTTTATTTATATATTTATGGATGAATATTGCTCATCCAATGATTATAAATATAGTAAATCATTTTACCTGGTTATTTTACAGTATTTTTTTAACCTTCTAATGAAATTAATAATTTTATTTTTATATGTGAGCTCATATAACATCAAATTATAACAAATATTAATTCATCTACTTGGTTTTGCTTTATATATAGCTTCTTTCTAGGTCTGTCAATTAGAAATTCTAAGTTTATGAAGATGGCTGATGTCACATCATGTTGAGACTAGCAGTGTAAATGTTGCTTTAACTGTACCATACATTATCCTGTCATTCCACTCAATATATATGTGTCATGAGCCTCCTGACATTGGGACCTTATTCTGGCTACTGCAATCACAGAGACATGGTAGATTTAGCTCCTTCTCTGAGAATGCGTGGTATCATGGAGGTAGTAGATGTACAAGTAGCAACACAAATTGGAACAAGAGAATCATTATAAGCATAGATTATCATGGGAGCAAGAAAGGAGATATATTTTACCTTATTTCAGGGACTCTTCCCAGAAATTTTTCATAATGGAGGGTATTGAGGAAGTAACAGGACATCACAGTAAAAGAATCAAAAATTAAGAACATAGAATAAGATGGGCCCATTACAGAGATATGATAGGCCTGAGAAAGTGCTAAGTACAAAATATGGATCAGATTGAGGGAGGTTTTGACTCTTTAAACAGTGTTGTTCTTTGTCTTAGGCAATCTTTGCATTTTGACTTCGTGTATCAACACTTTTGATTTTTTTCTCTCTGTGTGTGAAAGCCATGCACTTTCTCTAAACACAGACATGGAATATTTTACTGTCAGAGTCCACAATAAGAAAAGGGACTATGTGAATTCATGAAGCATGACTTTTGAGTATGGGGACCTTATGAACACCGATGGTATCTTCATTTGTTAAACACAGAATCCTATAAGTAGATTTGTATTCTCAAACAACCCCCCTAGAGACTGAAGACAGACAGATTAGAAATAGGTTTCAGATAAGAGTGGAAGGGATCTGTCTATAAAAGATGTTTGTGAAGGAGTAAGGTGAATGGTAAAGAGATATACTAAATATCCAATATACGCTTTCAGGAAAATATCCTTATGTACCATGTTGCCATGTTAATGGATGTACACCATTGAAATTTAATAGATAATCGAGCAGTTATGAGTCTAGTTCAGATATTATGACTGAAAGACTTAGAGTGATGGCCGAAGAGGTTAAGGATAAAAATGTAGAAAACTTTTTGATGATAATATTAACAGTAATAATAATCACAGCTGATTATATGAATAAAAGCCTCACAAACTGTTCTAGACACTACCCATCAGGCTATTAGTACTCACAATCTACACATGAGTGACATCTTGAAGTTTATAAGAAAAACATTAAAAATTTAAAAAAATCAAACATTCAGGGTAAATGCTCAAAGGAGAAATGGGAACCATGCCTTCCTTGTATTGATTTCCATGTATTGACTCAAAAGTTATTGATCATGAGAGCAGGCTGAACACTCCAGATCCAGTCTGTTCTATATTTCTAGACCCTCAGTAACCATGCTAATGAAAGAGCATCACTTCCCCTTTTTCCCTTCTTCTTCTTCTTCTTCTTCTTCTTCTTCTTCTTCTTCTTCTTCTTCTTCTTCTTCTTCTTCTTCTTCTTCTTCTTCTTCTTCTTCTTCTTCTCCTCCTCCTCCTCCTCCTCCTCCTCCTCCTCCTCCTCCTCCTCCTCCTCCTCCTCCTCCTCCTCCTCCTCCTCCTCCTCCTCCTTCTTCTTCTTCTTCTTCTTCTTCTTCTTCTTCTTCTTCTTCTTCTTCTTCTTCTTCTTCTTCTTCTTCTTCTTCTTCTTCTTTTTTTTTGCTTATTTTTTTAGCTTATCTTTTTGAATTTTGCTGTAAATATGGCTAGTTTGGAAAATTTGAAACCTAATGAGGCTTGATAGTAGTAGGAAAGGATCACATTCTTTCTTTCATTTGTTCATTCCTTCCTCTCTTTCCTGTCCCTATGTCCTTATCTCCTTCGCACTCTCTCTTTTATTCACAGGGTGCCACGTATCCCTGAATTTCTGGAAACATAGTGATGACTTTAAATGACTGTTTTTACTGAAAAGGTTAAAGACACAAACAACCATGCCTGATCTTTCAAAGTTTTGGGATGCAACCCACGGTATCCTTCATACTGGCAAGTAGCCTGTCAAATGAGCAACTTTCGAAGTCTCTCCCCCTTCCTTCTTTTTTTCCTTCCTTCCTTCCTTCCTTCCTTCCTTCCTTCCTTCCTTCCTTCCTTCCTTCCTTCCTTCCTTCCTTCTTTCTTCTACTTTCCTTCATTTCTTTCTGGTTATAAATTTTTCTTTACATTTTGATTTTGCACTTGAAAGATATGACCGATGCTTTCACTTCTTGCAACCAGAAAGCATGAGCTGCAGAGCATTTCAACCTTCATATGTAGAAAGTCATTGTGTACCTATAGCAAAAATATATATGTTAAAGGTGGAAAAGGCATTAGTGTTTCAAAATGCTAGTTTTGCTTTTCTATTATTACTAGAAAATTTATTATTATTATTAATAACCCAAGTATTTTTTCTAATATACTAATTCTAGAGTTAATATTATTATCTACCATGCACATGTATTTTAGAAAAAATTCTCTAAGGGCCTTCCTCTTGCTTAATTGTAGGTGACCTTATCAAAACTTCTAGGGAAAAAAAGAAATTCTAGTGTGGTTGTACTTAATATCTTAAAGTTGCAATTGGGTAAAAATAACACTAGGATGAATATTTTTTTATAACTTCTGATTTCACTTAGTAGGTTTGAGGTTAGACATGGATTGTGTCATTCTTAGAAGTTCTTACAAGGAAACCAACAGTGAGAATTCTCTTAGAGCTTCCATAATTCATGTCATTGTTTGAAGAAGATTATTATCAGTGTTATTTGAGGTCACTGTCTAGATGGGGTGTTTCAAGGATCTTGGCATCTTATTTTAAGCAGCCGCAGACTGCAAAGTGACAAAGGAACTTTAATCAAAAGCAAAGTGAGACACAATGGTGTTCACTGGTGTTAATTTGTGGACTCCATGAGAAAGAGGAATTGATTACTCCAAGTTCAGCGTGGATATTTCTGTTTTGATTGACATATTTTGATTAGGCAAGTCTTGATTTATTTTAATTTATCAGTTCCCATGATGCATCTGATTTAATCACATGCATATCCAATTATCCATAGGTTTATGACATTAAGTAGGGTGTTTCTCATAAAAGTTTTTCAGAGGACACAATGTGACTCACTGAGCATGTACTCTAAACTGGCTCAGGCCACCCAGATCACACTCCTGCTTCTAGTCTGCATATGCTCTTGAATACCTTTGAATAGAAGTTGGCCATGAAGGAGAAGTTATTAGAGACTGTTACAGTGGAGAGTCTTAGTCCATTGTTTGGTATGTATACAGTTTTATGCAGGTGAGTTTAGGTTAGCAGTTTCACTATTAGGTACATTTTTAGAAGACAGGTTTTTGTGTAGCATAAGCTAAATGGAGTACTAGTTCGCAATTCTTGTCCCATGCCTGTATGCCTCATTTTGGGAAGTTGAGTGCTTTTGCTTTGTATCTCTATTTAGGCTACAGTACAGATCACTGTTTCTTTGACATTTGCTCAGGCTCAGCTTAGTCAGTGAATGTGTCTCAGTAGCTGCTGGACTTACTTGTCTGTTCCTTGTTTTCCAATTTAATGGTACCTTCTTAAAGGATAAAACCCAGTTTGGTCATTTTATGAATATTAAGATAATTAGTCATAAGCTCTTATAATTTTCCAAGAATCCTCAGCTGATATAAAATGGAAAGTGTCACCCAGGAGTCTTGCTGAGCTTCAATATGAACTTCTAATTTCATGATAAGTAAATAACACCCATCAATTACTTATTAGAAATTCATTTAGGTTATGACAATTATATTGGTCTAGCAAGATGGCTCAATACATAAAAGCACTTGCAGAAGCAGCTTGACACCCTCACTTTGATCTTGGGAATCCATAGATGAAGACCCACTCCAGAAATTGGTTATCTTGCATTTACCCATATGCTGTAGAACCAAAGACCTACACACACACACACACACACACACACACACACACATGCACACACACACTAAATAATAAGTAATGGTTTTTAAATTTTGTATTGTTAATATATCATGCCCTGCCTTTATTCTAACCACCAATTTATTTTATAGACCTGAATCCATGGTTCAAGATATAGTATTCATGATCAATGGCAATTATAAAGGTTAAGGGAAGATTTTCACAGGTGCAAGGTTACACATTTTTAACAATAATTCTCTGTAAGTGGTCATGGAGAAGTGTGTGTGTGTGTGTGTGTGTGTGTGTGTGTGGGAAGCCACATGTGCCGTTGCAGGGTGGTGCTGGCTACCGCTGGCCACCATGCATACATAGGCAGTAAAGTTTTTTTTTTTTTGCCAAGATGAGGTTTTGAGAATTAACCAATCAGATGAGAGAAAAGTTAACCAATCAGATGAGAGATAAGTTAACCAATTAGATAAGAAAGAAGTTAACCAATCAGATGAGAGACATGCAAATGAGGTGGTAAGCATAACCCATGCATAACCAATCCGGGTGTGAGACACACCTCTCCTAGGCCTATATAAGCAGCACCAGTTCTGGGCTTGGGGTCTCTTCGCCTCTGCAATCAAGCTCTCCCAATAAATGTGTGCAGAAGGATCCTGTTGCTGCATTGTTCTTGCTGGCGAGTCGGGCGCACACAAGAAGTCGTGTCGAAACCCGGGAAAAGAAACATCTTCAGGCAAGAGTGAAGACCCCCTGCTACAGGGAGGATTCAGAACTGCATCGCGGGGAAGGAGCAGTTAATAAAGTGTTCCTGTAAAACAGACTGCTCAGAAGGATCAGTGTGGATTCAGAACTCTTCAGCTGGGGAGCGATGGTAAGGAAGTGTTCCTGCAAAACAGACTGCTGAGAAGGATCCAACTGCATGGATTCAGAACTCTTCAGCTGAGGAACAGTGGTACCGGTAAGTAAGTCTCCCAAATTGATCCCTGGGTTAAAGGGGGATATGTTTTTTAAGAAAAAGGAAAAGGGAGGAAAAATAAAAGGAATCAGTGATAAAGAAAAGGAAATAGTGAAGGAAAGGGAAAGGAAAGGAAAGGAAAGGGAAAGGAAAGGAAAGGGAAGGGAAGGGAAGGGAAGGGAAGGGAAGGGAAGGGAAGGGAAGGGAAGGGAAGGGAAGGGAAGGGAAGGGAAGGGAAGGGAAGGGAAGGGAAGGGAAGGGAAGGGAAGGGAAGAAGGGAAGGGAAGGGAAGGGAAGGGAAGGGAAGGGAAGGGAAGGGAAGGGAAGGGAAGGGAAGGGAAGGAAAGGAAAGGAAAGGAAAGGAAAGGAAAGGAAAGGAAAGGAAAGGAAAGGAAAGGAAAGGAAAGGAAAGGAAGGAGAGAAGGGAAAGAGAGAAGAGAAGGAAAGAAAGGATTGAGACGATAAGGTTCCCGGCTTTGGGACAAGTTAAGGTTCATGAGTTATGCTTTTTTCTCCCATTGACCCTTTGTGGGTAGGACTGATAGTTTTGGTCTTGTTTGTTCTGATATATGGACTCTGTTACTGTTTGAAACTGTGTGTAGAGGCAGTCAAGACAGGTCAGAAAATCCTTACAGAGCAACAAGAAATTATGTCAGAAGAGGAGAAGGGCTTAAAAAGAAAAAAGAAAAAGAAAGGAGACACAGTGTTATCAGGTGGACAGAAAGGAGAAAATAAAAGAACCGAGGCAGAGGAGGAAGGCAAATTAGCTTCTGTGCCCCCTCCCTATGCCTCCTCGGCAGCCACCTATAAGTGGACCTTCTGTCCAGAGGTTTGGAGAGAGGTTAGATTCTCCTTGCTTGGATGTCCTATTTTCACTGACCAAGCAGGGCAGAGATATCACGAGCCTCTAGATTTCAAAGTAATCAGGAATTTGGCTGAGTCCATGTGGAAGTAAGGCTTAACTGCCTCCTATACTGTGGCTCAAGTAGAGGCCTTGAATAGACACTGCATGACACCATCCGATTGGGCAGTCTTGGTGAAGGCATGCCTTACACCTGGGCAGTATTTAGATTGGAAAGCCTTCTTATTGAATTTGCAAATGAACAGGCAGCAGTTAACGCTGCTGCAGGAAATCCAGCATGGGATAAGGATATGCTGCTTGGTCAAGGTCGCTTTGCACAACAGACAGGATATCCAGTGCAGGTGTTTGAGCAGGTGAATCAGATTGCCATAAGGGCTTGGAAATCATTGCCCACCGGGTGTTGATGGTGTTGACGTGGGTGAGAGGGTCTGTTTGTGTGTTTCCCCAGGATCACCGACAACAGCTGTGGGTCCCAGAACGAACGGCTGACCAGAGCAATTCAAAACAAGCAGAGCTATGAGGACATGGATGTTCCTGTGGCTGGGGGTGCTCCTGCTAGTGAAAACTGAAGAGTTCTGTGTTCCTGAAACCATGCCGTTGATGCATTCGGGTGTTTCCTCAAGTCTTTACATCTAATGCCAAATTTTAAGCCTTAATGGAACTTGAATAGAACCCATCATTGTTGGCAATTTTACCTCTTGGCTTACCTCTGCTTTTTCTTACTTTAAGGAATGGGTGGGAGTGATTTTGTTTGGTGCTGCCATATTCTGTGGACTGGTTCATGTTCTGGTTGGTATGCAAATTCAGAACCCAACAAAAACGTGACAAGGTGATTATAACTCAGGCACTTTTAGCTATTGAAAATGGCGCCTCCCCTGAAGTTTGGTTATCTATGCTCAAGAATTAGTTGGCATCTGAGTTCTCTGCTCTTGCACCCCATGGATTTATGGATCCATTGCACTGGGATGAGAGAGACTCAATGATCATTGATCAGCCCTTGCACATCACTGAGGTTTCCTCATTGCATGCGATAGGGTGATCATGATTTCTCCGTTAATTCATTCCTTTAAAAAATTGGCTGGCCTCTTTTGTAGAGTTCGCCCTAGGCCATTTAGCAGTTACTGTCATACAGCACTTTGGTATCCAGAGACGGGCAACTTTCCTCATGCACAGACCAACCTAAGACACGGGGCCCAGTGGTGATAGGGTTACCCTATGACAGGTAAGGCTGTGACATTAGAGGAACGACCTAAAACAGGAGCCATGGCGGATGGACATAATTGCACAGGCCTAGTCCAGCCTCATTTTATTAAAACAAAAAGGGGGAGATGTGGGAAGCCACATGTGCCATTGCAGGGTGGCACTGGCTACCGCTGGCCACCACGCATACATAGGCAGTAATTTTTTTTTTTTTTTTTTGCCAAGATGAGGTTTTGAGAATTAACCAATCAGATGAGAGACATGTTAACCAATCAGATGAGAGACAAGTTAACCAATCAAATGTGAGACATGCAAATGAGGTGGTAAGTATAACCCATGCATAACCAATCCGGGTGTGAGACACTCCTCTCCTAGGCCTATATAAGCAGCACCAGTTCTGGGCCTGGGGTCTCTTTGCCTCTGCAATCAAGCTTTCCTAATAAACATGTGCAGAAGGATGCTGTTGCAGCGTTGTTCTTGCTGGCAAATCGGGCGTGCACAAGATGTATGTATGTGTATATCTGTCTGTGTGTGTGCCTATGTGCTCAAGTGGAAGACAGAGAAAGTAAACAGTGTCCTCTTCCATTAATTTCTACCCAATTTTGTCAATTCAGAGCCTTTCATTAAAACTGAAACTATTTTGCTGTGCAGAATCTCTGGTAATTCTTTCTCTGCTATCACAGCACTGAGGTTATAGGTGTATATAACCATGCCTGTTTTTAAATGCAGGCCCAGGAATTTGAATTAAATTCTCTTTTTTATGCAGCAAATTCTCTCACCCACTAAGCTCTCTCTCTTTTCACTCTCTGTAAATCTGATAAATTATATTTCCAGCCAGGATTTGGAATTTCTATGATCTGATAATAAAATCTGCCCTGTGTCCTCTAAGAGCTTTTAGCATGTGGCCACTGCTATTTACTTTTTATAATTTCAAATGCTTCCCCCTAAATGGAAATCAATGTGTCTTGTTAACCATAATTTGGAATGTTTCCAACTGCTTTAAAATGCTACTTCAAATTTTTAATTCAGGTCGTTTTTGTATCATGACATGATTTGGGCTTCTGGAACGATTAAGTTCAAGCAGAAATGAAAGGTTAGACATACTGTATTCACAGAGCTAAGGCTTAAGCAGCCACAAAGCATTTCTCTAACTGACATGTTTACAAAGGTGTCCTCGAAAAATAAACAAAAACTGTCAGAAATTTTGCTAGTGCACCACTCTGGGTACAAGTTGTTGAAATGACTGATCATCTCTGCCTGAGGATATCACTTTCCTCCTGTTGTATTGCAGTGTCAGCAACAGTGTCTCTTTTCTCTTGATGCACCTGACTAACCACAGATCCCCAATCTGACTCATGCAGTGATTTGAAATATTGCTCCATTCACCGACCATTTGAGGATAGAAAGAATTGGAAACTAGATCTAAAAGGAGAAGACTCAAACTGAGCTAAGCATACTCTAGCTAATGCTGCAAGATAACATGGTGAAAAGAGCATAGATTTCTCCTATAGTCCTAAGATTTATGATCACCACAGTTGTTTTCTAATAGGCCTGTGTTTGAGCCATGGATGTCTGAAAGACATAACACTGTGAAAACATATGTATTCTTAGAGATGTAACATTTCTCCTCTGTTCACTATGAGGATAAAATTAAATTGATCATGCAATAGTCTTAGTGGGGACTATGCCAAACTCATAACTATACATGATAGAGACTGTGATTTGAACTCCATTCTTGATGCTGTTGTTTCAAAGCAAGTCTTTTATTAATTGGTATTTGCAAAATAACTGTTTGAAAAGAGTACCACTACAGCAAACAATCAGTTTCTAAAATCTAATTGAATACATATTCTGTGAAATTATGCATGTTCTTCCTTCCTTCCTTCCTTCCTTCCTTCCTTCCTTCCTTCCTTCCTTCCTTCCTTCCTTCCTTCCTTCCTTTCTTCCTTCCTTCCGTCCTTGCTTCCTCCCTCCCTCCCTCCCTCCCTCCCTCCCTCCCTCCCTCCCTCCCTCCCTCCCTCCCTCTGTCCCTCCCTCCCACCTCTCTCGATCTTTCTTTTTTATTTTCTGTCCCTTTCTTATACAGATCTGTTATTTACCAAACTGTACTAAAACTCCTTATATATGCTATAATCTAATCCTGCTTACTCCACCTCCTGAGTCCTGGGAGTCATTATGCCTGGATACTTTGTAGAAGGAATAGATATCAGTGCCTTGTACATGCTAGGCAAGCACTGTTCAGAGGTTCATCTCCAACCTCCAGCCTCCCCTCAAAGCACAACATTTTCTAGTTTTAATTTATTGAGGCAGAGCTTCATGTAGTTTATGCTGTCTCTAACCTCACTCTGTAATTGAAAATGACCTTGAATTTCTGTTCTTCATGACTCAACTTTCTGAATGCTACCATCCTAGGTGTATTATTCCTTCCTTGCTAGAAAAATAATAATGAACAATTGGTCTAATGCATAATATATATGGAAGAAGAGCTGAGACTCAATATGTTTGGATCTCTCTCTCTCACACACACACCATATACGCACGTATATATTTTGCTGCTCTTCATAAAGTTATCGCTGCTGTGTCTATTTGTTCTGTTTTCACAGGTAAAGGCATAGTATGTCTTGCACAAAATTTCTATGCAAATTAATTTTTTAACAAAGCAGTCAAGCATTCTACTACTTTTCTCACTAACTTGTTTGTCTTGCTAATCACTATACCACACCTCCTTGCACAACTGTTTTGTCTTGCCAACTCACAGAATCACACTCAGTGTGATGGCAGTTGACAAGGAGAAATTTTGCTTAATTATTTGTAGATTGCTGTCTATATGCAGGTGCAGGCACAGGATAAGATGAGAGCCAGTGATTGGGCAGTAGAGAGGGAGGGTGGGCTGAGAGCTTTAGAGAGGAGAGAGATAGAGGTAGGAGAGACGGGAAAGAAGGAAGGAAGATTGTTAGTGAGCTGATGATCATTAAGCCAATCCCAATAACTAAGCCAAATACTGAAAAGTTTGAATCTTGAGAATACCGAGGATGTCCTAGGGTCAAAAATAAGATTAATTTACCTACCATTTATATGGAACAAATTTTAAAAAGTTGTATTATTTTTACATTTATGTGCAAATATGTATATATGTATGTATATGTAAATGTGTATATGCATGTGTATATACATATATGGTCAGATGAAAGCAGTTGCTCAACAAAGTCAAGAGTCCCTCAGATTTCCCAGAGCTAAAGTTACAGGCTTTTGTTATCCACCAAATATGTTTGTTACAAATTGAACTAGAGTCTAATGAAGAGCTGCAAGCACTCTCAACAGCAAGTGATCTCTCCAATTGCTACATAGTATACTTAAAATTATGACCTGGGATATTATCAAATCTTTCACTGGAAATAGAATACTTTTATTCTTCTTACCATGGGGATATTTGCTTAGAAATTAGGACAAAGCATGTGAGAAAAATTATGCATGTTTCCACAGTCACTGAAATAGCAGAAAAAGAAACAACACAACAAAAAGGTTTTACACACACACACACACACACACACACACACACACACACACACACGTGCCCTGTTTCTTTCTTACTTTCATCTAATGGTATGTTTGAGATGCTTGAGTGCAGTAGTTAATAGATTGTAGAAGTTTAAATCTACTATAAGGACATGTACTTTGTCTGCTTGTATAGTTTACAACACAAAGTTATGCCTTCAAACATTTCTATAGACATAAATTTCAATAATTTATCCATGAAATTCAAATACACTCATTCAATCAAATTTAGATTAGTCCACCAAATTAAGTGTAAGACCTCAACTCAAATATGCAGGACTATCTCTACTGCAAGAATTTAATGATTTATAACATCTATAATTTATTATTTGAGTCTGTACTTTAGAAAATATTCCCTGCAAATGTGGCCTGGCTTAGCACTCATGAACAATATAATGTAGTAGTTTGATACAGTTCTTCCACAAAGCACCATGCTTGCAGAAACAAGACTCAGACTCAAAATATATTTACAAATACCTTGACATTATTGTGATGTTCTTCTCTGACTAGACTTCGAATAACTGGTTTATTTTTACATACATTCTGTGACATGGATGGTTACCCGTGCTCAGGTCCTATGTGTCTCTCTCTCTCTTCACATCTTCCCAGGTGGATCTCCTTCTTGGTCCTATCTCAGAATTATCATTTCTCCCATATTTTCTACTTCTTATTTACCACCTAAGCTATAATCCATCAGATTTATTTTTAATAAATGCCATAGCTATACAGATATTAGATATTCTCTCTACAATTCCCATTTGAGTTACTATAAAAGGTTCTTTCTTTTCAAATACAAATTGAATACAACTATAACAATTATGAAAACTGTAAAGTATGATATATATTTACAATGTCAAGTCCATAGTATTTGTCAATTAAGGAAAATTTTCTATTATCTATCCTATCCTAGTGAGTTCAGAGTTCTGGATCTAAATCAACTATTGTTCTAACTTGCATTATCAACCTAATAACATCTTAGATCTAGAATATCTTCTCAAATCCTAACAATTTAAGCTTATAGTAAGACCATGGCTATCTAGTACTCAACCTCAACAGACACCTGAGAAGGAATATTTTCTAAGTAGGAAGTACAGAAAAACACTTCCAAAGTTTTAGAAATGGCAAACAGTTGGCTGTCTGGAAAGCTAAAAAAGATTCTAAAACATCGGAACAGTGTCTACAGCCTTCTGCTTCAGAATATCTGACAGACATTTGTGAAGCGGGAATTATTAAAGATAACATTTGGAATGTAGATAAATAAAACAACAAATAAAAAAGATTAAAAACAGAAATCTAGCTGTAGCACTTGTTGTCCAGTCTCTGTATGTTGAAAAATATGCAGGCTTATATGAGTGGAATAGTCTAAAAGGCTGGACCAAGTGAGTCAGCTATTCTGAAGTTGTCCTAGGACCAAGTCTTTAGAGGAAACAACTTTTCAATGCAGTTGAAGTAGTAACAGTCAGGGAGGAAGAACATTATCTTAGCATACCCAAGGGTGAACACTGTCGGGCTGCCCTCTTGGCCCTCCATTCTGTAATATACAAACTTTACAAGCAATATATAGATCTATAAAGAAATTCTTATGGAATATGCAGGGCACACAGATTAATTAAATATGATTTCCACTCATTGCTTGTACAAATGAAAGACATCTGCCTTTCTTTACAAGTTAGTTTGGATTGTGTATCACAATGTAATATCAATCTTTATCTATGCCACTTAAAAAAGGTATGAAAAGTCTTGAGGATTTTGTGGTCAACACGATCTATTGGCTATGCACAGACAATTTTTTTCTTTATGTCTCAGCCAGTATCAGAGCTGCTCTCAAGTAGCAGCATCAGAGCATATATTAAGGTCCCAGAAAAAATTACAGTCAAAAGCATTTTAAGCTATATTTGGGACATATAATAATCCCCTTCTGTTCTATGAGCATTTCCTTAAAAGTCCTGTCTCTTTTATAATGGTTGACGTGTAGAACTGTAAGCTATATCTGGAATAGGTTTAATGACACAATGTTCATGAAATTCTTACATTTTAATGGATAAAGACATGTAAGCATCATCATTTTAATCTGTAAAGGCAGGTCACAGATAGCCATCATTTCTAATAAATGTATAATCTCAGAATCATCCTCCTCAGAACTCAAGGCAGAGGTCCACTATATTATGCATCAATTTTATGATGTATCAAATTCTTCAAACTATATAAATTGAAAATACAATCCATTGTATGGCATTGCTTTAACTTAGCATTAGTAAGCAGAATTTGGATTTTTAGTTCAATATATTGTATGCTCTTGGGCTGCTAGTCTAAGTTTTCAAGCCCCTGTGGAATGTTCCTGGCTGGAACTACATTTTTTAATGTTATTATAGTAAGTTCCAGATTGTATTCTTCTGAGGGTTTTCCTAGTTTGATTTAAAGATTTTTTTAAAACCTCTTTTTTATGATCTCTAATCTAGTATCTAATTTCTTCATCTCTTCTTTCTCTAAGTCTTCCTTATTCTGATTTTCCCAAAGAGGACATACAGAATTGAAATCATTGAAAAACAGTCATTTCTATGCTGAAAAAACAAAGTACAGGATATGGAATCCTGATGCCCTGTGTCATTGTTTTTTTCCTTCATCCCAAACATAGAAAATCTTTTTGTGTGTTTAATCTCAAAACATCTCTCTAAGGACTTGACTTTACCAATTTTAAGTTTAATACTCTACCAGTTTAGCTGCTTGTGGCTTTTATTTTGAATATTGTGTTGATGTTATTCCAGCACTAGTGTTGGAATGACAGACCTGCCCAAGCCTTTTCAACCCTCCACTTCTGAGCCTTTCCAACCCTCCATGCTTCTGACCTGCCTCAGGCTTCCTGGCTTCAGGCCAAACTCTCTTCAGCACGCTTTTAACCATGCTGGGAGAAGTTGTAGTTATCATGCCCTCAGGCTTTGGTCTGCTTTCCTTCTTTTTAAAATAGATGAGGACTCTTGTTCAGTTAGTATGACACCCACCTCAAACTTCCCTACCTCCCACCTTTCAGTCAGGCCTTAAGTTTGGGTTCTAATTTTTCTAAGTTGAGTGCCATTATGTAATAATTAAGTCCGTTTCTTCCTTCCAGCTCCATGCTCCTAAATATAAGACTTAAATCAAATATATTTACAAATACCTTTGCCATATAGCTTGGCTCTTCCATGCCTAGATGATGACTTACAATAACCCATACATTTTAACCTACATTCAGTCATTTGTTTACCTGAGCTCGGGTACCATATCTCTGTCTCTTCACATCTTCCTAGACGAATCTCCCACCTGCCTGTATCCCAGAATTTTTTCTCCTCCCAGTTGTCCTACCTATTATTTCTTGCCTAATCTATAAACCATCAGATTTATTTATTGATAGATGCCATATTCATACAGGCATAACATATAATTATTTATTAGAAAATATTGTCAATCAACATTTTACAACCTCATTCTATGTTCTATCCCCTGTGCCTGCGTTTCTTATAGACTGGATACATTTTAGATTTTGTAGGTGGATTTGTGTCTCTGTCGCCCCATGGGTATTCTGCCTGACTACAAGAGGTGATGTTGTCAGGTTCCAAATTTCCGATGTAGTAAGTCACAGTTAAGGTCACTCCCATTGACCAAAGGGGAGAGGAACTTCACAGGAAGACCAACAAAGTCAACTAACCTGGACCATTGTTGCTCTCAGAATCTGAACCACCAACCAAAGAACATTCACAGGCTGGACCTTGGCTTCCACACACATATGTAGATGTGTAGCTTGGCCTTCATGAGTGCCCCCAACAACTGGAATGAGGTCTATCCCAAAACGTGTTGTCTATATATGGGGTATGTTCTACTAGCTGGGCTGCCCTGTCAGGGTTCAGTGGGAGAGGAAGTGCTGAGTCTTGCAGAGACTTGAAGTTCCAGGGTAAAGGCGATACCCAAAGAGCCCCACAGCCACTAAGAGGAGAAGGGGAGGTGGGTTGGAGAACTATTGTGGGAAGTTGGTTGACAGGAAATTGGGCAGTGAGCAAGAAGTAAAGTGAATAAGTAAAAAAATGCCATTAAAAAAGAAAGAAATATATATATGGGCTTTGAAAATAGTTCAGTGAGTAAAAGCACTTACTACATAAGTATGAAAACCTGAGTTCACAGCTCACATTAATTCAGACACCATCATACCCATGTCTACAACAGTAATCCTAAGATGAAATAAAAATAAATAAATAGGAGATATAGAGAGGAGAATCTCTCCAAGCTTACTGGTTAGTTGGCCCACAGAATATAGCCACAAAATAAGAGACTCTGCCTCAAACAACATGGAAATTAGAGTCCACATCTGTGATCTCATCATACACACTTAAGCAGGAGTGCATGGGCACGCGTGCACACACACACACACACACACACACACAAACACACACACACCATAGGTAAATACTTTTAAAAAGAAGGGAAAGGAAGGTCTAACAAAAATATGAAAATAAAGTAAAACAAGAGAATGGTGAAAAGAAATTAGATATAGTTGGCGACCATATTGATGGGTGTGAATGAGTTCACTAAACCTGTATAATAGATGTTTATGCTACCAGAGGAAAAAAATGAATCCTACCAACATTTAAGCATTTGTATTTGAAAATAGAAATTTCTTGCAAGAGAATAGTCATAGCACATTCCTTTTTAAATGTTTTGATGCACTTTATCATGACAAATTAAATAGACAACAGCTTGGAAATTGATTAACACAAAATCAATTTCTTATTAATAAAAACACAGAATTATGTTTGCTTTAATTCCTTTTATCAAATGTAGGCTTTTATTGCTGTTAGATTTCAAAAGAGCTAAGGCTCCAGGTGAAATTCAGACTGTTCATGTACAGTAGAGACTTCTGTTTAAGAAATTATTTTAATTGTTTCCACCTTGACATTTGAAGTAGGCCTTCTATTTCTAACCTTAACTCTGTTAGATTTAGTAATCTGAAAACTATTTCATTTGAAGTGCTGTTTATACAAGGTACCAGACCAGGAATGCTGATTGATTTTAAGTTACAAGTGTGACAATCATGAGCACTGGACTGAGAGAAGGGATTTTTAAACAAACCAATCATATGGCATTAGCTTAATTGAGTTGGAGAGTCAACTCAGACAGAGACAATCTAGTTCTCAGTCAGAGTAAAGAGAAAGTCTTATCTGATTTTGTCTTGCTGGCAAGCCTCCTTCCAATTACAGGGACTGGACTGACAAACAGGGTTCCAGCATCAAAGAGGAGAAAAACAGTGGAAGGATATTGTTAGGCAGATCTCAACTCTCATACTCCCCCCCCACCCCCCCTCTCTTCCTAGCCTTGTGACTAAAGTATTTGCATGCCTCTTCACAACAAGACTACCAGTTACTGAGCACTGCCACAGAGAAGTAATTTACAGGTGTCCCAAATTCTCATTTTGACTTCCTTTTTATGTGTGTGGAATGGGCACATATACCTGAGTATGATAGCTAATGCCCTATTGTTAGTGTTACAGGCAGTTGTGAGAAATGTAACAGGGGTCCTTGGAGCTGATCTTTGGTCCTCGGCAAGAGCAGCAAGTTGTTTATCCATTAAGTTACCACAATCATTTTTATCTTCGGTTCATATTATTCATTCCTTCAAATACATACAAATCCCTATTCTACTTGTCATACGTACATTCAGCTTGAGCTTGTGTTCCTCCAGAATAGCAATTTCGTCTGCCCTTCCTTCCTTAAGTTGCTTCTTGTCAGGTACTTTCATATAACAATGAGGTAAGTAGCTGATAAGAATGCATGAACATTTATATCTGTTTTGGAATGGCTTCCCATCAGCTGTTCCAAACTCGACTGATAACGGAGGCATCCATTGCAGGAGATGGAGCAACACTGTGAAGTCCCTGAGGGGGTATCACTTGGTGGGTTTTGGAGACTAAATCTGTAAATCTTGCTTTTTTTCTTCTCTCTCTCTCTCTCTCCCTCCTCTTTCTTTCTTTCTTTCTTTCTTTCTTTCTTTCTTTCTTTCTTTCTTTCTTTCTTTCTTTCTTTCTTTCTTTCTTTCTTTCTTTCTCTCTTCCTTTCTTTTATTCATCAAAATAACAATGTCTTGAGGGGCTTGTCGTCCCCTTTTATAGGAGAATTATAGGGGAATTTTCCATAAGGGTTAGGTAACCTCTAATAGGATCAGTAGGGGTAGAGCAGTGACATTAGCACATATTTGATTGGCTGCTATGTTCATTTCATTATATTTGGTGAGACCTTGAAGAATTTTAGAAACCAGCTCAATTCTGGCCTTGTTATCTCTTTCACCTAAATGTCCCAGGAGCTGACACAGCTCCAGACTTATCCTCCCTAAGTCAGGGCTGTCACTGACTAAAGACCCATTTTCTGTGTTTCCCTCTGAGGAGCCCAGGATGGTTCTCAGGGAACTGAAAATTTTTATTCCTTAGGTTTTTGGATCTTTCATTATCACCTTCTTTCTATGTGTAGTGTTGGAAATGATGTTGAACTTTATTATCATTCTCTTTATTTACATTTCAAATGCTATCCCTAAAGTTCCCTATACCCTCCCCCTGCCTTGCTCCTCTACCCACCCACTCCTACTTCTTGGCCCTGGCATTCCTCTGTACTGGGGAATATAAAGTTTGCAAGTCCTAATGATGGTGGACTAGGCCATCTTCTGCTACATATGCAGCTAGAGACATGAGCTCTGGGAGTATTTGTTAGTTCATATTGTTGTTCCACCTATAGGGTTGAAATTTTTAATTGAATTAATTTAAGTCAATACTTCAAAAATGTACAGAAACTTTCCCAACTTCTCAGATCAGGCATTTAGAATGCAGTTTTAAGTGAAAATGCCAAATTCAAACTTAAAAATCAAAGATTTACTTTTATTTCTTTGTGTGTGTGACTATTTGTATGTATGTATGTGTATGTGTGTCTGCCAAAAGAGTATAGGTGACTCCTGAGGCTAAGGAAGAGCACTGGATCTCTGAGGTGCTCTTAAATGCTGAGGCATCACTCGAGTCCCCAAATATAGGTATTTAGTGAACATATAAACAAAAACAAAAGACAAACTGGGAACTCTTTTTCATAAATTTTAAAAGTATAATTAGATCTTTATCAAGGAATCTCTGCCTTTGATTTTGTTTTTAAATAAAAGTATGAAATTGAATCAAGTGACTGTCAGCTGAAAAGCAACCACAGGGGAGTGAACAGCTCCACTTCTCTCCACCTGCTCAACACACTCTCACCTTCCAGGTACAGGTTAATTGTTGAGGGGTTAAGGGGATGGAAACTGTGTTTCTTCTAATCCTGTCAGTTCCTTGAATTCTCACTGAACCCTTACAAAGGCAGAGGCTAGTCTGCTTTTCCTGGGTTTTTACTTGTATTTGCTACAATCTTGCATCTTGTGTTTTGTTTTTCTAAGGAATTCCTGAACACAATGTCCTTTTTTTAGCCTTTTAAAATAATATATTCCATGGCCTTATTTGATACTTTATTTAATAATTAGTAATTGTCCTTTAAAATCATTGTTCACCATCTTGCTATCTCCTCTTTTGTCCTTAAATCTGTTTTAATATATTTTCTCAGAAGTGGTGAGATGGCTTAGCAATAAAGAGTACTTTGTGTTAAAAAAGCACAGAGTTGGCTCACCAGCTCTGATGGCCCCTAGCTCCAGACAGTCCACCTCCCAAAATATCCGAGGTCTGCTTTAGGTCTGTGAGCAACTGAACAAATGTAAGTAAAAAAAATTAAAAATAATTGTAAAAATCTTTTTAAAAACTTTATCGTAAACAGAACAGATTGAAATATTTTATTACAAAAATAAAAGTATAGGTGATATCACTGGGCATATTATTAGGTCTCTAAGCTTTCAATTACCTTATCTGTGAAGAAAATTAAAAAGACTGTTCATTATATTATCAAATTACGATTAAATGAATATGTCTTAACTCTGTAGATCTATATCCCAAATTTTGATTAAAATGTTTAATATGTGTTCTGGTTAATTAAAAAGTATACTTACCAGATTCAATTGCAGTAACTATGTATAGACTCTCCCAGGAAGAGAGGAATGCAATCATCCGTACAGTGAAGGACATGTGTGTGTGTGTGTGTGTGTGTGTGTGTGTGTGTGTGTGTGTGTGTGTGTGAATGCTCCAGAGTATGTGCTGGGGGTATAATAGCAGGTCTGGGGGATGTAATAGTGGTAGTGTCTTCTTGAGACCTCATACTCAGTCTCTCTTTTTTCTATCTGGCTTTCATAATTAAAATATTAATTGCCACTAAGAATTTGTGGGAAATCTTCCACTCATACCCAGGTTAGTGAGTGTCCTCTGAGGCTTCCAGTTTAGCATTTTCTTGGGTCATCCCCTGGTCCACCTTTAACACATGGGACTACTGAGAAAGGATCCACAACCTGTGACTCTAGCTGCTGAAAATATTTCTGTGGAAGAACAGATGCTTATGGAAGATGTTTTCTTATTTTTAAATAGTTAGAGATTCTGAACTTTGGGGGATCTCTTTACAGAAAATGAAAGAATGATCATCCCAGGGGAGATATTACTGAAATTCCCAATCCCAGAACCCACAGAGAATGATGGGCCTCATGAGTCTCTTTATACCTAGGAACTCTTAGCTGCCCATCAATCCTAGGGAAGAGGCCTAGGCTTATGAGACTCTTTTTGTTCTGATTTAGAGTATGTTTAATGACTAAATCATCCTCTTTGCAGTCTTACAACTCAGGATTATCCAAGAACAAGAACAACAGCAACAGCAAAAGCATGGTTTAAAATGATATCATTAGGTCTGTTGCTAGCATTATCTCCATGGGAGAAACAGAAGAGATGGCCTGATCTCAGAAGTCACCTGACTGGCTGAAGTTTCTTCCTGTGCTTGTAGTCTCCTTAGTTTGTTGCCCAAAATGATCATTTCACCAATGTCCAGACTGATGATTTTTAAATAATAATGCAGTTTTCTGGCTTTCCCTGAGAGGACTCTAGAGGCAATTATGGTGACTAGAGGCGGGAGAGATATTTTCCTCAGTTGTTTGCCACAGGTAAGTTGCCCATGCTCCTGTGAGAGACCCTAATTAAAATAGTTAACTCACAGGAAAGAAGAGGGGAAATGAGAAAGGGGATGAGAGAGTGACAGGAAGAATACGGAGGAAGGGAAACCGATGGGATCAAACACAATTATTAGCATGCATGAAATGCATGATAATGAAATCTATTATTCTTTGCAATCTATATGTAAAAAATATTTTAAAAATATTCAACAGCAATCTTTTTTTTTTTCCATTTTCAACAATCAGAGCTAAGACTCTTATTTGTCACCCATGTTCCCACTACCACTTCTATATAAGGTGCTAGAAAGCACGGTGGTCAGACAGCTGCTTTGATCCTCTGTGGCTAATATAATTTTTCTGAAGCATTAAAAAATTAAGACATTCACCATATATGCAATAATAAGAAAGATATATATTAAATAAAATTCACTCTGTCCTGGTATACTTGGTGACTGTTTGACCAATATCCCAGGTAGCCAAACTTGTATTGTATTGTATTGCACTATAAAGTATTGTAAAGACAAACTTGTATTGACAATAGCACTAGGATTTTGAACCAATAAGGCCAGATCATTGTCCAGATATGTCCAGATATTGCAGTTCTCACATTTTCCCACCCCTGGTGTGGGTACAGTCATATGAGCATGCATGTGTCTGGAGCGTTTTATAAAAAGAAAAAATGGAGAGTATATCTTGAAAGCATTGCATTCAGCCTTACTCTGAAGTATATTTTTCTCCACCTTAGATTTCTAAAGAAAGCCTTCCATGTCAAGCCTTGAACCAGTCTGTTTGATTAAAACGATTAGCATCTTACTATTTCTTTCCTAGTAGATTTCTTGCCTGCAAAAATATTTGCATACAAACATTTCCCAATTTAAATCATTTAAGTTTTGATCTGAATCAATTTTCTATAAATTCTAAATATATCTCTTGGTAAAAACAGTGGTAAATATATGCATTCAAGTGAATAAGTTGAAGATCCACATGACTGGGAAGAAATCGAAGGATTAATTGGATTTTTTTTTATTCACTGGTGATAAATTCCTTGGGTTCCACAGGCACTGACCAAAGATATGCTTGCTTTTATCAAGAAAGATAATGGGATTACCTGCTAGATTAAGTCTTTAATCTCTGTTGATAAAGTGAGAAAATTATAAATATTCAAAAATATACAAGGTACACACTAGATGGCTTAAATTTCTAAAAGAAAATAAGAGGGAGAGACAAAGAGGAAAAGAGAGGAGGGGCAGTCTGAAAAACATTATCTGTTGGGAAAATGAAGTTAACTATAAACACAGCACATCTGAATAGGCTAAGAGAGTTTTTAATCATGATTACAAGGTATAATTTTCAAGTTATCTATGGCAAATCATTGACATGTATAATGAGTGACTTAATTTGTGTCCTTTCATTTCTGTCCTTTGATTGGAATTTGATGCACTGCTGTGTTTTTGTTTTTCTTCTACACATATTAATTTAGTTATAACAAGGAATGGCATTAATCACTTCTCTGATTTTAATGAGAAAGATGAATCCACTACTATTTTGCTTAGGATTACTTTTCTTCCTCACTATTTTTATTTTCCTCTGCAAATGGTGTTTAACTGTTGGATACCCCAGTAGACAACTCTTGAGATCCAACTTGGAATTGGCTGAAATATTGGGTTTTTAGTAAGTGTGTCTGTTGGCACAGAATTATTTTTCCATAAAAATTTTATGCTAACTCTCCCTGAAAGCAAAATACTGATTTCCAAGTGGGATGTGCCCTTTTACTCTTATATTCACCACAGAAACAATTACATGCACATGACCTACTCAAGACTGGTCTACTAATATCTTGTCATAGGATGGTGAGAGTTTCATGGGACCCAACTGTTCCCTTAGGTCCTATAGATACTTAGCTTCATGATTTGAGTAAGCACTTTGTCCTGTTATGTACTTATTGGTAAGTTTTATGATCCTGTATAACTACAACAACCAAAATAAAAAACCCAAACAAACTAAACTAACTTAACCATGCTGTAGTTAGCAACCCTACTTTAAGCTCACTGGGTCTTCAAAACAAGAACAAACAATCACAACATGACAAAATAGTAAGGAGATGACTACTAGGGAATATGTGCTCAAACTGGGAGGGAAGTGAGAGAATATTGGAGAGTGAGTATAATCAAACTGTTATAAACATGCCATAAAGATCATAGTGAAACCCATTGCTATGTATACTTGTTATGTGAAGTACAATGTCATGAGTGAATTTCAAGACTAAATCAGGCCCACAGGAAATAGGAAGTCAAAACTGATTACTGAGTGTGGACTACATATTTAAAACATAAATCAGCTATGCATGTATTACCTTTGTTTTTCATTTGATGACATTTGGGTTCACCTAAACTTTTTTTTTCTTTAATATGGTTGGTCAATGGTGAGGGCAAGAATATAACCAGGAGCTGTCCTTTTGATGACTAATTTTAAATGTTTCCCCAACAACTGCTTTTGAAATATTATTCACATCAAACATCATGAAATCTCTACCATAATATCTCATGTTCCACTTTCTGTACATGATAAAGAGCACATTTGTGTGACTCTAAGACAGACAGTCATGTCCTTTCATAAGTTCACACAAGAAAATATCTTAACTAAATAAACATTTGCTAGTCAAGTATTATTAGATTCCTTAATAAAAACTTAAAGTTCTAGGGATCCAGTAAGTGTGTGTGTGCGCGTGTGTGTGTGTGTGCATGTGTGTCTGTGTGTGTGTGTGTGTGTGTGCTTGTGCTTGCATGAGTGTGCATGCATACGAATCTATGGCTATGTGTACTTGTGTGCACATATGGAGGTCTGAGGTCTGAGGAAATTTTGGTTTCATTCCTTTGGTGCCATACATTTTGCTTTATGTGTTCCTCATTCCCTTGGAACTTGAAAAGTAGATTAAGCCAGTGGTCCATGAGTCCAAATTATGTCCATTTATGTTTTCAGCAATAGCATTGCAAACATAGGGTATCACTGAGGTTGTTTTTTTTTATTTTTTTCAGGAGAGTTCTGTGGATAAATAACTCCTTACATTTGAAAAGAAAGCACCTTACAAACAGATCCATCTCCTTAATTGCAACATCTTGAAACTTTTAAGGAAAACATTATTTTGAAGGTAATCTTCTGTAATGATTGATAATGAAGACATGCATTTCATAATCCACGAAATTTAAGTATCACTCATATGGATAGGATCATAAACATCCTCCTTATCTCAAAGAATGGCAGTGTGTCATTTGGAAAAAAAAAAAAAAAACAACCACAAAGTAGAAACATCACAATGTTCTCCTCTAAGGAACTTTCTCATGTTTCAGTTCTTTAGAAATTCACCTATGTCTCCTCTGTATAGATGGAAGAAATGACAAGAGGCACAGAGAAGCCACGAGAAATATAAACACACTAATTCTGGTCATTTTAATGAGAATGGTTTACATAGGGTCATATTTAAATGCTTGGTGTTCAGTAGATGGCTGTTTAGAGAGGATTAAGAGAAGGAGGAAGTATGACTCTGGGCCTTTTCAAAAGACCCTTATTATTTTGACTTAGTCCTCTCTGACTCCTATTTGGGGGACAAGATACAAGCTCTCAGTTGTTCTAGTCTCCACAGCTTTGCTTTGTCATCAAGCAAAGATGCCGTACATCTCTAAAACTGTAAGCACAAATTTAAACCCTGCTTTTATAAGGTTCCTTGGCCATGGTGATTCATTACAGGAATAGAGAAGTAAATAATATACCAACTGCTTCTTTTTCTGGTTTTGTGAGAAAACTATTTGATAAGAGAAATTTAAAGAAGAAACATTTATTCTGGCTCACATGTCGGTCCATCGTGGAGAGTAAGTCAAGTAAGCAGGGACTTGAAGCAGCTATTTTTATTGCACCTAATATCAGGACTCAGAGGGTTAGAGATGCATGTTTTCCAGTGTTTAGATATTTTCCTTATTTATATAATCCATGAACACATTCACTGAAAGCAGTCCTTCCCACAATTGAGATGGATCTTTGAACATTAATTAATGCCACCAAAATTATCTCTAAGACACTCTCAGAGGCTGAAAATAATACAGGTAATGAATTACAGGGGTTCTTGGAGGCATGCTTTTTAGGTGAGTCTAGATTATGTCAAGCTGAGAATTAACACTAACCAATACAAAAGTATTGCTAAATTCCCCTTTAATGATAATTAGACCTACCTACACTTGTCACTAACTATATCTCACTATGACGCTGCATTAAACTTAAGTATAAAAATACACAGATTTATGCATCTCTCTGGGATTAACTGTTTTTGTGAGATGTATTTGTTTGTTTGTTAGTTTGTTTTTCCAAGATAGGTTTTCTCTGTGTAAACTTGTTTGTCCTGGAACTGGGTTGGTAGAACAGACTGCCCTCAAACTCACAGATATCTGTATGCCTCTTTTTCTTGAATGCTGGGATTAAAAGTATGTAAGACTAGCACCCTTAGATGCCAATATCTGCTACCAGAAAACATGTCTTAGGTCAATACAACATTGAAACATGGCAAATGACATCTGTGGAGTCCAGAGAAGAAAAATTTAACACTGTGAACTGGTGAAAGGAAGTGAGAGATTGCATATTTCATATCAGGTCTAGAGAGCATTTGGGCACATGTATGGGGCTAATAATGACTTACCTGCACATAGTGAGTCTTAAAACTTGTTAATGTAACTTACCTTCTGTGTCAGAAGTTCTGGGAACATGGTATAAAATTTGGATTCATGCTAAGAAAGAAAGACATTTTCTGAGAAACAGCTAAGATGTCCGACACCTGCTGTGCACCTTCCCTTTTTCCCCCACATGTTTTTATTAGATATTTTCTTCATTTACATTTCAAATGCTATCTGAAAAGTCCCCTATATCCTCCCCCTGCTCTGCTCCCCTACCCACTCACTCCCACTTCTTGGCTCTGGCATTCCCCTGTAATGGGGCATATAACGTTTGCAAGACCTAGGGGCCTCTCTTCCCACTGGTGGCCGTTTAGGCCATCTTCTGCTACATATGCAGCTAGAGGCATGATCTCTGGGGGTACTGATTAGTTCATAATGTTGTTCCACCTATAGGGTTACAGACATCTTCATCTCTTGGGTACTTTCTCTAGCTCCTGTATTAGGGGCCCTTTGCGCCATCCTATAGATGACTGTTAGCATCCACTTCTGTTTTTGCCAAGCAATGGCAAAACCTCACAGGAGACAGCTATATCAGGGTCCCTTCAGCAAAATCTTGCTGGCATATGCAATAGTGTCTGTGTTTGGTGGCTCATTATGGGATGGACCCCCAGTTGGGGCAGTCTCTGGATGGTCTATCCTTTCATCTTAGCTCCAAACTTTGTCTCAATGTATCTGGAGGATTACATCCAGAGTGAGGTTATCCAACTCCAAAAGAAGTCACATAATATGCACTCACTGATAAGTGGATATTAGCCCAGAAACCTAGAATACCCAAGATACAACTTCCAAAACAGAAGAAAATCAAGAAGGAAGACCAACACCTGGATACTTCATTCCTCCCTAGAATATGGAATAAAATATTCATGGAAAGCACCTTCCCTTCTATAGGTCTTTGTACATACCATCATCAGAATGAATCCTCATCAGAGATGTTGTCAAGGTCATTTCTTCACCTGAAGGTCTTGCTGTCTCCAGTGCCTGATAAGCAAGGCTACATGTTTCATTCCTTCCAAGTACTGGGGCCTTTCTGGTTCTCCAAGAAAGAGCACAATACCAAACAGCAGCTGCTGAATTCTACTATGAGTTTTCACAAGACCATATTTCTTGACTATCATGTGCACACTTATGAAATTATTGTGTATTTATTATTTTATTTTATTTTTAAGTGTGTATGTATGCTTGTGCACATGTATGTGTGGGGGTCATCCTAAAGAAAGCTATACACTTCCATTAATATAGTCTCTTATTGTCCTGGAATTACCAAGAATTACCAAGAATTACCAAGGTTGTTACCAAGAATTACCAAGGTTGTTTGGTACCAAACACTAGGGATCTGCCTGTCTTCCCATATGTTTGAATTATAAATGTCTTAAATCCAGAACTTAGAACATAAACCCAGAGACAACTGCTCTACCTACTGGCCATATGGAGGCATATTAAAATAGGACATGTGAGTATATGGGTGTGTGCATTGGTTGCTACTTAGGGTATAGGGGTTGTGCTAATTAGAAGACATCACCAATCTTCTGTGCTTATTCATGATATTTTTAAAGAGTAGTTTCTTTCAAAAATTTCATTTAGCCCATTTTGACTTTGACCTTGAAAATTGCGTCTTCCATTTATCTGTCCTTTGCTGTACAGAAAAAAGAAGGTTTAAAAGCAGCTCATTTTGGAAATCACTTAAAAAAAAACACACATCCAAAATAAATGCTCATTAGAGTTTGGTATGTCTGTGCTCACTTTAATTAGATATAATTAGTCCCTCCAAATAGACAAATATTAAAGAAAGAAAATGAGTATTTGAAAGTGTGGTCCAGTGCTTTCTAAATGCTCAGCAGTCTTCATCATTCTGTGGGGCTTTTGTAATTACTACCATTCAGAGTATTGGTTTAAAGTGCATGATGGGAATTGAAGCACAATCTTATCTAAAAACTTCAATAACTTCACATTGTGGATTTTCTTCTAAAACACATATGCCTTCACAAACACACATTTCCCCCTGTGCTCCACTTTTCCTATATAGAACTGTTGAAGATTCTTCAATGTCTATTGACTTATAAAAATCCTACATTTAGACAATCAAATCATTTTCTATTCTCCTACTGAAGGTGATGGAGAGACCTTAAACCCACAGAACACCTGCTCATATACTGAGAGCCCACCTGGTCATGGTCCTGAGTATTTGGCCTTATTTGGAAGAGTTAAATCTATGTCTCCTCTCAAATACCGTGTCCTATTTCAAATTGAGCCTTATCCTAAAGTTATCAGTTGAGATAACACAAGTTTATTGATAAAAATCAGATGAAACAATTAAGTTGTTAAAACAACATCAGCAAAGAATGTCCTTTTGACTGGGGATATGGCCAGTTGTAGAGCATTTTCTTAGTTTCATGTGTCTCTAGGCTCAATCTTAGTAACACACATATATGTGTACACACACACACACACACACACACACACACACACACACACACACAGAGGTCTATTTTCACAGCTTTCTCAGATAGAGAAGAATCTCTAATCCCTTCACATTTTTCCAGAAAAGACCTCTGGAATTTGCAGCAAGACCTCCTGCCTGAGACCCTACAGGGGACCTATGGCAGGTCATATTTGGATTTTTGATTTCTGTGAACAGACAATGAGAAAATTTTCAGCACAGTGATTCTCTAGAAGTATTCAGCATCCTACTCTGTTCAGATGGGCTATGACATCTGAGTAAGATAAGACTGATGGTCATACTGGCAATATTGACTTATTCCCTAGTGATCAATGAGACATGCTATAGCAGAATCCCCAATATTTCTTCATCTCACTAAATCATATTGACTCCTCTCCCATCATCTTTCAAATGCATCTCCTATCTTAGCTACATTATTTCTATTTATTGACATCATTATGAGTTATATGTGATTATGAGGGACAAAGAGTTTCCCTACCATGGATCATCCTCCAGTTTTGTGTAAGAAGTTTGATGTGATATTGGTGCTACTCCCTGACATACTTGCCCATTCTTTGTGTTCACACTTGTGAGTTTGGTTTCCAGTGACAGGGATGGCAGGCCTTGCTTGAAGACATCTAGTATTGCTCTTCTGCTTTCCTATACTTCAAATCCGGTTGAGTGAAGTACTTCTATTCTCTTTTCATTTCTGAGTTGATTGAAAGATGGCCTTGACATTAATGAGTGTTGATGACAAAATATGGACAATTCAGTAAAGTGACGGTCTTTTCTGAAATAAAAACTGCAACATATTTTCATAATTATCAAACCATAGCAAATAACCTACATGCTAATGTCAAGTTGATGGAGAAAGCTATAGAAAAAAAAATGTAATGGATATGATCAGACAGAGTTTGCAAACTTGAGAGAGGATGGTCCACTTTTGTGTTTGGGAGGACTGAAGATGCAAAAGTATATAGAAGGAAATGGACTGGACTCAAAGGTAAAAGACAAGCAGTGTTTCAAGAGCACAGTAGCAAGATTCTAAATAACTGTTACAAATACATCCACTCAACCCAACACATGATGTTGCAAGATAGATCAAAGCATTTGGCTATGAGGCCATAGGAGGGGACACTTAACTGAGCTGGAGAATACAGCTATCTACAGAAAGGAGTATATGACTAAAAGTGAGTTAATAGAACGAAGCAAATCATTTAGGAAATTAAAGACAACAAAGAAATCATTCATTTTGTTTGACCTGTTGTTTGATTTGAAATAATTATCAGAGATTCAAAAGTGTATTGGTAAGCTACAAGGAGTTAAGTGTGAAGTTATATCCAGGATGAGTGTAAGAATCACTGAGAGACATTGAAAAGTTGGCAGTATCGAACTCATGAGAGTCCTCTCAGCTCTAGAGACAGAGAAGAAGAGGAGGAAACTCATAGTGTGGTTTTTAAATGGTATCTCTCTCAGGATCACATATTTGAACATTTGGATCATAGCTAGTGGTGCTATTTGGGTGCTTACAGAACTTTAGATACATTGGATCATCAAACTATGACACAAAATAAACTTTTCTTTCTTTAGTCTCTTCTGTCAGGTGTTTTGCCACCAAAAAAAAAGGGGGGGGGAATTAACTGATATACTAATGCTTATAGGGCCTTCCTGGAAGTGGGTCACTAGGAGTAGGCCTTGAGGCTTTGTATTCTGGCTTAATTTTCACTTGTATCCTTGGCTTCTTGAATATGGATATAATGTGACCAATTACTTCTTACTCTTGCTGCCTTCATTTCTATGGCTGCTGCCAGGCAGTCCCCAGTTTAATAGATCATATCCTTCTGAAATAGTAGACAAAATAAACCTTTTCTCCCCTAAGCTCTTTGTCCAGGGTATTTTTATCACACTTCTCAGAAGGTAACAAGGAAAGGGACAAGGAGAAAGTGCTATGTAGAGGTAGGGAAGAGAAAGAAGAGGTTGATGAGGATGGAGGATAAACCAAAATAAAGTTTCCCTAGTAATGAATTTACACTGGTAGATTTTGAACATGTATTCATTTTTTCCATTAATAGACTAAATGTTTGGGCATATAGCATTACTATTTCTGATGCCTGCAATGGATACTGCAGTGGTTTGAATAAATCTTTCTTTCTGTGATGTTTAATCTCCAATGCAAACTTAATGAGGTACAGATCATCATGAATGCACACCTTTGTCTATGAGGGTGTTTCAAGGAAGATTTGAGTAAGGAAGACCCAGCCTGAATTTCGAAAAGACCATTCCTAAACTGACAACACATAAGTGAAAATGAGAAATTGTCCTGAGGGCCAGCAATCATCTCTGCTTCCTCACTGTGGATGCAGCAGAACACAGCCACATCATGTCAACCATGACATCCCTGAGAAGATATAATGTATCATCAAACTGTGACACAAAACAAACCTTTCTTTCTTTAGTCGCTTGCATCAGGTGTTTTGTCACTAAAAAATGGGGAAAATTAACTGATATCTGAGTCTTCTCACAAATTCAGAGCTGCTGTATCTGATTCCTCTCTTTCGTTCTTACATGTCTGTGTCTTGAGCATCTGAAGTTCATTGCCAGTCAGTTATTTAATCATAACCTGTTTGTTTCTAATATTTGTACATATTTTCTTAACAATGCATGTCTTACTGAGTGCAAAATGTCACAAACATTTCTGTTCCTACAAAATTAATAGCTCTTAAAATATTTCTAGGAATTTTACAACAAGTCTCCTTGGTTATGATATTTCTGGTATGGAGTATCTTCATGGTTAGTTACTGCTATATCTAGGAGATTAGACAATAAAAGATATTCATAAACCTGTGGAAAGCCACACTGTACAATGAAAGAGCTTTCAAGCATGGTCTTACACATTTTGAGGAAAAATAAAGAAAGGAATGCTCTAGGGAATGGATTCTGCTTTTAGTTACATAGTGTCTTTTCAGACTGGGGCAAACTTTTCTAACATTGTGATTTACAGGACTGTTTAAGTGATTAAAAATAGGGAACAAACACTCTGTAATCATTGGTGTATATGCATGTATGCACATGTTTCTACATAATTTATTTTAATATATAATGACATCAATAGAACAAAAGCAGAACAGTGTGTAATTTTAAATATTACCATTTTCATTTATCTACACCTTCAGGTCAAAAACAATGTTGCATTTTGTGGATTTTGAGTAAATGAAATTTAATAAAATATATAATTCGAATCGTTAAGTAGCAAGAATACTATATATATATATCAATTATTCCCACGTATTTTTCAAAAGTCTTTTCTTGGGGACATGTAATAAGCATGGAGAGAGAGAGAGAGAGAGAGAGAGAGAGAGAGAGAGAGAGAGAGAGAGAGAGAGAGAGAGAGAGAGGAAGAGAGGAAGAGAGAGGTATCAGAATAATTGTGGCTTCATAGAATGAATTGGTAAAGTTTGAGGAGAATTAGAATTAGGTCTTCTTTGAATGTCTGATAGAACTCTGCACTAAACCCATCTAGTCCAGGGTTGTTTTAGTTTGGGAGACTATTAATGACTGCTTCTTATTTCATTAGGGGATATGTGACTGTTTAGATCATTAATCTGATCCTGATTTAACTTTGGTACCTGGAATCTGTCTAGAAATATACCCAATTCATCCAGGTTTTCCAGTTTTGTTGAGTACAGCCTTTTGT
The DNA here is from genome assembly GCF_978045245.1 of Mus caroli. Taxonomy (NCBI): domain Eukaryota; kingdom Metazoa; phylum Chordata; class Mammalia; order Rodentia; family Muridae; genus Mus; species Mus caroli. The sequence goes on along the minus strand of NW_028227256.1, from coordinate 113,931,194 downwards.
AGTAGGATCTGTTGGTGTTTTGGATTTCCTCAGGTTCTGTTGTTATATCTCCCTTTTCATTTCTGATTTTGCCAATTAGGATACTGTCCCTGTGCCCTCTAGTTAGTCTGGCTAAGGATGTATCTACCTTGTTGATTTTCTCAAAGAACCAGCTCCTGGTTTGGTTGATTCTTTGAATAGCTCCATTTGTTTCCACTTGGTTGATTTCAGCCCTGAGTTTTATTATTTTTGTCCTCTACTCCTCTTCAGTAAATTTGCTTCCTTTTGTTCTAGAGCTTTTAGGTGTGCTGTCAAGCTGCTAGTTTTTGCTCTCTCTAGTTTCTTTTTGGAGGCACTCAGAGCTATGAATCTTCCTCTTAGGACTACTTTCATTGTATCCCTTAAGTTTGGGTATGTTGTAACTTCATTTTCATTAAACTCCCCAAAGCAGTCTACAGATTCAATGCAATCACCATCAAAATTCCTACTCAATTCCTCACAGAGTTAGATAGGGCCATTTGCAAATTCATCTGGAATAACAAAAAAGCTAGGATAGCAAAAAAAAAAAAATATTCTAAACAATAAAAGAACCTTTGGTGGAATCACCATGCCTGTCCTCAAGCTGTACTATAGAGTAATTGTGATTAAAAACTGAATGCTACTGGTACATCAACAGACAGATAGATCAATGGAATAGAACTAAAGAGCCAGAAATGAACCCACACACCTATGGTCACTTGATTTTGACATAGGAGCTAAAACCTTCCAGTGGAAAAAGGACAGCATTATCAACAAATGGTGCTGGCTCAACTGGCAGGTACCATGTAGAAGAATGCAAATTGATCCATTCTTATTTACTTGTACAAAGTTCAAGTCTAAGTGAATCAAGAAACACCACATAAAACCAGAGACACTGAAACTTATAGAGGAGAATCTGGGGGAAAACCTCGAAGATATGGGCACAGGGAAAAATTCCTAAAAAGAACAGCAATGGCTTGTGCTGTAAGATCAAGAATCAACAAATGGGACCCCAAAATTGCAAAGCTTCTGTAAGGCAAAAGACACTGTCAATAAGTCAAAAAGGCTACTAACAGATTGGGAAAGAATCTTTACCAATACTAAATCAGATAAGGGACAAATATCCAATATATACAAAGAACTGAAGAAGCTGGACTCTAGAGAATCAAATAACCCCGTTAAAATTGGGGGACAGAGCTAAACAAAGAAGCACCTGAAAAGTGTTCAACATCCTTAATCATCAGGGAAATACAAATCAGAAGAACCCTGAGATTCTACCTCACACCAGTCAGAATGGCTAAGATAAAAAATTCAGGTGACAGCAGATGCTGGAGAGGATTTGGAGAAAGAGAAACACTACTCCATTGCTGGTGGGATTGCATATTGGTACAGCCACTTTGGAAATCAGTCTGGCGGGTCCTCAGAAAACTGGACATAGTACTATGGGAAGATTCAATAATAAGTCTCCTGAGCATATACCCAGAAGTCATTCCTACTTGTAATAAGGATACATGCTCCACTATGTTCATAGCAGCCTTATGTATAATAGCCAGAAGGTAGAAAGAACCCAGGTGTCCCACAACAGAGGAATGGATACAGAAAATATGGTACATTTACACAATTGAGTACCACTCAGCTATTAAAAACAATGAATTTATGAAATTCTTAGGCAAATGGATAGATCTGGAGGATATCATCCTGAGTGAGGTAACCAAATCACAAAAGAACACACATGATATGGACTCACTGATAAGTGGATAATAGCCCAGAAACTTATCATACCCAAGATACAATTTGCAAAACAAGTGAAATAAAAGAAGAAGGAAGACCAAAGTGTGGATATTTCTTTCCTCTTTAGAATTGGGAACAAAAGATCCATGGATGGAGTTACAGAGACAAAGTTCAGAGCTGAGACAGAAGGATGAACCATCCAGAGACTGCCCCACCCTGGGATCTATCCCATAAACAACCAAACTCAGACACTATTGCTTATGCCAGCAAGATTTTGCTGACAGGACCCTGATATAGCTATCTTTTGTGAGACTATGCCATTGCCTGGCAAATACAGAAGTGGTTACTCACAGTCATCTATTGGTTGGAACACAGGGCCCCCAATGAATGAGCTAGAGAAAGTATCCAAGGAGCTGAAGTGTTCTGCAACTGTATAGGAAAATCAACAATATGAACTAACCAGTACCCCCCCCCACCCCCAGAGCTTTTGTCTCTAGTTGCATATGTAGCAGAGGATGGCCTCATCGGCCAGCAATGGGATGAGAGGCCCTTGGTCTTGTGAAGATTATATGCCCCAATACAGCGGAATGCCAGGGCTAGGAAGCTGAAGTGGATGGGTTGGGTAGCAGGGTAGGTAAAGTATAGGGGACTTTTGGGATAGCATTTGAAATGTACATGAAGAAGATATCTAATAAAAAAAAATTACAAAGAGAGAAAGAAATCAGGGAACCAACACTCTTCATAAGGGTTATAGACACTGTCTATCCAAGTTAATGTAAGATTTTTATAGTTAAAAACTTACACTCTCTGAAGAAAAAAAAATGAAGAAGTTTTGAGAAGATGGAATCCTTAGGATTAACAGTAAAAATGGCCACTTTTTTTTTTACCATAAGCAGTGTATAGATTGAATGCAATCTCCATCATAATTGCAACACAATTATTTACAGACTATGAAATAACAATTCTCAAATTCATAGAGGAAAACCAAAACCCAAAAAACCCAGGATTGCCAAAATAAACCTGAACATTAACAACAAAATAAAACCAAAACAAGAATAACAATGAAAATAACACTATCACCACCAACAAAAATGTTACTTTCACTGATTTCCAAGTCATACTACAAAGCTACAGTAATAAAACCCACAAGGTATTGGCATAAAAACAGATACAAGAAACAAAGAAATTGAATTGTAGACCCAGACATAAACTCACATCTACAGACACAGAAGCCAAACTTTTGTCACAGAAGCCAGAAATTTTCACTGGTAAAGAGAAATCTTCAACAAATGGATTTTGTCAAACTGGATGTCTCCGTGTAGAAGGATGCAAATAATGTCATATCTATTATCCTGCTGAAAACTCAAGTACAAGTAGATCAAAAACCCTAACATAAAACCAGGCACATTGAACTTGGTAGGATTAGAAAATAGTTTTTAACTCTTTGGCATGTGAGACAACACTCTGAACAGAACACCAATAATATATGCTCTAAGATCATCAGTTAAAAATACATAACTATTTTCAGGACAGCTAGGGCTATACAGAGAAAACCAATTTTTGAAAAATATAAAAATACAAATAAATAGATAGATAGATAGATAGATAGATAGATACTTCAAAACAGGTTTCATTTTACGTCAGAGTAGAAACTTAAACGTATTTTTAATTATAAATAGAAGCCTTAACTTATAAGAACTTATCACAGGACAAACCAAAGTTATTCTGTAAGTATTTCAAGGATTTAACATAGGACAAACTGGAACAAAACCCTCAAACTACAAGGTATATTTTTACTCTTTTGGTTTCTCATTAACTTGTAATGTGTATTGTTCCTGTTTTGATCTCACAGGTAGAAATAGAGGTTAATCAAATAGCATTATATTCATGTATAAAACTGTCAAAGAATAAGCTTATCAATGTTTTAAAACACACCTCCAAATTACAAAACAAGTCATTAAAACAAAATAGATAACAAGAAATACTAAGGACTGTATGAGCCTTTTTCTAACTGCAGAGCTGTTACAGCTGGTGAGTTTCTACCCCTTAGACAAATAGCACCTCCTCTGTGATGAAACTGCTTTTCTTCATTGTCTTTAATATCTTGTCCCTCATGTACTCAGACCTTTTAATGAAATCATCCAGTCTCACAGCACTTAACAAAAATGGGGAACTTCACCACTAATGAATCCTGGCAGTCTTTTCTCATTATGTGCCCAATTTTCCTTAGAGAGCACACAGCTCTGGGTAGGGTTGCATTTCATGAGTCTTTTCATTCTTAAATCATCTTCAGATGACAGTGAAAGGGAATGAAGAGGGACTTTGGAAAATTCCACCAGACCCCTCCTCTCCTGGAAGAGAAAAATCACAGAACACCTAGGCACCTCTTTCCTTTGGAAGGGAGAAGGGAATTACATTCCTCAGAGCACAGGGGGAATGACCACTGACCTCCTGGAGATAAGGGAAGCCCAGAGCTCAAGTAGACACATTCCTCAGGGCAGAGGGACCATTGACCCTTTGCACCCAAGAAAAGCCGATGCTACCTTATTCTCTAAAGGCCAATCAGCTTAAAGTGTGCACTGTTCTGCCAATCATATTGCTCCTAGTTGATTAAAAACTGTATAAAAACTCACCAAACGGGTTGTATGGGTTACCACTTTTCCTTCTGGTGTAGGATAACCCCAATGTGTTGCAACAATAAATTTCTCTTGCTTTTGCATCAATTCCCAGCTCCACGTTGTTCACTCAGGGGGTCTCGGGTAAGCTAGAGCTAGCCAGAGTCTTATAGGAACATACCCTGTCTTTCCAGTTCAGAGTCTAGTCTTGGTAACAGATACAGAAAAGATCAGCTCTTCACCAACCTCATTATCCTAAACTACACCTGTTTGCCTTTATACCCTGAGACTTTGTTTTTTTTTTTTTTTTTTTGGTTTCTTTGAGGCCAAAACTCAAACCAAACTGAGAGCGGATAAGGGATGGCTCTCTGGTTTTCCTTCATTTGAGACAAAATTGTCATCAGTAACACTCCATTTATTCAAGGTCATGCAATATTCAGTTTCTGCACAGCAAGATAAAAGAGTAGGTTCCTGGATTTCTCTTCCAGAATACATTAATATTAATAGTCTGAATTAATAGGGATAAATGGCTGCCTGGAGCAGATTTCCTAGCCTTTTTTCTCAGGCTTCTATTTGGTTGGGGAGAGTTCCCAAATGTCTCTTTCTGGAGCCTTGTCCCCTCAATCATTCTTGTGCTGTAATTGGAAATAAGAGTCCAGAGACTCATTTTATTCATTAGAAACTATTTTCTATGGTGAAATTAATTTGTCTGAGACTGGCTCAACTGGTAGTTTTGTAGAAATAACACATTTTACAATTTTGTCTTTTTTCACAATCTGCTTAGAGAGACATACCTTCTGTGGTTTCATGATAGTGTGCCTTTGGACAGAGGTTTGTGTGGAAACCCGAAGTTGACATCATGCATTCAGCTGTGTTACTTGCTATCTTATTTCCTTGAACAAGGTCTCTCATTGAACTTGGAGCTAAAGTGGCAGCTAGCAAAGCCAATCATCTTCTTGTCTGTGCCCCAACACTGTCATCCATGCTTGGATTTTTACAGTTTCTAGGGATTCAAAGTTAGATCCTTATGCAGGTACAGCAAGTACTTTTCAATACTGAACCATTTTCCCATGTCTTCATAATATTATTTTGTTAATATCTCTTTATGTGTAAAGGAAAACATAAAGAACTATATTAATGACATAAAACATTTATTCAAGTGAAGCCACCATGTTTTATGGTAAAGCATCTAATAGAGCCAATCTTAGTGACCATCCTTGCCACTCTTCTCCAGAAGCCCACAGCTCATAGTGAGCTGCACATTTTTATGAAGACACAGCAAAAAGTCATTTAGCTCCTGTCTACTGCATGGATGTTACCAAACTTTCTCTATACTTGATTCTTGGATATTTATTAATACTTTTATACTTGCTCCCTGTAAAACAATATATTAAAAAAGTTTTTTTTCTAGTCTTTTTCAGAACCAAGATTCAGTATTAAAGTTAGTAAAATGTCAATGTCCATGTTAACCTCAATCATAAGAAGTCATTGATGTGAAAGATTTCAGAAAGGCCAGAGGGAGGATTGTGTGTCTTGTTCTTTTTCCCTATCCACTTCTGCTCAACAAACCAATGTTTAGTTCCAATGTCTTGATCTACAAACTGCTGAAGGTCTCCAGTGGACTGTGTTGCTCCTTCTGAGAACTAACCGTTGTGAAATCAGCACTTGCTGTTTTACTGTCATAGTTAAGATTTCACTTGCTATGAAGTCAGAGAGTTTCAGTTCATTATCATCAATGCAGAAAGCATGGTGCTGGAGGAGTTGTAAATTCTACATCTTGTTGTAAAGGCAAGCAGGAGAAGACTGGTTCCTACATGGCTAGAAAGAGTGCTCAACCCCCCCCCCCCACCTCCAGTGACACACTTCCACCAACAAGGCCACACCTGATAACAGTACAACTCCCTATAGGCCAATCACATTCAAAACATCACATTCTACTTCCTGAGCACATTAGGCTTGTTCAAATATCATAAGTAGGCATAGCACAATGCAAAATACATTTAGTCCAACTTCAAAGGTCTCCATCATCTATAACAGTTTCTCCAATGTTAAGAGTGCAAAGTTCAAAGTCTCTTCTGAGATTCAAGCAATCTCTGAACTGTAATCCCTTAAGAAATCAAAATTAAAAAGCAAATCACATACTACAATATCATGTAGGATATAAATTACCAGTCTAAAATGTCATGGTAAGGAAATATTGGATGGAACATACGCCAAACTGTACATCTTCATGTCTGGTGTCAAAGCCAAAGCAATTGTCAGATCTCCAACTCTTTTCATCCTTGATGACTGACATTGCCAGATCTTCCATTTAGCAGAAACAAACTTTGTTCTGTTGCCCTGATGGCAGCTTTCTTCAAGCAGGTATCGTACATCTTGGCATCTCTTACATCCTGTGGGATCCAAGGCACCTTCACCTTTACAGTTTCTTTCTCAAATGTCTGGGATCCACACATGATTTTCTGGGCTTCTCCAAAAGGCTTGTGTCACTTCTCCAGCTAACTCCTCTGTAACACTCTAAGCTATGGTTGACTCTACTTCCCTGCTGCTTTTCTTGGTGATCATTCCATGGTACTAGCATCTCCTACATGCTGGACTCTTCCCCTGCAACCAGGTTTCACCAGTAGGCTCTCATAGTTTCTCTCCATGGTGCTAAGCCTCAACTTCATTGCATGATCCCTTCATTTCTGGGCCCTCAACTGTAACTGAGGTGATGTACCTTTACTAGTGGCCATCCCTGGACTGTCCCAGTGCCAAAACTCATCTGATCTCCATGACCCTTCATATTTTAAAAACCAGTACCACCTTGGTGATTCTTACACATTATCAAGTCCAGATGCAGCATGAGGTGCAACCTTGAATATCTCTGGAACACAGCTTCTTTGTGCTCCAATTAGATGGCAGCAGCATGGAAGGCTGGGGCAGGGTTCTTCAGAAGGGATTATGTGCTTTGAATCAGCATCCTATATGTGGTACAGTCTCTCCCCCAGGCAAGATCTATGGGTCCAGGAGTCAAGAGGTGGAAAAGGGCATTTACAATCACTCCTAGTAACCCACTAGGAAAGTTTTGCTTCATCTTCCTGCAACCCTAAATTCTGCTGGGCAAAAATTTTGTAGAGAGTGCTAGCAAATAAGTTCAAGCAGCTAAGCAAGAAGAAGGAAGCCTTCCTTCTTCCTTTGTCCTTATGTAGGCCTCCAGCAGAAAGTATTTCCCAAAACAGCTGAATCCAAGGTGTTCTTTACTTGGAACTTGATCTGTCCCAGGCTGACCTTGAATCCAGAGATCTGCTTGCCTCTTTCTCCTGGGATTAAAGGCATGTACCATCTTTCCTCTGCCTAATCTTTTCATGGTGACTGTGTCTCAAGATTCAAAAGCGTGTGTCTTGCAGACCCAAGAGCTGAAAACCATTATAAGATAGGGGCACTATATCTTAATATTGACAGAAATATTTTCAGTGACTTAACTAGAGTATTATTGTATACTTTTGTTTTTAAGTTTAAGCACTAAAAATTCAAGAACTGGAAACCAATTTCACATTAAGTCAAAGGTAGGTTATCATTGTGTTATTATCATCTGTAATACTCCCTATCAGAGTTGCTATCCAACAGAGTATATTCAATATATTTCCAGAATAGAATGCAATCATTTTTGTTTGATTGACTTCTGTCTTTTGTCTGATGAGGAACTTGAATGTAACAACCGTGAGTTCCAGGGAGCACCATCATCCACATGTGGAGTACTAGACATCATTTATCATTCCCCATATCTGATTTTAAAAAAATCCATTCCAGTTGCATTAGCTTTATTATATATGACTTTCATTTCATCCTACTTCAACCCCTTCCAGCAAGGAATTGGTACATGAATAAATAATTAATAAGCTATGCTTCAAATATAAGTGTGACAAAGAAAAGTTTACAGATCCTTAAAGAATCTCATTGTTAGAATTTTAAATGTGGCAGGAAGCTCAATACAGTCATAAGAATCTTCCTTTAAGTTTCTACAAGAAGATGCTGAGAAAAGAAGGGACACTATGAAAATAAAAGTAAAAAGGAGAAGTAAGAAAAGGAAGGCAGTGGATGTAGGTATGTTTAGTCTTGGCCAAATATGACACAGAACAATAAGCAGAAGGAGGAGCAACAATGGGATAGAGGATGCAGAGTGACACTAGTATATTCCAGTGGATTGTGGTGTGTTTGTGTGACTGAGTGTGGGTGTGTGCTGTGTACAGGCATACACACTCCTGTGTGCAGGTGCAGTCTGCCAAATGTGGACTTGTAGAAAACAGAGTTTGATGTCAGTTTTCTTCTTCAATTATTTATCCAGCTTATGTTTTTTTTTAATACTTTGCAGTCTTATTTATTTTTAACATTTTATTCATTTATTGTCTGTGTGTACTTGTGTGTGTATGTATAAATGCTACAAAGCACATATAAAGGTCTGTTTGAGGACAACTTGCAGGAGTTGGTTCTCTTCTTCTATCTCCTGGCCTTATAACAACAGACCTCGTAGCTGGGTAATCTTTCCAGCTGTCTACTTTATTGTTTCGATTGGATCTCTCAGGGGAGATTCTGGAGCTTACCTAAATCTGCTATAATGGCTTACCAGGAAGCCCTAGAAATACCCTGTTTGTGCCTCTACTCAGCCCTGCCTCTGGCAATATAGGGAACCACCATAAACTTGTTTTTTCCACATTGATGTTAAAGATAAGAACTTAACTACTTATGGTATATCAGCAATACACTTTACCAAGTCATCTCTCAGGTTTCAAATGAGTTCCTTCTATAGTGAAATATCAGATCTATAGAAATAACAGGTTCAATTCTATATGTTCTCTAGCAGGAGACATCTCAATCTGCAGATAAGAAGGCAAAACTTAGGAATATAAAATGAATTGTCTTTTACAAAATTTCTTGGGTCTTCTTAGTCATCTCTGCCCTCATGCCAAACTAGCAAGAATAGTTGAACTCCTGTTGATCTTCAAGTCAATTTTTAGAACATTCTCAATGTAGGACTGAGTAAACCTAATTATGATCAATTTGGGTCATTATTTTTGTTGATGTAGGAAAATATCTGACAAAGAAAATTGAAAGGACTGAGTGAGCCAGGGCCAGGTTGACTCCATGACAGGCTGAAAACTAGCAGTTTGGGAGACTAGGCCTAAGTTTCTGTTACCAAGAACCAGAAAAGCCCTAAAACAGTCAATTCCAGGGAAAACCACCCTTCACAGGCAGCCAGTCAGGAAGCTGCCCTACAATATAGCCTGAGCAAACTTCATGGGCAACCAAACAGGAGCTGTAAAAGCTACCTCTCCAGTTAGCCTGAGCCAAGTATAATTAATCAGCAACCTCCCCCCAAGTCCCCCAGAGCCTTAACTAATCAAAAAGGTAGCCATACCTTTGGAGATAGAGCCAGTCAATCAAGGGAATGAAAGGTAAAGTCACTCAATTGGCTCTGAAATTATTGTATGAACATCTTGTAAACCGTGATTTCATGCATACATAAATCTAATTGGTTAACTATAAGCTTAAGAGTCTTGATTCTACCACGTAATTATGTGTTGAGATGACTGACCGTGGCTGACTGTGGGGCATTGCATGATAGCTAGAAGAACTCAGGGGAGATGGTGTCCTAGAGATAGCCCAGCAGAACCCCTGTGGCCTTTCTTGGGGGGGGGGAGAGTTAGTATAGTAATGAGATCACCTGGATTGGGGGCTAGCTCCAGAGAGTTGGCAGAGACAAGAGCAGGGGAGCTTGGTCTGACCTCGAGGAGAGTTGGCAGGTTCACTGTTTTAATATTTCCCGCAACAAAGATCTAGTTTCCAAATCTGTTATCTAAAATATTCATTTCTAGTATAATAATATTTTAGAATGCTGAAAGAGAGGTGTGGCCTCCAGAGTTTTGTATACTGTCTTCCCTATGGCACTCTGACTTGCTCCTTTGAAACAAGCCTTCGTGGAGAACCTGGAGCTGGTGTTATTTTGAGCTTGCCTGAGAGAAAACACACCCTAGTGTGATCTTTCTGTCTCTCTCCCTCATAGTGCTAGAGTTAGAGATACACATAGCCACACTCAACTTTGTATTTGCTGATTTTCAAGTAGACTTTTGAGGATCTAAACATAGCTCTTCATGCTTGAACAAAAATTACTTCTACTAACTTGACTCTACAACCAATGACCTAGCCATAATTATTTATGTTAAAAATATAGATGAAATTAACAGAAATGGACACAGTCCCATTTGATGTTTATCTTAACCTAGCCAAGAACATTATTAGCAAACTAACTTGCAGTAATCTCATTTATAAAATAAGAAAAGTTATAATGCAGAAACTAATGATTACTTCATCACCTAGACTATGTGGGATCCAGTAGCCAGCAAGTATCAAGAATGAGGGCAAACTGAATCCCACATCTGTGTTCACCAAGACACACCCAAGTATCTTAAAGTTTCATTAGAGGACAAATTCTCTAATGCAATTGTAGCCACTTGGTCGGGAAGCAGGCATTAGGACTAATGATGCAGAGTTTTTAGAATTTATGTAAATTTAAGAATTTCTAAAAATGATTAATAGTGTTTGAAGCCTTGATGATGTAGCTTTAGTGAAAAAAAGACTGGTTTCAGCTTTCTGCTCAGAAGGAAGAAGAAGGAAGAAAAAAGGGAGAAGATGGGGAAAAAAAGAAGGAAGAATGATGAAAATGCTTGGGTAAATCTAGAGCACTTGAACTGATGCTTGCATCTACAACACTGGGACTCCAAGAAAGAAAAACCTACTGAAGTTATGAAATAAGTTTGCATAATATTTGAGAGTGGCTCCTGGTTAAGCAAGTATAGAATATGTAAAATCTTGTATTAGTAAAACTAAGTCAAAGCACTGGGACTCTTAGGAGAGTCATTGTGTGCAATGTGCAGAAGCAGAAAGCTAGCAGAACTACTGAGTTAAGGGTTAACTTGATTCTTTTTGGCCACTGCCTGGCAGCTTTGCCCATGTCATTTATCATTAGAGAGTCACAAGAAAATGTAAGTAGCTGTCCTCAGAGCTCTGTGCTCTGAAGTATAATAAGTTAAAGTTTAAATAATGATAGTTTGCAATTATTATTATTTTGGCTATAGGCCTGGAAATAGGGAAACTTGGGAACAATTGTAATTCTTGATTCTTTGTGGGACATGGTTATTCTTTTGAATTTGATTTGGCAATGATTGTATAATGTCTTTTTTTCTACCTGCTTTTGGAGTATCAATAAAAGACAAGAGAGCAAGTGAGGAGTATGTGAGGTGAATGTGGAAAGTGAGTGAAGAGAGAATGTGAAGAGTGAGGAGAGAATGTGAGGCATGTATGGAGAGTGTGTTTGTGAGTGAAAGGAGAGTGCATGTGGTATGTGTGAGAGATGAGTGTGAAGGATGTGTGTGTGAGAGAGAGAGAGTGAAAGGGGAATGCACAGAGGTGTGTATGAGCATCAGAGTTCAAGAAAAGAAAAGCACATAGAAAAAAAAACACAGTGTGCAGGAGAATGCAGAGTGTGTGCAGCCTCAAGCTGTGAGCAAATGAGTGAGAGAGAAAGAGCAGAGAATGAGAGAGAAGGGAGAGAAACTTTAAGCCTTGAAAAATTGCCTGTCAGCTTGTACCAAAAAAAGTAGTTTGTATATATTTATTATGTACTTTCCAGATATCCCTGCTTCCAGTTGAGAACACTGATCCTGTGTCAACGCTGGACCCCAACAAGTCTCAACTGACCTGGACCCTTGAAATCTCTCAGTCACTGAGCCACCAACCAGGCAGCATACACCAGCTGATATGAGACCCATAAGGAGCAGAGGACTTCCTGGTCTGGCCGAAATGAGAGAAGATGCACCTAACCCTCAAGAGACTTGAGGCCCCAGGGAGTGGGGAGGTTTGGGAGGTGGGGGTGCCAGGGTGAGAATATTCTCTTGGATAGGAGGGGTCCGTGGGGAGGAGGGATGGGAGCAGGGAGCAGGAGGGGACAAACCAGGAGTGGGATGAAGACTGGACTGTAAAAATGATTAAAGAATAATAATAAAAAAAATAGTGTCATTTTACTTCCCAGCCATACACTCCCATGTGCCTAAGAAAGAACAGTCTTTCTGTTGCTGGGTGTTTTGAATACTGTACAAATGGAATCCCACAATGAGTTGTTCCTTATGATGGTTAACTTAGCATGTTTTCAAGAGATCATCAAGGCTCTACCATGGTCTAATTTATTGCTTATAAGCAAGTAGCATGGCTATTATATGTTCTTCTCACTTATTTTTCAGTGGTTAAATACTTGAGTTTCATTTACCTTTTAATTATTATGAATAATGATTCTAATAACATCAGTGAGGACTTAAGGTGAAATTTCACTTTGATACCTATTTAGGAGTGGAACTGTTGGGTTATATAATGACTTTATTTCTAATCATTTGATTAACTGGCAAAGTTTTGAAGAGTCGTGGAGCCATGTTACATTCTTACCAGCATTTCATATGGAATCACACTTCTCTAAGCCCTTGCCTGCACTTATCATCACTCTATTTTTAGTGTGTCCATAATAGTGTATATGCAGGGACATCTCACAATGGTTTTGATTTGCATCAGTGTTGCAAGAAGCAGTTTAAACTCACTTTCTTTGGTACTCAAATCTATTCCCTCTCATCTACTCAATATTATGTACATATATATATGCCTATATACATGTATAAGAAATGGGATACCCTTTGGCTCTGTTGGTGAGAAAGTTTGAAACCCCCAAACACTATTGCCTATTGCCATTGCTCTTGGTTATACCCAAGACTTGATGGTAAAACCATCACAAGAATGTCTTAAACAAACCACATACTTGGCTCAGAGAATGTGACCAAGCAAGTAGGCAATGTCCTGATAACCTCGTTCTGCTAACTAGCTTGAATAGTGCTGGTGGAGAAAGGTAATCACCAGTCATACAATAGCTTTGGATCCTCTGACCTCCAGTAATGAAATGATTGGCAAGGCATGACCTTACTTACTACTGTTTCTCATTATTCAAAGCTGCCCAGTTTGTTGCAATTAGGCATTGATTTCCATATCTATTATTTTAATTGGTCATTTGGGCACTGAATAATTTTAGTTAATAGATCTTGCATGCAACCAAGATCTTTGGCAAAATCAAATACCTTCCAATCTTATTAAAGTTCATTCTCATACCTCTCAGGCTAAGAGCATAGAACTTCCCTCTCTCTCCTAGAATAAACTTCTTGCTCACAAATTAGGAAGAAAGACCACATGACCCAAGCACTATTTTTAGTTTACACTTTATCTATGTTCTTCTTAGTACAGTGGCTGGGACTTTGTGTTCTTTATGTCCTTAATGTGTTCTCTGTATTCAACTCATGAGATTCATTTTAAAACAGCTTCCCATTTTCTATAATGCTCAGGGGATTTATATAGCCCTGTATGACTGAACATTACCTTCAAGAGTCCATCCACTGTTGAATAATTTTTTTATTACTGCATTTGATTGTATAGTTTGAATGTTTTCTATGGCTTTGCTATTATACCTGCTTATCAAAATGAAATTAGTAGTTACATAACTTCAATTTCTAGTACATCCAACAGAAGGCTTCCCCTTTATTATGTGATAACAAAAATTGTATTCATCCATATTTTCTATTTTGTATGACATCATCCATCAGATCTCTTTGAAAAATGACATTATGGCTTAGTATGAACTTTTATTTCATTAATCAAAGCACTTAGGAAATATATAATAATAATCATAATCTTAAAATTAATGAAGGTACAGTTGATATTTATTAACCTTTGTTAAAGTTTATGGGCTTTCCCAAAATACGTTCAGCTATTTACTTCTGAAGCCATACTTTAAAAGTTTAATTGAAAACTTACAGATATAGTTCAGTGGTTAAGGTCACTTGCTGCTCTTGCAGAGGACAGAGCTTCAATTGTGGTACCTACTTCTTGGTTCACAAGTATCTTTAACTCCAGTTCCTGGGATTCTGACACTCTGACACTTTTTTATGAACTCTGCACATACCAGGCAGGCATAAGATGCACAGATATAAATGCAGGCAGTCATATATATATATGATCTATCTATCTATATGTATATATATGATTAGTAATTATTTAAAACTGTTGTATTGAATGTTTTGGTGATAGAAATAGAATTGATGACTGACTTTTTTTTCAGTAATGTTCCCAAATCCCTTTATGTGACTTTGGCATCATTTTAATTGTTTCATGAAACTTAAGTATTTATTGATTGTCTTTAGTACAATGGTGCCGTTCTCATGTTATTGAAAACTTAACAGGAAAAATCCTAGAGAATACAAGAGCCACATTAATTAGTTAAGTGAGTTTATACTTTTTCCTTAAAGTTAGACTATGTCCTTTATCTTTTAAAATTCACCATGTGTCTGTGTTCCTGTGTGTTCCTCTGTGTGTGTGTGTGTGTGTGTGTGTGTGTGTGTGTGTGTGTGAGAGAGAGAGAGAGAGAGAGAGAGAGAGAGAGAGAGAGAGAGAGAGAGAGAGAGAGAGAGAGAGAGAGTTTATGTGAGTTTAGGCTCTGCATGTCACACTATGCCTATGGAGGTCAGAGTATGCTTAGATGTTAGTCCTCATCTTCCTCCTTGTTTGATACATGGTTTCTTGTTCAGTTCTGAGCTAGCTAGCCGATAAGCTTTTAGCGATTTTCCTGTATCTCCCAGTCACCTTAGGATTACTAGGGTAACAAATGCATATTATCATATCTTGTTTTTCGTAGGTTCTGAGGTTCTGAACTCAGGTCCAGGTCCTCATGCTTTCCTGCCAAATGCTGGACCTACTAAGTAATCTTCTAGCCTTCTTTCATCCCTAAACAAACAAACAAATAAACAAAACTACAACAACAACAACAACAACAAGAAACCTCCTTCCTACTTTTTTTAAGGGACATATCCAGTAACTAAAACTTAACTCTTTAATCCCACAGCAATTTTTGATTGGGAAAATTCAGAAGGCTTATTTCAGTAGTTTATAAAATGTGGAATATTCCTGCATGACGTATTAATGATCCAAAATACAACTGGTCATTTCTTTTTGCTATCAAACCACACTGTGTATTAAGATTTGGCCTCACTGTTTCTCTCATGTTGGAAGCTTTGACAATCTTATGATTATCTTATTTTTTTTTCCCTTGTCAGGATCTTACACTGCCAGGGTTTTATCATGACAAATGCATACTTAATTATCAGACCTCCACATTCTTCTCAGAGAATTTGCAAACTCCTTGCTTCTTTATTTTGTTTTTTTTGTTGTTTTTTTTTTTTGTTTTGTTTTCTGGTTGCCTGAGGGTAGACTGTGTCCAAGTGTTTTCAAATGCCTTTTCCGTTCATGTTAAAACTAAATGATGTGACATACCCTTTCATTTATTTCTATATACTCAATAGCCTTTATAAATCTTTTATTAATGCAAGCAATAAGTACTCATTGAAAAAATCAATACATAGTTCAAGTTTATTATGCTGTGTGAATTGCTCTTTAGGGTGCATTGTAAATGCTTTAGATCGAATAATATTCATGTTTTACATTTTTCCTTCCACACTGACCATTTATTTCCATTTGGTTTTATATTTTGTATGCCAGTGATCAAGATTATGCTTGTAAAACAAACAAACAAACAAACAAACAAACAAACAAACAAACAGTCTGCTTTGTACATGTACTTGAAAAAAAGAGAAGATACCATTATGTGGTCATATGAAAATCTCATTAAGAAAGTCATTCCACTTCTCCCCGTGAGGATGATGTAAACACCTGTATTGGGTAATATTTCCTGTTATTCAATGCCTTTAGTTAACACGGGAATCACCCAATTTTCAGCAATGTTTATTGAATTCTTAAGTTACACCAATTTTCAATACTTGATAGAGGGCTGTTTCATACTAGCATTTTGTGGGTTACACAATGGCCCTTACACTACACAAAAATAGGGCAGTATCTCAATTGGCAAACTGCTTGTTATGCAAATAGGAGGATTAGAGATCTACTCTGAGAACTAGAACACACTAGAACCTTCTATGGCAGTAGTGGTCCCTTGTGATCTTATCTCTGGCAACCTGGAGGGGCCTACTCATGGACAGTCAGGGCACTGTCAGTGTGTACAAATGTAAGCACATGGTTGCATATGAGGTGGGGCAGGGAAAATGAAGGGAGGAAAACAAAGACTACAACTAAAGGTGTTATATTCTAAATTTTAGATATTATATCTTATACTGTTTCTGGGGGTGGGGGAAATCAGGAAAGATTTGTAGGGAAATTCAAAAACTGTTGTCCTCTGAAGGTCAAGAAAAAAATGTTGAACTACATTAAAAGTAATTGGAGCAAGGCATGATGGCACAACCCTTAATCCCAATGCTTGGAAAGCAGAGACAGGGATCATTGCAAGTCTGAGGCCAACTTGGTCTACAGAGTGAGTTACAGACCTCTCAGGACTGCATAATAGAGCCTTATCTCACACCAAACAAAAGAAAACAAACAAACAAAAATTTTGGAGGGGCTCAGTGGTCAGGAGGATTAGAGTTTGGTTTTAAAAACCCAGGGTGGGTAGCTCACAACTGAAGTGTAAATTTCTGGTTTCTTTTGAGGCTCAGTTATGTAATGTGATATTTTTTTCTCAGCACAGTCTATACTGTTTTTCTCGAAGCATGTGGAAAAGGGGCATATGATATTTTGCTACAGTGAATACTTGAGAGAACTCATGATGTTTGGAAAGCATATAAATATAACATAACAGACAATGGATGAGGCTGTATAGTATTGGTTTGCCTGCCATTCTTTGCTGGTCATCATTTGTCATGACTTCATAGAGAGAAACACTAACAAAGAAGTTCTGGCAGGGTTTTTTCCCTTCTCCTGACTTGGGCCAATTGGCAAAGCTGCACGGTTTCTTCTGGAACGACCTGCCTTCACTGATTCATGAATTGTGTTTGCCAGTGAGTCAAGATGCTATTGCTGATTCATGTTAGCCGAGCTACCATTATCCTGACAGCACAGATTGAATTTGCTCCAAAGAACTATTTCTAAATAGGTCTTCATCCCCCTTAGCTCTTTTAACCTTTCCTATTCACTACCTTTGGTCTGTGGTGGGCTATAAGGGAAGTTAAAGCACTTAAGAACCCCTACGAAAAGTAGTTTTTGAAAATTTTAAGCCTACACATAGCTATTTGTACTCTAACTTCAAGGGTTTTAAGGTTTTTTCCCTAGCATATTGAACTCCACTCTCTCTCTCTCTCTCTCTCTCTCTCTCTCTCTCTCTCTCTCTCTGTATGTGTGTGTCCTTGTGCTTGTGTGTGTGTTTCTGTCTGTCCATCTGTCTGCCTTTCTCACACAGAGACCAATACACATAAAAATAAAATAATTTTATAAAAAATAGTATAAATTTATTTTAATTAAAACATGAAATTAATGAATTTTCAACACTGACAGGCCTACATATGCTATGTGTGTGTTATTCTAAAATTAAACACTATCCTGGTAACACTCTTCTCTGAATTTGTTTAATAATAGACTATAGAGCTGAACTATGATTTTCTTCCTGGCCTCTGCATATTTTCAGTCATGGTGTATTCTGAGTAGTTTGTGTGTTGATTTCCCAGGCTTATGTCATCACATGTAAAAACAGTAAGCAACTATTTAATTGGTACAATTTGGCACATTTGTAAATTCGCTGAATTTTTTTAAAAAACAATTAACTTCTATGATAATTTTGTATTCTAATTAGACATAATTGTTTTTAGCGAGGTATAAATTGATAGCTGTTTTAAATTTCTACTTTGTGTATTAACATAGATACCAGTCTTATAGACAGAAACAGTTTAAATTGATTTCATTTTTTAAAATATGAAGTGAAGGAATACTGTTTCTACTATTTAAAGATTTTTGACAACCTTCAGTTCTGTAGAATCCCTGATGAGAACTTCAAACAAGTTGAAAAAAATAGGTCACAGGAGGTAAAGATGGGATACTTAGGGATCTGTTTGTCACCCAAATAGTTAGTGAGCTCACACAGATAGTTTGATGCAGCTATTTTGGAATGGAGGAATTAAATAGAACTATAAAATATCCAGGAAAGCACTTGGCTAAGAAAGTGATGTATTTAGAGTCTAGAGAGATGTGTCAAGCTTTACACTGGCTGCTCTTTGAGATGTCCTGGTTTTGATTCCCAGCACCCTCAGATCAGAAATTCACCTCTGGCCTGCATAGACAGTGAGCATGTGGTACAAATATACATACAGAACAAACACCACTACACAAAAAATCAAAAGTATGTAAACATTTCACAAATTAAATGTGTATGTTTTGATGAATTTTAGAAATTAAGCACACCACACAGCAATGTCTACAGGTTTTCTGTCTACAAGTTCTTGGACTCGAAGTTCTCTATGCAGAGATATTCTGTATACAGGTTCTCTGTTGGCAGCTTCTCTACTTATAATTCCACATGCTACAGAATATTTCTCAGTCTAGAAATTCTCTATCTAAAGAGTCTGGTCTACAAATTAACAAACTGTGAACCAAAAACAAAACAAATACTATTGCCACACTATTGGACATGCAAGGAGAGTTTATGTATTATTGTTTAATTTAGTCATATATTGAACAGCTAATATTTTTGCATTTTATTAGATATTTTCTTCATTTACATTTCAAATGCTATCCCCAAAGCCCCCCTATTCCCTCCCCCTGCCCTGCTCCCCAACCCATCCACTTCCTGGCCCTGGTATTCCCCTGTACTGGGGCATATGATCTTCACAAGACCAAGGGTCTCTCCTCCCATTAATGGCCGACGAGGGTATCCTCGGCTACATATGCATCTAGAGATAAAAATCTCTGCGGGGGTAGGGGAGCTGGTTAGTTCATATTGTTGTTCTTTTTATAGGGTTGCAGATCCCTTTAGCCTCTTGGGTACTTTAGCTCCTTCATTGGAGGCCCTGTGTTCTATCCAATAGACGACTGTGAGCATCCACTTCTGTATTTGCCAGACATTGGCATAGCCTCACAGGAGAAAGCTATGTCAGGGTCCTGTCAGCAAAATCTTTCTGGCATATGCAATAGTGTCTGGGTTTGGTGGTTGTATATAGGATGGATCCCTGGGTGGGGCAGTCTCTCGATGGTCTTTCCTTCCATCTCAGCTCTGAACTGTGTCTCTGTAACTCCTTCTATCGGTATTTTGTTCCCCATTCTAAGAAGGAGTGATGTATTCACACTTTGGTCTTCCTTCTTCTTGAGTTTCACTTGTTTTGCAAATTGTATCTTGGGTATTCTAAATTTCTGGGCTAATGTCCGATTATCAGTGAGTGCGCATCATGTGTATTCTTTTGTGATTGAGTTACCTCACTTAGGATGATATCCTCCAGATGCAGCCATTTGCCTAAGAATTTCATGAATTCATTGTTTTTAATGGCTGAGTAGTACTCCATTGTGTAAATGCACCACGTTTTCTGTATCCATTTGATCCATTCTTATCTTCTTGTACTAAGGTCAAGTCTAAGTGGATCAAAGAACTCCACATAAAACCTGAAACACTGAAACTTATAGAGGAGAAAGTGGGAGAAAGCCAGAAGATATGGGCACAGGGGAAAAAGTCCTGAACAGAACAGCAATAGCTTATGCTGTAAGATTGAAGATTGACAAATGGGATGTCATAAAATTGCAAACCTTCTGTAAGGCAAAAGACACTGCCAATAAGACAAAAAGACCACCAACAGAATGGGACAGGATCTTTACCAATCCTATATCAGATAGGGGACTAATAGCCAATATAAATAAAGAAATCAAGAAGATGGGCTCCAGAAAATCAAATAACCCTATTAAAAATGGGTACAGAGCTAAACAAAGAATTCTCACCTGAGGAATACCGAATGGCTGAGAAGCACGTGAAAAAATGTTCAACATCCTTAATCATCAGGGAAATGCAAATCAAAACAACCCTGAACAGCTATTTTTATGTCATTTGCATTAGTAACCATATGGTAAATACATACTTTAAGGAGCAGAGTTGCATGTAAATTTTGTATACATATGATATAATAGTTTGTAATGAGGGGTTGAGCAGCCATATACTTTCAGTAGCAGAGTCCTGGAGAGAAGATTCTGGTTATTAGTTTTCCTCATCCCCAGCTTTGCTGCCAGCAGCTGTGAGAAGCATGGCACACATCAAACTTAGGTTTCAAAGATGCAAGGATTCTGCCTCTCCAAAATTAGTTTGTATGTGCTCTAATTGTTATTCAATGCTCTTTATTAGTGAATTTAAAGCATAGATGGGAATAATTTATTAGGACTGATGGACCAAAGCAGGTTTTCAGGTGATGTATGAGGCAAGGTCCAGTCCAGTTACAGAACTTTGAATATATATATATATATATATATATATATATATATATTCATTCTTTCATTCTCTCTCTCTCTCTCTCTCTCTCTCTCTCTATATATATATATATATATATATATATATATATTGGAAAGTGCAAGTAGGTGAAGAAGTAAACTTCCTCCTTCCATTTTCCTCATGTAGGCCTCCAGCAAAATGTATGGTTCAGAATTAAGGGGTGCCTAAAGATCTGGATTAATGGAGTATGTGTTGATCTGGATTATGAGCTTGTGTCATTCCACCTTGAGATCTAGAGGTAAAGATTATAGGACCCATTTGTGGGTTGTAGTTCATTTCAGATATAGTCAAATTGACAAGTGAGAATAGCTATGATGAGAAGAGACTAAAAGGACAGAGACTTTTTAATGTCCCCAACAGACTGCAAGATCAGTAACATGGAAACATTAATGACATTTCACTTCAGAGATTATGTATTTTCTTTAAAAAGAAAAAAAAAAGTTGAAAATTTGCATATAAATGGTTTAAGTTCTTAAAAGGAAAAGTTGTTATGGCTAACAAGATGTCTCACGAGGTTAAGCTTCTTGTTGACAGGCTTGACAGCCTGAGTTTAATCTCCAGTGCCCATGTAATAGAAGGAGAGAAGCAATTCTTGTAAATTCTCTCTCCACTACATGTGAATTGTGGCATGTTAAAATGTGTGTGTGTTTGCACATGTATACATGTGCACATATGTGCAAAAACACACACTCAACTAAATAAATGCCACAAAATTTTTAAAAGGAAAAAAATACACAGAACCTGCAAATTAAAGAATTGAATGTCTTAAATTTCCAAGACATAATATTTAGATTGTTTGTTCCAATCTAAGACAACAAGCATGTGGAGTGATAGAACATAAAGAGAACATGCATTAAAAAAAAAAAAAAAGCAAAACAAAACAAAAACCAACTTGGATATCCTGGAACTTGATCTGTAGAATAACCTTGACCTCAGAGATTGGTATGACTCTGTACCCTGAATGCTAGGTTCAAATGTGTGTACCACCATGTCCACCAGGTCAGCGTGTATGCTTTTCTGTATTTGCCACATGCTCTATAGTAGGCTGGTCTTGAACTCAGAGATCTGCTTGCCTCTGTTTCCTGGGATTAGTGGTGTGCACTACCATGCTTGGATCTAAAGTTAGCTGGGTGGGATGTAGCCCCAAAGCTCCCACTCCCTTAAACTATTTATCTCTTTGAACATAGGATTTAACTCCAATTTCCTTGCTGGTGCCCCTTTATTACTTGAACCATAAATTGTATATTTTTTTCTTTCTCAACTTGATCCTTTTCAGTAAATGCTCTTCATAAGATTGAAATCAAAAAACAAAGTCTCTGCTGGGCTTTTTTGAGACTTCCTCTGTCAATGGAATTAATATAAATATCTTTACCTTAGTCTTAGATAGAGTCTTTAGACAAGAGCAAAATTAGCCACATTCTTCACAAAAACAGTCTCTAGGACATATACTGAAATTCTTCTCCACTCAAACCCCTTGGGCCAGGCCTGTACAGTTCAGATCACTCTCAGCAAAATATTTTCAATATTCCTACTAGGATATCCCATTGAACCCCCTTAAAACATTCCACAGATTTCTAAATCCAAAATCCCTAAATCTATATTCTTCTAAACAAAAGCATGGTCAGGCCTATCACAGCAATACCCCAGTCCTGGTACACCATCTGTTTTCATTAGAGTTTTACTTCTGTGAACAGACACCATGACCAAGGCAAATCTTAAAAGGACAACATATAATTGGGCTAGCTTACCGGTTCAGAGATTCAATCCAGTTTCATCAAAGCAGAAGCATGGCATTGTGCAAGAAGGCATGATGCAGGAGTGGCTGAGAGTTTTACATCTTCATCTGAAGGCTGATAGGACTGGCTCCCACATGCTTAAGAGGAGGGTCACATTGCCCACCCCGACAGGGACACACTTCCTCCAAGAAGGCCACACTTCCTAAAAGTGCCACTTGCTGGACCATGCATATTCAAAATACCACATATACTGATCAAAACCTCATCACAGGAAGGTATAAGAACTATAAACCCATAGTAGATAAAAACAAATCCTCAAAATATGCAAGGAAATCTTTCCATCTTCTGAGATCTTCTTTAATTTCTTTCTTCAGAGACTTGAAGTTCTTATCATACAGATCTTTCACTTCCTTAGTTAGAGTCACACCAAGGTATTTTATATTATTTATGACTATTGAGAAGGGTGTTGTTTCCCTAATTTCTTTCTCAGCCTGTTTATTCTTTGGCAGAGAAAGGCCATTGACTTGTTTGAGTTAATTTTATATCCAGCTACTTCACAGAAGCTGTTTATCAGGTTTAGGTGTTCTCTGGTGGAAGTTTTAGGGTCAATGGAGTACTACTCAGCTATTGAAAAGAGTGAATTTATGAAATTCCTAGGCAAATGGTTGGACCTGGAGGGCATCATCCTGAGTGAGGTAACCCATTCACAAAAGAACTCAAATGATACGTACTCAGTGATAAGAGGATATTAGCCCAGAAACTTAGTATACCCGAGATATAAGATACAATTTGCAAAACACATGAAAATGAAGAAGAACGAAGACCAAAGTGTGGACACTTTGCCCCTTCTTAGAATTGGGAACAAAACACCCATGGAAGGAGTTACAGAGACAAAGTTTGGAGCTGAGATGAAAGGATGGACCATCTAGAGACTGCCATATCCAGGGATCCATCCCATAATCAGCCTCCAAATGCTGACACCATTACATATAGTAGCAAGATTTTGCTGAAAGAACCCTGATATAGCTGTCTCTTCTGAGGTTTGCCGGGGCCTAGCAAACACAGACATGGATGCTCACAGTCAGCTATTGGATGGATCATAGGGCCCCCAATGGAGGAGCTAGAGAAAGTATCTAAGGAGCTAAAGGGATCTGCAACCCTATAGGTGCACCAACATTATGAACTAACCAGTACCCTGCAACTCTTGACTCTAGCTGCATTTGTATCAAAAGATGGCCTAATCGGTCATCACTGGAAAGAGAGGCCCATTGGACATGCAAACTTTATATGCCCCAGTATAGGGGAACTCCAGGGCCAAAGTGTGAGAGTGGGTGGGTGGGCGGGTATGGGGGAATTTTGGGATAGCATTGGAAATGTAATTGAGGAAAATACCTAATAAAAAATATTAAAAAAATATGCAGGGAAAACTCACAATTTAAAAAAGTGGCAAATCAAAACTACAATTGAATATCACTTCAGGTCCACGTAAAGGATAATCACTAGGATAACCAGATGTGCAGATTTTGATTGAGGACTTGTGGACTATATTACACTCTGTTTTGAATGACTGGAACTCACTCTCAGAGCTTTAAGTAAAGGGAAAGAAGTTCTATTTTGAACTTCTATCTGCAGGTTCATCTAGGAGAAAATAACTAAGCAAGAAAAAGAAAGAAAAGCCTCTGAATTGAATAGGTGAAAGTAAAGTTAAGGATTGCTGCAAAGGACATACCTCGGAATTAGAAAACTTCCTAAGTCTGGTAAAGTACATTAGAAGTTAAGGAACAAATTTATCTGTTATAGATGCCAGAAAAACACACTGAATAATTGAAAAGGGTTTTTGAACAGACAAGGAAGAAATAGCTACAGCAAAGAACAGCAGAGATCTAAATAATCTAAACCAAAGATGAGAAAGATTTGTAAACCAATTTGTTAAAAGAAACTGTCCAGTAATGAATGAAGATCTGATACATGGAGTGATGCTCTGAGATCATGGGTTGAAGGCTGACACTGAAGGAAGCAATTCAGAGAAGCAGGCATTCTTTTGCTTTTCTTTTTGCTTTTAGAACATCAAGAAGTTCTTATTGTTGAAGCATAAACTGCTCATAGTGACTAGAGAGTGCATACTTAGAATATTTTATGAATACAGGGAATGATCAAAATATTACTATGTACACTATCCAAATAATCTCACTGTCCCTGCATCTTTCATCGGTTCAGTGGGTAGCATTCTGATTCTCAGCTTCCCCAAAGGTGCATGTTTCTGATTCACCATGCCAAGATGCTTCTATCAGAAAATATCCTAGAGGCAATGTTTTACAATGACATATGGCACTCATTAGTGCAGAATCATTTGGCATGTTGTTATAATTATTACAAAGCTACATGACAACAGTAACAGTAATATAATACTATAGAAAATATGGATGAGAATATTAGTGACATTTGTTCCTATCTTTAAGATGTATGCCAACTCTTCTTGTGTGCTAGGCAGTTTTTGCTCTTATATTTCTTGAAAACCAAATAAGAAAATGTAAAGATACATGCTTCACTGGAATCATATAATTAACAAAATTCATGGGAATTTGAAGATCACTCATTGCATAAACTTCTTGCTTTAGAAGCAACATGATCTGAATTCAGATATCCAGCATTCATGTAAAAAGGCAGGAAAAGCTGTATACATCTTCAATCTCAATGCTGGGGAGGCAGAGACAGAAAGATCCTTGGGCCTTGCTGGTCAGTTGGTCTACCTGAAACAATGAGCCTGTTCAGGTTCAACAAGAAACCATATCTCATATAATAAGGTGTAGAAGAGATTGATAAAGATGGCAAATGTTGACCTTTGAGTTCACACATATTAGTTCACTTGCACCCACATTTAAAGTACCCACATACATGGACATGTATGCACTCAAATGCACATACATGTCAGCATTCTAGTGAGTGAATAACTGTTTACTTGGTAAAGAAGCAGTCTTCTATTTCTACTTGCAATGTTCTGTTCACAGGAAATATCTGTAGTAGCATCCATATCAGATATAGTTTAGACTAAGGAATCTCCCATTTGAGCACTTCTATGAATTCAGAACATCTGTGAGCCTGTGAGTTGGGTTAGTGTGTAAAGGTACTTCCCAGCATGCCTGTCAGTCCGAGATTAAGTATTAGGACCCATGTTGTGGAAGAAGAGACCAACTTCTGCAAGTGTCTTCTGACTTCCAGACATGTGACATATCAAACACACACACACACACACACACACACACACACACACACACACACACACACACACACACACACATACGGTTAAATCATCCAACTGTGGAGAAATGTCCAGCTCCTATTAAGACCTCTATTAAATTCCACATGGGTTGGATGGTGGGCTGTGTACTTTCCCCCCTTTTCCCTGACTTCATTTCCTACATCACTTGAGGAGCTAGAAGGAAGCAGACAAATGCAATATACAAACCCCCAAATGACAAATTTCAGCAAGGCTTTTATACAAAGAAATTCACTGTTTCATTAGAATAGAGTCTTCACCACCTAGTCTGAATTATTCCAGTGATTCATGCCACCCAGAGGGTAACACATTCCTAGTCTTTCATTTTTGATTCTAGATAGTGATAAACATCTTCAGACCTGGAACATTTTAGTACACTTATCTAAATATAAACATATCCTTTGCTCCCCTAAGGTTACCAAAGCAGGCTGAAAAAATACTTTGAAATATAACCATTCCTTCAAAAATAAACTGGAGAAAATTACATTTATCCAACTGTATTTCCTGTGGGTACCAAATCAGCAGTAGAATATGACCTTGTCTGTCTAAACAACTACATATGTATGAGAAAAATACTCATGCATTGCTTCTGAAGAAAATAACTGTTTTTCATTTGCTTATTCAACTAACAGATGAGATGATATTATATATTCAAACCTTTCAATATTGCAAAATAATCACCACAATATTTTCCATGCCAGAACTTATAGATTAACAATCAGGTGTCATATCACATAACTTCTCTAGAAAACCTTAATAATGGCTTGTGTGGAATAAGTTGATGATTTTTAAATTGCTGGAAAACATCTTTTAAAGATAAAGATAAATCTGTGACAGTAAAGTGATCTAAATTCATCACCAGAATCATTGTTTTGTATAAGTCTGTGTACATAGCAGAAGGTCTACACTCACTTACCAAAGTTTCCTTTCGTGTAGTTCTGTGCATGTGTGTGTGTGTGTGTGTGTGTGTGTGTTATGTATATGTGTACAGAATTGCCTGAGGGGAGTACATGTGAACCTTTATATGCAGAGGACAGAGATTAAGCCCAGGTGTTGTTTCTTCAGTGATTGTCTATGTTGTTTAGAGAAATAGTCTCTTATTAGTACTGACAGTTCTCTGACTAAACAAGGTAAGTAGGCAGTAAGCCCTAGATGCCATATACCTCTCTGGTACTAAGATGATAAGTATGCACCATTATGATTGCTGTTTTCACATATATTCTGGGGAACAAGCTAATGTCCTCATGAATACACAGCAAGTATTTTACTCACTGAGCCATTTTCCCAGTCCCAAGTATTTTAGGTTTTTACTGTGACAAGACTCTAAGACCTTCTTTCAGATGTTGAAAGTACTTGTATGCACTCAAATGCACAAACAAGTCAGTATTTTAGTAAATAAATAACTGTTTTCTTGGTCTTCTACCTCTACTTGCAATTTTCTGTTCTTCATTTATGACTAAAAAAGGTCAGAGAACTAGAACTATGAATTCAAGTTCTAACATTAGAGAAAAAGACTGCTTATTGAGCATTTATCTTTTATTATGTATTTTATTATGTGTGAGTCAGATAGAGATAATCTATAGTATAGGAAAGATGTACCCAGGTTTTATGTAGATACTGTACTATGTGACATAAGGGCTTGAGTATATGTGGATTTAGGTAGCTATGCAAATCTTAAAACCAATGTATCATGTACACTATAGAATGACATAGAAATCATTGTATCAAATGTAATATGTGGTGACTCCATAATAATATATTGAAATATTGAGATGGCTGAATAATGATGAGAGTCCTCAAGTAAAAACATGGCCTCCATTCTCTTTCAACCATAACCAAAGTAATTCTTTAAGACCAATCTCCACCCACATTTCTATGTTCTGCCACCTCTCTTCTTAATCTTCCTTTTCTGATATTTTCTAACTCTAAGTCTGTATTCTT
The DNA here is from genome assembly GCF_978045245.1 of Mus caroli. Lineage (NCBI taxonomy): Eukaryota > Metazoa > Chordata > Mammalia > Rodentia > Muridae > Mus > Mus caroli. The sequence goes on along the minus strand of NW_028227256.1, from coordinate 113,903,474 downwards.
CTCCTCTAGTGATTTTCTACATTGCTTTTCTCATTCACTTGCTTTCTCTTCTAACAAACTCTGACAAGAGATTTTGCTGTAGTATACTACTCTTTGTGATATAATATACCTGTCTAATACACAAAAAGCCAGGACATATTAAAATTTCATTTTCTCATTTCACATATCAACAACCTAAAGCATCCTGCTAAGAAGGGTAATGAGAGAGAGAGAGAGAGAGAGAGAGAGAGAGAGAGAGAGAGAGAGAGAGAGAGAGAGAGAGAGATTGACTGATTGAGGGGAATGCCAGGGCAGGGAGGTGGGAGTGGATGGGTAGGTGGGGGAACACCCTAATCGGATCAAGGGGAGGGAGGTGGGTTAGGGGTGTCCTAGGGGAAACTGGGAAAGGAGATAATATTTGAAATGTAATTAAAGAAAATATCCAATCTCTCTTGTGAGGCTATGCCAATGCCTGGCAAATACGTTAGTGGATGCTCACAGTCATCTATTGGATGAAACACAGGGCCCCTAATAAAGGAGCTAGAGAAAGTACCCAAGGAGCTAAAGGGGTCTGCAGCCCTATAGGAGGAACAACAATATGAACTAACCAGTAACCCTCAGAGCAGTGTCTCTAGTTGCATATGTAGCAGAAGATGGCCTAGTCAGCCATCATAGGGAGGAGAGGCCCCTGGTATTGCGAAGATCATATGCCCCAGTATAGGGGAATGCCAGGGCCAGGAAGCGGGAGTGGGGTGAGTTGGGGAGCAGGGTGTGGGTAGATTATAGAGGGCTTTGGGGATAGCATTTAGATGTAAATGAAGAAAATATCTAATAAAATGCCTTAAAGAAAAGAAAATAGCTAAAAATAATTTCCCCTTTTGTGAGGGCTTTATTCAAATAGTCACATGACCATGGAGAAAGCATGTGGATAGGCATGATGAAGCCTTGAAGTGAGAAAGCAATAAGGTAAAACACTATACCATAGAAAACATGATGAAGCCTGGAAAAGAATGAAAACCTTCTGAAACCCAGAAGGGTTCTTATTAGGACAGACAAGGAGCTGAGAGGGGTAGAACATGCCTGCCTTTGTTTTGCTTTAGGTGTGAGAGCCACTGTGTATGGCATGGAATAACCTGGAATGAAAATAAAAGTTTTCACATCACCCAAATAAAGGGGATTTCTGACTTTTTTTACATTCTCAGATAGTAGCTGACAGTTCCACAGGGGTGCCCAAGTACTCACAGCAGGAGATTGTAATTCTTTCTAGAAACAGACTGTAGAGAGGACAGAGCCTTCTTTGCAGATAATGACATAGATAGGGGGTCTGTGATCTAAGGGGAAGTAGTTTTAGAAATGTGACTAGTAGTCTGGAATGATCTCTGCATAGGGCTGCCTCTTTAGTAAATAAATCCATTATTACCTGAGCAGTTTCTTCTTAATCAGGGACAGTAAGTTCACTCAGTTCTGTGTTCTGACCATCTATGAGATGTGCAGCTTCTTTCTTTCCCTTTGCATCTCAAACAAGGGCCCTCCCCCTCCTTCCACATTCCAGGCTGGCCATCTCTTCATATAGCTGAGTCTCTGCAGCCCCAGTGGTCAGTGTCCTTCTCTCCACCAGCACCACAGCAGTCGTTCATCCCTTATATATCATGTGCTTATTTATTCTCTTACTTGGTAAATAGGCATGCAAATATTAGTACACACGGTGCTTGCTTCCTTCTTTGTATACTGTGGGGAAGAAGCTTCCAGAAACTTTTGATTCTGCTTTCAGATCTGTGACCTTTCATTTACTTCTGAATCTGACTAGTGCCTGGAAGGAATGTTTCAATTCTTGGGAAATTTCAATACATACCTCTGAAGCAAAGTCACAAACGTTCAAAACTGACATGTTGCTAGCAGACTAGAGCCCCACAAAGACTGTAAGGCAATTCGTTTATTTCTTTTAGAAAAGTAAACTGTTCTCCTTTGGAGTGTGTTGAAATATTTTCCATTATTTTATAGATATTTCTGGTTATGTAGGGTCCAGACTGCCTTTTTTCTTGGATTTGGGAGAGGAATTCATACCCGATCATATATATGTGGATATACATGTGTGATTAGGCCAATGTGTAAACACAGGTGCTTTTCCTCTAGCACATTTCATATTTGTTTTTAAATATGAGCCAAGGTTTCTATGTAGCCTAGAATTTGAGAAATGGGCAATGCAAGCTCATCTTGAATAAAACATTGCTTGCATTGTTTGTTTTGTATGGTGTGCACACTTTTTATACTTAATTGAACATATAAGAAGCACAGATGAGTAATCTGGAGGACAGATGAATGTACCATTTCCTTCATATGACAGTCATTTTGATTTATTTTAGAAAGATCTGTATCTTTATGTGGTATGAGTTTTGCACAAGTTTTTAGTTTATGATTTATTCAGTTAACAAAATGTTTAATTATAAAAGTGATTATGATTAAATAAATATATGTCACATTAATCACACAGAATAACTATCCAATCAATTGTGCATTCTACAAATTTATTAACTTACTAAACACATTCACCCATCATGAGAAATGCTTTGAAATCTGAATTTAAGGATGACAATGGGTTGCTGAAACATTACAGTGAATGTACAGTTTCATACTCTCAATTGATTCATAGTCAACTGATGTTTGAGAAGTTATCATATGTTTACCTACCACATAAAGGGTGGTGATCAAAGACGGAGTTCACCAAAGTCCAACAGGGTAAGCCAAAGTGAAGGAACTGATATTGAAACAAGACACCCCCAATCCAAGTTCTTAGTACAAAGGGGATTTATTTTCTTTAGAGGAACAAAGAACATGGAATAAAAGACAAAGACAGGAGATAGAAGACCAGAGAAAAGTGAGAAGAAACCAGGGGCGGGGAGGGCATTTGACCCAGAGGCATAAATGAATGACTGCCTGTGGAAAGAGAGGAGACAGACATGGCCTGTAGACAAAAGACAGTTTATTAAGATATAAGGGGAAACTTCATGTTAGGATGAGTTGGTTTGTTTGGATAGAGCATGCTAATTAGGTGAGCCAAAAAGAAGCTTTTGATTGTCATACTTCAATATTTTGGTAGCAGGACTTTGATAGTCCCAGAAGGAAGATAGGCCGTTATGGCTGAGTTTAGGAAAGTAATCTAATTGTTGCAAGACAGAGGAAATGGTGGAGGCCATCCAGAGACACGCTTGCCATGCTCAAACCAGCTAGAGTCCCTTCGGAGTGCTTACTGGTGTTACTTATAGGTATATGGATAAAACTTGAATCATGAAGCCTAGCTGCAAGCTCTTGTTATTAACTTTCCCTTGTACTCAGAAGGAACATGAAAAGATTCCCTTCTCTGTCACATGACCTCTGATTCTCTTCGGTAACCCTATAATGTTATCTGTCTCTGGTGTTGGAGCCTGCATTTTTAAAAAATCTTCCATAAGGAAGCTGTTGCTACATTGTCTGCTTGTCCATGATGTTATTACCTCTCACAGCAAGCTCCTCACTCCCTAATATTGCACTTCAGTGTCTTTGTGAAGTAGTTATTCTACTGCAAACATGAGAGTCAACTTGCTCAGGGGCCTTGTGAATCTTGTCTCTTATAGATTCCTGGTGTATATTAAGTGTAAATGAATTATTCTTAATATATATACAAATGATGGATTAATAAGATGACTATATTTCTTTACCTTACATGATTGCCAAATAGCCACATAGAAGTAATGTGATTTACTGAAATCTGTACCTCAATTACTAATCAGTTAAATGATCTACTTTTATATCTTATGCAAATATAGCTAGCTCCCAGCCGAATCCTATGATATCTCTGCATATCATTATTGATCTGGCTCTTTGGTCCTCTTCTTCATGGCTCCAATTCCTCTATCCTCCTGCTGATGTGCCTTTCCCCATCCTCCTCTCACTTTCCCTGCTGACAGAAGCCTTACTCTGTTCTCTATTCTGCCCAGTCTTTGGGTGACCAGGATTTATTGATAAGACAGAGAATAAATGGTAAGAAGTGTTTACACAAACTTGAGATAGGAGACTTTTAGTATAAGCATTACAATGCTGTGTCTAGACTAAAACAAGATGTGAGGGCAGAGAAATCAGCATTTGAATAACCCCAGGGTAAACTTTATACAGCATACAAAACATTATGCTGAAGGCTTGCTGAGCCTTTTTAATTTCCTTAGCTTAAGCCCCATGTTCACTTCTACCTCCACGAGGAATTGTTTTGCTTCATAGAAAAGAGTTAGACAACAGAAAAGAGTTATCTTGTAAAGAAAAGAATATGAAAAGAAAATTAATGAAGGAGATTATTAGTGATAATGTGATTTGTAAAAGCTAAGTTGTTTTACAGTACACCAAGATAGTTGAAAGTGTTCTCGCATAAAAGAAAATGAAAACAGTTTTCCTGAAGACAAGTTGTTGTGTTTCTATAATGATATTCAGAGTTCAGTGGCTTAAAATATTGAAGGACACTAATTAGGCTTTCAGAGTAATTGACAATCTCCAAAGATATTTTTTGAACTCCTGAAGCTGTTGCTGGTTGTTAAGTCTGCTGTAAGTATATGGTGTATAGAAGCAAAGAGTTCTGCTAGCATCCTCTGTAAAAGAAGAAGTTCCCTTCATATTACACACAGTTTCTGTAACCACTCAGGTATTGAGGGACATTCAGACTGTTTCTATGTTTTGTCTGTCACAAATAAAGTACTGCTGATCTATAGGTTACATAGGGAAGCCTTTGCATGATCATTTTTTTAAAATTCCTTGATAAATACTTAGGACTAGAAGAGAAGTATCCTCTTGCAATATTTCTGTTTTAAAGAAATATCTAACATAAGGTCAGATGTGGAAGTACATACTTTCTAATCTTAAAATTTGGGAAATTGAGTTATGAGCACTGCACTTTCAAGGTCAACCAAAACTATACAATGAGAGGCACTGCCTCAAAACAAGAAAGAGGTAAGGTGTTTTTGAAGTAGATTTAATGGGACTGCTTAATTCTCCCATTAGCAGTATATGAGAATTCACATTCTTCCACAATTTTACAAATATGAAGTTTAGGTCTTCCAATTAAAGGGTTCTTTTATTCAATCTGTGCTCTTGGTTTTTATTAATAATCATCCATCATGTGTTTTTCCCCATTCTGTATTTCTCCTTTAGTAATATATATGATTTGATCAAATACACTGCCCACTTCTTTTACTTTAGCATACAGACACACTGACTGTTTCTGTAACTATCCAGATACCTTTAAACCTATGAGATCATGTTTGTGGGTCTGATTCCAGTAAAACTCCCTAGAATTCATTGTAGGCATCTCTTATAACTTCTAGTTTTGTAAACTTTTATATTTGATGATGAATAGATTCTATTAGGTTGATATAATTACTTACAAATAGGGATGATCAACTAGTTATTAATTTCTTACATCTAGCAATAACTTAAGATAGAGTATTGCAGGGCTAGAAAAATTGGACTCCATAAAAATTGACATTAAACTTGAAAATAAAAGTTTAGCACAGCTAGGTGTTCATTAATTTACTTCTTTCATAAAAATGCATTCATATATTTAAAAAAACGATAATATAGACAGATTTTAAAACCAGAGAGTGATGGAGATCTAGAAAACAGACAAGACAAAGTAGTTAGAAGGAAAGATTTCCTTAAAGAAAATGTCTTGGAACTTCACACCAATGTAGTTAATTAATTAACTTACTTAATTGCTTATTTGCTTAGGTTTTTTTTTTTTTTTTTTTTTTTTTTTTTTTTTTGGTTTTTCGAGACAGGGTTTCTCTGTGTAGCCCTGGATGTCCTGGAACTCACTTTGTAGACCAGGCTGGCCTCGAACTCAGAAATCCGCCTGCCTCTGCCTCCCAAGTGCTGGGATTAAAGGCATGCGCCACCACACCCGGCCTTGCTTAGGTTTTGAGATAGAAATCAAACCCAGGTTTTCACATATGCCAGGCAAGTACTTTAGTACTGAGCCTAATAGAAGATAAGAAATTTCTATTAATGTCATATTTGACCACAGTTTTTTAGAAGATGCATGAAAAAGTATTCATAAAAATGATAATTATATATATACATATAATTATATATATATCTCCAAATGATACATATATGTATGTGTTTGTGTGTTTACAGATATTTACACACATATTTAATAGATGTTATGTGTATTTACTATACCTAAATATGTGTGTGGCTATATAAAACTTGAAATTATTTAATAGAGATTTAAAAATAATTATCCATCTTATGACCAGGAATAAATATAGTTGTTCTTAAAAATAGTACAAGGATGATGTTTGGACTTTATCTCAATAGCAAAATATTAAAGCAATAAGAATCCAAGAAAAGTTTAATGCCTAAAACTACAGGAGTTCTCGTAGAAATACCATGGTTAGTACTCTTTATAAACATAAATGAAGAATAAATTTATTCACATTAATATCAATTATTTTCCTTTAAAATATAGAAAATGACTTTAATACTTGAAAATTTACTTTTTAAGTTTACATGAGTAAAATTACCAAATGAATCATCTCAGATGTTTTACCTTTAATGTGTGTGTGTTTTGTATGCACACATAATTGCAGAATGTAATTGATAATCATGAGTAATAAAACTAGTGTGAGTACACTTGTTTTGAGCTACAGTGAATTACACATTAGAGATTTGTTCTCTATTAATTATTTCTTTAGCAGGAATGTTCTTTATAAGCTGTGCATGCAGCCATAAATGTGAGTACTTCTGTTTTTAAACAACCATGCATCATTTTATTTGGAAAAAGAGACTAAGCAATAAAACAATAATCAAAACAATACTACATTACTGAAAAAATTATGGTCATCTAACCCAGATATGTAGTAATAAAAAGTCAATAAAAATTGTGTTCAGAAGATGTTGGCTTGTTATCTGTATTATTACTGCTTACAGAGAATTGTACTAAACTGGAGTATGTTTATTGAAAACAGTAAAAATGTATCTTTGAAGCAGATAAATCAACCTTAAGAGATGAAACAGAGTGGCTGTTGGTTTCTTAGTCAAATGTTAACAAATGGTTATGGGAAGAAGACTTACACAGAGATGATATCTTAGTGGGTTGGTGTAATTGACAAGCGTCTTTACAAATTATGTGTCTGATAGGGTCAATATAAAGAGCTAAAATCTAAACATCAAGGAAAAACATCTATTTACAAACTGGTATAACAAACTAAGCAGTGAGCTGTAAAAAGATCAAATACAAATAAGAGAAATGTTTTTAAAAATTCTCAACATCTTAAGGCAGAAAAGAAATGCAAATTAATACTAGTGTGAGATCTCTTCATTTCCCCAATTAGGATTGATCAAATGATGAAAATGCGTGCTGGTGAAGATGCCAGGAAAGAAGACCACTTATTATTAGCAGGTGGGAGTACGGACTCAGCTAGAAACAAATCATTCCCAGTGAGGCAATCTAAAGTGAAAATTACAAGTATTGTATGAGTATATTAGTTTTTAAGTTTTTGATATGTGTGCTACCATCTGGATAATGACAGAGGCTATGTACCAGTAGAAAGGAGATACTTCCCCTAGAAAGAGAAATAAAATATACTATTATGGAGATAAGTGGGAAACTGGAAGAGAAGGATTTAGTAGAGATGAGGATGAGAGAGAAGGAAAAAGAAAAGACATGGAAAAAAGATAAGTAACAGTAAAACCATTAAAAAATTGAAAATCTATGGCTGTAGAATTTCTGCTTCCTAAATATATAGATAGATAAAAACAATCTAACTGAAATCACCATATAATTGGGAAGAACACTTTCTAATTACATATCTAATGCTGCCAAGGAATATTTTCAATATCAGCTAGGAGTAGGTTGCTTTTTGTTGAGCCATTGGACAAAGGGTCACATGGAAACTCAAACATCAGGGCTTGATAAGGCTATTAATTACTCTTCACAACTTGATAGTAAGGTCCTATTGATAAAGATAACATTTATTTATGCCATTGAATATGAAGAAGTCTAGCTGATTCCTGATTAGAAACTTCACCCTTACTGACTAGCATTCACGATGCTGGAAGGCACTCTGCACCCTAACAGAGGGGAAAGGTAAATGCCAGTATGACCTAGCTCTAAACCCTGAGGACTACAACAACCTCCTAACAACAAATATATTATTTCAACAGTGGCACAAATGTTATAGGAGTGACAAGCAATTGTTAAACTACATTTATCTACCACTCTAAGAGATAGAAGCCATAACTTTTACGACTAAAAAAGCCAAGAGTATGACACAAGATAGGCTATGGACCTGAGGAAATAAATCTAATATTGTTGTTCTCCTAAAGCTACATAGCAATAAAATACTGTCTAGTGATAGATTGCTAAACACGTAGATCAACCCTCATCAGAAAAGCTTTTATTTAAAGTATATGGGAACTAGCACAAACACCCAAAGCTAAACAATGTGTAGACAATGAGAAACTTTGGAGCACTCAGATGTAGATTCTTTTTAAAACCTCTACTCTAAGCTCAAGGATGCATTGAGAAGAGGAGATGGAAAGATTGTAAGAGCCAGAGTTGATAGATGATTGGAAAAAAACACCATGTTCTAGACACAACAGGTCTGATATATATAAACTGTGACTGAGTTCATATAAACTGTGGCAGCAGGCACAGGATTTGCACAGGTTCCAACCAAACTAAACCCAGCAATAATAAGAGAATGTGGATACAAAATTCCATGTCTAGTCAAGAAGACATTTGTAATTGATACATTTGAGGACAGGGAAATTTTGTTTTCTCCAATGGAGTGACACTGGATGTACCAACCACATACCATGCAGGCTGCATGCAGGAGAGTAGTTAAGCCGTCACAAAATAAGCACCTTGTTTTGGTAGATGTTTTCCATCCTTTGTATTTGTTTATTTTGTTGGAATTTTTCTTTCTAGCTTTGATTTTTGTTTTTGTGAGATTTGTTTTATTTATTATTTTTTTCTGAAAGAGTAACAGAAAATAAAGTAGAGGAGGGAGGGAGGTAGGGTAGATTTGGGGCAAGTTAGTGGAGAAAACATTTTGAAACTATACTGTATAAATTATATCTATATGTTATATATTTCTTATATAGTATATATAATTATATATTTAATATGTAATACATAACTATATATACTTACATATATTCATGTATGAAATACATAGGTCATATATATTTTCATGTACATAAACACACACATATGTATGAAAAATAGTCACCTGTTGGGATGTATGATTTTCTGTATCATAGTATGCCAATCTTAAAGTCTTATAAATAAACTGGGCTTCCAACTTTTACTTGCTTTCTCCTAGAAATCAAACCACGGGCCACCTAAAAATTATCTCTTTCTCTGCTTTCCCATCTCTCTTTCTCCTCTAACTCTATAGACATTTTGTGTTAATGTTCTCTACCAACGAAATAACCTTCAGTCTTACTATTTTATATATGATTTGATAATATGCCTTTTCCTAGCATTATTTAACTACTGATATTTCTTCCCACCATTTCTTGGTTGATAAATAGAGAAAAAGGCAAACAATATGTTTTTCTCAAGATAAGACTCCATGCACGTAGCTAATTTCATAGCAAATACTATATATGTTCAGTAGAAGGGGAAACCAGTTTTTCCTTTTTTTTCTTTTCTTTTTTTTTTTTTAAAGAAGGCTCTTTGGCCTGAGAAGATGGTAAATTAATGTGTTTGAATTGGGGGAATTGGAAAAAGAGAAATCTCATTCAGATGCAGTGATGAGTGAATCTGAGGGGCTGTTGACAAAGTGTCTTGAATCCTGAGTAAACCCAGCATGCCTGGTGACATTTCACTCTCAGCTGCAAGCCCAAATGTTCCAAGTAGCTCAAGCAACAACATCCATCTGTATCTGCCTCATATGCTGGCTTTCTTGCAGAGCTCCCACTGAGAGTGCTAAATGGCTGAGAGTTTCCTTCACGCCTGAATTGCAATATTAACCTTTAGGCTATCAAATTGCCTCAGTAAAGCACCATCAAATTACCCGTTTACCTTATTATTTTGCCCAATTTATGTGACATGAAGTGTAAATAAACAATCCTGCTTAAACCCTGATCATAGTTTTTGTGAAGTGTAAGGCAGGCGTCAGCACTTGCTCTCAAAGTTACTGGAACTTGTTACCTATTATTTATCAATAAATAATAGCATGGCCTTACCCAGAGGAAGAGCTAAAGTTTCCTGCAAATGATTATTCGCCCTAAAATAAGGATGAGGATAAAGAAGGCTTTCTGGGTCATTAAGAGGGCTTGATGGGTAAAATTATTTTTCCCAAGTCTCTTGAAGTGACTCAGATCCCCAGAACTCAGCACTCACACATTAGAAGGAGAGAACTAATTGAGGGTATTTGTCCTCTGACCTCCCAATCAATGTCATGGCCTGAGCAACCTTGCCTTTACTCCCCAAAACATGCACATCCACAAATACACTTAACCAAATCAGCCTGGTTGTTTTACAACTACAAATTTACCATCCCGGTTTGCAACATCTTAGGAAAGACCCTGTTATAAATTAAATAACCCCATGCCACTGAAAATATATGTGTTGAAGCTTTAAGTATCAATAGGACCTATTTGGATACAGAGAGTGTAGAGTCAATTAAATTTAGATGGATTCATAAGGATATGATCCTGATCTGGTGAGACAAATTTTCACAGAAGTACAGGAAGATGTATCAGGAATATCTCTTTCAAAAAATGAATAGGAGAAAGTACATACACGATGATTTGACTAATCCATAGAGAAATACCAGAAAGCAACCCCAAGATCACCTTTATACTGGGTCACAGGGTTTCATAAAAGCATCACAAACAAGTGAATATGGATTGCTCAGTAAGGCATTGGGAAAAAAAGTATATGTCTGCATATTCTCCTGCTTGGCTAAGTGTATGTACATATATGTCTGCATATACTCCTGCTTTGCTATGTGTATGTACATGCTTGTTTTTATTCAGGTGCATATGTGTTTAAAACCCAGACTATACCCGGGGCACTGTTATTCAACTAATATATAAGAATTTCTCTTTTTTGAGTTCTTTTTATCTTTTCCACTTTCATAAGGTCTCCCAAAAGCATGAACAAGTATATGCAAGAAAACAGACTTGGAAAGGTTATGATGTTGTTTTCTGAGCAAAATAGAATTAATTTGGGGGAGGTGTTTATGTTATTTGCTTGTTTTCAAACATTTCTGAAGACACAGTAGAAATTTGCAGATAGTTGTATGGGGTATAAGCTTTGAAATGTATTTCTCCCCATTTCTATCAGATACTCACTTGTATTACTTGTGTGATGTTTTACTGAAATAAATCCCACCACATATGCATGTGTGTGTGTGTGTGTGTGTGTGTGTGTGCGTGCACCATTCTCTTTCCTTCCCCCTCTCACTTCCCCCCCCCCTCTCTCCTCTTTTACACAGAAAAAGAGACAGAGAGACACACAGAGAATATATGTTCTATGGTCAGTTGACTACTAGGCTAACTGAAGAAAAATCCCAGGTATATACTGGATGGGCATGAAAACTGTGTGATCATCCTGATCAGTCATAGAACAAACAGCAGCTACCATCTATGGCAATGGTCATCAATCTTCTGAATGTTACAACTTTTTAATAGAGTTTCTCATACTGTGGTGAAGACCGGCCATATAATTAGATTTGTCACTATTTCACAACTCGAGTTTTCTAATGTCATGAATGTTTATATAAACATCTTCATTTTTCAGTGGTCTTAGCTGACCCCTGTGAAATGATCATTCAACCTCCAAATGGGTTGTCATCTACAGGCTGAGAATCAATGATATATTGGGAAAGGGAGTCTCTAATTAGTTAGTCTCTAGTTAGTATGTAACATGTATTTCTGATGTTCCAAGGCTTATGAGGTATGAAAACTGAAGAAACCATGAGAACTTGCTGATCATGTGCTAGAAGAAAAATTTGTAAACATGTAGAGTTTGTGAATAGAAATTATTCATAAGAAAATATAGATTATGAACTAATTATATAATATCTCTAAATCAGTTAACATTATATGTTCAAAAATTTAGAATAAAGTATGGTTAAGGAAAAAAGGATTTATGTGGACGACAGTTCATATAAATAAAGAAAACAAAGAAAAATTCTAGATTTGGGAAGTACAAAACCAATTATATATAAAAAATATTCTCTCAAGAGACTCATAAGTTTAACAACCAATGTAGTAGATAACCTTAAGGGCTTGTCAATTGACTTCAACTAGTCCACAGAACAAAAAGTAAAATTTATCAGAAAGGACTAAATAGATGTATGGCTCGCAATCAAATATACATATACATATGCAAAGCTATACATACATATGCTTGTATATATACATGGCATATGCCTGTTCATGTAATTTTGAGTATATAGTCATATTAGATATGTAAGGAAAGGTCTAAACTGGCAAAAATTATCTCATTCTAACTCAAGATAGATAAAATCTATCAGCTCTGCAAATAATTAAACTTTTTTATATTACAGCTGGAAGTGAGGGAAAGAGGGAAAAAGAGGTCAGAGTGAGGGCTAGGAAACTTGGGATATAGGAAGACAGAACTGACCACATTTGTTTGGACCCAAAGGAAGCAATAAACAGCACAATTCTAAAGTAAGCTCATGATAAAACAGAGAATGAGGTACAGAAATCTGTAGAAACATGTCTATGTACCTCCTAGTGTTTCTCTATCAGATTCAAAACAAAGCTGAATAAAGCAGTAACCAGAAGTTTGTAATGACACAATCATTGGCTGTAAAACTAAGGAACAGCTATAGATAGGGCAGGGACATGAATACAAAGTTGAAGTTAAATTAACATTGGTTCAAATAGCTGTGTTTAAATTGTGGTCCTCAGAGAGGTTTGATGCTAAGGAAGTGACTTAATTTCAGTAAGGATTTAGTGCAATCCTTAAGAAGGCAATTAAAACTAATTGAAAGGGGGTGAACAATCAGTTAAATGGCTGTGCTAGAAACACCTGCTTGATAACTTAATTCAGTGTAATCCTGGGCATGTTTTAACACATTTTAGAGTATCTCTTTCTCTTAGAAACACACAACTAGATAAACGCATAATATTTAAGGTGCCTCACCAGGGAACAATGAACAACTCACACATGGCACAATAAAAAAGTTAACACTAGTTTTGCACTGTCTCTATTGTATTGCAATATCCATTTTTATTTCTATTTTTAATCTTGCATTACTTGAATTTTGTTGACTAAACCTGATATTGTACCTTTTGGCTTCTAATAACTTACAATATGTGTCAGTAAAGAACCTCAAAGAGACCTTTCCAGATTATTTTCAGTTATATTCTGTAAATGAATGTTGATAGAAAACACAGTATCTCTCTCTCTCTCTCTCTTTCTCTCCCTCTCTCCCTTCCCCTCCTTCCTTCCCTCCTTCTCCCCTCCCTCCCTCCTTTTCTACCCCCCCCTCTCTGTGCAGGTGTGTGTTCATATGTGTCTACGTTTATGTGCACAGCAGTAAGTAAGTCAGAGTTTGACATTGATATGTTCCTGTGTTGCTGCCCACTTTAACTTGGAGATAACTGATTTCTCAAGACCAGCTGCTCAGGGACTTACCTTTCATGCTGGGTTTAGAGTATTTGCCACTACACCTAATTCTTTTATGAGTTCTGGGAATCCAAATGTATGTTGCAAGCTCTTTATTGACTGAGCCATATCTTTTTAACCCAAAAGCCCTGTTTTGAGGCAACAGTGAACAGAAGTGATGTACACATGTCAAGGTTATTAGGGCAACCATTCATTATTGCTTTACTGCAACCATAGGAAATATTAGAAATCCAATCAAGATCTTCTCACTGTAACTCTCACATTGTCAAAATTTTGCCTAATATTAAAAATTATCCTGATCCCTGGGCTTTCCATAAAACAGTAAGATTATTTCATATAATCACTTGGATGAAAAAAAAACTTCTGAATTTCAGTAAGTGCAGTTAACACTGAGACCCATTTAAAGCCAAGTTATATTCCATGTTTGCCTAGAGGTCATTTAAAACTGGTTGAATGTACCATCAAAATGATAATTAACTGTGCCTCCTAATGTGATTTATTAATAGGTGTTCAATATTAAATTACAGCTCATATCTATGGGGAATTAATTTAAACTCTGGGTCACCAAAATTGAAGGAGATTCACAATGGACAGTACTCCAGGAACAGATGAAATGAGCTGTAATGAGTTCACATAAATCAGACTGGTTTTAAGCCAGTCTTGTGTTGTTTTTGTGCTTCCCTGAGGGTCACCATATCCTACTCCCATGGGAAGCTGGTAGCAGAAGAGCAATGATTATGTTTTCAGTAATCTTAAATGCTCATATGTGGTTTATGATAAGTTGTATTCCAGTAGATGAGCTGAAAAACAACCTGGTAATGATTTCTCCTTTGTACTGCAATGCAAGATAAGAGAGGCTGAGTGCTGCTGCCTCCATCATTGAAGCATTCACTGCAGCCAAATCTGTTACAGGATTGTTCCTTAGGAGGGCAAAAGTTTAATTGTGAGTGAAGCAAAAGCTTTAGGGAAGTAGCACAGACTTTTTTTTAATATTCTACTAAATCTACTTATTTATTTAGAATATGCATGCTTGCATGTGTTTGTATGTATATTTCTGAGTGTGCACACCATGTCATATGTATGGAGGTCAGCAGAGAGCTTGTAGAAATTGATACTTTCTATCATGTGGATTTTGAGGATTGAATGTAGGTTATTAGGATTCTATAGCAATTGCCTTTACATGCTAGATCATCTCACTATTCTGAATCCTTAGGTTTATGTTTTGTGGTACTGGGAACTAAACTGAGAACTTCATGGATGATAGGAAAGAACTATATCATTGTATAATCTCAAAGTCTCAAGGCATTTGAAATGCTAATCTTTGCACAAGTTTGAGTGTCAATGAGGTGCCCACTAAATATTCCTAGATGACCAATGAAGAAAACTGTTAGGATATTCTTAAGGGGATACACATGGCTGCATTCCAGGCACAGCAGTGACACCAATGGCATCAAATATAATAATCAATGGAACCTTTTTTTAAATTTAACTTAATTGGCATATAAAACATTAGATTTTATTATCTTATTTTTCCAGTATAATATGTTGAGCCTCCTCTCCCCACTGTTCTTCTGTATCCTTTCCACACCCAACAGCATTACATCTGGTTCTATGCTCCACTCTTCCTCAACACATTCAACTTCCTCATCCCTACTTCACATTTTTGGTTACATGACTGACATTGCTCTGGACAGTCTGAAGAACTGTTTATGATAGTAGTGCTTTGGGCTTTGAATGGGTGAGTTTATTAGGCATATAGGAAGCAAAAGTAAAAGAAGAAACACCACAGAACAGATAAATAGGCACCCCAGATAGAATACATCATCAAATTAATTGCTTATAATATCTTGCAGAAGCATAAACAAGTAAAAATTGCAACAATAAGGCACTTAGAATACCCAGGAAGAAATGACTTGAGAAGAAGCAATCATGTTAGAGTTCCTAAATAGGAGTCTCTTCACAGATGAGCTTCTAAATTCATGTTCCCATGTTACATTTTTTTTATATCATGGGATAAATAATATTGACCTTTGTTGAAAATGGTTTCCTTACTAGTTCTTCTCAAGGAATTTGAGACAGCAGCTTTTTGTCTCTGCTTCTCATTGTAGAGACAGGGTGTAAACTTGACCCAGGGCAGAGGCTACAAATGGGGGGATGGACTTGGTATGACAATTAACCCAAGCAAAGGGAGTGCCTCCTCTTTTCCAGAGTCAAGTTACAAGGAGCTCAAGAAGCATTTGTCAGTTTACTAAATAGTGTTTATGATAGCATTATCTTGCAGTCACACCCAGATAAAAGTGGATATAAACAGTCAATGCTAGAATCCACATGGGAGAACACTAGACACTGGTTTTTCTGAGTCTGTGTTTCCTCTCCTATAATGCCCTTTCAGGATCCATCTACGTTCTTGAATAATTCATAATTTTATTTTTCATATGGCTGAATGAAATTCGATGGCTGAGCATTCCGTCAAGCCCCCCCCCCCCATCCTCATTCTTGGATCTTAGAATTGCATGTGGTGGTTCTTGCTGTTGAAGAACAGCTAAGCAGATGTTCCAGTTGACATCTTATTTACTTTTTGTCACCTCAATTAGCTGTCAACTGGCACCTGGAAAGGAATGTACTGATAATTAAGGTGTCAATTGGAAACTGAGTGGTGCCCTGTAATCAGGATTTAGAAATTGCTGTAGTTAAAAAGCACTGACTCCTCACAAGGCCCACAAGCAGAGGAAATGCTTGCCAGCTGTGCCTTGGTTTTATAATACAGACTCACTATGTAGGTGAGGATGATCTTAGGCTTCTGATCCTTCTAACCACATTTTTAAGTACTTTTATTACAGGTGTCCACTACTGTGAATGATTCGTGTGGTTCTAGGATTGAGCATAGGGATTTTTACATGCTAAACAAGGACTTTGCCTATAGAGCTCAGTCAGTCCTGGTTATTTTTCTGCTTTTCTTTGTTTTTGGAAGTGGGAGGCTGCTCCACTTTATACTACACATATGCATTGGAGAAGGACATCACTAAGATCTGTTTTTCCTAACCCAACTGTCCCTTTGCAAGGGTGAGTGCTCAAAGACTAACTGTGGCATCCTACTGTCTGTCAGCTTGTACCACAAATTCCTCAAAGACGCCAATAATATTTGTAAGTTGACTGTCACCTTGGATGGGAGAATCCTGGAGTGGCATAGATACATTACCGAATGATGAAATGTCCCACTATCTATTGGGAACTGATTGTTCTACTAAGCATTATGGACTTCAGAGCTATCTCTCAGAGCCAGAACAGGGAGAGCCATGGTGCTGGGTAATTTTGTGTCAAATTGACAGACAAACTAGAGATATCTGAAAGATGAGCACCTTAATTAAGAAAATGGCAACATAAGATGCAACTGTAAGGTATTTTCTTAATTAGTTATTGATGGGAGAGGGCTTAGCCTATTGTAGTGCCACCCCTGGGTTGGTGGCCCTGGGTTCTGTAGAAAAGCAGGCTGAATACAAGTCAGTAAACAGCATTCCTCCATGGCTTCTGCATCAGCTTCTTCTACCAGGTTTCTGCTTTGTTTGGGTTCCTGTTCTGAGTTCCTTCAACAATGAACATTGCTATGGCAGCATAAGACAAGTAAACACCTCTTTGTCCATCTTGCTTCTGGGTCATGGCTTTCTGCCACAGCAATAGTAACACTAAGAAAACCAGTAACCAAACCACTCTTTGATCAACACGTTTTAATCAGACATACCTCTTCCTCCCATTCTGCCTTCACTTAGCATACTATTCTTGTCAACACATTAAAGACAAGAAAAAAATTTTCTTTTACAAAAATTCTTTCTTCTTTTTTCTCTGTTATGTTTTCTGCTCTTCGGGGGTGTGTGGATCTAAGGCAATGGTAATCAACCTTCCTAATACTGTGACCCTTTAATACAGTTCCTATGTTATAGTGACTCCCAACCATAAAATTATTTTCATTGCGACTTCATAAGTATAATTTTTCTAATGCTATGAATCTTAATGTAAATATCTGCACTTTCAAATGGTCTAATACAATCCCTGTGAAAGGGTCTTTCAACTCCCAGAGGAGTCATGACTGACATATAAGTTGAGAACTTCTGATCTAAAATGGCAGAACACAGACTTACTATAGTCTAGGACTCTGTTTGTGGTATAATATATGCCACAAAGTTTATTTGCATCTGATGAAAGTTGCAAGGTTGATTTTCATTTGAATCTTCTAAATTTTTCTGAGATGTTGTATTCTGATATAATCATTATAATGCTTACATATGTCAAGGATTTACTGTGCAATACAAACTAATAAGCAATCCATAGACATCCTTACAATCTCCTTAACAGCTTGCCCAGCAGAAATTATTATCTCTATGACTGTGAAAAGATAAGTGAGGCTTAGCAGTATCAAATAATTTAAACACTTAGCCACGAAACTAATAGTGATAGAATTCAACGATTTTTTTTGGATATTTTCTTTATTTATGTTTCAAATGTTTTCCCGGATCTCTCCTTCGGAAACTCCCTATCCCATCCTCCTCCCCTTGCCTCTATGAGGGTGCTCCCCCACTCACCCACTCCCATCCTCCTTCCCTGGCATTCCCCTACACTGGGGCATTGAACACCCTCAGGCTCAAGGGTCTCTCCTCCCACTGATGTCCAACCCGGCCATCTTCTGCCACATATGTGGCAAGCACCGTGGATAGCTACATATGTATTCTTTGGTTGGTGGTCCAGTACCAGGGAGCTCCAGTGTATCTGGTCTGTCGATACTGTTGCTCCCTCCATGGGGCTGCAAACCCCCTCAGATTCTTCAGTCCCTTCTCGATCTTCTCCATTGGCGATCCCCGAGCTCAGTCCAATGTTTGGCTGCGAGCTTCCTCATCGGTATTTGTCAGGCTCTGGCAGAGCCTCTCAGAAGACAGCCATATCAGGCTTCAACAATTTTTTTTATCATCAATTAAGCACCCCACTAACCTGTGTTCTGTTTTTACTTTATCAGAAAATTGAGGAGTTTCATGCATACATAAAAATTCTGTCTTAAGCTTGAAACTATAGTGTGTTCTAAAGATCAAAGAAATGGTATGCACTGTACAAGTGATTTATTTCTATTCTCCAAAACTACAGACTCAAAGTGAGTTGATGTAATAAAACAATGGCAGTAGCTGAGGGAAACAGTGTCTAAGAGAAGGAAAAAAATCTGTCAGATTTTATTTTATAGAATGAATTTTAGATTCTCCAAGTGATTGGGTATGTGTTCACATTTGTGTTGGGGGTGGTTATAGAAGTAGAATAAATATGAAAACACTGAGTAGGGACGTAGCAAATGAGAGGCATTAGAGTTGTATGTTTGTTAAATATTTGTAATAGTATGAAAAACGTTTAATACAGACTCTCAATATCCAAAGATCCATAAGTTCTGAAAAATCCAAATTCCAGGCACCATATTTGCACAGCAAATACTTTGCACACTGAGACTTCTCTCCTGTGTAAGACTATAATTTTAATAAAATTTTATTTTTATTGCATAAATGAGAGGGGTATCCATGCTATCTCCTATCATTCCAGTGTGTGCAACCAAAGATCTTACAGTAGAATAATCTATAGAATCATTGATTTTTGCTGTGATAAGCCTCATAGAGTTGCATGTCAGAAATTCATAGCATTATGGAAAGATATCCAAGCACAGAGAATAAAAGACCCATGAGAGTTGAGAGAAAGAATGAATCATAGAAACTCAGTGAAAGATATATACTTCCCTGCAAACAGGTGGCGTGTACAAATGCTTTCAAATGGAAGAACTTTCTATTCTATGCTATTATCATGTGTGACTGAAACAACTTCTGTGGGGTACTGGACGTAAATAATGCATAGTGAGAGCTAAATTTTGGTATCACTGAGAAAAGCTGTGATATTGTTTTCTGATAAGACTAAACACCTTTGTATGTGTTTTTCAATAATTTATCATTCATTTTTCTTGTTATCCAAAGTATCTCATTTTGTCTCACAGAGTTCAGAGGGTATTGATAAGCCCCTTGCTAGCCCCGCAGCGTTGAGGTGAAAGTCTGAGTATTTTAGAGATGCTGTGAGCTAGAACTTCTTGCTTAAATGTAGTATGCAGATCTGAAATTGCAGGCATGTGCTTATACTGCATTGTAGAATTTCTGCCATCAGAGCCAAGCCAGGGGAACTAATAGCTGCAGTGTTAAGATCTCTTTAGGAGCATGATGAGCAAAGTTTAAGCCTGCCTCATAAAAAGCCTGGACCTGCTGCCTGCATGCTTTTAACCTCACAGATGTGTGGATAAGATCCAGGAAAACTGCTAGGACTTTCTGGTCACCAGGATAACTGAAAGTACAATGAGTGGCCATGATTCAAGGAAATATGGCAGAGGGCTATAGAGTAGAACACATGAGCACACTACACAATTCTCTGCTATGCTTTTTGTGCTCAATTACAGATGCACAACTCTATATACATTGCAAATATACCTCTCTGTCTCTCTGTCATCACACATAACACACACACACACACACACACACACACACACACACACACACACAGAGAGAGGCCCAAATAGAGCCACATTGAGAGACTGAGTAATTAATTGTGAGAGGTGAGGACCCTGAGTTGGTAGAGAGTTCTCTGCAACTTTGGTCTTCTTCTAGCACAGCTAGTGCATTTAGCAAACCTGAACCTCAAGAAGAGGAGAGGGAAGAGGTCGGAGAGTGCACAGAATCCATGGGGATAAGTGAGTTATAAAAACATGGTCAGTTATGAAAACATGGCCACGAGGGCTTGCCAATTGGAGTTAAGAACAGACTAGATGGAACACAACAAGTTATAACTTGGGGCTATTGGTAGGGAAGTAGATATAATATCTTAGAGGGTAGATATCGGCCTGGTGCTAGTGCATTAAACACTTATTATAAATATGAAACTTGTGTCTTTTATCTGGAAACTGAATGATAAAAGGTATGGTAGAAACCCCAGATTGAAAACAAACTTTTACTACAACATATGATGAATTTTCATTCATTAATATTATGCTTTCATCCTGCCATGTTCTTCTCTCTTTCATGTCAACAGTAGATGCAATATGTGATAACATGACTGTAGTGGACAGAATGAGAACAGCATCCATAAGCTCTAAATTACGAATGCTTTGTGGAATTATTTGGGAAGGGTGAGGAGGAGTGGCTTTATTGGAGGAGCTGGGTCACTGAAGATGGACTTTGATATTTAAAAAGTTCATATCATTCACAGTTTGCAGTCTCTGCATACTGCCTGTAGATCAGACATAAACTCTCAGCTACTTCTCTAGTTCCATGCCTGTCTGCCTGCTGCCATGATTCCTACCATGATGGTTTTTGACCACTAAAAACCATAAGCTCCAATAAAGTTTGTTATCTCTAGGTCATTTTGATCATGGTGTCCCTTCACAAACAAACAATGGTATTTTGTTTACCCGTTTATTATATATTTCCTATACTTTCAACATACTGATGTTGATATTTGGTTTTTCCAATGATACTTGAAAAGATGTGATTTTTAAAGCAATAAGGGAAGAAAATGTATTCTTGCAAAAGATTTCAGTAGTTTTGGCCTGATTTGGGGGAGACAGAGAGTGACAGGTCAAAGATGTGTGAAAGGCAGGATTTTACTGACTGTGAATGACTGCAGAGATGTTTGATGTTGAATTATGCATTATGATATGCCCATGAGCCTATGGGGGCCAGAGAATAAAACATGATGGTTTGAAGGAAAATACCCCTTGAGCCTCGTTTATTTCAAGAGTTGTCACACAGTTACTTGTACTATTTGTGGAGGTTTAAGTTACAGAGCCTTGATGGAAGAAGTATGTCACTGAAGGGTAATTTTTGAAACCTCACAGCAATATCTCACTTTCAGTTTGTTTTTTTCTGCTTCATGTTCATAATAAAAAATTGTAATCTCTCAGCTTCCTCCATCCTCCACTATGCCTGCCCTGTGGTACATTACCTCTCACCATGATATATCCATACTTATTCTGGAACCATAAGTCAAAATAAATGATGTCTTCCCTAATTTGCCTTTGGTCATGGGTATTTTATCATAGCAGTAAAAAAAATTAACTAATATAATTCATTTTAGTTTGCCTGAATCTAGATGCTCTTCCTGCAATGATGCTTAAAATAGAGATCCTTTCTAAAGACATTTCGACCTAGAATGAGAAGATAGGCCAATATTTCTATAGCTCCTATGATCAGTCTCATGTGAAATGATGTAAACATGAATGGTGGTCTAATTAGCAACATGTCACAAAACAAACAGATGATAACCAACTACAACCTTCTTATATTTTGATTTGAGGAGGGTTTACTATACCCTAGGAGAATGACAATGAAGTCAGGACTCACAGTAAATCATTATAGGGCTAGTACAACAGTTGCTTAATATGGGAAATGGAAATGTTCCCTCAAAAGGAAGTTCAGTGTGTATCTTATATAGTATGCTTTCTTAAATGTCAGTTCTGTGAAAAACAAAGGTCTGTTACTCTATGATGTAGGATTTGGCACCACAGCATTTTTCATTAGCATTAGAAATGAGGAAGTCTGGAGTGATAGATTTATTTATATAGTGTGTATCATGCAGTTTAATTCACTTTGTGTGGTAGGTCATATTTATAATACTAGCCACTGCTGAGGTAGAGGCAGGCTAATCTTTAAAACTTACTAGTCAGTGAGTCCATATAACTACTTAAACAGTACAGGACTATGGGAGATCCTGTCTCAAAAACAAGATGATCAGTTCCTGAGAAATAATACCTACTTCTAGGGATTAAATACAGTTAGTTCAGAGCACATAAACTTAAGTTTAAACAGAAGACATAAAATTTTCATGAAATTCCAGCACCTAATGTGAATTTCAAATTATAGACAATGAGAAAATAAAATTTCCATAAGAAATTTTATACTCCTTTCAAATATCACATATTATCTCTATAGCATTTATTTCAGTAAAACATTCCCTCATAAGACAGCTTCCATAAAAACATGTTTTCTCTCATAAGTCTTTTCACAAGACAGCTTCCAGGAAAAAAAATCATGTGACACAACTGAGTTTCATAAAACCAAAACAAAACAAAAAAAAAAACAGCAAAAATCAAGAAAAAAACCAAACCAAACAAAAACAAAAAACAAAAACAAAAATAAAGCAAAACAAACAAACAAACACCAAGAAATTTCCACTTAGGAGCACAGATCCAACTCTACAAACTTTTCTCTCATTCTAAGTGAGACTAGCTTACATCATATGTTCAGTGGACCTAAATCTTAATGGCTTGTAGTAGTCAAGGATTGTTGAAACAGTTTAGAACTCAGTGGCAAAACAAGTTCTTCTTAATGTACAGAGACTGCACTGTCATATCTTCTGAAAGTGTCCTTCAGCTTGGTTCCTGTGTCCTGGCTTCATTAGAGAAAGAATACTATTTCTGTTGATGACCATGATGCTATAAAGTGAAAGTGTGGTTGTTTGGTGTATTTTTTTTTCTATTTGGTTGCTGTGATAGAATCAAACTCCAAGAAGAAAGGATTTATTTGAGCTCACAATTCAAGGATAAAGTCCATCACTTTAGGATAATTCATAGCAGCAGGAGCTGTGCTCAGCCGAGAGCAGTGGATAAATATCTGCTTGTTGCTTCTCAGCCCTTCTTCATATATATATACACATATATATGCATACATATATACATATATATGCACACATATATACATACATATGTATGCATACATATATACATATATATGCACACATATATACATATATATGTACACACACGCACATATATATATATACATATATTCCAAGATCCCTTTCATGGAACCATGACACCAATCATAGGCTGGTCTTCCTATATCAATTAATGCAATAAAGATACTCCTGTGATGTGGATACTAACACTAACCTGGAATTCCTATAGTAGAACCTATTGTCAACTTGACTGGGCTGTGGAATATGCAGAAGTATTTAAAGTATCATTTCTCAGTATACCAATGTGGGTGCAATGGGAATCTATTATAGTCTAGGAAAATATCTGTTCTTGCTGTATCGAAGACATCATTTCTTTAAAGCAAAATAGAACAGAACCAACAATAGCATCAAATGGAGGAAAAGAAATTCTACAACCTATTCAACTAAGACACAGACTTTCTGCCCTCAGGTGTTTCTGGGACTGTGGAATTCATAGTGCTGCCTACCATATTTGTTGTCAGACTATGGGACTTAAACTGAATTACTCAAACACCATTCTCCATTCTGTAGTTTTTAGACAGAATGTTATGACAACACTTAGCCTCGATTGCTGTGGGACAATGGACTATGAGAGGGAACTTGGTATTGTAGAATAGGTATGAGACTCTGATACCCAGGTGCCCACCTGAGACACTAGGCACCTCCCTGCTCTCTATTAGATTTCTGGCCCAGAACATGTGTCCATACTCCCCATATTGGTCATGTACCCCAGAACAAAGTTCTCAATGCTAATCAGTTATCTAGAGACGCTGACATTTTAGCCAACAAGCTTCCGTTTTTGGATATCCCTCCCTGCAAAAGGTATCTATTCTCTGGTCAACCCGATGAGTTAGTATGTATCCATTTTCCACGATGAACAATCTGTAAACAGTTTGGAACCAAGGACTGTCTCTGCCATCAAAACTGCTTTCGACTACTGAACAGATTCCCTAGTATCTCACAGAAGGCCTCTTTACTCTCACAGAGAGTCACCACTGAGCTAAGGATTTTCTCTGATGAGCTCAGCAGAAGTTCCCACTCCTCTGGCCACAGGCTTGTAATCATTAGCCCTTGGGCTACCAACTCCACTCCCAAACTCCCTGTAATCGAGTGGGGCCTGAATGTTAAGGAGGTTGGGAGCCACTGACCCTAGGATTCTCATTGAAGGCTTAGGTACCCCTGAACTCTGTTCTGACTCCTCTGTCCAACACCCAGGGGCGACTGGATGCTCAGGAGTCAGAGAACCAACCGAAGTTATGGCCTCCCACATGCCAGGCCACATGTTCCCACCCCAGTGATTGGTTTCTAGGTACTTCCACCAAGAGTAGTGCTAGGATAAAGGCAGTCTAGCGTCTCTGTGGCTTCCTGACAAAGTGCAGCATCCCACATCCCAGTGATGGGGTGAAACATGGACCCACATATTGTCATCAATCATATGAACCTATAAACCTATGCACACAGGAAATATGTATCTATATCTATATCTGTATCTGTATCTGTATCTGTATCTGTATCTGTATCTATCTATCTATCTATCTATCTATCTATCTATCTATCTATCTATCTATCTATGGAAAAAATTGCTGGTTCTTATGGGACTATAGACTTTAGGGTATAAATGTTGTATTTCTGTCTTCTTTCTAGGGGACAATATAGATAGAAAATTACACAAATGCACAGACATATGTATGTTTATGTATATGTATTTATGTGTACATATGTACATAAACAAACATTATTCAATAGGGTATTCATCTATGTACATATACATTAATTGAAAGTGTTGGAAGTAAGGCATTTGAAAAGTAATTAATCTGACATGGAAACCCTCATCACTATGATCAATGTCCTTATAAGTGTAGACATAATAGAGATTGTAATTGAGATAATTGCTCTTTCTTCTAGCAAATTGATAGTCAAGAAGGACTGTTCTGTCAACCATGTAGGAATCCTTGCCAGGAGTATAATATGGAGATACTATGACAATAGATTCTTTTTCTTTCAGAACTCTTGGGTATAAATTCTGTGTGTTGTCAGGCTGTATGTCTGCTTCAACACTGGGGTGCCTGAGTGCTTCCAGCACACTCAGGGGAGATAGAAGTTGATTTGAGGATCTCTGGCACATCCAGAATGAAAGGTTTCAGGTGGCTAGAAACACCAAAGTATTACATCTATCTGAAGTTAAGCCCATGTAGGGCCAATAGCTAGTGTTTTTCTCTACAGTTGAACTGCCTCTGACAGTGGCAACAGAAGCAGCATAGCTAGATCCACTAAGTAGGTGGCACGGAATAGCTGTGGGAAGGACACACAAGTCTGGCCTGTTTGCGCAAATCCAAGGTCCAGAATGAATGCTTTGTGAGAGACAAACTCTTCTCCAAAGTGTTACAGCTCAATAAAACACCCACCCTCAGATGATTCTTTTTTCCTTTATTATTATTTATTTTTATTAGATATTTTCTTTATATACATTTCAAATGCTATCCCAAAAGTTCCCTATAGCCTCCCCCTACCCTGCTCCCCTACCCACCCACTCCCACTTCTTGGCCTTGGCATTCTCCTGTACTGGGGCATATAAAGTTTGAAAGACTTAGGGGCCTCTTTTTCCACTGGTGGCCGACTAGGCCATCTTCTGCTACATATGCAGCTAGAGATATGAGCTCTGGGGATACTGGTTAGTTCATATTGTTGTTCCACCTATAGGGTTACAGAACCCTTGAGCTCCTTGGGTGCTTTCTCTAGCTTCTCCATTGGGGACCCTGTGTTCCATCTTATAGATGACTGTGAGCATACACTTCTGTATTTGCCAGACACTGGCATAGCCTCATAAGAGACAGCTATAACAGGGTCCCTTCAGCATAATCTTGCTGGCATATGCAATAGTGTCTGGGTTTGGTGGCTAATTATGGGATGGGTCCCCGGGTGGGGTAGTCTCTGGATAGTCCATCCTTTCATCTTAACTCCAAACTTTGTCTCTGTTACTCCATTCATGGGTATTTTGTTCCCTATTCTAAGGAGAACTAAAGTATCCACCCATTGGTCTTCCCTCTTCTTGATTATCTAGTGTTTTTGCAAATTGTATCTTGGGTGTTTTATGTTCCTGGCCTAATATCCACTTATCACTGAGTGCATATCTAATGACTTTTGTTGTGATTGTGTTACCTCACTAAGGATGATATCCTCCAGATACATCCATTTGAACAAGAAATTCATAAATTCATTGTTTTTAGTAGCTGAGTAGTACTCCATTGTGTGAATGTACCGCGTTTTCTGTATCCATTCTTCTGTTGAGGGACATCTGGGTTCTTTCCAGCTTCTGGCTATTGTAAATAAGGCTGCTATGAACATAGTGGAGCATGTGTTCTTATTACCAGTTGGAATTTCTGGGTATATGACCAGGAGAGGTATTGCTGGATCTTCTGGTAATATTATGTCCAATTTTCTGAGGAACCTCCAGACTGATTTCCAGAGTGGTTGTACAAGATTGCAATCCCACCAACAATGGAGGAGTGTTCCTCTTTCTCCACATCCTCACCAGCATCTGCTGTCACCTGAATTTTTGATCTTAGCCATTCTGACTGGTGTGAGGTGGAATCTCAGGGTTGTTTTGATTTGCATTTCCCTGATGATTAAATATGTTGAACATTTTTTCAGGTGCTTCTCAGCCATTCAGTATTCCTCAGTTGAGAATTTTTTGTTTAGATCTGAGCCCAATTTTTAATGGGGTTATTTGAATTTCCGGAGTCTAGCTTCTAGAGCTCTTTGTATATATTGGATATAAGTCCCCTATCAGATTTAGGATTGGTAAAAATCCTTTCCCAATCCGTTGGAGGCCTTTTTGTCTTATTGACAGTGTCTTTTGCCTTATGGAAGCTTGCAATTTTATGAGGTCCCATTTGTCAAGTCTTGATCTTACAGCACAAGCCATTGCTGTTCTGTTTAGGAATTTTTCCCCTGTGCCTATATATTCAAGGCTTTTCCCCACTTTCTCTATTAATTTCAGTGTCTCTGATCTTATGTAGTGGTCTTTGATCCACTGGGTATTTTATTTCATAGGTACCTTATATCCATTTTGGGAGTGGGGTGGGATGTAGGCGATAAATGCTTCCCACTGGCTCAATCTGAGATGGTAAGGATGTTCTATTTGCATGGAGGATGACTTCAGTTGTCTCTGTGTGACTGATTGGCATGGCCCTCTCAATGGGGGTGTCAGGGTTATGTGTTCTAGAACAGGTAGAGCTTCTCAGTGAGCTGGTTCCATGCCTACCATTCTCAAGTCTGATATTCTCTGAGGTTTTGGACTTGCTTCATTCTTACTAGTTCTTCTGTTTGGTAGCATGGTTCACTTGCCTCACAATGTGTGTGTGTGTTTGTGTGTGTGTATGCTTGATACATATGTTTGTAACATATATCACATGTCATGTGTATTACACATATACAAGTATGGTAGCTGAAGGAGAATCCTGAATAGCTTGTTCTATAATTTCTGCCCATTCTCTTTAATTTTTTTGAACTATATTTTCTTTTATTGTGTGACCAAAATCCCCTTTATTTATTTATTTATTTATTTATTTATTTATTTTTTATTTATACCATTTTTAAATTAGGTATTTAGCTCATTTACATTTCCAATGCTATCCCAAAAGTCCCCCATACCCATTCTCTTTAAATAGGTTATATTCCTGAGCCTGAAGCTAGGCTGGCAACCAATAAACCCAAGCCATCCTTCTGTCTCTGACCTCCATATTAATGGGTTATAGCTGTACCTTACTCTTCAAGTAGGTGCTTGTGTGCTGTAAATTTGAGCTCAGATCTTCATACATGTAGAGGAGAAGCTCTTTCACACTGAGTCATCTTTCATTTTCAGGAACAAATGTTTGTAAATCTCTCAGTCAGTGGTATTTGCAATGTCAACCTGAACTAGACAAGGTCATAGAGTAGGCTAGGTGCTCACTCCTGAGTACCCATATGTACATGTCATTTTCCCCTTTGTTCCAATCTGAATCACTCATTATGAATAATTAGTTTTCAGAGTCCGATTTTTCCACAAGGAATAAATATCTCTGTTCTTACTACAGAATTAGACTACAGAATTTGATCAATAGGAAAACTCTATACCAGGCAAAGATGTTCAGACAAATGCTTTTTCTTAGATGACCACAAACATTAAATAATTTTTCTTGAATTTTGGAATAAGACAATTGCCTTCTTTCCAGAGTCTAATAAATGTAGTAAATAAGAACATAAAAATTGTAGGAAGAATGAGGAAAACTCCTTTAAGTTTCTCTGGCAAGATAAAATGTAAAATTTTGTCTTCATGAGTTAAACTACTATAGGATAACAAGAAGTATGATATGTGAGAGGTTTTATTTGGCTTTTGGTACTTTTGTCTGAGGACAGACGTACTAAGCAGCATTGGTATAAACCACACAGTCAGGAATAAATACCAAGTAAATCAGCTTGTGTGAGTCCAAGAGGTGGCTTTGAGGCTGAGAACACCTACATCCAAGTATGGCTACTAAAGCTTGCGGAGGGATGTCATTCAATAGGAACATTGATATGGTTACTTAGGACTAGGGGTTGTTAGAAAACTTCCTAATACCATGAGCAGATAGAGAGCCAAATCTGTGGCCAGGGCTTCAAAGAGATTTCAGTTTCTCCTACAGAGACAGATAGCATCATGGAGTTTCTGAAAAGAGTAATGAGAACACATGTAGCAGAAGTGGAAGGATCTTCAATGCATGCACCTTCATCAAGGCTCTTTAATTCCAAGTCTGAAAGTGAAGATGTTCATGACCTTGAACCTACACACAATGTCTCAGTACATGCCCAAAGGAGCTACTGTAAATAGTGGCCTGAGCAGCAGAAAGCTTGTAACATCACAATCTTATACAAACTAGAAACCCACATGGTAGAAGAAAGGAACCAACTCCATTAATTTGTGCTCTGACTTGTCCAAGTTCACTGTGGCATGCGAGCACACACATGAAGATGCAGATGCACATGCACATGCACACGCGTGCGCGCACGCACACACACACACACACACACACACACACACACACAGAAAGAGAGAGAGAGAGAGAGAGAGAGAGAGAGAGAGAGAGAGAGAGAGAGAGAGAGAGAGAGAGAGAAACAGAAT
Source organism: Mus caroli (assembly GCF_978045245.1). NCBI lineage: Eukaryota > Metazoa > Chordata > Mammalia > Rodentia > Muridae > Mus > Mus caroli. The sequence goes on along the minus strand of NW_028227256.1, from coordinate 113,873,943 downwards.
TGACACCCATAAAGTGTATACAGGCATATAAACTTCATAGTGATCATTCAAATGTATAGAACTTGAGGTGAGAAAGTGATAAAAATATTTCAATATCTGGCTGATATCATCCTATATCAATTGACATAGGATGAGAGAAAATAAGCCTCCTTGATAAAGACTAGTTTTATCATTTCCAGTGACTGATTCTCAGAATGATTCCTGGGACACTGACTGAAGGTTCTGTGCTCAGAAGAACACAGTTCGTCGGCAATCTAGTTTCAGCCATCATGGGAAATCATACCCATAATTTTCAAAGATATATTTTGTATTTAAAGAAAGCTGTAATGGCAGCAAAATAATAGAATTAAAGAACAAATTGTTCAAGCACTAGAGGGTAACAAAAAGCAGTGGACAAAGCAACAGCTATACTTCCAAGGGATTGGGTGGGTGCTAATCAGTTTTTGTGTTAATACCACTTCTATAAAAAAGGAGAACACCCACATCATAGCATAGTTATCTAAATTAGTATTACTATTTTGTTATTAAATTATTATTAATAGTACCGATGGCAGCTATAGAACACTTTAATATTGTCCATGTGACATCCTTGAGAATAAAATGAATTTTATCACACTCACAATCTTATATTTTAATGTAAAATTTGATAATCAAGCAAACTAAAACTGTGCATTTTTAATTCCTTTTACAAAATTGCCATTTGGAAGATAGACCATAACTTCAAACACACTTTTCTCATTTGTTTGAAGAAAATTAACTTAGTGAAGAACAGGCTGATATTTTGAAAGTGAATTTCTGAAACAGCCAGGGCGTGACCATGGTGCTATTTTTTATTCTTGATTGAAATAGTCTTATTTATCAGAATTTAGATACCCAAGATTTATCAATTGGATAATTTTATTTCTCCTTTATCCTTATTTATATAACCATGTTCCTAGAAGGTTCTGAAAAAGTCAAAGTAATACATCCAGGAAGTGAGGTCTTTGCTCATTACTGATACCTTTATTAATGGATGTCGTATATGATATTTGTTGATAAGTTTATATCAGCTTAGACTTCCAAAAATAAGTGTGTAAGTTATTTTCTACACTACAAACACTATACTGAGGAATGATAGAAGGGGAATGAGGCACACTTGGTTAGAGATAACTATAAAGTACAACTTTGGAGGCTTGGAAATAGACTAATCAGTAAAGTGATTGCTATATGAAGACCCGAGTCTCATTCTCAGAACCCATGAGAAAAAATGAAGGGGCCTTTCATTCACAGGTAATTATCACATTGCAGGCATAGGTAAGAGGAAAACTGGGACTTTCTGGCTAATCATACCAGAGTAATCTATGAACTCCAGGCCAATGTGTTACTATCTTAAAAACAAAAACAAAACAATAAAAAAACCAAACAAATAAATAAGTCGTAAGGTTCATTCCTGATGGGTGATATCTGAAGATGATGATGCCTGTCCTTCATATGACTGTGCGTACACAACTGTACACACACACACACACACACACACACACACACACCCCACTATACATGGTAAAGATTCTACTTAGATCTAGAATATCCAAATCTCACTACCTTTATGCCATTTTGTTTAAGAGCTGAGGAGCAGAGCAGCCTCAGAATGAAGGTTAGAACAAAGCTTTGAAGCAAGAATAGGCCCATTAATTGTTGAGACAGATATGCCCCAAGGACCCCTTGACTACCACTGTTTCCCTTCAACTGTCAAGAATCTGTGACAGAAAATGTGTTCTGAGAGTGGATTTTTCAACTTTTCCTAGGTTTATGTGGCTGTGGAAGACTTTGAAGAGATAAGTTAGTAGATTAAATGGCACTTCTACCTATTTGGTCATTCTTTCTGACATGCTTTCACTCATTTTTCCTACATATCAAACATATTTCATCTGCTGACTTTAGCAGGCTGCCTGGTAAGTTGACATGTACCTCAGTGATAAGGAATCTCATTCTCCGAAGACTATTTTATCCTCAGGCTAAGTTACTGATCCTTGCTTTCTTCTCAGTTGTTTGCAGCATAGCAAGAAAATGGAGACAAGTGGACTGAGTTTCATCCAGCCTCCACTTGCCTGAACTGTTCAAGGGAAGCCTATCTCCTGTAGGGAAGCAGAATCAAGCCCCAATCGCTAACAGTGATCCTTCTTACTGGCTTGTATTTGGGATTGGGATTTCTAAGTTCATATTTATCTGATCTTGAGCTCTTAATATATCTACACAGGAATCCATTTAGATGATAGATTGTAACATAGCAGAGTCCAGAAGGATGAAAGACATGAAACTCATGCTGCTGATTCTGGAATAGTGTGCAGAGAGAAATTTCTGACTTAGTGAATGGATTACTTCTGGACAAAGTCACTCCATTACTGAGTATTACCTCTGAGTAGTCTTTAAGGCTTCATGGTTGACAGTCCATTCTAACACTATAATATACTTATTTTTATTTTGGTTTGAGAAAGAGTCTTCTGGAGCCCAGACTTTTTTCAAAAGTATGGTACAGCTAAGCATAACTTTGAGCCTTAGGCAAAAATTTCAGGTATCATCACTCCTGGTTTTCCACTGTGATTGGGAATATAAAACAAGGATTTGTGGATTACAAGTACTTCACTGAGTCATATGCCATCCCTAGCATGCTGCTTTTGTTTGATGCTTGCTCATTACAACACTGGAGTTCATGTTTATAGGACTTTGTGTTGCTCCTTCACTGTAAAACTCACCCTGGACAAAAACCATGATGTATGTGATGTAGTACTAGCAGCATTCAAGAACATGGTGAGCCTTAGATAATAGTGTTGAGAATCTCTAGTCTACATGGTAATCCATCTTAGTTCCATGTAAGGACTAAATGCCATTGAAATAATATAATGACTGGATGGCTATTTGGCATCTTAAAAATTAGCAATTTATTGTGATGTTGATGTTGAATCTTAGTTGTTCCTAAGAGGACTCTTGGTGACTGGTATTTTTACTGTGGAACTCATGACAAAAGGTCATCCCCATAGTATAAGAATAGGTATTAAGTTTTCAATCCCTTGGTACCATTTGTATCTAGCTTAAGAGTCAAAATCAGTGATATCTAGCTTAAGAGTCAAAATCAGTGATATGGTTTTGATATCCCCTAATCATCTTTCATCTATTCTCCTTTGACGTCTCTTAATCTATGTTCTCCCTTCTTACATTCTTTACCTCTTCTACCTCTGTCGTCATTACTTTCCTCTCCTTCTCCTGGGTAGATTGATTAGAGTTTTATCATATATAACTTTCATTATCCAATATTTTTCATTGATATGTATTATTTTTTCTGTTAATTTATACTATTTCTTTGTGTTTTCTCAGGAACAGGTTTAGTATGTTTTCTCTTCTTTTATTTAATTTAATAATCTAGATTCTTGATTTTAATTCTTTCTGTATCCTAGTGCTACAAATCTCACCCTAAATGTACACTCAGTGTTATACATGTCCCCCAAGCACTGCTCTAGATGCATGAGTTATGTTTCATTTTCATTTAGTTTAGTTTAGAATGCTACTTAAATTTCTTTTGAAGTTCTTTCAGTGGTGGGTCATTTTAAATGGGCCTTGTCATCCAGAGACCAGCCCAGGTTGAGATCCATACCATCTGCAAACACCAAACCCTGACACTATTACTGGTGCTATGTTGTTCTTGCAGACAGGAACCTAGCCTGGCAGTCCTTTGAGGGACTCTACCAGCAGCTGACTGAGACAGATGCAGATACTTATACCCAAGCATTGCACTTAGGTCAGGGGCTCTATGGAGGAGTTAGGGGAAGGGCTAAAGGAGCTGAAGCATGTAACAACTCCATAAAAAGAACAACAGTATCAACTGACCCAAACCCCTCATAGCTCCCAAAGTCTAAGCTGACAAACAAAAAGCATAAATGGAGTAGTCTATGGCTCCCAGTATGTATGTAGCAGAGGGCTGCCTTTTCTAGTCTCAGTGGGAAAGGATGGACCTAATCCAGTATAAACTTGATTCCCCATGAAAGGAGGATGCTAGCAGGATGAGGTGGGAGAGGGTGGGTGGGTGGGTGGGTGCCAGAGCACTATCTCAGAAGCAAGGGGAGGAGGTGAAGAACTTGTGGCAAGTGGACCAGGGAGGGAAGCAACATTTGGAATTTAAATAAATAAAATAAAATAAAGTAAAATAAAATTGGGCCTTTTACATTCCACATATTTATTTCATGGCCCTCTTCTCCAGCTTTTTTCTATTGATTTCTAAATTGGTCCAGAGAACTGTGATTTGAGAACATGCTTTCCATTGTTTCTGTTATTTTATGTTTATTCAGATGTATTTTTACAACCAGGAATGTGGTTTACCTTAATGAATGCTCCACCACATATGACTCAGGCAAGCTCAGCAGCTATAGGTTCTTCCCTGAACTGTTGGAGCTCCATCTTCCTTCTGGTCCACACCTTCACCTGCAATCTACTCATTGACTGCAGCCCCAACCCCATACTTCCACAGGCCTCCTGGGGGTGGGGGTGGGGCTTCTGTAACCTGGGACACATAGCTCAATCTGGCTCCTGGGATAGCTGGATAAACCCAGGCCAACCAACACCAGAGAAAGCCAGATGGTGAATGTCAAGCACAAGAACATAATCAACAGAAGCCAATGCAATATTAATGTAGCTCTCCTATTCCAGCAATCCCTAGATAATCTCACAACCTTGAAGAGCAATACCTTGACCTTAAATATCCTCTCATGAAGATGATGGAGGCCTTTAGAGAAAATATAAATAATTCTCTCAAAGAAATACAGGAAAAGACAATCAAACAGGTAGAATCCCTTAAAGAGGAAACACATAAACCCCTTAAATAAATACAGGAAAATAAAAATAAAATTAAACAGGTGAAGTCTCTGGTTGGCAGCGTAGCCTCTGGGATCTCTAAGGGTTAGTTGCTACTGTTCTTCTTAATAATAAAGTCCATAATATAAAATTGAAAATAGAAGAAAAAGAAGAAGAGAAAAATACAAATCAAGGCAACCCTAGAGATGGAAAACCTAGAAAAGAAAACAGGAACTACAGATGCAAGCATCACCAACAGAAATCAAGACATGGAGGAGAAAATCACAGGTATAGAAGACATCATAGAAGAAATTGATATAACAATCAAAGAACATGACAAATGTAAATTATTCCTAACTTAAAGCATTCAGGAAATTTGAGATTGTATGAAAAGGTCAAATCTAATAATAGAAATATAAGAGGGTGAAAATTCCAATATCAAATGGGCAGAAAATATCATCAACAAAAACATAGAAGAAAACAAAGAAAGAATATTAAAAGCTGCAAGAGAAAAAGGCCAAGTAGGATATAAATGCAGACCTATTAGAATAACACAGGCTTAAAAGTTTTCTCCAAAATTGACATAAAATGGGGCAAAAAGCAAGCCTAAACAGAAACAAGAAGATTGAAATGTTCCCCTGTGTTTTCTTAGATCATTATGGATTAAGGCTTGACTTCAACAATAGATGAAACAACATAAAGTTCACATATTCATGGATACTGAACTACTTTGTTCTCAATGATAGCTTATCCAGGGATGAAATCATTAAAAAAATTAAAGACTTTCTAAAGATCAATGAAAATGAAGACATAAAATACCCAAACTTTTGGGACATAATGAAAGAAATGCTAAGAGGAAAAGTCATAGCACTAAGTGCCCTCACTCCTAAGCTCAGAGGTGAGATCACCACTTTTGCCCTAATACTGTCCAAAGCAGGACCCACCAGGAGCACACATGGCACAGGAACAGCAGAACAGCTGGGGACAGGATATCTCAGGTCTCCATCTTCAGTTCAGAGCTAAGGCTGTCCTACCACATTCCACACACAAATACCACCCAGGAAAGAGCTGATCTCCATAGGAGTGCTGACATACCTAAGATCATAGGTTCACAGACCCACAGAAGGGACAAGCTGCAGACAGAGACAGAAAAACCATTTAACACCAGAGACAGCCAGGTGGCAAGAGGCAAGTACAAGAATCTAAGCCACAGAATGTAATGCTACTTGGCATAATCAGAACCCAGTTCTCCCACTACAGCAACTCCTGGATACCCCAACACACTGGAAAAACAAGACTCTAATTAAACATCACATCTTATGATGATAATAGAAGACTATAAGAAGGACATGAATAAATATCTTAAAGAAATGCAGGAGAACACTGGTAAAGAGATAGAAGTCCTTAAAGAGAAAAAACAAAAATCTCTTAAAGGATTACAGGAAACCACAACCAAACAGATGAAGGAACTGAAAAAAACCATTCAGGATCTAAAAATGGAAACAGAATCAATAAAGAAATCCCAAAGGGAGACAACTATCCTGAGCTATGGTTCTCGCCAGCAAGAACACACTCAGACAACCGGATTCTTCTGCAGCAAGCTTTATTGCTTCTTCAAGAGGGAAGACCCAGACCCTGGAAAATGGCATTGCTTATATAGCCCTCAACCATGGCGTTTCAGCACCTGATGTGGTGTGTCAGCTCCTGATTCGTTGCTCGCCCATCACACCAGTACTACGCCCAAAGATGGGCAGTGACTAGGCATGAGTTCACTCTAGCACCTGCATACAAGGCTTGTTTACTAGTTAGGCACAGTGGAGGCTGGTGCCATCTTATAATGGTGATTCTCGGGGCACGGCTCTCCACATCTCCCCCTTTTTATTTTATTAAAATGAGGCTGGACTAGGTCTGTGTAATTATGTCCATCTGCTGTGGCTCCTGTCTTAGGTCGTTCCTCTAATGTCACAGCCTTTCCTGTCATAGGGTAACCCTATTGCCACCGGGCCCCATGTCTTAGGTTGATCTGTGCATGAGGAAAGTTGCCCTTCCCTGGATACCGCAGTGCTATGTGACAGGAACTACTAAATGAGTTAGGGTGAACTCTACAAAAGAGGCCAGCCACCAATGTCAACTAATTCTTGAGCATAGATAGGGGGAGGCCCCTTGCTCAATGGCAGCAAGTGCTTGAGCTATCACAACCTTGTCATTTGTTTGTTGGGTTCTGAGCTTGCAAACCAACCAAAGCATGAACACAAGTCCACAGCAGGTGGCAACACCAAATAAACATACCCCCACCCATTCCTTAAAATAAGAAAATGCAGATGAAATCCAGGAGGAGAGGCCCTCTGTCAATGACAGGTCCACTCGCATTGAGTTGATCTTTAAAACTGCCACCCTCAGGGCCTCAAGAGTCTCATCGAATCCCTCGGACCAATTTCCTGCAAGATACAAGGAAAGCTGTCTAGACAGATTAGCTGCATGAGTAAAATTTTCATATTGGACACTGGTAATACACAGAGCGCCCAATTTTCTTTCACAACCCAACTGGGCCATCTGGTATAGGACACCTATCTGTTCCTCCACTAGGTCAAGGAGCTGATTCAAAATCATCAGCCCTCCCTTTAACTTGGTACTAGCAGAAGTTTGGACAGTGATGGAATCAGTCAGATCTGCTGAAAGCTGATTTAATTTTGTGCCTGATTGAACCATACTAGCAATAGCATACCCTGCAGCTGTAGCAGCAGCTGTACTGGATGAAATTGCTATGATTACGGCAGCAATTCTGCCAAAATCTCTTTTTTGTTGAAACAGGGATAAGGTGGAGGGTGTTTCCACTGGAACAGGGATCCAACGTGGGATCCCTGCCACCATGGTATGGGTGTCCTTTGTTGCATCCCAACATTGAGAAATCCAACAAGAATCATTGGAACAGACTTCAAATGAATCATTTGAAAGAATAAACAAGAAAGGGGGGGGGTAAACACAGACTGGGGTAGGTGGATAATTAATCTGGTTTACCAAAGTTTTATTGAACCCAGTGATCTCTACCCTGGTATTAATATATCCGTAAGAGTCCAGGGAGGCATCATGTATTCCCCAATACTGAGCAAATCTTGAGATGCCAGAAAAAGAAGCCTTTCCAACTGCTCCTCCCTGGATAAAGATCAAAGGATTGAGTTCTGTACAACTGCCATTGACTCCACAAAGCACCCACTTGTGAAAGGGATGCATTCTAAAGTCCTGTATGAAAAGTCCCTTTTTCATAACAAATTCCTTCTCTGGGTCACCCATCATGTTGGGAGAAAAGGAAAAGGTTTTACTCTGATCTGCCCAACGAGTGATGGAGGATTGACAATCAGACCAAGGCAGGATCAGCCCTTCATCTTCCAAGCTACAATGAGGGGCTATTTTTGGTTGGTGGGGACGTTCTTTGTCTAAAAAGTTAGGTGGTAGAAATGTATCATTAACCCAAATTGCCTTCTGCCAGAAGGTCCGATTTGTAAAGGTTATATCTGTGTTGGAAGTATCTTGGGTTGTGCTCACCCAACCCAGTGCTCATTAAACATCCCCAAAGTTCGAGCTGTGAGGTTAATACATTTTCCTGGTCCATTAATTTGAAAACCTAAAGAACCCTTTTCTAATAAAGAACGATTTTCTCCTAATGGTGCCCGGGTAGGATCATAGGGTAGATATGGTAAATCTAATGTTTTATTAGTAGTAAAGAATTTTGGAAAAACTATAGAATCATGGCGAACTGGCATTGGTTTAGGGAAAGTCGAGAGAATGGCCCATCTCTGTTCGACCATAATACTAGGAACTCGAGACAAGTTCAGCATTGTCAGGATCAGGAGCAGTCGTTGGGAGGTCAGCATCTTCCACACCATCCTTGATTACTATCTTGCGGGTGAGTCAATCCGGCAACCAAAATGGGTTGTCTTCACTCTGTGGAAAAACACAAACAGCTCCTCTGGGTCTTATCAAAATAGGATCTGGGCCTTTCCACAGACGAGATAAGACATCCATCCATTTCACCATTTCTTTTGGTCTATCAGGGTCTGAGCTATGTCGATCTGCTGCAGAGCGACCTTGCTCATCAAGATTCAAAAAATTAAGTGTTAAGAGTGCCATAGATACAGCTACTCTTGGCACTGAGGGCAGAGTCTCATCAACTCTCCCCTTTTGTTTTATAAAATAAGACTTGAGTGTACGATGTGCACGTTCCACAGTGCCTTGTCCTTGAGGATTATAAGGAAGGGCAGTCAGATGAGTGACATCCATTTGATGACAAAATTGCTGAAATTTAGTAGAGGTATATGCTGGCCCATTATCAGTTTTAAGGATTGTGGCTTGCCCCAAGCACTCCATGCTTCTAAACTGTGCTGTATAACATGAGAGGCTTTCTCACCTGTTAAAGGTGTAGCAAACATAACACCAGAGCAGGTGTCAATGGAAACATGTAAATATTGATTTCCAAAGGAGGAAATATGAGTGACATCCATTTGCCAGACCTATAATGGCCTGATGCCTCGGGAGTTTACCCCTACATGAAAAGTAGGCAGAAACTGACAACAGTTTTGACATTGGGTGACAATGTCACGAGCTTCTTTCCTGGTTAAAGTGAAACGGTGGTGTAATGTTTCAGCCGTCACGTGGAAGCGTTTATGAAACTCCCTTGCGGCTCTGCCTGCGAGGACAGAGCAGCAGTCATGATTCTAGTGGCTTTGTCTGCTAAGTCATTTCCATGAGACATGGGGCCAGGAAGGCCAGAATGAGCCCTAACATGAGTAATATACACAAGATGTCTTCTATGTAATAGGGCTGACTGAATTTGCTGAAAAATGTGAGCAAGCTTGCTAGAGGGTCTAATTAAGCCAGCAACTTCAAGCGTATTAACTGCATTAACCACATATAAGGAATCAGATACAAAACTAAGCAGTCCCGGAAAAGTTTCAAGGACCTCTAGAACTACCAAACACTCTACAACCTGGGGTGATATCTCATTATATTGTTCAGATGTTACTTGGCCATTTACTACATATGCACCTATACCAGATTTGGATCCATCTATATACACTACTACCCCATCCGGAAGTGGGTGTTTGGCTGTTATTACTGGAAACACTATGGCTTGGCTTAAGGTGAACTGTAAAATTGGATGTTTTGGATAATGATTATTGGGCAAGACTGCCCAATCATTAGTTGTGGCTGCCAGGGTTTGAACTTGAGCAGAAATATAAGGTAAAATTAGCATATGAGGTTTTTTGCCAAAATGAGTAATGGCTGCTTTTATCCCCCGAAGTGCGAGTTGAGCAACTGCATTAGGATACCACTCAATGATTTTTGCAGGGGAAGCATTAGTATGAACCCACAATAAGGGTCCATTTTGCCACAAGACTGCTGTTGGTAACTGTTCAGTTTTTAATACGCACAATTCAAATGACTCTGACTCGTCAATGCGTTGTAATTGAGCATCTTGTAAGGCCGTTTCTATCGTTTGTAAAGCTTGACATGCAGCTGGGGTAAGTACTCTGTGGGAGGAGATGTGGGTATCTCCCTCTAAAATGTCAAATAAGGGCTTTAATTCTGCTGATGGAATTTTCAAAGATGGTCTTAGCCAATTAATATCTCCTAGCAATTTTTGGAAATCATTCAAAGTATGTAGTTGATCTTTGGGAATCTCTAATTTTTGAGGAACGATTTTGTCAGGATAAATGAGTGACCCTAGGAAGGTTCCCATTAGAGCAACTTGCACCTTTTCGGTGGCCACCTGCAATCCCCATTGCCCTAACGTTTTTATTAATATAGGGTATGCATCTTGCAGTAACTGTGAATTTTTATGGCAAATCAAAATGTCATCCATATAAATTCTCAAAAGTAATGATGGAAAATGCTCTCTAACTGACTTAAGTGCCAATTGTACTTGCACTATAGTAAAATTGGCATTGACTCCATAGTTATGGACTGACTCCACAAGTACTTTAATCTGTATATACTCCACGGGGGCGTGAACGTGTCCTCCATCGGTGCCTTCAAAGACTGGGAACACTTGCTGTACTTTTCTCTGTTCCTCTTTTGAAATGAATGATTCTGAATGATTTCTCTGCACATAGGGCAGATGTGCACTAGGACCCAAAGGTCGAGGGCCCAGAGACCATGCAGCAATTTGACATTTGTCTCTAGCTGCTTTTCCTTTCTCTGTTATTCTGTAACTGATTAGCTCGTTTTCATCTGGCTGGTATCTTTCTTCCTCATAGCGTGCAGCTTCTTCCTCTAAGTCTGTTTCCTCAGAGGAGCTAAGTTCCTTATCCGATTCTGAGCTACTGACAGCTAGTGCCTTGAACTCATCTAATGGTGGGTACAGGCTCCTTTCCTTATGGGCCTCCCCAGCTTGATCTCTCTTCTTCTCGCCCTTTCCATCCCTTTTTCTAAACTCTCCCAGGGCATTTTTTTCCCTTATATTTCATTTCCTCGGGCTCAAAGCCCATGGAAAGGCCTTTATTCTTCAGTGCACCTTGTTTCCTTTCAACTCTTAATCTCTCTCCCCACTCTGTCTCTGATAGACTGTCTTGAATTTCATTCGAAACTTTCTGCCCCACTTCAACCATTTGCTGACAATCCTCGTCTGTTAAGCATGATCTCACCAGTTTCCACAAAGGCATGGTCCCTGCTTTAAGTTTGCTGTTCTGCTGTTCCCTAACTAGATCTCCTTTCAGTTTGTCCCATGAGGCAACAGTTAATGAACCTGAGCAAGCATACCATGGTGCCACATGGTCTATCTCCCTGACAAATCCCTCTATAGTCTTAGTGGCAATTTTCAGGCCACACTGCTTCAAGACCAACCTTAAGGCTGTTACTACAGAGTGGGAGATTCCCATACTGGTCGCTGTCCAGGCCTGACCGTGACTGAGAACCAGTCAGCAATACTGGTCGCTGTCCAGGCCTGACTGTGACTGAGAACCAGTCAGCAGTTCCAGTGGTGGAAGCAAAACGAAACCAAAAGTGAAGGAACAATCTCCTTGAAAACAATCAAAAGGGCATCTAACTCTGGAGAAATTTCAAGACTGTACATACCTTACAGAGTCTTAATGTCCTGCAGTTCTGATTCCGCCCCACGAATGGGAATCTCCTTTGCGCTGGTGTGATGGTATAAAGTTCCCAGGTTCCTCGGTGCCACTTTTCCTGAGCTATGGTTCTCGCCAGCAAGAACACACTCAGACAACCAGATTCTTCTGCAGCAAGCTTTATTGCTTCTTAAGGAGGGAAGATCCAGACCCCGGAAAATGGCATTGCTTATATAGCCCTCAGCCATGCGTTTCAACACCTGATGTGGCGTGTCAGCTCCTGATTCGTTGCTCGCCCATCACCCCATTACTACGACCCGAGATGAGCAGTGAATAGGTGTGAGTTCACTCTCACACCTGCGTACAAGGCTTGTTTACTACTTAGGCACAGTGGAGGCCGGCGCCATCTTATAATGGCGATTGCTCACAGCAAAGCTCTCCACAGACAACCATGGAGATAGAAAACATAAGAAAGATTTCAGAAGTCATAGATGCAAGAATCACCAACAGAATACAAGAGATAGAAGAGAGAATCTCAGGTGCAGAAGATTCCATAGAAAACACAGCAACAGACAGATCAGTGGAATAGAATTGAAGACCCAGAAATGAACCCACATACCTATGGTCACCTGATCTTTGATAAGGGAGTTAAACCATTCAATGGAAAAAAAAGACAGCAATTTCAACAAATGGTGCTGGCACAACTGGCAGTTATCATGTAGAAGAATGCGAATTGATCCATTTTTAACTCCTTGTACAAAGCTCAAGTCTAAGTGGATCAAAGACCTACACATAAAACCAGAGACACTGAAATTTATAGAGCAGAAAGTGGGGAAAACCTCTAAGATATGGGCACAGGGGAAGAATCCTAAACAGAACAGCAATGACCTGTGCTGTAAGATGAAGAATCAACAAATGGGACCTCATAAAATTGCAAAATTTCTGCGGGGCAAAAGATACTGTCAATAAGACAAAAAGGCCACCAACAGATTGGGAAAGAATTTTTACCAATCCTAAATCTGATAGGGGAATAATATCCATTATATACAAAGAGCTCAAGAAAGTGGATTCCAGAAAATCAAATAACCCCATATAAAATGGGGTATAGAGCTAAACAAAGAATTCTCAAACAAGGAATATCAAAGGGCTGAGAAGCACCTGAAAAAATATTCAACATCTTTAATCACCAGGGAAATGCAAATCAAAACAACCTTGAGATTCCACCTCACACCAGTCAGAATGACTAGGATCAAAAATTCAAGTGACAGAAGATGCTGGTGAGGATGTGGAGAAAGAGGAACACTCCTCCATTGCTGGTGGGATTGCAAGATTGTACAACCCCTCTGGAAATCAGTCTGGCAGTTCCTCAGAAAACTGAACATAGTACTACTGGAGGATCCAACAATATCTCCCCTGGGCATATATCCAGAAGATGTTCCAACTGGTAATAAGGACACATGCTCCACTATCTTCATAGCAGCCCTATTTATAATAGTCAGAAGCTGAAAATAACCCAGATGTCCCTTAACAGGGGAATGGATACAGAAAATGTGGAGTACTACTCAGCTATTAAAAACAATGAATTTATGAAATTCTTGGGAAAATGGATGTATCTGGAGGATATCATCCTGAGTGAGTTAACCCAATCACAAAAGAAGTTACTTAATATGCACTCACTGATAAGTGAATATTATCCCACAAACCTAGAATACCCAAGATACAACTTCCAAAACACAAGAAAATCAAGAAGGAAGTGAACTCATGGATACTTCATTCCTCCTTACAATAGGGAATAAAATATCCATGGAAGGAGTTGCAGAGACAAAGTTTAGAGCTATGACAAAAGTATGGACGATCCAGAGACTGCCCTACCCGGGGGTCCATCCCATTATCCGCCACCAAATGCAGACACTATTGTATATGCCAGCAAGATTTTGCTGAAAGGACCCTTTTATAGCTGTCTCCTGTGACGCTTTGCCAGTGCCTGGCAAATACAGAAGTGGATGATCACAGTCATCTATAGGATGTAAAACAGTGCCCCCAGTGAAGGAGTTAGAGAAAGTACACGAGAGCTTAAGTGGTCTGCAACCCTATAGGTAGAACAACTATATGAAATAATCAGTACCCCCCCCCAGAGCTTGTGTCTCTCGCTGCATATGTAGCAGAAGATGACCTAGTTGGCCATCATTGGAAAGACAGGATCCTTGGTCTAGCAAACTTTATATGCCCCATTACAGGGGAAAGCCAGGGCCAAGAAGTGGGAGTGAGTGGATAGGGGAAAAGGGCGGGAGGGGGGAGGGTATAGGGGACTTTTGGGATAGCATTTGAAAAGTAAATGAATAAAATATCTAATTAAAAAAAAAAAGAAGAAGAAAGAAAACATTGACACAACAGTCAAAGAAAATGCAAACTGCAAAAAGGTCCTAACCCAAAATATTCAGGAAATTCTGGACACAATGAGAAGACCAAACCTAAAGATAATAGGTATAAAAGAAAGTGAAGATTCTGAACATAAAAGGCCAGTAAATAACTTCAACAAAATTATAAAAGAAAATTTCCCTAATCTAAAGAAAGAGATGCACATAAGCACACAAGAAGTCTTCAGAACTCCAAATAAATTGGACCAGAAAAGAAAATCCTCCTTTCACATAATAGTCAAAACACTATATTCACAAAACAAAGAAAGAATATTAAAAGCAATAATGGAAAAAGCTCAAATATTATATAAAGGTAGTCATATCAGAATATATCTTATTTCTTACCAGAGAATATAAAAGCCAGATAATCCTGGGAGATATCATAGAGACCCTAAGAGAATACAAATACCAGTCCAGTCTTCTATACCCAGCAAAGCTCTCAATTACCATAGATGGAAAAATCAAGATATTCTATGGAAAAACCAAATTTACACAATATTTTCCACAAATCCAGCCCTTCAAAGCATAATAAATGGAAAACTCCAACACAAGGAGAGAAACTACACCTTAAAAAGCAAGAAAATAATATTTTATTAACAAACCAAAAGGAAGTTAGCCACATAAACAAAATTCTACCTCTAGCAACAATAATAACAGGAAGCAACAATCACTTTTCCTTAATGTCTCTTAATATCAATGGACTAAATTCCCCACAAAGTTACATAGACTAAAAGACTGAATAACAGAAACAAGACCCAATATTTTGCTGTATAAAGGAAACCCACCTAGGTGAAAAGACAGACACTACCTCAAAGTAAAAGACTAGAGAACAATTCTCCAAGCAAGTGGTCCCAAGAAACAAGCTGGGGTAGCCATTCTAACATCAGATAAAATAGACTTTCAACCTAAAGTTATCAAAAAAAAAAAAAATACAAGGAAGGACACTTCATACTTATCAAAGGAAAAAAATCTACCAAGAAGGACTCTCAGTTCTGAACATCTATGCTCCTAATGAAAGGGCACCATTTTCATAAAAGAAACTTTACTAAAGCTCAAAGGACATATTGTACCACACACAATAATAGTGGGAGATTTCAATGCCACACTCTCATCAATGGACACATCATAGAAACAGAAACTATACAGAGACACAGTAAAACTAACAGAAGTTATGAAACAAATGGATTTAACAGATCTCTATTGAAGATTTTATCCTAAAATAAAAGAATATATCTTTTTCTCAGCACTTCACAGTACCATCTCCAAAACTGACCATATAATAAGTCACAAAACAGGCCTCAACAAACACAAGAAGATTGAAATAATTTCATTCTTCCTGTCAGATCACCATGGACTAAAACTGGTCTTTAATAACAACATAAACAGTTGAAAGCCCACATACAAATGGAAGCTGAACAACACTCTACTCAATGATAGTTTGGTCAAGGAAGAAATAAAGAAAGAAAATAAAGACTGTTTAGAGTTTAATGAAAATGAAGCAATAACATACCCAAACTATGGGACACAATGAAAGCATTCCTAAGAGGAAAACTCATAGCTGTGAGTGCCTCCAAAAAGAATTTGGAGAGAGCATACACTAGCAAATGACAGCACATTTGAAAGCTGTAGAATCAAAAGAAGCAAACATATCCAAGAGGAGTAGATGGCAGGAAATAATCAAACTCAGGGATGAAATCAGCCAAGTAGAAACAAAAGAACTATATAAAGAATCAACCAAACTAGGAGCTGGTTCTTTGAGAAAATCAACAAGAAAAATTAACCCTAAGACAGACTAACTAGAGGGCACAGGGACAGTAACCAAATTAACAAAATCAGAAATAAAAATAGAGACATAACAATAGAAACCAAGGAAATAAAAAAATATCATCAGATTGTACTACAAAGAGTATACTCACCAAATCTGGATAATGTGGATGAAATGGACAATTTTCTAGACAAATATCAGGTACCAAAGTTAAATCAGGATCAGATTAATGATATAAACAGTCTCATATCTCCTAAAGATATAGAAGTAGTCATGAACAGTCTCCCAACCAAAACAAAATAAAACAAAACAACAACAAAAAATAAACAACCCAGGACCAGATGGGTCTAGTGTAGAGTTTTATCAGACCATCAAAGAAGATCTAATACTAATATTCTTCAAACAATTTCATAAAATAGAAACAGGACAAACACTATACCATTCATTCTACTTAACCACAATTGCTCTTATAACTAAACCACACAAAGACCCAACAAAGGAAAAGAATTTCAGACCAATTTCACTAATGAATATTGATATAAAAATACTCAGTAAAATTCTAACATACTGAATGATCAAAACTATCATCCATCATTATCAAGTAGGATTCAGCCCAAGGATGCAGGAATGGTTCAATATATAAAACTTCATCAAGGTATTCTACTATACAGATATTCTCAAAGGGGAAAAAATGGTCATCTCCTTAGATGCTGAGAATGCATTTGACAAAATGCAACACACCTTTATGGCAAAAGCCTTGGAAAAATCAGGAAATTGAGGCCTATACTTAAACAGAGTAAAAGTAATATATATAAAAAAACAGTAGCCAACATCAAACAAAATTGAGAGAAACTTGAAGCAACCCTACTAAAATCAGGGAATAGACAAGGCTGCCATCCTTCGTTTCAGTATAGGACTGGAAGTCCTAGCCAGTGCAATCACACAACAAAAGGATAAAAAATGGAAAGGAAGAAGTAAAAATATCCCTATTTGCAGATGGCATGATAGTATACTTAAGTAAGTCCAAAAATTCCACCAGAAAACTCCTAAACCTGATAAACAACTTCAGCAAAGGTGATGGATATAAAATTAACTCAAGCAAATCAGTAGTCTTTGTATACTCAAAGGATCAACAGACTGAGAAAGAAATTAGAAAAAAAACACCCGTCACAATAGTCACAAATAATATAAAATATCTTGGTGTGACTCTAACTAAGCAAGTGAAAGATCTGTATAATAAGAAGTTCAGCCCGGCCCGGGAGTTCTTTGCCTGAGCATCAGCAGCAGACATCTTGGTTCTGGGACCCAGCCAAGAGTATTCTGCACAGGTGAAAGTACAGAATACAGAAGGTAAAAGCTTCTGGGACAGGTGGAAACCACAGAGCTTCTAAGGCAGTCCCCTTTTCGGGCCACAGAGAGCTGGCCACTTTCCAGGCCAGAGGATAGGGCTCTGCCCTGCACGGGAGCACTTTGCCTGAGCATCAGCAGCAGACATCTTGGTTCTGGGACCCCTCCGAGTGTATTCTGCACAGCTCCAGAGATTATCAGATGGCAAAAGGCAAACATAAGAACAGCACTCCCACCCCACTTGGTCTTGGGCACCCCAACACAACCAAAAAGCTAGACCCGGATTTAAAAGCATATCTCATGATGATGGTAGAGGACATCAAGAAGGACTTTAATAACTCACTTAAAGAAATACAGGAGAACACTGCTGAAGAGTTACAAGTCCTTAAAGAAAAACAAGAAAACACAAACAAACAGGTAGAAGTCCTTAAAGAAAAACAGGAAAACACATCCAAACAGGTGATGGAAATAAACAAAACCATACTAGACCTAAAAAGAGAAGTAGACACAATAAAGAAAACCCAAAGTGAGGCAACACTGGAGAAAGAAACCCTAGGAAAGAAATCTGGAACCATAGATGTGAGCATCAGCAACAGAATACAAGAGATGGAAGAGAGAATCTCAGGTGCAGAAGATTCCATAGAGAACATCGGGCACAACAATCAAAGAAAATACAAAATGTAAAAGGATCCTAACTCAAAACATCCAGGAAATACAGGACACAATGAGAAGACCAAACCTATGGATAATAGGAGTTGATGAGAATGAAGATTTTCAACATAAAGGGCCAGCAAACATCTTCAACAAAATTATAGAAGAAAACTTCCCAAACCTAAAGAAAGAGATGCCCATGAACATACAAGAAGCTTACAGAACTCCAAATAGATTGGACCAGTAAAGAAATTCCTCCTGACACATAATAACAAGAACAACAAATGCACTAAATAAAGATAGAATATTAAAAGCAGTAAGGGAGAAAGGTTAAGTAACATATAAAGGCAGGCCTATCAGAATTACACCAGACTTTCACCGGAGACTATGAAAGCCAGAAGAGCCTGGACAGATGTTCTACAGACACTAAGAGAACACAAATACCAGCCCAGGCTACTATACCCGGCCAAACTCTCAATTACCATAGATGGATAAACAAAAGTTTTCCACGACAAAACCAAATTCACACATTATCTTTCCACAAATCCAGCCCTTCAAAGGATAATAACAGAAACAAAACAAAACAAAACAAAACAAAAAAAAAAAAAACAAACAGACACACAAACAAAAAAACAATGACGGAAATCACACCCTAGAAAAAGCAAGAAAGTAATCCCTCAACAAAACAAAAAGAAGACAGCCACAAGAACAGAATGCCAACTCTATCAACAAAAATAAAAGGAAGCAACAATTACTTTTCCTTAATATCTCTTAATATCAATGAACTCAATGTCACAATAAAGAGACATAGACTAACAGACTGGCTACACAAACAGGACACAACATTGTGCTGCCTATAGAAAACCCATCTCAGCGAAAAAGACAGACACTACCTCAGAGTGAAAGGCTGGAAAACAATTTTCCAAGCAAATGGTATGAAGAAACAAGCTGGAGTAGCCATTCTAATATCTGATAAGATTGACTTCCAATCCAAAGTCATCAAAAAAGACAGGGAGGGGCACTTCATACTCATCAAAGGTAAAATCCTCCAAGAGGAACTATCAATTCTGAATATATATGCTCCAAATACAAAGGCAGCCACATTCATTAAAGAAACTTTAGTAAAGCTCAAAGCACACATTGCACCTCACACAATAATAGTGGAAGACTTCAACACACCACTTTCACCAAAGGACAGATCATGGAAACAGAAATGAAACAGGGACACAGTGAAACTAACAGAAGTTATGAATCAAATGGATTTAACAGATATCTACTATTCCAAGAATCAACCAAATGAGGAGCTGGTTCTTTGAGAAAATCAACAAGATAGATTAAACCCTTAGCCAAACTCACTAGAGGGCCCAGGGAGAGCATCCTAATTAACAAAATCAGAAATGAAAATGGAGACATAACAACAGATCCTGAAGAAATCCAAAACACCATCAGATCTTTCTACAAAAGGCTATACATAACAAAACTGGAAAACCTGGATGAAACGGACAAATTTCTAGACAGATACCAGGTACCAAAGTTAAATCAGGATCAAGTTAATGATCTAAACAGTCCCATATCCCCTAAAGAAATAGAAGCAGTCATTAATAGTCTCCAAGCCAAAAAAAGCCCAGGACCAGATGGGTTTAGAGCAGAGTTCTACCAGACCTTCAAAGAAGATCTAATTCCAGTTCTGCACAAACTATTCCACAAAATAGAAGTAGAAGGAACTCTGCCCAACTCATTCTATGAATGCACAATTACTCTGATACCTAAACCACCGAAAGATCCAAGAAAGATAGAGAACTTCAGACCAATTTCCCTTATGAATATGGATGCAAAAATCCTCAATAAAATTCTTGCTACCCGAATCCAAGAACACATAAAAGCAATCATCCATTCTGAACAAGTAGGTTTTATTCCAGGGATGCAGGGAAGCTTTAATATATGGAAATCCATCAAAGTAATCCATTATATAAACAAACTCAAAGACAAAAACCACATGATCATCTCCTTAGATGCAGAAAAAGCATTCGACAAGATCCAACACCCATTCATGATAAAACTCTTGGAAAGATCAGGAATTCAATGCCCATACCTAACCATGATAAAAGCAATCTACAGCAAACAAGTAGTGAACATCAAAGTAAATGGTGAGAAGCTTGAAGCATTCCCACTAAAATCAGGGACTAGACAAGGCTGTCCACTCTCTCCATACCTATTCAACATTGTACTTGAAGTCCTAGCCAGAGCAATTCAACAACAAAAGGAGATGAAGGGGATGCAAATTGGAAAAGATTAAGTCAAAATATCACTTTTTGCAGATGATATGATAGTATATATAAGTGACTCTAAAAATTCCACCAGAGAACTACTAGACCTGATAAACAGCTTCAGTGAAGTAGGTGGATATAAATTTACTCAAACAAGTCAATGGCCTTTCTCTACACAAATAATAAACAAGCTGAGAAAGAAATTAGAGAAACAACACCCTTCTCAATAGTCACAAATAATATAAAATATCTTGACGTGACTTTAACGAAGGAAGTGAAAGATGTGTATTATAAGAATGTCAAGTCTCAAAGTTCGTAGCTGTGATGAAAAGATGGACCATTTAGAGACTGCCGTATCCAGGGATCCATCCCATAATCAGCTTCTAAACGCTGACACCATTGCATACACTAGCAAGATTTTGCTGAAAGGACCCAAATATAGCTGTCTCTTGTGAGACGATGCCGGGGCCTAGCAAACACAGGAGTGGATGTTCACAGTCAGCTATTGGATGTATCACAGGGCTCCCAATGGAGAAGCTAGAGAAAGTACCCAAGGAGCTAAAGGGATCTGCAACCCTATTGTTGGAACAACATGATGTACTAACCAGAACCCCGGAGCTCTTGTCTCTAGGTGCATATGTATCGAAAGATGGCCTAGTCGGCCATCAATGGAAAGAGAGGCCCTTTGGACTTGCAAACTTTATATGCCCCAATATAGGGGAATGCCAGGGCCAAACGAATGGGAATGGGTGGGTATGGAAGTGGGGGGCGCTATGGGGGACTTTTGGGATAGCATTGGAAATGTAATTGAGGAAAATATGTAATAAAAATATTAAAAATCAAAAAAAAAGAAGAAAATTCAAAGAGTATCACAAAATTCATTTTTGTAACCAATTCCATTTTTTAATGTGTATGATTATATGTATAGTGTGTGTGAAGAAGATTTATCTTCTCATTTATCTTTGGGAAATGTTTAAACTGTTTTCTTGTACTTTCTATGCATTATTATTATCTAATAAATATCAATTGTTTAAAAAAAAAAAGAACGTCAAGTCTCTGAAGAAAGAAATTAAAGAAGATCTCAGAAGATGGAAAGATCTCCCATGCTCATGGATTGTCGGGATCAACATTTTAAAAATAGCTATCTTGCCAAAAGCAATCTACAGATTCAATGCAATCCCCATCAAAATTCCAACTCAATTCTTCAACGAATTAGAAGGGCAATTGTCAAATTTATCTGGAATAACAAAAAACCTAGGATAGCAAAAACTCTTCTCAAGGATAAAAGAACCTCTGGTGGAATCACCATGCCTGATCTAAAGCTTTACTACAGAGCAATTGTGATAAAAACTGCATGGTACTGGTACAGTGACAGGCAAGTAGACCAATGGAATAGAATTGAAGAACCAGAAATGAACACACACACCTATGTTCACTTGATCTTCGACAAGGGAGCTAAAACCATCCAGTGGAAGAAAGAGAGCATTTTCAACAAATGGTCCTGGTACAACTGGTGGTTATCATGTAGAAGAATGCAAATTGATCCATTCCTATATCCTTGTACTAAGGTCAAATCTAAGTGGATCAAGGAACTTCATGTAAAACCAGAGACAATGAAACTTAGAGAGGAAAAAGTGGGGAAAAGTTTTGAAGATATTGGCACAGGGGAAACATTCCTGAATAAAACAGCAATGGCTTGTGCTGTAAGATCGAGAGTTGACCAATGGGACCTCATGAAACTGCAAAATTTCTACAAGCCAAAAGACCCCATCAATAAGACAAAAAGACCACCAACAGTTTGGGAAAGGTTCTTTACCTATCCTAAATCAGATAGGGGACTAATATCCAATATATATAAAGAACTCAAGAAGGTGGACTCCAGAAAATCTAATAACCCCATTAAAAAATGGGACTCAGAACTGAACAAAGAATTCTCACCTGAGGAATACCGAATGGCAAAGAAGCACCTGAAAAAATGTTCAACATCCTTAATCATCAGGGAAATGCAAATCAAAACAACCCTGAGATTCCACCTCACACCAGTCAGAATGGCTAAGATCAAACATTCAGGTGACAGCAGATGCTGGCGAGGATGTGGAGAAAGAGGAACACTCCTCCATTGTTGGTGGGATTGCAAGGTTGTTCAACCACTCTGGAAATCAGTCTGGCGGTTCCTTAGAAAATTGGACATAGTACTACTGGAGGATCCAGCAATACCTCTCCTGGGCATATATCCAGAAGATGTCCCAACCGGTAAGAAGAACTCATGCTCCACTATGTTCATAGCAGACTTATTTATAATAGCCAGAAGCTGGAAAGAACCCAGATGCCCCTCAACAGACGAATGGATACAAAAAATGTGGTACAGTTACGCAATGGAGTACTACTCAGCTATTAAAAAGAATGAATTTATGAAATTCCTAGCCAAATGGATGGACCTGGAGGGCATCATCCTGAATGAGGTAACACAATCACAAAGGAACTCACACAATATGTACTCACTGATAAGTGGATAATAGCCCAAATCTTAGGATACCCATGATATAAGATACAATTTGCTAAACGCATGAAACTCAAGAAGAATGAAGTCCAAATTGGGGACACTGTGCCCCTTCTTAGAATTGGGAACAAAACACCCATGGAAGTAGTTACAGAGACAAAGTTTGGAGCTCTGACGAAAGGATGGACCATCTAGAGACTGCCATATCCAGGGATCCACCCCATAATCAGCTTCCAAACGCTGACACCATTGCATACACTAGCAAGATTTTGCTGAAAGAACTGTGATATAGCTGTCTCTTGTGTGACTATGCTGGGGCCTAGCAAAACAGAAGTGGATGCTCACAGTCAGCTAATGGATGAATCACAGGGCTTCCAATGGAGGAGCTAGAGAAAGTACCCAAGGAGCTAAAGGGATCTGCAACTCTATAGGTGGAACAACATTATGAACTAACATGTACCACGGAGCTCTTGACTCTAGCTGCATATGTATCAATAGATGACCTAGTCCACCATCACTGGAAAGAGAGGTCCATTGGACACACAAACTTTATATGCCCCAGTACAGGGGAACGCCAGGGCCAAAAAAATGGGAATGGGTGGGTAGGGAAGTGGGGGAGAGTGTATGGGGTCCTTTTATGATAGCATTGGAAGTGTAATTGAGGGATATATGTAATAAAAAATATTAAAAATTAAAAAAAAGAAGTTCAAGTCTCTGAATGAAGAAATCATAGAAGATATCAGGAGATGACAAGGCCTGCTATGGTCAGGGATTCGCAAGATTAATATAGTAAAAGTCGCCAACTGGCTTAAATCAATCTGCAGATTCATTGCAATCCTCATCTAAATTCCAACTTAATTTTTCATAGAGTTAGAAAGAGCAATTTGAAAATTCATTTGTAATAACAAGTAACCCAGCATAGCAAACACTATTCTCAACAATAAAAGAACTGAGGGAATCACCATCCCTGGTGTCAAGCTGTATTACAGAGCAATCGTGATAAAAACTGTATCGTATTAGTACAGAGACAGGCATGTAGATCAATGGAATAGAACTGAAGACCCAGAAATGGACCCACACACCTATGGTCACTTGATAACTGACAAAGGTGCTAAAACCATCCAATGGAAAAAAAAGACAGAATTTTCAACAAATGGTGCTGGTTTAACTATATGTCATCATTTAGAAGAATGCAAATTGTTCAATTTTATTTCTGTGCAGACAGCTCACGTTCAAGTGGATCCAGTGTCTCGTCATAAAACCAGATATACTGAAACTACTAAAAGTGAAAGTGGGGAAGAGCCTCCAGTACATGGGCACAGGGGAAAAGTTTCTGTATAGAACATAAATGGCTCATGCTCTAAGATAAAGAATCAACAAATGGCACCTCATATAAATGGCAAAGGACACTGTCAATAGGACAATATGGCATCTGACATTTTGGAGAAAGAACTTTACCAACCCTACATCTAATGGAGGACTAATATTTAATACATACAAAGAACTTAAAAAGTTAGACTCCAGAAAACCAAATAACCCTATTAAAAATGGGGTACATAACTAAACAAAGAATTCTCAACTGAGGAATATCAAATGGCTGAGAAGCACCTAAAGAAATGTATTACACACTTAGTCATCAGGGAACTGCAAATCAAAACAACCCTGATACTCTACCTCACTCTAATTAGAATAGCTAAGATAAAAAACAACAACAACAACAACAACAACAACAACAACAACAACAAAATGCAGGTGACAACAGATGCTGCAACAGATATAGAGAAAGAGGTACACTTCTCCAATGTAGGTGAGATTACAAGGTGGTACAGCTACTATGGAAATCAGTCTGGTGATTCCTCACAAAACTGGACATCGTTCTACCTGAGGACACAACTATACCACTCCCGGGCATATACCCAGAAGATGCTACAATATATAATAAGGACACATGCTCCATTATGCTCATAGGAGCATTATTTATAATAGCCAGAAGCTGGAAAGAACCTAGATGTCCTTAAGTAGAGGAATGGATACTGAAAATGATGGACTACTACTCAGGTATTAAAATCACTGACTTCATTATCATCCTGAGTGAGGTAATCCAGTCACAAAAGCACACACATGGTATGCACTCAGTGATTAGTGGATATTAGCCTAAAAGCTGGGAATACCCAAGATACAATTCAAAGACCACATGAAGCTCAAGAAGAAGGAAGACAAAAGTGTGGATTCTTTAATCCTTCTTAGAAGGATTGACAAAATACTCAAGGGAGGATATACAGAGACAAAGTGTGGAACAGAGACTTAAGGAAAGACCATCCACAGATTGCCCCACCTTGGGATCCATCCCATATACAGACACCAAAGCCAAACACTATTGTGGATGCCAAGAAGTGCTTGCTGACAGGAGCCTGATATAGCTGTCTCCTAAGAGGCTCTGCCAGAGCCTGGAAAATACACAGGTGGATGCTCATAGCCAACCATTGTACTGAGTACTGGTTCCCCAATGGAGAAGTTAGAAAAATGACTGAAGGAGCTGAAGGAGTTTGCAACCCATAGGAAGAATAACATTACCAACCAACAAGACCCCCAGAGTTCCCAGGAACTTAACCACCAGCAAAAGAGTACACATGGAGTGTCTTATTGTTCCAGTCCCATATGTAGCAGTGGATGGCTTGGTGGACATCAATGGGAGGAGAGGTTCTTGGTCCTGTGAAGGCTGGATGCCTTAGTATAGTGGAAGCAGGGAGGAAGTGGGCTAGTGGTTGAGCATACTTACAGAAAAAGGGGGAAGATGGATTGGATAGGGGGGGTTCCAGAGAAGAAACTGGGAAAGAGAATAACATTTGAAATGTATATAAATAAGATATCCAAGAAAAAAAATAAATGAAGTTTCAAAGTAACTTACAACCTTTGTAACCCCATAGAGTCTAAAAACTGCTCATTGTCTCAAAAGTCTCAGGTCTCAGATTATAGCCTTGTTATTTTCTTACAAGTCAGTAAACAAGGCATGCTCATTCCACTGAAATTTATTCCACAGGTTGCATTTGGTATTTAGCATATGCATTCCTCTATCTAGCTAGCAATTAGCTGATATTTCCATAAAATGAAAGAGTTTGAGACCAATTTTGCTTATGAACATTGACCTATAATTTTCAATAAAATTCTCATGAACTGAATCCAAGAGCACATTAAAAAAATAGAATTCACCACAATCAAGTAAGCTTTATCCCAGGGATGCAGGGAAGGTTCAATATATATATATATATATATATATATATATATATATATATATATATATATATATATGTGTGTGTGTGTGTGTGTGTGTGTGTGTGTGTGTGTTTCAATATATATATATGTTTCAATATATATATATATATATGTATATATATATATATATATATATATGGGTCAATAAAATATATATGAAAATTCATCTACATAATCCACTCTATAAACAAAGTGCACCAAAAAAATCACATGATTATCTCATTTGATGATGAAAATACCTTTGAATAAACTCAACACACCTTCATGTTAAAAGTCTTGGAGAGATCAGGGATTTAAGGCAGAAACCTGAACATAATAAAAGCAATATACAACAAGCCAATAGCCAGCATCAAATTAACTGAAAAGAAACTTGAAGCCAGGCAAGACCCCAGTGGAGGGATCAGGGCATCAACCCACTCACAAACATATCCTGTCTTAAATAAACGCAGGGACAAAGATGGAGCAGAGATTAAATGAATACCTAATCAGTAATCAGCACAACTTGTGACCCATTCCATGGGCAAGCACCAGTCACTGACACTATTATTGACATTCTGTTAGCTTGCAAACAGGTACCTAACATAACTGTCCTCTGAGATGCTCTACCCAGCTGCTGAGTTAAACAGATGAAGGTACTCACAACTAGACACTGGATTGAACTTGGGGACCCTTATGGAAGAGTTGGGGAAAGAATTGAGAGACCTGAATGAGATTGAAACCCCATAAGAAGACCAGCAGAGCCAATTAAACTGGACCCCTGGAAGTGTCAGAGACTGAGTCATCAAACAAGAGCATATACAGACTGGATTGAAGCTATCAACACATAATTAGCAGACATGTAGCTTGGTCTACATATGGATCCTGAATACCTGGAGTGGGTCTTATCCCCTAACTCTGTATCCTGATTATGGTATCAGTTCCCCAGCAGGTCTGCCTCATCTAGCCTCAGTAGAAGAAGATGTGCCTAATCCTGCAGAGATTGGAGGCACCATGGAGAGGGGATGCCTTGGGCAGAGGTGAGGCTCTGCTGTCTTAGAGGGATGGAAAGTATGGGTGGAGGGGTTCTGTGAGGGCTATACTGAGAGGGGGCAGACTTTGGGATATAAATAAATAAAATAAAATAATAAAATATAGAATAAAGAATGAATTGTTAGTCGTTGTTAAATAGAAGATGGCTAGTTGAAAGTAAACTTTTGGGTATAGAATGAGGGATGCAACAAAAACAGAAATGAAGGCAAGCAGCAGCAGAATTAAGGACACTTGACAAAACAAAACCAGGAATACATATGCTACAGTGTAGTAGGTAGCCCACACACACCCCATTCAATTATTCCTATATCCTCCATTAAAAAAGAGGCATGCATGAGAAGTCCTAAGATATTTATTGGATTTCCAGGGAGCTCACATGTAATTTTCAGTGGCAGGATCCAACTTTGAGACTCTAATAGGCAAGTTTGATCAGAGACACCTTTTCCTGGTGTAAAAATGAATCTCAGAAGATTTTGATTAACCTGTTGTGATTGAGCTCAGATATTACTAGTCAGTTGAAATGACAAGAATTTGTGTAAAAACCACAGTGAGAAAGAGGTTGTTCTTTTGGGGTTGTGGTATGGCTCATTAAAGTGCTGCAAGCTCAGCATGCAGGCAAGTAGACCAGAGTTACATCACTGTGAAACCTGGCAATAACTTTTTACATTGCACAAGTGGCGATAAGGACAGAGACAAACAGGAGCCTTGTTTTTCCTAGTTGGTCAGCCTATAAATAGCTCCAGAGTCTATGAGGCCAGACTCAAAGGACAAGTTGGAGAATGATTTAGGTAGACATCTGACACACACCTGTGGACTGTACAAAATCTAAATGCACTTGCATACATGCACACATCCTCCCATAAGTTCATCCATAGATCACAAACCTAATCACTTGCATTATTCATTCAAGTATTTATTGTGGGGACAACTTTTACCTCCAAGTTAATAATATCGGTACTTTTCTGTCCTTTTTTTTTCTTGAAAATAAATATGTAAGTTGCCACATTCCTCCTTTTCCTTATTTATATACCAGGTCTATTCTGCTTCCAGCAGTATTTATGCTGATCTGAACAAATCGTTTCATGAGAGGCTCCTTTCATTATTGTCATATGACCTTCCTGATGTTCTTTCTTTACTGAAATAAATATTTTACTCAGTTGTCCATGTGAGCAAATAGTTTCCAGAAAGTCACACACACAGACACACACACACACACTCACACTCACACTGGAAATGTGAATTTTGCATACATAGTACATTTTAGGAGACTATAATGCTTGCAGGATTAAGTATCTATCTGATAACAAAAAATATTTATTTGAAAACAGCATATCATAGACACCTTTCTGTCTTTCAGTAGCTCATAAACTATTAATGGTAAAACATCTGCTGAAAGAGAAGTAGGAAGAGAAAAAAAATAGAACCACTTAGAAATTTTAATGTTATGTTTGCATCTAAAAGTGTTGGGGAAATAGTTTAATCTAAAATTCTAAATTTTGAGCATAATTTTTATTCAGTATTAGTTTATATAACTCTTCTAAGCACAGTGGGAAATTTTGCTAGCTTCCACAAGTAATTTTTTGTGCATATGGATACAAACATACACAGAGATACATGTGCACACACACACACACATAAATACATAAATTCCATAAATAGTTTTAAAGACACAATATCCAGTTTCATTTGATTAACATAGTTTTAGTGAAATTGAATTTAATAATTTAACTGAAACATCCTCTAATATCTCTAGGGTCTCAAACTGTTGCACCAGAAGTTTCTTTACAAATTTCATATTTTCAGTAGTGCCCTACCGCCTGTGGTGTCATTTTTCCTAGTTTCTTTTTTCATATTCCCATACATTTAAAAATATATAAGTCTAGATATACACAATTTCTAAGTTTTAAATTAAATATGCTCCAGGATATCCTAAAAGAGCAGGCCATATTGTTCTATACAGTCTTGATGTGGGCCATCATTTCCAGTATTTATTCACCATACACACTGCACACTTGTTAGTGACTTAGAAGCTCCTTATTATCTAATTAATTGTCACAATATCACAGTGTTTGGGTTCACAAAATACCACAACAGACAAAAACTGGTATCACTGGCAAATCAGATATGTGAAAAATGGTTCCTAAGTTTTATGACTGGGAATGGGAAAAGATAGGGTAACAGGGACGACTATGAATAAAGTACATTTACACACATATATGGAATGTCACAATGAAATCCATTATGTATATTTAACATATACCAATAAAAAGGAAAAATCTGTTGAATTATCTAGTGCTCCTCATATCTAGCCTTTGGACAATAAGGTGACTGAATTGTTGCTGGCAGATCCTCAGGCTTAGGAACCAGCCTGGGTACATACCTCCCAGGCTGGGGCATTTTGAGGGTCTTGGAGAAAACATGACTTACTGAGATGAATTTGGGATGAAGACCCTAGCAGAAATTTGATGTGGAAAAGAGTATTCTCATTTCACCTAACTCTCTAGTCCTGCATATCTACAGATCCATATATATAAATATATATATGGTGTTATCCTCTCAGGTATGGTATGCTACCATGTATATTTCCCATTTTTCTTCTGGTTTTCCATAATACTTTCTAAGTGCTGATCTAAGCACTTGGCACATGCAAAACGGTATGACAGCCTGGGAAAACAATATAAATGCGTAGTGTTAAGCACTTTCCCAGATCTGTCTCATTATTTGGACATTTTGAAATACTTTATTACCATTTTATTAAGTATGATAATATAAAAGAATAAAGAAAACTCATTACGTATTCAGGCTATCTCATCTGCAAACCACTTACCACAAAAGAATCACACCTAATCTAAGATACTCTTTCATATGATTTTTTTTTAGGTCTACCCATTAATATTCCAAATAAATTTTCTCACAAATAATTTTTGTAGTTTTATTTTGTCTTTGAGAAACTTACAAACATCTTGTAGTTTGCTCATATAAAACCTTCATGGCCATCTTTTGTTCCTTCCTCCAGTCCTACTAAATCTCCTCCTCTTCCCTATCAATACATTTCTAATTTCATATTTCATTTTGTTTTGTTTAGGCATTTGTGTGTGTATGTATCACCCACAGAGTTTATTTATTGCTGCTTACATGATCATGCATTCAGGATTATTTCCTAGAGATAGGGCAACATACCAGTGTCTACAACACTGAAAAAATGACAACGTAGTCTATTAACTGCATCTAGTTCTTTAAAGTGTTGTGCAGGCTCAAGAGCTCCTCATCTTATATAATGGGATGTTGATGAATGGAGTCTTGGTAAATATAACGCAGGTAACCACAGCTGCTGTGAACTCATGAGAGAAATATGACATCTTATTTCCAGCACATTTGTTAGCTTTTGTAAATTTTATTTTTATCTTTATTTAGTGAAATGATTTTTTAAAAAATAAACTCAAGGCAGAATATAGTCAGGATTACAACCAAAATCAAGCATTATTAAATGTCCTGAAAGCTGGTAATTAACATTTCTGTAAATGGTAACTGTGTTCCAAATTAAATCTAGGAAGGATGTGGGCTATTTGAATAATTAACACCCTATTGTGCATGTAACTTTCATCTTTATATTTAGCATAGTATCACCCAACATCATTCTACAAAACATGATTTCATCTCTATGTATGTAATCACATCATTCTGTGTCTCTCCCATCTTGTTGTTAAGACTTGGTAGCTTTTGAAACTAGGTATGCAACATCTTTTTAAATTTCAAAACACAGAGCTTTGGAGAAAGTTAAAAATTCATTGAGTGTACTCTGCATGCAACTGAAGTAGGAATGTAAACACTAACACATTCAGGAATTCATTGATCTACAATGGGGTCTATCTTGCAATATATACGAGTGCATTGGTGACACAAAACTTGTAGGAGTAACCAAATCTTACTAAGACTAGCTCACTGCACAAGACAGAACCCATACTGGACACTACTTGGATGATCAAGAACCTGAAACTAGATATGTTAGGAATTTAGGGCAAATCAAAATATTATTATTTTAAAATATACTACTACTACATGGCTCCAGCTGCATATGTAGCAGAGGATGACCTTGTCGTGCACCAATGGGAGGAGACGTCTTTGGTCCTATGAAGGCTCAATAGATGCCCCAGTGTAGTGTAATCGAGGGTGGAGAGGTGGGAGTGGATGGATGGGTGGAGGAACACCCTCATGGAAGCAGGGGGAAGTAGGATGTGATAGGGTGTTTCTGGGAAGGAGGGAAACCGGGAAAGGGGATATCATTTGGAATGTAAATAAAGAAAATATCCAATAAAAAATCAAAAAACAAATACTATTACTACTACTACTACTACTACTAAAGTAGCAATAAAAAGATTCCTGCTGACATTCTGTTGTACTCAAAGGTCAGCAACTTAATTAGTCATCATTAGAGAATCATTCTTCTATAGCAGATGGGAATAAATACAGAGGTAGACAACTAGAGAGTGTGTGTGGACTGAGAGATCTTAGAACACTCATCCCTAAAAGGAGTGTCTCCATGAAACCCCTCCCTTCATGGTTAAGTGAAGTTTAAGGAGGCAGAATTAGTGTAAGATCTCGCAGGAGATGATAGAAGACACCAAGAAAACATGAAATTGAAACCTATCATGACCAAGATAGACAACCTAAGGTCAATCCCAGGGATCCACAAGTACAAGGAGAGAACACATTCATGTAAGTTTTCCTCTGACTCACATACTCAGCCACACACACACAAACAAATAAACAAAACATTTTAGGAAGTGCTTCTGCTCTGTGTTGATAATGGTTTGTATAGATGGCTGTATTGTCAGATGAACTCATCTTTTGGTGACAAGAATGGAACTCTAACACAATAAGCCAAAGGAGAGAAGCAGAAGAGATGGCAAAGCTGGAGCATAGAAAAGTGGCATATGCTAGGAAAGGTTTTTCTAACACAATGTGTAACCATTTGTAATTAAAAAAAAATAAGTGTGAAATGGTATGTTTGGTATATTTGATGGCAAGGATTTCTTTTTAAATGATGGTAATACTATTAAACATATAGAACCTGCTTATTTCTTGAAAATAAATTTTAAACATGAAGCTTAGAAACAACTCCTGAGCAGTAGGTGATTAAATTGTTTCTTATTTTCCATGAAATTGCCAAAAACAAAACAAAACAAAAACAATTCTACTTTTCATTTGCTTATAATAAGATTTTCACATTCCTTGATAATTACTTCACTGCCTTATCATTCTTTCTGAAATTGAAAACTCTTCGATACAATGAATGAAAACAAACAAACAAAAAAAAACCAAAACACAAACACTTCACAAAGAATCGGTTTTTCACTCATGTCACAGATCACAATAGAAACACTTCTCATTTCACCAATGGCTCTTCCATTTGACCAGATTGAAATATCTCTAATCTAATATTTTTTAATTGAAATTATAGCCTCACTTGAAAAGAATCTCTCAGCAGCTTCTGGAGGGAAACACCCCTCCGGAAGATAACCATCCCACCTTACTCCAGCATGACACTCTGATATTACCATCTTTGTTCTCTGTTCCTTGTAGTGACTTCTAGTGTGATCCATCTTTGTATGCCGTTTTCCAGATAGTCCTTGGAAACCTTTTGGTGTTATCTGGAAAGCTTATCAGCCTGCCTGAATGGCTTTCGTGTCTCTGGCGGTAGTTTCTCTGAGAATATCTAGACATCTGGCTTCCTAACTATGCTGCTTAAATTGGTTGTCAACTTAAAACAATGAGTAATTCAGACTGGCAAGTCTCTAGCCAAGCCTAGTAGAGCATTCTCTGAGGAGTGTAATTGAGTTTTGGAGCTCTAACCTAAACATGGGCAGGAACACTCCTTGTCCTGGAGCCCCAGAATGAGTCAAAGCAGAGCTCGAGCACTCTGTAGGCTGAGTCAGGTCAGCCAAGGGCAATTAATTAAATCCTGTCTCAAAGAAAAGAAAACAAAAACAAATCAGAATAATACAAACAAGCCAACAAACATAAACAGAAAAAGAGAAAGAAAGCTGCTTAGGCACTGACTTTTATCACGCTATGTTGTCTCTCTCTGGGTGCAATGTAAGCAGCTCTTTCCACACCTGTTGCCAGGCCTTCATATTCATAGAATATACCCAGAAACAATGAGCCTAGATAAAGCCTTTCTTTATGTTGCTTTTGTCAGATATTTCTCCACAGCAAGAAGCCAAAAGCTAAAGCACGGCTTTGCCCTCTCTATCACACCTCCTTTAGGAATATTTGGGAAAAAAGTTCATTGACTCTCCCATGTGATCCATATAGAAATATTTTTTATCTCAAAAATTTTCAAATGTAAACCACGTAGTTTTCCAGTTGAAATCTGGTTTTCTTCCTGCTTAATTATAATTTTTACCTTGGTCCCTAATATCCCTCTTATGAACCAACCAGTACCCCCCAGAGCTCCCAGGGACTAAACCACCAACCAAAGAAACACATGGAGGGAACCATGGCTCCAGCAGCATATGTAGCAGAGGAGGGCCTTGTTGGACATCCATGGGAGGAGAGGCCCTTGGCCCTGAGAAGGCTTGATGCCCCAGTGTAGGTGAATCCCAAGACAGGGGAGCAGGAGTGGGTGGGTTGCTGAGCAGGGGGATGGGGGATGAGATGGGGGTTTTCGGAGAAGAAACCAGGAAAGGGGATAACATTTGAAGTGTAAATACAGGAAATATCTAATTTAAAAAAATATGGATTCCTTCATTTTAATCTATTTGGTATCATTTATAATGAATGCCATTTACTTTTGTTTCAAGGTGGCCTTTCAGAATCTCACTACTACAAACTTCATGACAAAGTGACACATTATAAAAGGAAGCTATCAGACTTGCTCTGGTGCACAGGAAAGCTAGACAGACCTGCTCTTCTTTAGAAAGCCCCATACCTAGCAGTGCCCAGGGGAAGCTCTAAGGAAGCCTCATGTGTCATCTTTCCTGGACACATATGTGAAAGTGAAAATTAGCAGTGACATTCCCTGGGCACTTGAGAGTAAGGGCTCCCAGAAGTCCATCATCATGAGACTAGAACTGCCACTTCTTCACAGGGGTCAGGTCTTGAAGAATGCTCTTTGCCCTTGCAACATTTCTAATTATGCATGACTTTGCATGACTTGTTTTTAGCTCACAATTATTGGCTTGCAATGAGATTCCACACATAGTCATTTCTACATGGAGGTTTCTAGATTGGAAGTAGGTGCTGGTATTCCTTTAAAAAGTGATCATGAAATTTTTCTTTCTTTCTTTTTTTAACCTTTTTTTTAATTAGGTATTTTCTTCATTTACATTTCCAGTGCTATCCCAAAAGTCCCCCATACCCCCCCACTCCCCTCCCCACCCACTCCCACTTCTTGGCCCTGGCATTCCCCTGTACTGAGGCATATAAAGTTTGCACGACCAATGGGCCTCTCTTTCCACTGATGGCAGACTAGGCCATCTTCTGATACACATGCAACTAGAGTCACAAGCTCCGGGGGGTATTGGTTAGTTCATATTGTTGTTCCACCTATAGGGTTGCAGATCCCCCCACCCCACTCCTTGGGTACTTTCTCTAGCTCCTCCATTGGGGGAGCCCTGTGATCCATCCAATAGCTGACTGTGAGCATCCACTTCTGTGTTTGCTAGGCCCCGGCATAGTCTCACAAGAGACAGCTATATCTGGGACCTTTCAGCAAAATCTTGCTAGTGCATGCAATGGTGTCAGCATTTGGAAGCTGATTATGGGATGGATCCCCAGATATGGCAGTCTCTAGATTGCCCATCCTTTCTTCTCACCTCCAAACATTGTTAAACCTGATAGCTAGACTCAGGTCTAAATCCAGTAACAGCTGTCTGCCAGTTCACATTTTCTATAGAGATTTTAGTTTCCTTTCTGTCTCTTATTAGAAAAGAGCAGGATTATAGGATGTGACAACAAATCATAACAAAATAAAATATAATAAGATAAAACAAAAAAAATCACACCGAAATTGGACAAACCAACAGAAGGAGAAATTCCAAGGGAATCAGAGACTTGCTCATTTTGAACTCAGGAGTTCCATAAAAATATAAAACTGAAAACTATGCTATATATGCAGAGGACCTGGTACAGACCAAGTCCTCTGCATATATAGCATAGTTTTCAGTTTCAGTCACAGCTTCAGTCTCTGTGAGTTCATTTGAGTTTGCTGAGATGATTTAGAGGACCTTATTCTGGTGTTACAGTTGTTCTGGTCTTACACTTTTCGTACTTTCCTTTTAGTAGGATGGCTGAAGCTCTGAAGGGAGGGATTTGTCGGAGACATACTATTAAGAATGATGTGTTCCACTGTCTTTCTGCATGAAGTCTGGCTATGGTTCTCTATATTTTTATATCTTTGTATATCATATTTCATATATTTGTAAGAGGAAGCTTCTCTGATGATGTATGAGGATATCAGAATATCATTAGGAGTTATTTTATTATTATTTTTTCTTTAAGCCAATAGTATTTGGTCTTATTCTAGGTTTCTGAGCTATCTGATTTCTGATTCTTGGTCAACAAGAAATGCCAGGTGTGGATTCCATCTCATGGAGCAGGCTTTAAAGGAAACTAGATATTTGTTAGTTACGCCTCTGACTTTTGTTCCACCATTACCCAAAAATATTTTTCAGGCAGGACAGTATTGTA
This sequence comes from Mus caroli, assembly GCF_978045245.1. NCBI lineage: Eukaryota > Metazoa > Chordata > Mammalia > Rodentia > Muridae > Mus > Mus caroli. Next base: position 113,838,121 of record NW_028227256.1, on the reverse strand, counting down.
GATCAAAGGTTTCTGTGGAGGTGTTTATGTTTACATTTCTCTTTTAGTAGCCTGCAGAGTACCTTCCTGTACCAAATATACTAGGAGATGGGAGTGAAAATTCTATGTATGCATCAGCTCTACTTCTCCATATTCAATGAATTTTTAAGTGTTGTCTTCAGCACAGGGGCCTTGCTTTACATTTGCAGGAAACAGCCTATTATCTTGGCAACTGCTTCAATTGTTTTGGGATTTCAGTGGGACCCCTTTGACTAACAACTCAAATGGATATAACCAAGTCCTGGTACTGAAAGCTTTGTTTGGTGACTAGAGCTGGTCAGATAGGATTCTATCTCCTTCATTATTTGCAGGCTTCATTAGGATTTCCTTCATATATTTTAGGAAATTTCCACTGCACTAGGTTTTGAAGCCATAGTGTCCTCTGTTCTAGGTGTTTTGCCCTACATTTCTTATTCAAAGCCTCTTGGCTCCCCCTCCTTACCTGATTCTCCCATTTCCATCTCCCACACCCCACAGTTGATACATCAAATCTAATCTACTTTATCCTTCCTGGGTGATTAAGGTATCTCCTGTAGTCCCTTCTTGTATATCTGATCTTTCTAGTACTACACATTGTAACTTGATTATCATTTATTTAAAATCTAATATTCACATATAGCAAATTGATAACAGTAGTCAGAATTTGCTACTTTTTGGCTTCTTATTTTTTGCTCCCATTATCCCCTCTGTTTCACTCCCTATCACTAGATAGGTGAGGGGAAAAAAGGTTAGAGGAGAGAGAAAGATCTGAATCTAATTACTTTCTCCTTTGCTTGTAGCTGGTCTTAGCTAATTTGTGGATTTTTATGCCCCCTGATTTCACCCTATATCACTAGATATAACAGAGGGAAGGACAGACAGGAGAGAGGAGAGAGAAAGAGAGAGAGAGAGAGAGAGAGAGAGAGAGAGAGAGAGAGAGAGAGAGAGAGAGAGAGAGAGAGAGAGAGAGAATGAATGACCTGCCCATGATAGTTGAGAACATAAGGGAGATTTTAGATTAGGTTGCCTAAAGTGAGAAGATATTCTAAATGCAGTTGATACAATTCCATGGGATGGGCTTCCTGACTACATGAAAAGGAGAAAATGAGCTGAGTGCCAGCTTTCATCACTCTATTTGCTGACCTACATGAAAGGTGAACAACTGACTCACATTCCTGTTATTCTGACCTCTGTACCTTGATGGTCTGTACCCTAAAGCTTTGAGTACAGGTAAACTCTCCCTTCTTCAAATTGGTTTTTGTTGTTTTGTTTTGCTTTTTTTTTTTTTTGTGGTTTTTGTTGTTTTTTTTTTATATATCTTTTTATTAGGAATTTTCCTCAATTACATTTCCAATGCTATCCCAAAAGTCCCCCATACCCTCCCCACCCCCACTTCCCTACCAACCCACTCCCACTTCTTGGCCTGGAGTTCCCCTGGACTGGGGCATATAAAGTTTGCATGTCCAGTGGGCCTCTCTTTCCAGTGATGGCCTACTAGGCCATCTTTTGATACATATGCAGCTAGAGTCAAGAGCTCCGGAATACTGGTTAGTTCATATTGTTGTTCCACCTATGAGGTTGCAGATCCCTTTAGCTCCTTGGGTACTTTCTCTAGCTCCTCCATTGGGGGCCCTGTGATCCATCCAATAGCTGACTATGAGCATCCACTTCTGTGTTTACTAGCTCCCAGCATAGTCTCATAAGAGATAGCTATATCAGGGTCCTTTCAGCAAAATCTTGCTAGTGTGTGAAATGGTGTCAGCATTTGGAGGCTGATTATGGGATGGATTCCTGGATATGGCAGTCTCTAGATGGTCCATCCTTTTGTCTCAGCTCCAAACCTTTTCTCTGTAACTCCTTACCCAAACAAAAACAACAAAAACAGTGGCACAACTGGTATTTGTTGTTTTTGTTTGGGTATTTTATTGCAGCAATGAGAAAGTAACTAACCCCATGTTCAAATTATCATATCAGATATTCTTTTTACTTCCATCCCACCACAAAACAATACAATTTCATTTCACTCAGCAATGTGAGGAGGCACTGTCATATGATGGTGGAGAATTCTATCACAATTACACATGCACATAAACACATTTTATCTCCATAACATACAGGTATGTTAAACTTTAGAGTCATAACTTTATAAGAGCACAAAATAAGATGTGAGAAGAAGAAACTTACGAAAAAGCAACTTAGTTTGCAACTCTCAGCAAAACATTTAAACCAAAGTTTATCTATCTGCAAAGAGCATTTCACTCCATTAATTTCACAAGGAAAGTAATTTTATAAATGCTTTTTTATTGTCTTCAAGAAATGTCCTTTATTGTTTGCAAAGGATAATGTTCCATTGAAAGTATTGATCATCCAAATGGCAGAATTTCTCCAAGAGTAAAATACAATGATTTCCCCACTAAACTGTTGCCTTGGAGCATGTTCTTTAGGAGAAAGCTAAAGCAATTGGGCTGATTCCTTCAGTTTCAAAGTGAGGATGAGACTTAATTTTCTATCTGTATTTCAGGTAGGGTAATTTCCTAATATTTCACTTTGATGTGGTTTTCAACAGCTACTGGTTATCTCAGAATCATCTCTAGATTTGAATAGAGGAAATGAGATGCTTTTCCTGCTATTACCCAAAGTTTATTTAAATGATATTCATACTCAAAACCTTCTTATATCTCTGTAAGCTGCTGTAAAAGGTAGAAAACAGTTGGAATTCAACAGACAAGTGATGTCTGCTGACACAGGGTCTCTCAGTTCTGAGAAACACAGGGCAGGAAGGCATCAGCGTGACACTTCTGGAGTATTTTATCATTCTTTTATGGCATCCTGTCTTTGGCTGTGAGGGACTTGCCAATATTTACTGAACAGCCTAAGAGTATCAGAGTCTGTGTTTCATGTAGAGGAAGAAAAGAGTAAGTCACAATTATGCATCTGTACTCTATGGAGCAGCAGCTCTCAATGTACACATTCCTGGCCAGCAGCAGTTACTGGCATGTGGACAAGTTCATGGTATTCCTGACTGCAGAGAGGATTTAGAGTATTTTTTCAAATGTTCATACACAAGGAGGTTTCAAAGGAAATGACCTTAAATTTCCAGTAGGAGATTGTATCACTCATTTGTGCCTGCAGTGTCCATCATTTATAATTAAATTTCTCATTCCTTGGAACACATCATCTCAGGATAGCCCTGCCTGAAATTTGTCTGCTCTAAAAGTATAACTAATCTGGGTAAAAGAAAACAAGCAAATTAGGCCATGGAGATGTCTCAGCTGGTAAAAGTATTTGCTGCCAAGACTGAACATATGAGTTCAAAGCCCAGGATATTCATAGTAGAAAGAGAGAACCACATCTCCCAAGCCACTTTCTATCGTCCATATATCTGCATAGCATATGAGTGCCTACGCACATGCACAGAAAATAAATAAATGTAGAAACAAAATAAAAACCACACATTTCACAAACCCCAAAACCTGCTAAATTGATGAAGTATTTATAACCCAAGAATGAAGAACTGAAGTTGAATCCTCAGCATGTACCTAAAACCAATTATGGTGGCTCAGACTTGTAACCCCAGTGCAAGCATCATGGAGATATGTAGATTCCTGGAGCTCCTTGGCCAATTAGAATAGCCCAAATGGATGAGCTCCAGGTTAAGATTGAAAATCACAAAGAAATAGACATCTTGTATCTATCTCTGGCATCCACATGCATGTATAGAGACTGCAAGTTCACCCATGTGTCCATATAAACATGTACATGAATCACTGCAAACAACTTGCATGGGCACACACACATACACATACACCCTTGGGAGCAGGATGAACCCAGTACACAAAATTACTTCAAAAATCCTTTCTGATACTCACATATGAATTATATTTAAGACTCTGAATCATTTTTTCCAATATTTTTTCTTTTTTTTAGTTTGCAAAAGAGTAAACTTTATTTAATTACAAATTAAAAAATCATGAAAAGTTTCATTTTCAAAACTGGCATTTTTTTCTCTTTCTTGCTCACAACTGCTAAATCTTTGTTTTTTTTTTAATATTTCTTATAAGGTATTTTCCTCATTTACATTTCCAAAAGTCCCCCATACCCTCCCCCCCACTCCCCGGCCCACCCACTCCCACTTTTTGGCCCTGGCATTCCCCTGTACTGGGGCATATAAACTTTGCGTGTCCAATGGGCCTCTCTTTCCAGTGATGGCTGACTAGGCCATCTTTTGATACATATGCACCTAGAGTCAAGAGCTGTGGGGTACTGGTTAGTTCATAATATTGTTCCACCTATAAGGTTGCAGATCCCTTTAGCTCCTTGGGTACTTTCTCTAGCTCCTCCATTGGGAGCCCTGTGATCCATCCAATAGCTGACTGTGAGCATCCACTTCTGTGTTTGGTAGGCCCTGGCATAGTCTCACAAGAAACAGCTATATCTGGGTCCTTTCAGCAAAATCTTGCTAGTGTATGCAATGGTGTCAGCGTTTGGAAGCTGATTGTGGGATGGATCCCTGGATATTGCAGTCTCTAGAGGGTCCATCCTTTCGTTACGACTCCAAACTTTGTCACTGTAACTCCTTCCTTGGGTGTTTTGTTCCCAATTCTAAGAAGGGGCACAGTGGCCACACTTTGGTCTTCATTCTTCTTGAGTTTCATGCGTTTAGCAAATTGTATCTTATATCTTGGATATCCTAAGTTTCTGGGCTAATATCCACTTATCAGTGAGTACATATTGTGTGAGTTCCTTTGTGATTGTGTTACCTCACTCAGGATGATGCCCTCCAGGTCCATCCACTTGACTAGGAATTTCATAAATTCATTCTTTTTAATAGCTGAGTAGTACTCCATTGTGTAAATGTACCACATTTTCTGTATCCATTCCTCTGTTGAGGGGCATCTGGGTTCTTTCCAGCTTCTGGCTATTATAAATAAGTCTGCTATGAACATAGTGGAGCATGTGTCCTTCTTACCGGTTGGAACATCTTCTGGATATATGCCCAGGAGAGGTATTGCTGGATCCTCCAATAGTACTATGTCCAATTTCAGAGGAACCACCAGACTGATTTCCAGAGTGGTTGTACAAGCTTGCAAACCTACCAACAATGGGGAAGTGTTCCTCTTTCTCCACATCCTTGCCAGCATCTGCTGTCACCTGAATTTTTGATCTTAGCCTTTCTGACTGGTGTGAGGTGGAATCTTAGGGTAGTTTTGATTTGCATTTCCCTGATGATTCAAGATGCTGAACATTTTCTCAGGTGCTTCTCAGCCATTCAGTGTTCTTCAGGTGAGACTTCTTTGTTTAGCTCTGAGTCCCATTTTTAAAGGGGTTATTTGATTTTTCTGGAGTCAACCTTCTTGATTTCTTTATATATATTGGATATTAGTCCCCTATCTGATTTACAATAGGTAAAGATCCTTTATCAATCTGTTGGTGGCCTTTTTGTCTCATTGACAGTGTCTTTGGCCTTACAGAAGCTTTGCAGTTTTATGAGGTATCATTTGTCAATACTCAATGTTACAGCATAAGCCATTGCTATTCTGTTCATGAATTTTTCCCTTGTGCTCATATCTTCTAGGCTTTTCCACACTTTCTCCCTTATAAATTTTACTGTTTCTGGTTTTATGTGGAGTTCCATGATCCACTTAGTTTTGATCTTAGTACAAGGAAATAGGAATGGATCAATACATATTCTTCTACATGATAACCACCAGTTGTGCCAGCACCATTTGCTGAAAATGCTGTCTTTTTCCCACTGGATGGTTTTAGCTCCCTTTTCAAAGATCAATTTACCATAGGTGTGTGGGTTCATTTCTTGGTCTTCAATTCTGTTCCATTGGTCTATATGTCTGTTGCTATACCAGTACCATGCAGTTTTTAATCACAATTGCTCTGTAGTACAGCTTTAGGTCAGGCATGTGTATTCCATCAGAGGTTTTTTTATCCTTGAGAAGAGTTTTTGCTATCTTAGGTTTTTTTGTTATTCCAGATGAATTTTCAAATTGCATTTTCTAATTCGTTGAAGAATTGAGTTGGAATTTTGATAGGGATTGCATTGAATCTGTAGATTGCTTTTGTCAAGATAGCCATTTTTACTATATTGATCCTTCCAATCCATGACCGTAGGAGTTCTTTCCATCATCTGAGGTCTTCTTCAATTTCTTTCTTCAGAGACTTGAAGTTCTTATCATACAGATCTTTCACTTCCTTAGTTAGAGTCACGCCAAGGTACATTTTATTATTTGTGACTATTAAGAAGGGTGTTATTTCCCTAATTTCTCTCTCAACCTGTTTATCCTTTTTTTGTAGAGTAAAGCCTTTGACTTGTTTGAGTTAAGTTTATATCCAGCTACTTTATTGAAGCTATTTATCAGGTTTAGGAGTTCTCTAGTGGAATTTTTAAGGTTTCTTATATATCCTATCATATTATCTGCAAAAAGTGATAATTTGATTTCTTCTTTTCCAATTTGTATCCCCTTGATCTCCTTTTGTTGTCGAATTGTTCTGGGTAGACTTCAAGTACAATGTTGAATAGGTAGGGAGAAAGTGGGCAGCCTTGTCTAGTCCCTGATTTTAGTGGGATTGCTTCCAGCTTCTCACCATTTACTATGAAGTTGTCTACTGGTTTGCTGTAGATTGCTTGTATCATGGTTAGGTATGGGCCTTGAATTCCTGATCTTTCAAAGACTTTTATCATGAATGGGTGTTGGATTTTTTCAAATGCTTTCTCTGTATCTAACAAGAAGATCATGTGGTTTTTGTCTTTGAGTTTGTGTATATAATGGATTAAGTTGATGGATTTCTGTATATTACAACATCACTGCATCCCTGGAATGAAACCTACTTGGTCAGGATGGATGATTGTTTTGACGTGTTCTTGGGTTCGGTTAATGTGAATTTTATTGAGTATTTTTTGCATTGATATTCATAAGTGAATTTGGTCTGAAGTTCTCTATCTTTGTTGGGTATTTCTGTGGTTTAGGTATCAGAGTAATTGTGGCTTCATAGAATGAATAGGGTTGAGTACCTTCTGCTTCTATTTTGTGGAATAGTTTGTGAAGAACTGAAATTAGATCTTCTTTGAAAGTCTGATAGAACTCTTCACTAAACCCATCTGGTCCTGGGCTTTTTTGGTTGGGAGACTATTAACGAATGCTTCGATGTTTTTAGGTGATATTGGACTGTTTAGATCATTAATCTGATCTTGATTTAACTTTTCTACTTGGTATCTGTCTAGAAATTTGTCCATTTCATCCAGGTTTTCCTGTTTTGTAGAGTATATCCTTTTATAGAAAGATCTAATGGTGTTTTGGATTTCTTCAGGATCTGTTGCTATGTCTCCCTTTTCATTTCTGATTTTGTTAATTAGGATGCTGTCCCTGTGCCCTCTAGTGAGTCTGGCTAAGGGCTTATCTATCTTGTTGATTTTCTCAAAGAACCAGCTCCTCCTTTGGTTGATTCTTTGAATAGTTCTTCTTGTTTCCACTTGGTTGATTTTGCCCCTGAGTTTGATTATTTCCTGCCTTCTACTCCTCTTGTGTGAATTTACTTCCTTTTGTTCTAGAGCTTTTAGGTGTGTTGTCAAGCTGCTAGTGTGTGCTCTCTCCAGTTTCTTTTTGGAGGCACTCAGAGCTATGAATTTTCCTCTTATAATTGCTTGCATTGTATCCTATAAGTTTGGGTATGTTGTGGCTTCATTTTCATTAAACTCTAAAATGTCTTTAATTTTTTTCTTTATTTCTTCCTTTACCAAGTTATTATTGAGAAGAGTGTTGTTCGGTTATCACGTGAATGTTGGCTTTCTATTATTTATATTGTTATTGATGATCAGCCTTAGTCCATGGTGATCTGATAGGATGCATGGGACAATTTCAATATTTTTGTATATGTTCAGGCCTGTTTTATGACCAATTATATGGACAATTTTGGAGAAGGTACGAAGAGGTTCTTAGTAGAAGGGATATCCTTTTGTTTTAGGATAAAATGTTCTTTAGATACCTGTTAAATCCATTTGTTTCAAAACTTCTGTTAGTTTCACTGTGTCCCTGTTTAGTTTCTGTTTCCATGATCAGTCCATTGATGAAAGTGGTGTGTTGAAGTGTCTTACTATTATTATGTGAGGAGCAATTTGTTCTTTGAGCTTTACTATAGTTTCTTTAATGAATGTGGCTGCCCTTGCATTTGGCACATAGATATTCAGAATTGAGAGTTCATCTCTGAGGATTTTAACTTTGATGAGTATGAATTGTCCCTCCTTGTCTTTTTTGATAACTTTGTGTTGGAAGTAGATTTTATTAGATATTAGAATGGCTACTCCAGTTTGTTTCTTGAGACCATTTGCTTGGTAAATTGTTTCCCAACCTTTCACTCTGAGGTAGTGTCTGTCTTTCTCCCTGAGATGGGTTTTCTGTGAGCAGCAAAATGTTGGGTCCTGTCTGTGTAGCCAGTGTGTTAGTCTATGTCTTTTTATTGGGTAATTGAGTCCATTGATATTAAGAGTTATTAAGGAAAAGTAGGTGTTGCTTCCTATTATTTTTGTTGTTAGAGTTGGCATTCTGTTCTTGTGGCTGTCTTCTTTTAGGTTTGTTGAAGGATTACTTTCTTGCTTTTTGTATGAGGTGGTTTCTGTCCTTGTATTGGTGTTTTCCTGTTATTATCCTTTGAAGGGCTCATGGAAAGATAATATGAGAATTTGTTTTTTGTCGTGGAATGCTTTGGTTTCTCCATCTATAGCAATTGAAATTTTGGCTGGGTAAAGTAGCCTGGGCTAGCATTTGTGTTCTCTTAGTGTCTGTATAACATTTGTCCAGGATCTTATGGCTTTCATTGTCTCTGGTGAAAAATCTGGTGTAATTCTGATAGGCCTGCCTTTATATGTTACTTGTCATTTTTCCCTTACTGCTTTTAATATTCTATCTTTATTTAGTGCATTTGTTGTTCTTATTATTATGTGTCAGGAGGAAATTTTTTTTCTGGTAGGCTTCTTGTATGTTCGTGGTCATCTCTTTCTTTAGGTTTGGGAAGTTTTCTTCTATAATTTTGTTGAAGATATTTGCTGGCCCTTTAAGTTGAGAATTGTCATTCTCATCTAATCCTATTATCCTTAGGTTTGGTCTTCTTATTGTGTCCTGGATTTCTTGGATGTTTTGAGTTAGGAACTTTTTGTATTTTTTATTTTCTTTGATTGTTGTGCTGATGTTCTCTATGGAATCTTCTGCACCTGAGATTCTCTCTTCCACCTCTTGTATTCTGTTGTTGATGCTCACATTTATGGTTCCAGATTTTCTTCCTAGGGTTTCTATCTCCAGCATTGCCTCACTTTGTGTTTTCTTTATTGTGTCTACTTCCCTTTTTAGGTCTAGGATGGTTTTATTCATTTCCATCACCTGTTTCGATGTGTTTTCCTGTTTTTCTTTAAGGACTTGTAACTCTTTAACAGTGTTCTTCTGTATTTCTTTAAGCGAGTTATTAAAGTCCTTCTTGATGTCCTCTACCATCATCATGAGATATACTTTTAAATCAGGGTCTAGCTTTTCAGGTGTGTTGGGGTGCCCAGGACTGGCTGAGGTGGGAGTGCTGCGTTTTGATGATGGTGAGGTGAGTTGTCTTGGTTTCTGTTAGTAATATTCTTATGTTTGCCTTTTGCCATCTGGTAATATCTGGAGTAAGTTGTTATAGTTGTGTCTGGTTAGAGCTCGTTCCTCTTGTGATTCTGTTAGCCTCTATCCACAGACCTGGAAGACTAGCTCTCTCCTGAGGTTCAGTGGTTAGAGCACTCTCTGCAAGCAAGCTCTCCTCTTGCAGGGAAGGTGGACAATTATCTGGCCTTCGGACCTGCCTCCAGGCAGAAGATGAAGGCCTGTAACAGGGACTGTTCCAGAATCTGTTAGATTCTGTACTCCACACTCTCACCTGTGCATACTAGTCTCAGAGGAATATGGGAATCAAGATGGCTCCTCCCCGTTGCTCTGGCAAATCCCTCCTGGACAGGGCAGACACCTCTCCTCTGGCAGGTAAGGTGCCCTGATGCTGGAGCCTGAGAAGGGGTCTGCCTCAGAAGCTCTGTGGCTTCTGCCTGTCACACAGGCTGTTAGCTCCTGTAGTCCACACTCTCACCTGCACAGACTTGGCTCAATACTTTCTAAAGTGAGGGTTGCCCAGAGTAAGTAAGTAACTTAGAAACATTTTAGCTTCTGTGCAATCTGAGATCATCAAGATTTTTGGTAAAGAAATCATCAAGGTTTTTGGTTTTGTTTTGTAACTTATGTACTGAAGTCATGTCCATTCATTAACAGTAAAATGTTTACTCATTTTTTAAAGCTAAAATACATGTAGTGGTGGAAATTACTACTGGTTTATCTTAGATAAATATACAAGCAATAACTTTTGTTTGTTCAGATAGTCATTCAGATATCCTAAAGGACTTTCATATAGGGAAACTAATGCTAGTTTGTCCTGTCCAGTAGGCCCCAGTTATTTGTGGGTGCGAGGGGGACCGAAAACATGGAAGAGAAATGTGCAGAAGGGAAAAATAAGTGGAGACCAAGGAGGGTTTCTTGTCTAGGTCTCAATTTATTAGGCTGAAACACCAGGTTTTAAGCACACAGTGAGAGGATTAGGGAGGGATTGAGGGGGATTTAACTAAGAAAAAAGAAGTGGGCATCTGGGGACATGAAGGCTGAATTCTGACTGCAGGCAGGAGGCACTCTGAGTCTTATCTCCAGAATGTATATCCATCCTTAACAGCATTGTGTGTCACACTGGGTTCAGCACATATCTCAGGTCCTTAGAATTCTTGGGAGTCAGGAAGAGATAAGGAAGAGAGGAAGGGACTGTAATTCATCTTTTTACAGCCTCAGGTGCCAGGAAGGGAATAGGGAGGAGGGGGTGATGACCAGCTCCATAGCACATGGCCATTTGGCTTGTTAGGATGGGAAGCTGTGAAAGACTACTTTCTCACGGTATGGTCTCCAACACTAGCTCTTTTAAAAATGCTGAATACAGTAAATAAATTTCTTTTTTTCCCTTTTTTTTTATTAGGTATTTTCCTCATTTACATTTCCCATGCTATCCCAAAAGTCCCCCATACCCCCCTCCACTTCCCTACCCACCCATTAACACTTTTTGGCCCTGGCGTTCCCCTGTATTGGGGCATATAAAGTTTGCAAGTCCAATGGGCCTCTCTTTCCAGTGATGGCCCACTAGGCCATCTTTTGATACATATGCAGCTAGAGACAAGAGCTCCGGGGTACTGGTTAGTTCATAATGTTGTTGCACCTATAAGGTTGCAGCTCCCTTTAGCTCCTTGGATATTTTCTCTAGCCCCTCCATTGGGGGCCCTGTGATCCATCCAATAGCTGACTGTGAGCATCCACTTATGTGTTTGCTAGGCCCCGGCATAGTCTCCTTAGAGACAGAACATTGTGAAATCTTCTCCTTATCTAAACATTCCTAAATAAAAGCTGCTAATTTTATATCTGTGATGTTCATATTTTACTAAAGATAACATCTTTTTTCTACAATTATAGAAACAAATAGTGGAATTTTATAATTATTTCTCTATTTGTGTGGAAGTTGGAGACCAACTTTTAGGAGTTGTGTCTCTGCTCGTGCTATGTGGGTGCCTTATATCTAATATGGATCAACTGCCTGGCTCAATGCCTTTACCCACTGAGATATCAATAGGTTTTAAAGAGAAAATTTTACATGTATTTAATGATTCAGATTCACCATATGAAGAATGGCTTTGGTGAAAGAAGGAGAATGGTAGTTTGTACACAGGAGAAAGGAGGATGCTGGTAATTGAGGGTCGGAAGCAGAAGATAAGATGGTAGAGAGGTAAAATAAAGTTTCTATTACAACTTGAGACTTGAGGTTTTGGCAAAAGCTAGTTTTTTGTTTGTTTTTCTCATTATGAACTTAGTAGATAGATCTCTGGTATTTAAAAGAAGCTGTGTTTTCTAAGAATTTAGTATGGTCGGATGACTGGTTTTTGAAAAAGTGCCAAGATTGCCACAAAGTGATTGCTAGGTAGAAGTCTTTTGGTCATTGTGAGTGTGCTTCAAGGATTTTGTGGGTTCTCAGTTTATCTGCCTTTGTTCCCTTTAAGATATGAAAGTTAAATCTTTTTTATTTATTGGGGTGTTTTTATGTAGCTGGATATGTTGGAACTATCTATGTAAATCAGGGTGCCCTCAAACTCACAAAGATATTTCTACCTCTGCCTCCCAAGTACTTATATTAAAAGGATGGTTCTCCACCCCAGGCTATGATAATTAACTCTTATACAGGGTGATGGCAAAGTGTGCTCAATGGCTTCAACCAGGGGCCACATTTGTGGGCCCATATGCTTTGATCATTGCACTTGCAAAAATTAGTAATAAATAGTTATTCTTTATCAAGTTATCTGCTTCAGGTATTTTATAATTTTAATGAACATTTGAGTAGCATAATACCTAAAAATAAGAAAACAGAAATGGGAATTTTTTCAATACTATAAGGTCCTATGAGTATATCATATCCAATGAGCTTCAAAAATTCTGAACAACTTTTGAAGGTTTTCAAGATTATGTTTTCTTGGGGTCCACCTAATTGGAATTCATCCTCTTCTGCCTACTAGTAAGACCTGAACAAATGAAATCATATGAAGCTGACATTTGCAAGATCAGATATGTAATTAAAATCTTGAAGAGCCTACTTTGAGGAGATATCAAAATGGGAACTTGGAGAATTAATTTTACAGACAGCCTGCAGTGGCATGTCTTGAAACTCTATAGTGTTGTGCCCTTCATTGACTGTAGGTGGTATACTCAGTTGCTGGGGTCAGAGAATATATTTGGAACTTCCTATCACTTCTCTGTATCACTCATAGACTCAAGATACTGGTAGAGGCATCCAGTTGGCAGTAAAGACAAGTTCTTTACCTGGACTCAAAGGATGGAAGATGGTTGAGAAAATACTTCTTTATCTTTCTTTGATTCTGTAGAGAAATGAAGCATTCAGTGATAGAATTATTTCTAAATTATTAGAAATCTAGATTATTAGAAATGTCCAATAAATGTTGCTGCAGTAAATGTATTTATCATTCAGCACACCTCACTATTTTAGATTGCCTTCTTTTAGCTACAGTATGGCTCCTTAGCATCAAGAGATAGTCTCTCACAGCAGTGTTAATGTTGGATAAACAAGAAAAGATTGTATGTTTTTTCTTTACATGTACAAACACATACACACAGATACACACTGAGCAAAGCAAACAACAGATGAATAGATAGATAGATAGATAGATAGATAGATAGATAGATAGATAGATAGAAAGAAAATAGCTAAATAGACTGATAGATGATAGCTACATACATACATGCATGCATACATACATACATACATACATACATACATGTTTATATATAGATGTTAGATAGATAGACATCATTATATCAGATTCTTAAATCATGTATCAGAAATTAACTGGAGAAGCCTTAAAGCCCTAAACTGGAGGCAATCTGCTAGTTTCTGATAGAGTGTTCTTGGAAAAGAAGAGTGTCAACTTGGGTAAGGGTTTGAAATTAAAATAACAAATTACAGGTAGAAATAACATCATCAAATCAGATGTTCATAGTATTTAGTAGAAACAGACTGAGGAAGTTAAGACAGTCAGTTAGAGTTCCCAACTAACCATTCTTTACAGGAAGAAGGATCTTAAACACTTTTCTCTTGCTGTGTAGACACAGAATGAGTGAGGTAGCTAACGCAAATGCATTTAATTGGGGCTTCCTTGGAGTTTTGGAGGGTGACTCTATTACCCTCATTGCAGAGAGAATGGTCACCAGCAGGCAGGCACAGTGCTGGGGCAATAGCTGAAAGTTGGAGGCAAAAGGGAGCTAATTGGAATGGCTTGGGAATTTTGATTCCCAAGGCCTACCCACTGTGACACAACCTTTCCAATAATGGCTTACCTCCTCTTTAAAAAAGTTATACCTGCCAATTTTTGTTAAACAGTTCCATCTAATGGGGACCAAGCATTCAGACACATGAACCTAATGAGGCCCAATCTCATTAAAACTACCACAATGAATGTCTAGTGGCTATGATTCTAGTTTCTCTTTTCCACTGCTGCCATTTTTACATCATGAGAAGAGCAATAAGAACCTCTGTTAGAAATAGTTTGTCTTGTTGACCTCAAAGGCACAATATTCCAACTCTTGAGCTGCTCTAGCTATTCTCTCCCTTTTCTTTCAGAGTTAAAGATGTTACCTCTCTTCCAGAAAAAGAATCTTAGAATAAACTTGACAGGATCAGAATCAGGGGAGAGAAACCAACTTCCAGAGTAAGGCTTTCAGAGAGCTCAAGCAAGACATCACAATCTATTAAAACAATGTACATCACATCAGACTGAAAGACAGTAAATTGTTTTAGCCAGGGTCAGCACTTAATCCTGAATTTATAAATAACTCTATGTCACACATCCATTACTAGGATTCCTGGGGTTTGGCACACTGACTCTAGAAAACTTAATATACTCCACACCTCTTATTTATTATTTTTTTAATAGAGCCATGGCTACTGAGTAAGGATATTCCACAGATATGCAACGGTATTAATAGTATTAATACCCTCACTAAGGATGTGGCTCAGCTGATAGAGTGCCTGCCTGGAATATATGAAGCACTGGGTTTTATCCTGTAAATCAGGTGAAGTGGTATACAACTGTCATCTCAGAACTCATGAAGTAGAAAAAGTAAGATAAAGACTTCAAATAATATCCTTTGCTACATAGTGAGTTTGAGGCCATCTTAGGATACACGATAACCTGCCTCATAAAGAAACTAAGGGATAGGGAAAATATTGACTTGTTTTGTCTTTAGGATTGGCAGAATCTTATACCAGAAATATGCTAGTGTCTTTTTTCAATCATATTCTTAACAATGCACTAAGTATTTTGCCTATACCAACTTAAATTTACATTGTTACTATACAGTGCAGACTTTCTCATCATATGCAAGTACTGTGTAAGGGAACTTTATCTGTTCACTCAGCTATAGGGTTGCAGATCCCTTTAGCTCCTTGGTTACTTTCTCTTGCTCCTCCATTGGGGGCCCTGTGTTCCATCCAATAGCTGACTGTAAGCATCCACTTCTGTGTTTGCCCGGCACTGGCATAGCTTTACACCATGTTCTTAACCACAGAATTTCTTTACTGGTCCTTCATTGTTGCTCTAACACTTGAGACATGTTTGAGTTTAAAAACCGAAGAAAACAAAACAAAAATGATCTAAGTAACAATAGTTAAATGATAATCTCAAGTAATATTTTTGGTTTACACATTTAATTGTCTTTCACTGTTGGTTTCAGAGGTGAGCATCATAGCCTTCAATATCCACATTCTATGAATTCTAGTCAGTTATTTCTGGATCAATAGGTAAGTTCTCTCTGTCTCAGACCTGTTGTAATGAAGATGGAGTGTGACTATCAGCAGTTGCAAAGCACAAGCAAAGTGATAATAAAGTGTTACCCCCAGAGCTTGTGTCTCTAGCTGCATATGCAGCAGAAGATGACCTAGTCGGCTATTATTGGGAAGATAGACCCCTTGGTCTTGAAAACTTTACATGCCCCAGTACAGGGGAATGCCAGAGCCAAGAAGTGGGAGTGGGTGGGTAGGGAAACAGGGCAGGGGGAGGTTATAGGGGACTTTTGGGATAGCATTTGAAATGTAAATGAAGAAAATATCTAATAAAAAATTGAAAAACTAAAAGAACATGGAATCTTTGACTTATGTGGAAAGGTAACATTTTGGTTAGACAATATAAGAAGATTATCCTAGCTAAGAGATTATCCCTAGGAAGGCAGGTTTACAGTAAAGGATGTTAAAGACATAGGTGAATAATTAGTCCTTTAATGAAATACTGTACACTTCTTTTCCAGAATCCCTGATACTGCACAATAGCTTACAAAGGCACAACTATTTACCTCTATCAGTGTTAGTATTAGGTCTCAAAAAAAGTACCTTGGCAGGTCCTGGCAAAGATATGATGCAAAGATCACCCCAGGCAATACATATTACACTAGAGGTTTATTTGGGACAGGGGAGAATAGAAGGCTGTTTTGGAGTGGGAACATCAAAGAGACAGACAAAGGCAGAGAGAAAGAGAGGTAGAGAGAATGAGAGTTGTGATATCCAGAGAGACCTTTTAAAGAGTGAACATATCACAGAGAAAAACATGGAACTAGTAGCAACAGTGAGAATGTGTCCTACCTGGCAGCAACATGTAATAACCTAAGCTGCTGGTGCTGGATCACTGGAGGCAGGCTGTCAGAGGAGCTCATATTTATAACAGTAAATGTGCTTACTTTTCTCCTAAGCATGTTTTTCTTGGCATTTTGGGTTTCTACAAAATTTTGGGTTTCTCTACTTTCATTAAAGTCTTCCTTCTCAACATGTGTCTTCTGGAATAAAATCATGACGTTTCCTCCCATTCTTTCATACATTCTCCTCTGTGAAGCTACTGAAGGTTATAGCTTGTCTGTGAAAGGTTCATTACTTACAAGCCTCAGGGTTCTTCTTGAGGTTCTCAGAAGAAGAGGAAGATTCCAGATGAAACCTTCAGTCAGGTTGATTATGATTTCTGGATTGGAAGGGGAGGGGAAGGAATTCTAGCGGAAGAAAGTGTGACTATGAAGATGTGACAGGCATGAGGATAAGGGCTATCCAATGTCAAGGATGAGGTGTCTTCACAGGCAGCCCTTTAAGGCCTGAGTAAGTCTGGTCATTTGCTCCAAAAGCTTCATTCCCCTAGAATGGTGAGCCTCTGGGTTTTGTTTATTAACAGACTGGACCTTTGGAGAAACATAGTCCTTTATTGAACTGCAACTGTTATTGACAGGCCTCTGCAAGAAAATGACCCAGTGAACAGTCTGTTCTCATCTGAATTCTGAAAGCACTTTCATAATATTTTAAGTAAATTTTAGACTTTCTGTTGAGCCACATTCATGTGCTTCCTCAGCCAATCAAAGCCCATACATCATGGGTTGCACAAGCCTGAATGTATATCAAAAGATCATGGGCTGAGGCCTTGTACCTTTATGTATAATTCTCAGAGAAGGGTGTTTGGGATATTCTTGAATCAAAGGAACTTTAATCCCATTAATAAATAATTCATTTATGAATTTCAATTTAATGGTCTATGACAAGTGAATGCAAACGTTAAATGTTGGGCAGTATTATGGCAATGGTTCTCAACCTGTGGGTTGCGATTCTATTTGGGGTTAGAACAACCCTTTTAAAGGTGTCTCTTAGGACCATCAAAAAGCACAATTATTTACATTATGATACATAACAGAGCCAAATTACAGTTATGAAGTACCAATGAAAATAATTTTATGGTTCAGTTTCACATCATAACTTAAGGATCTGTATGAAAGTGTCATAGTGTTTGGAATGTTGAGAATTGCTGTAATATGGAATAGTTTTCTGATATACTCTGCTTTCTTTGTTGTTTATATCAGGCCTAGTGGAGATGAGAAGCTGCTTCTACTGTCCAGTCTCTGGAGTGATGATCAGCTTTAAGATAAGCCCAATTCCAGGGAACCAGCTGAACAGAGCCTGGAACTTCTGAAAGTCAAAGCTGCTACATATTTTAAAGTTTTTTTTTTTGGCAAGTAGTTAGTCACAGAGTTTGAAGGCTGATGAAAACAACAATCAACAGAAATAATAATAAAACCATTGACGCTATGTCAGTAAGCAATGAGGCATTTAAAATTCTCCCAAAGGTTACCAATGATTCTCTATGCAAATGCATTCAAGCATTGCTGTGATAGAGAATACCTTTTAGAGGACTTTGGTCATTCATTTTCAGGGCCTTTTGACAGGAGAAAAATAACATGCTATAGCTAGATCCTTTTTTTCCCCCCAGGGATTTCTATTACATTTATTTTCTTATTCTTTTTTTTTATTTTTTTAATATTTTTTATTATTACGTATTTTCCTCAATTACATTTCAAATGCTATCCCAAAAGTCCCCCATACCCTCCTCCCACTCCCCCCCCCACTCCCAAACCATTTGTTTAAAATGCTCTCTTTTTTCCACTGGATGGTTTTAGCTCCCTTGTCAAAGAACAAGTGACCATAGGTGTGTGGGTTCATTCCTGAGTCTTCAATTCTATTCCATTGGTCTACTTGTCTGTCACTATACCAGTACCATGCAGTTTTTAACACAATTGCTTTGAAGTACATCTTTAGGTGAGGCATGGTGATTCCACCAGAGGTTCTTTTATCCTTGAGAAGAGTTTTTGCTATCCTAGGTTTTTTGTTGTTCCAGATAAATTTGCAAATTGCTCTTTCTAATTCGTTGAAGAATTGAGTTGGAATTTTGATGGGGACTGCACTGAATCTTTAGATTGCTTTTGGCAAGATAGCCATTTTTACAGTGTTGATCCTGCCAATCCATGAGCATGGGAGATCTTTCCATCTTCAGAGATCTCCTTTAATTTCTTTCTTCAGAGACTTGAAGTTCTTATCATAGAGATCTTTCACTTCCTTAGTTAGAGTCACGCCAAGATATTTTATATTATTTGTGACTATTGAGAAGGGTGTTATTTCCCTAATTTCTTTCTCAGCCTGTTTATTCTTTGTGTAGAGAAAGGCCGTTGACTTGTTTGAGTTAGTTTTATATCCAGCTACTTCACTGAACCTGTTTATCAGGTTTAGGAGTTCTCTGGTGGAATTTTTAGGGTCACTTATATATACTATCATATCATCTGCCAAAAGTGATATTTTGACTTCATCTTTTCCAATTTGTATCCCCTTGATCTCCTTTTGTTGTCGAATTGCTCTGGCTAGGACTTCAAGTACTATGTTGAATAGGTAGGGAGAAAGTGGGCAGCCTTTTCTAGTCCCTTATTAATCTAAAATTTTAAGAAGTATTTGAGGATTGCCTAAAAAGCTCACATATACAAGAAACTACAATCTCTGTTGGCATTTGCTAGCCTTGAACATTAGGGTACAATAACCACTATTTGTAAGTATCCCCTTTGTACATTTTCCTAGACTTTGTTGAAGTGTTTAGAGTGATACATTTAGTATTTTGTCATCTTCAGCTGTGTTATGTACTGTGAGAATATTTCTCCACCATGTCAGAGACACAGTATATTATAACAGCAAGTACTGGATTTTGATTACAAAAGTCTCTGGTGGACTCTTCAAGCAGACTTATTTTGGAAGGTTACAGAATCTGTCATTTTTGGGAGTTAGTGGATCCATTGGAATGATAGTGCTTGAGGTTTGTACTTGTTCCCAAGTGGCCATTCATTCTGTGTGCCCTCACTGCTGATGAAATCTCATGCTGTTGTGTTTTCCTGGCAATGGTGGAATATGTGTCTTAAAATATAAGCTAGAGGAAAAAGAAAAGTGGAATTGATTGTGATTATATTATAATATAAAATAATAATCATTAAATAATTAATAGAAATGTCCAACATAAACCAACAAGCACAAAAAATTCTAGAATATATTCTTTCTTTCTTAAGCTGTTTTGGTAAATTTATTTAGTTGCAGTAGGGTGGAAAGTGACTGAACACTGAGTTGTTGTGAGTACTCACTGCTTTGCAACTTTACCAATATACTTTAGAGGCAAAGCCAGACTTCTAATACTGCCAGTGTGAAAACTGTCAAAATAGTTTGCTCTGTAGCTTTGGTCAGTGCTGATGGGGAACATTTTTCATTGTTTGTGGTCATTTCAATTTCAGAATTCAATGGATATTTTTTCCTATTTACTTACACAATTTTGTAAAATATGTCAATGCTAATATATGTTATATATGCGTCTTACATGATATCTTTTGTAGGGGTGGTATGTACAACCTATTTAAAACCTAACCAGTTTTTGCTTTTGGTAGTAGGCTTACCCACATTTTGCTTCAGCTACACATTTCTTTGTCCTTAACATACATGTTTAATTCTCCATATTCTTTGAAAAAAATAAGGAGTCTTTTCCATTACATTAAAAATATTGCGTGTGCACTTGCATGTGAATGAGCTAATACATGCCCTGGTTAGTGACTGTGGGTAGGGGTCAGAGGCCACCTTTCAGAAGACAGTCTTCTCCTTTCAAAGTGTCATTCTCTGAGACTGGAGGACAGTAGTTGGACTTCCGTGGAAGTCACCTGTACAGCCATGTTGACAGTCTCATAAATATAGTTTCTTATGTAGACATTTAGTCCCCCTAGATTTAATTGCTGATGATCATTTTTAGAGCAAAATATTGATATTTATTGTTAGATACCTACAACAAACTTTCACAACTACTTAGTACTTTCAGCAAAAGTTTGAACTGCAGTGCTCTCAATGATGTGTTAACCTATCACATGCCAATGAAACTGGTTTTAAACAGTTCTGATCCTCCATTCTCCTACATACCTGTTCTCTGTTGTTGTCATTAGAATCTGGTGATGTTAATGAGGTTCGTTTTAAACTATTCCAATTTTACATTTTTATGTTCCCATCCCCTGTTGAAAATGACACACTGTCGTAAGAACTACAGGTTCTGTGAAAGCCTGACATCTCATTGAGAAAGGAATGGGCCTCTCATTTTGCAGTTTTGTGACTTTATTGTGTGAGCTTATATTGGATCCAACTTTATTGGATCTAGAATCTAGGAAATAAGCTTCAGAACATACCAATGAGAGAATACATAGATTAATTTAGCCTCTGGGACATTCCTATGAGTTATTTTCTTGATTAATTTAATGTGGTAGAAACAGCAACCCTAAACATGGATTGCACCACTTTATGTTCTGCTCATGGTTCAAATAACAAAGAGAAATGTAAATAATGTTTATGAAGGCAAAGCGAGCAACTGTCCCCCAACTCCTGTTAGCATGCCTTCCAGACTTGAAGCGATTTCTTCCCATCTACCATGACAAAATAGCAACATGAAAAGTAAGCCAGTACATAGCCTTCAAATCCTTCCAACTGCTAGAATTTGGCGGCGGGGGGGGGGGGGGGGCGATTTCTGGTGCTGTCTGGCTGACAAATGCCAGGTTCACAGTGGATTGATTTTTCCCTAGCTTTGGGTCCAGAGGCCTATAGGTACATCAGGCTTCCAGGAACCTCTTAAGAAATGCCCCAGGACTCTCCTACTTATCTTTTATAGCATATTCTGTTTTAGACAAATTTGTGGGCCTCCTAGCAGCCTCCTGGAGACTTCTCATTAGAATCTGGTGATAGACTTTTAGTGTCTCCTCTCCCAAAAGAATATTGGGATTCTAGTCAGGACAGACCAAGGGAAAAGCCTTTTCTTTTTCTTTTTCTTTTTCTTTTTCTTTTTCTTTTTCTTTTTCTTTTTCTTATCTTTTTCTTTTTCTTTTTCCTTTCTTTTCCTTTTCCTTTTTTCTTTTCCTTTTTCTCATTCTTTTTCTCTTTCTTTTTCTCCATCTTTCTTTCTTTCTTTCTTTTTCTTTCTTTCTTTCTTTCTTTCTTTCTTTCTTTCTCTCTCTCTTTCTTTCTTTCTTTCTTTTTTCTTCCTTTCTTTTTCTTTTTCTCTCTTTTTTTTTAGTTATTAGATATTTTCTTTATATACATTTCAAATGCTATCCCGAAAGTTCCCTGTACCCTCCCCCTGCCCTGCTCCTCTACCCACCCACTCCCGCTTCTTGGCCCTGGCAATCCCCACAGTGGTGTGTTTCCCATTTGCACCAGAACCAGTTTTCAGGCTGCTGCTGTCAACCGTTCTAGTTCCTCTGTCATAGAGTACTTGCAAGAGCTTTTGGCAGTTATCCCAAAAGTAAGTAACCATCACAGTGTAATTTGTCTATGAGGGCAGAGGGTTTCTCTGAAAACTTAGAATTCTGCATCTTCCACTTGTATAGGTCACTAGTGGAAAAGGGGATGTGTGTACTGTACTGTCTCCCCTACCCATCCAACATGTCAGTCAACTGCAAGGGCAAAGCAATTGTGGTGGAATCTGTCTGCCTTGCTATACAAGTTCGTGTTCTCACTTTCTCAGAGCCTGTATCAGCATCTGGAATTTGCAAAGGAGGATCATGTACCAGGACAAAGTGACAAAGGGGTGTGAAGGAGTCTTCTACTGGAGCTGAGGGGAGGGGGTAGGATTGCTGGCTTACAATTTTTTGCTGGATCTATCTCTTTGACCTGTCAGATCACTGGCATAGGTGGTTAGAAAGGTCTTTGCCAGATAGAGGGTCTCTCCACCAAATGTTGCCAGACAGTAATGTGTGGAATATGGTCAGGGTGCCTAGGACTTCCATACACAATACCTTTAACCAAGAAGACAGTAGGAAGGTAGAAAATACCTCCTTCTAGCCGTGCCACATTGAAAGCTGGCCATTCATTCCTTCAAAAAAACAGTATCCCTGGTCTTACAATTAAGTCGACATCCTCCTCCAGGCATTTGAAGTGTAAGTAGACTAGGTTCAGTGGAGTGGAGCTGGTGGTGTCCCCCGTAGTAGTATTCAAGAAAAGAAAGACTAAATAAAACACAAGCACAGAAACACATGGAGTTGAGGTTTTGGCAGGATGATAAATAATGGATCTATTTGCACTCTTCTACATGTAGACATTCAGTTAGTTCACCACCATTTGTTGATGTGGGGTTTGTTTTTGTTTTTTGTTTGTTTTGGTTTTGTTTTGGTTTTTTTGTTTGTTTGTTTTTGTTTTTTTGTATGGTTTTTGGCTTCTTTATAAAAAATCAAGTGTCCATAGGTATGTGGGATTATTTCTGCATTTTCAATTAAATTGGATAGATAATCAGGTCTGTTTAACAATGCCATATGAAGATTTTTTAAATCACTATTGCTCTGTAATATATCTACAGGTCAGGGATGATAATACCTCTTGATGTTCTTTTATTAGTCAAGATTGCTTTGCATATGCTGGGGTTTTTTATTTTTCAACATGACATTGAAAATTTCTCTTTCAATGTCTTAAAATTATGTTGCAATTATGAAGTGGAGGGCATTGAATCTGTAGCTTAATTTTGGTAAGAAGGCCATTTTCACTATGTTAATCCTACCTATCCATGAACATGGGAGACCTTTCCATCTTTTGATTCTGTCTTCAATTTCTTTCTTCAAGAACTTGAAGTTCTTGTCCTACAGATGTTTCACATGCTTGGTTAGATTATACCAAGATATTTTATATTATCCTTGGCTCTTGTAAAGGGTGTTGTTCCCATAATTTCTTTCTTGGCCCATTTATCTTTTTTTTAATATTTTAAAAAATATTTTATATTACGTATTTTCCTCAATTACATTTCCAATGCTCTCCCAAAAGTCCCCCATACCCTCCCCCCCACTTCCCTACCCACCCATTCCCACTTTTTGGCCCTGGCGTTCCCCTGTACTGGGGCATATAAAGTTTGTGTGTCCAATGGGCCTCTCTTTCCAGTGATGGCCGACCAGGCCATGTTTGATACATATGCAGCTATAGTCAAGAGTTCCGGGGTACTGGTTAGTTCAGAATGTTGTTCCACCTATAGGGTTGCAGATCCCTTTAGCTCCTTGGGTACTTTCTCTAGCTCCTCCATTGGGAGCCCTGTAATCCATCCAATAGCTGACTGTGAGCATCCACTTCTGTGTTTGCTAGGCCCCGGCATAGTCTCACAAGAGACAGCCACATCTGGGACCTTTCAGCAAAATCTTGCTAGTGTATGCAATGGTGTCAGCGTTTGGAAGCTGATTATGGGGTGGATCCCTGGATATGGCAGTCTCTAGATGATCCATTCTTTCTTCACAGCTCCAAACTTTGTCTCTGTAACTCCTTCCATGGGTGTTTTGTTCCCAATTCTAAGAAGGAGCACAGTGGCCACACTTTGGTCTTCATTCTTCTTGAGTTTCATGCGTTTAACAAATTGTATCTTATATCGTGGGTATCCTAAGTTTTGGGCTAATATCCACTTATCAGTGAGTACACATTGTGTGAGTTCCTTTGTGATTGTGTTACCTCACTCAGGATGATGCCCTCCAGGTCCATCCATTTGGCTAGGAATTTCATAAATTCATTCTTTTTAATAGCTGAGTAGTACTCCATTGTGTAAATGTATCACATTTTCTGTATCCATTCCTTTGTTGAGGGGCATTTGGATTCTTTCCAGCTTCTGGCTATTATAAATAAGGCTGCTATGAACATAGTGGAGCATGTGTCTTTCTTAACTGTTGGGACATCTTCTGGATATATGACCAGGAGAGGTATTGCTGGATCCTCCGGTAGTACTATGTTCAATTTTCTAAGGAACCGCCAGACTGATTTCCAGAGTGGTTGTACAAGCTTGCAATCCCACCAACAATGGAGGAGTGTTCCTCTTTCTTCACATCCTCACCAGCATCTGCTGTCACCTGAATTTTTGATCTTAGCCATTCTGACTGGTGTAAGGTGGAATCTCAGGGTTGATTTGATTTGCATTTCCCTGATGATTAAGGATGTTGAACATTTTTTCAGGTGCTTCTCTGCCATTTGGTATTCCTCAGGTGAGAATTCTTTGTTCAGTTCTGAGCCCCATTTTTTAATGGGGTTATTTGATTTTCTGGAGTCCACCTTCTTGAGTTCTTTATATATATTGGATACTAGTCCCCTATCTGATTTAGGATAGGTAAAGATCCTTTCCATTTATCATTTGTATAAAGAAAGGCTACTGATTTCTTTGAGTTAATTTTGTATCCAGTCACTTTGCTGAAGGTGTTCATCAGCTGTAGGAGTTCTTTGGTAGAATTTTGGGGGTCTCTTATGTATAATATCACATCCAAAATTAGCTATATTTTGACTTCTCCCTTTCTAATTTGTATTCCTTTGATCTCCTTTTACTGTCTTATTGCTCTAGTTAGAACTTCCAGTATTATATTGAATAGACAAGGATAAAATGGGCAACGGGAACTTTGTATTGTTACTGATTTTAGTAAAATTGCTTCAAGTTTCTCTCCATTTAGTTTAATATTGACTACTAGCTAGCTGTATACTGACTTTATTATATTTAGATATTTTCCTTGAATTCCTGTTATCTCCAAGACTTTAACCTGAAGAAATAATGTATTTTGTCAGACTTTTTCAACATCTAATGAGATGATCAAGCAATTTTTCTTCGAGTTTGTTTATTCAGTAGATTATATTGATTTATTTCCATATATTGAACCAACCTTGAATCCCTGGGATGAAGCCTAGTTGATTAGTATGGATGATGTCTTTGAGGTGTTCCTGGATCCAGTTTGCAAGTATTTAAGTATTTTGCATCAATATTCAAAAGAGAAATCCGTTTAAAATTCACTTTCTTTGTTGAATCTTTGTATGGTTTAAGTACCAGTATGACTGTGGCCTCTTAGAATTAGTTTGGTATTGGTCCTTCTGTTTCTATTTTGTGGGACAGTTTGAGTAGTATAAGTATTAGCTCTTTGAAAGTCTGATAGATATGTGCACTAAAACCTTGTGGCCTTTGGTTTGGTTTATTTATTTGTTTTGCAGTATTGTTGTTTTGTTTATTTTGTTTATTTTGTTGTTGTTTTGTTTTGCTTGGGAGAATTTAATGACTGCTTCTATCCTCCATTTCTTTAGGAATTATAAGGATGTTTAAATATTTACCTGATCATGATTTAACTTTGGTAAGTGGTATCTGGTTAGTTTTTGATTTGCTGAATTTAAGGAGGGTTGTCCTCTCTCTTTCTGTTGATTATCTCAGTATGATTCATTGAAGCCTGGTGGCAACTTGTAGGTATACACCTAAGTACAATGACCCTTCTTATTATATAATGTCTCAGAATTCTAAAGTTCAGCAGTAAGGGATAAAACCCTAGGAGACTTTCCATCAAAGGTTTACATTTTTTTGTTTGTTTGTTTAGTTTTGTTTTTTGTTTTTTGTTTTTTTTTTCTTTTTGGTTTTTTGAAACAGGGTTTCTCTGTGAAGCCCTGTCTGTCCTGGAACTCATTCTGTAGACCAGGCTGGCCTCAAACTCAGAAATCTGCCCGCCTATGCCTCCCAAGTGCTGGGATTAAAGGCGTGTGCCACCACGCCCGACTAAGATTTACTTTTGAAAGTGTTACTCTCAAGCAATTCAGCAACCAATAAATATAGCTACTGTGAGTATATGATTACATTGATTGTGTCATGGGTATAAAATGGCCATTTGAAGCCATTGTCTCTATCTTTATACACTATCTTCATTCTGCTTTCTGTACCTTAATGTTCACTAGCCTTAGATCTAGTGGTATAAATATCTTATTTAATGCTGAGCCTTTACTCTCACTTATTCTTAGCATCTTACAATGTTTTCCTTATTCCTTAATTCATTAATTGCTCTTTTTGTTTAGCAGCTTATAAAGTTGAAGGCTTTAGTCACTGATATTTAACATTGATGGCCTCTTTGCAGAATGCCCAGAGAGGTATAATCTTAGTCACTGTGTTCATGCATTTCCAAGTGAGGTCCTTCCCATTGCCACTTGCTTCTGGTTGCTTTCCAACACATTCCATCTCTGGTTTATTTCAGCAGTAAGCCTATAAGCACGACCAGCATGCAATTGATTTATTAAACATGAAGCTGTATAATTGTTGTCAGCATATGGTGTAGTCACTAAAACCTTTAAATTTGTAAACTACTTCTTAAATTTATCCAGGCTATTCTTTAAAACTTCTTACATTTTTTTGTAAATGCAGAAAACATATAATTTTAATTCTGAGCATTCTGTACTTTTTTTCACCAAATTATACTACTTTATAAATCCACTCTGCAATATAACTTATTCATATTCCATGACTCCAAATTGGTTAATTTACATGGAAATTGCTGTTTTCCCATAGGCTTTATGAAATTTATTCTAAAAGCATTTTGCTTAAATTTGGAAAAAAATTTATAAGTAAATATTTTGACAGTGTGTTATAATTTTTATGAATTATATGTGTGTGTATTTTGAATGCATTTGCATATATTTATGGGAGAGATGTACATATTTGGTACACATGATTGTATGAAAACCTGAGGACAACCTTGGATGTCTTCCTTAGAAAATCTGTCTACTTACTTTGGAACAGGGACTTTCAATGCACTGAAACTTGCCAGTAGGCTAGGCTAAATAGTGAGTGAGCTCCAGAGATCCTCCTGTATCTGCTTCCTAATGGTGAGATTATAAGCACCTGTATGAAATTACCATCCTATCTGTCATTTTTACATGGGTAATGGGATCAGTTGAAATCAGGTTCACATACTAAAAAAAAACAACAACAACAACAACAAAAAAAAAACTGACATTTCTTTAGACCAACCTATTTTCCAGTCTGGATCATCATTTTTGATTGAGGAGAGTCCTGTGAAGACTATCTGCCTTAGATCCTTTTCTGGTTACTATGTTAAAATACCCTAGCAAAAACAACTTAAGGACAATATTTTGTGAGTTGATGTCTATATGTAGGTGAGTGTAGGCACAAAATAAGGTTAGAGACTGTGATTGAATAGTGAAAAAGGAAGTTGGGCTGAGAGTTTTAAAGATGGGACAGTTAGGGACACAGGGAGAAGGAAGGAATATGGAGAAAGGGGAGGATTAACCAGATCCACATGGCTTTAAATACTCACAGGTAGCCATGATATCATAGAAGGAATGGAATAATACAGGACGATTTGCCCAGTCTAAGTGGGCAGCTTTTATCAATATCAACTGGCTCTGAGTTCGTTGTGTGGGCACTTTGTGGGTTGAGAATTTACTGATATAAAGCTCTAGAGTTTTGATTTTCCTGGGTTACTGGGATTTGTGACAGCTAACCACAGGGGCAGATGGGTGGGAATATGAGCAAAATCCAGCAGCAAGCAAACCACTAGTTGGGAGGCCACTACATAGGGACTTTGGGGACCTTGGGGGTGAGTAGACCATGTTACTAGAGCATAGCTGGCATTAGCATGGACTGCTTTTTAAATATTTCATGCAACAATATTGAGTTTAATCTGGATCACACTTCAAGGTATAGTCCATTATGGTCAGGGAATCAAGCCAGAATGAGTTTGAAACAGTTGGGCACAAGGAATTCCTTGACAGGGAGCAGAAAGCAGTTAATGCATGTTTGTGCTCAACTTGCTTATTCCATGTATTTAGCCCAGAATACCCTCTTTGGGAAATCGTCTTGCTTACAATTATATGGCCCCCTCCCAGTAATTATTGTAATTAAGATAAAGCCTAACAGACATTCTTAGAAGCTAGTTTTTATCTAGCTATCCCTCCACATGTATTTCTTGAAGATTGTCTCATGATGATTCTAAGTTCCGTAAAAATTGAAAATTAATCCTAATAAACACCCCTTTTTATGTGGATGAACATATAGGTATTTTTGTTTTGTTTATATAAAATGCCTTTGTATTCACTTGTAAATAAGAACCCCATTAATTATAATTGAAGTTGTACTCCAAACTTGAATAACTATCAAGTTTACAAATAATAAAAATTGTGGTCTATGAGAAAGTAATTATTGTGTCTTCTGACTTCTTTTCAGTTATCCTGCTTTCTGACTTCACACCAGGAATCCATCTCTGGCTTCTGAGGATAGATCAAGTGCCTTCACCCAACTACTAAGTGTGAGTAAATCTAAAGTTTCAACATTGGTTATGTTAGAAAGGAACATTGCCACATTCTACTTAAATATATTTCCTGAACATCCTTAAATAGGAAAAGAAAAGCTTTCCAAAAACTTTGACTTAATAACTTCATTTTCTCCATTCCCTCTCTCTCTTCCTCTTCTTCCCCCTTCTCCTCCTCCTTCTCTGCAGCCACCACTACCATTGCTGCTGCTGTTTTTCTTCCTCCTTCTCTTTCTTCTCCTTTTCTCCCTCTTCTTCTTCTCCTTTTCCTTCTTTTCTTTCCTCACCCCCCTCCTTAGATTCATTTACCATCACCCGAAATGAATAAAGAGCAGAATTGACATACTTCCAACATATTTACCAGATGTGACAAGGCCTCCAGATTTGAATTCTATCCAGAACTTTTGTAATAACCTTCTACTACAAAAATTATATTTATAACATCATTTTATAGAGCTACTACATCTTATTCATTGTTCAAATTTAAGAACTTGAAATTAGTTTCATGATGATATCATGTGATTATGTAGTTCCACATCTTGTGATACGATGTGATGTCTTCATTCTATCTTCACATTTGTTGAAATTGTCTTCCATTTTCTTATTGCGTGTTTTCCATGTGAATATTCAATTCATTTTATGTATTGAAATTTGTTGCCTTAACCTTCTCAAGAACCAATGACAGTCTAAAGACAATCTTGCTTGCACCAATGTGTTCATTTTTCTTTCTTAAAAAGTTAGGGTGAGGAATAATTTAGAGGAGTGTGGGTGACACTAAAACAGTTGCATTGCCACACAGTCCCAACCTATCATTGATAGTGATGTAATTGAAGCTGGCTCGTGGAGTCCTGCCTTTAATTTACTTCCTACTCTGTATATGGTATAAGCTCTAGTGTCTCTGTAAATCCTCTGCAGCTGGTCAGAGGAGTAATAGTTGTACTCCAAGAAAACAATGTCCTGAACCCATATGGCATGTGACAGCTATATTGGCATAGACCTGAAAATTACTTTACTGTTCTCCCTTCCTCCCACTGCATCATGTTTTCAGGGCGGAGTGCAATTTGCCATCCTCTTATGATCAGTGGAAAACATTTTCTATGAGTATTGAATGCTCATCCTCAAGACTAAATTCCTAAAAATATTCTCAGTTCAGAAATATCATATTGAAAGTGAGCAATGCTAGTAATGTTGCTGAGAAAAATATACTATCTCACTGTTAGTTAATAGCATGCCGAAAACCTTCCAATCTTAAATCACTCATAATACCTCTAGCTGAACTAAAATTAAACAGTTTCATCATTGGAATAAGTAAATCTATGGCATTTTTAAATCCAGGTAATTAAATTATTATATTAACAACTCTCTTGTTTAAAAAAAAAAAAAAACAGAAAGAGGTGTTTGTGCTTTAACACCTGCACCTAACTCATATCTAATTTATCACCATGTCTCCAAGATAATATGTAACTTAATTCCTAACCAATATCCAGAAGGTGAGTTCAGAAGTAGGAATTAAATTGTAAATGGTTTCATGTCAGATTATTACATTATTACTCAGGAAATCTTAGAAAAAAGGCTGAAAACAGGAGTCTGTGTTGATCAAGTGAAGGCACCTTACAATTGCCTAGGCTCAGAGACAGAGAGTGTGGTTCAAGAACAAAGTAAAGGAAATATGTGGAAGAATGTACATGCCTTTGGTTACTGAACCATATATATATATATATATATATATATATATATATATATATATATATATATATATAGTGGAACAGCTCTTCTATTAAGGGTTTAGAAGTCAGATATATCATAAACAGACTGACTGATGGGAAAAGGCTCCACAGCCAGTCAGTAAAAAAATCACAAACATTAGGGTTCTTCCTTGTAGGAGTTATCACCTGACCTGAGGAAAAGGCATGGTGGGCTTATTTCCTCTAGCCGTGTCTTCTTTCTAAGCTGATCAATTCAGAACGATCACAAAAATTCAAGGCCCAGCCTGGACAGGTTTGCCTGAACCTGTGAGTATAGCAACTCACTTATATGTTGACCAAATCAAATCTGGAGTAAGGGAACTTGTCCCATGCCATTATAAACACATGCTTACCAGAAAGAGTGGACTTATAAGCTACCCTTTCTTTGTTTAAGATGACTAGTGCAATGTTACAGGATCCACAAACATCATGTATGTAATAAAAAAAATTGTTGTTGTTCTTTCTTTCAAACTCAAACTGCGAGGATTTACTGAAGAAATAGAGAAACTCAAATGCTTCAAAAACAGCATCCAGCTTTGAGTCAATGCCTGGGAAATCTTCATCTATGTCCCTGGGAAATCCTGGCTCCATTCATACTCATTAAATTTCTTCCAGCTGTGTCTATGTGTAGAATCTTAAATAAAAAAAAAAAAAAGAAGAAGAAGAAAGATACATACTCTGGTTATTTTTCCTTTCCTTTTTTCTCTTTTTTTTTTTGTTTCTTTAATTTGCTTCTTTTTTCTTTCCTTCTTCCCTTTTTCATTTCTTTCCTTCTTTCTTTTTTTTTTTTTTCCAAGAAAGGGCTTCTCTGTATAGCTCTTGGTGTCCTAGTCCTCACTCTGTTAAACTTCCTAGAATACGCTTCCCAAGCTGTGCGGCTGCCTTTGAATCTTTCCTACTTCTATCAGTAACCCTCATCCTCACATTTGGAAGTAATCCCAACGAACTCACTGGTTCACCTACTTGTACGTTGATGCAATGCTTACATTGGACTATTGTCCATTCCCTATCTGCAGTGAGTAGACATTTGTTCCTGACTATGACTACTGTAACACAACACATGGCTACATCATTTGGCAATCTGAGCCCCATTTTTTAATGGGGTTATTTGACTTTCTGGAGTCCACCTTCTTGAGTTCTTTATATATATTGGATATTAGTCCCTTATCTGATTTAGGATAGGTGAAGATCCTTTCCCAATCTGTTGGTGGTTTTTTTGTCTTATTGATGGTGTCTTTAGCCTTGCAGAAGCTTTGTAGTTTCATGAGGTCCCACTTGTCAATTCTCGATCTTACAGCACAAGCCATTACTGTTCTATTCAGGAATTTTTCCCCTGTGCCCATATCTTCAAGGCTTTTCCCCACTTTCTCCTCTATAAGTTTCAGTGTCTCTGGTAATCTGATATAGACAATATTAGCAATTATTATAATTTAAAGACCAGTGAACATAGGGTGGCAGAAGAGCCCCATGTCCTGGCTGCAGACATAGGCCTATAGGACCCTGTCCCAGCTGCTCTGCTGCTTCTGCAGCCTGTGCCCTCCTGAGTGGAGCCACCTTAGAGAGATATGGAGAGATAAATGTGATCTACCCTGAGTCCCAGGGTCAAAGCACTCCCTGGAGGAAAGCTCTCCTCTGGCAGGGAAGGTGCACAGAGGACTGAGAATCAGATCTACCTCCTAGCTGCAGATGTAGGTCTATAGGACCCTATCTCAGAAGCTTTGCTGCTTCTGTGGTCTGTGCTCTTCTGAGAAGATCCACCTTAGAGAGACACGGAGAGACAATGGCGATCTCACCTGAGTTCCAGGGTCCTTATTTTACTATTTTTTCTCATTGATTTATTTACACTAATATGTTAAACCCTCTCAATTTTTAATTCAACTATAATTCAATTATTTTAGTTTCAAATATTTTATTTAGCTCTTTTGCTATATTACTAATATAGTTTTTGAAATTCTCACATTTTACATGTATTATTTTTATAAACACAGAGCTTTGTTACTAATTAAATAATGTGTTAATTCATATGCAGTACTCTTTACTTATAGATTTTTTTTGTTTCAGTTACTCATGGTCATCAGTGTTTGAGAATTTTAAGAAATAATTATCAGAGTACATAATATGCAGGGTTTAAATCATGTTCTTTGCCAAATAGAAAAAATTTTATTATTTAAGTATTTTTTACACAAAATATTCCTCATTATTTGGTGATCATAGCCCTGTATTGAACCTACCTACCAGCCATTCACTAAAGCTTAGTTAAATATCCTGGAAAGATGCTCAGTGCATAAGAACATTTGATGGTCTTATAGAGGACCTTGGTTTGTTTCCAAGCACCCACATATTGACAACAATTTGTAACTTCAAGTTCAGTGAATCTGACATCATTTTCTTGCCTCTGAGCACCTAACATGTACATATACATAAATGCAGACAATATACAAACACACACATAAAATAAAATACTTCTTTTTTTAAAAAAATTAAGAAAAAAGAAATGCCCATGCCATAGTCAACCATGTGCCAAGGACTATCAGTGCTACCTCTTCAGTATTGTACAGGGAAGAAATGTTATTCTAACATGAAGATGGCCTGAAATTTTCTTTTATCTTTCTGTTGAATATTTTTCTCTTATAACCAAGTTTTTTTCTTACCAGGGAAGCTTATCCTGAAAAAAAAATATGGCAAGCCCTTTATCCCTTTCCTAATGCTTACAGTAAATCTTTTCCTGTGAGGATGGCTTCAATCATCTCACCATGACAGCGGATCTTCTTCACCAATAGCCATGTTTCCATTCATATAGTAAAACCAAGTAACACCACCATAGAATGAGAATAGAATAAGATTTGGAGCCACCATGCTGATTGTAGGATTGCTTAGACATCTTTGCAACAAAATATCATTACTTTGCTTTCTTTGTGAATGTTAACAGATCTGCAAATTGAATTTCAGGCAAATGTTAAAAAAAAATGTAAAAAGCATTAGCTAATTACAGCGCAGTGCAAATGACCCAAGAGTCTAGTTACTTTCTCACTGATATGAAACAACTTATGGAAGAAAGATTTCATTATAACACAATTCAAGGATTCATTTCATCTTCTAAGAAATTCAATGGAGTAGGCACTTAATAAAGCTGCTCACATGACTACAGATGATGCCATCTGTGGGGCAACAATAACAGTATAGCAGAAAAATGAGTGGAGCTAAACAAAACCAAAGTTTAGCAGAAGAAGCCACGAATCTGAAAACCAAATCTGTGTATAGGATCTGGACTCAATTCCACAAGCAGGAGGTATCTCTCCTCCAGTGTTACTGAATGTAACATACATCTTCTGTCTTATGATGACTCCATCACCTCTCCTTGACACACTTTCCAAGGCAGTGGCATCTCCAGCATCTTAAACTCAAGTTTCAGCTTAATAACTCTATGCAGTTTCTTATCAGGGCCTACTTGCAGGGTTGAAGGGTCTCCAAAGTACTACAAGATGCATTGATATGACAACTCTCTAGAATCCTGAAGATAGATTCCAAGACTTTCTCTGTCTTCTGTGTTTCATGTCTCTAAAACCTGTGCTATGTGAATGATCCAGGCTTACAAGTTCAGAGGTTCAGTCCAGTATCATCAAAGAAGGAACATGGCAGCATCTAGGCTGGCATGGTGCAGGAGGAGCTGAAGGTTGATAGCAGAATACTTGCTCCCTGGAAGCTAGGACATGGATATTAAAGTTCATACCCACAAGGCAACACCTATTCCAACAAGGCCACACCTTCCAACCGTACCACTACCTGGGCCAAGCATATAGAAACCATCACAGAACCTTTCTTATTTTCTCAGTGCAGGGAAGTTCCTATTTAATAGTGCAAATTTCTTTAACAGTAACTGTTGCTTTTGTTGTCTGTACTTTTCTTTTTGGCATCTTATACTTGACAGCATACCACTCATAACCAAACTCCACATTTTACACATCATTATGTTTTTTCTTACTGTAGATCTCAAAAGTGGGCTTGACAAGTTGTCATGTCATAGGCCAAATATTATGCTGTATTGGGATTATCTCTAACAAAGACATCTGTCATTACACCTTCATTTCATTTCATATAATTTCTCAAGTTGTGTGTAGAAAAATTATCTTGTGTATTGTATGGAAGCATCACCTGTCAGTTTAAAAGCCTATGACCTATGGCTTAGACAGGAAATTGAAGTAGGGCATCCGGGAGAGAGAAACAATTTGAGATAGAGTCAGGGGTTTGCACAAGAAGTTATAACACATTGGATGAATAGTACCTGAGAATAAGTAACCAGCCACATGTCAGAATGTAGGATAAAGTGTTACCTTTAGTTATGATCTAGTCTGAGCCTAGCTATATGGCCAAGGTATTTGTAAATATATTGTGAGTCTGAGTCTTATTTCCAGGAGCATGGAAGGGGCTGAGTGGCACAACCAGACCTAACTTGAATAAAATGACACTCCACGTTGGTTGGGCACCAATTTGTTGTAATAATTATTTAATCTCAAGCCTACCCTACTTTTCATCATCCAGTTCCCATATAAAAGACAAACAGCCTTCATATTTATCATAAGCCTTAATCAGATCGAGCTGGACAGATATCTACCCTCTAAGCATTTAGAATCTATTTTCCCATCAATAACCCCAATTTATAACCATGTCCCATCTGAGCAGCTCTTAACTCCAATTGGCCATCCTTCACTCCTTTCTCCCTTGTGGTCTCCTCTGACTCCACACCCATAAACCCCAATACACCTATCTGTCTTCTGCCAAGCTTTTGGCTGTGGGCCTGCTTATTAACCAATCAGGGATAATTTGTGGAGCAAGGTTACACAGTATCACTTGTGTACATTTAGATTATCTTCTCCTTTGGGACAACCAGGGCTTGAGAGCCAATATTTAGCATTACAATACATAGCAAAAGACCAAACCTCAACAGATGTGGGCTTAATTCAGTTAACTACTTTGAAAGAATACAACATGAATGGCTCTGATTTAATTCCAGATGGAGGCATTGTTCGTCTCTAAAACCTCATGGATCCAACTTCTCTTGCTCACATTTTTCTCTGTATTCTGGTCTTCCATACTTCCACCAGAATGGCCCATTATGCTCCACTTGCAGAATTTTAGGGCTACTTTAGCTACAATTGTCATCTTTCTCCATTCTTCCCATGAATTGGTTTTAAAGGCCTGAAAAACCACATGATTTGGTCAGGTTTATCAAAGCAAAGGCTAATCTTTTTACTACTTCTTTAACTAAGTTTCTTTCTGCTGTAATAAAGCACCCTTGCAAACACAATTTAAGAAAGAAAGGACTTATTTCAGCTTATATTTCCAGAGTTATACAGCCCATCTTGGGAGAAGGCATGGCAACAGGAGCCTGAAGCCAGCAGATAAATGCACTGACAGGAAACAAAGAGAACAGAAAGTGGAGATATAAAATCTCACTATAAAGTCTGATTCAGTGATGTACTTTCTACAGTGAGAATTCACCTCCTAGAGGTTCCATAATGCTCTGAAATACTACCACTAACTGGGGAACTTTTACTCAAATATGTGGGTCCAAGTAGCATATTTCACATTCAAACATCAACCTTACAGAATATGGAGTAAAAGTTCCATATTCTACAAAGGCATCTAAGATCTTTTATGACTAAATCATTGGAGGTTTTAGGGATCAGGGGCATTAACACCTAATTTAGACTTGGTACTTGTTGGAACATGGTCAAAAGAATGATGTAGGGTAAACAATGCTTTGGGGGAACTGGGAGAGGGGCCACGGGGGGGGGGGGGTGGGAGCAGAGGGTCTTTTACCTCAGGTGTATTTTTTTCCTAGATTATTCTTTGATGTGATTTCATGCCTCTGGTGACAAATACTTACATTTAATTAATAATTAATGTTTGTTCTTATTGGATGTCAGATCATGCTATAGAACCCAATCTGGTCAGTGTGCCCTAAAAGTAGATGTAGACTTCTGCCTTGTTTTTGGGCTTTTGCAGTTACAATCTATAGAATGTGTCAGGGAATTGTGTTTAAATTGGACTGCCCTGAGAAAGTTCTGAGAAAGGGCTGTTCTTAATATTTAATACATGCTGAATAGCAGTTATTTATATGTTTTTCTGAACGTAAGCTTCCTTGGATCATTATTTTCTTTGTCACATACATGTATAAAAGAATGAGAGAGAGTATGTCTGATGCTATAGACAGTCTTACTTCATCAGCTTCAGTGTACTTTTATGCATGACAAATGCTAATTAACATAGTGTGACTATACAGTGTATGATCTTGGTCCACATGGCTCAATGAATGCAGGGCTTTGGAAAGCACTCTGCATTGCTACTGGATCAGCAAATTATTAACATTCACATTTTCCGGGTATAGGGTACCAGTAAACAGAGTTTGATGTGAATTCTGATATCTTTTCCTGAAGCTTTCATTGTAGGTTGATAGTGTCCTCAACTGTAATTACTACAGGTAAGTAATAGCAATAAAGCAAGTGTCAGTTTCAGAGGAGGGACATTTATTACCTTCCTGTATGAGCTGTTGCTGAGGGGATTGGAACTTCTCTTGTGTGCCTAAGATCATTTTAAACAGTACTGATATTATTGGGGTTTGCTTAATTTTTTTTATCAGAAGATGCCAGCATAACATAAATTACATCTATTTTGACTGTTCCTTCATATTTTCACTCTCCCACTTACAGTTGTCTTCTTTTGTTGATATACTTGTGGTTATGTGTTTTAGTGACTATGGTATGTATGTGTGGTGTGTATACATATGTATGTGTATGGGTCTGCTCAAAAGATATTTTACTAAGTTGTGGGAACATATGATAAGCTGAAACCTAGGAAATTATTTTCTTGTGATTCTATGATACATATATGAAATTCTCAGTTGTCAAACCAGTGACACCCAGTGATAGCAGTTCTTTCTTTTGTAGGATTTATGTCAGATAACTGCATTCCTCACTAATATTTTGAACTCAACTTCCTGGAAAGAACTACACTGCTAACACTTTTACATGGTTGATTTAAATTTCAGTGATTCCAGTGAGCTGAAGTGTTATAAGTACAGAGACTAATTTTCCTAGGCAAAACTGAATAGATATTAATGTATGTTTGCAATAACATCTTTGTGACTATATGTAAATTTCTTGAACTATGGAAAGAGCTGTAGTTTCTACCAATGGAAAGGATTAAGAATGTGGTCAGATTGTTTCAGAGACCTATAACTGAGATTCCTCACCCAATTTTTCTATGAAATTTGAGCTTATTT
Organism: Mus caroli; assembly: GCF_978045245.1. NCBI lineage: Eukaryota > Metazoa > Chordata > Mammalia > Rodentia > Muridae > Mus > Mus caroli. The sequence continues at coordinate 113,800,526 of NW_028227256.1, read as the reverse complement.
GATATTCCCACAAATATATTTGAGAAGTGTCATTTTTATATTTTAAATTTTCATTTTGTTATGGTACTATCAAAATGTCATAAAAATGCCACTGTCTTAAAACATGGAATTTGGAATAACCCAATTCTGTGTTCATGGGCATATGGACTGGTCACTCATATTAGGGTTCACATTCCACATTGGGGATACTGCTTATCCCCTGTAAAGTGAGGGCTATGTTTCTGCATTGATGATAAGATATGTCTCATGAGTTTACCAATATCTGCTCACAGTGCCTTAATATCAACAGTGTAAAAAAAATCTCAGTACAATTAACAACTCCTTAAGGTTCTCTTTCCTCCTAGAGTCTATAAGAATCTCACCAGAAAATTTGTTTGCAGAAAAGAACAATCCTGTGGCTTCTGGTGGTACCTTATCAGCTTCCTCACAATTTCCTTATGTAACTTTTTAAAATCAGTATTGAAGAGTTCATAATGGTCTGAATGTAATTATATTTCTATGGGGATCCAATTCCTCTGGCTACTCCAGACACTAGCATTCATAGGTAAATAAACACAGAGATAAAACCAGATATATCCACACACATCCACATCCACACACACACACACACACACACACATACACACACACACACACACACACACACAGAGGGAAGGGAGAGGGGGAGGAGGAGGAGGAGGAGGAGGAGGAGGAGGAGGAGGAGGAGGAGGAGAGAGAGAGAGAGAGGGAGAGAGAGGGAGGGAGAGAGAGAGAGAGAAAGAGAGAGAGGGAAAGAGAGAGAGAGAGAGAGAAGGAGAGAGAGAGAGTTTAAAATTAAATAAATCTTATGGATTCATTAGCAACCTTCTGGGAGTAACAAGCAACCTTACTTGGGAGTAACATGCTATATGTTGATAATACTATGATTAATGGCTTGCTCTCTCTTCTGAAACATGTAAATGTGCTTTGTAAATGTGCTTTGCTTTCATCTACTGTTCCCTTGGAAAATCACATCCATAAGTCTTCAGAAGTCTTCTCTTTCTTATAACCTCATGCCTAAACCTCTGTTAAATATCTCTGATAGAATCATAAACTATTTATTTTTATGCCAAAGTTAAAACACAAAAAACAAAACATGCCTTTGGTTTGAATCAAGAATTCTAAAACTCTGGAGACATGCCTTGAACTACTGAAGGTGCTGGTGTGGAACTGTGTTTCAGTCCTTTTACCAGTGATTGTATCAGAGTTTCGTTGGCTTTCTTCCATGCTATAAAGCTGTTTTTATCTGCTTCTTGAATACCTGAGTGTGAACCTGTAGTTTGTACTTTTTTCTAAAGAACACTGTAGGCCAGATAAATGGTAATATTGCTTTTGTGGATTCATACTAAAGGCAAGAATGCCTTTGCTCCATACCCCAATGTCATCTTCATTAGATTCCTACAGAGATACTGTTTACATGATCCATCTAGCATCTACCCTAGTACATCTTCAATATTCTGTGATTTGATTTGTTTCACTCAAAGTCAAGGAAGAACCTTCCACTATGTTTTCACCTTTAGGTTCTACTTCACTTCATTCCTCTTCTAAATTCCAATTCTTTATATCTAGTCTGGATGAGAGTGAAGCTAGCTTGTTTCCTATTCTAGTTGTTTCCATGTTATACTATTAAGTTGGAATACAGGGATTCAGTTTTGCTATCATCCTTAAACCTTAGATTAAAGACCAAGAGAAACAGAGAGATGCATATGTATTCCATGCTACAGCTCTTCTAATATAATTATCTTCTTTCTATTCTGTTGTATATGGGAATGGAATTCCATGCTGACTTCCTAGAGCACTGGTTCTTCTATATCAGGAGGACAATTCTTTCTTGTAAATGTAAATGTCACTTTTATTTCCTCAGATGAAGTTATAAGATGAGAGCTGTACCAAGCATTTATGAATACATGGCAGATTCCCACAGAAACCCAGAGCATTTCCACTAGGCCAAGGCCTGGAACTTTAAAGACTCCTTTCAAACTTCTTCAATTCAACTGATTTAAATTGGCTTCTCTTGGATTCTGATTGAATTGCTCTCCTTGGAAAGACTGACTCTAAACTCCATGACCTGAACTGTCCTGAACTGAACTGCTCTGCTTTAAACTGAACTTCATTGAATTAAATTGAATTCTCTCTCCCTTGTTGCCCCTTAAGTACCTTCTTTCTTGACTGTACTCTTGAGCATATCCTATCTCTGATTTATTCTATTAAATCTTTCTCTGATTTGTCACTTTGTCTGACCTTCAATTAGACATTATTGATTATGATTAAATGTGTCTACTAAGGACATATCTGTATTCCAGCTAGAGGAATTAAAGGTATGTATTCCATCCTTACTTAGTCCATAGGGACTAAGGGTGTGTGGTATGTCTGTATTTCATCTGGATCATCTCTTGGGAAGAGAATTCTTGCCTCAGCAGCCATGTGGCTGGACTAAAATTCCTCTATATTTCCCCACCCCAGCAATAGAACTGGCATTTCATAATATATTAGTTCAAACCTGTCATTCCAATGTTTTTCTATAACCTACAATGGGAAGCTAAAATCAGGTTCCTCACCTCACTTACATAATTCTGTGGCTAACCCAGGGTTTCCCTTAAAGATGTATATTTCCCCATTTACTTTTCAGATAAACCAAGACTGCAGAGTTTAATTTATTGGACAGGCATTTAATGATGTAGCAACAAGACCAAATGATGTCTTGATAATTGGGTCAGGTGGATGAATGTAAGAATGAAATACTATAAACGTTACTTTGTCTAACTAAAACAGATTTCCTGTATCTGAAGCTAGGATAAAACTAATTGTTAGTGCTAGGAAGCAGTTGTGAATAGTTCTGCATGACACTCTAATGGTCTTATCTTCATCTAAGTCACT